>NC_140078.1:90025096-91387596 GCF_964194135.1 Talpa europaea
GGTTCCTATTTAAAAAAAAATTCAATGTTCATAGCCCTTAATTCTTGATCTTGAAATAATATCCATCCAAGCCAGGGATTTTTCTTTGCTTGAAATGCTTGCTCTCTATCTAAACCTCTTGCTGACCTCTTTTAAGTCAATTGTCATTAGACCCATGTTATCTTATCCCTCCCATAGCTTTTAAATGCTTTCTGCTGTGACCTCTACTGGTCTTCGTCTCTCTTATGGGACTGTATTCCTAACGGATACCATGTCTTGCTTGATTTAGTCCGTTGACTTCCTAACTGCTGCCACTGGCCCCTTTCTATCCATGTTTTCACACAGTGGTCAAACCTATCTTCTTTAAACTTGTATCATTTTCTTCCCTACTCAATATTTAAGTGATTTTCCTTCACACTCAGAATAAAACCCAAACTCATGTCTCTCAAGATATGCACATCTCCTATTCTTCTCAATGACTAGGTTTCTTCCACAATGGCCTTTCTTTTCTAATCCAGACAGGTTTTTCCTACATCATGATTTGTCTATGTATTTCCACTGTCTGCTCTTTCTACTGCTCTTTCAATAGCTGACTCTTGCATTCTTCAGATTTCAGATGAAAATCACTTTCTCTGAAAGAGCTCCCCGCCTCAGTTACACTTTGAGTATTTCCTTCATAGCACTCTGAAGTTGTTTGTATATTTCTTCCTTTTCTTGTAAAAACTTTTTCTCCCTGCGTAAGAATGAAAACTTTAGTGCCTCCCCTGGTTGCGCAGGCGGTTGAGCTCCACACTGTGAAGCTGTCTGCAGCCTCTGCAGTGTTGGTTCAATCCCGGCCTGCTGGCGAGGGTCCCACATGGCACAGCAGACCTCTCCTGTCTCTCCCACTGCTCCCCTCAGCAGTGTATTTCGTCAGTCTGCCTGTTCTGTTCCCTGATCTGTCTCTGGTGAATCCTCTCACCCTCCCGCGAATGTGGCCTGTACCCCAGTTCTTGTATGAATAAATAAATAAATCTTAAAAAAAAAAAAGAATGAAAACTTTAATAAAAGGGTAGGACTTAACTTGTTTTTTAGCTGCTATAAAACCAGTTCTTAAAACACAAAAATTGTGTTTAGTGTTGAATAAATGAATACTTATTATGATTATTTCAGTTATAACAGTGTTTTCTTTGTTTTAATTCATGAACAGAACCAGGAAGTATGCCCTTCTAGAATGGACTCAAGTATTGATGACAACTTCGGAGATTCATTTGTGAAGGATTTACCGTTAGTATCAAATTCTTTTGATTATTAATAACCAAGAAAGATTTAATTCTATAGTCCACTTATGAAAGGAAATTTGCATTGTATTGACTCTTGTATTCATAGTCTGATGTTCTCTGAGAAAATTTGATTTGTTGCAATTCTGTTACACATAGCCAAACTAAAGCTTTCGTATATAAAATTGCCTTTTTAATGTCTAGGAATAAGCAGCTTCTCTAGAATGTTTAAACAGTTCCCCTCAGTCACATTTTTCTTATATCATGTTTTTATCCTGAGAAGGGTTGATTATTTCAGTGATGGTATTTTGCCAGTCTAACAAATAGTTTAGAAAAGAAATATAAAATATATTAAGCATATCTCACTGTCTTGCTAATCTAATTCATTCATAAATACAACCATACCCCATATGCCTTCTTCCCTTTCTCTTGGATTAAGTGTACTTCATATGTTTGCTTATGAAATTTTGTTATAATTACATATATTAAAATTCACAGATCTTAATTACACAGTTCAATGAATTTGACTAATGTATATACATGTGGAACATACAAAACCTCAACAGAGCCACTGCCATAACTCTAGCTTGGGGTTTCTCAGTCTTAGCATGACTGCCATTTTGGGCCACATTGGAATATGGAGCAGCAATTTGGGCCTCTACCCACTGAATGCTACCCCCTCACCCAGTCACAAGAACCAGTATGTCTTCAAACATTGCCAGATATCCCTAGGAAGTGTAATTGTTACTGCCACTTTTGAGTCTGTCCCCCTCTTACAGAAGTAATCGCTGAGATGACTTCCTAGTACCATATTTATTTTAATCATGAATAGTTTTTAAATTACTGAACTTGAAGACCTAAAAATATCATTTATATGTAATAGGAAAAAATTAGCATGAGGTAATCACATTTATATAAGATTTCTAAAATTGTTATTAGTTGGTTATCATGTCTGTTATCTCAACTATATTTAATTTTTGATGTCTTAAGGGGAAAATTCGCTGCAAAAATATAAATAATAAAATTATCATTAGAATGAAGCAGTTAAAGCACACAAAGAAAATTTTTGTTTCATGACCCAAGGGGGCCAAGATTTCCTTATAAAAGTGAATTGATAATTTCAGAGGAGTCAGTAGTTAAGCATCATGAAAGGATGTGTTACCAAAAAAAATCACAGTTCAGCTAATGAGAGCAGGCTCCGAAAGAGCTGAGTAATCAAACTGCATTTCTTTAAAATATTTTGTAAATCAATTCTGATTGGCTGTTTCTCCAGTTAAATGAAATTATGGGTTATGGCATGGCTTCAGGAGGAACTGTCCAACTTGATATGTTAGTTTTTCCAGTGGGAGTTGAATGTCAGAGTCATAACAAGTCAGCTTTCATATAATCAGCATAAATGTTTTTTGGATTCCCTTGATAAAGAACAGATACACTGATTTAGGATGGAATTGTGAAAACTTAAATATTTTTAAAAACTTAAATGTCTATTACAAAACTGTTTTTAAAAATCCTATTTTTTTGTTGGTACTTTCTAAGGCAAGTTCCTCTTCAGGAAGCTCAACTTATAGAACAAGGAGAATCATTCCAAAAAGAAGGTAACTCAAGGGAAAATCTAAAAATAACTATTATGGGCAAGATAAAAATCTTAAGAACAAACAACACAATTAAATTTCTCATGATTCTTTTGTCTGTCTAACTTATCTGCCTGCCTGGGACTTATCAGAATAGTAAGAGTTTTAAAATATGCCTATTTATTGTGCCAAATAGATCATCAGAAGCTTTGTTTATAACCATGGCTGCAATTTGCTAGCCCTACTATGTTTCAAGCTCTGTGTTAGGCATTTTACATTCATTATCTCGCTTAGCCTTCACAAGAACCTTGGAATATAGGTATAGTTGATCCCATTTTATTAGACTCAGAGCATCTCACAAGTAGGCCAGATGGTAAATGCTAGGCTTTTATCTCAAAACTCACCTCGAAATCATTGTCCTTTCTACTTTTAAACTGATGTGTACCTGTTCTCAAATATAAGTTCTCTCTACTTATATCAAGATTTGAAGAAGGGGTAACATTTGAAGAAGCAGAACCATATATCTTTTCCTCATTCCAAATACGACTTTTCCTTAAAAATACAGATTATATTTCTTACCTGACTGACTTTCCAATTTTCCCGATCTTAACCATTTTTCAAAAACAACTTACCTCCCTGAGGTTCTTTTCCTCTGGGAAGATACATGTAAACTACTAGTTTTTTTAAAACCAGGGGCACATAAAATATAAATTAGAATATTTCTGAGAGTTATATAAGGTTCTTCCTACATAGCTCAAATACAAGGCATTAGTTGATCATTGCCAATAAAGAGATGGCAATATGAAGTTCCCCAGATTTCTATTACAGTAAGAATGGGAAACTGCTGTATGACTTTTCATTCATTCTGTTTTTAACTTTCAATTCTTAAAATTCTTGTAATTAAAATTTCTATAAAGCCACTTTTATTTTTTTTTATTTATTTTTTTTTTTTTTAATTCTCAGAGCAAACGTCTATCCCCCAAGACACACTGGGGTTTGATTTGAATTCAGGTGAAGATAAATATACTGACAATATCTTTCCTAGAACTGTATCTCTGCGTCGCGGTTGGAAGAAAAATTTTTGTCAGTTCAATACCTTGGATGATTTTGATATCAGTCACTTGTCAAGGGAGTCTTTTGAATTGGAAAGAACTAGATTTGTGGACCCACTAATAAACGTGCACATTTCTGAAAGTGGGGGACAAAATGCTTGTCAGGCGAATTCAGAGCAAATTAACAAGTCACCAAAGCTTATTTACCCAGGAGGCTGTACTGCAGCAAAAGACAATGTTTTAGGGTATAAATCTGAACAAACTAAAAGTAGACCTAGAAATGCACGCGGAAGGAAAAAAGAAGGGAGAAGAAAAGCTAACAGAAACAGAAAGTCAAGATTTGTTACAAAGGATAGAGGGAATAAAAGTGGAAATAAAAAGACTGTTTCCAGAGAAAAGTTGGATGAATCTGTCACTTCCAGTGATGCTTACAATTTTAATTTGGAAGAGGGTGTTCATCTCACTCCTTTCCGGCAAAAAATAAGCAACGATTCTAAAAGAGAAGAAAACAGCCCTGAATCTGAAGTGAGCATCTCTGAATCAAGTGAATCAGGAGAAGATTCTGGTGACCTCTATCTGCCCAGTTGCAAACACATTGACGATCTCTCCAGCCAATCAGACAGAAGCCCTAGATCTAAAAGAGCATTAAAGTATATGGATGAAAAAGACACTGAAGCTTCTAAACCAATAAAAACTCCTACAAGTAAGTAAATTGCTTGCCTGCATTTTTAATGTTTATGATAAATGATTACTCCTGGTGCTTACATACTATACTCACCATCTGTTTTTCTGGAGTAGGTTAGCCTTACCATCTGTTTCTTTGGGGGGGGGGGTGGAGTTGAAGGTGAAAAGCACAATTCTGTTGCTCTGACCTGCTTCAAACTAATTTAAACCCTCTTTAACAGTTAAAAAGTTCCATATGTTTTTAAAAGAAACAAATACACACTCTAAAACAGTGTTACTCGGGGTTTGGTGCTCAGACCATCACCATTAGCACCATCTGGAAACTTAGAAATGCAGACCCCAATTATACCGCATTCCCTTAAATCAGAACCCACTTAACCATACTTTCTAAACTGAACATTGGAAAATAATATAGTACAATTATGGGGACAAAAAGGACAGAAGATCTAAAACCCAGAAATCTTGGAGAACATGTTGCGAAATACAAAGTCATTTGAAATGATTTGCTTTTCAAAAGCTATTCAGGGGGCCTCCCTGTTGGCGCAAGGGGTTAAGAAGCAACTTGTGAAGCTAACCACAGCCACTGCAGCATGAGTTCAATCCCTGGCCATGGAGCAACCCACATGGCGCAGCAGACCTCTCTGCCTCGCCCGCTGCTCCCCTCAGCAGTGTATTTCAGTCAATCCGCCTGTTGTGTTCCCCACCCTGTCTCTGGTGAATCCCTCACTGCCCCCCACTCACCCCACTGCACCTCTGGTCTGTACCCCAGCTCTTGTAGGCATAAAAATAAGTCTTTAAAAAAAAAAGGCTATTCAAAGAGATTGTGTTGCTGTTTCCTTACTATGTGCTCAGTACCTGTCTCCAAGTATAGTTACAGCTCCAAAGTAGAACAGCTTGGGTGCTTATGATAAGAAAAATACTTCATAAACTTTTTAACTTACTAGTTGTACTGAAGTTTTTAGTTTTTATAGACTTCTAATTAACACAGAAGCTCTGATTGAGAGTTCTCATTTATTGAATATAATGAATTTAAGTGACATTATAAGACAACAGGCAGCCACTGGATGATAAACTTTGGTATTGAGAGAGACACTGATAATTCTAAGAAGCAGGTGTAACTAAAATGAAATTCCATCATTTACAACTAATTTATCATGCCCACTCAATCCTAGAAGAATTTTATTGTTTCAATAAACTTGTATCAGTTCTATACATCTGTAACAATTCACATTTTAATGTTATCTGGAATGAGAGGAAAAGGAAAAAAATAATGAAACGTTAAAAAATCTATATTGTAAAATGTTGAATTTTGTATTATAAAGATTTTGTAATTGTTCACAATTTTAGTTCCTGTGATTTTTTTTTTCTCCTGTGATTTTTGTTGTTGTTGGAACCATACTCAGTAAAACTGTCTTTGTAGGTACACTACTTGAAACTCAGCAGTCACCTCGTTTAAGCCTAAAGGATATCACCAATGTCCCCTTGAATCCCATAGAGAAAATCAGAAAACTTTCTCCAAAAAATAATAAAGAAAGCCCAGCAGTGTCTCTGCGTAAACGTAGGTGCGCTGCCATCGTGAACTATAAGGAACCGACACTGGGTTCGTAAGTATTAGCTTTGTGGGAACTCACTTTTAACAAAAATTTTTGAGGAGTAAGGTTATGGCACTTTGATCAAGATGTGTCTTAAATTATAAAATTCAGGTAAAAGCTGAAGTGGGAATATTAACATTGGCATATTTTGCAATAAGTTTGTTCTGAAGAGTGAGTTAGTGTTGGTATGCTTGTAACTATGTCTAAAATCTCTTCCCACCTTTACAGGAAACTGAGAAGAGGGGACCCATTTACAGATTTGTGTTTCTTGAATTCACCTATTTTCAAGCAGAAGAAAAATTCCAGACACCGTTCTAAATAAAAAAGGAAAAAGCAAATGCAAAAGCATTTTTTCAGCGCTGTTTAATTCATCCTATACTCCCTTATTATACTCTGAGAATCTGTAAGTTCAGATGGGTTGAACTATTGCCATAGAATGTTCTCTTGACTCTAGATGTGAACATTTTTTCAAAATTCTGTTCCAAGTGTATTTTTTTAAACCTTTGATAAATTTGGTTTAATTTTTCTTTTGAATATAAATAACTGAACGTAAGCACTATAATAGTTTAGATTCCTATACTGCCCCAAATCCTAAATTTTCATCAAAATGTACCTATACCAATGTTTTGGAGATCAATGATTATTTAAATTAAGATGTATTCATTATAAACTTCTGACATCTTTATTGATCCCTTAAGGGGAATGCTAGGGGGAATGATTTTTGAACACAGGCAGAGGATCTTTTGAAACTACTTGTGATATTTGAATGAAAAAAAATCTTTAACATTCACATTACTGTACACCTTACAAATACCTTATGTAATTGTTGTATTTAATTTTCTAGAAAAAATGCATATGAAATCATGACTAGCGAATTGATGGCTGCTTGGATTCAGGGACTAGGTAAACTGAACCCCAAGCTCCAGGTGTACATTTCTCAAAATGATAACAAAATCACAAATTACTGGATCATGGACTTTTGGAATAGTTCCTTATTTATTCAAAAAAAATCAAATATTAAATATGTGAATGTCAAGTGATTTTTTTGTATTTTTTTTTTTGAGATGAGAATTAGTTCAGTTGTAAAAGTTTATAGCCTATACTTGTATATACCTCATTAAACTTTAAGGCACTGTAGGTGCTTAGAGAACAATAAAGTTTGTCTGTGATAGTGCTTGTGTTTTTCTTCTGTTCTTTAAATATCAAAGGTAGAATACCTGATGGTCTTCTCACCTGCACTATTCTCACGCTTCCTGGGGGTTTCTCCCCACCCCACCCCCCACCTCCGTATTTCCTACAGCCATTGCTACAAAACTCTCTGCTCTCCACTTACTATCAACCTACCATTTCTCTCTTCCAACTCTGCACTGTGGAATTTTCAGGTCTATGATGAACAAATTGTTTTATTAGGTGACCCTTCCAATTCTGACCTCAACATTTTCTTGACTGCATAGCTGTATCTTTCTGTATTCCATAGTAGTCACACCAAAATCCTCTTCAGCACCCCAATTTTTCTATCTTTGATAGAATCACTGCTTTATATGATTTATATTCTCCCACCAAAATCTTACTTTGCCAGTTTGTTCAACAATTTCCCTTAGAAATAGTTCTTCGATTCTTTGACACTCCAACGTTTGTTAACAAATATTTAACATTAAATACAATTTAAAATTCTATTTCTCAGTCCTAGTAGCCACTATAGCGGTAGTTATCAAATTGGGGATAGTGCAGCTACAGAACATTTCCATCATCACAGAATGTTTTATCAGACAAGTTGTTTTAGGCAAGCTATGTCAACTATAGCCTACGGACCAATACAAACTGCAAGCAAGCATAGAATGATTTTCATTATTTTAAACAATTAAAAAAAAATCAATCTGTCATTTTAATGAAATACTAACTTTGAACTCCAACAAAATATTTAACATAATATCCTTAATTTTTATCTCTGACTGACTGCAAAGCCTAAAACACTTGTCTTCATAAGTCTGCCAATTCCTACTCTAGACCATTGAATTCCTTCACTTTTACTTTAGGTCATTCTCTTCTAACATTTTCTGTTCTAGCTTTGATCTTTATCTTCCCTTTATCCCCAAAGTCAGTTATTATTATTAATTTCGTGGTCTTGTATTTTTATAGATGTTGTAGATATTTCTGTGTTCTTCTGTAGCACTTACCCATCGACTTTTTGGTATTGTTTTGTACTTTAACATTTTACATGAGTGTTATATTGTATATATCTTTTTGCAGCTGCCTTTTATCTCAGCATTGTTTGAGCTTTCTCCATTTGGCAGATGTACATTTATTTTTTCCATTGTACAGTATTTTATTATAAATAAACCAGACTTAATTCTTTTGAGACGAAATTTGCTTCCACTTTTTCATTATTACAAGTTAACACAGTGAATATTCTGCTTCCTTGTACACATGTGAACAAGTTACAGTGGAGTTGATACCTAGCAGTGGAGTTGCTCTCTAAAGTACTTGTTCCAGTTCTGATACAATGAGCATATCACTCTCCTAACTCCTAATAAATCCATTTCCCTACATAGGAATTGCAGTATTCATTCAATGTTACTAGATATTGAAATTAACCATGTCAATAACTGAAATGGCTTCAATTATGAGACTATCTCACTGAATTAATTTTACAAATTCAAGTGTTCATTGGTCATTCCCATTCTCAGAATCCTTTATATCTTATTTCCAATCTAGTAGAATATCTTTTTCTTAATAAATAGAATGGATTTTGCACTGTTCTTATTTACATAAATTATGCATTGTTCTTATTTACATAAATTATAACTGTCTAGCTGTTACAGGGCAACTCCGCTCTAAAATGGGTTGCCAATTGTATGGGGAATATAAAAATAAAATTTATTATAAAAAAAATAAAGATGTAAAACAAAAAAATAAATAAATAAAATAAAATGGGTTGCCTGACTGTGGGTCCTCACCCGCATGCTCAAAAGGGAGTTATACTGCAGGCACACACAAAAAGTTAACAAAGGTTTATTTACAAGGAAAGGGGAATGAGAAATGTATAACTCAGGGAGAAAAGAGGGAGATAAAGTCTTAAATGTGTCCTACCTGTTCTGCGGACCTGGAATCCCAAGTGACCCGCCAAGACCAAAAGTGCCTAGCCAAGAGCAGGAGCCAAGTGAGCTTCAACCCCACTAACATGGCTGGTTTTTACTTACAAAATGAGAAAATTGCTGCTTAATTCCGCCCTTAGGTCCTCGCAACTTCCCTTCAGGGATCCTGGGATTTGTAGTTCCCAGTGTCTTGATGGAGTGGGGGTGGCATCCACAAAACCTGTATGGGATTCGCTCAGGACATCCTTTCTCCCTAACATTTCCTCATTTTCTACCTTGTTTAGCCTACAAGGTCTGTCCACCCTGTCAGCTGAGTGCATGAGGGATTCCCAACCCTGTGTGAGCTCAGAGTTGTTCAGCTTACCGTTCCCTGGAATTGTTCTTTATTGCTCTTCTTTACCTAGCTTCATGAAATTTCAACCTACACATGGCACAGATTAATGTTCATCTAAGACTCGGAACCCTGAGCAGAATTGCTCTTTCTCTGCACAGTTCCTTCCACTCCAGTACTTTTTTACTTTTTTTTTTTTTTTTAAAAGATTTATTTAATTATTTATACAAGTACTGGGTACACTGCTGAGGGGAGCAGCAGGTGTGGCAGGAGAGGTCTGAGCGCCACGTGGGACCCTCCTCCGGTGGCTGGGGAGCAGCCGGGGATCGAACCGGCGCTGCAGAGGCTGCGGGCAGCTTCGCAACCCAGCGCTCAACCGCTGCGCCACCAGGGGAGGCCCTTCATTCCAGTACTCTTAAGAGCAAATTCTAGCTTCCTCAAAACTTCAACCTCTCTCTTGACTCAGTGATGATACTGGATTCCCTCCCCTGTGCCACAATTATGAAGCTGCCTTGGGAAGAAAGGCGATATCAACACAGAGTTCACTCTGCTTATTTCCTTCTCTCTGAGAAAATAATCCTGTTATTCCTACTGCCCAGTCTGAAAACAGTTGCTTAATATATTTGGCCCGTTATTCTCATTTAAAATGGGTGTGCAAGTAATGTGATATGTTATACCTTCATAGGCAGACGTGGAACTCAATAATTGATCCTGCTTGGGATTCACTGGTTTCAAATCTTTATATCCTTAATCAACTAAAATTTCAGTTCATTGGATATTGCCTTTTTCTATTCTCTCCTTATGTAGTTTCTAATAACTATTAAACTTTAATATTTTTTTTAAGATTTATTTTCATTTATTTATTTATTTATACCAGCACTGGGTACAGTCAGAAGCGCGGGAGGGTGAGAGAATTCACCAGAGCCAGAGCGGGGAGCAGAGCAGGCAGAAAGACCGAAGTACACTGCTGAGGGGAGCAGCGGGCGGCAGGAGAGGTCTGCGCGCCATGTGGGACCCTCCTCTGGTGGCCGGGGAGCAGCCGGGTATTGAACCGGCGCTGCAGAGGCTGCAGGCAGCTTCGCAACCCAGCGCTCAACCACTGCACCATCGGGGAGGCCTTAAACTTTAATATTTAGCACCAATTGAGCCTGCCTCTGTTTGAAGTATTTAACGTACTGCAATGATCAAAACATTCTACCCTAATAGAATTCACATTTTTCTATGGACTATCCTGTCTCCTTGCTACTGTTTCCTATTTCCCATGTCTTTAGCTGTTTTCTTTCTGTACCATTTTCATTAGTTCTGTATTCTAGTTCACTCATTCTATCCTTGACTATGTTATATAGCCTATTTAACTCGTCAATGCTTTATTCTCTATTTTTAACAACTACCACTTCTTTCAAAGTTTTACTGCACTAATGTGTGCAGACCTTTACAGATTCTGGGATATGTGGAGGAGAGGGGAAGGAAATTAGGGAGGGTGGATTCCTTGGATTCATAGACATTAAAACCTAAGTCCCTGACTCAGAGATAGCAACTAGCAACGAAAGAATCACCGTATGTGTTGACCCTTGTTTTTTTTTTTTTTTTTTTTTTTTTAATTTTTTTTTTTATAGAGGCATGCTTTATTTATTTGTTTGCTGGTTTGTTTGTTTGTTTTGTTTATACATGCACTGGGTACAGTCAGAAGCGCGGGAGGGTGAGAGAATTCACCAGAGCCAGAGCGGGGAGCAGAGCAGGCAGAAGGACCGAAGTACACTGCTGAGGGGAGCAGCGGGCGGCAGGAGAGGTCTGCACGCCATGTGGGACCCTCCTCTGGTGGCCGGGGAGCAGCCGCGGATCGAACCGGCGCCGCAGAGGCCGCGCGCAGTTTCGCAACCCAGCGCTCAACCGCTGCGCCACCGGGGAGGCCCTGTTGACCCTTGTTTTTAATTTCCTGTTAGTTATATGACACTTTTGAGATTGACTTTTCTCCCTATAACTCAGCTATGTCCTTAAATTTATTGCATTTTCCAGCATTTCCAGATATTTTTAGGGGTAAGGTTTTTAAGTTATCTAATTGTTCGATACTGTGTAATCGCAATTTTCCAATCCATTGCCAAAATTTAGTTTTTTTCCTCACAAAATTTGATCATGTGTAACAGCCATTTCCTAGTTCCCTTAAAAGAAAATTCCGTATTCTTAATATGGCTCTTTTATGGTCCTGGAACATTACTACTATTTGCTCCCTCTTAATCCTGTCACGTTGGAGTCTCTCAGTTCTGTGATTCTTGCCTGCCTCGGGGATTTCTCGGCCTACATGGTTTCTGCCTGCCTTCTTCCAAATTTTGCTTAGTCAGTGTCCATTCACCCTTTAGCATTTAGCTTAAAAATAAGTTCTCTGGGAAACTTTCCCTAAGCACCTTCTTAACCAGATGTGCCTTCCTTTTTACAACCTCAGCACTGTATTAATAGAAGCTACAGAATTTCCTTATAGACAGGGCCCTGGAATGGAGATATTTTAAGTGCCTAGGAAACTTGAGATCACATTTGCTTAATAAGTATTAATTTTATTTAGCTTGTATGTTGATTGAAGTCACTCTGGGGGCCACCACTATAAGCTCCGCCTTCCATTATAGCACTCTTCACACCTATAATTACTTGTTCAATGTCTGACCTCCCCGTGAAAATGTAGTTGCAACTTTGAACATTTTGTTCCTACACACTTTAAGTTCCAGTAATCGTTAGTGGTGTGTTGACCACTAAATTAAAGTCCAGGCTCTTTAGCAAGATATTTCATGAACCTATCCAAACAGTCCACAACACATCAACCATCACCAACTTCACATTAATTTCTCACCCCTGAATTCACTTCGTCACATGGTTTACATTTATTCTCCAGTAGTAAGCATTAATTTTAAAAACTGACAGCTCATCTTAGTATCCTTATCATCTTATCCACAGAAAATGCTGTAGAAATATGGAATGAGATTAAAATGCATAGCAAATAACAAAGTAGAAAAAAATTGCAACTACAGTGATGATGGCCTTAATATCCAGATATTTCCTGTCTAAACAAGCTATGATGATGACTGCAAGCTCTGCAAAGTGTTTAAGAACAGAGACTGGATCAATACTACCTACATTTGACTTCTTGGTTAATGTGCTTCTCTGCATCTCAATGTTTTGATTAAATTGTTGCCAGGTTTGAATCGAGTTAAAACATGTAAAATGTGTAAAAAAAAAAAAAATGCCTCACACCTAGTTGGTGCTTGATTAAGCAGTAGGTCCTTGAGTAAGGAAATTACATTGATTATATGAATCCATGTAGCAGCCAAAAACTGATGACCTGCACTAAATGCTAGTTCAAACCCACTTAGTACTAATTCAGATAAAAACATTCATATTAACAGTATTTCCAAACGTCTGTTTGATTTGTAAATTTAGAGTGTTAGCTTAAAATCTTTCATAAAGTCTGACAGTTATTTCAAAGCATCTTCACATATCATTTAAACGAATCCTCACCACAGCTTTGAGTGAATAGGTGTGCAAGAAATAGACATGGAATGATGAATTGGCTTCCCTGGAACCAGACCTTGTGTTTTATCCACACATAAAGAGGTGTTGGAAAGTGGTATTTGTGCAAGAAAGTAGATGTGAAGATAAAAAAAAAATAAAAAGCAAGGTATCTAAAATATATTCCAGGTTGATACTTCTAGAAAAGATGGAGAAATATGGCCTGGATGGGGACTGTTGGGTGAGTTCACCTAGAACTGCTTGATCACATCCCGGGGCTTTCGTATTTCAGAGGCTGATGTCTAGCATTCTAATGAAAAGTGCCATCCTCTTCCCCAATCTTGCTTGATATTTTTACCAATAATAGCCATAAAGCTATTACTGTTAAAAACATCAAACAAGATATGGGGAGAGGAGGAATAGATAGTGAATACTACACCAAAACTAAGGTACTTCACAAATTAATAAATAAATTAATGATTAATAAATGTAATAACCAAGTAAAAAATGTAGAAGGAATTTCCTATAAAAGTAAGCCCACATCTACTGTGTGATCTATCAGTTCTACTCTTGGCTATTTCATACAAGAAACCAAACTTCCCAGTTCTCACCACCACACCCTAGACACACCCATATTCGTCTCTGCCAGGAAAAAAATGTTTATGTCAAGAAATCCAAATATATGTTTCAAAGTGAATTTTTTTTCAGAAAGTCAACTTAATCACTACCTCTTAATTAAGAATTTGTAAACTTTATGACTTTCCATAGTAGCTGCCCTTTTTCTTTTGGGGTTTTCACTTTTCTAAGAGGAGAATGCTAGCTAAGAGCTCGAACAGAACAATATGGAAAACACCAAGGGATAGCACCAGTCACCCTCCCCATGTGCCTCTTAGAAGCATATAGAGAAACATTCAGGGTTGGTCTGAAGAACACCAGCTTAAAGGCATGACAGATTATTAATCCATTCATAGTACCTCAGTCTGGTCTTCTTTCTACTTCTTAAGCTCCATAATTATAAATTTACTTCCCGGTAGTGTGAAAAACTCAAAGTGTCCTTTTCACTATTTTCTTCTAATGAATGATATTACCTATTTTTATTTATTTATTTTAAAGATTTATTTTTTATTTATACAAAGGCTGGGGTACAGGCCAGAGGCATGGGAGGGAGAAAGGACTCACCAGAGACAGAGCGGGGAGCAGGACAGGCAGACAGACCAAAAGCACTGCTGAGGGGAGCAGCGGGCACGACAGGAGAGGTCTGCTGCGCCCTGTGGGAATCTCCCTGGCTGGCCCAGAATCGAACTTGCGCTACAGAGGCTGCGGAGAGCTTCACAGTGCTGCACTCAACCCACTGAACCACTGGGGAGGTCCAATATTACCCATTTTTAAATAAGTATTGAATAATTAAAAAATATGTAGAAATAGGGCCTCCCCGGTGGCGCAGTGGTTGAGCGCTGGGTTGCGAAGCTGCCCGCGGCCTCTGCGGCGCCGGTTCGATCCCCGGCTGCTCCCCGGCCACCGGAGGAGGGTCCCACATGGCGCGCAGACCTCTCCTGCCACCCACTGCTCCCCTCAGCAGTGTACTTCGGTCCTTCTGCCTGCTCTGCTCCCCACTCTGGCTCTGGTGAATTCTCTCACCCTCCCGACTTCTGACTGTACCCAGTGCATGTATAAACAAACAAACAAATAAATAAAAAACATGCCTCAATAAAAAAAAAAAAATATATATATATATATAAAAAAAAAATATGTAGAAATTTTTTATTTGAGGTGGGATGAGGAGACTTATTCTCCATTCTATAGGTTTACTTACCATTAGAAGGGCATCCAGTACCTCCTGGCTTCCCTCTACCCCTCATGCCTTTCCTCCCCTTGGGGTGACTTACCTAGTGGGAAGTTCCAGTAAGGAACTGCAAGAGGTTGTTCTGCTCCTCTTTGTGTTCCACTGCTCCTCACCAGACTGTCTCTTTGGTGAGTCCTGCCTCCAGGGAGCACCGTGGCTGTTGGTTGAGCACAAAGCTTGATGACAGAAGCCCTGCCCCAGCGTGCAGAGCTGATAGCAGTTGGCTTGTTGATCACGTTCTGGGTTCAGTATGAGAAAGCCCATTTTCCCCAAGTATAAGCCACATTACCCAATACCCATTTTAGTAGCAATAAAGGTGATGTTTGGGCCACCTATGCCCTATTCTTTTGACTTCCCAGTTCAGAATTCAGAAGGGAAGAAGGCTACTGTCTATCGCAACTGGGTAGAGTATTCTATCCTTACAGGCAACATTTGCAGTAACTAAGAAGCTCATACATGACTGTCAAAATCAACTGTGTTTTCAATCTGTCTCACTCATCATTCATCTACTTTGCAGATGTGAAACAGGAAAAACTGGGATGGGGGTTGGGGGGGATCTAAATTTGTAAACGGGTAACAATCTTCTTCAGATGGATTTTTTCCTTTGTCTTATAAGTGACAGTTGTTAAGATGCACTGGACAAATCAAGAGATGCAATAAGAAAAACTTCCCATATATGCAGCCATTCCAAACATCTTCAACAAAATACTTAAGGACTAAGGACATAGTCAATGATACTGCATTTGCACTATTAAACTCAATCTGTGAAAAGAAAACACACCACCACAATGAGAGCTTTTTAAAATATAATTTAAAACTATTTTGTACCAGTACAATATATTAATTTTACAAATGTAAAATTTTATCAGTCGTTAAAGCATTTGCAAAAACCACACATCCTACATCAGCTTTATTGCACAATATCTATAAGAAAATATTAATTTTTAAATTAGAAAACATAAAAATGCTTTCAATATAGAAGAGACAATCTGATTTTAAAGACAAAACTCTATAAGAATGTCTACCCAGAAAATAACAAACTTTCACAGGATACCAAGCTGGACGGATGCTTCAGCAGATCCAGTACAAAGCACTGGTTGAAATCAGTCCAAGACACTTAATCCAAACTGTGTCATCATTCTTCTTAGAAACCTAGATGCCACTCAAGGTGTTTTCTTTTAAAAGTTGAGGCATTTTTCAGCGAGCATTCTGAGTATCTCTTACATATCAAAAGCAACACTTCAACTCAATAGCCATTTGCAGGGGTTTTGTTTTTTTCTTCTTCATGCAAATTATCTATGGCAACTGTTCTTAACAACTGTCAAATTATCATTTTAATTCATTTATGCCGGTAGAAAACATCAAATGAAATATATTTTCAAAACCTAGTCCTTTACAAAAATCAGTTTATAAATTTGTATAATAAAAATTAGTGTGGAGACTCTTATGATGGGATTCATTTGTTTCCTATTACTTGGTTCTCCCAGAGTTGGGATGGCAAATATCCCACCTTTTTATGTAGTGTTAATTGGTTAGTAAAGTCGCATGATGGATTTTAGTGGGCTAACACCCTGGACCTATATAACAATGTAGGTGTTAAAATATTGACAGCAAGCCAGGGTGGCGATTTTATTGCTCTCAGAATGAATAGAACCCGGGGATGCAAAGAGAAACATGTTCATAAACACATCAGTAGTGGGGTTGAGCATAGCATAGAAAAGGAAAACAAGTATCTTTATTGGAATAAGGGCTCACAAAATTTGGTACATAAACAGATAATACAGCTTTTCCTCTTAAAGCATTAAATCTCAGGTGTTTTCAGATTTATGACTGTAGCCCCGGGGAAATACCTTTTGGAACTTATGGCCTGCATAAGCAAGGTCAAGTATGACACATTGGTGTAGAGAAAATCATTACCAAAATAGTGGTTATACACTCACAAGTTTGTTGTAGGTAGACAGAATTATCAAAAAACCAGATGCTCAATATAAAAGTTTGCATTATTTAGAATTTCTTCCTTAGGAATCAAAGCAGTTACTAGAACTGCATTTTTCAGAACTGCTCAAAGCACCTCATCTAGATGAGTGTTTTTAAAAATATATATATATAAAGTCTACAATGAGACTTCCAGCATCACATATTTCACCTTTTATGAACTTTTTATCATGTATCCATTCCTTAAAGTCTTCAGAATAAAATAAAAATAAACTCTCACATTCCATTAGAAAAAAATGGACACATTCACTGTCTGAAAATTTTCTGGATTCCCCCAAATCTTGGTACTATGTGTGATCTCCTCATACACAGGTTTTGAGGAAACCCCTGATCATTCTATTATTGAATATTCAGCTAATGGACATGCCATAGAAAATTTACATTAATAGTGGTAAATAGATTAAAATCTATTCCATACAATAAAAATGTTCTAGACTTCAATTTAAATATGTATCTGAAAAGCTAAGGAGGTTTTTTTGTTTGTTTTTCAAAAGTGCTAATTATTACATTTACAAGTATCTTCAATACATTATGTCCAATTCTTTGTAAAACTAAACCACCTGGCTTTAGGCACACTGCTTGAAGACTTTCTAAGAAGCAGAGGAAAAAGAATCACTTGTCAATTAATCCAGCTTCCTTAATTTTACTGAAGAAGAATTTCTCCAGGATATTGGCACATTTGTAGTATTCACTCTCAGGGGGATTGTACTCTTTGCAATTGGTAAAGACTCGTTGTAAGTCTGCCATGAATAATTTCTTAGACACGTAGTACCTATTCTTGAGGCGTTCACTCATGGTTTTCAGATCTGCACAGGAAAAAAAAAAATTAGTATTCTCTGACTCTTCAACAGTAGCTGCCAAAAGAGATGGGTAAAGAAATCTGTGATCAGTTTGATTACATTTTTACCATCCCAGTGCCTTAGTTTAAGAGACATTCATATGATGGAGGAAAGCAATCCTTAAATCTGACATTCTTTTGTGAGGGTTCCTTGTATAAAACCACAGCATTTTAACATTGAAGAAAACTTCAGTGTTAGTTATCTGGCCCAATCCCCTATTCAGGACAAGGAAGCTAAGAAGATTAGCAGCGTTAAGTATGATGAACTAACCAGTGTTAGCTATTCATTCAGAATTATACAGAAGAGGCTCTGTCTACAAGGAGTGGAACAGGTGGAACCTTTGTATTGAATCGTTTTGTTACTTAAATCAAAACAATCAGACAGAGTTGTTCCACTAAATTCACGGTTGTTGTGGTGTTTTAGAGACAGAACTAAAAGTAGAAAAACTGATCATAAATACATCTACAGGTACTCCAGTGTGAACTTGCATGTACAATCATTCAAATGAATCTGTGTCATGTTCCAGCGAGCAAGTAAGAATGAAAACTTTAATCTATTTTCGAAAGCAAGCAGGCCTCATAAGATATTGTAGAAAGGAACATTTTCCTAATATGTCTACTTGCTTTAAACTGTATTATATTATATGAACACAGTCCTTCATTGAAAGGTGTAAGAATATAACAGGACTTCTTTAATCCTCACTCTCAAAAATGACCTAAAGAATTTCACGCAGATTAGAAAACACTAGTAGGCTCCTGGTTGTCACTAAATCTGTTTATCATTATATCTTATATTAACGATGCATGGAAAAATAAGTCAATATGACTAAAGAAGCACTTCTGACTGCCAATAACCCCCAATTTGTACTGCTATCAAATTTTCCAGAAGGAAAGAAACTTATAACCAAATACACTGGAATTGTCATTTAATAAGACAAAATACATCTATGGGCAACATCCCAAAATGGGAAGAAAATCATTTGCATCTAAATCCTAACCCACCACAAAACAGCAAGGAAAAAAATATGTTTTTCTGCCCATTTCCTCTGAATAGGCCTGTCTCAGATGTGTCTCATCACATCTGTGAGTTCACCTTTCAATTTTTCTTTCTTCTCTAACTGAAAGAAGGTATTTGGAAGGAGAAAAATGAAGTGCTAAGATCCAAAAAGGTTCAGCAAATGTCTCACCCTAGTGTGACTAAACAGATCAAGACTCCTCTCATTTAAGGAACAAAACAATGAAATTGTACTTTATAGGGTAAAAGTAAAGGTTTATGTTTCTCCATTTAAACACCTACCACTTAAGAGATGCTGCTCAGTCCAATATAGTCTGTACTAAGAGTCAAAAGGAAGATATGTGTAACCAAAATAAAAAAACTAAAGGGGGAGTAAGGGGTAAAACTTGACACAAAGAAGTTTATCTAAAAGTTCCACAAACTCTTTGGAAAAGGAAGTGATACGAAGAGATAGGGAGAGGCAAAAATAGAGCAGAAACAAAGCAAAGAATCTTAAAATGTTTGGACATTTCTGGATAATCACCAGGAATTCCTTTCTATATTTCCTTTCTGTTCTAAAGTTATAGATGGCATCTTTCTTCCTCTAAGCTTGTAGGAAGAATTTTCTTGGATTCTTTCAGATGACCAAATAGCATGGTTTAATTAAAAAAGAAGGGCATTAAACATCAGTGATACCAAATACGGAAACACCATTATTCTATTTCACCACCACCACTACCTCCAACTTGGGGATTCTGGGCAAATAGAAAAGCCATGCCTGGCAACCCACATGTGATAACCAGACCATGTTCTGTACACAATCCCTTATGAAACAACTCATTCATATGGGAGAGAAGGTTTTTTTGGACATGACGAAAAATGAAAAATATTTCTAGAAAAAGCCAAGAAGGGAATAAAATTGGAAAGTAACATTATTTATCTGTCAGTCTTGTTCTCAAAAACATGACCAACAAAGAGGGAAGGCTACACATTTTGCCCAAAATCTAAAGATAGGCCCCCGTCCCCAAAATAACAGAATTGCTCCACTAACCAGCTCCATTTAGCATTTTATTTATTTATTTTTAAAGATTTATTTATTTATTTATACAAGCACTGGGTACAGTCAGAAGCACGGGAGGGTGAGAGAATTCACCAGAGCCAGAGCGGGGAGCAGAGCAGGCAGAAGGACCGAAGTACACTGCCGAGGGGAGCAGCGGGCGGCAGGAGAGGTCTGCGCGCCATGTGGGACCCTTGCCTGCGGCCAGGGATAGAACCGGTGCTGCAGAGGCTGCGGGCAGCTTCACAGCCCAGTGCTCAACCGCTGCGCCACCAGGGGAGGCCCTCCATTTAGCATTTTAATTAACCGTCCATCATATACCTCAGCCCACCACTACCCAGTTCGAGCTCAGTTCGAGCCACAGCCAGGGAGCTAACCCCCATGGCTCAGCAGACCTCTCCTGTCTCGCCAGCTGCTCCCCTCAGCAGCTCAGTGGGGTTAATTTTCCTCTCAGCTATGTGTACAAGTTGCAGGCAGCTGGGAAGATTCACACCCTTCTCAGCCTGGACCAAGAAACTTGCAGAAAGCAGACTGAGTAATTACAAACAGAAACTGCAAGTCCTGCCATTGGAGGCCTTCAAAGTACATGCGGAAGGCGCTAAAAGGGAATTACTCTTCTCAAAGTCATATAACCTCCCAAGAGCGTTTCAAAAAAGGAACTGAGATGGCCCAAGAGATGTGGCCACAGGGTCAGTTAGCTTAAGTTTGAAATGGTCACAGAGGGTCTCCACATATTCCATATTCTTCACATCATGGAAATAATGATTCCTATATCATCCTGCCATTCAGAATTCCAGACTCGGTTAACTATCACTTTGGTTTCATGTACTAAAATATGTAGTAGCAAGACAGTGAGAAGAGGGGAATGAGATCACATTCACTTTAAAGAATACACTATCAAGCTATCACCAGCCACTGTGGCATGAGGTCAAGCCCCAGTCAGGGAGCTGACCCTCATGGCTCAACAGACCTCTCCTGTCTCGCCAGCTGCTTCCCTCGGCAGTGTATTGCAGTCATTCTGCCTGTTCTGCTCCCCACACTGTCTCTGGTGAATCCTCTAACCCCCTGCACCTCTTGCCTATACCCCAGTTCTTGTATGAATAAATAAATAAATAAAAATCTGAGGAAAAAAAAAAAAGAATACAGACTACTCAAACATCGCTATGGTAGGGGAGGCCTCCAGTGACCTCAACAGCACATCCCCCCAGATTATACACAAGTCAGCTGAGTAAGCAGATCCTTCGTATATCTATATAAAAATAACTGCTTCCCTTATACTTGTCCAATCGAAGCAAGACGGAAAAAAAAAAAAAAAACATCGCTATGGTAATATAAATATTCACGTGAAAATTAATGCCAGAAAATATCTGCATATAACTCTTAGTTATCAGGGAGCTAAAGGATCACTTTCTTTTCTTCCTTTCACATTTTAACATTTCCCTGGTTCTTAGCATCAAGGGAATTACAGGTAGAAATGGGACAGGAGACACAGGCTGTCTCCCCCAAAAATGGCCATGCAACTGTTTGAAAATAGTTCAAGTAGTTGTTTACCATCTGCATAATGCAAAATTAGTTTAATTTAGGACGTTCTCAAATGAGTCAATGAATCATTCATTTTAGCATGGTGTAGGCACAGCAGCAAATTCCACGATTCTACATTTCCACATTTGTTTGGTTTGGATTTGAAACAAAGTCTAAAATAGGGGTATAAACGGTGACCTCAACAGTAGCCATCTAAAGCATGCAAAACCAAAATAACACTTAACTAGAATTCTCCCTCTGAAAGTACAGCAGTCAAGCAACTTAACCTAACTTCTTTTGGATAACCTTCAAAAACCCTTCAACGCAGAATGTACCGAAAGGCCAAGCTGTGTTTTTCCATTTGCAATCAAACAAGAACAATATAAGCGAAGTTATGTCTAAATAGCCAAGTTTCTTTTTTCTTTTTTTTTTTTTTTTTTTGTGGGACCCTCGCCCGGTGGCCGGGGAACGAACCAGCGCTGCAGAGGCTGTGGGCAACCTCACAGCCCAGCGCTCAACCGCTACGCCACCAGGGGAAGCCCTAAACAGCCAAGTTTCTTACCAAATGCTGTCTGCAGCTCCCTACCTGGGCTGTCTAAACCTGGTGCTATGGCTGTGTGGGCTCTAATAGCTACAGAATGTCACTAACTCAGACACCCCTTCCCCTTTATCATTCAGTGTGGACATCACTGGCCCTCCACGGGTACATGGAACGGCCACCCCATCACACACATCCTGGTATATAGCAGAGGAGTGCAAATCAAACTCAGCAACCATTTATCCCCACACCACCATCCATAGAGTTATAAATCTATGTTTAGAAAATTTTAATGGCATTACCCATGGGGAACCTTATAACTTCATAATATCCCGGAGCTTCTGTTCTCTTCACTGGTTCCATGAAGGGCCAAGCGCTTTGATGGCTCTTGGGTAAAGAAAAAAGTAAGGTATCTAATATGGAATTTCCATGTGGGAAATCATTTCAAAATACTTAGATGAGATGGATGAAAAAAGAACACTCACCTTCACCTGCTGGAGGATGCTCTTAAGTGTGCTGTAAAGCTGGTCAGGGTCTTTGGGTTCTTTGCTTGAAAGGGAAAAAGTAAATGACAAGGAATAATGATTAGGTTTTTGATCCACTTGTCAGCTGAGTCCTATTCAGTTCATTTTCACAGAAACCTAAAATTGGAACTACTCCAGAAGTGTTTATGAAAACTGAAACCCAACAAGTTGGATTTGCGATTACAATCATTCTCTCTTTTACTCAGAGTTACTGGGAGTGGGGAAACATCACTTCCACTATTAATTTCTTACCCATCATACTTACTTTTTGTCTTTTCCACTCGGTTTCCAGCCTGTCTCTCCTATACATCAACAAAATTAAACAGTGAATGAGAACTGCTTTTGGTTGAGAGAACGATACAGCTAATACTTATCAAAAATGCAGTAAATTATAGACATGCCTCAAAAAAGTCTATTTCAGGGAAGAGACTGAAGTGAATTGTGGTTAGTTACTTCCTTAGACAACTAAAAATAGGAAACGTTTCAAGACTGACAACACTGCCATATACGTTAGTGTTTAAAGCAGAACTTGCACCTTTGAGAGGAATACATAAAAAATTAACATGTCTGGTACTGCAGGCTTGTGTATTTTCCAAAGTCTAAGTCACGTTTTTTTGCTAATCACCATGTGAAAGAGTTAAGCTGTTATTTTAGGTTGGAAAAACTTTATCCCAGTCTCTATTTTATTTGGCGACCCTGCTTGTCCTGCAAATGGTTATTGCTGCAGAACGAAAATAGTCTAGCAGACCTGGATTTGATTTCTTGCTCTCTCCCTAAAGCTAGATAAATTATTTAACCTTTTGCTTCTCTGTTTAACAATCTGTAAAACAAAATTCTTAAAGGTAGGTGATGCTATCCCTTTTGAGATTAGTTGAATTATAAAACTCAGAGGAATGCCTGGCACAAATAAGCATTCACCAATGTGGCAGTTCTTTTGCTATGAATAGTAATAAAATAGGGAAGTAAAATGTCTGGGTCTGGCAGTTGAAAGCAAGATCTACTGTAAGGCAGATTTTGTAATGAAGAAGCATGCCCAATTCATGTCTTAGTTCTAAAGAATTTTAGTTTGTTTTTGTTTTCTTTACTATAAGATCCTGGATTTATACCAAATGAAGGTGCCACTATTGGATGGCTTTTGATTTATAAAAACTATTTTGTGTGTTATAACCCGATACAACTCACCTCTGGCATCCCTGCAGAAAAGACCCCTTGGAAAGACTGCTGTCAAATAGGGGATTTGAGACAAATGATATATGATTTTTTTTTATCATCATTTTTCACAGTTTGGGGAAACTAATTTAGCCAACCACAGATCTATGCAGGATGCAACCTGGGAATCAAGAGATTAGAACCAGACTTCTGCTAATTCTGACAGCTATTGGCCACATGCCCTTTAAGCTTAAAAGACTTAATCATACTGAGATTCAATTTCCTTATTGTAAAAATAGAGTTCCTCTACCTTCAAGGTATCATATGAATAATACACAGGCCTGTGCTACAAAGAGCAAGCTCTCAATAAATACTGGATGTTAATAGCTATATAACAAGGGGCCACCTAAGCTTTCTTGGGTTTGTTGGCATTGAGAAGAGAAAGCTGTAAAAGGAAAGCATTTGCTTCTTTCTTAAAAGACAAAAAGTAACACAAATGGCCACAGGGAAGGCAAAAAGCTTTCCAAATTACTTCAATCTGGCAATTGTTTCAAAAAAGAGTATCAAGAGTATTTTAGTGTTAAAAGAAAGATTTATACATACTAATTCCAGGAATGCTTTCTATTGGGATCTGTCGAACTCCATCTTTAAAACATGAAAGTCCGGGGTAGACTTTGCGAATCTGGGCTTGTTTTCTTTCTATCAGCTTTTTAATGATCTGTAAAGCATAGGGAAGAAATGTATTCAGTGACAGAAGGCTACCGCTTTTAAGTAAGCCAACCTAAGGAATGATCTTCCCAACAAAAGAAAGTCTTGGAAACAAAAAGGGTGGATGTACTGTTAAACACTGAAACCTTTTATTACCCTGTGCCCTTTCATGTCGTCTGCACAACCCTCTTGGAAAACTCGACCCTGCCATGCAGTTTAAAAGCCAGTACTGAGAGAACTCGCTGCCCGGAGGGCCCACTGTCCTCTAGCATAAGAGCCAATGATTTTGCCCTGCTTTTTCTAAGGAGCCGCAGTCAGACCGCCGTCAAGCAGCCCCGCACACAGCCACCCCATAAAGCACCAGAACCTCTTCATGCTCCATGACCAGAGGATGTGATGTCAGGACTGAAGGGTCAGATAAGCCTCAGAAAGTCCCCAAAGCCTGCACGGATGACCACGCTGTTCTATAAATGTTTCAAGACTTCAGCCCCACTATATGCTGTCTGCATTTAAAAACAAACAAACAAACAAACAAAAGACCAGGTCTAAAGAGTAGTCCATTAAGGCAATAGGACCAAAACATGAGGGAATCCTGAGAGGTGTTTGTTCTGTAAGTAATTCCCAGTATACTAAAGTGAATAACTATTTCTAAAACAATACAGTTTTCCTTTAAAAAAAGAAGAGGAAAATCAAAAACTGAAATTGACCATAACTGAATCTTGGAAGAGCAAAAACAAAACAGTAGCAGTCAGTTATGAATCAGATTTATAAAGAAGACCAAAAAATTCTAGTTCCTAACTGCTTGATCTCAAACATATTGCTTGTAAATACTGCAGCATGAATACATAATCCTAATAATTAAAGACAAACCTTCATAAAATGAATGAATGTATATTCCTGGTAAATCCAATACAGTGCTATCCAATAAATATCTAAATGCAAATCACTTGGGTAATTTTAAATTTTCCAGTGGCCACATGTTTTTTAATAAGCAGCAGCAGGTGAAATTGATTGTAATGATATGTTTTTATTTAATCTAATCTAGTCAAAATATAATTTTTAACATACAATCAATAGGAAAAATTGAGGTGTTCTGCATCCTTTTCTTTGAACAAGGTCTTCAAAATCAGAGTATATTTTATACTTTCAGTATATCTCCATTTCAAAGACCCACACATCAAGTGCTCTGTAGCCACAGGTGGCTGGTGGCTGCCACACTGGTCAGGACAGATGTAGATGGAAGGTTTCCTTTCACTTATACATAAGTCTAAGTCATTCTTACAAAGCATCTCAATGGTAATAACTACAGAGCGTATAACATCAAATATAATTTTAAAAGTCTGTTCTCTTTGCCAAGAATACTCCCCCCCAACTCTGACAACCTACTATGGGGCCTCCACAGCCCTCATGCAGCACCTTGAAACTAGTGGCTCCTGGGAAAGGAAACACTTCACTTTTGTTCCCATCTCTTATCTTCACCTTCCTAGGAAATGTCTTCATTTCCCCACCATGTCATTATCTTCCTTCTCCTCAAGTCCATCTCTCATCCCCTTGCTGTTCATTTTAGTCTTCTCAAGCAAAATTGGGAGGTGGAGGGACTCTCCCATCCATAAAATGTCACCAAATCTCACTGTGTCTTCTCACAAGAAAATGGCATTTCTCTGTCTCACCCTTTCTTTGGTTCCCCTAAGCCCAGTCCCTGGCAGTCTCACCTGGAATTAAGATTTAAGAATTGCCCCTCCCTTCCAGCCCACACACATGCAAATACACATGTGCACACACAAAGATTCACCCAACTCTGCCTGCTTGGTGCCCATTCACACTTTCCCAAATAGTGGCTTTCTTCACCCATACATCTCTGGCCCCAGATGTTCATGTGCACATGAATCAGCTTAGGTTGGAAATTTCATCTTTGCTCATGCTGATGCCATTATCCCAACACACCTCCCAGGAAACAATCTCAGATGACCTTGGCCTATTTCTCTTAGAGTCAGCACACCCCAACTAGTACTTAAGTCTCCATTCTCTGCTCACAAGAGATTTCTCTCTCCATCTCCACCATGACAACTACAACTTATTCTGTTCTTGTCTACTTTTAGAGCTAGAAAAGTCATCCGTATACTCATTGCTTACTTACTATAACCATTAGTTCCTATCTTCCAAAATTGCAATAACAACACTTTATTGTAAAAATCATTTGAGTTCTGTGGAAGAAGATACTATGAGAATACAAATATTGTGTTTTGCTAACTTCAGATCCCTTTTAAAAGAACTATATTAACAGGGCCTCCCTGGTGGCGCAAGGGGTTAAGAAGCAACCTATGAAGCTATCCACAGCCTCTGCAGCACTAGTTCGATTCCCGGCTGGCCAGGGAGCAACCCACATGGTGCAGCAGACCTCTCCTGGCTAACCCACTGCTCCCCTCAGCAGTGTATTTTGGTCAATCTGCCTGTTCTGTTCCCCACTCTGTCTCTGGTGAATCCTCTCACCCCCACACACACCTCTGGCCTGTACCCCAGTTCTTGTATGAATAAATAAATCTTTGAAAACAAAAACTATATTAACAACTCCAAGTCAGCATCATCAGTGGTGTGTGAGAGAAAGCTGGAAGCAAAGGAGACCCAAGAGGAAAGGAGGAAGAAGAGAGAGAGGACACTGTCTGCATTTGTGAAGATCGGTGCATCTGGCGTTCTTCGCCCTCATGGTAGAGAGAGCCACCAAATCTGGACTTCGTGAGTTTGCAGTCCCTGCACGGTGAATGTTGCTCTGGGTTTAGCCCATAGAGATAGAAGAACTGGGGGTGCTGGGAGGAGGAAAGAGGAAAGGGCAGCTGACAGCACACTGATGGCTTTAGCTGGCCAGCAGCCTCTGATGCTGAACAATGAGCTGCTGAATTCAGACCTGCTCATTAAGCCCCAAGGAGAACAATGAAGAACACTAGCTCTTCAGAGAAAGACAGACAGAGGGCAGCCTGCTGTGCTTTTATTAACTCTCTAAGTACCCTTTTAGGAATTCTCTTAGGTTGACATCTTTGACCAAGAAGCAACAAAGGTCTTTTTTTCGGGTTTTTTTCTTTGGGGGGGGCGGTGGGAAATGAAGTCTTGTGCTCATTTCCATGGGAAACATAAGAACATATTTGAACATCTTAAGTAAAAGGAAAATACTTACAGAGCACCTACTACTCACTAGACACTGTGTAGGAAGCTTTATGTCTGTTATGTCGGGGATGTCTGACAAATAACTAATTACTGGGATTAAGGGACAGGAGCAGAAATCAGAAAACAGTTAAGATAGGTTTAAGACAGATGTCTTTTTTGTTACTTGTAGAGAAAAACCAGAAGATTGGAAGACTGAATAAGAACAGTGTACGATGTAAGATGACACAGCTGCAAACTCCCCAATTTGGAACTCCAGTGAATTATGGTAAGGGGTGGTCCCGACCTTAACACACAACAGTCTACTCATCGAAAAAACGTCTGGTTTCTGAGGGTTTTTTTGTCTTACAGAAACATAACATTTCTGTGTAGTCACATCTGTCAGCCTTTCCCGCTACTGCTTCTCTTATATAGGCATGAAAAGCTTCACCCCGATATCAGATAGCAAATCACTTATTACCCAGAAGCTGTCATGCAAAGAAAGAAATTAATAAACATTGAGATAAATGTTTATGTAAGCTGAATTACTGAAATTCAAATGGTGGATGACACTAGCGCTGAGAAGATCAAGGATGAAGTAGCTCAATTTGTGTGTGTGGTAGGAGCAGGTGAGTAATAAATGAAGACAACAAGCAAAGGGGCTAGAGTGTCAGTGGTGGCCCATGGAGAATAGCTCAAGGAAGAAAACAAAAGATTAAGTTTGGAAAGAGTATTTCACGCCCACATATAAAAGATCTTAATGATGAAGGTAAGTTATGTCACCACGTCTTGTAAGTTTTGTACTTACGCCAGTTTACCAATGCAACCTACAGAGCAGACAATCTTTTTTTCCTTTTTTCCTTTCCTTTTTTTTTTTTTTTTTAAAGATTTGTTTATTGATTGATTGATACATACATGCATACAAGCACTGGGTACAGTCAGAAGTGCGGGAGGGTGAGAGAATTCACCAGAGCCAGAGCGGGGAGCAGAGCAGGCAGAAGGACCGAAGTACACTGCTGAGGGGAGCAGCGGGCGGCAGGAGAGGTCTGCGCGCCACGTGGGACCCTCCTCCGGTGGCCGGGGAGCAGCTGGGGATCGAACCGGCGCTGTAGAGGCTGCGGGCAGCTTCGCAACCCAGCGCTCAACCGCTGCGCCACCGGGGAGGCCCCTCCTTTTTTCCTTTTCAAGGAAGAAATCTAGATAAGTCATAGCACACTGAGATTCTGATACACAGAGAGTCCGATGATAGGCAATTCACCCCAACTAAGAACAGCCTGCAGAGACCGAACACGAGTCAGTCACCTGCTTACCTCTTTCTGCTTCTTGATGATGATTGAAAATTCTGTGTATGGGATACGTGGATTTAGCTCACATCCCATTAAAGTAGCTCCTTCATAATCCTTTATGTAGCCAACATATTTGGTTTTAGGTATTTTAATTTCTTTGGAGAAACCCTGCAAAGCAAATAAATTCATTCATAAGACTATTGTGCATCAACTATCTATTAACTAACAATCTTAAATTTCAGAGAGCCATCAGAAATTCTTCAGAAAAAAATCAAAATTTATGGCATGAAAAAGTCCAGAACATACAGTATGAGCCAATTTTTATATTTCTAAATGCACTCACCACACAAAGAAAAAATATTAGAAGGGTATACATTCAAATAGCAACAATAAATTTCTCTGGGTGGTAGAATTACAAGCCTATTATCCTATTTTTCTTGGTGTTTTACTGTATTTGTCAAAATTTCTATGATAACTATACATTACTTTTGAGGATAAACAAGTAAAATGAAAAACGGTTAGAAATTATAAGCCGCCACTTAAAAAAAAGATGGAGCCAAACACTAATCCTCAAGAAGTGAAACTGAAAATTCTGTTAAGAAAGTCACTAAAAGACCTCCCTGGTGGCTTAGGGGTTAGTCTCAGCACTTCCACCACGATGGCACACCCAAAAAGCCTGAGTTTGATCCCCGGCCAGGGAGCTACCCACATGGTGCAGCAGACCTCTCCTGTCTCGCCCGCTGCTCCCCTCAGCAGTGTATTTCAGTCAGTCTGCCTGTTCTGCTCCCCACTCTGTCTCTGGTGAATCCTCTCACCCCCGCACCACTGGCCTGTCCCCAGTTCTTCCATGCAAAATAATTAAAAAAATTTTTTTTTGAATCTTAGAAAAGAATAATTCCTTAAAAAAAGGAAACAAGAAAAAGAAAAAGAAAGCCACCAAGAGAGCAGGTAAGCTCCTTGCTGCTGTACCCCAGGGCTGGCTGGAGCTTCTTGTAACTTCAGCATATACCCTCTGCTGTCATCAAGGGTACCTATGTCTCCCATTCACAGAGTGCACTACCACCCTGTGTTGGGAAGTTCTCCTTAGTATGGAGATACCATACTTTGGAATGTCAGGATGTTATATTACATTGCACTTACAGATTTCAGTCATTTACTCAACATTTTCTTTCTTACTCACAATGTGCTGGTCATACACTCTAATCCAGTCTGACCCTTACTACTGGTTGAAGATTTACAAAATATATCCATGTCTTGCTTATAAGTAGAAACTGCCGGGAAAAAAATTTCTATTTGGATGAAGGCTTCATACATGTATATTAAGAAAAGGAATAACAGAACTGTGTTGCAGTGACCAACGTACCTGTTTCTTGAAATATCCGATTGCATATTCATCTGCATATGTGAGGAAGTTCAGAATGTCATGTTTTATATGATATTCTTTCAAATGATTCATTAGGTGTGTTCCATAGCCCTGTGTGGAAGTTAGCATATACACACATACATTATGTTCTAGACAAAATTTCCTACAAATTAGCTGGAAAATGTTGGTAAATGAGAGTGTGTATTTTTTATGTGTTTTACCAATACTATGATCCTTTCTTGAATTTTTGAACTTGGGCTATAAAACTCAACAATTCTGAAAATGAGGTGTATAACTCAACAATTCAAAATTCTTTTTTTTTTTTTTAATTTTTTTTTAATAGAGGCATGTTTTTCTTTCTTTCTTTATTTGTTTGTTTTGTTTGTTTATACACGCACTGGGTACAGTCAGAAGCGCAGGAGGGTGAGAGAATTCACCAGAGCCAGAGCGGGAGGCAGAGCAGGCAGAAGGACCGAAGTACACCGCTGAGGGGAGCAGCGGGCGGCAGGAGAGGTCTGCGCGCCATGTGGGACCCTCCTCCGGTGGCCGGGGAGCAGCTGGGGATCGAACTGGTGCCGCAGAGGCCGCGGGCAGCTTCGCAACCCAGAACTCAACCGCTGCGCCACCTGGGAGGCCCAACAATTCAAAATTCTTGAGATATGATCATCATTCAAAAATACAAGGTTTTGGTTCTCTGAAAATAACATACAAGATTATAAGCTGCTAGGTTCAATCCTACGTATTATTAAGGAAGTTTTGGAGTGAATACTGACTAAATTTCTGCTTATTTAAGTACTTAAGAAACTGAGATGAAAAGAGTTATGTAAAGGAAACATGCTCCTCTTTACAAGAATATTAACTAATCTAAGTGCTTCCTGTATATAAAAAGCAATTCCTCCTAAAGAATGATGTCATCACATGCATACAATTCTCAAAGTGGTTTTATCAAACCTTCCCAAACAAGGAAGCCCAGAACTGAGTGAGCTAGAAGATATTAGGAAGTAACTAAAGATAATGAACAATGTTGAATAAACTAATGACTGAAATATGGGGAAAAAATTACAAGTACAAAACTTAGAGAAATTTTGGGTGATTATTTTGAAACCTCATAAAAAGAGTTAAAAGTAAATCCAAGCATCTAGACAAAAATATTTTCACATAAATATTTTCGAATTTGGTGACACATTTATAAAAAGAACTTAAAATGTGCCCATGGGTATGATTTTGTGAAATCTTTGAAAGGCAGAAGGATCTTCAGAAGTCATTTGGTCTAACTCTATCCTATGTGGAAAGGCAAACTACTAGAACACCCTTACAATAAGCGTGATCACTTGAACCTCAGATAAACCAGTTCATGTCCAGGCATTTGCATAATTGAGATATTCTTCCTAATAGTCACCTGAGATCTGACCCCTTCTTACTTTTACCTACTGACTTTATTTCTACTCTCACAGTAACAGAAACTCACTTATGCTTTCAACAACTTTCAAGTCCTTAAAAATTATACTCTCTCACTCATGTGTACCTTCTACCTCCCAAATCCCAAGCTAAACATCAATGAGCCTTTAGCTATTCCTCACATGGCAAGATTGGAAAACACTTTATCCATCTAAACTCCTTGAATCAGGGCTTTCACTCATACAGCAATGTCCTTCTAAAGCACGGTTCCCAGGATCACGTGTAAGAATAATCTGGGGGTCAGTGTTCAGTAAACAGAGAAATAGTATCATCATCTCCCTCTACTGGAAATTTTTCTTTCACTGGTGTAACCAGGGGCATTTTAGCTTTTCACAAATTTATCTCAATATTGGCACATGGTAAATTTGACTAAAACTTGGATAAAAAGACATACTAGTTATCTTTTTCCTTGAGGTGCAGATAGTAAGTAAAATGAGAAAGATAATACAGAATTGTGATGTTCAATATGGTAGCCACTATCATAAGTGGCTTTTGGGCAAATGAAGTGTGACTAGTCCAGATAGAAATATACAAGAAGCACAAAACACACACCAGGAAAAAAATTCTTATTAATAACATTTTATAGGTATTACATGTTGAAGTAATACTATTTTGGACATATTAGGTTAGGTTAAAAAAAATGAAATCAGGCCTCCCTTGTGGTGCAGCGGGTTGAGCACAGTGCTGTGAAGCTGTCTGCAGCCTCTGCAGCAAGGGTTTAATTCCCAGCCAGCCAGGGATATACCCACATGGCACGGCAGACCTCTCCTGTCTTGCCCGCTGCTCCCTTAAGCAGTGTTTTCAGTCCATGTGCCTGTTCTGCTCCCTACTTTTTCTCTGGTGAATTCTCTCACCCTCCAGTGCCTCTGGCCTTTACCCCAGTTCTTGTATAAATAAATATATCTTTAAAAAAAAAAAAAAGATGTTTAAGCTAGACCTTAAATGAGTTTGTCAAGTGGAAGACACGGTAAGATGGATTGGAAATTTAAGTGTAAACAAAAATAAACCTACACAAAAGTATTATAAAAAGATGAAGGACAGTGAGCTTATAACCTAGCATACAAAAAAGAAAGAAAATATAAGATGGAAAAGATTGGTCACTATGTAGATGACTTCAAATTTTAAAACTTCTTCAGCCATCATCAACAATTTAAGATACCATCAACAAAAAACAAATAAAAGTTGGGAGGGTGTAATTTTAACATATATGTCAAAGATTTAACACCAGGAATATATAAATATCTGCTCTAGAAACAATATAAAATAAGTATTGAAACTTCTATAGGATCAATACAAAAAAAGAAAAAGTGTCAATGGATAGGAACAAGCAATAAATATTAGCAAAAAATAGAAAAATGATGCTGAATCTCAACTGTAATCAGATCACCCCATCGGGAGATGTAGTGTTTTACTCAATAGCATCTAACTACCTCTCAGGCTCATGGCACCCAGAGTCTATAAGGACAGGAGGAATGTGTTCTCCCTAATACCACTGGTAAGAATGAAATTTTGTCAAGTCTTTAAGAAGAGCAGTCTGGTAACAAGTGTCTTCATAAATGTCTTCAATAGGGAAATTATTAACATAAATGAGGTATCCACATTATGAAATACTATATAAAAGAATAAAACCACTATATTAGCACTAGTAGAAATTTAGACATTTTCTTTATCTATGCTCTTCAATATGGTAGCAATTAGTCATGTGTGGCTCTTGACTATCTGAATGACTGAGGAACTACACTTTAAATTTTCCTTAATTTTAATTGATCTAAATATAAATTTAAATAACCACAGATATAATAGAAAGGCTTTTATATGTATAATATGAATTCTATTAATGTAAAAAACAAGAAAACACACAGTTCATCTCTTACGTAAAAGTGCATTTCCATGTATGTAAATGAGTAAAGAAATATCTTTCTGGACACCAAAATGACAATACTGAGACAGCAGGGGGAAGAAGAAATGAGATTTTTGCTTTACGTATGTCATTAAAAATTATATTTAAATAGGGCCTCCCCTTGTAGCACAGCGGTTGAGCGCTGGGCTGCAAAGCTGCCCGCAGTCTCTGCAGTGCTGGTTCGATTCCCGGCTGCTCCCCGGCCATAGGAGGAGGGTCCCACATGGCGCACAGACCTCTCCTGCCGCCCGCTGCTCCCCTCAGCAGTGTACTTCGGTCCTTCTGCCTGATCTGCTCTCCCCTCTGGCTCTGGTGAATTCTCTCACCCTCCCGCGCTTCTGACTGTATCCAGTGCTTGTATAAATAAATAAATTTATTTTAAGAAAACACACACAAAATTATATTTAAATAAAAGTGGAAAAATCTGGAGAAAAGTGAAGGGTTGGCCAGTTGGAGGGAATCGTATCTGCAAGGGAATAGTAATGTCTAGAAACTAGTAAGAAATGTTCTTCTGATGCAGCTCACTTTAATAAAGATGTGGCTGATGGAAGACAGTGAGGCTTTCATGTAAATACCACTCTGTAAGAAGTTAACAGAACTATAAATTTTCTCCCTTTTACCCACAATCCAGCAATTGTACTCAAGAAGAATAATGGTTCTTTTGTAAACAGCTTCTCAAAACCTGCATAAAATATTGTTTATTAGTGGCCACTAATTTTTCAACTCTCCAAAGAAATTCCCCAGAATCCTCTCTGCATCTGGTACTATGATGGCAACAGTTCGAGCCAAAGCATTTACTTGGTTCCCGCAGCATAAAAAACATGATGCAATTCGACACAAACATTTAGATGTTTACCCCAGAACTATTTTACTTGTTTGTAAGCCTTTATCTTTTAACTGTCACCAAAAGGATTCTTTTCCAAATTCATCTGGTAATTTCAGTGTTTGTTAAATATTTATTATGGTAAATAAGTATTAGCTAAATAACTTTAAAGTTGCACAAATTAGCGAATCCAAATAGTTCTTAGATGACAAGATTCTAAATTCAGGTGGGGAGTTTCAGGAAATTCTCAAATGCTATTGTGTGTGTGTCTGTGTGTGTGTTTTGAGCAAGAAAAACTCAAATAAGAGGGATCATGCTCAGCGAAATAAGCCAGAAAGTAAAAGAAAAATACCGGATGGTCTCACTCATAGCAGGAATCTAGAAAACCTAAAAAGGGACCAGGAAAAAGAATAACTATAAGAAAGAAAAAAATCAAAATCAACAAACAACTATGAACCAGAGACACACTTTGGGGGGGGGCGGGGAAAGGAGGAATTGGGGTCAAAATCAGGGGGTTGCAATTGTATGGGGAATATAAAAATAAAGAATAATAATAAAAACAAATAAATAAATAAAAGAAAACTCAAATATGAAGCTCAAGCCTTATTTCCAGCACTCACAGGAATCTGTCTGTAAGGTATGAATACAGATCTCAAAGTATCATTTAACCAAGATTTTTAATATATTTTTTAAAAATTTCAAACCTCCACTTATGAATTAGCTGGTTTCACAAACAGGTGTCACCAGCATTGGCTTCCATCCAACTTGAGCTTTCTATTCCTTTTTGAAAGATTAATCTTGATTTTCTGAAACGTTTGTTTCAAGTCATTTACAAGAAGTGTTGTTTTGTTTTCTATTTTTTTTTACTGAGGTCATAATGGTTTGGTCACCTTCCTTCAAGTCTTTAGAAAATTACATGTTTTGAGGAAAAAATAAACTGCCCTTTTGGAAAAGTAATAAAACAAGGCATCCAATTCACTTTAAATACCTCTAGTTTCCCTCTGGTATCCTAAATGTGGCCAAATCAACCTTAACCAACCTTTCCTAACAAAGAAATTGGTATGACTTCCTTTGAAAACAAAAATTATACAAAAATTATACATCCGCTCACTATGAAAAACCAAACAAACTTTTCCTTCAAAGAAGTTCTAAACGCTCTGAACATTTGGAATAGTTGGCTAGGAGGGAAATAAAAAATTGATAAACATGGCAACAGCACCATCTAAAGACATCTTATCAGAATTCCTTGAAAAAAGAGGCAGAGATACATTCACCTTCCCTGGTGAGAAAGGTGAACATAAGTAGTGAAGGTAACACTGTCGAATTTTGTGTGCCCTTTGCTGCTTAGTAGTGTCAGTCAAAAACAAAAAGCCCCATTTGTGCTTCCTGAGAGTAAATCACAGGAGCTATAATTGGCATTAGGACCACAGTAAAGCCGATGAAGACATCAGAGGTACTAAAGCACTAGCCCTTAAGTAGCCCTTAAACAGAAAATAAATTCCTTCCAGTGAGTGATATCTGGTTTTTGTAAATGCCATGGCTTCTTTGTAGCTGAAGGAGGCCACAGCACCATCAAACCAACACCACGCAAAACACAGGAGCCCGCTAGGCCATATGTGCCCAGCAAGCAATTGAAATGTGGCCAGCCTGGGGCCTCTCTGGTGGTGCAAGGGGTTAAGTCTCAGCACTATGAAGCTATCCGCAGCCACTGCAGCACGAGTTTGATACCCAGACAGGGAGCTACCCACACGGTGCAGCAGACCTCTCCTGACTCACCTCTGCTCCCCTCAGCAGTGCATTTCAGTAGATCTGCCTGTTCTCTTCCCACTTTGTCTCTGGTGAATCCTCTCACCCACTGTGCCTCTAGCCTGTACCCCAGTTCTTGTATGCATAAATAAATAAAACAAATCTTTAAAAAAATATATGGCCAGTCCAAACTGCACAAACGCACACTTGATTTCAGAGGCTTCGTACAAAACAAAGAATGGACAATGTCTCACTAATTCTTTGTGAAACTGAATACCTGTTGCAATGGCAATACTTTGGATATAATGAGTAAAATAAAATAGTCATAAAAATAACTTTCCCTGTTTCCATTTACTTTTTGTTTTAATGTAGCTATTAGAAAATTTACATATATAGCCGACATTTGTACCTGGCATTTTATTTCATTAGATAATGTCGCTTGAGACTATCAGGATCAGCAGTTATCTGATCCTGTGAGCTTAGCTTTCTACCAATCACATTATTTTTTGCACAATGCTCTTTAAGGTTCCCCAAAATAATACTCTGAGGACACATTTCCTGGTTCCATTTTCCTAAGAGTAACAGATAGAAAACATAATTTAGATCAAAGCTCTTTCTGCAAATTGAGTCTAGTTTACATCAGGCAGACTGTGAAAACTACTGCAATGCCAAAAAATAATCTGTAGTTCCTCGGAAAGAAAGGCGCTATGCCAAAAACAACTAAGAAGGTAACTTAGCCACACACACAGAGACCCCAAAACAACACATTCCCAAATCTGCACAAATACTTTTGAAATTCATTCATGAGTTTATTCAATATTATCATGCTTTCCTTACAGAATTCCTTTGATCCTTATCCCTCTGTAGGACAGGTCATAAGAAATCTTTCTGGATTGTAAGCCACCTAAATAATCTCTCTAAATCCATGACACCATATTCCTGTTGGTGATTCAGTGTCACTAAGGGTGTGTGTGTGTGTGTGTGTGTGTAAGTGCATGTGAAAATTAAAAATAAACACTGCAATTTATTTTTACACACCCCTTCACTTGCCATAGGTTGAGATGCACTTGGGGCTATGTGATGTCCTTATACATCATTGCAAAATCCAACAAAGCCTTGGCAGAATCTGGTTGGTGCAGAGGCATTTACTGTCCTCACACGCAATGAGAAGACTCATCTCAGAAAGTCCTGAACTCCACTTGAAACCTTCTCTGGGCACGGCACATACAGACTGTCCTGAGCTCTGTAGCTTTAATGAGAAGCCCCATATTCTGCTTTGCTTCTAAAACCTTCAGGTACCCTTACCTTGACTTGCTCATTTGAGGTTACAGCACAGAAAACAATCTCTGTGAATCCTTGGGTTGGAAACATACGGAAACAGATACCACCAATAACACGGCCATCTTTAATTAAAGCAAGGGTTTTGTGTTTCCTGAAAGAATAAGATTATGTCAAAGTTTTACCTATCTTGGTCATACAAATAAACTTTATGGGGCGTTCCTCATCAACCAGACTTGACTTTCTAAGTAACCCTTGCTTATCTAGTCACTGTCTCACTAAATCATCCTTTAATGTGGAATTGGACTGTATGTATTTAAATATATTCAATTAGAGAAGTTCAGTTTTTTGTTTGTGGGCTGTTTTTTTTTTAAAGGCAACAGATTTCCAAAGTTAACCTGCCTGATAGCCCACCGATGCTTTCAGTGCTTACAGACCTGGGCAACAGGTACCTCATGAAGATACCAAACCCAAGAACAGTTTAACAATGAAAAAAAAAAAAAGGGTATCTCTTTTTGACTGTTTATATTCTTTCACTGCTATAATAAATGAAGCATAGGATAGTCAGCAGCAATATAAATATTATGTATTATTATTCACTCCAAAAGTACATGAATTGCTGAGATTAATCTTAATATTGTTAGCCCTGGCAATTACCTTACTGTATCTGCATGGTAATGAGAGGCAGCAGGATTCAGAGGGTGACTCTGGCTGACTTTTACTATCTAAGTAGTTTCTGTCTTTCATTTGCAATGGAAATAAAGAAGAAAGCACCAAGTGCCACTTACGGATCAAAGACTAGCCGCGTGATATACTCTTTCGGCATGCGGGGCAGCTGATGGGAAAACACGTTCTGCAGACCCACCAGCCACATCAAGATCTTCTTGTTGGGTTTTTGGTTCAGGGAATTGCCGACCACATGAAATTCAATCACACCCCTGCGCTCTTCCAGCCTTGCTGCCTCGTCCCTGGCTGAATGTGCTGACAGAAAATTGGTCTGGGATGCAGGAGACAGGAAAAAGTTTCACAGAGCTCTTGTCTTAAGACAGTGGGGACAGGACATTTCAACATGTTCTCCTTGATCCTAATAAGACTCATTTGTGGTTTTCGGGGTCACAAACACACATTATGAACATAAGAAAGGAAAGGCAAATGAAGCATTTTGAGAGACCAGAGTAATATACAGTAATTGGATGATGTCTGGCATACATTAGGAGTCAGCAAACTTTTCTGTAAAGGGTGAGATAGCAAATATTTTAGACTTTGCAAGTCACAAGGCCTCTGGTGGCACCTCCTCACTCTGTAATGGTGCAAAACCAGTAGAGGACAACTTGCAAACGAATGGGTGCAGTGGGGTTCCAATGAGGTTTTATTTATAAAGACAAGGAACTGACTGTCTTTGACTTGTGGGCTGGAGTTTGTCATTTGTCAGCCTCTGGTTTAAAGACTCTCATCCAGCTGCGCTTTAGAGGAACCTCGGTATGATAGATCCCCAATTCTGATCACCATTTCAACAGGCACAATAACATCATTAGTTCCTCTTTTTTGGAGGTCAGCTTTTTCCAGAGGAGTATCTGTGATCCCCTCCACCCTAACTAGCAACATAAGCTGGTGTAAGTTCTTTAGACTCCTGTCTTATTAATCCACCCACAGATGTACGGACGAATATTCAACACACAGCCCTCCAGGGGAGAAAGTCATAAAGGGTAGCACTTGCTTGTTTCACCATCTGAGGTGGCTGCTCAGGTGACAAGCTGTCACTGTGGTCAATTTTTAGCTACCAGTACACTTAAGAACCAGCTCACAAACTCCCTGAAAATGGAACAATTCCCATGAGTGCCCTCTGCAAGCCAACTCCAGCACACCACTCTATCCACTCAACAAATTTTGTAATGTATGACTGAATCCACATCTTGCAGCAGAAAAAATTAAGCACAGCTAATCTGTGACATGACTAAATCTCTGAAGGGTAGTACATAAAAGGTACTGCAGTCTTAAATCCTCAAGGGTGGCAATCTAGAAGGAAATAGAAAGGACAATTTTCTATGGAGATGTTTTTATTATACATTCCAGTTCTCTGAATTATCCTTCATACCATACTATGTCGAAGAAAACATGACAAATTTTAAAATGATACTTTAAGCTAGCAGAGTCACACTAGAAAAATTTAAAAAGATGTTTTGCGAAATAATTTCCATTTCTTGGACTCTGACAGAAATGCTTAAAACTGCTCTGCCCTTGGCTGTGATATAAGGGAGATGACAGCAGTGCTTTTACCCAAAATGCCTGACTTTGAACTTAATCAGGATTAAATAATCAGATAAATCCAAATGGAGGGACATTATGCAAAACTAGTCACCAGGAGTTTTCAAGGATGCTAGTACCTCAAAAAACAGAAAGAAAGGAGGGAAGGGGAGAAAGAGGGCTGGGGAACTGTTGTGGATAAAGGAGATGAAAGAGATGAAAAGATAAAAGGAAAATTGTGCAATGCACAATTTCTGAGAGATCCTTCAACAGCGATAAACATTATAAAGGACATCATTTGGATACATGTGGAATTTGAATGTGGGTTGCATGTTAGGCCAGAGGTCAGCAAACTTTTCTATAAAGGGCCAGATAACAAATATTTTAGGCTTTGTAGACCTTTTATCCCCGACTCAATTATTCAAATCTGCTCTTATAAATACAAAGGCAACCATGAACAATGTCTCAATAAATGTCTACAGCCAGTGGGGATGGATTTGACTTGTAGGCTGTAGTTTGCCAACCTCTGTGTTAGAAAATACTGTAACCTTTTACAGATCTCTGAATGTGAGATCTGCATTGTGGTTATGTAAAAGAATAGCTTCATTCTAAGGAGACACGTGCACAAATAGTTGAAGATGAAATGTTATGACATCTGTATTTCATTCAGCTGTGGGAGATTATTAACACGTTTCCCTGTGATGTGATATACATCAGGGGCGTCACCTCTCCAGCAGCCGTGCCTGCCCTCCCCAACCTGACACCAGGTTAAACGCAAATCAGGGTAGCACAATATGCTAACTCTCAGCAATAACATCTCCATGTCTGCCACCTGGAGTGGCTGGGAGGGCAGATGGAAGCTACCAGATGATTGTCCTGCTTTACCCTGCTGACCTCTGGTCCAAGCATCGCTGCAGGGTCTGTGATGGTAGACATGACCTCGTTGATTAATTCCATTGGAATATCCCCCATCACTCGGGGTTTCTTGGCCTCCTCCAGAACATGGGAGTCATTCATTTTCCTCTTATCTCCTGTGATAAAGTAAAAGGGCACGGGCACACAATGGTGGATTTTGAGCACAAAGCAGATGACACATGTCAAATAATCCCACTAATATTTTTAAGATGAAAAAGAAAGTCTAATAATCACATTCCCACTATCTACATGGGAGAGACCCAGTAAGAGTGAGTATCTCAACCATATGGCCTCGGCTCCACTGCATCTAGTTTTCTAGTAACACTGAGGGTATGGAAGGTGACTCCCCATTTACCTGGGAAAGGAGTGGCAGAAGATAGAATAGAGAAGGGGAAAGGTCACATTAACTACCAACCACAGACCCATGCTGAATATTTTCTGTAGGTGATAACTTTTTAACTTGAACTATGCATGAAGGCACATGCTTCTGCATTTGCAAATCAAGTTATTGTTAGTTCTTAGCTGCTAACTCAGTCCTTCTGTGGTCAGAAAACATGATCCATATGAAACCAAATGTCAAAAAAAAGTAACTTATGGGCCTCCCCTAGTGGCACAGCGTTTGAGCGCTGGGTTGCGAAGCTGCCCGCAGTCTCGGCAGCGCCAGTTCGATCCCCGGCTGCTCCCCGGCCACCGGAGGAGGGTCCCACATGGCGCGCAGACCTCTCCTGCCGCCCGCTGCTCCCCTCAGCAGTGTACTTCGGTCCTTCTGCCTGCTCTGCTCCCCGCTCTGGTGAATTCTCTCACCCTCCCGTGCTTCTGACTATACCCAGGGCTTGTATGTATGCATGTGTAAATCAATAAATCAATCAACAAATAAATAAATAAATCTTTAAAAAAAATATACTAGTGAACTATTTTATTTTACTGGTAAATTTAATTTTTCACTATAAAGTGACCCTTTTTCTCTTCCACAATGCTTTTATCACCTTAAAGTAATAGAAATCAAGGCCACTGGCATAGAAAATTGATGTCTTCCCCACATGTCACATGCTGGGACAAGCCAAGCAAAGGCAAAAAGAACTTTCTGCCACTTTCCGCATTATACTAAATATGGCAGTCTGCATCTTTTTCCATGACAAAATGTATTTATTTTTACAATTAAAACTTAGTAAATTTTTATTTATTTTTAAGATTTATTTTATTTATTTATGCAGACAAGAGCCGAGGTTAGGCCAGAGGTGCAGGGAGTGAAAGGATTCACCAGAGACAGAGTGGGGAGCAGAACAGGCAGATGGACCGAAATACACTGCTGAGGGGAGCAGCGGACACAACAGGAGAGGTCTGCTGTGCCAAGTGGGTCAGCTCCCTGGCCGGGGATCAAACTCATGCTGCAGAGGCTGCGGATAGCTTCATAGTGCTAAGACTTAACCCCTTGTGCCTACCTTGCTCACGCCTCAGAGGAGGGAGCTTCCAGGCAAGTCACAATCTCTATTAAGCCCCCTTAAAAGGTTACCTGGGTTTGGCTCAAGCCCAGAAGAGGCTTTACAGGAAGGGCTGGTGCTCCCTCCATTCAGCTGCTCAGTGGAAGATGAGTTTGAATTGTATGAAATCGTCCCAGCCACAGGAGGTGGACTGATAACTGCCCAAAGAAAAGAAAAATAAGGTGTTAGATGACTCCTTTCTTAGCAATAAGGAACCAACGGCCCTGGAGACCACCCCATTCTTGCCCAACACCACAAAAGAAGGCCTGTTTCGGGGACTCCCCTGGTGGCGCAGGGGTTGATCACTGGGCTGCGAGGCTGCCCACAGCCTCTACAGTGCCGGTTCGTTCCCCTGCCGCCAGCGAGGGTCCCACAAAAAAAAAAAAAAAAGGCCTGTTTAAAATAAAAGCCATGGAGCCAACACAAGCATCAAGATAATAAACAGGAATGGATTTAACCCATCAAATAGCATAAGGATAGATCAGTCCATAATGACAAAAATAATAAATGAGTGAATAAGTGAGAAGTTAAAGCTCCTTATAGGAGAATACCAATAAAGTCAGAAGAAAAAGAAAAACAAACATGTGGTAACCAGTGTATAGTAACTGATTCAGGGAAGAGTCATCTGTGCAGGTTAAACTTTGTGAATATAATTTTGACAAACACAAGAGAGTTTCAAATTATCTCCCCGCAAAAGATTTTTTTTTTTTTTATTACAAGATGGAAAATGGTACCACTCAGGGAGAAACCTAATAAACACCACTTTCCCCAGTTGATCAAACTCACACGGTTTGAGCTCTGGCTATAAATGTGGTGTAGATGCTAGGAATTAATCAGACCTAGGTGTGAAACTGATTTTATCACTTACAAGTTCTGATCTTGATACAGATCTTGATCTACAATAATGGGAAGAGGTCAGCATCACCTGATATGATGCAAAAATTTCTATAAACCACACAAGCGAGATAAGAGGCAAAGAAGAAGATAGCCTATAGAGTAAACAATAATGCTGTATAAAGGTGAAAATTCCTTATTTTGTCAACTACGTTGTTGTGAAGTAAGAGAATTTCCTTGTTCTTGGGTGACAGCCACTCAATTCAGTAAAAGATGTTAGCAATTTTCAAATAGTTTAGAGAATATATATATACATATACATACACATATACATATATGGGGGGTATAGAGTAATTGTGGCAGGTGTCAACAATTAGTAAATCTGGGTAAAGCATATACAGCATATAGCATTTCTATGAACTATTCTTGTAAATTTCTGTAAATTTAAATGCTAAGTAAAACATTTTTTTGTTTGGTTTTGTTTTTACAGTCATTGTAGAAAATGGGACATTGCTTTGCTCACTGTTGCTTTGTAACTGATGAGGTGAGAGTTATGAGGGACACAGACAAGGTCACATATAGACAAACGATGACAGTGCAGAGAGGCCCAGAGAGAGGGCTCATTGAAGGCTCAACGCAGCCACAGTTCAGTTGGCAGGGGAATCCCAGCAGCCAAAAAGAAATGGAATAAGTAAACCAAGCAACAGAAAGATACCACCATTAGCACTTCTGGCTGCATAGCAGTTGGTTTGCCAAGACTCAGAACATTCTAAAGTACCAGGCCTTATGGTTTTCCTTCCAGTATACCGGTCTGAATTGCAAAGTACACTGGACTGCTGTGACACAAAGAGGAAGCTAGTAATTCCAAAGACATCTGAGTATCTTGCAAAACTTCAGTTACCATTATGAATGTCATTTATCACAGTTGCACAGATGTGTGGACATGCCAATTAAGTAGATGATTATACTCTTCTCCCCCGTCTCCAGCCCTGCAGAGAGCACACTGCAATTACAGCAGAACAGGAGGAGCCAGCCTGCTTCTGACAGCTTCAGGTAATACTGAAGAATAATCCAGCTGAACTGGGTGACAATCATAGCCACAGAAATAAACATGAAATTCCCAGAGGCTCAGAGACAACCTCTTCCTTCTCGATTGCCTGCGTGATCACAATATGTGTGAAGCTGGGAAGACTGGGTCGCATTCTAAGAAGGTGAGGGTCAAGGAGTGTGCTCACAGAGAAATCCTCTCCAGGAGACCCTCCAGAAAAGAAGCGACCTTGCTGAACAGCTTCGTAGTCCCCCTGCCTGAAGGAGGAAAGAGATCTTCACTCATCCACAAGTGCTTGCCTGCACATTTGCCATGCATGCCCAAAGCAGGGCAATGTTGTGGCTCTAAACATGGTGTAGACATCAGGCATTAGACCTGGGTGTAAAACCCGGTTCTATACATACAAGTTCTGATGTTGAGCAACTTGTTGCTCCCCCTGCAAGTCTATTCCTCATCTATGTATGTACAGGGGATAATAAAGTCACCTTCCCGGAGTTTGCACTAAGGCTTAAAGATACAAGGTAAACTTCATAGGCAAGCACTTAACGGAAGTATCAGTTATTATTACTGTGACCAAACTGGATCTCTGACATCCGGAAGTAATATTATAGGAGACAGAATATGAAAAAATCAGAGCTGGGCTAACACGGGATGAGAGTTGCATGACACAGTCATCCTCATCTATTGCTGCACATCAGAATCACCTGGGGCACTTAGGGCTCCCTATCCAGGCCACACCCCAGGCCAATCACATCGCACTCTCTGGAGGTGGGACTCAGAAAATCAGTATATTTTAAACCTCTATGGCTGATGCCTTGGCGCAGCTAAGTTTGAGGAGCAAGAATAGGCTATACTGAAGGCTCCAGGAAGTTCAAATAAAAGGCTCTCCAGTCCATGCTGGAGGGCAGGGCATGAATTAGGAGTTTGTGGGAGAGACACTAAGTGATCAAGTGGAAGTCAGGAATGTAGAAGGCTACAGAGAATGTGCTCAGTAACCACAGAAAACAATCCAGTGAGTGCTGACAGCTCAAGTCCGGGCGGAACATGCAATAGACACAGACAGATCCCAAAGCCTGCAGGTTTTAGGCCAGAGAAACATGAAATTATATTCTATGATTTAAACTTAAAAACGTGCAGACAACCTCATTCCTTAATGATTCTGCCTCACAGAGGGTTAATTTTATTTTCATCCAAATTTAGGCTCTAGATAAATTTTTTTAATCACCTTTTCAAATGTATTATGCTGCATTGTGATGGAAGCTACACACAAAAAGCTATACAACAGTCATATAACATTCTGGAAAACTATAGCCCCCCAAAACAAGCCAGTGGCTGCCAGTGCTGTGGGTAGGTCAATGAACAGACTACAAAGTGATACAGGGGAATTTTCTGGGTGATGCAACTGCTGTATATTTGATGGTGGTGGTGGTTGCACTACTCTATGTGCTGGTCAAAAAGCACAAAACCAGAAGGCCTCCCTGGTGGCAAAAGGAGTAAGTCTCAGCACTATCTGAGGTATCTGCAGCCATCATGGCATGAGTTCAATTCACCCTGTTCTGCTCCCCGTTCTGTCTCTGGTGAATCCTCTCGCTCCCCTCCCCCCACACCTCTGGCCTACACCTCTTGTATGCAAAAATAAGTAAATCTAAAAAAAGAAGAAAAAAAAAGCACAGAACCATGTACTAAAGAGGGTAACTTTTACAGTATGTAAATGGTACTTCACTTTTTTGGGGAAAAAAAAAAGCAAGCATAAAGTTATCTTTCCTGGAGGTGGTACACATGAGGCTGGTGAATCCTCTTACACTCCCCACCCTGCACCTCTGACCCACACCCGAGTTCTTGTGTATATAAATAAATAAAATAGGGCCTCCCTGGTGGTGCAAGGGGTTAAGCACCACACTATGAAGCAATCCGCAGCCTCTGCAGCACGAGTTAGATCCCTGGCCAGCCAGAGAGCAACCCACATGGCGCAGCAGACCTCTCCTGTCTCGCCTACTGCTCCCCTCAGCAGTGTATTTCAGTAGATCTGCCTGTTTTGTTCCCCGCTCTGTCTCTGGTGAATCCTCTCACCCTCCGCATCTCTGGCCTGTACCCCAGCTCTTATATGCATAAATAAATAAATCTTAAAAAAAAAAAATTTTTTTTTTAAAAATCTTTTTTTTTTTTTTTAAAGTCCAACATCAAAATCCTGCATGGGGACCTCCCCTGGTGGCACAGTGGTTGAGCACTGGGTTGCGAGGCTGCCCACAGCCTCTGTAGCACTGGTTCAATCCCCGGCCACCAGCGAGGGTCCCACCAAAAAAAAAAAAAAAAAAAAAAAAAAAAATCCTGCATGGTCTTTCCCCACAGCCACATGAAAAAAACTACTGCTTTGGCATTTCTTACCCAAATTCTCTGAATCTTTCTAATGTCAAAGAATTCTATAAGGTCACTGTGGCCCCAGAAGGCACATCTTCCCAACTGACAAATGCCAGTGGCATCAAGGCAATGGCAAGGATGCTCTGTCCCCACGAGGAAGTATTTCACATCCTGAGACTCAAGGTGGCTCTCTTCCACCCACCAGCCTATCATTATCCCTGAGAGTCATTTGATGCACAAAACAGACATCAGAGATTGAGAGCCAGACCGAGACATGATTTCTAGCTATATCTGGTCTTTGGTTGCAACTGAGTGTCTTTAAAAAGATCTAGCGTGTGACTACATAACTGAGCCGCCTGGTATTTTATGCCTTCCATAAAACTGTAATGTGCAAGCTAAGCAAAGCCAACAGTAGAAGTAGTTGCTATTGTTTGAACTGTTGGATTTGCACGTGCTCTCCTCATTAACAGAGATGCAGACGCAGGATTTGCCAAGTGTTTACTTTTTTTTGCTGGCTCTAGTCTTCAATTTCTTGATGAAGAAACACAAATATATGCAGAGTGAGCTAACACTTCCTGGTTGTTCTCTGACTTATGCAAAAAGAAATTTACCTGTTTGGATTCCTAGCTGGCTGGTTCTGGAAGAGGCAGAGAGAAAATCCTGATCCCAGATGGGAGAGTTTTGACTATAAACTTCCTCTTCTAGCATGGACAGAAACCTAGACACAAGAGTAAAAGCAAGTCAGATCAGAAATAATGCACAATCAGAGGGACAGAAGCCCTCACCAGCTGTGGCAATCACCTACCATCAGCATCTTACCTGCAACTCAGAAATGCAGTGGTGAATTACAGCTCAGGTGATGACTGAGTTGGGCAGTCTTGGTATGTTCAAATACAGAAATGCATTCCCACAAATTTATCCTCTTTTTACTCTGCATCAATTGACACAATCTAGTCTGTGCACATCCACCGAGCAGCACATCGGTGGGGACACATTAGTGCTAGTTAGTGAATCTCAGAGCAAGATTTCAGCCCTCACGTAGCTGTCTTGATCACTGTCACCGCCATCATGAAAGCTGCGAATATTTATTGAGTGCCTGCTATTTGCCTGCACTGTTTCACATTATAAACTAAATGGATCTGAGTTTGGGTAGTCCATAGACATCACCTGGAGACCTTGTAAGACATCAATGTGCAAAGCCCCATGGGCTCATTGAATCAAAGTCTTTGAAAGTGGACTCAGGGAACTAAATTTTGGTAAATATCTTAGATAAATCTTATCTACACAAAAATTGAAGAAATATAGTTAAAATATGAATGCAAATCTACACTTCTGGTACTGTAATATACAATCCAAACACTTCACAAGCCCTCACCAGTGAAGAATGTTTTTAAAAATTTAGAAAAATAATTATTATCTGGATGGGTATTATATAGTATATGGATGTGTGTGTGTGTGTGTGTATTTCTTTCATTATAATAAAGAACAGTCACATATATTGACATGAGAGCATTCTTTTTATATATACAGTGGGTCTGCTACTCCTAAGCAGCCTTTCGGCCACCATTTTTGTCACCTATGGTTCTGCATTCCTATCCAAAGTCAGAACTGCCCAGGTCAATCAGTTATAGGAGCTCAACCCTGCGAGGTGCCTTTCAAATCAATGAAGAGCAGACAGCTTGACCACCCTGGAAGGGGTATGCATCATGCGTGAGGTATGACTGTGAATGCCCAGGGGACTTTTGACTGATGCATAAACTTACTCCTGACTTACACATCACGAGGTAAGACCAGAAATGTCCAGGGGACTGTTGGCTGATGTCTAACAAGGGACCCCAGAAGCTGATCAGTGGAACACCTTGTTGATAAGACTGAAACCATGGCTGGGGGATCCAGGGCTTGATTTCAATTACAATACCAAGTCATCAAGCAGATGAGCAGTGCCTGGGAGGCAGACTTATGACGCCTGAGACCACAGATGACAGCACATTAGCTAGTTTCACCCTTCCCTTTTCTCTCTTTGTCCTCCCTCCCCTTACAACTGATGCTGGATAATTCTTCTATCAATAAAAAGGCCAGGATCTTGGTCTTCGAGCAGCACCCTGCATCCCACAGCTTGCTCCATGACTCCCGCTTGTCAGTGCAGTGTTGTCAATGCAACAATACACAGAATACAAAACTGTGTAAAAAAGATTATAGTATATGGAGGGAAAACGGAACTATCTGGGTTATGGGTGATCTTTGGCTTCTTTTTCTTTTAACCAAATTTTCGTCAACATGTGCATTTCTCTCTTTGACATATAGATACTAAAGCTTTTTAAAACCACCTTATTAACAGGTGGATGGAATGGAAAGGCACAAGTTAAAACCAATGGAAGAAAGGGCAACATCTGAACAGTAGGAAGACAAGGATGCAAGCTCTGAAAATGCATCTGAGAATCACAGCAACCTCGCACTGAGACAGCACCCAAGCAGCATCTAAGGCTTCAAGGCTCAAGCAGCACCTAAGGCTTCAGCGCGTGTGATTCTGCTGCCAAATAGGTAGGTACAAATCCCCAGCAGCCTCCAATGTTGTCAGCTTCCTTGAAAAGGAGAAGTGGGTGGTAGTTTTATGCTACCATTAGTAATAGAGAAGAAAAGAAAGCAGCACTGATTTTTTAGCTCAACAGCACAAGCATGCCAGCACTATGGGTTGACGGAACAAAACACACTATAATTAGCAAATATATGAAAGAAGCAAAATGAATTTGCTATGGAAAAAAAATAGTACTATGCAAAGTAATTAAAATTTCTCTTCAAGCACCATAAAAAGTGGGGGGGGGGGGTCCTCTTTGTCCCTTGGCTGAGAGACAGAATGACAACTGTAATCTGAAAATATAAAATGCTGAGCCTGTGGCAAACAGAATAAATAAGAAAGTTAATCTCTAAGGAAAGGATCTGAGACTCGTGTGACACACAAGCATGCCCAGAGTTCAGAACCCACTTAGGGGCAGTACCCAAATTGGAGTTCAGAAAATACTGAAAATCAGGAAGCTAGGATGTATGTACAAACATATATTCACTGAAACGTATCAGCATTCTCTGTGACGCCCTCTATCTGAAGCTGAGGATTTGTATTAAACTGCAACTCAGAAAACCAATTGTTTTCTTTCAAACCAATTGTTGTTTTGAAATTTACTTTTAAAAATTAAAACTGTTTTTTCATGAACAACAAATTGGGTCATCCAGTAATGGAATCTAAAAGACAAGAATTAGTTTCTCAAATGAAACAGGGCTTTGTCCATCTTTGGTCACAGACTCTAACATACCCTCTATGCTCTACTTAGTTCTCAAAGGTGAGGAATATGGGAGGTGGGGGTAAGAAGGGTACAGGGGTATTATGCTCTATCACACCTAGAAAGTCTTTTCCAATTACTTCTACACACACACCCCAATTAAGTTCCATTCTCAACAGAATGACAACCACGAAGCGACCTGTCTTGTTGTGACTGCCCCATGATGAGTTGCCAACTGCACCCTTGGTTTCTCTCACCCAGCAGTCAGCCTCTTAGCTCATATTCACTCTTCACACTAGTTCTTAACACTGAAAATGCATTTCCCAGTAAACAGTGTCAAACTGCAACTTGTTAGTCCTTTGACAGGCTTCCTTCATTTGAAAAAAATATATGATTATTTACATGCTGGAATACCTGAGCACAGAGTACAGATCTTCTGAGAGGGATGGATCTCTGGCCTGTCCAACCCTGTTCTTGAGGTCTAGTTTACAAAGAGTAAGGGGCAGGCCTGCTACGGCTGAGGCAGGACTGAGTCCGCATCTTAGGAAGGGTTGGTGAACTGGAAAAGGAAAGACCAGCCACTGAGTTCTCTTGCACCACTTCTCAGGCAACTAGGGTCTATAGATTCTCCCTTATCTTCCTCTCGCTCCCTGGCAGCTACTTCACACAGCAAAACATCCCTCTGTTCTACAAGACTCTGAGACAATGACCCAGGTGAGATGAGGCGGGGGTGAGGGAGGCGGCTGCACTCAACACATAGGCAAGCCAAGAACAGGTGGGCTGGAGACCCCCAATCAGCCTCACGGAGGGTGTGAAGAAGGAGAGGCTCCCTTCCCCCTCCCTGGGATGCTTCACCTGTCACTCCCGGGCACGTTACTTAGGCAGGCTTTCGCATGTATTTACCAATCTCAATTTCTGGGGTCAAGCAAAAATCCCCAGAGCGCTTCCTTACTTTGGGAAGTGGGTGAGGATTAGAGTTCGTTTCTCGAGCGGCAGCTTATCTTTTTCCTGTCTTGCTTGTTCCAGGAGTTGTCGTCTCATCACGGTGAAGACCGAGCGAAGCAGTGTCCTCCCGAACACCTGGGTGGTCTCATACCGAGGTAGACTGTCACAGAACTGTGGCACATTGCAGTAACACAGCCACCTGGGACGACAGGAGATAAGCACCGTCAGTATCCTTGAGCTTGCCCCCTCCTCCCAGAGCATCTGAAATATCCAAATTCTGGTGACTCTCAGGCCATTAAGCTTGGTAGAAGAAACTCCTTCTGCAGAGACAAGCAATGGTATCACGCCCAGCCCGTGAAACTTGGGGGTTCGATTAGCTGGCTTCACACAACCCCTTGGGTCCAATTCCATTTAAATCACTCCATCCTGCCGCACCCTGCAGTGGGTCCCCGCTGTCAGACAGCCCCAGGATACAACCCTTGTTTTGTCACTTTACAGGCTGCATGACATGGCAAAATTTAATTATGTTCTTAAGTCTTCATTTCCTGACCTGTAAAGTGAGGACAATACCTGCTTCACTGGGTTGTTAGAGCATTAAAGGAGAGACTGCACAGAAAGTTTCTGGTACACAACTGACAGTTTAAATTAAAGAAGAAATTAAAGGAAGTCCCTTTAGAGAAAGAATCAGAACTCTGCCATCTAGTCCTCTGTGTGAAATGGAAGGTGTCTTGAAAATGCCTACACAGCATTTGGACCCCTGAAGCTTTGGTGGGAAGATAAAGATCTTCGAGACTGTTCAAAACTCAGTCAAAACGCAGGAAATAATAACTTTCCACCATCTGTCGCTTAGGTCCATTTCTCAGTGACTCAGACTCAACGTCAGAAATGCGCTTTGGCATCGTACAGCACTGGAGAAGCGCCCAGGCCCAGCGGGCCACTAGGGACAGGTTTTCTTGAGATCTAACCACAGTGCTGGGGTACACCAGTCACACAGGGCGTACACTTTACAGGGCTCACTCAGCCAAGAGAAACCAGAAAATCAAAGTGTATTCAAAATCCATCCTGTTTCCTTTTTGGGTGTTCCAGAGATGGCAGGTCACAGGGGGCCACTAAGTGTGGCAGCAAACCAGGGAAGGGCCAGAAGCTTCACTGCATGGAAGCTTATTTCTTGGTGGCAGATCCCAATCATCCTCTTCCAGGGAGGGCTGCTTTGCTAAAATTAATCCTTCTCCCTGTGTGCTTTCCTAATCTCCTTCACAGTGGGAGAGACTGCTGTGGGAAGTTCCCAAGGAATTGTGATCCCCTCAATAAGGAGAGCAATAATATTAATTTCTTCATGCTCACTGACTTTTTTTTTAATTTATTCTGTATACTTCTTGTTTCCCATGTGTGCAGTAGTAGTGATGTTTCATCTTTTTTTTTAAGGATTTATTTTTATTTATGTATGCATACAAGAACTGGGGTGTAGACCAGACATGCAGTGAGTGAGAGGATTCACCAGGACAGAGTGGGGAGCAGAACAGGCGGACTGACTGAAACACACTGCAGAGGAGTGGGCGGGCGAGATAGGAGAGGTCTGCTGGCCATGTGGATTAGCTCCCTGGTAAGGGATCAACCTCAGTGATTGGCAATAGCCTGATAGCACTGAGACCTTAAGCCTGCGCCACCAGGGAGGTCCCATTGTGGTGTTTCATCTTTGAGGAAGAAAACTCTCATTAGTGTTAGTTCATGTTTTGTTTTTTGGTTTTTTTATAAGATTTATTTATTTATTTATACACTGGGTACAGTCAGAAGCGCGGGAGGGTGAGAGAATTCACCAGAGCCAGAGCAGGGAGCAGAGCAGGCAAAAGGACTGAACTACACTGCTGAGGTGAGCAGCGGGCGGCAGGAGAGGTCTGCGCGCCATGCGGGACCCTCCTCCGGTGACCGGGGAGCAACCGGGGATCGAACCGGCGTTGCAGAGGCCGCGGGCAGCTTCGCAACCCAGCGCTCAACCACTGTGCCACCGGGGAGGCCCTAGTTCATCTGTTCTTGATAAAAATTAACATTAAAACCCTGCTTCCTGCCTCTGCCCTCTCAACTTCTGTCTTAATGAGTTATACCCAAATGTAAATTTTACACCCAATATTATGATTATAATACAAACTTGGGCAGCTTCAATGTTTTTTGTGTATCCTGTCAAGTGGGTAACAGTAATATCAAAAGCAAGAAAAGCTGGGAAGTGCATTTCTTTTGTAATTCATAGGAGATTTCATACAGAAATTCATCATCTTCAAAGACAATCCTTGTTGGAGGTTAGTCTGTGGCCACTTCATGGAGGTAAAAGAATATGTGGCACTGAAGGGAAGCCAGTTCCCCAAAAGCTAATAATGAAAATAAAAATTTAAGAATTAAATGGTCACAAATCTTAGTACTCAGAAGTCGAGTTTTAAGAGACATAGGCTATCACAAATTTTTTGGAAAAGTTGGGAGTAAAAATATATGCAATCTTCTGCAATGGAAGACTTAAAGGATTAGGATAAAGGGAATTATTAGACCTGATACAGTAGCTACCCAGTTACCTATAACTGCTGAGCACTTGAAATGTGTTTAATACAACTGAGGAGCTTAATTTATAATTTTATTTAACTTTAGCCAATATAAAATTCACTTTTAAATGGAAACCATATGAAACTGTTTCATTACACCTAACTTTATTATTTTGGTTGGACTCCATTTAAGCTTTAATCAGTTAAAATTTAGTGAGTGAATGAATAAGTGCAGACGTGAAAATACACTCTGGCACTGAATTAGTAAGACTTAGTATTAAAAAAGAAAGTAAAGGGGCCTCCCTGGTGGCGCAAGGGGTTAAGTCTAAGCACTATGAAACTATCAACAGCCAGTGCAGCATGAGTTTGATTCCCAGCCAGGGAGCTAACCCATATGGCCCAGCAGACCTCTCCTGTCTTGCCTGCTGCTCCCCTCAGCAGTGTATTTCAGTCAATCAGCCTGTTTTCCCCACTCTGTCTCTGGTGAATCCTCTCACCTCCCTACACCTCTGGCAGCCTGCACCCCAGTTCTTGTATACATAAGTAAATAATTTTTTTTCAATAAAAAGGAAGTAAAGATTCATCATTACTAATTCTTCATGCTGAATACATGGTGAAACGATGTTTTTATATACACCATTACATATAGGGATGTTTTATATATAAACATTATTAAAGGTAATGTCTAGGGTCTGTTTACTTTTTAAAATAGCTACTTGCAAAAGGAAATTCAAAGTTACATATGTGACTCACACTTGTGGCTCACATTATCTATCTGCTGGGCAGTGCTGATGGCTCCAAAGCACTCCGCCTATGGAAGGGTCACAGGTGTCTGAGACTATTGCAGACTGATGTTATTTCTGCTACAGTGATAGCAGGTAATAAGTATTATTATAAAGTCATAAAATGTTGTCCAAAGGTATAAACAGATAATTCGGTCATCTTAGGAGGGAAGCATAGATTTCACTTCCAAGATTAATCTATTTTATGAATCTGTAATGAGTTTGGTAGATTAGGAGACTGACTGGGTATGAGGTGTGTTGGGTGCTGTTTTAATAAATGATAGGATCACTGAGTGCAGGAGACAGAAAAAGAAAATGTTTCTGCACACACACATCCTCCAAAGATTTAGCTGTAGGAAAAGGTCTTTCCTGAATGAGTGGTATCAGGACTCCTAAAAGACACAAAAGGATAAAACTCAGTCATTTTTATATGCCTAACTGAGATAGCATGTGTTTGCAATTTATGATTATTCAAATATTTCAGATTTTTGATGGCATCATGATGATTTGCAAACACCTTGCTTTCTTTAAAATGTGAACAAAGGGCCTCCCCAGTGGCACAGTGGTTGAGCGCTGGGTTGCAAAGCTGCCCGCGGCCTCTGCGGTGCAGGTTCGATCCCCGGCTGCTCCCCGGCCACTGGAGGAAGGTCCCACATGGTGCGCAGACCTCTCCTGCCGCCCGCTGCTCCCCTCAGCAGTGTACTTCGGTCCTTCTGCCTGCTCTGCTCCCTGCTCTGGCTCTGGTGATTTCTCTCACCCTCCCGCGCGTTTCTGACTGTACCCAGTGCATGTACAAACAAACAAACAAACAAATAAATAAATAAAAATACATGCCTCTTTAAAAAAAATAAATAAAAATAAAATGTGAACAGAATTGGAATACTTGAGCACAACTTATTATTTGCCTCTTCCATTTTGCGTATTCAGTTGGTCAGATGTATTTTAAGAAGTCATATTCTTCTGACATTATTTTCAGTTTATTTCTTCATGGGATTCAGGGAATTCTGAAATATTTGCTCAGTTTTGTTTTTCTTTTTTTGTTTAGGATTTATTTTTTTATGCATACAAGAACTGGGGTGGAGTGAGAGTATTCACCAGAGACAGAGTGGGAAGCAGAACAGGCAAACTGACTGAAACACACTGCTGAGGGGAGCAGCAGGCAAGACAGGAGAGGTCTGCTGCGCCATATGAATCACCTCCCTGGCCTGGAATCGAACTCATGTTGTGGATAGTTTCGTAGTGCTGTGTTTAGCCCCTTGGACCACCAGGGAGGCCCTCAGATTTGTTTTTCAAACCACAGTGACTTCTGGGAAGATACATATATATACATATATAATGGATATTTACTATCTACCTATATTAATGACTAATATTAACCATTAAGTATATGCTAACATTAATGTGAGATATTTTCCACCTATAAAATATTTTTACTTTTCCTTATTCAGTGAGGAGTATAAGTAATTTAAGCAGCCCTGTTCAATCTGCATCTAATTTCTTACTGGACAAATCTGTACAAGTTACCTCTGTCATGAACATAATTATTTTCTGAGTCCAGGGTTTTCTACAGAGAATCCTATTTCACCTCATTTTCATGCTGACGTTGCGTTCTAGAAGTTTTCAGTCCCTTTGTTCTATTTGCTACAACTGCTGTAAATTATATGCTGAACCAGCATTACAAGTCCTGAGGCTCACTTACATATCAAGATAAAGCTTAGTGGTACCTGCAGCCTGTAATATTACCCACTTTTGAGAAGATCAGTATCAGATGTTGTAGTGGTGGGTGGTTTTTTAAATCCCCAAGTAGTCATGACAATGAGGTTTTACTCTGAAACAATTATTGATTCTCAACATTTTTACAGGTTCTCTCTACTTCCCTTTCTTCAACAACATGGTGAGATGGTGAGGATGCGGGGGAGTTGATTGTTCTCTACCTTCATTTCCTTATTTATTATTAACAGAGGTTCTTGGGCTTCATTCCACCTAGAAATCAGCAGGTTTCAGAACTCATCAGGGCATATTCATTTCAGTCTCTCAGCGGGTTTCTCTTCACCACTGTCAGACTCCACTCTTCTGCCTTTAGCTGTCAGCTCAGGACACTGGGTTAGGAGGATTCTGCTGCTGCCTTTCTGTTCCTTGTTACTTTAGTTTTTCTAGAGTGATACCCAAATAATTACTCTCATGCAATTGTACATGTAATGCACTAAGTTCACAGTCCCATGTTGGCAGCGACTGAGTTTGAGAGAATAGTGTGTGTGGGAAGAAAACAGTGACTGGCTTCTCCCCAGCACCTTCTGTACGCCAGCCCCTACGCATAGCCACCCATGGGACGCTCATGACACTCACAAGACTGGAACAGAAAAAGAAACTGAAGGTCAAGGAGACGAAGTGATTGGTCTAAAGCTCACAGAGTTGGGGAGCAATGGAACCATGATTCAAGCCCATTGCTCATTCCAAAACTCAGTTTTTATTTTGACTACTCCTTAAGCATTTATAGGTACCTCCCAGTTCTTGCATTTATAAGTATTTATAAGTACCTCCCAATTCTCAAGTGCAACCCAGCATTTTTGTGCTGCTTTCTAAAATAGAGTAGTATCTCCCATGCAGCTTTGCATTTAATTCTCCTTCTTGATGAAACAATTATTCTCTGCTAAGGGCAGCAAATACTTTCAGGGATTTGGTTTTGACAAATACTTGGCTTGGTTGATCGCTCACAGACAAGGTTAAAAGATATATATATATATTTAGAGGTTTATTATCTCCACTCCAATCATAAACAACACATACAATAATTTAGGAGCTATTACAATGTGCAACTCTAAATGAATATGTAGAAGTAAAGATACAATTTAAAAACTGATTTTGAAGAAATATGAAATTATTATGAAAGTCAGTGACTAGGAGAAAATATTTTATAACTCAAATTGTATATATTGCAAAAGGGGGGCAGAATGGATAAGAAGGTATAACACATTAAATCAGGTCAGTGATCAGAGGGGAAAGCTTATCTTAAACTATAACCATTCCTACAAATCATCTGCTGATACAAAAAACAACCTGGGTACAAGTGTTCTTTAATAGGCTGACAAAAGACACTACATAGACGTGTGTGTATGTGTGTGTACATATATATAAGCTTATATAGATAAGCTCCATCATATCCCTGATGTAAGCTTGATATGTCAATAAAATATAAATGGGGAAAAGTTATAAAAAGGTATACAGAATGGATAATCCAAATAATCTCGAACTTCAATGAAAATTTGAGTTAGATTTTATGATTCTATAGTTGATATACAATAAAAACAAATTCCCACTATAGGAAAAAATGTACATACAATTTAAGAATGAGAATATGTACAGCATCTGAATCTCCACTGATAGGGAAATGATTAGGTAAAAGCTGGTTTATCAGCTTGATGGACTACCAAGCTGTAGCCAGTAAAATGGGGGGAAGGACTCAAAAATTTGGTATTTCTTTTCATTACAGCTAATATTAAGTACTGGTTTAAAGGGTCAAAGAATGGAAGGCTACATGTATAAGGATATTAGTTCCATCATGATGCTGGTGATCTGTCCCTCTTTAAAGAATTCTTTAACACTATTTATTCATAATTGATTCTTTTTAAATGAGTGAGGTTCTCATGTAACACTTGCAGAGTCACAGTATAGTCATCTCTATCAGCAATGTTCAATAGATACACAACCCAGGCCACATGTACTGTCCCATTGGTCACATTAAAAAGTAGAGGGGGGCCCACCCTGGTGGCTCAAGCGATTAAGACACAGCACTATGAAGCTATCTGCAGCCACTGCAGCACGAGTTCAATCCCCAGCCAGGGAGGTGACCCACGTGGTGCAGCAGACCTCTCCTGACTAGTCCACTGCTCCCCTCAGCAGTGTATTTCAGTCAATCTGCCTGTTCTGTTCCCTGTTCTGTCTCTGGTGAATCCTCTCACCCCACCCCCCTACCCCATATACACACACACCTCTGGCCTATACTCCAGCTCTTGTATGCATAAATAAATAAAAATAAACCTTTTAAAACAAAGTAAACAGGGCCTCCCCGGTGGCGCAGCGGTTGAGCGCTGGGTTGCGAAGCTGACCGCACCCTCTCCAGCGCCGGTTCAATCCCCGGCCACTGGTGAAGGTCCCACTTGGTGCGACAGACCTCTCCTGCCACGCCCGCTGCTCCCCTTAGCACTGTATTTCATCAGTCTGCTTGTTCTGTACCCCGCTCTGGCTCTGGTGAATTCTCTCACCCTCCCGTGTTTCTGACTGTACCCAGTGCTTGTATAAATAAATAAATAAATCCTTAAAAATAAATAAATAATGAATGAATGAATGAACGAAAAACTTGGATATCTCCTCCTCTAAAACACTGTGCTATTATGAAAAGTCGAAGTTAAGGGAGTTAAATTATACAGAGAGTCTCTCTGAAATGATACTGCCACCGTGATAAGAGGGCAACCCTCTGCTTGCAGAAACAAGTAGCAATTTTGTGTCTGCCCTTGGCTCTATGGGGATGAAAGAAAAGAACTGATCATCTGATTACCTGGTGTAGTTCTCTTTATATCCAGAAATATCATCATTGGGAGATCGCAGCCTTCGTTGAGATGGTGCCTCCAGATGCCAGTAGTTGATGCGATTTAAGAACATCTTTGCCAGCTCAACTATTGTTTGCCTTTCTTTGGATGGCAGGTGACTAAATTTATACTGCACAAAGTTATTCACACCCTTAAAAGGAGGAGAGGCAATTTATTCATGTAGCAAAGCAGTCAGACTAATTCTGAACCCCTACACATCAGCACGTTCAATGGTTATTAGCAAAAGAACAGACATTTCTCTATTCACAAAAAGTCTCTTCCTTTTCCTTATTAGAAATCAGGACAACCCAGAGGGAATCTTGACTCAGAACAGAGTAGATTAAAAGTGACAAGACAGAGAGGCTGCATGTTAAAACCCTCTGCCTACTTCAATCCTGAGGCATCAAAGAGAAAAACCAAAATCCTGGACTGAAAAGGGCAAAAACCTTTGAACAATGAAATCTGATTTGTTTCACAGGATAATTTTGCTGTAATATCAACATAGTAGCTGACACAGAATGATGTTCTTGGAAATTATTACCAAAATTTTAATAAAGAGACTGCTAGCATGTCTTTCATTGAACCAATCCACTAGACTTTAAGCTCTTTTCTACCACTCATTCAATTTCAGCAAACTTACCCTCCCAAAAGATTATTATTCAAAATTATGAGCTTTTAAAAGAAGCAATGGATTAATTTAATCTTTCTACAGAACACTCCCATCTAATTTAATTTCAAGTAAAAGAACAGTGAATTCTTACTAGAGTTTGGGTGTGAAATAAAATTTCTTCTGAAAACTGACTGATAAAAACATTGATTTGTATTTGCAAGGACTCTGATGTCATATCATCTATAATCATTCTTATCAAGAAATTCAATCAAAAGTATCTGAGATTTATTTAGCTGAATGAGAGAAAGATACTGACAACACCTAACAGAAAAATTCTATATATGTCAACAGATTCCCCAAGTAAATGAGCATCTTTCCAGGAATCATAAGGTAGCAGGAAGTCAATTTCTGGGTACAAAATCTTTTTGTTTTTTGTTGTTTTTGCTTGGCTTTTCACATTGCTACTGAATTCCCTCACCTCAATAAGCTTTCTTAGTGCCAAACAAAAGGACAAAGACTTAATTTCAAAACTTGAACACCAAGAAAAAGCATCTTGCGTGTTTTCTTAGGAACTACATGTTCTTCATTTTTTTAACCCCCAAACAACAGTGAATTCTGAGGATAGAGCAACACAAAAGATAAAAGCTAGACTATTAAATTATGCATTCATTTCTGATCCAGAAAGTCCAAGACAGTATCGACAGACCTGGAGAACACCTCTAGGCCAGGTAAAGAGAATGTGTACAGAGATGTGGAAGAAAATAGGAGGTTTGGTCAATCTTAAAGTAATAAAAAGAGGGCTTCTCTTCTTCCTTTTACCTGTTCAATACTTGGTTTCTCAAATGGGGGTTTCTTCTCCAAAGATCCTTCAACCACAGGCTTTCCTCTTTGTAAGATAGACTTTCTCAAGAGCTGCAAAGAAATCATTTTTTTAAAGTCAAGTTCTCACTTTCTCTCTCTCTCTCTCTCTCTCTCTCTCTCTCTCTCTCTCTCACACACACACACACACAGCCCTTAAAAAGACTCTATTTTCTGTTTATCTTAACTTTATGTAAATAGATCCTTAATCCATAAAATGAGCAACTACCGGATAACCCAAATTTGCCTTCACCTCCATGACCTCAGCTCTGAGGATGTAGACACCTTTCATGTCCTGGGCAGCCTAGAGCACTCAGGACTGGCCACTAGACCTCTCTCTCCCACTTACTTTCCTTTCTCCAGTGTCTCTTCATGCTCCTGAGGACCCACAGGCCTGGAACACACCCTGCACACTTCGCATATGTCCACCTATTGTTATAGGACAGGGAGAGGGGCAGCCCAAACCCCGCAAACCTGCCTATTCTACATGGGTTCTGCCATCCGCCGCATCAACACAAAACATAGGAGACTTTAATGGGAAGGAACTTTAATACAACTAGGAAACAATACAGGTAAGGCAAAGAGTCTAGTTTCTAAGTGAAGCACCCAAAGTTACCCGTCCCCTCGTGGGTAAAAGTCCATCCAAATGGGATTGGCCCAGAGCAAGGCCCCAAAGCCTGCCATGAGTCTAAAGCACCTTCCAGTGGGGACCCACAGCAAAGGGTCAGAAACAATCAGACAAGCCCAGAAGGAAAAGAGCAAAATCAACATCAAGATAAAAGCTGCCATTGTCACCTCCCCACCGGTCTCACTCACATCTGTGTCACCCAGTCCACCACCAAAAGACAAGCGCAGTTTCTTCATGTGTCTCTAGGCTCCATGTGCCTCCTCCAGGTCTCCTTCTGGCTCCATCCTGCTCCTTCCTTCCTCAGTCTCTTCTGCTGCTTCTCCTCTTCCTGCTCAGCTCCACCCTCCCTTGGGTGGGGCAGGGAACCTCCCCCTTTCCTGGGGACCACCCTGTTACAATATGAGAGTGCTGAAGTTCTGGGGGGTTGTTACTGAAACCCAGAAAGTTAAGGTCCATCCTGTACAAATGAGGCCAAGGAAAGAGAGTATAGCAGCTGTGTGTCAAACGTGGCGCCTGGGCCCAGCCTCTTTGGCAAGGAGTTCTGCAGGGCTCTCCATTGGCAACGTTCTCTCTGAAGGTCTTTTTTCATTTCCTCTCCATCCCAGAAAGCAAGCCAAATGTTCTGGCATCTCAATGCCCACAAAACAAAACACCGCTCTTAATCCCTGCCACTGGAATTTAAAGCCCTCAAAGAGCAAATAGTAGAGAGAAAAGGGTACACAGAGCCATTAATCAAGACTTACTTTGAAAATAAATTTGATATCGAAATGCTTTACTTCCAATCTTCGCTTGAGTTTTCTATAACATTTACATGTGGGCCAGTTAGGATGGGACCATGCATTTATTTAAGTAACATTTTTCCTTTCATTCTCTACTTAATACCTTTTCAGCAGAAACAAATATGGCAAACATTCTGCTGGGAGATCATGGAAATGGACAACCCCCCAAGTTTAAAGATCACAATGTGCCACACAGAATTTAAATTAAAAAAATGTTCATTCTTAGATGTTAAAATCTAAAAGTTGAGGCCTCACAGGGGCCTTAACTCCTTCTAGGGGGTGCAGTATAAATTATTAGCATGGGGCATTTGTTGAGCCTTTCACTGTATTATGTCCACTTTTACAAAAATAAATACGCAGTCATGATTTGCTTCTAAGGATATAGGATTGATCAGAAAAATTTAAGTTATAAACAATGCTGGTTGCCTTTTTTTTCCCCAGTTAAAATGAGACCATTTGGGAATTTGAATCATGGGGGGGGGGGGTTCAATATGGGGATAAACAGAGGGAGTGGGAAGATGTTCAACCTTATAGTTTCATTCACAAATGATGATGTTGGGATAAGTGGGCATATTAAAAATGTTAATAGCAGAGAACACTTGCATCCTTGTTTTTGTCAAGCAGGTCCTATAGTTCTTTACTTGGATTATCTCCATATGCATAACAACAGTCTGAGGTGGTGCTATTCTAGTCCACAGTAGGAGAGTGACTTGTCCAAGGTCACATGGAGCAAGGGGTGGAGCCAGGATTAACAGCCAGAGAGCTGGGCTCCAGAGTCTCCCATGAAGGCCGCAGGATTCACTGAGCTTTAATATTTAAGAATGAAAATTTTTTAATTTAAATTTTCATTTTCATTTAATTATTAAAATCAATGAGACGTAGGAATTGCCTTTCAAGAGCTAAGAAATGGGTGCTTTACAACTATTTGAAGAATGAGGGGGATGGAGGGTGGAGGAGAGAGAATGCTGAATATTTTGCATTTTGTTTCCACAAGCAAGCATATTTGCACTGTTAGTTAAAGATTAAGGAGGTAAGAAAGAGAGCAAGAGAATGTACTTCAAAGCTGAGCAGTGCTTTCTGCCTGTTTGGTTGATTATAAACAGCATCAGGAGGAGGCTGACAGGATGGAAACCTTGACACCACCTTCACTTCCAACAGGGCGGTGGGGGGCGGCCAGGAGCTCAGTTCCAAGACAAATAATAGCTGTAGTCAGGCAGACGTTGTTTTTCTTCAACTAAGATCTTTTTTCCAAAAAACCCCTAAACAGTATGAACCTGCCAGGGTTCAATTTGGATGACTCAGGCCTCACAGCCATGTCAACAAGTTGTCACTTGGAGTAGCCTAGTGCCTGGTAATTGCTGTGGGGAATTCAATTGTTCATTGTCCCCCACCCCTTCTCTCTTTCTCCCTCTCTCTCTATTCCTCCCTCACTCTCCCCCAGCCAATAATCTTCTTAGAGTTAATATTCCCATACACTCCCCTAATTAAAAAAAAAATTTCTCTCCCTCCCACTGCTGCTCCTTATCCACCCAAAGGCCCCCATTAATATTGATACAATAAAAGACAAAAGCTAGTAAAAGGGAAAATTATCACCAAATAAATTCATACCCCAAACAAGGTTATAGGAATTGAGATAAAACTTGCACTGAGGTTCCTAGCAGCCAAAGCAAAAAGGGAAACTCAATAAAAAAATGTTTCTGTCCTTTCATAAAAGGAAAGCATAGCACTTAATAAAAATCTTTCCTGACTGTAAGTTCTAGTGAAATGTTTGAATTTTTGTTTGTTTTTGAAGATCCTTACAAGGGTTACATAATTCAAAATAATCAACAGTGTTGCTGGGGTTTTTTAAATATTCTTTCTCAGCCTCCTTCATGAATCCATCCATTCCCACCACTGGTTTCCCTCTGACATCTGTGGGAGGAGAATGTGTAAAACAGGGTGGTCCCCAGGAAAGGAGGAGGTTCCAGGTTTCCTGCCCCACCCAAGGGAAGGTGGAGCTGAGCAGGGAGAGAAGAAGCTGCAGAGGAGACTGAGGAAGGAAGCAGAATGGGGAGCCAGAAGGAGACCCAAAGGAGGCACATGGAGCCGAGAGACATGTGAAGAAACTACACTTGCCTTTTGGTCTTAGACTGGGTGACAGGATGTGGGCGAGAGACCCATGGGGAGGTGACAATGGCGGTTTTTGTCTTGATTTTGCTCTTTTCCTCCCAGACTTGTCTGGTGGCTTCTGTCCCTTTTCTGTGGGTCCCCCCACTGGAAGATGCTTTAGACTTGTGGCAGGCTTTGGAGCCTTGCTCTGGGGCAATCCTGCTTGGGTGGACTTTTACCCACGAGAGGATGGGTAACTTTGGGTGCTTGATTTAGAAACTATATTCCTTAAAGTTCCTTCCCATTAAAGTCTCATATGTTCTGTGTTGATGCAGCAGGTGGCAGGTTTAGAGCAGGCAGGTTTGGGGGGTCTGGGGTGCCTCTCTCCCTGCCCTGTAACAGATTGACATGATCCAAATGAAGATGAAACAGATCCATAAAGAACTATGGGAAATGGAAGCAATTGTGGGTAACTAGTATCAACAAGATACTAGTTACTAGTATCAACAAGATATAAACAGTGGGTAAGATGCCAAAACAAATGTGCAAATTCTTGATTCCTAGCCTTGAAGCAGAAGTCAAGGCCCTAGGATCACCCTTCTGTCTGTATCTCCCACCTTCCCCTTGCTCTCCAGGCCTCTCCATATCACATCAAGGGCATTCCATACACGACCTCAATGCCTGCTCTGCCTGAACAGCTCTTCCCCGGCTCTCTTCAAGGAGGGTTCCCACCCCCTTTCAGGTTTCTGTTCAACTGTCACCTCTTCAGAAGGGTCTTTCTGTCTGTCTTTCCTCATAATCATGTGCCATCCTATACTACCAATCCTGCCATTCTGAGTCCACTGACCCTACTGTTTCTCTTCACAGTGCTTATCACCACCTGCAAATACAGTATTTGCTTGTTGACTGTCTGCCTCTTCTACTGAAATGTAAACTCCAAAAGGACAAGAATTTTTTTTGCCCAATGAACTATCTATCCCTCAGTATCTGTTGCACGGATGAATGGATGGGCAGAAAGTAAGAAATCTACAGGCGTATACCAAAAAAAAAAAAAAAAAAAAAAAGACACTCAACATTGCCTACCAGTGTGAAGGCTCTGAAGGAGTGATGTATTAAAAATATGGTGGGTCATTTTAGAGAAGACGTCATGAAAAAATACATGCTCCCACAATGCACAATGAGCTGAGCGCCTTCCCACCCATTACCTGGGATACAGAAACTGAGCACAATTAAATATGTGAATGATGAAAGAAAGAAGTCTTAAAATCTCACCTTGAATAAGTAGAAATAAACTTGTTTGGTATCCGCATCTTCCTCCTTGTGGACACAGGTAAAGAGATATTCCACATCCAACACTATTCCCAGGAGCCTGTTCATTTCTTCCTCTGACACATTCTCCAGGTGGGAAACATGAGCAGCTTAAGAAAAAGATCAAAGTTTAGTTAGAAACCACAAACATTCTCCATCACAAGCCTTCCAGAACACCAATCCATTAGACTGCATTATAAGTAGCAAGGATTTCCAAACCCCGTAAGGGGAACGTCTTCTCAGAAAATCAACTTAAAATTAAGAGACTGCCACCAAGTTTAGCCTTGGCCTCTCCAAACACCACCAAAATAGATCAGCAACTAATGTATTCTAAAAATGTAGAGTTTAAGGTGTGGAACTTATTGGCACCAACTCTAGTTAAGACAGTGTTAAGTTCTGATTTGTTTTCGTAGAAACAAATTCTATGCCACACCAATGGGGTTCGGTGGTCCTAGGGGATCCAGGACAGGGGGTTGGTGGGGCACAAAAACCAAGTCCCTAAAGGTTTAGTTCTAAGTATTGTAAAAAGCTCAACTGACCAAATGCAGTCCTATCCCTCGGGTTTTCTTTTCTTTTTTAAAGATTTATTTATATGTATACGAGAGCTGGGGTACAGGTACAGGCCAGAGATGGGGGGGGGAGAGGAAGTATGAGAAGAGTCACCAGAGAGAGAGTGGGGAGCAGAACAGGCAGACTGACCAAAATACACTGCCGAGGGGAGCAGGGGGTGAGTCAGGAGAGGTCTGCTGCGCCATATGGGTAGCTCCCTGGCCGGAGACTGAAATCAACTAGAGCTGCAGTGGCTGGAGATAGCTTGATAGCACTGAGACTTAACCCCTGCACCACCAAGGAGGCCCTCAAATGTCCTTAAGTAAACCAGATAGAGGGGTGGTCTCTTTCATACTTTCTAATGCAGAAAATTAATGGAAAGGCATAGTCATGGCCCCAAGGTCACAAGCCATTGGTGACAAACAGGACTCACCTACATAAGCAGGCAAGTCACTCCCGGGGAGCATTCTTAAAAGGTCAGAGGGGAAAATGGCTACCTTAGGTATTTCAGAATAAGTCTAGGGATACATGGAAATTTGGAAACGCCAACACTGTATTACCGACTACAGTGCTCCTAAAAACATTAAAAAAAATAGAAAAATTACAAATACCTATGTACATATCAACACAAAACAATATTCAAATCTATTACTTTATGTATGACCTCATCATTTGCCTAAAGATGACCAAACTTAGACTTCCTTGTACACAATGTTTGTCAGATCATTTTCTTCTTAAGTCTGTACAAAAATTTCTTTGAGGTCAGTCTGAAGCCTCCGGGAGATAGGCCTCATTCTGCAGACAATTAGGTTAAAACTTTCATGTCAGTTATTTACAGAAATAATTTGTGGCTATTTCTGCCTTGGAATTCTAACAGCACAATCTCCATAGAAAGGACAGGTTCCATGTTCGCTGCCCCACATAAGGAAGGGCAGAGCCGAGTGGGAAGGGGAAGCTAGAAAGGACTGGAGAGAGAGAACTGGAAAAGATATGTGGAGCAGAGAGACATGAGAAGGAGAAGCTGCACTGGCTTCTTGGTCTTGAACTTGTGCAGGGACTGGGGAGACATGGAAGGAAACATCTGAAAGAGACAGAGACTTGAGAGAGAGACCTGAAGGGCGGATGACAATGGCAGCCTATATCTTGACCCATACTTTGAATTTTGCTCCTGTCCTTCCAGACTTGCCTGGCCCCTTCTGCCCCTTTACTGCAGTTTCCCACCAGAAGAGCTTGAAACCCTTGGCAAGTGTCTAGCCTCATGACCCCACCTTGGTCCAACCCCACTTGACCGGCATTTTCTCACAAGGGGATGGGTAACTTCGAGTGTTTCACTGGGAAACAACTATATTCTTTCTCTTCTCTTCTCTCTATTACACACTAATTCTATAAAAGTTCTTTTCTCCTGAAGGTCTTATACACTAAGGGTATATTTTGTCTTTGTGAGCTGGATGGCAGAGCCTGTTAGGGGGAAAAGGCTGTCCTAAAGCTAATTCCATACAGGCTTTGTGGACTCCACCCCCACCCCAGGCCAAAGCCAAAGACACTGGGAATTACAAATCCCATCACCACCAAAGGGAAGGTGGCTGGGACCTGAGGGTGGGGTTAAGCAGCCAGGTTTGGTATAAAACCAGACACGAGAGCTTTGGGGGATTCCCCTTTTAGGCTCCCCGCCAGCTCACAGTGCGCAGCCAGCTCAGAGAGTGCCTTGGGGTTTCCAGGTCTGCGGATCTGGTAGGACACATTAAAGACTTTATTTCCCTATTTTCTCCCTGAGTTGTACATTTTCCTTATTTCTTTTCCCTTGTAAATAAACCTTTTATGAACCTTTTGTGTGTGCCTGTAGTGGAGTATAAATAAGTCCCTTTTAAGCGCGGGGGTGAGGACCCACAGCCAGGCAACCCGTTTTATATTGGGGTTGCTCCGTAACAAGCCTACTCAGAGTGTGCAAGGTTTGGGGATCCTGAGGTGCCTTTCAGTATGCCCACTAACCGGATGGATTCATCTCTTTCCAACTGAGAAGCTGAGAAGAATCAGTGTACTACATAACATAAATTCCTTTGGCTTCTCCATAATATGAAACTCTAAGGTGCTGCCATAGTGAGTTTAATTTGTGGAAGTACATGGCATGCTTGGTTTTTTAAATCAGTGGTTCACTTTTTTTAAAACACAATACCCTTTAGCCAAATGAATTCTTCATCAGAATTAGAAAGAGCTCTCTTTTCTAATTGCAACAATGGAAACTCCACTTTTCAGAAGGTTGGAGAAGGATCATACCATGCCTTGTACAGGATCCATAGTTTGAAAACCACTCTTTGTAATCATCTTCTAAGCAGACTAGATAAAAGTGCTGAAGAAGGACACCTAAAGAGGTTCATTTCCTTCTGACTAGGCCCACAAAACAACAGTGATCTTCACTGCTATCAAGCAATCACCAGCCACTGTAGCATGAATTCGATTTCCCAGCCAGGGAGCTACCCACATGGTGCAGCAGACCTCTCCTGACTCACCCGCTGCTCCCCTCAGCAGTGTATTTCAGTCGATCTGCCTGTTCTGTTCCCCACTCTGTCTCTGGTGAATCCTCTCACCACCCCCCACACCTCTGGCCTGTACCCCAGTTCTTGTATGCATATATAAATAAATCTTCATAAAAAATAAAAATAAAGATTTGACAATGGTTACCCAGTCTTTGCATCTCAGCAGTATATTCATTAGCAAAGGAAAAAAATTAAATCCTGTATCCCCTAGCATCAGTCTGTCTTTAGGTCAGGATAACCTAGAACTAGAATGCCCTCCTAGCAAGAATAATTGCACTCTTGATGTCAATGACTCACTGTTCCTACCTATAGAAACTATTTTTTTTTTTAGAAACTATTAAATTCAACTTGGGTTTAGAACTATTAGAACATCTCTCAGAGTAAAATGTGCTGAACTGATTTCTGGGATCAAATTCTCACTTTGGTTATCGCCTTAACTATTGCTGAAGCCATGAGAAAGCCAGGCAAGGGCAGTTATAACTCCACTGTCTGGACACTTAGTCCACTGGACTGACTCTCCAACGATGGGTCCCTTTCACCAACGCTCCTTTTCAGTCTAAGCATCCAGCTCCCAACATTACCTTCTCCCCAAATCCACATCACCAACTGACATATCTTCAAGCTCAAATCTTACCCACACCCCAACTCCCAGCCTCCTCATTCCAGCACCATGGGTGCACCACCACACGGCAAATTTGACTCCTGGGTCTTCCCGTGGGTCTTCTCTCAACATGGCAACTCCCTTTTGCCAGTCTGTTTCTGCCAAGAAGCCCATCATTCATTCCCTCTTTATCTTTTACTGTCTCCCAACATATTACCAGGCCCTAGTTAAAAGATCTCTCCCAGAATCAATACTTTCCCCCGGTTCCCGCCTTTGTGGCCACTGAATCGCAAGCCTACAGGATCAGGCCATTCTCTGTGCTGCCAGGTCGTCTTCCTAAAGCACCACCTTACTCAAACATGCAGTCTCTACCAGATATAAAGACTGATCCTGACTCGGCTGGGGCTTCTGATCAGAATTAGAACTTATTTTGGAACCCACAATCAACCTTAACTATGCCAACATCTAGATGACTTCACTCTAACTGCAAAGCTAAGCTATACACATACTACACTGATAATCAACTCATAGTAAACACAAAAGGGTCACTTATTATTAAAAGAAACCCTTCCTTGATCTCTTCTATACAAGTCTTTATGATGCAAATGAGCTCCCTTCCATTTTCGAATGCATGAATCTATAGCAGTTTATCTGCCACAGAACATATGACACCAAGTCACTAATATTTAAAAGTTTGATATATGCTCCAAAGTTTACCCCTACCTATAAAGTTTATATCACAGTACTCAGCGGTATGAGAATATCACTTTCCCTATCCTTGACTACAGTGGAGGCTCATTTGCAGAAATTTAATCAATCTTATGAAATGAATGTGCCCCCCCACACACTGACTGGATTCACTGGGATGCCTGCAGAGTTGTTTGTTTTTCACATTCTGACCATTTGTATTTCTTCTGCCATGCTCCACCTATTCATGTCCGAGCCCTATTCATGTCCGTAGTTTGAAAGGATCCATAGTTTGAAAACCACTCTTTGTAATCATCTTCTAAGCAGACTAGATAAAAGTGCTGAAGAAGGACACCTAAAGAGGTTCATTTCCTTCTGACTAGGCCCATAAAACAACAGTGATCTTCACTGCTATCAAGCAATCACCAGCCACTGTAGCATGAATTTTTTAAGATACTGATTTTTTTCTTATTGCCTTGAAAGAGCTTCATGTTTGTCATATTCAATGTGAATATTCCTGGATTTTGATCAGGTTTTTGTTTGATTGATTGGTTGGTTTGGTTTTATTCTATAGCTGTTTTTTTTTTTAAGATTTATTTATTTATGCATACAAAAACTGGGGTATAGGCCAGAGGTGTGGGGGTAAGAGGATCCACCAGAGACAGAGTGGGGAGCAGAACAAGCAGATCTACTGAAATGCACTGAGGTCTGTGGCGCCATGTGGGTAGCTCCCTGGGCGAGGATTGAACTCATGATGCAGTGGCTGCAGACAGCTTCACAGTGCTTCAACCTAACCCCTTGCACCACCAGGGAGGCCCTCTATAGCTATTTTAAATTTTTTTAGAAAGTTATCTATGTTTCATGTCTTTAAAATCTTGCTTGAAAAGGTCTTTCCTACAGAACCAAAAATGACAAAAATGTGTTTTTCCTAACTCTTTAACAGGTTTGCTTTTAAGAATTGAAACATTCCTCTACAAAAATGTCAACAGCATAAAAAGACCAAAAAAAAAAGGACTACGGAGCTGTTTCATATTAAAGCAGATGAAAGAGACCTGCTGTGAAATGTGATTTATAGTAGAAAATACATATTCAGTCTCCTCGTCCTTTCTTGGCATGATGTTCCGAAAACCCCTGGAATTTCATAAGTAATGAGAGCAATAAAGGTGAAATGAAAGGAATGTCTTTTGTTTATTCTTTACAAATCCATTTAACTTACGCTTGAGTTTAGTTAATGGACTTTTGGAGCGCCCCAAAGGGGGTTGGGGGCTGGTTGCCAGGGAATCAAACAAATGATTAGCATGTTGGACTGCTTAGCCCCACCCCACTCTGAGGAGACAGGGGCTGGAGATTGAGTCAATCAACAAAAGTCGATGATTTGATTAACTGTGCCTGCATAATGAGGCCTCCACAGAACCCTAACTGAGGCATTCTAAGAACTTCCAGGAATGTGAATGCCTGGAGGCACAAGGAGGGTGGCACACAAGGAGAGAGCATGGGAGTTCTGCATCCTTTCCCCACACCTTACCCTACACTACTTCTCTTCCATCTAGCTTTTTCTGAGTTACAGCCTTTGTTTGTTTTTTTTTTAAAGGTTTATTTATTTATCATACAAGAACTGGGGTACAGGCCAGAGGTGCAGGGAGTGAGAGGATTCACCAGAGACACAGTGGGGAGCAGAACAGGCAGACTGACTGAAATACACTGCTGAAGGGAACAGCAGGAGACACAGGAGAGGTCTGCCACACCATGTGGGTAGCTCCCTGGCCGGCCAGGGATTGAACACATGCTGCAGAGGCTGCAGATAGCTTCACAGCGCTGTGCTTAAGCCCTTGCACCACCAGGGAGGCCTGAGTTACAGGCTTTTATAATAAACCAGCAATCTAACAGATAAATTGTTTTTGTGAGTTTTGTGAAGCTCTCTAGAAAATGACTAAGACCAAGTGGGAGGTCATGGGACCCTCTGACTTATAACCAGCTGTTCAGAAGCACCGGTGACAAGCTGAACCCAACACCTAAAAGGGGTGAGAGGTAGAGAACTGATTCCCTTTCACAAGACACCTCAATACATGTGAATCTAAACAGGATGCTTAATGGAGGAATACATGCCAGAAAGGGCATATTTTGGCTCCATGATAAAACTAGAATACAAAGAGTAGATTAAAATAAATTAATGTTAAATTTTATTGAAGTTGGTAACTAAATTCAGGGTATGTATAATAATATTCTTATTTTTTGGAAATATATGCTGAAGTATTTAGGAGTAAATAGCCTGTGACATATACAACTCATGGTGTCCCAGGAAAAAAATATATCTATGCAAACACACACACACACATGAGACTGTATGTATGTAAATTTGTATGTATGTGACAGCAAATAGGGTGAAATGTTGTCAATAAGTAAATCTGGACAAAAGGCATACAGAATATTCTTTGTTACTATTCTCATGAATTCTATGTTTGAAATAACGTATATATAGTTCTCAAAATAAAAAGCTTTAAAGAAATCTTGTCTCAGGCCTCCCCAGTGGCACAGCAGTTGAACGCTGGGCTGTAAAGCTGCCCGCAGCCTCTGCAGCACCGGTTCGATCCCCGGCCACAGGGCAAAGAAGATCCCACATGGCACGCAGACCTCTCCTGCCGCCCACTGCTCCCCTCAGCAGGGTATTTCATCAGTCTGCCTGTTCTACTCCCCTCTCTGGCTCTGGTGAATTCTCTCACCCTCCCGTGCTTCTGACTGTACCCCAGTGCTTGTATAAATAAATAAATAAATAAATAAATAAATAAATAAATAAATAAATAAATCTTTAAAAAAAAAAGTGTACTATAAAAAAAAAATCTTGTCTCCACCTAGAATGTGATAATCAATGGAAAGGACTCTGCTCTTCTTCATATGGTCTTGCAAGCCCCTGGTGCGAAGCTACAATTACAAGCTTTTCTAAATCTGTGGGCAAAGCTCAGTGCTCCCAGTTGGCCATGGTTTCCCCTACGTCCATCAAGCGTGGACAGCAGGGGGAAGTGAGGAAAAGCGAGTGTGAGAGGACAGGAAAGACTTTGCTCTCTTCACATCTCTCCAGGAGGGTGTACCTTGGCATCTCTCAGGCTGTCAGACTTGCAGATATCCAGTGTGCAACAGAGCAACCCTCCAATCACCCGCTGCCAAGAGCCACAGTGCAGCTGCCCCCTGGCAGGGCACAGGAAGGACACTGTCACCATGCGCTGTGGCCCTCGCTCAGCTCTGGCTCTGTGTATGGCAGCCTGCACTTCTCCCAAGGACAGAGGGCCAGTCCTCGCATGCCCCAGGGTAAGCGGGAGCAGCTGGCCAGGCAGCTTATGTGTCTGCTCATTTGGACTAGAAAGAAAGCAAACAGCCCGGCCTCGGCAGGATTTTAAAGTTGCTCAAAAAGATTTTTTGTTCATGGGAATTTGTGTTCAAGACTAGAAAATCATTCCCTCCATGAAAACATTTGAAAGGACAATGCCACAGAAGATTTATAATTTTAAAGTGGTTTCATCTTTTGTCATCTCAGATTTGGAATGGAGGAAAGGCATGTTTAAGATGAAGACTCCTTTACATGAGTTCAGTCCCATAATATTATAACATCAACCATATAAAAACATTTAAATATTCTAGAGAGGGCCTCCCCGGTGGCACAAGGGATTAAGTCTCAGCACTATGAAGCTATCAGCAGCCACTGCAGCACGAGTTCGATACCCAGTCAAGGAACTAACCCACATGGCACAGCAGACCTCTCCTGTCTCGCCTGCTGCTCCCCTCAGCAGTGTATTTCAGTAGCTCCACCTGTCCTGCTCCCCACTCTGTCTCTGGTGAATCCTCTCGCCCCTGCACCTCTGGCCTATACCCCACCTCTTGTCTGCATAAATAAATAAATCTTTAAAAATTAATAATAAAAATAAATATTCTAGAGAAAAAAGCCTAAATTTGGGCAGTCCTGTTTAGACAGAGGCACATGGAGGAAAAGTGGACAAGAATGCATGACGTGAGCAAGGTAAGGAAAAATAATGTGTATCAGGGCGAGCAGGGACTATATTACCAGGTACATCCTCTTAACTCCTGCTAGACCAGATCCACAGCTCCTGACTGTTCTAAAACCTCTATGTAAAAGGTGGCATCCGAAAACCAGCCAAGGGGACTATGCTGACCAGTATCGTTGTACAGCTGGGAACACATTTATGTCATCTGGCATCTGACAGTACATGGTAACAGGGCTGGGGGTGGTGGGGAGTGTAGGTGATTAAGTGGTGGACATCTATGCAAATGTGGGAAGACCAAAGAAAATGTGTTGGGTCAAATAATTTGCCTATGACTTAAATGTCTGAAACAGTCGTTGAGGAAAATACTAGCAGTCCCTTCACAAGAAATAGGCTCTCGAAAAATTGTTCATTCTAGTTCTTTACTTGCCTTATAAAGTTTCTACCGTAAATAAGTAGGTAAGCAAAGGTTACCATAGTAACAAGCTACTGTAGGTATAACCACAATTGTTTACAGAGACATATACAGATACCTAGATATGGCTCAGAAAAAAACAAATGGTATTGAAATATCAAAAATCTTCTACACAAAACCACAAAGAAATTGCCACTAATCAAATTCAATAATCAGTATATTCTGCCCACTTTGAATAATGGCCTGCAAAAGGACAACAAAAACTCCAGCTGTGTTTTGATCACAGTGCCAAGTCTTCTCCTTTCCTGGTCATAGGAACAGACTGCTATCTAAACAAGTAGACCCAAACTAATGGATTTTTATGAATACTAAAAGAAGCCAACTGAAGTGCTAAGTTAGAAATCTGTGTCAAATTTTTATCAATTGAATCAACTGTACCAATCCCAAATGTCAACTCATTTCAGAGGATGGACAGAATGTTCTAGGCCAACCTATCCAATAGTATTACAACGTGAGCATATGTGTAATTGTAACTTTTTCAACACCAAAAAAAGAAACAGGTATAATTATTTTCATAACGTTATTTTATTAGTATATTCAAAATAGGATCATTTCAACATGTCATCACGGCTAATGAGAGAGCTCATGTTTTTTCATGCTAAGCTTTCGAAACCTGGCATGTGTTTAACACAGGACAACTCAATTTGGAGTCACTTCCTTTCAAAGTTGCTCCTTACTCATGTATAGTGAGGTCCAGATGAACTATTTCATCCTGTGGATGAAGATACTGAGCTGCAAAGAAGCTAAAGGACTTCATAAATGACTGAGCCAGGACTAGAAATTTTATTTTGAAACTCCCCATGAATGTTCTTTCCACTTGATCAGGCTGCCAGCCCTGTGTTGTCGACCCATGAGACACAGGGGAGTATCAAACGATCGCCAACCAAGGACGCAGAGCAGGGAAGTGTCAGGAGGCCGCACAACCCAGAGCTCATTGTCAAAAGCACATGTATGGCTGAGCCCACAGACACCCAACAGCAAATCAAAGAACAGACATCATCTCAGTTGATGAGCCAAAAAGATTCTGTTTTGACAGGTCCAGGAACATTACATATCAACACATGTGTCTGATTGCTGAGGACTAAATTAGCCATGCTCAGAATAGGGACTGTGAAACTAGAACAGGTACTCAGGCAGAAATCTATTTGAAAATTCAAGCTTGCTTGATGCTTGTTGGGATTCCCTAGATGCCAACCTCTGCTTTGTTGGTAATAATTAAGAAGTACTCTGCACTAATAAGACGTCTGGAACTTACATAAAATATTCTGGCAAAGAAAAGGAAGGGATTGGCAAGTGTTAATAATTTCAAAGTTAGGTACGGGATGGTTTATTGAAGTATTCCTTTTACCCTTACACGTTACATGTGCTTTGAAGCTGTCCATGAAAAATGATTTATTGAGAGGGGAGGGAAGGAAGGACATAATCTCAAAAAACAGAGCTTCTAGGGCCCTGCTACTTAAGATCAATAAATAAATCATGGCATTCCAGCAGTAATTCCAAGAGAACTAGAAAATATGCAGACATGTCAATTCTAAGAATGCAGAGGGAGGAAGGGAGGAAGGGAGGAAGGGAGGAAGGGAGGAAGGGAGGAAGGAAGGAAGGAAGGAAGGAAGGAAGGAAGGAAGGAAGGAAGGAAGGAAGGAAGGAAGGAAGGAAGGAAAAGACAGAACAAGGGGGAAAAATATTTTTTTTAATACCTGTAACCCCAATATACTGAGAAAATCACTGCCTGCTCCTCAAGATACATCTTTCCAGATTTTCTTCTGTTCAGATATATTAATAAAAGGAGATCATATTTGTGATGCTGTTCTTGAGTCAGCATGCTGCCCTAGGGAATGATCGCCTCTCATGCAGTCCTCCAAGGATCGCACGTGACAGGTGCTAGACCAATCAGATCGCCTCCTCTGGGGATTCCAATCCTGAACCAGTACTCATGGGACAGAGGTGGGGGAGCTGAACAGTTCATGTCCTGAACAGTTTCATGTCCTGAACAGAAGGTCCATGCATTCCTGCAGCCCAGATCTCCAGGCCCCGAAATGGGGCTCCCCCTGTTTTCAGCATCTGGGAGCTAATAGTCCTACTTATAAACATCATTTTCTCCCTTAAGCTAGACAGTGTACCTATCTCTTGAGTGCAGGGAAAGAAATGATATATTGTCAACTGTTACTAATAAAAGAGCTAATAATAACCAATAATTATTAACAGGAATACACTGACTGGCCAAGAAATGTTCTAAAGCTGCCTGTTTTTAAAACTTTTACATGTGTTACCTCACTGAACCCTTACAACAAGCCTATAAGGCAGATGCTATTGTTAAATGCAAATCAAAACTGAGAAGACTGTAAGTCCATTAAGATTAAATAATATGACCCCCCTGGGGCCTCCCTGGTGGTGCAGGGTTGTTAAAGTCTCAGCTCTCTCATGCTATCACCAGCCACCAGAGCATGAGTGAGCTGACCCACATGGCACAGCAGACCTCTCCTGTCTCACCCACTGGCTCCCCTCAGCAGTGTATTTCAGTCAGTCCGCTTTTTCTGCTCCCCATTCTGTCTCTGGTGAATTCTCTCATGCCCCACACCTCTGGCCTACACCCCAGTTCTTGTATACGTAAATAAATAAAACTTAAAAAAATAATAATAATATGCCCCAATTTATAGCCACACAGTACAGCCAGGATTGGAACTCCTACTAGATAGAGGATCCTATAATTTGGTCCTAAACTATAAACTTCCAATTAAACTCTTTCATGATCTTTTTCATTAATAATGTTAAGAATGTCTTTCAATATTAGAAAATACATCTTTTTTAGTGGCTATACTTTTTCTTTTGTTTAATAGAGGCATGTTTTATTTATTTATTTAGTAGTTTGTTTTGTTTATACATGCACTGGGTACAGTCAGAAGCGCGGGAGGGTGAGAGAATTCACCAGAGCCAGAGCGGGGAGCAGAGCAGGCAGAAGGACCGACGTACACTGCTGAGGGGAGCAGCGGGCGGCAGGAGAGGTTTGCTCGCCATGCGGGACCCTCTTCCAGTGGCCGGGGAGCAGCCGGGGATCGAACTGGTGCTGCAGAGGCTGTGGGCAGCTTTGCAACCCAGCACTCAACCATTGCGCCACCAGGGAGGCCCTTAGTAGCTATACTTAATTTTAGAATATAGATTGTTAGGATTCAACCAATTATCTCCTACATTGAGATACTTGGATTGTTTCTAGTCTTTTAATATCATGAATAAAGCTATAATAACTATCCTTTTAGCCTAATTTGAGGGTACAGCTTAATTCACATGTAGGTTAAATTTCTGACATGGATTTGAGTTGTAAAAGGATATGTACTCCCCCCCCCCCATTCCTGATTATCCATTGTCAAGTAAGGGCATTTGTTTTCAAAGCTCGTTAAAAAACATAAAAGGAAACAAAGTTGGCTTTTCTTTGTACAAGAATGTTTCTGCCTTTGGGCATGCATGTGTGTTTACATGCTCGGAAGGGAAACAATCTGCTCCACTAAGAAAGAAGCCTCTGTTTTAATTGATGTAGGATAACAGGATTTCCCAATCAATACTAAATACAGTTCATACTCAGGGCTGACCAAGTTCTGGAGCCCAGTGTTTATTGCATCTGATTCCTCAGGCAATTCGACAAGGCATTCACTGGCTGCTTCAAAAATCAGAACTGACATTATTTGAGACACCAGTTAAAACAATGCAGTGATGTAATTTTTAGTGTGTTTATATCTTTGGTGATATCTGTAGTCTCTATTTTCTTTTCCAGAAGGTTACTCCAGTGCAATAATCTCCTGGGAAGATCACATTATCTTCTTCTTTTGCTCTATAAGTATGGAAATACTCTCCAGCTGAGTACAAAATAAAACTTCAGATTCAACCTACCACCATACTAGCCTGAAAGCCAATGCTGAGCCATTTGATATCAGCAGGAAGCATGAGAAAGAGATAATGGCAAAAAGAAGTCACCCACTTAAAAATGGTCAGGTGGTTAAAACCAAAGTATATTAGTAAGACTGTTCTCTCCAGGGCTATATCCTTGCAATACCGGACAGTAAACTAGACAAATAGACAGTCATTGATATAATGGGTAACTAAAAGCAGAAATATAATACTTAAGGATTCTGAACTGGAATTTTAATACCAGGGAAGGGCCTTCCCGGTGGCGCAGGGGTTGAGCGCGGGGTTGCAAAGCTGCCCGCAGCCTCTGCAGTACCGGGTCGATCCCCGGCTGCTCCCCGGCCACCAGAGGAGGGTCCCACCTGGCGCGCAGACCTCTCCTGGCGCCCGCTGCTCCCCTCAGCAGTGTACTTCAGTCCTTCTGCCTGCTCTGCTCCCCGCTCTGGCTCTGGTGAATTCTCTCACCCTCCCGCACTTCTGACTGTACCCAGTGCTTGTATGTATAAATCAATCAATCAATCAATCAATAAATCTTTTAAAAAAATAAAAATAATACCAGGGGAAACTCATTACCCATTAACTTTTATCTACTTAAACAAAATACAATTAAAAATTTCACAAAACTAGTGTGAGGACATAGGACAAATTAGTGCAGTCGTGTTGAGTAACTGTGGCAGAGACAATAATTCTCTTGCAGGGATAGATAAGAAAGCTGAAAGGGAAAACACAAGTAAACATTTACCGAACACCAGCCCAGTGAAGAAAGAACTACCAGATACAGGAAACTAGAGAACATGAAGATAAAATGAAGCACTTCCAGACAACAACTCAGGGAATCAGAAAATAAGGAAACAAAGAACCAAATGACTGGGGCTCCAGCCCTGGGCATCAAAGAGCTTCAGGCCCTCATGAGAATGAATCGGGTCATGACACACTTTCACCAGCTCAGCAGAGGCATTTCATCTTATTTGGCAATCCCCAGGTCCAACCCAGCTCTTGGAGCAAGTGGGAAGAGACAGATAAGGAGCCCAAAAAACAGTACGGAGCTTGTCTCACATGAAGTCCTCCCCAGCGAATTCATGAAATGAAGGAATCACTTTTGTTGTTGCCTCCAAGAGAGCAAGTGAGAGTTTGGTTGACCCACGAAATAAGAGTCAGAAGTTTCAAACAGGGGGCCTCCCTGGTGGCGCAAGGGGTTAAATCTCAGCACTGTGAAGTTATTGGCAGCCACTGCAGCACAAGTTCGGTCCCCACCCAAGGAGCTACTCACATGGCGCAGCAGACCTGTCCTGCCTCACCCGCTGCTCCCCTCAGCAGTGTATTTCAGTCAGTCTGCCTGTTCTGCTCCCAATGTGTCTCTGGTGAATCCTCTCACCCCCGCCCCCATACCGCTGACCTATACCCCAGCTCTTGTATGCATAAATAAATAAATCTTTAAAATAAGAAGACATTTCAAGCAGCAATGACATTAGTTTTCTCAAAGATTCAGGGACTCACCTAGGGCATGGCTACAGCTCCGGCAGGATTCTGTGAGACTGACAATGATTTGCTGCAGATCGGCTCTGGGGGGAGTGGGAGAAGGGTTGGGGTTTTTCCAGCCATTACATTTACAAGTCTCCTCAGCCTGCAAAAAGGAAAAGAGAGAGAAATGTTACAGACAGCACTGGACTAGATGCTTTAGATGAGAACAATGTACACACGTACTATGCCAGCTTCCCTCCCCATTCCAGGAACAAGAGCAAGAAAAAAGGCAAAGAGGATATATGATTCAGGCATTTTGGGGGGGGGGGGTGCGGGGGGAGGTTGTTCTGCTGGTCAGAATCTAAGTACTGCAGCTCAAATGCAACCCCACATATTTTGGTGCCGCTGCCACAAGCAAATGTCCATGGGGTGGTCAGTTCCAAAAGAATCCATCCGGAAATCATCCCAAAGCAACAAGCTCGATTCCAGGCGTCTCTGTAACACAGCTGGCGCCCTGGCCGCCACAGAAGCCTTCAGACTCTAAGGCTGCAGCTACAGCTCTGCCCTACAGACCAGACGTGAAACTCCTTGAAACTTCACCATCATGAGACATGAGGAGGCACACACCCCTGTAAAGTCACATTTACAGGCTCCCAGCTTTCCAGATGACGAGAGCCTCATGACGAGTTCCTGTATGACACCACTTTCATTTTAGGACACTTCATAGAAGACTTCCTCAACTTTTCCCACAGATTCTTCACACATCCCTACCTGCTTGGAGGACAGTGAGTATCATTCCGCCTCTCCATGGTACCGTAGTTTATGAAGTGCAGGACACGCACGGAAAGATATCAATTATTCATCATCATTTTACCAAGCTACCACAGAGGGTGCTTCAGGAAGGAGAACCCACCCCACACAGGTGTGGATGCTTTTCTTCGAAAGACTCCAGCCACTTATGATTCTATCTTTCCCACTCCATCACTCTCCCTTTTTTTCTTTTCTTTCTTTCTTTTTTTTTTTTTTTTACTGCTTCAATCTGCTGTGGTTGGGAAACCAGCATATTAATAGTTGGAATAACTGGAATGCAGACTCACTCTGAGTGAGAGCCTTCTATACATACTGTCCAGTATGGCAGCCACGAGCCACATGTGACTGCTGTGCACTTAAAATGTAGCTGGTCCAGGGTCTCCCTGGTGGTGCAAGGGGTTAAGACCCAACATATAAAGCTATCTGCAACCTCTGCAGCATGAGTTCGATCCCCAGCCGGCCAGGGAGCTACCCATATGGCTCAGCAGACCTCTCCTGACTCGCCCGCTGCTCCCCTCAGCAGTGTACTTTGGTCAATCTGCCTGTTCTGTTCCCCACTGTCTCTGGTGAATCCTCTCACCCCCCACACCTCTGGGCTATACCCCAGTTCTTCTATGTATAAGTAAATAAATCTTAAAAAAAAAAATTTCAATGTACACTTAAAAAAAAAAAAAGACTGAGTGATCTTGGTGGAAATCTTTAAAACAGAAGGAAGGAGAAAGAGTTGCATATACACAATCACCCAGAGAGAACATACATCAAAATATACAGGATCATCCAACCACTATGGAGAGCTCTGTGGAGATTCCTCAGCTTACTAAAGATAGAGCTTCCACAGGATCCAGCAATTCCACTCCTAGGTATTCACCCAAAGGACACAGAAACATCCATTCCAAAGAGCACCTGCACCCCTATGTTTATAGCAGCACTGTTTACAATAGCTAAGCTTTGGAAACAACCCAAATGCCCAAAAATAGATGACTGGATCAAGAAGATGTGGTACATATACACCGTGGAATATTACTCAGCATTCAAAAAAGATAAACACATGCAATTTGCAGCAACATGGATGGCGCTGGAAGGGATCATGCTCAGCGAAATAAGCCAAAAAGAAAAAGAAAAATACCGGATGGTCTCACTCATAGCAGGAATCTAGAAAACTTAAATAAGGGACCAGGAAAAAGAATAACTATAAGAAAGAAAAAAATCAAAATCAACAAACAACTATGAACCAGAGACACACTTGGGGGGGGGGAGGTGGGGAAAGGAGAGATTGGGGTCAAAATCAGGGGGTTGCAATTGTATGGGAAATATAAAAATAAAAAAAAAACTTAAAAAAAATATACAGGATCAGGTCAAGGCAATACTTGCAGCAAGACAGAAAATTATTTAAAACAAATCTTCAAGGAAGTATTTAAGTATTAAATAAAAAAAACTTCAACTTTCTTTTTTTTTTAAATAATAAATTTTATTTTTATATTCCCCATACAGTTGCAACCCCCCCTTTCTGATCCCAATCCCTCCCCTCCCGCCCCCCACCCCCCCAAAAGTGTCTCTGTTTCATAAAAACTTCAATTTCTATGGAGGATTGAATAAATGAACAAATACACATTATTCTTGATAGGAAGACACAATATTATAAAGATATCAATTCTCAAATTAAGCAATACATACATGAATAGAGATCAACTGAGAGACTGCATGCTTTGCAACTACATATATCAAAGTACTAACACCCAGAATATATAAAAATCAACTATAAGACAATAAAAAAGCATAATCTGATGGGAGGGGAATGACAAATCAAGGTGATTCAAAGAAAAATGTATGTTATTGGCAAACTGACCTAGCCAAAGTACCTAGAAATAGAGAAATAAAAAAATCAAAAGCCCTGGGATGTATTTCCTCCTAATAATCAGAGTAGCAAAAAAATAAAAGAACTTTTTATTGATAAAACCCAAAGTTGACCAAGATGTGAGCAAACAGGTGCCCTGGCCTACGGAGTGTGGGAGGAGACACTGGTCCAGCCTTCCAGAAGCCAAGCTGCAATGCACTCGCCCTTTGGCACAACCATTGCACCACTAGGAAGCTCTCCCACAGAAACGGCCACATGAGCTCCGTGACATTTGTCCATTAGCACAAAAGAAAACATGTCATGTAAAATTGATCCCAAAGAGAACAATGTATTAAACTATGTGGATTAGTACTGCAGACTATTATTATGCCACCTTGATCAAGGAAAAAGCTAATAAAGGGAGAAGGCAGAATGAACAATGATGAAAGACTGGGGGTACCTTAAAGGAGGGTGTGCTGTGGGGCCACCCATCTGAGCAGGTGAGAGCCTATGCCTGAGTCACATACAGTATTGTGAACCAGAATAAAAGCAATTTTTTAAAGTGAACTCTTAGTCCCGACATGGAGCCTCTCCACATCCTAGGAAATGGCAGAACAGGCAATCTATAGAACAACACACAGCATGACCCCATGTTATTTTAAAAAATAAATAAGGGGCCTCCCCGGTGGCGCAGCGGTTGAGCGCTGGGTTGCGGGGCTGCCCGCGGCCTCTGCAGCACCGGTTCGATCCCCGGCTGCTCCCCGGCCACCGGAGGAGGGTCCCACATGGCGCGCAGACCTCTCCTGCCGCCCGCTGCTCCCCTCAGCAGTGTACTTCGGTCCTTCTGCCTGCTCTGCTCCCCGCTCTGGCTCTGGTGAATTCTCTCACCCTCCCGCGCTTCTGACTGTACCCAGTGCATGTATAAATAAATAAATCTTAAAGCAAAAAAAAAAATATATCTATGTGGTTGTCTACAGATACATTTGGGGTGGGGGGTATAAGTCAGGGAGAGGAACAGACATTCATGTTGTACTTCGTGTTCTCTGCAGTATTCAGCTCTTGGGTTGCTTGATAACTTTAACATTGATTCATCTGAGAGGAAAACATAATTCCAGAAAAACCCCAAGGCTAGTAACAGAGTTCAGAATAAATTAGTTGTGGGGGTGGGAGGGTAGAAACCACAAACATCACAAACCACATTTAAGAATATAGGGGTCCAAAACTTTTCTCCTTGGGGGGCTGTTTATAACCCCCCAACATGCATTCACACACACACACACACACACACACACACACTCACAGAGGTCCAAACCCAAAAGTAACAAGCTTGTGATTCTTGGAGAAGAAAATATCGGTTTTTAAAGATCTAAATTTTAACTTCATTATTGCAACAAACTTGAAGTAATCAACCCAAAAAGTTAAGTGTATGCTCCCTTCTTGTCTTAACAGGACAGAGAAGAACTGTTGTGTGCTTGGGGGGGGGGGGTGCTGATAAAAGGGTGGGTCACAAACCTCATGATAGGCAGATGTGTAATATTAAAATTTGCTCTTCCACTTATCCTACACCAATGCTAGCCACATTATTTAAACCATTGGTGACTGAAGTGCTTAATGAAGTCCACCAACAATAAACATCAATGCTTTAAAAAATGTAACAATGAAAAGGACTTTTCTTTCCTTGCTGGCTGACTTTGTTGCCTCCACTGAGTCTTGGGATCCCAGAAGCTTTTACTAAGTGCATTTTGGTTTCTTCTACTCAGAACCACTAAAACTTTTTCCGAATACATTGAAAATTCCCTGAAAACAAAGAGTAGAATGAAGGGACGGGGAAAGAAGAGAAGAAAACACAAGGCAAACCACTGAGAAATATGAAAGTTTGGTCAGCCACACAGCACCAACTCTGCTGCCATTGAGATTGCCTTGAAAATACAAAATACTGGGTTGCCGGAAAAGGCATGATGCAGAGCCTCCCTCGTGGCGCAAGGGTTAAGCACCACACTATGAAGCAATCTGCAGCCTCTGCAGCGTGAGTTCCATCCCCAGCCAGCCAGGGAGCAACCCACATGCCGAAACAGACCTCTCCTGTCTTGCCCGCTGCTCCCCTCAGCCGTGTATTTCAGTCAGTCTGCCTGTTCTGTTCCCCACTCTGTCTCTGGTGAATTCTCTCACCCTCCCCCCACACCTCTGGCCTGTACCCCAGCTCTTGTATGCATAAATAAATAAATCTTTAAAAAAAAAAAAAAGAAAAGAAACTCTATCCCCAAAGCCAAAGTCTTTACTCTGGCCCCTAAATGAACAGTGCCAGTATTTCCAAAGTGGTTCTAAATAGTACTGCCATACCCCATTGAAGTCTGTAAATCACTTGATCTCTGCTGACTACTTTGAAGATTTTCTTTTTCTTGGGCAAGATATGAAAATCACTACCTACATGTGTATGGACATGCACCACTGAACCTTGGAAACCTAAGTGCTCCAATGTTTTAATATGCCTGAGCCTCATGGTTCAATTTACTAAAAAGAATACACTAAGTCCTTTAAAAAACATTCATTGCTGTTATCCTTGACTGCCCAGCAAAGCATTTCAGGCCAAGTGTTGCAAGCTGCTGCCACCATGCCCTAGGCCTTGCCCTCCTATCTCCCTTCCCGAGGATGTCCAAGCACAGACACTCTTCTTCAAGATAAGAGGTCTCCCTTCAGAGCACCTTACCCATTCTTCTCCCTAATTAGGCAAGACAGCTGCTAAATGAACTCACTCCCAAGGGCACTGGCCCTGAGGTTTAACAAAGTACCAGTTAAAGGCCAGCTTTTTGGGGAGCAGTGCTGCCATGTCAATGATGCAGCAACTTGCAACCCAGGCGCCAGGAGGGGAAGGTGTCCAGATGACTTCATCTCTCCCAGAGTGAGTTTCCACCAAAGTGGCAGAACCAAGAAAGATCAAAAGGCCAGAGAATTGCTCTTGACATGCCTGGGATGAAAAAATGTTTTTTCCAGAATAGGAAGCGGGGTTAGAGGTCAAGAAAATGCAACAGACTTTGTCATAGTTATGCAGAAGCCAGGATAGATGAAGAGAAGGAAACCAAACTGGACAAACACAAGATCGAGACTCAGATGACAGAGACACGGAGGAGCAGGATCACTAAGGTTGCTGAGTGAGCATGGGCATGATGGGGTGTGAAGATATTTGGGTGACAGCCAGAGAAACAGGGAAAAGACAGCTAGGCTGTCTAGCAGGATTCTGTCATGCTTAAAATACTACACAGTCATTATCTGCTGGAAAATTAGTGACAGGAATGGCCCACAGCAGGAACACACCAAAAGGAAATTTATGGAATAAAACTGTGAGTCCACCATGAATTAAGCACCTAAAATGATGGTGTCCCTGATGGTGCAAGGGGTTAAGCACAGCACTGTGAAGCTATCTGCAGCCAGTGCAGCACGAGGGAGCTACCCACATGGCACCAGGGAGCTACCCACACAGCACAGAAGACCTCTCCTGTATTGCCCACTGCTCCCCTCAGCTGTGTATCTCAGTAGATCGCCTATTCTGTTCCCCACTCTGTCTCTGGTGAATCCTCTCACCCCCCACACCTTTGGCCTGTACCCGTTTTTGTATGCATTAATAAATTTTTTTTTAAAAAAAAGCACTTAAAATGAGAAAGATGCTACATACTTGTTCTTCTCTCACTCTGTGTATTAACTGTTCCCATTACTCAGAAGAGAAAGCTGAGGCTGAAAGATGCTAAGAGGCCAGCCTGACCTGATTCAGTGGCCCTTTTTTTGTTTGTTTGTTTTTTCCTTTTTAAAAAAGTTTAATATTCATACCTTCCTTTATTTCTTTTTATTTTTATAATAAATTTTATTTTTATATTCCCCATACAATTGCAACCCCCTTATTTTGACCCCAATCCCTCCCCTCCCGCCCTCTACCCCCCATAGAGTGTCTCTGGTTCATAGTTTTTTGTTGATTTTGATGTTCACTTTCTTATAGTTATTCATTTTCTGGCCCCTTATTTAAGTTTTCTAGATTCCTGCTATGAGTGAAACCATCCGGTATTTTTCTTTTTCTTTCTGGCTTATTTCGCCAAGCATGATCCCTTCCAGCGCCATCCATGTTGCTGCAAATTGCATGTGTTTATCTTTTTTGAATGCTGAGTAATATTCCATGGTGTATTTGTACCACATCTTCTTGATCCAGTCATCTATTTTTGGGCATTTGGGCTGTTTCCAAAGCTTAGCTATTGTAAATAGTGCTGCTATAAACATAGCAGGTGCTCTTTGGAATGGATGTTTCTGTGTCCTTTGGGTAAATACCTAGGAGTGGAATTGCTGGATCATATGGAAGCTCTATGTTTAGTAGGTCCAGAAATCTCCACACAGCTCTCCACAGTGGTTGGACCAGTTTGCACTCCCACCAACAGTGCAGGAGAGTTCCTTTTTCTCCACAACCTCGCCAACATTTGTTGTTGCTAGTTTTTTTAATATGTGCCATTCTCACTGGTGTAAGATGGTATCTCATGGTAGTTTTGATTTGCATTTCCCTGATGACAAGTGATGTTGAACATTTTTTCATATGCCTGTTGGCCATTTGCATTTCCTCTTCAGAGAAGTTTCTTTTTAGCTCTTCTGCCCGTTTTTTGACAGGATTATTTTCTTTGTTGTTGTTGAGTCTCATCAGCTCTTTGCAGATTTTTGTGATCAGTCCTTTATCATTAGTGTTGTGTATAAAAATGTTCTCCCAGTTGGTGGGGTTTCTCTTTGTTTTTGTTATTGTCTCTTTTGCTGTGCAGAAGCTCTTTAATTTGATGTAGTCCCAGCTGTTGATCTTTGCCTTCACTATCATTCAGTGGCCCTTTTAGAATTACCAACTGAGTTCAGGCAGGTCACTGGTCCCATCAGTTATGGGGAATGGGAGTCCTCAATCTATTTTACTACTGCTCTGCTGCAGGTTGGACAAAGGCAGAATGTGCAAAAGTTAAGGACCAAAACTATAAAGAGATGTAGCTTCATACCCACAAGGTGTGAAGACAATCAAAAAGAGCAGTTAACAAATGCTGTCAAGGATGTCAAGAGAAATGGGAATTTTCATACATTACTGACGGAGATGTCAAATATGTAGACACTTGAGAAAACAGTTTGGCGGTTTGTTTAACAGTTAAACATAAACCAATGGAACAAAACAAAAAGCCAAAAAATAAACCCTTCTGTATGTGGCCAAATAATTTCCAACAAGGGTGCCAAGACCATTTAACAGGGAAAGTCTTTTCATTCAAAAATGATACTCGGGAAACCAGATACACACATACCAAAAAAAAAAAAAAAAGTTGTTACAAGCTTAACTTATACCATATATAAAAATAAATTCTAAATGGATCAAAGATCTAAATTTAAAATGATAAAACTCAGGTCTCCCTGGTGGCGCAAGGGCTTAAGATGCAACCTATGAAGCTATCCGCAGCCACTGCAGCACGAGTTCGATACCCGGCCAGGATGTACCCACATGGCATGGCAGACCTCTCGCCCGCTGCTCCCCTCAGCAGTGTATTTCATTCAGTCTGCCTGTTCTGTTCCCCACTGTCTCTGGTGAATCCTCTCATCCCCCCAATACCTCTGGCCTGTACCCCAGCTCTTGATTGCATAAATAAATCTTTTAAAAAAAATAAATAAAATTGTAAAACTCCTAGTGGGAGGAAAATGGAAGAAAGGCTTTATGACATTGGATTAAACAATAATTTCTTGGATATGTCACCAAAGCACAGGCAATAAAAGGAAAGGTATAAATACTGGACTTCATCCAAATAAAAACTGTGCATCAAAGGACATAATAAAAAGAGTAAAAAGCAACTGTGGAATTGTGGGAAATATTAGTCAGTCAAGTAGCTGATAAAGAATCAATATCCAGAATATATAAAGAACTCTTACAACTCAACAAAAATAACAACCCGATAAAAAAAATGGGCAAAGGGCTTGAACAGACATCTCTCCAAAAACACACTAAATAGCCAGAAGCACATGCAAAGATACTCAGCATAACTGATCATTAGGGAAATGTGTATCAAAACCACATGTTACCACCTCACATCCGCTAGGATGGCTATTATCAAAACACAGGAAATAACAAGTGGTAGGAAGGATGTGAAGAAATTGGGACCCTTGTGCACCCCTGGTAAAAAGGTAAATTGGTGGGTCTCCCCAGTGGCACAGTGGGTTTAGCACAGCACTGTGAAGCTGTTTGCAGCCTTGCAGCACGGGTTTGATTCCCAAATGGCCAGGGAGATACCCACATGGCACAGCAGACCTATCCTGTCCCACCTACTGCTCCCCTCAGCAGTGTTTTCGGTCTGTCAGCCTGTTATGCTCCCCATTCTGTCTCTGGTGAATCCTCTCACCCTCCTGCACCTCTGGCCTGTACCCCAGATATTGTATAAATAAAAATTTTTTTTTAAAAAAAAAAGGTAAATTGGTACACCCAGTATGGAAAAAAATACAACAGTTCTTCATATGGTAATACATAATTACCAGATCATCCAGCAACTCCATTTCTGGGATTACTACCCAAAAAAATTGAAGCAGGATTGTGTACCTAAGTTCACAGAAGCATTATGCATAATAGGGAAAAGGTGGATGCAAGCCAAATATTCACTGACAGATGAACAAATTGTAGTGTGTACACACACGCACACACACACATACAATGGAGTATTATTCAATCTCAAAAAGAAAGGAAATGCTGACACATGCTTCAACGTGGGGGAATTTGGAGGACATTATACTAAGTGAAATAAGTAATAAATACTGTATGATCCCACTTATCTGAGGAACCCGGAGTAGTCAAATCAGAGACAGACAATAGAGTGGTCGTGGCCAGGAGTTAAGGTAATGAAGGGAGGTATTGCTTAATGGGCACTAGATTTTGCAAGATGCCAAGACTTCTGCAGATAGTAGGATAGTTGCACAACAATGTGAATGTCTTAATGCCACTGAAACTATACTTAGTCATGGCTAAGATGGCAAATTTTATGAGCTGTGTATTTTGCCACAACATTCAAAAGTACATTTTTTTAAGTTAGGCTATTAATCCACAACCCAGCAAACCCATGAGAAATGAAAATATGTATCTACACAAAAACTTGAAAACAGAAGCCCACAACAACATAATGGTCAAAAGATCAGAGGCATCTACCAGCGATACCCACACTGGTGAAAAATAAACAAACGGCGGCATTCCATATACTGGAATATTATTTGGCACTAAAAGGAATGAAAGGGCCTCTCTTGTGGTGCAAGGGGTTAAGTCTCAGCACTGTGCAGCTATTGGCAGCCACTGCAGCACAAGTTCGATCCCCAGCCAGGGAGCTACCCACATGGTGCAGCAGACCTCTCCTGTCTCATCTGTGGCTCCCCTCAGTGAAAGGGAACTGCTAAGAAAAAGAAATCTTTCCCTGTTAAAGAGTCCTAGACCTGGAAATGTAAAGTAAATAATAAGTTTGCTTCTTTAATCAGCATATCTAAACAAGGTCTGGCAGCCTGCTAGGCTGATTCATCTCCCAGGCCATCCTGGAAGATAGGTATCCTTCCTCTTTTCCTGTGTCAAGAATTTGTATGCTAACTAACCAACTTTATCAATGTAAAGTGGTTGTGTATAAAAGAAACTCTTTGTCTCTAGACTAGGGCTCAGACCTTATGGGACCACCCAGGTCTGAGACCTCAAGCTTGAGTAATAAAAGCTTTCCTGGCCTCACCATTCCTAAAGTACCGCTTGTTCTTCCCCTGCCTGGGTTAAAGGCTAGAATTTATTTCTGCAACATCAGCAATGTATTTCAATAAATCTGCCTGTTCTGCTCCCCACTCTGTCTCTGGTGAATCCTCTCTCCTCTCCACAACTCTGGCCTCTGCCCAAGTTCTTGTATGCATAAATAAATAAATCTTTAAAAAAAATAATTAAAAGGAATGGCGTGCTGATGCACGCTATAATGTGGAAAAGCGTCCACAAATTATGCTAAATGTACGAAGTCACTCACACAAGACCACATATTGTTGATTCCATTTATATGAATGTCCGGAAAAGATGCCTTTACAGAGCCAGCAATAGGTTAAAAAGCCTGGGGCTAAGGCTGTCAACCAGGCTGACTATATATAGCTCAGATCTTTGGGGGGTGATGGAGATCTTCTAAAACTGGATTGGGTTGATAACTGTACAACTCAGTAGATTTCCTTAAAAAAATCACTTAACTATAAACACTTAAGACCAGAGAATCTTATGGCACACAAATTATAACTCAATAAAGCTGCTTTTTAAAAAGACAAGAATTGCTGGGCCTCCCTGGTGGCACAAGGGGTTAAGCACCGCACTATGAAGCAATCCGCAGCCTCTGTAGTTCAATCCCCGGGCCAGCCAGGGAGAAACCGACATGGCTCAGCAGACCTCTCCTGTCTTGCCTGCTGCTCCCCTCAGCAGTGTATTTCAGTCAGTCTGCCTGTTCTGTTCCCCACTCTGTCTCTGGTGAATCCTCTCACACACACACACCCCCCCCCCCACATCTCTGGCCTGCACCCCAGCTCTTGTATCCATAAATAAATCTTTTTAAAAAAATAAACATAAAAAGACAAGAATCGCTAATAACTAATTATCACTTCAAACCTGGGTCCTCTGCAAAGCTTCCCCAAAGTATATCCCAAAATTGAGGCTTATTATCTCCTCATAAATTAAAAAAATCTTAATAAGTGACATTTAAAGGGAGAAAAGAGGGGCCAGGACCTGAAAGTGATGGAGGATAAACATAGAAAAGCTGGAAAGGAGACACCACAGGTCAGGAACCTGTCTCACACTCGAGGTGGGGGTAGAAGGGATTAAGAGCCACTAATCCAGGATAGAAACTACCAGACTACTGTAGGGAGTGTCATGAGCACATTCCAGAAGGTTAAGATAAGGAGAATGAGGAACAAACCATCCACCCACAAAGATGAGCCCCTCCCTACCCAAAGAAGATGATAAAACCTAATGCTGCCCCTAAAAGGGGCGGCAGTCCTTCTGCCCACCGGTGACTATGCAGGTGCCTCTTCACCAACTCTCTCCCTCTGCAGGGCAGCAGCCTCCTGCCTGCCTGTGACCTGTCAAGGCCGCCCGCCTGCAACCATGCAGGCCTCTCTCAGCAAACCTGTCCCTTTCCAGGCAGCTCTTCCTGCACGCTTGTGTCTATGCAAGTGGTTTTTACTCTTCTGTCCCTTTCCCTAATAAACCTGCTCTTTTAAATGCAACTAATGTTTCTGTCTCGTGGGAAACTCGCCTGGGAAATGCGTGCCACTGAAACGGGAGCTCTGGTGACACCTCTCCCAGGGTGAACCCAAGGACCCCGCACTCCAAACCCACAGACTCCAAAAAAACCGACATCAAAAGGGGTGGGTGGGGGCTCTAGTTCTGCTCTCTTCCCACCTTCAAAACAAAACAAAACAAAACAAAAGAAGTGAGTGGCTTGGTAGCCACGGCTCCACTGTGAATTTATCTCAGCAAAAGCAGCAAATGAGATGAATAATTGAGTCATTAAGTAGGCTGCCCTGTTTTTCAAATTAGTGGAGAGTCTGAAACAAGTAAAACTTGCTAATGATAGAGCCGTATTGTTACATGGCAGAAGGGAAACTTGGACACCCTCTAACAGTGTCGCTCGTGTCCGCGTGGACCGCCTCCCTCAACACCTTGATTTGCTGACATCCCAACTTTCTGGCATGTTCACAAATTCAGCCTAGCATAACCAGAATCTAAGGTGGATTTCTGCACAGTGAATCCGGCCAGCTCCTCTCCGGGAACTGCAGTGTGAAATGTACAATACAGCCTCGGAAGGACAGAGGGGGAAGGTCACCCATGCTGGGAAATTATTAAAAGGGAGTCAGAAGTGAGATTGGGGATGGGGTGAGAGTTTACATTTTCAGCTGTTACCATTGAGGAATTATACTCTTGACTGTGTGCATGTATTACTTGGGGGAGGGGGGGGGCGCGGAATGTCTTTTCATTCCATTAAACAACAACACCTGGAGCCCACTGTGGGTTGCTGTGATCCCAGTAAGTTCTCTCTTTGGCAGTGAACTGCTGTGCAAGCAGTCTGAATAATGCACCATTGGGAGCAGTGCTTCTAAAACTTAGAATCTGTTCTGGAGACACCAGACCTCTTTAAAATGTGGATTCAGATTCAGTAGGTCTAGGGTGAGTTCTGAGATTCTGCATATGTAAAAAGTTCCCAGGTGAGGACCAGAGTAACAAAGATTCAAAGAGAAAAGGAAGGTCTGATGGGTGTGGTCGCCAATGGTCCCTCCACTCCCTGGGATAATTTGAGCTTTCCAGACAGTTTAAATTTAAATGACAAAGTAATCTTTCCTGGGGCATAAACCTTTTTCTTTCTCTACATTTGATAATCCTTTTTATTTCCCAGTTGTAAGGCCACCAGACATCACAAAGCTATGGCTTGACACTGAGACTTTTAAAATCTGGGGACTTTGTCACAAATGAAAATAAGAAAAGTGGCAGGAAGAATCTTTGCTCAGGGGGTAGCTAGTAAAAACAGACTGGAAAGGGAGAGAAAGTACGTAGCACTAGCATCTCTTGAAGATCTTAGTAAGGCTGTCATTTAGCTGAAAAGCCACAAGGGACAACAAAAACAAATATTGAAGAAAGTGGTCGAGGATACAGAAGGAAAATGGAAATAGTGCCTTGAGGAAATGACCCAGGGAAAAAGAACCCAGGTGGGAACACCCTATTCAAATGCTTTTCCTCCAGCCTCTCCAAATTTGCATCAAGGCAACAAAAAACCTTCAGCACATCCCACCCTGGAAGAAGTCCTTTAGTCAGTGCTGGAGTTCAACAAAGAGCTACCCTCTTTGTGCTTAATCAAGTCTGGAGCCTCCCTGGTGACTCAAGGGGTTAAGACGCAACCTATGAAGCTATCCAACCTACGACGCTATCTGCAGCCTCTGCAGCACGAGTTCGATCCCCAGCTACCCACATGGCGCAGCAGACCTCTTCTGTGTCGCCTGCTGCTCCCCTCAGCAGTGTATTTCAGTTGATCTGCCTGTTCTGCTCCCCACTCTGTCTCTGGTGAATCCTCTCATCCCCACACCTCTGGCCTGTACCCCAGTTCTTGTATGCATAAATAAATAAATATTAAAATAATAATAATCAGGTCTGGCTGAATGAAAGGCCCAGCACACTCAGGTGTTACCTCAAAAGGTGCTAGAACATGCAGCACTCCCATTGCCCACCTGTGACTATGCAGGTGCTTCTTTTCACCAACTCTCTCCTCTGCAGGGCAGCAGCTTTCTGCCTCCCCCTCACCTGGACCATGCCAGGACTTCTCACTGATCTCCCTCAGCAGGGAAGCCCTCCTCAAGGCCACCTGCCTGCAACCATGCAGGCCTCTCTCAGCAAACCTGTCCCTTCTGGGGCAGCTCTTCCTGCCAGCTTGTGTCCTTCATTCTTCTGTCCCTTTCCCTAATAAACCTCCCCATTAAATATATTTAAAAAGTGCTAGAACAACAGCTCCAGTGACACCAAATGGCCTAAGACAGAGCCGGACCCCTCACTACCTCTGTATCACCTCTCCAGGAGCAAACCCAAACTTGCATCACCACTGGATGGGCTTCAAGAGGTTCCCAGGAACACAAGAACCAAGAAACTGGCACGCCAGAACCCTAAGTCCACAATTACTGGAATCTCTTAAAACACACTTTAGAAGCAGGCGGTTCAGCCTCACCACAGTGGAAAGTTTCGTGAAACTGGCTGGCATTAAGGAGCCCAGACAACCAGCTGACAGGCAGAATTTTTCACTCTTCAGCCTGTTGTTTTGGCACCAAGTCAAGAGGGACGAGCAAAATAAACAGTGCCGGTATGTGCTTCCTTAGACAGCTCACCTGCTCGCGGTGTCATTATCTGAGCTGATGACTCGCAAATCCACAAAACCAGCTCAACCTGCAAGTCAGAGCTTCCAGTCCACATGCCCAACTGCCTACCTCTGGCATTTCTGCCCAGTAAGTTTTACATTAAGGTCTGCCTTCATCGCCAACACCCCCTTTTCAACTAGCTGTTCACCTCACTGGTATGAATTATCCTTCCCCAGTTCCCGAGGCTCACTATATACATACCCGCATCCAATGCCCTCAGCCAAGGCCATCTGATTCTCCTTTCAAAATCTCACTCTGATTTATTATTCCCTCTCCATTCTCACTGCCAGGGCTCCCGGTCAGGCCCTTCACAGTCAGCTTCAAAAGCCAGCTTCCTCCCTCTTGGAATACATTCCCACACCCAAGCCCCCATCTCACGCCTAGTGGATGCATCTCTCTGCTCTAAAAGCCATTTAATAACACTGAGCATTTCTGTCTGATACTTTCCAAGGCAATTCTAGCCTATCTCTTCTTATTTTCCCCTCCCAACAACCCACAGGACAACAAAGCTCAGGGAAGGGGTGTGGCTGGCCTGAGTTCACCCAGGGGCAAAGGAACCAGGAGCCAAGACCAGAAGCCAGGACTCCTCCTGGCACTCTAAAATATTTGTGTCTCCTCCTCCTTAAAGTGCAAAGGCTCACTATTTTCAAGTGGATTCAGTGTGAAATTTTTTTTACCTGAAATTCAAGACTTCCTACCAACTTATTTCTTCCTTGCTTGCCCAATGGATCCTTAACCAGTATGTTAACATGGCAAGACTCTTTACCAAGATCAATAAATATTTTTTAACAGTTTTTAAATATTAATAGGAGCTACCATTTACTGAGCATTTAGACTGTTCCAGATACGATACCAAACTGCTATATGGATTATCTCATTTCATCACCTTGACAACTAAGAGAAACATCTGATTTAACACGTAGAAAAAAGAACTCTCCCCCAAATCTGTTTCTCTCAAGATCCCATCTTGGAAAATGCAACTATCATCCTTTCAAATGCTCAGGTCAACAACTTAAACATTAGGTCCACTGGTGTCATTTCTTCACACACCACCATCTGCCCAAGATCCAACGAGTCCCACTGTCTCATGGCTCACAACGGAGTCCCAAACTATGCATTTGTCACCTGCTCCGCTGCCTCCATCCTGGTCCACACAGACACTCACTTATACCTGGGCTGCAATAACTTTAACTGGTCCTCTTTCTCTTTTTCTTTTTTCCCTTGTACATTTTGCTTTCTTCTTTTCAGAGCAGCCAGAGGAATGCTTTAAAATCAAGTCTTTCCTAGGGCCTCCCTGGTGGTGCAAGGGGTTAAAGTCTCAGCACTATGAAGCTATCTCCAGCCACCACAGCATGAGTTTGATCCCTGGCCAGGAAGCTAACCCACATGGCGCAGCAGACCTCTCCTGTCTTGCTGGCTGCTCCCCTCAGCAGTGTCTTTCAGTCAGTCCACCTGTTCTGCTCCCCACTCTGTCTCTGGTGAATCCCCTCAACCCCCACATCAGTGTCCTACACTCCAGCTCTTGCATGCATAAATAAATAATATAAATCTTAAAACAAAAAATCAAATTTTATATAAATCCACTAGAAACAACCTAGATGTCCATCAGCAAGGGAATGGATAAATAAATTGGGGACAGCCACAGAGTGGGATACTACTCAGCAATAAAAGGAAATTACTGATGCAAGGAACAACATAGATGACCCCTACCATACTAAGCTGAGTGAAAGAAGGAGGTGTGGTATGATTTATGACATTCAAGAACATCAAAACAAATGGTGGCACAGATTAGATCAGTGGTTGCTGGGTGGAGGTGGGGGACTGGGGAGCTATGTATGGCAAGGACCAGGAAGGAACTTTCTGGGGCAATGAAGATGTTCTGTGTCTAGACAGGCATTTATAGAAACTGATCAGAACTACAGATCAGATCATTTTGCTGAATGAAAATTATACTTGGGCAATCTGGCCTCCCCCCGCCTCTTCCACCTCATCTCTGGCCCTCCCCCATGCCCACCCATCTCACCACAGTGCTCACCTGGCTGCCCTTGAACTTGCTAAGCTGCTCTGGCCCCAGACTTTGCACTCCCCACCTGGCACCTTCTCCCCTTCACACCCCACACAGCTGAATTTTTGCTACCATCAGGTCCACTCTGCAGATCATGTCCACTCTGCAGAGAGCTCTTTCTGGACACACATCTGAAGGAAATCCCCAGGCTCTCATTTGCTTCTCTGTTTTCATTCTCTGTGTGGCTCTTTTCACTTTCTATTATTTTCTTGTTTACTCTCTGCTTCTGCTACCAGAAAGCAAGCTTTGCAAGAGTAAGGACCCATCTGTCACTGCATCCCCAGCATCTGAACCATGCCTTGCGCATTAAAGCACAATCTGTTGAATGAATGGAAGTGGGAAGAGTTGACAATAACACTATCTCCATTTTACAGTTATAAACCTGAGGCTGGTAAAGGAAAGCAGTCTCCCCGTGGTCACAAAGAGAGAAAGGAGCACGTCAGGATGCACAAGCAGGCAGCTGGTGGCCAGGTCCTCTCCTCAGTACTCTGAGGCCCTGCTGCTCCTTTCAGGTTGCTCCTCTGCGCTACTGTATCCCATGCCCTCCATCCAGACTGGGTCTCTCTCCCATACGTCCACTGCCCCCAGCTCGTGATGGTTCCTCTGGGCATAGACGTCTTGCTTGATTATTCACTTTAACTTGTCTTCCCCTCTATCAGTCTCCCTATGACTTCTGCTTCCTTTGGCCACTCACCACACCCGTAGGACAGGGCTGGGCACAGGCAGGCACTTAACCGATACTTGTATACTTGCTCTGGTGGAGGTGGGTGTTCCCGTGGAGGTGGGGCAAGTCAGACAGGCCTGTGGGTATGCACAAATCCTGGGTTACATGACTCACTTAGCTATTGCGACTTATGCTGACCTTGGCTTCCTTGGCACCCTGCCATCCAGTTTCAACACCAGCTTGTTAGAGCTGATGCAAATTAGAATTGCCACCATCAGTCACTATATTACTCAGGTGTCTCCCTGTCCTCCTGGAATCTCCTGCATACCACAGAAGCCCAGTAAAGGCTGCACAGGCTGAGAGCACCAATGAATGGGAACTGATTAGGAAGGTATAGAATTAAAGTAAGCACCCCCACACACCTCGCCCTGAGGTCACTGAAGAGATTATGCAAAGCCTTTTCCTAAGATCAGGAGATAGATCATCCCAAATGGATCATTAGACACATTATTCACACTTCTTTCAAAAATAAATGCATTGAGGGGCTTTCCCGGGGGCGCAGCTGGTTGAGCCCAGCGCTGTGAAGCTGTCCGCAGCCTCTGCAGCACGGGTTCGATTCCCGGCCAGCCAGGAAGCAACCCACATGGTGAGACAGACCTCTCCTGTCTCGCCCGCTGCTCCCCTCAGCAGTGTATTTCGGTTGTCTGCCTGTTCTGCTTCCTGCTCTCTCTCTGGTGAATCCTCTCACCCTCCCGCACCTCTGGCCTGTACCTCAGCTCTGGTATAAAAATAAATAAATCTTTTTTAAAAAAGAAAAAAGATGCTTCAGGAGCTGGTCCTGACACTCAGTTTACCCCCAATGCCCAAAAACTAGGAAGGGAAGTCATCTTGTTAAAATAAATAAATAAATAGATAAATAAATAAATAAATGCATTAAGTTCGTGATTTAAAAAAATAAGTCCTGTGTCTGAGCCTCTGGATTCAAACAGAGAAACAAATTAAAGACTGCTGCAGCCTTTAGTTTAAAGCAGGTAGCAAAACAATATAACATATAAACAGTAGTTAGAAAACATGTCTTTACAGGAAATCGATATTTTTTTTCTGGTTGACTAATTTAACACAGACTTTTAGAATACATAGTAGGGGCTTCTCTTACTTCATAGGTTTTAACTTGCTGGCCTTGTAATACTGACAAAGCCCTTGTGAGAATTTAATTCTAATTTGTTGAAGAGGAAACAGTGGTCAGAAGTTCACATCATTTGCTCAAAAAATGAAAACGTGGGTGTGCCTTTTCCTTGCTGTTCTGCAGAGGCCACCAGACAACCCCGCATATCATCACGTCTGCTGTGAGCTCACGGGAACCTCACTGAGCCATGGGACAGGAGATGCTGTGTCAGTTCCAGCCGCAGCTCAGGGCTGCTCTGTGCTGCCCACATCACTTATGTGAGCCTCCATTTTCTCACACTCACATGATTTCCTTTCCTCCAATCTCGCAAAGTGTGAAATTCACAGCATGAAAGTACCCATTTATTCAACAAGCATGTACTGAGTACCTACTATGTGCAAAGGATGGGCTGTGGACCTGACAGGTATAATGAACCAAAGTCCCTCCTTCATGGAGCTTCAATTGTCATAAAGGACACAGACAAGAAACTACTAAAAGATATTCGTGACCTCCAGTATTGGTAAGTCCAGTAAAGAAAAACAAAAATAAGATTAGCGAGGATGGGGTACTGCTCTTTTAGGTTGGGGGGGGGGGTGTTCAGAAAGGCTTCTCTGAGTAGTTGGCTTTGAGAACAACAACAAAAAGGCCCATCAATTCCTTGAGGAGAAAAGTATGTGATGCAGGGGATAACCACATGTACAATTAGATACCAGAAATGAAAGCAATCCAAAATTCAAAAGCATTCAATTATATTTCAATTATAACTAAGTGATGAATTTTCATAGGAGATTAGACAGGAGCAATGTAGGCAGAAGTCTTGTAAAGCAGCCCAAGGAAATAAATGTTAAATGAATATGTAAGTGGCAATAGATTTAACACCCCTGTATATATGGTGACACACACCTTTTCAAGTAAAACAGATGAAAATCCTGTTGTGTTTAACACACTGATTATAGAAAAGATTATTTATAAATGGGTGGTGTATATGATTCCATTACACAGTAAGTTGATCATATATTTTGTATAGCTTATACAGGTAAGTTTTATTATATTAAAAACTATGTGGAGCTGGGCCTCCCTGGTGGGAGAAGGGGGTAAGGCTCAGTACTATGAAGCTATCCGCAGCCTCTGCAGCACCAGTTCCATCCCCAGCCAGGGAGCAACCCACATGGCGCAGGGGACCTCTCCTGTCTCGGCCGCTGCTCCCCTCAGCAGTGTTTTTCAGTCAGTCTGCCTGTTCTGCTCCCCACTCTGTGTCTGGTGAATCCTCTCATCCCCCGCATCTCTGGCCTGCACCCCAGTTCTTGTATGCATAAATAATTAAAATAAATCTTTAAAAAACAACTACATGGAGCTGTAAAGTAATCACTGTTCCTCACATGGTCACTTCTGGGGAAAAGGTGGTCTTTAGTAACCTAAGCACACTGTTCTGGGGAACACAGGGGATGAACTGGAACATTTTCTTTCCTAACCTCCATCCCCTAGGTCAGTATCACAGAGATGCCAGTATCCACTGGGGCTTCATGTGCTGGGTCCCGGCCCGCCTCCTAGCAATGGTGCCATGTGGATTACAGGACACAAGGTCTAACTCTGCTCATCTCCCAGAGACACAATAAGGGACTGCAGGACTTGGCATGGATATTTATAAAAAAGGACTCACCAATACAGACTCCGTGAGAGAAGAGTCTGTGCAGGCTGGACATTCCACCAGTTCTGATATCATAAAGCCCCCTGCACCAACCTCCCATCATTCTTTCTCTCCTCCATTCCAATCTTTTTCTACCTCTGCTTGGTCAAGTATCCCTTCTTTAGTTCTTGTTCACATTCCTGCCTTCATGGGTTCTCCCAGTATTATCTACATTTCAAATCTCTACCCTTTCTTTCAAAAGTCTAATTAAAATTCATTTTATGAAGTTATCCACATCCAATGACTCCATCCTGGAACCTGTTGACAACCTTTAACTTGTTTTTTAGCTTAAAAACATGTGTCTTGAGGGCCTCCCTGGTGGTGTAGGGGTTAAGACTCAGTGCTATCACCATTATAGCCTAAATTCAATCCCCAGCCAAGAAGCTGACTGTAAGGAGCAGCAGACCTCTCCTGTCTCGCCCGCTGCTCCCTTGGCAGTGTATTTCAACAGATCCTCCTGTTCTGCTCCCCATTCTGTCTGGTGAATCCTCTCACACCCCCCACACCTCTGGCCTGCACTCCAGTTCTTTTATGCATAAATAAATAAATCCTTAAAAAAAACTAGCAGACATTAATAATCACCATGAGGGCTCTAGGGCTAAGAGAAGGGGAGAGAGAGATGGGGAGAGGGAGAAAGTGATAAGAGGATATAAAGGATGGTGGTGGGGGTCAAATAAAATAAAAACTTGTCTTTCTAAACTACCATTCTATGCAACACGGGTGAGTGCAGCTCATGCTGAGTGACAGAAGTGAGTCCAGAGGTTCAATACTGTATGATTCCACTTACGATAAGTTTAAAAGAGGCAAACTAATCTCTAGTAATAAAAGTTAAAATAAGGGTTATCAGGAATGGGGAGGAGGCACATGGAGCCCCTGAGGTGCTGGAAATGTCAGATAGCTTTATCTGGGTGGCAGTTGCACACCATATGTAAAAATTCTTCAAGCTAGATCCTTTAGGTATATAAAGTATATGCAAAGCACTTTACCGTCTGCATAATAAAATTAGGCATTCTTGGGGCCTTCTTGGAGGCCACAAGGGGTTAAGCACTGCACTATGAAGCAATCAGCAGCCTCTGCAGCAGGGCTGCCAGGGAGCAACTCACATGGCACAGCACACCTCTTCTGTCTCACCCGCTGCTCCCCTCAGCAGTGTATTTCGGTCAGTCTGCCTATTCTGTTCCCCACTCTGTCTCTGGTGAATCCTCTCTCTCACACACACACACACACACACACACACACACACACACACACCCCACCGCTTGCCTCTACCCCAGTTCTTGTATGCATAAATAAATCTTTAAAAATAAAATAAAATTAGGCATTCTATCAGAACATGCCTGTTTGCATACCAAGAAAAAATTAAGCATTTTCATGCCAGGTAGTCAGCTCCCTGGCTGGGGATTGAATTTAGGCTGTAGAATGATTCTGCTCTGTGTTCTGCTGTCCTACTGCTTGTTCTGCGTGCAGTCTTCCTCGGACTTGTTTCATGACTTCTAACCATTCAGGACAGTCAAGTCCTTACCTCTGGCACCTCTGGGCACTAGAGAAGGTATCTCTTTCATTTTCCTTTAACAAGGAATTCTACTGGATCAGCACAGTGACTTTCTTGTCAGCTTTAAAACAATCAAGAACATGCAACTGTCTGCCCTGGGCTGGTAATAAAGAACACTTACTTTGTTTGCTTTATGGCCTGCACATTTTCAATGAGCAAGAAAAGCCTTTGAGCAGACCTCTCAGGATGAGTACAATAAAAGGTGAGAGCAGCAGAATGCCTGAAACAAATGAAATCCTCTCTTAAGCCCTTCAGAAGGAACATGGATAGCATCATCCCCCAACCCCATGAGGAAGTTTTGGAAGAGGATGCAAAATGGTGCCCAGGAAGGGGACAATGTACAGGTCAGCTCTTCCCTAAGTGACCACAGCAGCGTGAGGAAGTTGCTCAACCTAACTTTGGGTCTCAGTTCCCTGATAGTAAAATGTCTTTCCTTTTACCCCAGGTAGAAGGATAAAATGACACTTTGACAAAACACAAACTGCTGATGCTAATGGAAAGTTTTTTTGAAAAAAGAAAATCGACATCTAAGAAAGGACTTTCAACCCTGCTAACTTTGTAGTCTTCAGAGTAAGTCTATGGGACGTGGCTCCTGGGCTCCCACTTCACCAAGGAGGAAACTGGGAAACTCAAGGTATTTAAGAGGCTGCCCAAGGGCATATGGTCCAGAGAGAACATAAATAGGGCCCATGTTTTCTCCAGTTAGCAGGTACATTACTGGGGTGCCTGCTACTTAGACACAGGCACCTGGTATTTGAATCAGATTAGGAGTAGGGCGCCACTGACAACTGTGCCCAAATACTACCCCTCTCTCCCCAGACAACTGAACTAAGTCAGAAGCCACTGGGTCTTGCAAATCCACATTTTACTGGCAATCCACGAGTACCCAGATCTTTCATCTGAAAAACAGATGTTCTGAGTGTTCCAGGTCCCTCACATGAAACACTGCATTTCCCCCCTTAAAACTCGCCAAGGGTCAGACCCTGTGGATTAACCTGAAAGACAGAAGAAATCCTGCAGTGTGAACAGGTAACCAGGTTTAAATCTGAGTGGTTTAAAAAAAAAAAAAAACCCACCAGCACTGCATCACAAACTGCTACTTAGCACATGTTCCTAAAACAAAACAGTCCCCAGAAGATTTGTTCTATTTTGCCCTATAAACTTCTTACCCTGTTACGTAAAACTGCAAATTGCATTCTGAAGGCTTTAAAGCCTTGAATTTCTCATCGTCTTTCCAAGTTTATGAGGAACAGAATTCAACTTGGTCATCTTTCTCTAGCCTTTGTGCTTCATGCCTGCCCAGTGAAACATTTGCCTGTGCACTTGGCTTCCTGATCCCACATTTTAGAGAACTCACCACACGTGAAATAACTGTATCCTGCAGACTTATGTGGCTCAGGACTAAATAAAAAAAAAAAAAATCATCTGCCCCACCTCCATGGGTCATGCTCTGCTGTCACAAGACTGCTTATCTGAAGAGTCTCAGAGAAGATAATTTTATTTAACTTGGTTTCCTTTCCCATATACCAACAATCAATGTATACAAAATATTCCTTTAAAAAAGTGCCCATAACAGGAAGAAACTTTGAGGGTGGGGGACAAGGGTTGTAAAAGTGGACTGTGGTGATGGACGCACAACTTACACGTTCACTCAAAAGCATCGCCTGCACACTTGCAGTTGGTGAGTTTTACGACCTATTAATTATACCACAATAAAGCTGTTGAAAACTATGCGCATGATTCACAAAGTGAGCTTTTTCAGATTTCCAGCGTTATTCAAATGAAGTTGAAAAGTGTTCCTTTCTCCCATACTGCCACTGTATTTTACAGTGTTGTGGAGCCACACAATCCTCTAAGAGGAAGGATTTCTCAACTTCGGCACCGTGGTCCTTTGGGGCCAGATCGTTCTTTGTTGTTGGGGGCTGTCCTGTGCCTGGTGGGATGTTTAGCAACATCCCTGGCCTCTGCTCAGTAGCTGCCAGCAGCATTCCCTCCCCCCAATTACGCCAGCAAAATGTCTCCAGACTTTGCCAAATATCCCCTGGGGGACAAATGAGCTCCAGGGTGAGAGCCACTGCTCGAAAGGCTGACAGTTGAAAAAGAAATTTGCTCTCCGGAGGAGTGACTGACAAATACAGACAAAGGCATTCCTTGACTCTCCCCAACCTACACAGCTTGTTCTAGCGCCCCATTCACCAGCCCCCTTCTCTCAGGAGGCACCTCTGCTCTCCCTCTCTGCCTCTGCTACAGTCAGTGTCACTTCCAGATTATAAACCATTCTTTTTCAATTAGGACTTATTTAATAGGTCTTCGTGCAGAAAGCAGGCATCCATTTGTGCCTAGGTAATTCTCTAAGGGTGGCTGGCGCTCAGCCCATCTCAGATGTAAAGAAAATGGTTCTCCCTAAATGCTTGGTGCCCACCGACCCTGATAAACCAGGAATAAAGCACTAGGCAATTCGACTTAGCCAGCATTAACCAGCACCTTTAGGTTCCAGGAACTTTGGGGGACCTTGGCATTTTAACTTCAAGGCTGGAGCTATTATTTTTAAATTGGTTATTATTGGTTTTATTATTTTAAAAATGGTGACCAGCAATCTAGGCGCAGAGAAAAAGTAGGTGACCTGTGTCCAAGGTCACACCAGAGCAGAGCTGGGATTCGAGTCTCTCCAAGTTCTGTGCTCTTTCTTGACTTCCAAGTTAACAGTGTCCCCTACTCTGAGTTGCTGCGAGGACTCACCTGGGCCAGATGCCCTAGGGATGGCTCGAACATATTGGTCCGCTTTAAATCCTCCCTGTTATGCCATGATTGGGGGGGAGGGGTGGGTATTAGTCCTGTTTTACAGACAAGGAAATGGAGGCTGAGGTGAAGTCCTTGTCCAAGGTCACACAGCAGGACATCCTGAAATGTGGACTCAGCTTAGCCTGAGCCCTGAAGCACATGAGCTCAGTTACTACACCTCCGGCCTCCCTCACACATACATGACCTATTTCTTTCAAAGAGATCCCTCTGAGGGTAGTAAGTAGGATGAATTACACTTTAATTCAAGGAGCTGTAGATTTGGACTACTCATTTACTTTGGGATTTTTTAATAATATTAAAAACCCAGTCACATAGCTGCCTATGAGGTACCTAAAAAGGCCCCATGTGAAAAACCCCCTCTATCCAAGCGTCAAGAAGTGATCAGGCTAAAATTTCAGTACTGCTATTCTAACAATTATTTTCTCTTCTGTAGCTTATTCATTCAATCAATAACCATTTCACATATCTATTCAGAGGAACAAGTACCTACTAAATAATCACACAATTGGGCCTCCCTGGTGGCGCAGTGGGTTGAGGGCAGCGCTGTGAAGCTGTCCACAGCCTCTGCAGTGCAGGCTCGATTTCTGGCCAGCCAGGGAGAATCCCACATGGTGCGGCAGACCTCTCCTATAGCACCCGCTGCTCCCCTCAGCAGTGCTTTTGGTCTGTCCGCCTGTTCTGCTCCCCGCTCTGTCTCTGGTGAATCCTCTCACCCTCCCAGACCTCTGGCCTGTACCTCAGCTATTGTATAAATAAAAAATAAATCTTTAAAAATAATCGCACAATTAAAAATCATGATGAAAGAACCACAAAAAGAAGAGAGTCTGATAACTTATTTATATTGGAAAGACTGGAAAAGCAAGGCAAGGAAAGGCAAGGAATTTCAAATGTACAGGAAAAGTTGGGAGTTAATTTGAAAGAAAAGAAAAAAAGAGCTTCTGTTCCAGGGGACAGTATGTGCAAAGGCCCTGGGATGGAACAAAAGTAAGGCTCCAGATCAGGCAGGGCCTTGCAGGCCCTGGTAAAGGGAAATCAAGAGTTCCTAGGTGGGGGCACAGCATGGTCAGATCCACATGTTTTATAATTACTCGAGCTGTGTCACATACCAGCAAAGGAACTCTCTGGAGCAACCTTTGCCAGAGTACAGTTCAAAGAACACCACTCTGGATCCTGCAAAACAAGTTTGTTTGTTTCTCTCTCTCTCTCTTTTTTTTTTTTTCCCCTTCTCTCGGGTGTGGCGCAGCACCTTGACTGTGAGCTAGCTCTAAACTTTTTTTGTTTGTTTCATTTATGAAGTTTAAAAGACAACTCTTCTGTCAGGTCCAGGACTTGTTTTTCTTTCAGTAGCCCCCAGTAAAGTACCTCAGCTCCTTCAGATCCCTATTTATTCCCTAACCTCTCGCCAACTGGCCCAGGGGTCTGTCAGTGGCAAAAGACAGAACAATCTGTCCTTTGGTGCTTTTTTAAATGAAGGGAGGGGTAGAGACAAGCTGAGCAAGAACCACTGAATCAGCTCCCTTATACATACGTCTGCACACCCAATCAGAAACCATTTTAAAAAAAGAAAAAGCAAATCAGAGAATGTCCCTCCCCAGGTTAAGATTCCTGGATTCCACAGTGTCCTCTTGACCACACCCCTCGCCAACCTGGAGGTTCTAGCCAATGAAGCTCAGGCTGCCCCTGGCCTAGCTCCAAGCTTTCATAACTGCTTTCGATTTCTCCACTTCAAGAAGCTTCACCTCGCCCCGCCCTGTGCTGCCAAGAGTCCTTGGCACCCACTGACACTTCCTCCAGGAAGCCATTGGTAGCCTCATCGACCTGGGCTCCCCACCCGCCCATGAACTGCCCTGCTCTGAATCCCAACACGACTCCAAGAAAGCAGTTTCTTGAACTTCATGGCAATAGATTTACTGCCCACCTTCCAAGACCCCCAACATGTGCATGTACCAGGCATGCACACAAACCTGCATGTCAGTAGCTCCAGCACAGAGTCCAGGTGTCACAGATCCCAATGCCATGCCGGTTCAACCCCCCTGTAAACATTTACTGGATGAATGGGCAAATAAAAATCACCACTTTCAGAGTCTCCCAGGAGCAGGACTAGCACAGGAATTGATAATAAAAGAGATTGGTCCTGAATGGGAACTTCACTCACTGAAATTGGAAAAGATCAAAACTATCAACACCAGGCGCATCTGCTCATAGTTTTCGATAGGCCCTAAACTTCAGGAACATCTTCAGGTAGTAAGCAGTAGCAGGCAGCAGGGAGACAGGGTATTTGTTATGGGCACCCAAAAAAAAAGCCAGGACAGAAACACTGAGCTGACACAGTTCCTCCATGAGCTCAGTCTGGCTGCACAAGGCCACGGAGACTGAGTAACTGACCTTGTTTTTGATCTGCACAGGTTCTCCCTTCCGCCTACTACACTCAAGCTCTTGTTCTGATTAGTCTAATGGCCCTCATTACCAACTCCTGGCCCTTCACCTTCCTTAGAAGCGCATTCCCCTCCTCTTGTTTGCATTTCTTTTCCAGAAATACCATCCATGTGCCATTATTGTTTCACGATTTCGAATTCAAAGGGGACTAACTATATTATTCAGGGCAGCACTAGGGACTTGCTATTCGGACTTGCAATTTGATGGATTCGCATCCCATCATCTGAGAGCTCTAAACGTACAATCTCAGCCCACCCCAGACCTCTCCAGACTCAGAATCAGCACTGGAACTAGTTCGCAGGTCATTCCGATGCACGATGCACGTTAAAGTTTAAGCAGCCCTGGGCTAGACCCTACAATTCATTCTCCAAACACTGGTGGAAGAAGGGTGAGCTTCACAGCAGGCGGCGACAATATACATCAGCATGTGAATGTTGTGGGAAAAGGCCAAGCACAGACATTCCACTGTGGTTGAGAAACTCCTGCAAATCCTAAAAACTGCATACCAGGAAGAAAGGGTCTAGCTGCATGGATCATCTTTTCACCAAAATTCACAAGTGGTCCCTGCAGCTTGGTTGTGGGATTCTGGAATCTGGCAACTTGACCCTGTTTGCAGCAGGCAGGAGGAACACACGGGAGGTGTGAGTGTGCCTGTGAGTGTGTGTGAGTGTGTGTGTGTGTGTGTGTGTCTTACCCGCCTCAGCCACAGGCCGCAGGAGCTGACAAGGCCAAGTCCCCGCCCCCCTCAGCTGTCACCCTGTCAAAACAAAGCCGCTGCTGACAGCGCAGGGCCAGCCTGCCCCGCGGCCTCGGGCAATTCTCCCACCCCGCGAGCAGGGCGCCCACATCTGGATCTGCAGGGAGGGGGGCCCCGAGGTGCCAAGAGCTGGGACGCAGAGGGGACAGCAAGAAGCGTGTGCCCTCAAACTGAGCAGCAGCGCCCGCTGCGCCGGGCTGTCACCTTGCCAAAGGCTGTTTACACCCCGAGCAGCTGGGACAGCATTTTAACTAAACAAGTCATAATACAATAATGACCGGGCCGTGCACCGCGCGCAGCGCTCCGCCCCCAGGGGCAGGCGCGGGCAGCTCCGGGACCCTCGCCTCCGGCTGCGCCCACTTTCCGAGCCCGCTCGCTCCTCCTTCCCCCTCCCAGAGCGCCAGGCGCGCGAGCCCCCGTGCTACCCTCGCTCTGCCACCCAGCTGCTCGCTGCCCGCGGGCTCCCGGGGAGACAGAGCCGGCAAAGAGGGGGCGCTCAGATTCCCAAGCGCGGTTTCCCTGCCTCTGGGCGCTCGCCGCACCTCGAGCACCGCTCCGCTCCCAGGAAGCAACTCCGGCGGGCTCCTACACAGCCGCAAAGCCCCAGGGCACCCTGGGGCGTCGAGGCCGCGCGGCAGCGCCCCCGGGGGTGGCGGGGGGGGCATGAGCGCCCCGCTCCTGAGGACGCCCCTTCCCCGAGCCCGCAGGACGCCGGCCCCGGAGGGCGCCGAGCGGGCGCGGGCGGCAGCGGCACTTCCGCGGGGCGCGCCCGGCGGGGGCGCAGGGGGCGGGGACGGGGCGCGCGGGGGCGCGCGGGCGCAGGGGCGCGGGGGGCGCGGGGTCCCGCGGGCCGGGCCGCGGGCGGCGCGCGCGTACCTTGCAGGCGGAGTACACGCCGAGTTTCTCCAGTTTCTTGGCCCGCGGCGCGGAGCGCAGTTGCGCCTTCTTCACCGCGATCCGGGCCGAGCCGCCGCCGCCCGGCCCCTCGGCCGTGCCCGCCGCCGCCACGGCCGTCGCCGGTCCGCAGGCGCCCGAGCCCCCGGCCGCCACGGCGCCCGGCGAGCCCTGGGGGGGCGCGGGCGGGGGCGCGGGGGGCGGCGGGGGCAGCGCCCCCAGCCCGGCCCCGGCCCCGGCCCCGCCGCCGCCGCCCGGCGCGGCCCCGCCAGCCTCGGACATGCCGCGCGGAGCACCGCAGGAGGCGCCGAGTGCCAGGCGCCGCGGCCGCCGCCAGGGTCTCCCTCCCGGGCTCTGGCCGCCGGCGGCGCGAGACCCTCCCCCGCGCCCTCCCGCCCCGGCGCCCACCCCCCTCCCCGCCCCCGCCTCCCCGCGCGCCGCCCGCCCGGCTCGCTCCGGCCGCGGCCCGCGCGCTCAGGGTGGCGGCGGCAGCTGCGCCCCCAGGAGGGAGGGGACTAGCGGCTCCGCGGCCGCCGCGCCGCGGCACACGCCCTCCCCCGGGGCTCCCCCCGGGGCCGCGGACGTGCTCCGCGGCGCCCAGCCCTGGGGGCGGCCCGGCCGCGGCGTCCCCGGGGTGCCCCGGGCGTGCGCCCCCCGCCCCCGCGCCCGGCACCCCGCGCCCGCCCGCCCGCCAGGGGGCGAGGCCGCTCCAGGTGGGGGTGCGGGCGGCGAGGGTGGGGGGCTGCAGCCCAGGCACCTGCTGGCCGCCCGCATCTCCGCACCCCCACATCGCGGCGCCCCGCGCGCCCGGGCCCGGGGAGGGGGGGCGCCGCGCGCGGGAGGCCGGGGGGCGGGGGATTCCCAATCGTTTGTTCTTCCAGCCGCGCTCGGAGCGGAGGCAACTTCCTCCACCCTAGCGGGAGCCGGAGGAAAAAGAATATTTTTGAAAAGTACCCGTCCACGCGAATCCTTTTCTTTGTTGCTAAATCACCCAAATAAAGACGCGATGTTTCCTCTTTCTCTTTTTAGGGACTTTTCTTTCCAACTTTTTTTTCTTTTTTTTTTTTTTTTTTCCTCTCCAATGAGCACTTGCTTCCCAGAGCAATGTCTGCAGCCGGCCCGCCAGCAGGAAAAGACAATTATTTTCTGTATTTTCTGTTTCGCAGGGCCGGGCGCTAGCAGAAGGGCGTCTGAAAACGACGTTCGGAATCAGAACTGTGCGCAGTGGCCAAGTTTGGCTGCAGAAGGGGTGTGAATAGAGCCCTGCACGGTGGGATTATAATTTTGCGGGTTTTTTTTTTTTTTTTCTGTAGTGTCTCATGGCTTTTAAAATTGCTGCCACCAGTTTGCATATTAACCATTTAAAAAAAATTGCAAGAAGCACCATCCAAAAGAAGGAGTGTGGATTTGGGCCTCAAACTGAAAGGAAAAAAAAGCCAGCTCAGCGTTTCCAACTACTGTTGAAACTTGGAAACTCATTTTCTTTGTTGATGGCAGTGGGGGTGGTGTTGGAGCTTTTCATTGGGAAGTTGGGGATCCTCTCCTTGAGTCTTGCTAAAGCAGGTCTTGGAGCCCAGCACTGTTTCTCAGGACCCTTCACCAGCGTCCTACCTTTGTCATATGAGCCACGATTTCTGTGAAATACGGGTCCTAATGTGCATGTTATCAAATGCTTTGCACACCGTTTAGTTCTCATGCAACTCCAACCAAAGCCACCCTAAAGAATGTGTTTTTCCCTGGGAACCTTCCTCTTTCCATCCCGTTGTTTTTTTTTTTGTTTGTTTTTCATTTTCTCTATCCTTTTTCTACTTTCTTTGTGATCTTTTCATTTTTTAATGCAAAGTAAAAATCGGTGTGTTTTTTTTTTTGCAACTTTGCAGATCTAAATAGTAAAATTAGGACAAAAGGAAGTATCCTTTCCCGATTTAAATCCAGTCTGAGAGGCCTCCCCGGTGGTGCAGCAGGTTGAGCACAGCGCTGTGAAGCTATCCACAGTCTCTGCCATGGGTTCGATTCCTGGCTGGCCAGGGAGCTACCCACATGGCTTGGCAGACCTCTCCTGTCTCGCCCGCTGCTCCCCTCTGCAGTGTATTTCAGTCAGTCTGCCTGTTCTGTTCCCCGCTCTGTCTCTGGTGAGTCCTCTCACCACCACCCCCACGCCTCTGGCCTGTACCCCCCGCTCTTATATGCATAAATAAATCTTTTTTAAAAATAAAATAAAATGGTAGCTCTCATCGTGTAACAGGGTGGTCCAAAGCTAACTTGTCACATTTTCTCTCCCCTTGATACCAACACAGCATACAAATAGTGGTAGTAATTTTTGCTACTTATTTCAGAGTCTGTTTTTGCATAACTTCCATAGGGATTTTGTCTGTTTTAACAAAAATTGGACGTGAGTTTGATTGTGTGGCTTTGTGTGGAGTTCTTCCAGAAAGTTGAAAAAGAGCTTAACCAAGAAGAGGAGAACCTGTTTCCCTTGGTTGTAGGGTTCCAGAGACCTCCAAATAAGGTGAGGAAGCTTGCCTCCATTGGCAGGACTGGACAACCCAGCCAATGAAAATGCCCTGGTACCCTCGAGAAGAGTAAAGCCCAGGTGGAGTCTGGTGAGACCAACTCTATACCTGAAGCATACATCGACTGGATGCCACCGGTTCACTCTGATCCTGTATGGAATATTTCAACAAAGCCAGCTAAAAATTGCTGTTATTTCTACCCTGTGATTTTATGCAAAAATAGGAAAAATGGTTTAAAAGTAGATTTAATTTGCAAACTTTTGCTATGCTGTTAAAGTTTGGGATCAAGGTTGAGAGAATTCGTTTTTGCATAAGTTGTACCATTTTAACATTTTTTTTCCCTGTGATTTTGATATATTTGCTATCTTGTTTTAGCCAATGCTCCAGATTTTTTTTTCTTTTGGCTTGGATAATGGACTATTTTTAAGTAATTAAACTGTCATACTGGACATTCATGGACAATGCTGCTGACTAATTGTTGCTTCTCTTACACACATTGTAACCCTGAAAAAAGACTGTCTCCTAACATTACACCATGAGATCTGTGCCACCATAGATATGGTGGAATAAAAATTAAAAGGGGGGATTGTAACAGGGTGGTCCCCAGGAAAGGGGGAGGTTCCCTGCCCCACCCAAGGGAGGGTGGAGCTGAGCAGGAAGAGAAGAAGCAGCAGAAGAGACTGAGGAAGGAAGCAGGATGGAGCCAGGAGACCTGGAGGAGGCGCGTGGAGCCTAGAGACACGTGAAGAAACTGCGCTTGTCTTTTGGTCGTGGACTGGGTGACACAGATGTGGGTGAGACCCGTGGAGAGGTGACCATGGCAGCTTTTATCTTGATGTTGATTTTGCTCTTTTCCTTCCGGGCTTGTCCGTTTCTGACTCTTTTCTGTGGGTCCCCACTGGAAGATGCTTTAGACTTGTGGCAGGCTTTGGGGCCTTGCTCTGGGCCGATCCCATTTGGATGGAGTTTTACCCACGAGGGGATGGGTAACTTTGGGTGCTTAATTTAGAAACTAGATTCTTCGCCTTACCTGTATTGTTTCCTAGTTTTATTAAAGTTCCTTCCCATTAAAGTCTCCTATGTTTTGTGTTGATGCGGCGGATGGCAGAACCCATTTAGAATGGGCAGGTTTGCGGGGTTTGGGCTGCCCCTCTCCCTGTCCTATAACAATCGCATCTCTTTCGGAGAGATTTTTGGCTGCTTCCTTTCTTAGGTTGGTATGCTTGCTTTTTAACTGTTAACTCTCCTTGCCTGCTGAGGTGTCTTGCAGATTTTTAACCATTCTCAACCAAGCTGCATGGGAATCTTAAAAGTTGTGACCCCCCCTGGTCAAAGTTTAACATCAGAACATTAGCAGATTATTAGGAGGGGGTTAGGTTCCAGTGCAGGCATTTATCAAACTGATGAAACGATCCGCTTGAGATGTGTGCATTTCCCTGTATATAAATTTCCCTCAAATCTTAAAAAAAGAATAAAAAAATTGAACTCCAATTAATGATGCTCATGCTAAAAATTCAGAGGTGCAGTGCTTGATATCTGTGGTGTCCTTTGATGTGCATGAAAAATATGATGAACTGATGCATCCGTGAATAAGCAAATTGGGTGGGAAATCAGTTACATGATGAAGCAAGCAGAGCTAAAAGCTGGACTTAGGAGTGGGTACAGGGATGTTCATTATGCAGTCCCTTCAACTTCTCTGTTTGAAATTTTCCACAATTAAATGTTGGGGGGGACCTCTCAGCTTAATTCACCCATGACCCCCCCAAACCATCCCCAGGATTCGGAATGCAGGCTATTTCCAGAATGTTTTGAAGCAGAAGAAAACAACCTCATTTCAGTGCACCCTGAGAGCCATCACTGTCTGAACGGTGAATAACTTGTGACATCAACTGAACATTATTTTTCATTATCTCCCTGCTCAGAGCCCAAAGCTGACATACTGCCTCAGGCAGAAGGCCCACCCTTTCTAAGCCCTATTCAAAGTAGTGATGAGCTGCAGGCAGGGAAATTTCAAGGGCAAAGGATTTAGAATTCTTCTTGCCTCTTCCTAATCAGCCTGTTGTGAGCATTTAGTAAGCTCCTAAATGCAGAAATCTTTTGTGAAGTAGATACCAAGAAAATGAAAGATGTTTAGGTTACAAAGTGTTTGCTACTTACTTTAAAGAAGCCACAATAGAAAATAATAAGAGTTTGTGGAACAGGAATTGTAGAGGGAAGGTTTGTTACAGGGCAGGGAGAGGGGCAGCCCAAACCTGCAAACCTGCCTATTCTAAATGGGTTCTGCCACCCGCCGCATCAACACAAAACATATGAGACTTTAATGGGAAGGAACTTTAATACAACTAGGAAACAATACAGGAAAGGCAAAGAATTTAGCTTCTAAATCAAGCACCCAAAGTCACCCGTCCCCTCCTGGGTAAAAGTCCACCCAAATGGGATTGGCCCAGAGCAAGGCCCCAAAGCCTGTCACAAGTCTAAAGCGTCTTCCAGTGGGGACCCACAGAAAAGGGTCAGAAACAACCAGACAAGCCCAGAAGGAAAAGAGCAAAATCAAAATCAAGATAAAAGCTGCCATGGTCACCTCCCCACAGATCTCACCCACATCCGTGTCACCCAGTCCACGACCGACCAAAAGGCAAGCACAATTTCTTCACGTGTCTCTCAGCTCCACCCTCCTTTTAGGTGGGGCAGGAAACCTGGAACCTCCCCCTTTCCTGGGGACCACCCTGTTACAGGTTGACCACCAAAGATACTTGTGTTATATTAATATTCCAGAATATTATAAATATTATCTTTATAAAAATACAGTAGCATAGCTGGAGCTCCAAGAAGCATTGTTGAATAAGTCCTGTATGCTGTAACACCATTTATGATCAAGACAAACTCACATTGGCTATTAAGCACGATTCTGTGTATGTTCAGTAAATGTACATAAAAATGCCAAGCAAGGTAAAGATTCAGACAGGTACACAGCAAACTCTTTAAAGCAGTTGCCTTTCTCTGGAAACGCTTGAGAGTAAAACTCATTTTCTCATTGTTGTGTTCCTAGTTCCTCACATGTTGGAAATTCTCAGTAAATACTTATGGTCATGTGTACCTGTAAACTCTGTGATCTGTACATGTCTGTCTCCATGCCCATCACCTCTCCCCAGATTAGTAACAGCTTCCTAGCTGGGTTCTGCTTTTATGCTGTCACCACCCCTCTTCACAGTACAGAACTCTTTTTCTTTAAAATTATAAATGCAGAGCCCCTCTGGTGGTGATGGGGCTAAAGTCACAGTTCTATCAAGCTATGAAGCTGTCACCAGCCACTGAGGCATAAGTTTGATCCCAGGCCAGGGAGCTACCCACATGGCACAGCAGACCTCTCCTGACTCACCTTCTGCTCCCCTCAGCAGTGTATTTCAGTCAATCTGCCTGTTCTGCTCCCCACTCTGTCTCTGGTGAATCTTCTCATCCCCTGTACCTCTGGCCTGTACCCCAGTTCTTGTATGAATAAATAAAATAAATCTTAAAAAATATAAAACTATAAATGTAAACTTGATCCCCAAACCCCACTTTGAATCCCTCCCGTGGCTTTTAATGGCATTTAAAACACAATCTCAATGCCTAACCTGATTTGCAAATCCTGTCTGTCCTGACCCTTCTTCTTGCCCAGAAACTATTGTGCCTCAGGGCATTTGCATTTGCTGTAAGTGCCTGACATCCTCCCTTCCCCTGCCCCCCATCCCTTTGTTCTTGCATCCCTTGCTGGGAGGTTCCTTTCCTCTAAGAAAGGCAAGTTGTTATTCTAACATCTAGCATGTTCTGCTGTATCCCTTCCTACTAGACCCCACAGCTGCTGTAATGTACCAACACTGAAAGCCCACACATGGATTGAAATGGCTGCTGCGGAGGACACAGAGTCCAAGGATTCAATCTGGAGCAGGTGGTATCAGAGCAGGTATGACCCAGGTGTGGCAATGCCCACCATCCTTTCTGGCACAGTCACCTACCTTTAGATTCAGCAGCTTGACTTGACCTGACTATAAAGACATGTAATATGGATGCTTTATTGTCACCCCTTGACCCAACTTCCCACTGGAGAAAGTGGCTGGGATTGCTAGACCTTTCACTTAAGTTCTTTTATTTTTTTTTTCATTTGAATCATTTTTGTTTAATTGTTGTATAAATCCCTGGTTGGCTATTTATTTTAATAACCTCTAAGATAAAGTCCTTCCTTCTAAGGCAAAATGAACAAAAAACAATTATAAAATGAATCCTAGGTAGAGAGATCTAAAATATCCTCATTCCTCCTGTAGCCTTCAAGCATTTATGCAATTAAATTATCATTTCTAGCACAAGTATTAACCATGCCCCAAATACCATTAAGTGCTGTTTTATTCATTTTTATTTTTAGTTGTTCTTAATAACAATTTTCCATATTTAATATGAACAAGCCCAATATCTGTGATGGAAGAGTGACCTTGTAAAGAGACAGTTTTATTCCCATTATTTTCTGTTAAATATATGTGTGTGTATACACAGATACACACACACACACACACACACACACACATATATTTAAAAGAACAGGTTTATTGGGCCTCCCTGGTGGCTCAAGGGGTTAAGTCTCAACACTATGAAGCTATCAGCAGCCACATGGCACGGCAGACCTCTCCTGCCTCCCCCACTGCTCCCCTCAGCAGTGTATTTCAGCCAATTTGCCTGTTCTGCTCCCCACTCTGTCTCTGGTAAATCCCCTCGCTCCCCCGCACCTCTGGACTACACCCCAGCTCTTGTATGCATAAATAAATAAAATAAATTTAAAAAAAGAACAGGTTTATTTAAAAGGTAGAAAAAAATGACACTTGCACAATCACAGGAGAGCAGGAAAGCTGCTACCCCCATTGTTTACTGTCTTAAACATTAACACATGTGCACATTTAATCAATCTACCAGCCATTTACAATGAAGGTACAATGTAAATTAAAAAAAGAACTTCTCTTGTCTTCTGAATGAAGGCTGAATGGCAGGCTGCTTTTCTAAAATTGTGAGTTATCTATCTCCTTGAGCAACTTAAAAATTATATAAGAAAACCACATTTTCAAAGAACCAAACTTTGGTATGACCTAGATTTTTCTGTAGCAATCTGGATATCTTGAATTTTATTCTGTTAGTGCCAGATCATTGTTTAAAATAAATCTAAGAGGGATGCTAATTCCCTAACTCTGTGAAAATGTTCATACACATTATATCACAAATTTTGAGGAAAACCACATCAGTACAAGTTTTTCAGTTTAGGGTCTCCCTGTAAAGGGAAACTGACATCCTCAATTCTTTCATCTTAAGTCCTAATCGACCAAGCACAACACTCACCCTTTAAGTCTAATGGCAAAGCTCAGAGCAGTGTGTTCCAACTTTTTTTTTTTTTTAAGATTTTATTTTTATTTATGTATACAAGCACTGGGTATACTCAGAAGAGCCGGAGGGTGAGAGAATTCACCAGAGCCGCAGAAGGACCGAAGCACACTGCTGAGGGGAGCAGCGGGAGGCAGGAGAGTCTGCACACCATGTGGGACCCTCCTCTGGTGGCCGGGGAGCAGCCTGGGATCGAACCGGCGCTGCAGAAGCTGCGGGCAGCTTCGCAACCCAGCGCTCAACTGCTGCGCCACCGGGGAGGCCCAGTGTGTTCCAACTTAATAAGGGCGCTATATCAGCAACCACTTTGGGTTAAAAAATAAAAGGATAATGAAAAGTGTTTGTCGTGGTCACATGCTACCTTCCCAAAGCACACAAATCTATGTGATATTATAAAATACAGTAAATCTTATCTGTATATTCACCAACCAAACATTCCTAATGTTTTCATTTGCCATATAGTTAGATGTTATTAAAACAATCCTCCTTCATCTCTCATTTTCCAGGTGCCAGGCCAGGCCGAAGTAAAAACACTCCAGGGAAGTATGTATGATCCTTCTGGTTCTGTTTTTTTTTTAATATTTACAAAGTAAACCCCATAGACAAGAACTGGGTGAACCCTTTACAGGGCTAGATAGTAGGTATTTTAGACTTGGTGGGGTCATGGTTTCTGCCAGGCACAGTGTTCAGGGAAAGAACATTTCCTTCCCTTAAATATTTAGAAATCAAGCAGAATGTGTAAGTTATAATGTGAGAGGGCAGGAAGAGGGGCACCCCAAAACCCCTAAACCTGCCTGCTCTAAATAGGTTCTGCCTTCCTCCACATCAAGACAAAACATATTTTAGTGCATAAGACCTTCAATGGAAAGGAACTTTAATACAATTTGTGAAAAGGGGGGTGGCCTCCCTGGTGGCACAAGGGTTTAAGACACAACCTATGAAGCTATCTGCAGCCACTGCAGCACAGTTCGATCCCCGGCCAGGGAGCAACGCACATGGTGCAGCAGACCTCTCCTGACTCGCCCACTGCTCCCCTCAGCAGTGTATTTCAGTGAATCTGCCTGTTCTGTTACCCACTCTGTCTCTGGTGAATCCTCTCACCTCCCCCCAACACCTCTGGCTTGTACCCCAGTTCTTGTATGTATAAATAAATAAATTTTTAAAAAAATTTTAATATTTTATTTTATATAATTCTTACATCTTTTTTCATCTTTGCACAATGTATGCATTTTCATTTTGGTTATATTCCCCATACAATTGCACCTCCCCCCTTATTTTGACCCTAATCCTTCCTCTCCCCGCCTGCCCCCTCCCCTGCCATAGTGTGTCTCTGGTTTATAGTTGCTCGTTGATTTTGATTTTTACTTTGTATTAATTAGTCTTTTTCCTGGTCCCTTATTTAGGTTTTCTAAATTCCTGCTATGAGTGACACCATCTGGTATTTTTCTTTTTCTTTCTGGCTTATTTCGCTAAGCATGATCCCTTCCAGTGCCATCCATGTTGCTGCAAATTGCATGTGTTTATCTTTTTTGAATGCTGAGTAATAGTCCATGGTGTATATGTACCACATCTTCTTGAAATTTTATTTATTTATTTATTTTAAAGATTTATTTATTTATTTATACAAGCACTGGGTACAGTCAGAAGTGCAGGAGGGTGAGAGAATTCACCAGAGCCAGAGCGGGGAGCAGAGCAGGCAGAAGGACCGAAGTACACTGCTGAGGGGAGCAGCGGGCGGCAGGAGAGGTCTGCGTGCCATGTGGGACCCTCCTCCTGTGGCCAGGGATCGAACCGGCACTGCAGAGGCTGCGGGCAGGTTCGCAACCCAGCGCTCAACCGCTGCGCCACTGGGGAGGCCCGAAATTTTTTTTAAAAAAATTAAAAATATAGGGTCTCCCCGGTGGCGCAGCGGTTGAGCACTGGATTGTGAAGCTGCCCGCAGCCTCTGCAGTGCCGGTTCAATACCTGGCTGCTCCCCGGCCACCTGGTGAGGGTCCCACATGGCGCGCAGACCTCTCCTGCCGCCCGCTGCTCCCCTCAGCAGTGTACTTCGTCAGTCTGCCTGCTCTGCTCCCCGCTCTGGCTCTGGTGAAGTCTCTCACCCTCCTGAGCTTCTGACTGTACCCAGTGCTTGTATAAATAAATAAATCTTTTAAAAAAATTGAAAATATAGAAAAGGGGAGAATGGGGATGAATATAGTTTCCAAATCAAGCACCTGAAGTTTCCCATCCCCTCGTCGGTAAATGTCCAGCCAAACAGGGTTGGTCCAAAACAGGGCCTCTGAGGGCCTCCCCGGTGGCGCAGCGGTTGAGCGCTGGGTTGCGAAGCTGCCCGCAGCCTCTGCGGCGCCGGTTCGATCCCCGGCTGCTCCCCGGCCACCAGAGGAGGGTCCCACATGGCGCGCAGACCTCTCCTGCCGCCCGCTGCTCCCCTCAGCAGTGTACTTCGGTCCTTCTGCCTGCTCTGCTCCCCGCTCTGGCTCTGGTGAATTCTCTCACCCTCCCGCGCTTCTGACTGTACCCAGTGCATGTATAAACAAAAACCAAAAAACAAACAAACAAATAAATAAATAAACATGCCTCTATTAAAAAAAAAAAAAAAAAAAAAAAACAGGGCCTCTGAGGCTGGAAAGCCGGCTACAAGTCTAAGGCACCTTCAGGCAGGGACCCATAGAAAAGGATCAGAAACAGCCAGACAAGTCTAGAAAGAAAAGAGCAAATCAAAATCAAGATCAATGCTGCCATTGACTTAACCTTTCCACGGGTCTCTCGCCCTCATCTGTGTCACCCAGTACAAGACCAAAAAGCAAGTGCAGCTTCTTCACATGTCTCTCTGCTCCATGTGCCTCCTCCAGGGCTCCTTCTGGCTCCCCATCCTGCTTCCTTCCTTCTCCAGGCTCCTCTCCAGCTTCTTCTCCTCCCTGCTCAGCTTTACCCTTCTTTGGGTGGGGCAGGGAACCTGGAAACTCTCCTTTTCCTGGGGACCACCCTGTTACAATAACTGCCCACCAGACACTATCATTCCTTTTGGTGTGTCTAGAATTTTTTGTCCACATCTTTTCTGACATGCATTGACTTGTTATTTTACTTTAATATATGCAAGTGTGCTGGGCTGTGGTAACACAGACTGGGAGTCACTGCTGTCTCTAAACAGCAGAGCTTTATTTCCTCACAGTTCTGAAGGCCAAGATCAAAGGATTGACAGTATTGGTTTCTTGGAGGCCTCAGTTCTTGGCGTGCAGACAAATGTTTCCTACAGCATCTTTCCTTGGTCTGTGTCTGAGTCCTCATTTCCTCTTATCAGAACACCAGTCACACTGGATTAAGGCCTATCCTAATGATCTTATTGACCCTTATTACCTCTTTTAAAAATCCATTTGTCAAGTATAATTGTGACAGTGTGATGTCCATAGAAAGGGAAGGTTCCAGGTTCCCTGCCCCATCCAAGGAAGGGTGGAGCTGGACAGGGAGAAGCAGCTAGAAAAGACCAGAAAAGGAAGCAAGGCGATCAAGAAGGAGACCTGAGGAGGAACTGAAAGCAGAGAAACGTGAAGAAGCTACTCTTGCTTCTCAGATTTGAACGCATACCAGGGACTTGGGGGACATGGAAGGAGACACTTGTAAGAGAAAGACATGTGGGTGAGAGACCCGAGGAAAGGCTGACAATGGCAGCCTTTATCTTGACCTGGGTTTTGATTTTTCTCCTTTCCTCCAGACTTTCCCACATCTTTCTGTCCCTTTCCTATGGCTCCCCAAAGGAAGGTGCCTTAGGTTGTGGCAAGCTTTTGGGTCTCAGTGGCCCGGGTTTGGCGACTATGTGGCTGGACATTTATCCACAAGAAGATGGGTAACTTTGGGTGTTTCACAGGGTACCTATTTTATCTATTCTTTCACTCCTCTTTATTGCACACTAATTGTACTTTTTTTTTCTGTTGAAAATAGAAAATACACACTAGAGTATGTTTCGTCTTGATGTGGCTGATGGCAGAACTTATTTCGATGCGACAGGTAGCAGTACCCCTCACCCTGCCCTGTAACAGATTTGCAACTAAGGAGCTGAGGGTTTGGACTTCAACACATGAATTTGGGGGGCGGGTCATAATTCAGTGCATAACACGCAGCAAATGGTTAATTAGCATAGCCAACATGTTTAGCAGTTCCCATGCATACTGTTTCTGGCGCTGTCCGCCTTCCATCTAAACTTGTTTTATTTTCATGCTGAGCACATCCTTTAGGAGTTTTTTCAGAGAGGAGCTAAACCAATACTTAACCTAATTTCTATTTAGGAAAGGCCTTAAATTATAGGAAGTGAAATATTTGCAACCAACAGGTTATATAGCTAGTTAGTTAAACTGAATAATTTTTATTAGCCTGTAAAGAAAAATAGCATCTCCTGGGCCTCCATGGTGGCGCAAGGGGTTAAGCACTGCATTATGAAGCAATCCACAGCCTCTGCAGCATGAGTTCCATCCCCAGCCAGCCAGGGAGCTACCCACATGGCGCAGCAGACCTCTCCTGACTCACCTGCTGCTCCCCTCAGCAGTGTATTTCAGGGAATCCGCCTGTTCTGCTCCCCACTCTGTCTCTGGTGAATCCTTTCAGCCCCCCCCCCGCCCCCGCATCTCTGGCCTGTACCCCAGCTCTGGTATGCATGAGTAAATAAATCTTTTTTTTTTTTTTAATTTTCTAGAGGCATGTCTTATTTATTTATTTATTTATTTATTTATTTATTATTTGTTTATTTGTTTGGTTTATACATGCACTGGGTATAGTCAGAAGCGTGGGAGGGCGAGAGAATTCACCAGAGCCAGAGCGGGGAGCAGAGCAGGCAGAAGGACCGAAGTACACTGCTGAGGGGAGCAGCGGGCGGCAGGAGAGGTCTGCACACCATGTGGGACCCTCCTCTGGTAGCCAGTGGCCGGGGAGCAGCCGGGGATCGAACCAGCGCCGCAGAGGCCGCGGGCAGCTTCGCAACCCAGCGCTCAACCGCTGCGCCACCGGGGAGGCCCAGTAAATAAATCTTTTTTAAAAAAAAAAATCTCCTACGCTGAAATGCTATTTGATGTCAGTTTTTTTTTTTTTTAAGATTTATTTTTATTTATTTATGCATACAAGAATTGGGTGTAGGCCAGAGGTGTGGGCAGGGGGCATGGAAGAGGGGGTTGAGGATTCACCAGAGAAAGTGGGGAGCAGAACAGGCAGACTGACTGAAATACACTGCTGAGGGGAGCAGCAGATGAAACAGGAGAGGTCTGCTGCGCCATGTGGGTCAGCTACCTAGCCAGGGATTGAACTCATGGATTGAGCTCATGCCCCAGTGGCTGGGATAGTTTGATATTGCTGAGACTTTTACCCTGCACCACCAGGGAGCCCCCAGAAGTCACCTTTTTAAATAAACAGTGTGTTTCTTTGACACCAAAATGAAAAAGGAAAAAAAGAAAAGAGTTAGATTATAACATATCTACATCTTCAACTGCTTCTCTTCCTTTTGCTCTCCATGCTGGAATAGCTACTCTTTTTTTTTTTTTTAAGTAGATTTCTACTTTTAAAGATATAACATGCATATAGTTGAGTGGACTCATTGCAATGATCTCAGTGAATTTTATATCTACATATATATTGCTATTCCCATCTAGATCAATATGTAGAACATTCTCCTTGCCCAAGGAGACTTCCCTTTGCTGATTTCTAGTCTTTACCCTAGGGCAATCATTATTCTGGCTTTTGCATCACAGATTAGTCTTGCCTGTTCTTGAACTTCATGTAACTATCATGATACAGCATGAACTCTTGCTGTTGGGCTCCTTTTTGAATACCGTGATATCCATCGTGTTGTTCTATAGTGCCCTATATCACTTCTTTTTATTGTGTAATATTGCATTATAAGATTGTATCTTTTTTTTAAAGATTTATTTATTTATGTATACAAGAACTGCGGTGTAGGCCAGAGGTTCAGGGGGTGAGAGGATTCACCAGAGACAGAATGGGGAGCAGAACAGGCAGATTGACTGAAATACACTGCTGAGGGGAACAGAAGGTGAGACAGGAGAGGTCTGCTGCGCCATGTGAGTAGCTCCCTGGCTGGGGATGGAACTCGTGCTACAGTGGCTGCAGTGGATAGGAGTGGACAGATTTATTTATTTATGCATAAAAGAGCTGGAGTGTAGGCCAGGAGTGCGGGGGTGCGGGTGTATAAGAGGATTCACTAGAGACAGAGTGGGGAGCAGAACAGGTGGGTCTACTGATATACTCTGCTGAGGGGAGCAGTGGGTGAGACAGGAGAGGTCTACTGAGCCATGTGGGTCAGCTCCCTGGTGGGGGATCTGCTTAAGTAGTGCTGAGACTTAACCCCTTGAGCCACCAGGGAGGCCCTGCTCTGAATATTCTTTTTTTTTTTTTTAAAAGGTTTATTTATTTATGCATACAAGAGCTGGGATACAGGCCAGAGATGCAGGGGGTGAGAGAACTCACCAGAGACAGAGTGGGGAACAGAACAGGCAGACTGACTGAAATACACTGCTGAGGGGAGCAGCAGACCAGACAGGAGAGGTGAGCTGCGCAAGTGGGTTGCTCCCTGGCTGGCTGGGGATCGAACTCGTGCTGCAGAGGCTGTGGATTGCTTCATAGTGTGGTGCTTAACCCCTTGCGCCACCAGGGAGGCCCCCTGCTCTGAATATTCTTATAATGCCTTTTTGTGATTATATACCTCATTTCTCTAGGGTCTATGCCGAAAGTGGTTGCTAGATCATAGGGAAAGTGTATGTTCAGCTTTAATAGAAACTGCCAGTTTTGCAGCGATTATACCAATTTACATTCCTTTCTGCAGTGTAGGAAAATGACAGTGTTGCATACCCTCATTAAACTTTGGTATCAATTTCTTTAATTGTCATCGTTCTAGTGGTTGTATAGTCATAGCTATTTGTGGTTTTAATTAACATTTGCAACATGTATAATAACATTGAGTACATTTTGATTTGCTTAGTGGTATTTTAGATACCACTAAGGTCTGTTGAATCTTTTGCCCATTTTAAAACTAGTTTTGTCTTTTTCTTATTGATTTGTGACAGATTTTAATTGTATATCCTGGATTTGAATGCATGGATGGATATATGTGTTTCAAATATCTTAGCTTGTGACTTGCCCTTTCACTCTCTGAAGAGGGGGGTCCTTTGATGAACAGGTGCTCTTTTACTGGCCTGATTTATCAGTATTTTCTTTTACGTATAGTGCTTTTATGTTCCACTTTAAAACTCTGCCAAATACATTTTGTGAAGTTATTCTCCTCTGTGTTCTTTGACTTTTTATTCTTACCTTTTGCATTTAGTTCCCTGCTTCATTTCTTTTTCTTTTTTTTTTTAAAGATTTATTTATTTATGCATACAAGCCGGGGTACAGGCCAGAGGTGGGGGGGGTGACAGGATTCACCAGAGACAGAGTAGGGAACAGAACAGGCACATCGACTGAGGTACACTGCTGAGGGGAGCGGCAGGTGAGACAGGAGAGGTCTGCCTCGCTGTGGGTTGCTCCCTGGCTGGCCGGGGATCGAACTCGTGCTGCAGAAGCTTTGGCTTGCTTCATAGTGCACGGTGCTTAACCTTTTGCACCACCAGGAAGGCCCTCCCTGCTTCATTTCAACCAAATGCTGAGGAAAGATTGTGGAGGTGCTCACCATCTTATTAACTTTTTCTCTTCATATTTCATTTTTAAACTAATAGTGTTGTGTTTGGAACAGGAGTGCCTTGACCTTTAGCATGACCTTAAAGCTCAATCTTTACTGTAGGTTCACTGCTGAGCTTTTTAAGAGTGGTTTTATGCTCTATTATTATTATTTTTTAAAGATTTAGTTATTTATTTATACAAGCACTGGGTACAGTCAGAAGCGTAGAAGGGTAAGAGGATTCACCAGAGACAGAGCGGGGAGCAGAACAGGCAGACTGACAAAAATACACTGCTGAGGGGAGCAGCGGGCGGGGCAGGAGAGGTTCGCGGGCCATGTGGGACCCTCGCCCGGTGGCTGGGAATTGAACTGGCGCTGCAGAGGCTGCGGGGCAGCTTCACAGCCCAGGGCTCAGTCGCTGCGCCACCAGGGGAGGCCCTATGCTCTATTATTAAAGACTTCATGGCCTTCATTTTTTTATAGCACCCTTAGCCTCAGGCAAAAGGACTACCTCCTCCTGAGACCCCCAGTTTAGAGAATTTCTCAAGGAAAAAAACACTCAAAGCCAGAGTGGGGGCAGGGAGGGTACCTCTCTCTCTCTTGTCACTTGGTTTGAGCTCCAGACATGGCAACCCTTTAAACCTAGACAGTCATCCTTCTACTTAGCAGCATCAAGCCCTAGGAAGACTCACTTCCTTGCATCTCTTGTGCTAGATCCTTAAAACCGAAGTGCCTGCGTGGGAATACTGAGCAGTTTTGCCTGAGAGAGAAGCACAGTTTTGAAGTGCAGAAAGGATTTGAGTGGCAGGAGTGCTTAGGTAAGAGAAAAGACAAATTAATTAACTTGTCAAATCCTCCTTCTTAGTATGAATGCAAAAGATTCTTGCATAACAAAGTATTGTTTCCCAGAGTGCCAAGCTGTCCTTTTTCAGCTTCCCTTTTGGTTTCAATTCATGGTTCTGAAGATCCTCATAAATTAGCACAGTATTCACTTACGTTGCACAGGGCATCTGAGTTTGTAACATTAAACATTTCATTTTATCCTTATATTTATTTTATGTAGATAAATTGAAGCATTACTTACAGGAAGCACAGTGAGAATTCTTTCACTGGCAAATAGATGAACATGGAATGCAAGTTTTATAAAATCATTAATTTTTATAAAACTTTTAAAAATAAAAATGGACTTTCCTAAAAATCTAATAAAACATTCATCTTACATCTCTTGGACTAAAATCTTGATAATGATTAACTATGGCCTTTCAGTGTCAATTTACTATTATTAGTGAATATTTAAATATTTAGATAACTTTTTTAAAAGTGAAAAATAATTTGACTTTTAAAATTTTTTAATATTTACTGCCATTCACATTTTTTGAATGACAATACATTCAAAATACATACCTGATGTTTTCCCTGGTGGAGCAGAGGTTAAAATCTCAGTGCTATCAAGCTATCACCATCCACTGGGGCATGAGTTTGATTCCTGGCCAGGGAGGTGACCCACATGGCACAGCAGACCTCTGCTGTCTTGCCTGCTACTCCCCTCAGCAGTGTATTTCAGTCAGTCTGCCTGTTCTGCTCCCTACTGTGACTCTGGTGAATTCTCTCACCCCCTGAACCTCTGGCCTGTACCCCACTTCTTGTATACATAAATTAAAAAAAAAAACTTTAGAAAAAAAAATAAAAGGTGTACATGTTTGATGCTATTACCCTTTTAACCGTGTATTATTTTGAATTAAAAATTAGAAAGCAGAAAAAAAGAAAGTTCATGAAATGAAATAAAGATTCTTCAAACATTGTCAGCAAATGGTGGGTATTCACTCAATATTAGGGGTCTCCTGCTGTTAGGGGGAAAGGCTGTCCTAAAGCTAATTCCATACAGGCTTTGTGGACTCCACCCCCACCCCAGGCCAAAGCCAAAGACACTGGGAACTCCCAATCCCGTCACCACCAAAGGAAAGGGGGCTGGGACCTGAGGGTGGGGTTAAGCAGCCAAGTGAGTATAAAGACAGACACGTGGGTTTTGGGGGGATCCCCCATTTTGGCTCCCCGCCAGCTCACAGCGTCTGGCCAGCTCGGTGAGTGCCTTTGGGTTTCCAGGTCGGCGGATCGGGTAGGACACATTAAAGACTTTATTTCCCTATTTTCTCCCTGAGTTGTACATTTTCCTTATTTCCTTTTTCCTTGTAAATAAACCTTTTATTAACCTTTTGTGTGTGCCTGTAGTGGAGTATTAATAAGTCCCTTTTAAGCGCGCGGGTGAGGACCCACAGCCAGGAACCCGTTCAATATCAGGGCTGCCCTATAACACTGCCACCCCATTTTCCTTCTCTTACTTTCAACTTGACATCAAATTAAACCTCACTTCCTTCCCTCCCCCCCCCCACCCTGCAAACACAAACATGCATATCCTGTTTGGGATTTGGTTGCCTTGGGGAAACAAATCTAAAATTTGGAAGAAAACAGTTAACAGAACTGAAAGGAGATGAGAGAGAAATCTTGAGGCCAAATAGAAAAACTAGGCGAAAGTTCAATCGGTTAAGATGACCGGTTCTTTTTGTAGAATTTTAACTTAAACTACATGCCAGGCACTTCTTGGTCCAGTGAGGCCTTGTGGGTGTCTCAGAAATGTAGGTGTGAGCAAAGGGAGTTTGACTGTTGCTATCTGGCTTACAGGTGGGCTTACCAGCCTCAGCCAAACATGAAAGCGTCAGGAAATCAGCACTACTGGCCACATCCGGACGTCTTCAGACACACACACTAGGAATGTTTTAACAGCTGGAAAGCAATTTCTGAGGTGATTCACGAGAAATTCATATTTGTCATAGCTAGCAAATTTGGGGTGTTTACTATGTATTAGGCACTATGCTAACTAACCCCCTTTTTGCAAAATATTGTACTGAATCCTTTACCAGTAGGTTAGAACTACTGTACTTGCTTTTTATTTATTAAAAAAAAAAAGATTTATTTATGCATACAGGAGCTTGGATGTAGGGGGGGATGGGAGAGGGAAGCGGTGAGAGGAATCACCAGAGACAGAGTGGGGAACAGAACAGGCAGACTGACTGAAGTACACTGCTGAGGGGAGCAGTGGGCAGGTCTGCTGCACGATGTGGGTCAGCTCCCTGGCTAGGGATCAAACTGGTGCTGCAGGGGCTGTGGATAGCTTCATAGTGCTGAGATTGAACCCGTACCATTAGGGAGGCCCACTTGCTTCTTATTTAAATGGAAAAAAATAAGCAAATAAGTGGGCTCTGAAGGAAAAGTTCTTTCTTTTCCTCCTTCTTCCATCCATCATCAAAGATAGACTCGCTAGATGACTTAGAACCCTTCCACTGTGGGTCAAAAAACAAGCTGGTTATATTTTATGTATTCTCAGATTGCAGTCACTGTTCTATAATTTTTTTTTTAAGATTTATTTATTTATGCATACAAGAACTGGGGTACAGGCCAGAACTGTGAGGGGTGACAGGATTCACCAGAGACAGAGCGGGGAGCAGAACAGGCAGATCTATTGAAATACAGCGGGCGAGTCAGGAGAGGTCTGCTGCACCATGTGGGTCACCTCCCTGGCTGGGGATCGAACTCTTGCTGTAGTGGCTGCGGATTGCTTCATAGTGCTGACGCTTAACCCCTTGCGCCACCAGGGAGGCCCCTGTAATTTGCTTTTTCACTTAACAATATTGTTGACATTTTTTCCTATCAGTACATATGGAACAGATGCTTTTTTAGTGGCAACATAATGTCCACTGAATGAGTACACAAAAATTATTTGATGTTTTCTCTATCAATGGGCATTTAGTCTGTTAATAGCATTTGCCTCGTCCCGTGGCATTTTCCATGTTAGAAATGAGGAACTTGAGATCCTCTATAAGTAACTTGCACCAGAGTCTCTCCTGCTCTTTACCACTTTAACTTTCAGCCAATAATGGTGTCATTTACTGAGAACTGACAAAGGGCCTGAACATGTGTTGTGACTTGATCTTCATAACAATGCTAGTGGAAACACTTAGTGGTCCTGTTCAGATGAACAACAACTGTAAAAATACAGTGTTCCCGGCTCCCCTCCTAATTTGAATGCAGAAGGGAAATTGGATGAGCTGCTTTCATCCTGTTGAAAATCCTGTTTTCTGTGCATAAGGGGATATTTTTCATCCTAGGACAATACCAGTCAATATAACTTTCTGCAGTAATGGAAATATTCCACCTTGGTGTACTCTCCAGTATGGTAGCTACTGGCCACATGTGGCCACTAAGCATATACAATGTGACTAGTGACGTGGGGGGGACTGAAATTTGACTGCTATTTATTTTTTTACTGGCTTGGATTTTTAAAAAAAAAATATTTATGATGTATATGAGAACGGGGGTGTAAGGCTAGAGGTGTGGGGGGTGAGAGGATTCACCAGAGACAGAGTGGGGAGCAGAACAAGCAGACTGACTGAAATAAACTGCTGAAGGGGAGCAGCGGGCTAGACAGGAGAGGTCTGCTGTGCCATGTGGATTAGCTCGCTGGCTGGGGATCGAACTTATGCTGCAGTGGCTGCTGATAGCTTCATAGCGCTGTGTCTTCAACCCCTGTGCCACCAGGGAGGCCCACGAGTTTAAACAGCACACATGTCTAGTGGCTACCATATAGTACAGAACCGTTGTAGAGGATAAGTCTGCTTGGTGGCCAATTTCCCAGTAGAATCTAACACTTTTTGACACTTCCTTCACTCTCCTTTCTTTTCATTCTACTGTTTTTTTTTTTTTCTTTTCATTCTACTGTTAATTAGCTTCTGGGATATGTATCTTCACACTAAGGCACTGCTAAAAATTGAAGAAGAGGGGGAAGAATTGAGATCTTTCTTATTCCCTTTATAAAAATGAAATATGAAAGTGGTCAGTGATTTTATTTGCTCATTTATTTATTTAACACAAATTGGTGGAACTCTTCCTACCTAGCAGACATATTTACTATAAATCTGTGCATTGGCTGAGGCTAAAATGGCAAGCCAGGTAAGACTGGCTACATCCTCAGACTTTGAATAAAGTGAAGTATAAGGAATTGTGAAGGCATTGACAAGGATGGAAAATTCATCAGAGACATCAGGAAGCACCTTTCTGATGATTTTAATGTCGTCTTCTAGAGTTGATGTATTGGTTGCGAAACTAAGATTGAATTAAATAAGTGGAAGGAAAAACACTGGAGGTGGAGGGTTTGGCAGGCAGAGAGTAGACTTGTTTGAGAAACTTTCAGGCAAGGGAAAATGCGGAGCAATGAGGTTGCAAAGGATCTGTCCTATCGGCATTTCTGACCTTTATCCTAGAAGCAGTGGGAGCTACCGAAAGGGCTTAAGCCGCGAAGTGACATGATTAGAAAATAAACTTAAAACAACCAAAACCAAACCAAACAAAAAAACTTGGCTTTTAACAAGGGCCTCATTGTTCCCTGTTCCTTCCTTCCTTCCTCCTCCAGCAGGCAGGCAGGTGACTTCCCCAGACACAGGGCTGCAGCTGGCTCCTGAGGTAGATCCTCAGAACAAGCTCCAAGGGTTTGGTCCTGGGCCCAGAGGATGAATGGAACTAAGCTGTGTTCTTGCCTCTAATGCTCTGTGTGTTCTCTCTGTGTGTTTCTGCCATTAAATAAATACTGGGGTATTTATAAAAACTGTCAGCAAACCACCCACTCCATTTTCTCTGCCACAGGCCCAGAAGCCCTCAGACAGTAACAGCCTGTACCAGAATCTCTGTGATATCCAAAGAGACAGCTCCGAAAGGACTACATACTAAATATAACTCTTGCACACGGGCTGGTGCTGCCGCCCCGACTTTTACAATCATAGTTGTGGGAGATCTAGGAAACCTGAATTTGACAGGCGGTATTAAGCTGAACAAAGGCTGCCGGCTACAGGGGCCGACTTTGAGTATTTTCTGGCCGTTTTTCCATTGAGTTGCATGTATTTGATTGACCTTGAGTTGGGAGAGTGACAAAGTGAAGAATTTATTCCAGTGGGAGGAAGGCAAGAAGATTGAAAATGAGAGAAAGGACTGGGGAATATATTGGAACTTTGAAAGTTAAAAAAAAAAAATGGGTATCCCACTTCTGTAAGCAAAATGAATCTGTGTCCTTCTTCCAACAGGAATTGATGTTACCTCTGTTCCTGGGATGACAGAAATCACCCCTGTGGCCCTTCAACACCCTTGAGCTTGATTCCAACAATGCGTTTCAGGCAGGTTAACTCATTTTTGCAGACCTTCAGTGTCCTTGTCTATAAAATGGGTTAATAGTGTCTCTTTGTATGGGTGTTTGGGTGGGTGTGAGACAATATCGGTGCAATGGTAAGAAATACTCCTTGCACACAGCTCTGACCTTGGTAGTATCCAGTTATGCATCTGTGTATCTATTGTCCCATGACACCGAGTTCCTCAAGCAGACACCTGCCATTCCCTTCATGTCTAGTCCTACTCCTATAGGTGCTCAATCTCACACAGCCAAAATGGAACAGAAAGCTGAAAGCTAAAGCTGATAATAGCACTTGGGTAACACCTTTCTGGCTGTCTTTGTACATCTGTAGAATTCCATATAAATGGACTCGTCCTATTTATGCTGCTCTGCATCTGTGTTCTTCATGAAACAATATTTAGTAGACACTTTCTAAACAAATATGGATGGTTTTTATGTTTTATAGTATGTCACTGTATTTACAACTCCTTTAGTAAGCCTAACACTTGTTTGTTTTTTTTTTTTAAAGATTTATTTGTTTATTTATTTATACAAGCACTGGGCACAGTCAGAAGCACAGGAGGGTGAGAGAATTCACCAGAGCCAGAGGGGAGAGCAGAGCAGGCAGACTGATGAAGTACACTGCTGAGGGGAGCAGCGGGTGGCAGGAGAGGTCTGCACGCCATGTGGGACACTCTCTGGCGGCCGGGGATCGAACTGGTGCTGCAGAGGCTGCGGGCAGCTTCGCAACCCAGTGCTCAACCGCTGTGCCACCGGGGAGGCCCTAACACTTGTTTTTGAGCATTATAAACATGACACTTTATTCATTTTTAAAATAATGAATATACAAAAAGAAACATTTTAAATGTATGCAAAATGGAATAGCACTATTAGGAAGGATAATGTATCCAACAGGTATTCAGCATTGAGGAAGTCCTCAATTCCATTTTTTTTTTTTAATAGAAGAACTGGATATAGGCCAGAGACAGAGTGGGGAGCAGAACAGGCGGGTTTACTGAAATACACTGTTAAGGGGAGTAGCTGGCAAGACAGGAGAGGCCTGCTGTGCCATATATGCTGTGCCGGGTTAGCTCCCTGGCCAGGGATAAACTGGCCAGGCTATAGAGGTGATAATGCTGAGATTAACCCCTAGGCCACCAGGGAGGCCCCAAGGAAATGAATTTTGTCACTGACCTTGTGCTAACTTGAAAGTGTTTCTTCCCCACAAGCTGAAATTCCAGATGAGAACCTAACCTTGGCCAATATTTGATTATGGCCTTGCAGAGAACGCATGTAAATCACCCACACTCCTCACCCACAGAAATTGTAAGATAATATGTATTGTTTTAAACTACTAAGTCTGTGGTAGCTTACTCGATGACACTAGATGACTAATGTACTCTTGTTGACAAGAATTTGGGTTATTTCCAGTTTTTTCATTATTACTAACTATATTAAGACAACTGCTCCAATGTGCATCTGATGGTGAACACACACAATACTTTCTAGAGAGTAAATAACTTAAAATGGACTTATTAAGGCACAGGATCAGACAAAGTTTGGCAAATCTTTCTGGAAAGGGTCAGGCAGCAAATGTGGTAGCTCCGTGGGCCCTGTGATCTTGGTTTCAGCAATTTATTCTGCTCTGGTGGGGCTATAGAAGTAGTTATAGATTATCTGTACAAGAATGAGCCTGGTTGTGTTCTGATATAATTTTATGAATACTGATTTGTTTTAAGATTTATTTATTTATGCATACAAGAGCTGGGGTACAGGCCAGAGATGTGGGGGTAGGGGGGTTAAGAGGATCCACCAGAGACATAGTGGGGAACAGAACAGGCAGATTGACCAAAGTATACTGCTGAGGGGAGCAGCGGGCGAGAAAGGAGAGGTCTGCTGCACCATGTGGGTTACTCCCTGGACGGCCAGGGATTGAACCCATGTTGCAGAGGCTGCAGATTGCTTCATATTGCGATGCTTAACCCCTTGCACCACCAGGGAGGCCCCGAATTTTGAATACATTTTATGTATCATAATATATGCTTCTTATTTGTTTCATCTATTTAAAAAATATAAAAAACAGTCTTAGTTTGGAGGCTACACAGAAGCAGGTGGCAGGCCTCCCTGATGGCGTAGGGGTTAGTCTCAGTACTATCAAGCTATCACTAGCCACTGTGGCTTGAGTTCAATCCCTAGCCAGGGAGCAGACCCACATGGTGCAGCAGACCTCTCCTGTCTCGCCTGCTGCTTCCCTCACTAGTGTATTTTAATAAATCTGCCTGTTCTACTCCCAATCTATCTTTGGTGAGTCCTCTCACTCCCCACACCTCTGGCCTTAACCTCTATTCTTGTATGCATAAATAAATAAAAATTAAAAAAAAATAACAGGTGGCAGACCAGTGAGGCCCTCATGGCACATTTCACAAACTGTTGGGATGGATGAATCCTCAGCTTAGGAGGGACGGTGAGCTTGTTTTATAAAATGAATGTGTCCATTTTTCTTTTCACAGGTAGCTTAGTCTTTAAGAATTCTTATGGCCCCACATCCTTAACAACATTTGGGATGGTCAGACATTTGGATTTTGCCAATATGGTAGATTGAAACTTGCATCTTTCTGGTAATTATTGAGGTAGAGCATATTTCATGTTTACTAGTTAATCATATGTCCTTAAGAAAAATAACACTTTTTGGCTTTTGGAGGCAAAGGAATATTTGTCTTTCTATTATTGATTTATTGTATCAAATTACTTATAACAGCATACATTTTGGATTTAAATATTTTGCCAATAATATCTGTTGTATGTTCTACCAGGGGATAGTTTGCTTTCTGTACTTTTATGGTACTATTTAACCAGTGTTTTCCCATCCCAAGACAAGGTGGGTATTTGCCTTTATTCTGTTTTATTCATATTTTATGAATATGAATTTCTGGCAGAAGTTGTTATTGGTAGGGATTTTTTTGGTTGTTTTTAAAGATTTATTTATACAAGAACTGAGATACAGGTCAGAGGTATTGGCGGGGGGTGGGGGGGGTGAGAGGATTTACCAGAGACAGAGTGGGAAATAGAATAGGCAGACTGACTGAAATATACTGCTGAGGGGAGCAGTGGGTGAGCCAGAAGAGGTCTGCCACGCCATGTGGGTAGCTCCCTGGCTGGCTGGGGATTGAACTCATGTTGCAGTGGCTGAGGATAGCTCCATAGGTTGCATCTTAACCCCCTGCACCACCAGAGAGGCCCTCAAAGTTGGTTTTTAAATGTTCTAGTGTGTGTGTGTATACATATTTGTGGGAGTGTGTATACAGGTAAGAGTGATATTGAGCTGGGGGTTATGATAAATGTAGGCATTTGGAGAGCTAAAGCTGAATAGAAAGAAATGGCTGAAAGCAAACCAGGGGAAGACATCCTAATGGAAACATATGTGAGAATATGGTGTGGAATGTGTGCATACGAGGTAATATTACTAGGCTAATATTAATGATAACAACAGTTGCTTATTGTGCCTCTATTCTGTACACAATGCTTGCTCAGCATTTGATAGACGTTTCTCATTTCACACCAACCCAGCAGAGGTGCTATTATTATTTCTATTTCACAGCTGACAAAACTTTGCCCTGAACTGGCTAAATAATCTAAAAGCACCAGCAAGTAAGCAACAAGCTGGGATTTGAGTCCCACCTGCCTGATCCTAACCCTTTGCAAATTCCCCTCCACCTCTCAGACTTTCTGTGGTTTGCACATCCACCAACCACCAGCCTCTGCACAAAAAGCCCTGCTTGTATGTTCTTGTAGGTATGTTCTTGTTCGCTATAATGTTCATAGTTATAGCAAAACAATCATTTCCATAATTTTATCATTTATACTTACTATGGGGTATATTATAGCAGTTAAAAAAAAATGGAACAGGTTGATAAATATTGACTTGGAAAATCCCTACCCCATACTAGTAATAGAAAATATTTATCAAGTAATTTTATAATTATATTGCAAAGTTATTTTTTAAAATATAGAAAACAAGACTTAGCGGAGTCTACAAGTATATTCTTTTATATCAATTCAACAAGCTATACATTTAGAATTTGTGCTATTAAGGAAATCAGACCTTAATTTAAAAAAATAGATTATGTCTCCATAGTTCATGGACTTATGAAAATACAGAGAAAGCAGTGTGAAACAATACATGCCTGATTTTGGCAGTGGTTATGTTGCGGAGAGACCTCTACTTTTCTTCTATATACTTCTGTATTGTTTGAATATTTTAAAAAGTAGAATGCTCTAAATGGCCATCTAATGAATAAATATATAGCATGCTCTATTTGTTAGTAAAACAAATGACAAAAATAAAATATGTACCAGCTCACAGATAGACAGAATTAATAGACAATAAATATACTTTGGAAGAAAACAAGTCAGTGAAAACGCATATAGAGATACCCATCTTCCCCCTTGGGAAGTATTCCAGGAATATGCTCCTGAATGTTTTCTCTATCTCTATTTTTGCATCTTTTAAAAGATTTATTTATTTATGCACACAAGAACTGGGGTGTAAGCCAGAGGTGCGGCGGGGTGGGGGTGAGAGGATTTACCAGAGAGAGTAGGGAGCGGAACAGGCAGATGTACTGCAATACACTGCTGAGGGGAGCAGCAGGCAAGACAAAGGTGGTCTATTGTGCCATGTGGGTTAGTTCCCTGGCTGGCCAGGGATTGAACTCATGCTGCAGTGGCTGGAGATAGCGTGATAGAGCTGTCTTTAACCCCAGAACCACCAGAGAGGCCCTATGTATCTCTGGGTGAAAGTTGTCATGAAAGCATCAGTTAACACTGTAAGGCAGTTTTTCCATGGCCCTAATCACCACCCTACCTGAGAGCTGCTTATGGAGGTGAGATAGGAGTATCACAGCCACCCCACAAGATGCCGGGCCTCACCCCAGAATGCTGGAGCCTACAGGAGACTCGGTGCTCGCTTGAAGGAGACCTTTTCCCATGTTTTAGGGACATGGAGATGAAACAGCAGCTGGAAATGAATACACAATGCCTGCACCTAGGGTGAATTGAAAAGCAATCAAATAATAACAAATTCAGATTGAAACTAACAAATACTATTTCCTACCAAACTGGCAAAGGTTCCTCTAGTGGATCTACACACTTTTTTTTCTCAAAATTTATTTATTTATGCATACAAGAGTTGGGGTACAGGCCAGAGATGCGTGGGGGGAGGGGGTGAGAGGATTCACCAGCAACAGAGTGGGGAATAGAACAGGCAGATGGACTGAAATACACCGCTCAGGGGAGCAGCGGGTGAGACAGGAGAGGTCTGCTGCGCCATGTGGGTTGCTCCCTGGCCAGCCGGGGATTGAACTCAAGTAGCAAAGGCTGTGGATTGCTTCATAGTGCTGTGCTTAACCCCTTGTGTAACCAGGGAAGCCCTCTATACACTTTTCACTTGGGACAGGGGTAATGATGAGAACTGAGGCTAGAGAAGTTACCAGCAGACAAAGACACCTTGTCAAACACATGAAGGAATTTATGCCAACAACAAGGTCAAGGCAGTTGAATCACCCCTGTCCATTCCAAACGGCAGGCGCCAGACTGGAGATGTTAGTGTAGCTAGCAGCTGGTACAATGATCCCGGCAAAATATTTTGGTATCCTGCACATTGTAATAGCAGGTTGAGTAAAGGGGTATTGAAGAGAGAGATCTGAAGGCCTTGCTGATCAATTTGATATATATCTGGAATGGGAAGACAGGGTGGTGGTGATCAGCAGGGGTTCAATTGATAAAACTGAACCCAAGGAGTCATGGAATAAAGAATTCATTGTTGAAATCAGACTTTACATGTTTATGGGAGGAACTGGATGGCTGAATATCTGAGAATTGAAGACCAAAGAAATCCCAACCAGTGTGTCTGAAAAACTAAGAGTGTCCAGCCACCAAAGTAGGACCAGAAAGGGGAGGCTGAGAGAAGTCTAGAGTAAGCACTGGCCTTTGTAGGTCCACAGGAAGATGTCTGCTGATGGACCTGCAGCTGCTGTTGGTTAGCAGGACCTGTCATCTGGGGCTGGAGCTGCAGACAGAGCAGAGCAAGGACAAGCTAGAACCTATTGTGCATTTGTCAGTCATCTCATTGAACTATGATGACATTCAGATGTAGATCCTCCATCTCATGCAAATCCTTTTCTTGGACAACTCTCACCTGGAACCACACAGGGAAATGGATTCTGAGAAAAACAGTTTCTATCCAAACCAAGGGGTTTGGAGGAAAGGTAGTGAGTTTTGGACATGTTGACTTTGTGTTGACTGTGCTGTAGTTCCATGGAGATGTCCAGCAGACAGTCAAGCTTGTCCAAACTCTTCTAATATGTGAACATGCTACTCAAGGACTCTTGTTCTAATCCAGCCTGGAGTGGGAGAGTGGAGTGCCATTGTGGATTAGGAACCTAGGAACTAAAGACAACTGTTCAGGAAGGAAGCAGGCTCAGGAATCAAAAGTACATTACAAACAAGGTTTATAACTTTCAGGCAGTGACTAGGGAGAGTAAAACGGAGTGGTAGACTCCAAAGACCGATAGGAGGGGTTGCTCTGGAGAGACAGCCGAGCATCTCTGCTCCCGGGTGGGATGGCACTACATCCCTGAACTAAGGATAACCTCCTGGAATCACTATATTGAAAGTGACTTACAAGGGGAAAAACTTTACGTGATAACCACTACTCTTATCTTTTTCTTATCCTATCATACAGGCATAAAATTTCTTTCAGGGGCCTCCCTGGTGGCGCAGTGGGTTGAGCACAGAGCTGTGAAGCTGTCTGCAGCCTCTGCAGTGCGGGTCTGATTCCCTGCTGGCCAGGGAGAGTCCCACATGGCATGGCAGACCTCTCCTGCCTCGCCTGCTGCTCCCCTCAGCAGTGCCTTCAGTCCATCTGCCTGTTCTGTTCCCCACTCTGTCTCTGGTGAATCCTCTCACCCTCCCGCGCCTCTGGCCTGTACGCCAGCTCTTGTATAAAAATAAATCTTTAAAAAAAAAAGTTCTTTCAGTTCTCACAGACAAGTTCCTTCCTTCTTTCCAGTTGGGACCTTATTGCTTCACAATCTTTCAGAATCATGAAGTGGGTTCCTGCTGAGGTGCCGGGTGATGTAGTAAACATTCCACACAGAGCTCTGCCATCAAGTCAGCGGAAGGCCCACCACCACCATCTCCACTGGCACCACCTATCAACGGTCATCATCACTGCTACCTAATTTGGAGCAACAGAAGCTGGGAATGGTGGTAGAGAGAGGGCTAAGGAAGGTAACAATTCCAAAGGACTATGGAAAGGAATGCATTAAGGTAAATTTTCTTTATATCTATTGGATAACAAATCTAGCCAATGAACAATTGTTATCTGCAGTAATCTTTTTTTTTTTAAAAGATTTATTTATGCATACAAGAACTGGGGTACAGGCCAGAGGTGTGGGTGAGGGGCGGGGATTGAGAGGATTCTCCAGAGACAGAGTGGGGAACAGAACAGGCAGAGCTACTGAAATACACTGCTGAGGGGAGCAGCAGGTGAGACAGGACAGGTCTGCTGCGCCATGTGTGTCACCTCCCTGTTGCAGAGGCTGCGGATAGCTTCATAGTGCTGTACTTAATCCCTCACGCCACCAGGGAGGCCCTCTTTTTCTTCCCCTTGGCTTCCTTTAGACTACGGGCATTGATGAGTGATAGATCCCTCTGAATCTTGATACAAAAGAAGATTTCTGCACCTCCCTACACTCTTATTTGTCTATATTCTTCATAGTACTAATCTTTACCTGATATATGTTCATTTTTCCCGTATTACCTTGCACATCAGGATATATGCCTGTTTTATTCACTGCTATATCCCCAGCAAATAAAACACCACCTTGAATATTGTAGACAATCAAGTATTTGTTGAGAGGATGAATGAACAAACAAATGACATATTACATTCGAAGAATCATTCCCAGAGGGAGCTATATTGTGGCTACCCCTTATATATAGAAAAACAAAGTTCTGATATAAGGGTTCGATTCTAGGTCAAATCAGTATTAGGGTGCCTTAAGTAGTGTTCCAACAGCTCATTAGGCCTCAGAAAAAACTACCTTTTATATGACTATTACCAAGTAATGACAAAAATATTTGATAAATATTTTGGTCAAAAGAACTGACATACTTACTATTAAGTGTCCATTTCCTTTGCTTGATCCTCTTCTTCCTTCTACCTGCTTGGATTTGCCTTGAATTGCGGATCTCTCCCAACGGTTGAGTTTTTCTAGGTCAGTTTCTCAGTGCTCATGATGCCAATCTCAGCTAAAGGGTTAGTCTCTGGTTGGGTACTGTAATGGCGCTCTGTCTAAACCCCATCTGTTCAGCTTAATCCTTTGTATGAGCATATGGATGGCTTTTCAGATTCCTCCCCTCATATCTTCAAGAGCAGGGCACAAGATTTGTCGTCTATCATCTTTAGCACCATACATAGTACCTGGTCTATTTATTATAGGTATTGAAAACGTGAATGGTTGCTGATTAAATTTGCTAACGAATCTGAAGTAGTTATGGGTGAAAGTGATATAATTTTGGGATTTGCTTTACAATACCAGTAAAACTAATCAAGCAAAGAGATTGAAAACATGGATGAAAGAAGAGTTTTAAAAAAAAAATAATGGTAGTTAGTCAATCATGATGTGTACAGAAGATAGACAATTTATTAATCTTAAAAAATTCTCTTAAAATTTGAAAAATGTTGGTAAATTGTTGAAGTTGGTGATGGGTACTGGGGCTCATTATATTATTCTATTTTTATGTAATTTTATAATTTTCCATTTAAGAAATAAAAATCTACTGGTGGTCAAAGCCGGGACTTGGCAATACATTGAGAAGACTGGGAGGATTTATGAAGTGGAAATTTTTATTTTTATTTTTCATTTATTTATTTATTTATACAAGCACTGGGTACAGTCAGAAAAGCGGGAGGGTGAGAGAATTCACCAGAGCCAGAGCAGGGAGCAGAGCAGGCAGAAGGACCGAAGTACACTGCTGAGGGGAGCAGTGGGCGGCAGGAGAGGTCTACCGCGCTATGTGGGATTCTCCCTGGCCGGCCCGGAATCTAGCCGGCGCTGTAGAGGCTGCGGACAGCTTCACAGCACTGCACTCAACCCACTGTGCCACCAGAGAAGCCCAAGGTATTTTTTAATGTACCTTATTGCCAATTAAATCACCATTTATCTCATTTGATGCTAAAAACAAGCCTGTTAACTTTACAGATAAGAAAATACTCACAGAAATTATATAATTTGACTACTGTCAAATAGTAACTGAAGGCTTCCTTTTAGATCCAAAGTCTATGTTGTCTCTCCATATTTAAACTTTCAATAAGAGGCCATGACATAATAATGTGTGAAAATGGCAGTTTCTAGAATGGTCTGAAAAATATGACCCCACTTACATCTCAGAAATATATATATATATATTTTTTTTAAAATAAACATGTACATATAAATATATATAATATATATTTGGAAAGATAAATAACAAGGTATTGATTCCCACTGGACTGGGATTTTGGAATTGAGAGAGGGGTAGGGTATAAGAACATTCTTTTATTTCTATTTTGTATCCTGTATTGAACCTTAAATAATGATTATGCTAACATATTGTTGTTATTTTGTCATTATGACAAAATGGGTTTATTTCTTATTACAAGAATCATCAACATTCTTGAATACCTATTACGTCTGGGAAGTTTTGAGTCTCTAAGGACTCTGGGTATTCACATTGTTTTAGGCCCCACTTCTTATTACATCTAACACATTAAATGTACCCATATCAACTACAATTTATATATGAACTAAATTGAATTTAACTAGTTTTCCTAAACACTTAGAACTACCAACTTTGACTTTTCAGGTTTAAAAATATTTTATAACCTAAGTATATTATTTCAGGTCTCTGATATTCCCATAGGCCCTTGCTGAGACCCATGCCCTAAAGATCTGTGGATAAAATGACCTCATGTACTGTACCAGATACTTCTGAAAGAAAGGTGCCCGCTTTCTAGAAACTTATCATCCAGTTACACATCTTTCCTTTCCTCAGTCTATACCTTTCCTTTCCATTGTAGTCTTAAAAAAAAATTCTGTCCGTGAAAATCAAAATCAACAAAAAACTATGAACCAGAGACACTTTTTGGGGGGTGGGGGGCGGGAGGGGAAGGATTGGGGTCAGAATGGGGCGTTTGCAATTGTATGGGGGAATATAAAAATAAAATTTAATATTAAAAAAAATTGATTTTAAAAAAAAAATTCTGTCCTATTAGTTCTTTTCGTTATTCTGCTTAGTTTTGGTCTCCCTCATTTTTAAAAGAACTCTTTAATTAGGACAAGTGCTTTAAACAAGACAAAATGGAGTACAAAAATAATTACACTCATATTTGAAATCATATTCCCATGTCTCAAGCATATACCTTTACATTGCTGTAACATTGTGCTAATTTCTCTCAGTATTTATTTTTAGATGTCTTTGACTTTGTGGAAGTTTTGTCCAACTACATTGAGGCACACACAGGTAAATTACTAAGTATTGAGCAGTTACTGTGTGTTTTAGGGAGAATCACAAAAAGATGCATCAGAATACTTAATTCCAGTCAAAGCATAAGAGGCTGGTTGAAGATAAGGAGTTAAAGATATTTTTATTGCATTATTCCTGGCACCTAAATATCTTTCATCCTATTTGCAGAGTGATTTTGAAAACAAGGGGACAGTATATGCAAAAGTCTTCACTTACTTCTGATGATGAACTCCCACCTCCAAGGAGAAGAAAGCGTTTAAGAAGGCAGAGGCGATCATATACCAACACTGAAGACCTTAGTGAGCAGGTCAAAGATAAAGTCACATTTCCCTGTTCCATCTGCCAGCATGAAATTGGCCTTTCTGAAATTTTCTTCCATAAAAAGCTACATGAAGCTATGGCCACACTGGGTTTTCAGTGGCTGGGTAAAAAGAAACCCACGCAGGAAGCAATGGTTGCTCAAAGACAGATTACAATCACCAACCTCTTAACATCTCTTACATACTCTGAAAAAACCTTAGCGAGTGTTAATCATGCATTTGAACTAGTTTTGAAGAAACACTTGCCAGCATACTATAAGATTATTGATAACATCCACAAGCGCTACATATATTCTAAAAAACTCTACCATATATTAATTAAAAGCATAGCCGTTTGTAATGACAGGAATTCTACATGGAGAGCTGAGATGAATGATAAATTCACAGTAGTTAGGAAATTTGGCAATAAACCCGATGTGTGTTTTTTTGGTTTGTTTGCGGGGTATGATGGTGCCTCCGCTGCAGACCTGACATCAAGGGAACTCCCAATTTTATTTCTCCATCAACTTTCCACACGTGATCCTTCCTACCAAATGACCCCTGAAGAACAAAATGTAATCGATTCCTTTTGCACAGTGTTTAGGGAAGATTACACAGCTATAGAAGATTTCTTCTCCACAAAGAAAAAAGTAAAAGCAATGGAGTGTGAATATGAGGATATACACAAAGCCTTTGCAAAAGCATTTTGGAGAATGGATAGGCTTTTACGTCTTGGAAGGAAAGAAGAATCCAGGGTTCAGTGGAGTGGCTGTTCTGCAGTTGCTTGTATGCTGGAAAGCCGGAGTGGAAGTTTCAGCGACAAGAAAAATTTGAGAAGCACGCATGACCTCGGTGGTTTGGCACAGACCTTCCCTTCTCAGAAGACATCACAATTAATTTCTGGAGTAGGAGTACTGCACATTGCAAACACTGGTATGTACCCTGAATAGTGCCAGGTTACATTTACCATTTTTTATTCCTGGCAGCAAAACTTGTCAGGCTTCCAGAAGTATTTAGTGGTCTGTTATTTAGTGATATATTAATGTAATGCCTAGAAATTTCACTGACCAACTGAAGAAACTATCAATAACTACAGCTTAAATGCAGATTGCAGGTACAAAAATGATTGTAGTTATTTTTCAGGGATGCACATATATAAAATAATGTGACCAAAACATAAAAATTATTTTTTCTTAATTAGTAAATCAAGTCCTGGTCACAGTGAAACTACAGGAAAGGAAATTCTTAATTTTATTCATTTAACATACTTGCTTAATATAGGATCTTACGGAATTAGAGATAGCAATCACAAGCAGTAGTTTTGATGATGATTTAACTACCATGACATATAGTTGTTCATAAAGGCAAAGCAAATAAATATGTTAAATTTGTTTAGATCTTAGTAAGTAAATTGAAAAACATTTTCTAATGTTTTTCAAGTTCTCCTGAACTTCCCTGTCAGGAGACTGGCAAGTTCTTTGAGTACTCTTAGTATCACTGCTCAAACTGGTAGTCTCTTGTGCTCACTGGTCAAGAAGCACCAATTTCATCTGAGAGAAAATGCTAGTTCATGTCTTAGCTTTATGACCATGTATTTTCTTATTCTCCAAAAATTTGGCAGCTTTCCGTTTGTTCTACTTCAGGAAGCAATTCTTGTTAACTGTCAGTGCTAATATATTTGACAATACTTGTCAAAGTGGAGGCCAGTCCAGAGGTAAAACAGTTTTAGCAAAGCTAAACCTGAGTTCCATGTGACCTTTCACAAGATGTTTCAGATAGAATTATTATATTGAACAGTTGTTTCTCACTTAAGTCTTACAATTACACTGATATCTAATGATACTAAGTGTTGATTTGTAAAAATATTTGACACGTAACTGTGCTAGTTTAATGTGTACATGTTAATTTGATTAATTTATTGTAATATGATCACCATTGTAGTGATAATTAGCACCTCTATGATGTTACATAATTCTTATTAGTGGTGGGAATAAGTAAGTTTTAGTCTCAGCAAATTTGATGATTATAATACACTATCAGTCTCTAAATTTCCTATACTGCCCATTAGATTTCTAGGACTTACCACTTATTAAGTTTGTGCCTTTAACCATTTTATCCTCTACACCCCAAACCCTATCAGTATTGATAACCCCATCTTGCAGATGAAAAAATGGAAACTCAGAGACGAGAGAAAATTTGTTCAAGATTTCAGAGGTAATAGGAATTGGTGCTTTTAAGCCCGCTCTATCATGCTACCTGCCTGGGAACAGGATTGCTTCAGAGCTGGAGGAGGCGGCCTCCAAGTGGGACTTTGTGACAAACATGGCTCAGAACATGGGCCAGGTAAACACAAACTGTTAAGATGTCCAAGTCCCTGAAATTCAGCCTATTTCTGATTTAGCTCTGATTCTGAACCTGAAATGAGGAGAAATTCAGATTGAGCAATACCAAAAAACCAAGCAATGCCAATTCTTTGGTGTCTTGGTTATTTCTCAGGCTCTATGCAGAGGTTCCAAAGCTCTGCAAAAGAGGCCTTTTTCAGGGAGAGTTTTCTCACTTCAGACCAGTCCGGTACTCACCCATATTCTTGGACTTGGGATCTCATTAGAAAATATCAGATATCATGTTTCTTGTAAAATTAAAGGAGGCATTATCAGCTATTTAATAAGTAGACACTATCATTAAATGTCTAGTTTACTATGATTCACTATGTCCAGGCTTCCTGCTGTTTAATTGGTTCTAATCTCCAGGTCAAATATTTTTAGATTTAATTTCCAGGCTTACCTAATTGTGTTAAACTGTTTTCATTTAGGCATCTCTCATTTTAATATAAGCAGGGAAAAAAAAAAATACAACTTGTGAAAGAAAGGTCTTGGTTTATGTACAAAAGTGCTCCTGAAAATTTAAATGGATCACAAAAATAAACTTTTGTACAAATTTACCAAGAGTACATTTTGTATTTTATAAAACAAGACCAATTATACCAGAAAAATTCATTCTTGTTTAAAATTTGTAAAATATCACGACTCTAAAATTTAAAAAAAGAACCTCATTTTAAAATGAAACATTTTAATGAACCATGAGTGCAATGACGAAGCCATTGAATAAACGTTGAATTTGTGCATGTGGAAAAAGATACTTCTAAAGAGAGATCCTTGGTATTTTTTGTTCTTAGTATTTCACATTTATATTGCATTTTATAATTTCTCTTGGTGCTCTCTTATTTTACTTCAATGGCTCTCATAGGATAACAACAAATGTATTTATGCAGAATATATAATTACACTTTTCCCCTTATGCCAAGCCACAGATTTAACCTCGCTTCTTATAAATATTAAGGGATTCTTACTTGATTCCTTTTATTTCCCCAGTGCTTTTATTTTTAAAAGCTTTATTGATGCAATTCACAAAGTACGTAATTCACCCTGCAAAAGTGTACAGCTGAATGATTTTTAGTATATTCAGATACATGCAAATATCACCAGATTCAATTTCAGAACACCATTGTCATCTAAAAAAGAAACCCAGTTCCATTAACAATCAGCAGTCTATCCTCCCGTTTCTCCAGGTCTAAACAACCACTTAATTTCAGAAGATGTAACATCCTTGCTCCAACATAGCTCTATTTACTTCCCTGTTTTTGTACTTCATATAATTACAAACCTACAATATTTCATAATTGTTTGATGTATTTTCTTCTAAATCAGAAGAAAAGCATTATACATTAAATGCATTTTTACTGTTTTATATTTTTGTATATACTTACCTTTCTTTGGTGGATACTAGTTACTATTTAGTGTTTCCATTTCAGTCTGATGGTTTCCTTTTAGCTTTTTTTATGCCTGGCAAAGTCTGCTTGTGATGAATAAGCTGTCTTTATCTAGAAATGTGTTCCTTCATGTTGAAAAGGAGTTTTGTATTTCCAGGATGTCTTCACATATTGGCCATGTAGCCTCCATGATTCCCCTTGTATGTGATGAATCACTTTTCTCATAGTACTTTCAAGGTTTTTCCCTTGTTTTATGAAATTTTGACAATGATGTGTTAAAGTACTGACGACATTTTTTTAAAAGATCTATTTATTTTTGCATACCAGAGCTGGGGCACAGGCCAGACATGCAGGGGGGTGAGAGAATCCACCAGAGACAGAGTGGGGAACAGAACAGGCAGATCAAATGCAAGCACACCACTGAAGGGAGCAGCAGGTGAGTCAGGAAAGATCTGCCTCGCCATGTGGGTAGCTCCCTGGCTAGCCGGGGATCGAAACCATGCTGCAGAGGCTGTGGACCGCCTCATAGTGCAGTGCTCAACCCCTTGTGCCACCAGGGAGGCCCAGTACTGATGACATTTAGTTTTTCTTACTTGAAGATTAAGTTTCTGGAACGTAGAGTTTTTTTTTCCTGTAATTTGGGGAGTTTTCAGCTATTATTTCTCAAATATTCTTTGTTCACTTCCTTTTCTTCTGATTGGACTCACACTGTGTACGCTGATTGACTTGGGGGGAGGTATCTCACGGGTCTCTGTTCCCTTTTTTCATTTCTATTCTTTAGACTGGACAACCACAATTTACCAATTTGTCGTTTTCTCACTCTTTTGTCCATTAAAACCTGATGCTTGGTTTGCTTTAGTGAACTTTTCACTTGTGTTATACTTTTGAACACCAAAATCTCTAGTTTGTTGTAGTTTTCAGTATTCTCTATCAGTGGATCATAAGTCTCATTCTTCAAAAAAGAGTCAAGTCCAACGTGTGGACTTCCTTGGGGCACTTTTGCACTTTTTTCCTGTGTGTGGATTTTATTTTCATGTTTATCTTAAATTGTTGTTTAAAAGTGGGTATTTAAATGACACATGTCCTCCACCTCTTAGTTTGCCACTGTTTGGCGTATGATTGTCCTGAACTAATTCTGTAAGCCCTTATTCTGTTACATGTGCACACACGAAGTCTCTGTCTGGTTATCTTAAGGGTCAGCCAATGACTGGAAGCTTCCCTTAAATGCCTTGAACTAGTTAAGTCTGCCTTTGCGCAGAGATTCTTTGTTGAGGCATGTCTTATGAGAAATGTCAGTTTGCAACACTGCCTCAGCTTTATTTCCAGCCTGGGTTGAGCCTCAAGATCATTCGTGAGAAAATGGGGCCTCTTAAGGTCTAGGGCATAGGTACAGACTGTATGTGCACACTTCCTGTTTTCCCAAGAAAATAGGAAATGTCCTAAACCTTTCAAAATCCTCTGTGAACGCTCATTCTTCAGCTTTTTCTTATACATTTTTTTGGTGAACCTCAAGTTAGTCCCAAATGCTTTCATGCCTCAGGCAGCTGTGATTTTAAATAATTGCTGTGGATTGTTTTTGACAAACACCCTGAGGGACAAAATTATTTGCACAGGGTAATCTCTGAGCCAGGTGAAATAAACCCAAGGCTTAAGAAGGGAGCCTTTATTTCCAGGGAGTTGCAAAACAGTCTGAATAGCGACAATTCTCTGGAATGGATTGTTTTTATTATTATTAAAAAGATTCAAAGTCATCCTTTTGTAGAGACTGACTTGCTTTTCACAGCTAGCACAATTACAAAGTTGTTGGTTTTCAAAGTTACCTCAGAGCTGAAGTGGTTGGGAGTAGGTCAAGTTACAAGACCACAAACCCTTCTATTTTTACCTACCTTAGCTTTGTAAATGTTTGTAAGAATTTTGGTCAATTTCTAGCATTCTGAAAAGTTTAAATAACTTTTGCTAGTGTTCTTTTTGCTTTTATTTGTTATTTTTTTCTTTTTTTTCCGAAGATTTATTTATCTATTTATACAAGCGCTGGGCATAGTCAGAAGCGCGGGAGGGTGAGAGAATTCACCAGAGCCAGAGCAGGGAGCAGAGCAGGCAGAAGGACCGAAGTACACTGCTGAGGTGAGCAGCGGGCGGCAGGAGAGGTCTGCGAGCCATGTGGGACCCTCCTCCAGTGGCCGGGGAGCAGCCAGGGATCGAACTGGCACTGCAGAGGCTGCGGGCAGCTTCGCAACCCAGCGCTCAACCGCTGTGCCACCAGGGAGGCCCTCTTTTTGCTTTTATTGAGGAATTTTTCAGAGATCCTTACATCCCGTCGTGTTTAATAAAAGAAAAATTTATGTGCCCTACCTTGCTTCCCTTATGCTTGATTAATCATGCTCTGAAGTTAATCACCATTAGCAATATCCATCAGCAATACAAGGACTCCCAGACATTTTGAATCATTCTTCTCTCTTCTGGCTTCTATTGTGTTGCTAAAAAGACAGTACCCAGTTTTTTTCTTTTTTGGCTGCTTTTAACATATTCTTTGTCTATGACATTGCATTACTTCACCATGATGTAGCCCCAAGTGGAATTTTAAGCTTCTACATATTTTGGACTTTTTGACTTTGTGAACTGATGCCAGCCATTCTTTTTTCCAGTGTTGCCTATGTCACATTCTGGAGTTCTGACTACAATTACATTAGACCTTCTCCAGCATTAGTATGACTTTCCCCATTCTTTTGTGCTGTATTTGGACAATTTCTTCACCTAGCTCTCCCAGTTCACTAATTTTTCATGTTTCAGCTCTTTCATTTCCCAAATCTTTCGAGAGTTAGCTGCCTTCTGTTGATTAATATGAAAATTTTACTGATTTGAGCTAGTTTTCTTCGGATGGTCAAATAATCCCTTTGTTATTTAAAACAAATTTTGGTCATTTTATGGTTTCTTGCTCCATGCAGGTAATTACAAATGCTTAACTTTTAAAAAACATATTTCTATACTTTTTTGTATGCCCGATAATCTAGTATCTAATCTCTTTACTGAGCTATTTCTGCTATCTACTGCTTCTTGCATATAGTATTTATTTCATTGTTAATTTCCCCTAAAAGTTTAATTTAGGGGAAGTTAGAAAGGATGCGGTGTACGATGTGAATTCATCTAAATGGCCCACAATAAGGTCTTACCTTGCTAAAATTGAGGGAGGGTGTTAAGATCACCCTGGATTATTCAAATTGTTCCTAAATCCAAGGCAGATTATCTTTGTAAGAGACAGAGAAGACACACACACAGGGAGAAGTAGAAAACCATGTTTAGATCGAAGTGGAGAATGGACATTGCAGTCACATGCCAATAAATTCCTTCCATTAGAAAAAAAGGAAGCATGGTCTCTCCATTTTGGGGACTCAAATATATTCGAGACAGATATATATAAAATACTGTTAAGTTCCAGGTGTACATGAAAACAAAGGGATTCTTTGAATATCCTAAGAAAACTAGCTCCAATCAGTAAAGTTTTCATATTAATCATCAGAAGGCAGTGATAAATCTGGTCTCCATGAATGCTTAGATTCAACCTCTGCTGCCAAAATTAAAGTCCTGAAAGCTGGATATAGCTCATCTTTGGATAACATCACTTACATGCGTTTCTACTATACTTCCATTTTGGGCATACTTCTTTTATATTCAAATTTCTTTTGGATAACCACTCTGCCTATTTCCCCTCTCATGGAATGCAAAATTAAATAACCTCTATCAATTGTCTACTTTTTAAACTACCTTCTTAAATCCTCACAATCTTGACAAAATAATGGCACTGCAGGTGTTACAGTATTATAGAGGTTAATAAAGGTCACAAAGTTGGGATTCAAGTAAGTGTCAGGCTTTCAAGTCCATTTCCCCATGATCTTCTAAACAAGCCATCTTTTATTCCCAGAGTACTCAATGATTCTAGGTATGTTTCCTTTTCTTATAAACTGGCTCTCCCCCCAGTCTTTTTTTTTAAGATTTATTTATTTATGCATACAAGAGCTGGGGTACAGCAGGCCAGAGATGCAAGGGGTTTGTGTGTGTGAAAGGATTCACCAGAGACAGAGTGGGGACCAGAACAGGCAGATTGACCTAAGTACATTGCTGAGAGGAGCAGTGGGCTAGACAGGAGAGGTCTGCTGCACCATGTGGGTTGCTCCCTGGCCGGCTGGGGATGGAACTCATGCTGCAGGGGCTGCGGATTGCTTCATAGCGTGGTGCTTAACCCCTTGTGCCACCAGGGAGGCCCTCTCCTCCCATTCTTAAAACTTTCCTATCATCTTCAAGTTTATCTGCAAAAATCTTTATCTTGCTCATTCCCTGTTAAGGGAAACTGGGATTCCAGGTCACTAAAGTATACACTGCTACTTTCTCTTCACTAGAAATAACCCAGCAACTGCAGGACTGAACTCTGTTTAAGAAACACTTTATCTGACTATACACACCATCTTAAAAAGACTTGTGCATCATCTCAGAGCAGTCCTTTTTAATCCCCGTGATTAATGTCCCCAAGTTGTTCTTCCAGTCACCGTGTTCCATTTTTATTCTAACATTTTTGGGAAAAGCACAAATTTCTCCAACTATGGGAAAATGTTATCTTTGTCTAGAAATATGAATTACTTATGCTCGGCTTCATTAAATTGCTTGTGAGGGTCTTCATCACATCTTTCGCCACTTAATTTTCTCTTTTCCTCCATAGGTTACAGGGATCTTTCTTTAAAGTCAATCTTTCCTTAAAACTGGCAAGAGTTGCTACTCCTTCCTTCAGTGCTCCAGGCACATAGCCAGTATTATTTTACAATCTTCCTCCAATTTCCCATCTTCCTTGAGGATTTTTGTTCACTATTGTATTGCAGCTTTCAGTTTAAAGCAGTTAAATGCCTTCAACAACTCCATCTGTGGAGGGCAGCATATGAACCTTTGCTTCAGGAAATAAAGCTAACTCTGCACACCCAATTATTCTTCGTGTCTGTTCCACTAGTATTCTTCCAGTGGTTTGAATCTTTTTTTTTTGGGGGGGGGGTTTGTTTTGAATCTTATTCTCTACTTCTGGGCTATAGAAATGAGTAGTTATGAAACACTGAACACTTCACTTTTTCTTAAACTCAGGTTTAAGAATGCGAGTTACTCATGAGGCACTATCTCTCATCTTATCAGGATGAAAAACTTTCAAAGAAATTTTAAAAACCTTAAAGTCAGACCGCAAGTCAATGGTAGAACAAAATTCAAACTATGATTTAATGGCCCTTCTAGAAAATTTTACTGTGCTGAACCCAAGGATGTTCATAATAGTAAAATGAACTACATGACACTAAATTTCTAGTACAGAGACAAAAACAAAAATACTAGTTAAGCAAAAACACAAACTGGCAAGTAATGCATAAAGTTACATTTACCAAGTTCTCTGTAGAGGCAAATAATTCACTACCGTTCCACAATAACTTATGTGTATTCTTTTCAAATCATACAGAAGGGAAAAAACCACTTCTTGCTGAATGGGTTTTAGATTACCACACTTAAATCAGGAAGTCAGAGGATTTGAAAATGATGAGTCAAATTATGTTCCCCAATTTACATGTGAAAATTAGAAATTTTCTAATGTAAAAGCAGTTTTGGGTTATGTATCCCAATAACACCTTCCAGATTTACATTAATAATTTATAATCCAGCAAAAATAATTCTTTTTACTGATTTACCTTTTGCAGAGTATCAGTAGAATGACCAGCAGAGAAGACAAGTTAATATATTATTGAAACAAGCTACAAAGAAATAAGAGGTCATGTTTTTAGAACATATATACAATTCTTAGGTTTCTAAAACATTTTCCACATATATATCATCATTTTGTAAGTCCCAACCAATAGCACATGTTAATAACTCTCATTATATAAATGAGACAACAGGCTCAGTCTATGCCCAACACTAATAGGTCGCCAGCTTACGCTATTTCTGTTCAACCACATCTGTATGGATTTTAGTCTTAAACCTCAATTTCTTTACCTAAAAAAAAGGAGGATTAAACGTGAACTCTTGGAACAACAAAGCTGATTCCAAATACACCATGTTTGAAAACAGTATTCTAAATTAACTTTTGTCTTATTCTAACAATTTCAATTCTTGAAGGTACAATATTCAATCATTAACCCCATCTCAGGATAACCTTTCATAAATGAGTCCACACAAAGAAAAATGATTGCCTGTACTTAATATACAATTATATTCCTAAAAACTTGAGAAAAATAAATTTTACTAATTTAAAAAAAAAGGTTTTTTTCCCTTAAAAACCAAAAAATTTTGGCCATTACAACCATCCACTTATTAGTTCAGGTGTTTAGGTGTCCTTACTATTTCAATGAAGCACAAGAAACAGATTCATCGGAATCATGAGCAAACTGCAATCAACTTTGAAGATTTCAGTTTTCAATTGAAGAGTTCAATTTAAAGTTGGTTGAGTATTATTCATTTAATACATGAATACATACTTTTTCGTCATCACAGGGCTATATGACTTAATTTATAACCACACGTTAGAGGAATCCGCTAAGGCTGGCAATAACTTATCATGGCACTCTAATTCTCAATCAGTCGTACCTGCTTGTCATAACTTTTACCAGCTAAAAACTGTCAAGGAGGGCTTCCCCTGGTGGCACAGCGGTTGAGCGCTGGGCTGCGAAGCCCGCAGCCTCTGCAGCGCTGGTTCAATCCCCTGCCACCGGCGAGGATCCCACATGGCGTGACAGACCTCTCCTGACTCGCCCGCTACTCCTCTCAGCAGTGTATTTTCATCAGTCTGCCTGTTCTGTTCCCCGCTCTGGCTCTGGTGAATTCTCTCACCCTCCTGTGCTTCTGACTGTACCCAGTGCTTGTATAAATAAATAAATCTTTAAATAAAAAAAAAAGTCAAGGGGCCTCCCTGGTGGAACGGCACGTTGAGCACCACATGGTGAAGCTGTTCTCAGCCTCTGCAGAGTGGGTTTGATTCCCAGCTGGCCTGTGAGAAACCCACATGGCGCTGCAGACCTCTCCTGCCTCACCTGGTGCTTCCCTCAGCAGTGTCTTTGGTCTGTCTGCCTGTTCTGCTTCCTGCTGTGTCTCTGGTGAATTCTCTCACTCTCCTGTGCCTCTGATCTGTACCCTAGTTCTTGTATAAATAAATCTTTCAAAAAAAAAAAAAGAACAGCGATATAAAAAAATTAAAAAAAGTCAAGCTCCACTTAAAATAAAAATCAACATTTGTGTTAATTGAAAAGGCATTTATTGAAACATTTTGAATGTCTGCTCTATGGAATGTTAGTTATAAAAAAGTTTGATTCTTAATGCTATTAAAGAATATCCAAAAGCTTTCATAAAATTATTTTCCAACATCCATTAATTATTTTAATACTAAATGCAGTATTTTAAACACTAAAATGTTTAAAGTGAGTGATACCTGCCAGTTTTAAATCTGAATTACTATAATTCATCCAAAACTATGTTACATATTTAAACTTTAAAAAAATGGCCTTTTATGTTCTTAACCACAAAATTAATAAAGTCAGCAGCATACTTTGATACAATTGGTTATTAAATCTCAATTGGATTGGGCCTCCCTGGTGGCGCAGCTGTTGAGCGCTGGGTTGCGAAGCTGCCCACGGCCTCTGTGGCGCTGGTTCGATCCCCGGCTGCTCCCCGGCCACCGGAGAAGGGTCCCACATGGCGCGCAGACCTCTCCTGCCGCCCACTTCTCCCCTCAGCATTGTGCTTCGGTCCTTTTGCCTGCTCTGCTCCCTGCTTTGGCTCTAGTGATTCTCTCACCCTCCTGAGCTTCTGACCGTACCCAGTGCATGTATAAACAAACAAACAAACAAATAAATAAAAAACATGCCTCTATAAATCTCAATTGGATCAACTTTTAAAAATTGATCTTTTAGGTGATGTGGAAGCACTCTTATGCAGAAATGGGAAAGGCTTTTACCTAACCAAAGAACATACTACAAAAAACATAAATGAAAGAAGACGAGTACTTCAGGAAGGAGCAATAATTAGTTCAAATGAACCACATGGGCTCCTAGAAGGGAAAACAAATATTACAAGAGGACTTGGATTTCATGGAAATCTCAAACTGAAAAAATTCATTATTCCAGCACCTCAAACTATTTCTGTCCCTATAAATAACTTATGTCAATTCCTAATCTTAGCCACTAGTGGACTTTGGGAAGTTCTGGATATGGAGGAAGTCACTGCAATGGCAATAACAGCATTTCAAATGTATAAAGAAAGATACTGTTCTACCAAAAAAAGCAAATACTTGTCATCCAAAGGGTCTCTCACTTTCCCAATCAAAGTACCAAGGATTAGTGAATTAGAAAGTAATGCCCAGATACTGTTTCAGTCTAAATCTGAATCTACAGAAGGTATTTCAACTATGAATTTTAAAGAATTTTTGCTAGATCCAAAATTTTCTATACATTTCACAAGTAACCCTAAAAAATTAGAAACATTTCTACCAGAAGTGACTAATCGTGATCCTTACATGGAGAAAGAAACTTCTGGATTGAGTGGTAGAGATGGTGTGTCTAAAGATTCAAGAGAACAAGAAAAAGAATCATGCACTAAGAGTTTCTACAAAGGTGCAGCCGAGCATATTAGCCAGGTACTTGTAAATGCTGCCTTCTCAGCGGGCTCCAGAAACAACATTACCGTCATGGTGATACTTCTCAAGGGAAGTGAGTATCTGGCTCTGGCATAAAAGATAAAGTTCTAATTATTCAACTCCACAAAGGCATTACTTCAATGGACCATATTATTAGGGTGATATATCAGTAACAAGCAAATCATTTTTAAGAATTTAATAAAGAAAATGTCAAAGCAGATTTTAGCTTATACTTTACCGTTTATGTATGTTCACTTTCCACGTCAAAAAAGAGAAAAGCCAGTACTTGCTTTTTATACCACTTTATTCCAACCTGAGCACCTCATATAAAACTAAACACTGGTGAACTGTTTTCCTTACTAATCCTGAATCACTGTAAATGTACAAGTTCTGCTAACAGTCCAACACTTAAATAGATTAAATCATCTGACACATGGTAGGTTTCATATAATGAAAATACCTAAAACAATTAGTGCAATATACTGAACTGATCAAAAAGATGAACTTTGGGAAACAAGGCTGCAAGATTGTTACTAACAATTCGAAATACTTATGTTACAAATTACACATACATTGTTTATTATGGTTCTAGCCTGTGTAGGAACTGAAGCCCCTTTTTTTCAAAGGGGGAGAGAAGGAAAAAAATTAGCTGTTTTAGTAACTGTACATTTTGTATACTTTTAAGCAACTCTTAAATATTACAGAAAAGTAATAAACATATATGAAGACTACAATGCAGTACCCTATTTACAGTACAGCTGAAGAATGAATTTAAAATAATCAAGTTTGAATGTACATAATTGTTAGTGCACTATCTTATGTCCAAAGGGAACAGAAGCCCCTTCTCCCTGCCCTCGAACAGAAAAACCTATGTAATGGTCAGCAGTGATTAAACAGAATCATAAACACCTGCTTTCTCTTGTTGAAGAGCTCGTATGTTTGAAGGGAAACATATCCATTAAGATGCATTCATTAGTTTTCATATCCCTAAAACAAGACGGGGTTACAGTAGATATTTTTACCCCTGTGTTTTTATTTTTTTTTTAAAGGAATGGCTATAATTTAGATGCCACTAATGCTCATTCCGTCTCCCTTCCCCCTGAAAATATGGGACTATTTTTTTTCTTGTAGCTAATCTGTTAAAATGTGGAATGTACACTTTAAATATAGATACTAGGAGAAATTACTGGATGCCTGAGTACTGTAGCTAAGCATAAGTATGTTTAGAACCGCCTTCTAAAAAAAAAAAGCATGTATCTGAAGGCCCAAATTCCTAAGTTCCAAAGCTTTTTGATAAGACTTCTGCATAGAACTGGCTGGTTAATTATGGTTCCAGATAGTTATTTGCCTATATACCTGGAGATGAGAAATGAATATGATCCACCCAAACATTCCAAGGAAACACGTGTACGTAAAGCTCTCATATTCCCTTTCTACTGCTGAAACATTAGCCAGAGGGTCACATGCACATTATTAAAAATTAAGTTCAAAACACTTAAAATAATTCTGTATTAGAAATGACTCTATCATAAGTCTCTTCTTTTTGGAAGTCATACTGGGCTGGTTAAATGCTCCAATTCCACTGTTAACATTTAGGAAGCAGAAGACTATTCCAGCTAGTTCAAACTGGAGGTTTAGTTACTACAACACTGACTCCTGGTTGGCTGCGTGGGCTCAGTAAGGTCTACTCCTCTTCCTCTGGCAGAATTTGCTCCTGGATTCTGTGGTTCATTCTTTGGCAATTTTTTAGCTGAGAAAAAAATTTATCAAAATAAACACAATTAGAATATTCACATTAGAATTACTTTCTCAGCTTACTGATAAGCTTTCTTTTTGTTATCTCAAAATATCATATAACCATTATGTTCATTATTTTTAATCACTTTTTACTGAGTATTTATTAAATACCAAACCACTGGGTCAGCACCCTCAGGAAGTTTAGTGTACTGAAGGAAGGGTAACATGAGGACCAGACACAGACTCACAATTAAAACTTAACTTGATGAAAAATGTAGTTAATTCTTCATACAGACTCACTAACAATAACAGAAAAGTTGTACTTTATTTCATAATCATTCATACTTGTATTATTTAAAGAAAATATAGTAAAGATGGACAGCTAAAATGTTTATAAAACAGCAGCTCAGCTCTTATCAATATTCTTTGGGCTGTCACAAAGACTTTTAGAACAAATCAGGATAATCACCACCACTGCAGCAGAACTTGTCCTCTACCATGCAATCTACTTATCACCCAGAATTACAGCAGATTACATGTCCCATTTTCTTCCTGGCTTCCACAGACTCCACATTTCAAACCTCTGCCATTTTCCTTTCTTGTGGCTGATTAAAACCCTAATCTGATTCACAGTTCTGACTAAAATAAGTGGACTTGATTCTGAGGATCAAAAACTCTCCCAATTTTGGGTCCTCCCTGGTGGCGCAAGGGGTTAGGCACCGCACTACGAAGCAGTTCGCAGTCTCTGCAGCTCGACTTCGATCCCCAGCCAGCCAGGGAATAGCTCACATGGGGCAGCAGACCTCTCCTGCCTCACCCGCTGCTCCCCTCAGCAGTGTATTTCAGTCAGTCTGCCTGTTCTGTTCCCCACTCTGTCTCTGGTGAATCCTCTCACCCCTCACATCTCTGGCCTGTATACCAGCTCTTGTATGCATAAGTAAATAAATCTTTATATAAAAAACTTTCCCAATTTTAAGTCAGGTAAACATGGCTTGCCATACACTTAGACAAAAGCTTCTCAACCAATAGATTATGAGATTTGCTCTGTTAAAGCTAATGGATATTCTCTGGAGTTTTTCTCACTGATTGAGAATAAAAACGATGTAGTAGATGTAATATGATTTAAACCCTAAGATTCTTGATATACAGGATTTATGGTGGGGAGAGTGGTTTCTCTAAGAGTACGAAGTTTAAGGGAAGCTGGAAATGACCTTTTATTAATTTTGGATACAGGCTACTATGCATGACTCTAGCTTTAATTTAGCTTTGGCTTAGGTTACAGAAAAGTTGAAAATGCTCAACCTTGAAATCTGATTGTCTAGTAAAATCTTTTATCCTCTTTAGTTTAAATATTCTATATCAGCAAATCCTAGATGATGGGCTGGACAATGGATTGGAGAATAAGGAGCACTAAGATTTAGGAAGAAAAGGTTTCATACCCTGGGCCCCTTCTCTAGGAATAACTCATTGGAGGGAGGGTACCTAACTGGTAATAATGGAAAATTCCCAGTTAAAAAAACTTAAAAAAGCCTATAGGGACAAAGAATGTGCTAGCATTATAAACTTTATTATAACTGATATTATTATTGGTTTGCCCTGATCTTTGGCATACTTCAAAGACTCAATATTTCAGATCTGAGTGAAATTAGGAAGCTGAAGACAATACACTGGAATGAGTGCTCAACTTCTACTGGCTAATTTTTATGGTATAAGGATAAACTAAACACATCTTAGGATTGTGAGAAGTTGTATTGTGTCTCTTATCGAGTAAGCCAAAGTGAACTTGGTGCTCTTTTGGGTATGTATAAATGCAGCTTACCAATTTGTCTTTGATTAGGTTTGTGAGGAGCTAAAAAAACTACATTTAAATTAATGAAGATTATAAACAGTTAAAGACATGCAGACTTAACAAATTGAAAGTAAGTAACTTTATTGTAGATGCTCTCTCACTAAGTGCAATACTTTTAGGAAGTCATCAAAAGTAAAAACATGAGTATGTTGTGTGGTTTATTAAGTTATCAATCTGGTAAAAGAAAGGATAGGCCATAGTTCAGTTTACACCTGGGATTTATTTCAAGGGAAAAATATTCTAATTTTATTTTATTTAAAGATTTATTTATTTATTTATTTGTTTATACAAGCACTGGGTACAGTCAGAAGTGCAGAGGGTGAGAGAATTCACCAGAGCCAGAGGGGAGAGCAGAGCAGGCAGAGTGACGAAGTACACTGCTGAGGGGAGCAGTGGGCGGCAGGAGAGGTCTGCGTGCCATGTGGGACCCTCGCCCGGCAGCTGGGGATCGAACCGGTGCTGTAGAGGCTGTGGCCAGCTTTGCAACCCAGCGCTCAACCGCTGCGCCACCCAAAAACATTCTAATTTTAGAAAAATAATTGAAAGTACTAATACGCAGACTATGTTCTGATTTCAAAAAAAGGGGCAGCAAAACCGTTTTTATAGCACATTTGAATCAAAAGTACAAATGAAGTCCATCTGATGGAGTCTTAATAAAGGTTTAAAGTTAAGTCTGATTCGGGCCTCCCTGGTGGAGCAAGGGGTTAAGCACCACACTATGAAGCAATACGCAGCCTCTGCAGCACGAGTTCAATCCTCAGATGGCCAGGGAGCAGCCCACATGGTGAAGCGGACCTCTCCTATCTCGCCCGCTGCTCCTCTCTCAGCAGTGTGTTTTGGTCAGTCTGCCTGTTCTGTTCCCCACTCTGTCTCTGGTGAATCCTATCACCCACCTGCATCTCTAGCCTGTACCCCATATCTTGTATGCATAAACAAACAAATCTTTAAAAAAAAAAAAGTTAAGTCTGATTTGAGGAACCTATTATCTTCTTGTTTCCTGTTAACTTTTTAATGTGGTTCTGCATGTATCGGTTTTTTAACTGATTGCTGCACAATCCTTTTTACAGCTATGCTATTACTTCTCCAAGAAATCATAAACCCTTTTTTAAATTTCTTTTTCCAAAGATTTATTTTACTAAAGCATATAAGAATTGGGGTCTAGGCCACAGGTGCAGGGCAGGTGAGAGGATTTACCAGAGACAGAGTGGGGAGCAGAACAGGTGGATCTACTGAAATACACTGCCAAGGGGAAGCAGTAGGCAAGACAGGGGAGGTCTGCTGTGCCATGTGGGTTAGCTCCCTGGCTGGGGATTGAACTCAGGCCACAGTGGCAGGTGATAGCTTGATAGTGCTGAGACTAACCCATGCCACCAGGGAGGCCAAAACCTGATTTTCTAAGGAAAATACAAACAGGCAGATTTTTCCTGATTAAGTCACCATTAAACACTCTCACGTTGAGAAAGATAATTCTGAGAGTTCTTGCCACTTTCAGTGAGTATTCTTTAGCCTCTGAACAAGCTGTCAATTCATTAAATTGCCATATAAAAGACTATTTCTTATTTGGGAATAGGACTGTGGGCACTCCAGTTAATACTACTGCATAGTAAAAGATATTATGGAACAAAGAGTGCTGGACACATGAATACTGTGGAGGCAAGTAAAGAGGAGAGCTGCCAAAGTAGATCCTTCATAAAATCCCCACCTTAAAATTACTAGGAGATAAAGCCAACAGGAATACTTTCACTCTTTTTTGTTATAGGAAAAAAAAGGACGTTTCCTAATTACTCCTCCAATTTTATTACAACCAGCAACTGTGGGACAGTTAAAACTTAAAAGGGGGTTGGAGGCCTCCCTGGTGGTGCAAGAGGATAAGATGCAATCTATGAAGCTATTTGTAGCCTCTGCAGCACAAGTTCAATCCCCAGCCGGCCAGGGAGCAACCCACATGGCGCGGCAGACCTCTCCTGATTCACCGTGCTGCTCCCCTCAGCAGTGTATTTCAGTTAATCTTCCTGTTCTGCTCCCTGCTCTGTCTCTGGTGAAACCTCTCACCCTCCTGCACCTCTGGCCTATAACCTAGCTCTTGTATAAAAATAAATAAATCTTTAAAAAAAACACAAAAACAAAAAACCCACAACATATGAAGCTGTCCGCAGCCACTGCAGCACAAGTTTGATCCCTAGCTGGCCAGGGAGCAACCCACATGGCGCGGCAGTGGGTTGACTCGCCGTGCTGCTCCCCAGTGCATTTCAGTCAATCTGCCTGTTCTGCTCCCTGCTGTCTCTGGAGAATCCTCTCACCCCTCTGGCCTGTACCCCAGTTCTTCTATGCATAAATAAATCTTTGAAAAAAAAAAAAAAACTTAAAATGGGGCCTCCCTGGCGGCACAAGGGGTTAAGATGCAACATATGAAGATATCTGCAGCCACTACAGCATGAGTTTGATTCCCGGCCAAGGAACTACCCACATGGCGCAGCAGACCTCTCCTGTCTCACCAGCTGCTCCCCCCTCAGCAATGTATTGCAGTCAATCTGCTTGTTCTGTTCCCCACTCTGTCTCTGGTGAATCCTCTCACTCCCCACACCTATGGCCTGTACCCCAGTTCTTGTATGCATAAATAAATCTCTAAAAACCAAACAAACTTAAAAGTACTTCAAAGGGATAGTTAAAAGTCAAAGGTTCCTTAAAGGAAAGGCAAGAGCACTCTGTTCAGATAACCACTGAGGTAATAGGGAGTTTAGATGTGGTTTTGCCTTCCCTCTCTCTACACCCCAATTCTGAAACTTTCTTTACGATGTTTATATTAAATGTGTCGATTTGTATCATGCATTTCTGTTAAATTTGAGGTCTCTGTTAATTTTGCCAAGTAATCAATGATTCAAAAAACTTGAAAAACAAAAACAGTGCTCTATTTTTGTTTTTTGAACATCTGTTTTTTTTTAATTTATTTATTTATGCATACAAGAACTGGGGTACAGGCCAGAGGTGTGGGGGTGAGAGGATTCACCAGAGAGAGTGTGGAACAGAACAGGCAGATTGACTGAAATATACTGCTGCAGGGAGCAGCGGGTGAATCAGGAGAGGTCTGCTGCGCCATGTGAGGAGCTCCCTGGCTGGGGATCAAACTCATGCTGCAGTGGCTGTATATAGCTTCATAGGTTGCATCCCAACCACTTGTGCCACCCGGGAGGCCCTGAACATCTAAGAGATGAAAAAAGTTATTGATCAGTGAGGAAAAAATCTCATTATACCTAAATGTCACACTGAAAACTATCTTCCTTTCCATAAAAAAGTATAATCTAATGAAAAAAATACATCAAAATTTCTCCATATAGCAAAATGTCTCCATGAATAATAGAAAATTATCCCATCATGGGTATTATATAATGACTACAACCAAACTTCTTAGAAGTTCGTCTGCTTAGACTACCAGCTCAAAGTCTAGGCTTTCAACTTCCCTGAAAGACCCTTACCTGAACTAAAGGGATATAATAAGTAGTAATTTTTCGCATTTAGCAGTAACACCAACAAAATAATGCTTGGTAGCACAGATTGAGAAAGGCGGTACAATCATTTAAAAAAAGAAAATACAACAATTTTGAAAGACTGTCAAACTGCGTATGTTCTAGTATAAACTGTTTTGCCCACATTATTCATTAGAATAAGCAAATCTTACCTATTGCCATGAATATTTCATTTACATTCATTGATGTTTTAGCTGATGTCTCCATGAATAATAAACTGTTGTCATCTGCATAGGACTGTGCTTCCTGTTGTAGGAAAAAAAAAATATATCCTTTGCATATGCTATATTGAAATGTTATATGGTTGGGTCATATTTGACTGTAATTGAAGTGCTCTATCTAGCACTCTACAGTGGGGAGGTATATTATAGCAATAATATATGTACCTCACATAGTTGTCACAAGAATGAAGTGAAACCAAATGTACCATACACTTAGAACCTAATGATGAAAAAACAGTAGTTCCTTTCACTCCCATCTAGTTACATTTAAAATAGAAATTTATCCCATCGTTAGTATTATATAATGACCCCAACCAAACTTTTTTGGGAGAGAAGGTGAAGAGAAACAGGGGGACTTTTAAAATGCTTAAGTAGAGGTATTTGCTTAGTTTTAAATGATGATACTTTCTCTCTTTTGCACAGGAAACATTTTTAATTAACGATTAATTAGTAGATAAACCACAGGATGTGTAGCTGTGGTTATGTGTATGTGTAGGGGTAGAGGTACTAGGATAGAAGGCAACCAACTACCTTTTACTTTATGTATTTCCGCACATCAACAATTACTTATTTTGTAATTGTTTAGGTCTCTGAATCACAATGCATACCTCACAATTATGTAAAGCTATCTAAAGATACTTTATTATAGTATATATTTGTTTTTGTAATCTGTATTATTTGCATGGTTTTAAAGTTATAATTCAAGTATACATATATAAGAAACATTTGCAAAAATATATGTGCCTTCAAGTTAAAGTTAAATCCAACATACCTGGAAATCAACAGCTCTTTTATTTGCAAGGTCAGCCTTGTTTCCTGATAAAGCTATTACAATGTTAGGACTTGCTTGCCTCTGAAGTTCTTTAACCCAGTTTTTGGCTCTGGCAAAGGACTCCTAGGAAACAAAGACATACCCATTTGGCATAGGCTCAAAAATGGTTAGTGATATTTTTGTAAAGCAAGACTTTATAGATTATCTAGTATGACTCTCAGAAATTCATAGGACTTTGTTATTTTTAAAAAAATTAGCTCTTCAAACTCAAAGAGCTTTTCAAAATTGAAATTGTGATTACAAAAATGAACATTAAAATTAGCATTACTGCATTTCTACTTACCTCATTTGTGATATCATATACAACTATGGCTGCTTGTGCTCCTCTGTAGTACATTGGTGCTAGGCTATGATATCGTTCTTGACCAGCTGTATCCCATATTTCAAACTTTACTGTTGTGTCATCAAGACACACGGTTTGGGTAAGAAAAGCAGCTGAAAGAAGAAAATTCTGCAGTAAGTTTATCATTCCCCCCCAAGCATTTTCACAATATAGGATAAAGAAGCATGAAAACCTGGTATGTCGCAGAACCACAGTTAAGAGTGCCTTTAAATATTTGTGACTTCAAAGTTTCACATAAGACGTTCACAGTAAAAGCACAGATCGTTTTCCTGCATTATTAAAAAGCCTGTTATAATATTTAAGTAATTTTGACACTGTTCTACAAATTATTGTAAAATGATCTTACAAACTGTAAACACACACACACACACAACACAGGAAGTTCCCTTTTTACTGTCTGAGATTTCAGTTACCTAGTAGGGTCAAATGCTGTCTCAAAATAAGGTATTTTAAGAGAGGAAGATCACATTCACATAACTTCTATTAAAGTATATTGTTATAATTGTTCATTATTAGTTGCTGTTCATCTCTTACTGTGTCTAATTTATAATTTAGGTGTGTATGTACAGGAAAAAAACTATGGGTACAGGGCTTGGAACTATTTGATTTCAAACATCTACTGGTGGCCTGATAATGTATCCCCTGAAGATAAGGAGAAACTAAAGTACTGACATATTTGAAACTTGGAGAAAAGCTGTTTGTAACTACCATCTACATTGCCAACACCATACCCTCTGCTCCATTCTCTGATATTTACTGCTATACCTTAGGGATTTAGTCCCAGTCCACTACCATTAAATATTTTTGTTAATTATTATTCCTTCAAAACATTATGATACTATCATTGTTATTACTTCGGTCAAGACTTAACTTGCTTACTCCTAGATCTTTCACTCTTTCCAGGAAGAATTTTTTTGGATTGTTCCTTTCCATCTGTTCTTTTTTTAGATTTTAATGATCACTTTATAATACTTTTGCTTTTAAAATTAAAATTACTGTCAGCTCTCACAAAGAATTACTGCATCACTTATTTTCTGAATTTGCTTCATGTCTACTATAAATATAAATCTCTTGGCTCTAGGAATAACATTCTTATACCACAACAGACAGTTATGAAAACTAAGAAGCTGACTTATAAAATATGGATTTTTAATCAATCATATCAACTAAGCTTTAAACTATTAGAGTAAGTTTCTAAAGGTGGCTAGTTTTACTAAAGATACTTGTGTACAGCATGTTCACACAGCCATTTATTTTTAGCAGCATGCGGGTATGACCACAACCACACCTCAGAGCATCTGTTTCCCTCATCACCTTTGGCAGCTGGACCCCTGATGCTGTAGTCATTAATCATAAGCTGATATACTCCTTCCATCCCTTTTACTTTTGGCTCAAAGATATGATATTCAACTTTTTCCCTAAATTGGCATGGATTTATAGTTATAAAGTTTTCTAAAACTGTCACGTTATGCAAAAGAATTACAATTAATTTCTCTGCATAGTAGCAGTATCTTAGGGATAGCAATTTTTCAAAAGAAATTTACTAATCAAATGTGCCAAAGTAGTCAAGTCTAATCAGATTATCTCTTTTATATTAGACATAATTCATTTTTCATGTTTTTATTAGTAGTTCAAGTGGCTGCTGCTGCAATTATCAGCAACTGCTGGTACCTGCAATTGTAATCTTGATTTCTCAAACATCAAAATTGGAAATGTCTATTTTAAGCAAGAGTCTAATAAACAGTTCTATATTTAAAATATGTTCTAATTCAAACCTGCCTCACCATACAAAATTAGTGAAAATCTCTATTTCTGAAATCCTGTATTTATGGTAAATACTGAGAAAGTGCTGTTACTTTTTCTGTCATGAATGGTTCTCCTGTAGAACCAAAAAAACCAAAAAATTAAGCACTTAAAATTAAGTCTTCACTTCTTTTTCAATAAAAAGAAAAAATAGGACAGGAATCAGAAAATAACCCTTATCTCAAGAATAGCTTGAATCAATGTGAAAAAGTGGATTAAAATTTACATTCAGGCTTTGTTTTCTCTAAGACATAGTATGACCACAGAATACACTGGTAAGAAAAACATTTACACTTCCTTAAATCAACTTCAAGCAAGGGAATATATAATCTGATTCTCAAACCAGTTTAAGCTATCACAAAGGTCACCAATCTTTTTATATAAACACATTTACAAAATTCCTAATAAGACACAGGAAAAGAAAATGCAACCAACATATTAAAAGAATAGTCTACAACTAGGTTGAGATTTCTTTCAGAAATACAAAGCTGTTACACAACAGTAGGCTAAAAAAGAAAAAAAAAATCACATTATTTAAATAACAAAAGGAAATCTGAGTCAACAACCATTATCATGTATTTAATAGTCTTCCTTCAAATCTAGCTGTCTACTCCCTAAGTTTAAAAAAAAAAAAAATCAACATTTCATTCATAGGCAGTTCTGTGTAAATCTAGAAACAAAACAAGAATATTTACTGCTGGCACTATTATCATTTCAGATATTATAATTATAAAAGTAATAGCTTACTAGAGATTGTTTGAAAGAGGCAAGTTGGACATGAAAATCAGCTAAAATAAAGATGGGTAGTTCTTTAATTGGCTGTTACACATCAAATTCAGTAACCCTTACAACATACTGACACTGACCAGGATTTTTCCAGTATTTGCTGGGAGGAGAATGGATGCCAATAATACCTACAAAGATCAATTTACTCAACTCTTACAAACCCTCCTTCATCCCACCCTATTTTAGCGACTCCTACCTCTGCAGTAACATATTTTACACCTTTTATAACCTCTAGTTTGTATCATCTATTTCTTCTCCTAGACTAGGAGTTGGAGGAAAAATTGTTAGCTATTATTTTTTATATACTAAATAATATAAACAAACCATAGCTCTATAGACATTTAAAATGCTTGCTCAAAAACAAAGTTCATTTAAAAAAAAAAGGGTATGTGCAACCATTTTTGGACTGTTTTGTAACATCTGAATACAGTTCCCATGTGGAAAAAAATAGGCATTACAAAAAGTTTTTATGTAACCAATACAATCTCAAACAAAATATCACCAAGACCTTTTAAACTTGACAACACTGTGTTACTGTTGTGGTTGTGTATATAGTATAAGCAGAACTTAATTTTAGAAGAGAAATAAAAGACTAACATTAGGTCAGAGGAATAAACTTTTAAGTGTATGAAAAACATATGAAAATTAGTGTGTTGTAATGTCACAAAGACAAACTTTACGGGAATAGGAAAACCCACCACCATAATAAATTCTTGATATACATTACAAGATGGTCATGATTACCCAAAGTGCTCAAGCTTTCAAATGCCCCTAAAGCATTTAACTTCTCCCATAAAAATTCAGTTAAGTATAGCCACATCTTCAAATCCTTAGTGCTTCTAAAATACATTACTAGTCACATATATAAAGTCATAAAAATAAATTCTGGCACTCAAAATAGAAACTACATCAATAGCAACAACATTAACCAACCACAAACTTACCTGAATCTTCAAAACCACTTTAATTTATCCAAAACGTCTATTTTCTGGCTAAGAACCATCACTTTCTTAGACCTCTTCATTTTCTCTTCACTTCCATCACCAGTACTAGCAGTTGGTTTTCTTTTTCGGGCCCATATTTCACAAAGAAACAGCTTTTATCACTTCGAGAGTTACTGTGTACGCGACGACAAGTAGAGAAAAACAAAGCTGCGTTGAGATGCGGGTGCTGGCCTGTCTAATAGGCTCCTCCTTTGAGCTCTTGTTAAGACCAGTTCCTATTTGTAAGCCTGGCAGCAAGTTAACATTTCAGTCTCAGCAAAACTACAAATACTGAATCATAGTCCTCGGGGCCAGCTGAGAATAGCTGAAACCATATAAAGGTTAATCTACAAATAATGAAGGCCTAAAATGTCTAAGATCTTAATAATTGAAGAGATACTGCAATACACTGGGCAAGGGAAAGACTATCAAAATCAGTAACATTAAGTGAACACTCGCAACTCATTAAAGAAAGATTTAAAATCCCTTAAGCTAAAATGATTCTACATTAATGAAATATTTGGGCAAAAAAGTGAAAAAAAAAAAATCACCCAAGCCATAAACTTATTCTCAAATGTTGACAGAAAAAAATTTATTAGAATTGAGCAAAAATTCTGTGTAAGACTATCAAGTCTGGTTACATAAAGATCTGAGACTTTTACATAAAAATCTGAGAGTTTAAATTTGCAAACATAAAACCAAAATACAGGGATGAAAGATTTTGGAAAATTTCTACAGTAATTAAGGAATCAATATTTTTAACACATAGAAAGTTCATATAAAATTCAAGAAAAAATCTATTAAGTGCCAAGGGTAAATGTGAAAAGAAAATTCCTTCACAAAAAGAATATAGAGGAAAAAGAGTCAACATTACTAAAAGCCAGCAAAATCATATACACAGTAAATATACTTGTTTTATCATATAATAGCAGAATGAAAAAGTGAAAATAAAAAAGAGGGAGTAGCAAAAACTCAAGCTATACTGGTGATATTGTATAACTCTTTGGGAAATAATTTTGTTACCATGTGGCAAAGTCATGAAAATGCTGATATTTATTAACATACATCATGGAATCTCCAAAAGATGGTGTGAGGGGCCAGAAAAACAGGGAGATGAAAAGTTTATGCTCAAAGAATTAGAAATAATTAGAAATTAATTAGAATTAATTAGAAATAATCTAAATGTGTAAAAGAAAAGTTCTGGTGGTTTGGTAAACATTAAGTAGCAATTAAATTAAAAATGATTACAAATGATCTATTTAACTGCCATAAAGTAAAATTTATGTAAAAATTTCTGTAGGAACAGGATACATCTATTTTAAAATGTGAATAGAAAAGCAGAGAAAAAACTAAAATAATATTAGTCTATTGTAGTGTCCCCAAGTCAAGGTTCTCATTTGAAGGGTGGTAGGACTTGAACAAGTAGCATTTATCAGTTTGCTTAGAAAATGACCATCAATACCATTTAATCTAAGAGAAAAATTTTTCAAGAAAAATGAGCACCAACTTTACATCCTAAAATTATAAAAAAATATATGGATGGTTTAGAACTATTCACAGACATAATAAAAACAGGGCATTTTTATTATTAAAATTGTTATCTGTCTACAGCGGTAAATACCTAGTGGATTATGGTAGGCAGCCACATATTCAGGGAAGAGATATATTTCAATTAATGCAAGAAGGAAGAGACTGGTGCTTATCAGTAGGGCAGAGAGGAAATCATACATACTGTCTAAACCAAACAGAAAATACTGTAAAAGTCTACCAGGCTAAAAATGACTACATAGGTAATATACAAAAACACAGCAAAATAAATCCACCCTGTAAAATGATCTATAAGTACTGATCATATAGGATTCATTCTCAAAACTCAACAAACATCTAATAAGGGGCTGATATCTAGAATATATAGAACTTCTACAAATCAGCAATTAAGAAAAAGTCCAAGCATTCCAATTAAAAAGTGGACAAAGGATTTTAAGTCATTTCTTCAAAGATTAAAAAAAGGTCAAGAAGGTTGTGAAAATAAGGTCAACATCACCAGGTGCTAGGAAAATGCAAATTAATACCATCACTTCAAATCCATTATAAAAAACCAGAAAACAAGAGTTGGCAAAGATGTGGGAATACTGTATAACCCTTATAAATTGCTGGTGGGTATGTAAAATGGTACAGCTACTATGAAAAATGGTGTGGAGAATCTTCAAAAATTAAAGATATAATTACCGTATCATCTAACTATTACAATTCTGGGCTTACACCCCAAAGAAGATAAAGCGTGGACTCAGATTATTTGTACATCAAAGTTCACAGCAGGCCTCCCTGGTGGCCTAAGGGCATTATCACTGCTATGGCCTGAGTTCGTTCTCAGTCCAGGGAGCTAATCCACATATGGTGCAGTGGACCTCTCATGTCTCGCCTGCTGCTTCCCTTAGCAGTGTGTTTCAGTCAACCTCATACTCTGCTCCCCACTCTGTCTCTGGTGAATCCTCTCATGCCCTGCACCTCTGGTCTAAACCTCAGGTATTCTATACAAACAAACAAACAAAAAAAATAAGTTCACAGCAGCAGCATTATTTACAATAGCCAGAATGTGGAAGAAACCCAAGAGCAGGATGATGGATGAATGGATAAACAAAATGTGGCAAGGAGCATATACATACAAAGGAATATTCTTCTGCATTGAAAATAATTTGGAATGTTACAATGCAGATGAACCTAAAGCACATTATATGCTAAGAAAATCAGTCACAAAAGGGCTAATATTTTTATAATTCCTCTTATGTGGCTTCTAGAATAGTCAAATTCAGAGAGATAGAAAGTAGAATGGTATTTGTAAAGGCTGGAGGTGAGGGGAAAAAGGGATTGTTTAATGGGGAGTTTCAGCTGGCAAAGTAGAAAACATTCTGAAGATTGAGGGTGTTGCTGATCACACAAGGTGAATGCACTTAATGCCATAGAACGGTATACTTACGAATGGTTAAAATGGGAACTTTTTTTTTTAAGATTTATTTTATTTATTTATACATACAAGAACTAGGGTGTAGGCCAGAGGTGCAGGAGATGAGAGGATTCACCAGACACAGAGTGGGGAGCAGAACAAGCAGACTGACTGAAATAAATTGCTGAGGGGAGCAGAGGCTGAGACAGGAGAGGTCTGCTGTGCCATGTGGGTCAGCTCCTTGGCCAGGGATTGAACTCCTGCTGCAGTGGCTGCTGAGAGTTTGACAGTGCTGAGACTTAACCCTTTGTGCCACCAGGGAGGTCTGAAATTATTTATTCATTTATTTAAAAAAAAAAAAAAGATTTACTTATACATACAAGAACTGGGGTACAGGCCAGAGGTGTGGGGTGGGGAGAACGGGGTGAGAGGATTCACAAGAGACAGAGTGGAGAGCAGAACAGGCGGATCTACTGAAACACACTGCTGAGGAGAGCACAGCAGCTGAGGGCAAGACAGGAGAGGTCTGCCCTGCCATGTGGGCCATCTCCCTGGGCTGGGGATGGAACTCTGCTGCAGAGGCTGGCATAGCTTGAGAATCCTGAGACCTTAACCCCTGCACCACCAGGGAAGACCCCTGAAATTGTTTATTATGGATAGCTTATTACTTTAAAATTATCTGGCAACATTGAAAGATAATTCTTGCCAGATGAACTACAATATGGACTACTCATCCTACATAGAGAAAAGTCTGCAAGAAGTCAAGCAAAATGAGGTAAATAAATAACTAAGAATCAGGAGTTCATGCTTTGTGCTGGAAGGAAAGGGTCTATATGCCGTGGCTATAGATTTGCCACATTTCCTTAGAAGGAAAAAAAAAAAAGAAACAGCTAGCTTAAAGTCTAAATTCTTATTTTATGGATGGCGAGGCTGCAATTAAATTACCCAGGTTTTTAGCCATGCTCAGATGGTGGTTCTCTGTGTAGGTTATTCAAGATTTTGTGCCAGTTCACAGGAGGAAAGGACAAACTCAGAGTGTTATAGAGCAACCCCGATATTAAACGGGTTCCTGGCTGTGGGTCCTCACCCGCGCGCTTTAAAGGGACTTATGAATACTCTACTACAGACACACACAAAAGGGTTAATAAAAGGTTTATTTACAAGAGAAAAAGAAATAAGGAAAATGTACAACTCAGGGAGAAAATAGGGAAATAAAGTCTTTAATGCGTCCTACCCGATCCCACGACCTGGAAACCCAAAGTCACTCTCAGAGCTGGCCGGACGCTCGGAGCTGGCCGAGAGCCCAAAAATGGAGCCCCCCAAAGCCCACGTGTCTGCCTTTTGTATCCACCTGGCTGCTTAACCCCACCCTCAGGTCCCAGCCACCTTCCCTTTGGTGGTGATGGGATTTGGAGTTCCCAGTGTCTTTGGCTTTGACCTGGGGTGGGGGTGGAGTCCACAAAGCCTATATGGAATTTGCTTTGGGACATCCTTTTTCCCCCCTAACAAGAGGGCTATTCATTTTGAAGAAAGCATCGCTAATTACACAATCTCCTCTTAACCAGAATACCTTATCACCTCAGTAATTCTAGTTAATATACTAAGACAATGTAAGTTTAATTTTGTAAGGCTTATAACAATACTCGCCTGAAGCTTTTAAATAAAGTTTTGACTATGGGCAAAAACAATGAGTATTTCTCCAACACTACCCAGAGGGAAAAACATTACTTTTAAAGGATTCATGTAATTTTTTCCTGAAATAATCCAAAGATAAGGGTAGTTAATGCCTTCTTTTTTTTTTTAAATTTATTTATTTATGCAAGCACTGGGTACAGTCAGAAGCACGGGAGGGTGAGAGGATTCACCAGAGCCAGAGCGGGGAGCAGAACAGGCAGAAGGACCGAAGTACACTGCTGAGGGGAGCAGCGGGCGGCAGGAGAGGTCTGCGCACAATGTGGGACCCTCGCTGGCGGTCAGGGATCGAACCGGCGCTGCAGAGGCTGCGGGCAGCTTCGCAGCCCAGCGCTCAACCGCTGCGCCACCCGGGAGACCCCAATGCCTTCTTTTTAAAAAAATTTTACATCTTGATAGTTACATCTTAGAGGACACTTGTTACGGACACACCTCTTTGGAGAAGAGGTGCCCTTTTCCCTGCCCCCACTTACCTGCAGCCACCGTAGACTGCAGGTCCCAGTATGCCATGAACCAAATTTCCTAAGCAGGGGGAGCCACTGGGAATTAAGAGGCAGAACTAAGTAGCCAGGTGAAGCTCTATAACACAGAAGGCAAGCGGGCTCTGGGGCTTCTTCTTGTGTTTTTTTTTTTAAAGATTTATTTATTGGGCCTCCCCGGTGGCGCAGTGGGTTGAGTGCAGCGCTGTGAATCTCTGTCTGCAGCCCCTGTGGCACTGATTTGATGCCTGCATGGCAGAGGAGAGTCGCACATGGTGCCACAGACTTCTCCTGACTCCCCCACTGCTCCCCTCAGCAGTGTATTTTGGGCCTTCTGCCTATTCTGCTCCCTGTTGTCTCTGGTGGATTCTCTCACCCTCCCACCTCTGGCCTGTACCCCAGTGCTTGTATAAATAAATAAATCTTAAAAAAAATTAAAAAATAAAATAAAATTTAAAAAAATTTAAAAAAAAAAGGATTTAATTATGTATACAAGAGCTGGGGCACAGGCCAGAGGTGTGGGGGGTGAGAGGACCCACCAGAGACAGAGTGGGGAGCAGAACAGGCAGAATGACTGAAATACACTGCTGAGGGGAGCAGCGGGGAGACAGGAGAGGCCTGCGGCGCCATGTGGGTCACTTCCCTGGCCAGGGAGCTAACTTGTGTTGCAGTGGCTGCCTCACAGTGCTGTGCTTAACCCCTTGCGCCACCAGGGAGGCCCCTGGGGCTTCTTGTTTCTACAGTTGCTTTTTTTTTTTTTTTAAAGATTTATTTATTTATGCATACAAGACTGGGGTATAGGAAAGAGGTGAGGGAGTTAAGAGGATTCACCAGAGACAGAGTGGAGAGCAGAACAGACAGATGGAATGGAGAGCAGAACAGGGTAAGACAGGAGCAGTCTGCTGTCATGTGGGTAGCTCCCTGGCCAGCTAGGGGTTGGGGACTGAACTCCTTCAGAGGCTGCAGATAGCTTCACATTGCTGTGCTTAACCCCTTGTGCCACCAGGGAGTCCCTGTTTCTACAGTTGACTTGCCCCAAGGGATTTCGAAGGTGTAGAGAGAGAGAGAGAGACTTGAAAGAGACACATGGATGAGAGACACATAAGAAGGCTGTCCTGGCAGAGTCAATGGCAGCCATTATCTTGATTTGCACAAGTTCCTATAACAGTGCATAGAAAAAAAAAACAACAACTTCTGGATTCTCGTTCTGTATGTCAGGAGCTTTTCTCAGTTGCCACTCCATTCTGACAAGTAAAAAGCTAAATAAACTGGGAAAAAAAAACAACTCTTCTAAAATCTGTAAGAAAAGGTCACAAAACAAAATGCTATGCTGAAAACTGGAGAAACAGACAGGCATATACAAAAAATTAATAATATCCCAGAGAAGAAACCACTAAAGAAAAACCAATCCTGGGGTAGGAAAACTGGTGAACTATGACAAATTTCCAAGTTAGGTTTAAACAAGTTTGAGTTACAAACTCCACAGGAAGCTAGTCACAAGGAGTTCACTAAGTTTTTGTGAATTTTGTCTTCAGGAGCTTGACCATATTATCAGTTTCAGATAAAAATCTGGTGCTTCTGGTAGGGTGAAAGGAGGAGAAACAAATCAATTTGAAGTAAGTTAGAGCACTCTGTTTTTAACAAGGCCTGCCCTTTTAGAAACAAAATGTATAACATTAATAAATGATAATGCCAGTAGAAAGAAATATGTGAAACAGTTAACTGAAAATGTCCCCAAGTTCATGTCAGACACAAAACTACAGACCCAGGAAGCATCAGAAAAACATCAAGAAGGATAAATACTGAAAACCTACACATAAGCACATCATTTTCAAACTTCAGAAAATAAAAGATAACGTGCAAGGATAAATGCACAGCCTATTTTGCAAAAGGAACTTCCTTTCCCCTTCTCCTTAGGTGATACTCCTTCCACTTTCAGTTCAAGAACCTTGCACTGACTGTTTCCCTCAAAGGAAATCTCCCAGATAAACACTGCTTGCCTTGAAAGGGATTCTTTAGTACCTGGCAATAAGCCTACCCACTAAGTGAGCTTAAGTGAGCAGAGATCAGTGCATAAGAGTTCTAATATCTGAGGATTTTACAACAGAAGAACAGAAAAGGGAAAGTTACAGAAGAGCTGACATATAGGACTCTAACCTTCAGAATAAGAAGTTACAGGAAACCTGCAATCCAAGTACATAATTATCTATGACAAGCAATGCCTAAAGTAATTAGAAAATATCTGCAAGGAAGAAAAAAAAGTGATGAAAACACTACATTAAAAATTCTTTATTTTTATAAAACACTACATTAAAAATTCTTCTGGTTCAATATTCACAACTAGAAATTGGTATTACAAAAATAAGCCCAGGGGCTTGTAGGGCGAAATCCAAGAAAATATTCACTATTATTTGATTACCTAAAACAGCTACCAAAAAAATGACAACAGGGGCCTCCTTGGTGTCGCAGGGGTTAGTCCCAGTGCTATCAAGCTATGTCCAGCCACTGCCAGCCACTAGGGCATGAGTTTGATCCTGGCCAGGGAGGTAACCCACCTGGCGCAGCAGACCTCCCCTGTCTCACCAGACCTCTCCTGTCTCACCCGCTGCTCCCCGCAGCAGTGTATTTCAGTCAGTCTGCCTGTTCTGCTCCCCACTGTGTCTCTGGTGAATCCTCTCACCCCCTGCACCACTGGCCTTCACCCTGGTTCTTGTATGCATAAATAAATAAAAACAAATCTTTAAAAAAATGCAAACATTAAAGGTCCACCTGTAAATGTATGCTTAAAAAATAATTACGTAAGATTACCAACTACTAAAGTAAGTGAAATGGAATACAATAGTATTGCATATAATGACTATTATACTGGAATCTGTATAAAAATATCAAGTTATAAAGAGTTCCCAGAGAAAGGAAAGACTGGGCTCTAAAAATATAATATGGGAAAAATGTACATAAAAAAATGCAGAGATCTTGGGGCCTCCCTGATGGCGCCAAGGGGTTAAGCCCTGCACTATGAAGCAATCCGCAGCCTCTGCAGCACAAGTTTGATCCCCAGCCAGCCAGGGAGCAGCCCACATGGTGCAGCAGACCTCTCCTGGCTCACCCGCTGCTCCCTTCAGCAGTGTATTTCGGTCAATCTGCCTGTTCTGTTCCCCACTCGGTCTCTGGTGAATCCTCTCATGGCCTCCCCCCCACCCCCGCATCTCTGGCCTGCTGTACCCCAGCTCTTGTATGCATAAATAAATCCTTTTTAAAAAATGCAGAGATCAGTGCATAAAAAATGACAATTATCTAAAAGTATAATACTGGGAGTTAATAAGGTAGAATAATATATATTCTGTGTACTGCTTATTAGAGGGCAATGTGGAAAAAATCAAAATTACAAATGCATGTAGCTGTTGACACAGCAATTGACTTATATGAATTTATACTACAGAAATACCGGGATGTGTGAGAAGTGTCTATGCACTAAATTATCTACTACAGCACTGTTAACAATCAAAAACATAAAAGTATGTCCAAATCAAAAGCTAAAAAAGTGATTCAATACTAGTATGAGCCACACAATGTAATATTCCTATAGCCAAGAAAAATGAGAACACACTTCATAAAAGGATAAAGATAGCTCTTTGGCAAACTGTATTTTTCCAAGATGGTTGCAGCAAGATTTCCCACCCTATATTCTTCTTAATACACTCTTTTGAAGCTTCTACCTTGAATCTGTGAGTGTTTTATCAGAACAAAGCTGTGAGTGTTTTATCAGAACAAAACTGATGCTATCTAATTGTCTACTCCTAATAGATAATAAAAGGGCATTACACCTGGTACTTTTGGACACTCACTCTTGAACCTAGATCACGCTGTTAGGAAACCACACATTTGGGTATTCTGACTGACAGTCAAGTCTCAACCAGCAGCAGCAGCAGCAGCAGCAAGATACCTGGGAGATGATTCTAGCGCCTGCACTGACTACAACCCATGAGAGAGAAAAAGAACTGCCTACTAACCCACTCAACTACCAGAACCAGGAGAAACAAAATGATTTTTAAATCAGTAAGTTCTGAGGGGTCTTTTTATCTTTTGATAAATAATTGGAACAATATGAAGGTGAAAAATTTAAGTTATATTATCGTTGGTCTGATGCTTTAAATTGTGTAAAAAGGGGAAGAAGAATACACAGATTTCATTGTAAACTTTGCAAGAATATACAGCAAAGTAAGATTTTCTCTAGGGAAAAGAAGTGAGTGGAATATAAGATGGAAAGGAGACTTTCAATGTAATTCTCTCAGTGTAAATTTTGACTAATGAACAAATTAATGAAGTAAGAAAATACTATCAGTGAAACACATGGATGGTATAAAAATGAGCAAGGTAATTTTGGAACATGAGTGGTTTAAATTTTTAAAATTTATTTATACAAGCACTGGGTACAGTCAGAGGTGTGGGAGGGTGAGAGAATTCACCAGAGCCAGAGTGGAGAGCACAATAGGCAGACTGACGAAGTATACTGCTGAGGGGAGCAGCAGGCGGCAGGAGAGGTCTGCGTGCCACGCCCGGTGGCCGGGAGCAGCCGGGGATCGAACCAGCGCTGTAAGGCTGCTGGCAGCTTTGCAACCTAGCGCTCAACCACTGCGCCACCGGGGAGGCCCTGAGTGGTTTAAATTTATTTCAAAATATTTTCACATTCTTCCCCTTGTAAAATGATACAAGGGTCCATATCTGCCAAATACCACATATTTAATGACAATGTTATGTCCCACAAACATTTCCTAACTCTGAACCAGATTTTCCAGTCTGATAGTTCCTTAAGCAGACAATTTAGGAAAACAGAAGAAAAAAAAATCACACACATACATACATGATTCCAGAAACACAAATGGCGTTGAAAAAATACCATTGAAAAAACACCATCTTTAATCTAAATTGCCATTTAGTTGCAAAACCTCAAGTACATCCCTGTTCTTGCTTCCATTTCCTAATCCATAAAACCTGTATTTACTGATTATACCATGGTAAGGTCCAAATGAGATGTGTCAAAATGCTGTAAAGTTCTGTGACTGCACCATATAACATGTAACTATTTAAAAATTATCTTATCACCGATCTTGCAATTATCCTTTATTTCACAGAAGTCTCATTTCTCTAAAGTTTATAACTACTAACGAATGCAGTCAATGAAAGGTAGTGTTCTCTAAATTTAAGCTCTCTAATACTAAAGTAACTTAGGTCCAAGAAATATTGAGTTACACTTCAAAAAGAGTTGGTATCAACTGAGTGGAACACATTTTGGCTTGAGTTTTATGCAAAGAAAATTATATTTTGGTGGAGAAATGCTGAAGGTGTCTGATAATTACACAGTGCAAGAGTCCCACATCAGGCTACCCTTTTTGAGACCAAACAGTATCTGCTGTATCAATTGTGGAAAAAGGCAGAAAAACCATGAATGGCTGGTTCCTCACTTTGCTTCTCCCTTCCCCACCTACTGCCTTGAAGAGAGGATGAATGCTGTTTATCAACATTTATTTCGAATATCCTTATAAAGCACTAAGAATTATTTTCAAAATTCAAGACACAACTTCAAGAACTCATTCTCATCTAAAGGAACTTATTAAATTTTTTTGGGTCCAGAGTTGATGTTTAGATCAAGATAGCCAATAACCTCAAATTATCCCATGTTGCTTTTCTCATTCTTAAATGTCTCTATTCTGTTCCAACAAGAGACAGGTTGAGAAAAGGCTCAATGATGACTTCAAATGATGTTAACCTATGATAAATAATTCAACATGCATTATATGCAAAATTGCATAAAAGTAACATCATATGGTGTAAACCCAAATGAGGAAAAGAAACACTTTCCAAAAAAAGTTTCCTGGTTTCATGTATTTTTATCAAGTCACAATTTTACCATTAGGAGGACTTTTTTTTAAAAAAAAGCTTCCCATCCTACCATACCTCCCAGCTATTATTCAAAACCAAATGTATTTTGTACCTCTTACTTTGTCGATGAAAACATCAAATATCCAAAACCCATAAATAAGAACAGTAAGGTAGCAAAAATGGACTACATACAGCAAAAAATTTATCACAAAGTCCCTGTATAAAAGCTTATAAAACTAAGAGTACATTAACTTTTTATGCATATTCTATATGGCGATATATATAAAATAAAATCAGTTGGCAATTCAGGCTTAATATAATATGTACAGTCCCAGATTATGTTTACTGTTTCCCACACTAAACCACAGGGTCTTTTTTGATTTCTAGTGCTTAATACACTGTTAAAGAGTTTTATAAACCTACTGAATAAATGAACTTCAGATAAAATTAATAATTTATTTCCTAGTATACAAAAGAATAAAAGCAACAAATTAGTAAATCAGAGGCAGTTCACAGTAGGTTAGAGCTAATCAGCAAAATCATTCTAGCAAACAGCTTTGAAAATTTCAGTGCATCAATGAATTAAGGCAGTTAAAAAAAAAATCACATTCATGGGTCTCCCTGGAGGCTCAAGGGGCTAAGCACTGCACTATGAAGCAATCCGCAGCCTCTGCAGCACAAGTGAGTTCGATCCCAGTCGATGGAGGTGACCCACAGGGCTCAGTACACCTCTCCAGTATCACCCCTTGCTCCCCTCAGCTGTGTACTTTAGTAGATCTGCCTGTTCTGCTCCCCACTCTGTCTCTGGTGAATCTTCCAATCTCCCCTCTCACTGCCCCCCCTCCAAGTTGGCTTGCACCCTAGCTCTTATATGCACAAATAAATCTTAAAAAAAAAAAAAAAGGCAAATAAATGCACAGATTACAATTATACAAACATCTTTCTGGAGGCTAGCAAATGAAGGTCAAGAGTAGAAAGCTTACCACTACAGGGAAAAACATGAGCTGCAAAGATTTACATTTTCTTGTTGTTTTTCTCCCTTCAGTTTAGGAAGCAACTTTAATATCTGCATACAAGTTGTATTCTATTTAACTGTAATTTCTCTCTGAGAAAACTTTAAAAAATAACTCAGCTGATCTGGGGGACATGCAGGTAATATAATATGCATGACCACCCTCACATTTGTGAAAACCAATAGATGGATTAGTAAAAATTTACCTGACACAGTTTTAAGAAATTTAATTGCAAATGCCCATGCTATTTACTTGAATGAATGTGCAAAACTTTGCTTTTAGGAAAGCTCAAATTTAATTTTTTTAAAGATTTATTTGCGCATGCAAGAACTGGGGTACAGGCCAGAGGTGCAGGGGGTGGAGGGAGGTGAGGATTCACCAGAGACAGAGTGGGGAAACAGAACAGGTGGATTGAAACACACCGCTGCAGGGTGCAGTGGGAGAGACAGGAGAGGTCTGCTGCTTCTGCTCCCTGGCCTGCAGGGATGGAACTTGGGCTGGCTGCAGTGGCTGTGGATAGCTTCATAGTGCTGCGACTTAACCCCTTGTGCCACCAGGGAGGCCCAGGAAGGCTCAAATTTAGTAAGCATTTGTATTTCTATCTTACCTGTTCCTTAATTTTTAATGAGAAATACCTTGAAGAGAAGAAAATAGGACCCTAAAGTTCCTTAACATTTACAGGTCCTCAAAATTTCCAAATCAAATGCTATGTACTAGCGGAACAGTTATGAGTCCAAATCATGACACGAATCCATGTCATGGTAACAAAAATATCAAGGTGATTAAAGAAATCACTCAGCGGGCCTCCCTGGTGACGCAGCAGTTGAGCGCTGGGTTGCAAAGCTGCCCACAGCCTCTGCAGTGCCGGTTCGATCCCCGGCTGCTCCCCGGCCACTGGAGGAGGGTCCCGCATGGCGCGCAGACCTCTCCTGCCACCTGCTGCTCCCCTCAGCAGTGTACTTCGGTCCTTCTGCCTGCTCTGCTCCCCGCTCTGGCTCTGGTGAATTCTCTCGCCCTCCCGCGCTTCTGACTGTACCCAGTGCTTGTACAAATAAATAAATAAATAAATAAATAAATAAATAAATAAATAAATAAATAAATCTTTAAAAAAAAAATCACTCAGCAAAAGAGTAATGGTAGAGATAACAATGGTAATGGCTAACGATAAGCACTATACTGTGTGTTAGGCACCGTACAAAGAAATTTATGTCCTTTCATTTAGTAGTAACAAGAAAACCTTTTAAGTTGACTGCTACTACTTTCATTTAAGAGGAAAATAAAAGGAGGAAGAGGAAAATAAAATTGAGTCTGACTTTCCCAAAGACATGTAGCTGTTGTGTGCTGGAGGCAGAACTGAAAATCAAACAGTGTAGATAGAGCCCACTTTCTTAGCAATGCTTTATTCTTGAGAAAGACCTGTCATCAATTGATAGGTAAAATACTGTATTAATAGTATTAATAATAATTGTGAAACCAGTCTTTCTCTTCTTAAATTTACCCCCAATTAGATGTTATTCTTGAGTACAAAAACAAAATCTTTTACTTCTTAGAGAGAACTGGATGGATAGTAAATGTAGAAGCATAATGAAAACAGTTTTTAAAAGACCTTCATTTCTTTAAGTAATATAATATTTGATGGGTCTCCCTGGGGCACAAGGGGTTAAGCTGCAGTACTAAGAAGCTGTCGGCAGCCACTGTAGCACTAGTTCGATCCCTGGCCAGGAAGGTGACCCACATGGCACAGCAGACCTCTCCTGTCTCACCTCAGCAATGTGTTTCAGTCAGTCTGCCTATTCTGCTCCCCACTCGGGTCTCTGGTGAATCCTCTCACCCCTGCACCTCTAGCCTGCACCCCAAGCTCTTGTATGCATAAATAAATAAATCTTTAAAAAAATATGTAATACTTGTGGCAATACAGAGAAGTAGCACTGAAAAACAATGGCTACTCAAACTCCCTTATTAGATATAAGGCAGAGTATCCTTGATGGTATATAAAAAGGGCCATGATCTCCTAAAGAGACCTAGTGGCTGACAGATTCATAGGAAGGGGTTTCCTAAATCTTGTTCTCAACCTGGAGTAGTTGGGTCAATGTTTTTAAAAATCTTACAAAAATCAGACTACAGTTTAAAAATTATTCTAACAGCAAGAGTAATGTTAATATTCTCACCTACAGTTCTGTCACTTAAACTTTAACCATTAAGGCATTTCTTTGGTGATTACATATGCAAAATTAAACTAGTATCATGCATTTTTCTTTCAAAATTAAACAAGGATTATAGGTACTTAAGTTTAAGATGGCCAGTCCTCTGATCAAAAAAAGTACCTACTGAAGAGTTATGAAACACCAGAAGTAAACAAAGAGAACAACCCTATGCCCAATGTTTCTTGCTAGCCTTCTTGGCTAGTTTAAGCAAAAGAGCAGCAGCACAAATATAACCCAGGCATTAAACCCCTATAAATAATCTAGAACTCCTCAAAGTGCTAATCCCATACCACCTATTGATAGTCACCTAGTATCATTAGGAATGCAAGAGGCAAGGGGTATGGAGATAACCTGAATTCTTTTTTTTTTTTCACATTTTATTTAAATTTTATTTTTTATATTCCCCATACAATCGCAACCCCTAACCTGGATTCTTAAATTTAGCTATTATGTTTAGGAAAAATACAAACTAAAAAAACAGTTGGATTTCCACTTTAAAACACAGTTATGTCAGTGGAAATTTAAGTGAGCTCTTTACCATAATTCACATGACTAAATTAAAATCATCAAGTAAAAAAGGGAAAACAATGCAAAGTAGTTGACCAGGTTCATCTGTAAAATAACATCACACATCAGCCAAAACAAAAATACATGTAACTTAACAGTTAGGCGCCTTTGGTGTCAGCTCAAAAACCTAGACTAACGCTTAGATTCTAGTATCAGCGCCTAATGGTGAAGAGCTGTTGCAAGAGCATAAAAGCACAGGGCTTACTACATTATAGTAGCTTATCAATATTTTCACCTTAAACTTACACAATGTTTTATGTCAATTATATCTCAAAAACAAAACTGCTCATAGGTGCCATCATGACGGTTAGACCTCCTGGAAATATGTTCAACAGTGAAAGGTATCCACCACCAACCATTAACAAAGAAATTCCTTTTGAAGTCAGTTTTACAGATAGAAAGTACTAAGCAAGCCTTACACATAGGAACAAAAATCTTTTCAAAATTCATTTGTAAAATGTAGACAATCTGGCATTAAATGGAAATCACAGATATGCATGTACATAAGATTATACATGTACAGATACGGGATTAATTTTTTTAAACACTTTGAAATATCATTAGAAAAATTTCATTTAGAAGATGATTGTAGTATCCAAAATAACAACAAACAAAAATTCTAGTCTTGATCTTCCGGCAAAATTTCCCTGGAATTAAGTTCTTTACCATAAGTACTTCAGTTTTTTAGTATGTACTGTGGAGGGAGAAAGGGCAGTATATAACACTGCCCATAACTATTTAGCTCAGGTATTTAGCTAGAACGCGTATGTATTTTCAGAAATGCTACCATTGACAACTACTTACGTGGAAACAGAGTAACTTCTGCACCAGTTTAAGGTGAGAGGATATTGCCTGTAGTCTTTAAAATCATCCTACCATGCAGGTCAGTTAGCTAGGATGAATCTGTTTTCTGAAGGCTAAACTTTGGGAAGAAGTATTACTAACTCACATCTATGTAAGAACAAATGCATTAACAAAGGAACTACAAAGAATACATATTATATTGCTTATTAAAATGTCAAGATTCCTGACTCAAAATAAACGCTCCATATAAACTCCAGTTTTGATATTATAAAAAACATAAAATACTACATGATACAATGCCAACACGACATACAAATTTAAAAGGGTGAAAATTACTTTTATACTACTAAGTCTACCTAAGTGAAAATACCACGTTTATTTCCTGTATGTAATAGGGGAAAATCACAAAGGAGCGCCCTAATTTTTCTTATTGAAGTGTCTGAGATCAAGAACACAATTATCAACAGTATTTTCTTACAAACAGAAACTAAATACACAGCACCTAGTTTTGCTTCTGAAAAAGGAATTTTAAGTTGCTACATGCCAAAGGGCATCTCTCATGCATTTCAAATATTTGACTTTTTAAATGAGATTAAAATATAATGTTATATACCTGAAAAAGTATGACTTAATTACATACCCCTTGCAAAATACTGTGAATGTGAAAGATGAATGGTTCCTCTGACACTACCTAATTCAGTGACAGATGAAATTGAAGCCCCTAGGAAGGCTAAATGCGTGCTCCAATGCTACACTGCTGTGATTTCTACATTCCCAACACTGCTAGATCTCTCTTCTTGGGGACATTCACTTCCCCCTCATCCTGGTCCTGTCACGACCATGGTACATAGTGCTCATGCTCCTCCTTTTCCTCCAACCTCCTCCAAGGTCCATTTAATTTTCATATCCCTCTTCATTAAACCCTCATTTTTCTCCCTCCCTCACCCTGAAAGGACTCTTAAATTTATATCCTAGTAGTGTTCAAATTTAATTTTACAGGTCAGTGTAATTACAATAGTCCAGCTATTTAGAATTATAATTTTAAGTTACCTTTTACTAGTCACTTTCAATATTTTAACTATTCTAATTTAAAGAAATTTATAAGCATTATCATGAAAGATAACAGATCAAATCTTATTATTTGCTTATTACTTGGGACACTGATTCTGGTCTTGTTTGCAGCTATAATTTAGCTTTTATACAACTACCTTAAGGATATTTAGGATATCAAAATGTGAAAAGACATTATTGTAACCAAAATCAAGGTAATTTTAAAGCGTGAGGTTTGCTGAACAGCTCTTTTCTCCACTGTGTGACCTACTTAGGTATTTATCATCACATGACTGGAACTGCAAAATATTTTTTGCCAGAGTATGATTCAATTAAAAGAACTAGGAAAAAAAGAATTTCTCACCCCCGATGGTACTTTCTTGAAATTCATGAAATTGGCCTTTCACAAAACGAAGCACTAGGCTTGATTTGCCAACAGCAGACTCTCCCAGAAGTACTAGTTTGAACTGGCATATTTTATTTCCAGTATTTGGCCCGTTGGGTCTTGTTGCTCCTCGATTAGCCATGTCCAAATTTGAAAGAAGTCCCTAATTTCAGTTTTTTGAATGAACTTCCAGGATGTGAGGTGTCAATTTTTCTTCTTCCGGAGGTAAAGAAACCTGTAAGGAAACAAATATGAAGTAAAACAAAGCATTATCTACTATTAAAAACTTAACTAAACCTTGCCCACAACATGTCATTGCATGGCAATTCTAAACTCTACTAGGTACTGAATGTCCTCTGGTTTAATTCACTATTTCAATATCGAAATAATGTAAGGCATGAACTTTTAGCCTGAAATCATGTTTTCATTTTCAGAGCTTTTTACTTTTTTAAGACTTAACTTTGTTCTAGGTACTACTTTTAGTACTCACATAGTCACTAAACAATCCTATGGACTATTACAATCCTTAAAAAATTGAGGAAACATACACTGAGGTTATATAATTTGACTGAGGTCACATAGCTACTGTGACAGAGCGGTGACAGAGCTGGGTTTTAAAACTGAGGCAAGAGTTCAGGTTCTGGAACCAGACTATTCAGGTTAAAGCAATTCTGATGAAAGCTCTTAGTGTTGATCCTAAAACGTAAGCAAGAGCTCCAAAACTGCTGGCTATATTAGAAGATTTCTATTAAATAGTACCATTCTATTAAATGGTACTTTTTTTTTTTGTTTTGCTTAACAGAGACTTTGGAGCAACCAATTTTAAAGCTTCTAGGTTTGTGTATCTATTAGCTACAGACTGTTTTCTCATGTACTCAAGTATGTGTCTGGCAATGTTAGCAGTAGTTGTCTACATTGCTAAGCTTGTTTTTTTATTTACTTATACTTTTCTATAGTTTTTGGGCTAACAAATGTCATTTTCTATATAATGCATTTGGAAAAAAACTAGTCTTTATGCCAACTTCTTTTATGTTGTCTTACTGTCTAATGAGACTACTTTTCAATCTCAAAGGAATCAGCAAACACTTAAAAGAATTTTTCCCAAACTACTCACAAATCAGCTTTCTTCCACTGTAATAAAAAGATCATCACATGCTAACAATACTAAATGTGAAGATTCTCCCCCTATAACCTCTGCAATTTAGCTACCTCACATAAGAAATGTGCCTTTCCCATGAACTGAGTATATAAGAATCACTCTTTAAGTTCATTAATAAACCCATAAAAGCCTATATTCTGGCGACCATAAAATCATTTCTGCCTTATTTAAACACAAGCTCTGAAGAGTCCTTATCTTTCTTTAGTAATACATACTGAAACATTCATAGATGAAATGATGTGTCTGAGTTGCTTCCCAACAATGAGAACATAAATAAAACAAGATTGGCAACAAGAGAATTGAAGCTAGGTTCTGGGATCATTATACTATTCTCCCTATTTCTTTATATTTAAAAAATCTTCTGTAATAATAGTTACAGAAAAAAAGCTCCAATTCCCACATTTAACTAAGCCCCAATTCCCCCACTCTAGCCCTCAGGAAACATACCAGACCAGATTTGGGGATCTAATCCTGACTTTACTAGTCTCTGCCGGAACAAATACTTTCATTTCCAAGTCTTTATTTTGGGTATACCCAATTTACATAGCTACTGTGAGAATGAGAAAATATACGTTAAGAAATCTAATACAATGCTAACACATAGAGATCGAAAACTGGTCTGTGGTAAAACAAGCAACAGAATGCCATGTAGGCTGAAAATGCACCAACCATGTGTCCGGGTAATATTATACAGAACAGCAATTTAAACTCTTCCCAAATGTCTTTTTATCTACGAAATTGACAACCAGTAAATTGAAATAAGGGAAACATCAGATTCGCATTAAAAAAAACCCAGCAAGACAAGGTTAGTAGTTAGCCTTGCCTTTAAGGTTTAAAGCTATTGGATTTTAGTTACCCCAAGGCTCTCAAACAAGAAACAATTCAATTATACAGTCAACACATTACGGGTAAGTGCTTATATGCACAACTCACCGAAACTTCCATTTTGCAAAAGAAAGATTTTGCAGAAAATGCAATTTTAAATCTTTTGAAAATAACTTATTCTGACGTCCTTACGGGTGCTCTTTAACAAAAATTTCATGAACAGCTGCAGTTAACATTACGCAAATATTTTGTACCAGGCCCCAGTCTGTTAATTTTGCTTACAGTTCCCCTCAGCTCCTAGGTCCCGGTTTTACATTGAGAATAACTCTGAGCTGTCCTGAGTATACGGTGGTGTGCCCATGGGATTTTTCTTTATTAGTTATGTGAAAGGTAACTGATACAACGCTCAGATACCGCTTCAGCAGACGACCAAAAAAAAAAAACCAAATATGTGAATTATGACGTTCAGAGGTTAAAAAGTCTGAAAGTCTTGGGGGTGGGGGCGCGGGGCGGGGACAACCAGGGAAGACATCACAACAGGTTTAATGGTCTCTACCTACTTAGGGTGCCCCACAGCCTGGTGATCCTCAGTTCTTCAGTGAACTGCTGTCCCCCACCTCATGCAGAACAGACACTATTTCGACCAGCCTCCTCCTCCCTCCATGAACCCGTCTTTGGAAGTCGAAGGTAGGCGGAGCTGCCCAAACTCACACCTGCTGTAGGCCCCGAACCCCCGGGCAGCGCACCTGAGCAGCTGCAACAACCCAACTTCACAGGTGCGGAACAAGCCGGGCTCGCCGGGCGCGCTGGCCAGCTGCCCGATCCTGCTCCCCCGAACCAGGCCGGGCTGAGGCCAGGACCCCCCCACGCCAGCCCGCCCCGCACCCCAGGACTGGCAGGCCAGGAGCGAGGCGGAACCACGGCCTCCAGGACGCCTTGGCGGCGCCATCTTGAGAAGGGAAGCGGGTGACACCCGTCGCTCCCTCAGTCAGTGCCCGAACCCTGATTTCCAGAGCCCCCCGGGGAAGGAGTCACAGGGCCGGCGGAGAGCGCAGCGGGACTCGACAGCTCGCGGCCCGAGGCGGCGGCGCGCGCGGGAGAAGGGGCGGGGGACCCCGCGCCGGGAGGGCGGCGGGCGGGCCGGGGAGCGCGGACCAGCCGGGTCCCGGGCTCGCTTGGCCGGCGGGGGAGCAGCTCGGTTACCTGAGGCGCAGCGCGCGGGGCCGCGGGGGCTCGGAGGCCGAGGCCGAGGCTGTGGCTCTGGCGGCGGCGGCGTCTCCTCCTCGCGCCGCTCCCCTCAGACTGGACGGTGCCGGGCTCGCGCCGCGGTGCCGCCCCCGTCGGGCTCCGTCCCCGCCTCTCCCTGCTCCGCCTTCCTCCGGCCTCTCTCCTCCTCCGCCGCCGCCGCCGGCGCTGGAGTGCCGAGGAATTCCTCCTCCCCTCCCCGGCCTCCTCCCCTCAGGCCGGCCGCCGGCTCCTTCTCGAACTAAAACACAAACACTCAAGTCCCAGCGCCGGAGCCACTTCCGCCGCCCAGCGCCGGCCTCACCGCCACGTCGCTGCACGTCGCGGGCTACGCCCCGCCGTCACTTCCGGTCGCCGCCGGCACCAGCGCTTCATCCGCTCAGGCCTGCAGTTCAAAACCCTTCGAGTCGCGGCGGCTTCGCGGGGCGGGGCGGGGCGCGTCACGTGACCCGCACCGCCCTCCCCCGCCCTCTCCCCAGGCGCGCGGGCCCCGCCCTCGCCGGCGCCATTGTTATCTGGGCGGTGGTCCTGTGCTCGCGGCGTCCGGGCGTCCCGGAGCCCGGGCAGCTCCTCGCCCGCCCCCACTTCGGGCTACCCCGGAAACCCTGGGGGTGTTGCGCTCAGCCTTGGTGGTGCGGCCAAGTTTCCTCTGAATATTTGCGCACAGTCCCCCTGACCTTACCCGGTGACACCCCCTATCCTGACAGCTGGTAGAGGGGTCTTGAAAGAGGATTTCCCAGCTCGAGACCCTCGACTTGACACTGGGGCTGGGGTGGGGGGTGTAAAGGATATTTACTCCAAAGAGAAGGGAATAAACTTCTTCAGCCCCAAAGCTGTCTGTCTGCAAGAGGCGAAGTCTTAAAAACTTGCTGTCAGGGAGAGTTTACTTGATTTTGGTGGAGGGAGGCAAATCCTAAAATAAGTTTCCTTTTGCTCATTGCTGTGCTGAATGCTTTGCAGGGATTGTCCGATTTGTGTTTTTACACTGGGGCTGTCACGCTGAAACTGACTGTTGTCTGCCTTACTGCTTTAGTAACTCCACCGAGTGGTTCTCACCCCTGTTTAGCACGGTGCCTGGAGCAAATCTGAAGTCATGGATGTGGAATTGGTGGATGAGGCGTGCCTGTTTGCAGGTACAGAATCTGAGGCTCAGAGATTGAGTAACTTGTCCAAAATCTCTACGGACTTGATGAAATTGGATTCCAACTTGCAGGCTGGCTCCACAACCGAAGCCCAAAACATTACCCTCGTCTGCAGACCTGCATAAGGCGTTACTTTGGTTAAAGCTTACAAGGTAGTCACTGTCCAGGCATCTGAAAGAAAAATAAATTAAAATTCGTCTTGTACTTTGATAGAATTCTAAATTGATTTTCCCTCAGGATCAGGACTACTTTTGAGTTTGCAGTTTACCATTTATAGCCCTGTTTTGAGGACATCAATATTGATTGTCTTTGAGGTGTACTTGGGTGAGGTATCCTATTGGTGCTCAGTCAACATTATGCAATGAAGATGATTTGAACCCTTGAATAGCCAGTCTATCAGATCAACTCCTCAGTTACTAACCAGAAGAACATAATTATCATATGTGAATAGTATCTGTGGCACTTTATCACCAAGGGATTTTTCCAATATGACGTTAGTCATGGTAATACTTCTTGGACAATCCCTGGAAGAATCAGGAAATAGGATATGTCACATCAGTTTTGGCATGTCAACAGTATGTCCAAATCCAAACTTGTCTCATCCCAAACTTGCTTTTGCTTGGTGACAGGCATTAACAGCCTCCCAGTCATCTGGACTTGAAACTGCAAAATCATCTTCACCTCTTCCATTATCCATTCTATCAAAAATTCTCTTATCCCCAAATCTGAGACATAATCCCAATTTTTTGGGGCCATGGTAGTATTCCTACAAACTGGAATTAATGCACATGCCTGGCTTTTCAATCTATACAGTTTAGCCAGTTATTCTGCTGGAAAACATTTGATGGTATCTCTGCTTGCAAAAACAGGGCCCCAGATTCAGCGATTCTAGTGCCAACCTAGGTTTCATTTATTCTTTTTCTATACCCTTTATCTTTCCTCTTGCCAGACTCTTGGTCTGTACCCTAATCATGCCAGTCTACTCTATATTTCCTGATGATGCCTGTGCGTTAACATTTTGGCATCTTTGATCACTTTGTTCTTTCCTCCTGGAACACCATTTTCCTACCACCCGTCTCTGCAAGTCTCTCCTTGGGTGAGATTCCTAACTCCTCTGGACAGTATCTGAGACTACTACTACTGAATTTATCTTTTTCCTGCAGTTTCACAGTACTTTGCTTTACTCCCTGTAGTGATTCTAGTAGCAATAGTGCACCCTTAGCCATGGAAGATATGTTCCAACACCTTCCATGGGTGCCTAAAGCCACAGATAGTACCAAACCACTGTATTTTTTCCCTATATGTATGCACCTATGATACGGCTTAATTTATAAATTAGACACAGTCAGTGATTAGCAACAATTAATAGGCTAGAACAATCATCACAGTGCACCTTAACAAAAGTTATGTGAATATTCTTTCTCAAAAATTTTAACTGATAATATTTTCAGACTAGGGTTGACCACAGGCTACTGAACCTGCTGAAAGCAAAACTCCATAGCGGGGGGACTACAAATATGCCTCATTTTACAGTCAGAGTGCCTAGACTTTTTTCCATAGACTTGTATTCCCATTAGACATTGAAGTTCTTAAGGGCCTGCCCTATAATTTATTCATTATTTAATTTTTTTTTTTAAATTTTGTGTAGAAGAACTGGGTACAGGCCAGAGGTGTGGGGGGGAGGGGCTGGGAGGTGAGAGGATTCACCAGAGACAAAGAGGGGAGCTGAACAGGCAGATTTACTGAGATACACTGCTGAGGGGAGCAGTGGGCAAGACAGGAGAGGTCTGCTGCGCCATGTGGGTTAGTGCTGTGTCCAGGGATCCAGCTCAGGCCATAGTGGTGAAAGTGCTGAGACTCAACCCCTAGGCCACCAGGGAGGCCCACATTATCTCACTCCTTTTGGAACTTTGATGGATGTAATAAAGACTTCCAAAATATTTGTGAACTTATTTCCATTTAGAAATGTGAACATTTGACCCAAGACTTCATAACTCATGAATACTGAAATTTATAAACTGCCAGGAACTCTCCAATTTCATCATCCTAGGATCTTCCTCATTCATTTCTTTTTAACAATTTTGTTTTTAGATGCATGGCCTTCATGAATACATTCCACAATATTTTGAAGCTTAGTCGTGTTGTTTGCCTGGGAGACTGCTACTCCCATTGCTAACACTTCTTAGATCCAGTGGTTTTTTTTTTTATGAAATACCACAGTAAAACTTTGCTTACTATGTTTTTTTTTTTCCCTCTAGCCCCAGATAACTAAGGAGGAATAATAATTATATATTTAGTGTCAAACATGGGGTATAATAGTTCATAGACTGTGTCAAGGTAGCTACAAGTGGGCCCTGAATAAAGTCATCAGATCTTAAATACTGTCCTTAATGCTTGCTTTTCCCTCAAATCTCTATTCAACTAATCCAACTAATCTCCTTGACCTTGCATCTCTCAATCACACACAGCACAGTCTATCTTCTACCTTTTCTAAATCTTTTCTCCCTTGTATGGTTGAAAAATTAATCTTTGCACAGTTGTTAATGAACGATAATATTTATTTTGAGCTGGCACTCCTTATAATTCCTTAACTCTTACATAAGGAATTATAATTACGGTGGCAAGGCAATGAGCAAAAGGCTGTGGAAACTTGATCTACTCATGTTTTAAAAGCTTTTGTCTTTGCCTGGGCCACCTTGGTGGTGCAAGGGTTAAATTTCAGTGCTATCAAGCTATCAAGCCAGCCACTGTGTAATGAGTTCAATCCTGGCCAGGGAGGTAACCCACCTATGACAGCAGACCTCTCCTGTCTCCCCGCTGCTCCCCCACAGCAGTGTGTTTCAATGTATCCACTCTTTCTGCTTTCTGCTTTCTGTTCTCTGTAGGCCACGCCTCTGACCTACACCCCAGTTTTTGTATGAATAAATAAATAAAAATAAATCTTTAAAAAAAGCTTTTGTCTTTGTAGAGTATCATGCAAGCCTCAGTTCCAATGATACCTACCTAAGGAACTTCCACCAATTCTAAACTAGCTTCCTTCCATAGCAAAGCTTTCTGTTTCTTCATAACACTCAGCGCTATGCCAAATGATCTTACTTACTGGTTTATTTAACGAATACCCCTATTAGAATGTAAATTCCACAAGAAAGGTATTGATTTATATTTCTGGCACTGATACAAAGCATGAGTTCAGGGTCTCCCTGGTGGTGCAAAGGATTAAGGCGCAACCTATGAAGCAATACACAGCCACTGTAGCATAAGTTCCATCCCAGCATGAGTTCGATCCCCAGCCAGGGAGTTACCCACATGGGGCAGCAGACCTCACCTGCTGCTTCCCTCAGCAGTGTATTCAGTCAATCTGCCTGCTCTGTTTCCCAGTCTGTCTCTGGTGATTTCTTTCATCCTCCATGCCTCTGGCCTGTACCCCAGTTATTGCATGCATAAAAAAAATAAATCTTTAAGAAAAAAACAAAAACAAAATATGGGTTCAAGAGATATTTGTAAATTGAAAGAATTGGATGAACCCTTATAGGAACATATTGATTTATATACTACCAAGTTATTTAAAGTGCATTGGGTGGAGGATATATATATTTATTGTTTTTTTAAAATGTCTTTCTGGAGTATTTAATCACTAGAAAATTTTGGTAAATGGTTTTTACAAATGTGAAATAGTATTTCCCTAGTCATCTCTTAAAAATTTGTGGGATTTTACACGTTTTCTATAGAGTTCTTAGAAAGAATGGACTCCTATAAATTCCACTCGAATTCTAAGGTACATGTTCTCTGTATCCTTAATATGTGTAGAATATGAAAAATATTTCACCAAATATACTTTGATAAACTCGGACAGAGGTTAACCCCAATTTAAATAAAATCTCATGTTTAAAAATTAGTTTGAGTTAGCCCACAGTATTTTAACAATCCAATATGCATTATTGTGTACCATTTCAATCTTTAATATACTTTAGATGTTACATAAAACAGTTATTGAAATGTAAGTGTTCTCAAAGACTTTAAAATATCACTGTACCACAGGGGCCAAATAAAATAACTTTACAGAATTTAAAGTAGTTCTTTAGCACAAGAAGAACGATATGAAGTGCACATGTACTTGCACAAGAAAGGATCTAAAATGTGTGGTCACCACCAGTGTGTTATGTATTCTCTGATCAGTAAAATTAATAGGCCATTGACCTGCAGGAAGCCTCTGGCTGAACCCATCTTGGGTTTGGGCGACCCAAGAGTAGTTGGTGAGAGCATTTGCTCTAGTGCTCAAGACCATATCCTTACAGTTTTCTTGCCCTTCAAATCTAGTAAGGAAGAGAAAACAAGATGTGGAAGGAAATCATAACCGAGGGATAGATAAGGGAGGCAGGCAGAGAGAATGGGGCGGTGATCAGTTGGAGAAAGAATTGCAAGCCAAGCCACGCCCCCGTTTCTCAGGTAACCGTGTAAACAGACCTGCGGCTTCTCTTTCCCTCGGTGAACCCCGGTAGTTAAGTGGTAGGCTGGAAACCATAGGCAGGGATTCCGAATGGAGATGTGTTCTTTCGTGAGAGTGGGATCCCAAAAAGATTTGGGCCCCCCAAGGGACTGGGAACTTCCCTTGACCCAGGTAAAGCCTTTCCCTTAGAGATGGGTGCCCCTACCTGTCTGAGAGAAAGTCTCCACTGAGCACAAAGGTAGGACTTCCCCAGGAAAAAAAAGGCTGACTTAGGAGAAAGGAGGGTCATCGTGGGGTCAAAAATCTCCTATAGAGTTGGGGCTCAGCATGGAATTCGGAAAAGAAGATTCCCCAGGGGGAGAGAGCCCTTTTGTTAGGCATAAAGGTCGAGGAGAGGATGCCATCACCAGAAACAATCTCCATTGGGTGAGGACCCTGAAATGAGATCAAAAAGACAGACTATTTCTAGCACCCTCATGGAAAGGAGTAATTTAGGAGTCTACAGGGTCTCAGGCTCACGGGAAACAAAACCTTTTCTGGATATGTTGTCAGGAAGAATGGAGTTAGACAATGGGGGTCTGGAGTGTTCACCTGCAAGATAATCCAGTCTCCCTTGGGCATGGTGGGTGGGCATGGTGCTACTATATTGGTCTAATGAAGGGTGTTCATTGATTGGGAATTGGAAATTTAACCAGGCTTGGGATATGACTCAGGTCAATCTCCACTTATTAAATACTATAATTAGTAATTCTATTTTCCTGTTTCACTGTTTGTAGTTAATGACCCCACCCCACAGGCTCTAGGGAGCAGGAGAGATGCTATGGTTGGTGCCCCTGAAGGCTTAGGGGATTCGGTGGGAAAGGAGCCTTCACTGAGTATGGAACCTGAACAGGAGGTAGAAAAAGAATCTACTTGTGTTGGGATGACGCCCAGCCAAGAGATGATGCCTCCTGTGGAGGTGGACATTGGGCTACCCCCTTCAGAGGAGGAAGATGAAACTAAGAACACAGAGCCTCAATTAGGCTTGATCATAGACCCTGCAGAGGGCCATTCTGCCCAGCAACCTGAAGAGAAAAAGGATGCTGAAAACACCGAACCGGGAGTGGAGCCTCCAGATCGCATCAGATCCATATACGCTGGGAAATTTTTTGATCGGATGCCTTGCTGGCCAAGTGTAAGTTTTATTTTTTTTTTCTAGTACTTTCCCTAGGAATTACATATTACCGTGTCTTTATTAAGATGATAAACTGATTAGTTTGGATTTCTGAAATCAAACTGAAGAGATTTCATTGACAGTCTTTGTGAAAGATTTACTCAATAGAAACAGAAGCAAGAGCATCCATTGGCATTCTGATATCCGTTGTCCTTTCGACTCTTTTGGCTTTTAACCTTGTCTGGTTTCTTCTGATTTCTCTGCCACCCTTCCTAGATGGCAGCTTTGTTTTCTGTGTTTTCTGATTGCTTCCTTCTTTCTCTGTTAACCTTCATTTCACTCCTCAATCTTCAAACTAATTAGGAAGTTAGTTCTTTCAGTAGTAAACATGGGCGGGAAGCGGAAGATAATGAATTATAGGTGAAAAGTTAGATGGCTATTCCAAAGAAATGACTGCCTGAAATTAACACAGAATTAGAGATCACAGAGTACAGTGAAACCCTTTTAGGAGATGATAGTGTTAAGAATTTGCCATTTAATTGTGGGTCTCTGATGAAAGAGGGGGTTTGATGGGTGACTTAGGAGTTTTCTAGGTTTATAATTATTCTGATCTGGTGGTAGGTGACTATCCAGTAGTGGCCATTCTTAGTTTTTAATAATTAAAAGGTATCAGTTGAAGAAGGCAGAGATACATTTGGTAACATGAGACAGTCTGAGCCATACATGGCAATAGAAAAGCTCTAGGCAAGCTCTTTTAGAAATATATTTATGAGAGGTATTCAGAGAAAGAAATGTTAATGAGGTGAATTCTTATTGTGTAGTTCGTGGCATCTAGTGGGTATTTAGTTAACATGCATGATAAATGGAAGAAAGATGAGATTAAATGGAAGAAGAATCAAAGAAGCACTTAATGTTTATGAGTCAGGGTTGCTTTAGATTTGCCATTTGCTTCTTTTTTTCTGAGTAGTGTTACAGTGCTTAAAAATAACTGTAGCATTAGAAACACAGGCCAGAATTTGAAAAAAAATCTGTTCTTCAAAATCCTTTCTCTCTACCCTGACAGTGATGATCTATTGCTTTTTTTTCCTTAGGCTGGTAAAGTTATTCCTATTGGATACAGAGTTGCAAACTGCTTGACTGAAAAACTTCCCAGGGTGAGGATTTTCATTATGCACTTGAGTTTATATTTTTACCTTTTATGTGAACATTGTAAGACAAGTCTCAACCTTCCTTATGAAAACTGTATACATTTAATATGGGCATTTGGATTCTTCACTGTGTTTCAAGGCCACCTCTTGATTTCATTCAAGAAAATGAAAATTCCAGGCTTATAATTTCTAGTTCTGCAAAAACAAAAGGGATTTTGGGCCTCCCTGGTGGTGCAAGGGGTTGAAACACAACCTATGAAGCTATCCGCAGCCACTGCAGCACGAGTGCCATCCCTGGCCAGGGAGCAACCCACATGACACAGTAGACCTCTCCTGCCTCACCCGCTGCTCCCCTCAGCAGTGTATTTTCAGTCAGTCTGCCTGTTCTGTTCCCTACTCTGTCTCTCGTGACTCCTCTCACCCCCACAACTCTGGCCTGTACCCCAGTTCTTGTATGCATAAATAAATCTTTAAACAACAATAGCAACAACAAAAACAGGGATTTTGATTTATTTCAATAGGAAATAGTCAAACAAAATATGTTTTCTGCACTAGATACTCCCTTGCTTTAATTTTGAAATTTGGTATCAATTCAAAGTACATTTTAGGGAGTTACAATACTAGGGGTTACAGTTTCCCCACTACACTGCACTGGTGTGCTACTACACTGGTCTAATGAAGGGTGTTCATTGATTGGGAATTGGAAATTTAACCAGGCTTGGGATATGACTCAGGTCAATCTCTATATATTAAATACTATAATTAGTAATTCTATTTTCTTGTTTCACTGTTTGTAGTTAACGACCCCACCGGAGGCAAAAAAATTTTTCAACTTCAGATATCCACCTGTTGGAGCAGAAAGAGTGTTTTATGGCAGAGCGAATGATCCCCAAATCCCACCTTATTTGACACATGGACTCAGATCTACACATTCAATACCGGTAACTTTTCTTTTCTTCCACCCACCCGAATGTTACTCACTAGCCAAAGTGAAAATACACAAATAAGTTGTTAATTAAATCATCAGTTCAAATTTTACTTTTACCTTTAACCTTGAGAAATGGAAAAGAAAATCTAAGAAGTACAGTGATGAGAGTGTAGAGAATTGAAAGGTGTAAGCCCTAAGCGATATCTTCTCCTTTCAGACAATAAAAGCCAAGTTACGTTTTATTTTCTCACAGTGAAGAGAAATTCAGTCAGGTTTTGTTAGTGAATAGAGAGGCCAGAAACCTAGAAATCGTGGCTCAGAGGCACTCCAGAGTACTTGCATATACTTTGAGTGGAAGTGGAGGTGGAATCCAAGTGCTATCTGTTATTTATTGAATGGACAGTGTAGAGTCAGAGGACTTGCCACATGTCTGGAGAGACTTTGTGGAAATGATTTGGTTCTTGTGTTTTCCATTTCTACTCTCTGGGAATGTTTCAGGCATGTATTTTGGAAGCTCCCCTCCTAAATCATTTAACCCCATTGAAACTTTTTCTCTGTTGACATGTATTATCATGTCAAAAAGAAAATACATGTCTAGACATGTTTAAGGTTCACAGTGCCAATTCTGACAGTTCATGTGAAGATGAGCAAAGGCAAAGATGATGAAATGTTTTCTCACAGTCTTATTCTCTTCTCCCCAGTGATTGGAGTTTCAGTTTTTTGTTGTTACATTTGTACTTTGTATGATTCTTTTAGGTAAAGGTATTGATAATCTATACTTTTTTGTTGTTACATTTGTACTTTGTATGATTCTTTTAGGCAAAGGTATTGATAAACCCACAACCTATTACAACATTTCAACAGAGAATTAAAGATAAAAAGGAATCAATATATTTTAGTAATCGATGGGCGCCATTAGGAAAATCTCATGATCAAACACCAGGATTACCGAAAGGCCTGGATATACTCAATACCACATTTGGGACAGCAGTCGTCAGAGGTAGTTAAAAAAAAAAATAAGGGGTGGGGAGGAAGTGTAATATTCAGTTAAACTTTATTGTATCATGCATAAAGATTGAAACATGAAAAATGTATTTTAGAACAGATAAAGTACTTTATTTTAATAGGATTGCATTTATTGTTTATGTAGATATGACATAGCATTACAGCAATTAGATCATAGCTGATATCGATGATTAGTCCACTTAGTATGGAAAAGTACTGTCAAGGTGTACCTTATTTGAATATATAATAGCAAGAATGTTCTAAAATGTGCATGTGTATTAATCTGTTTAATGATTACTATATCAAAAAGAAATATTATTTTAAAAGATTATTTTGACCCCAGTTCTTGGCAGAAAATCCAAAAGAAAGAAAATATATTAATTTATGTTGACAGATTGAAAGGGAAGAATGAAATTTTAAATGGAATTATATTATAAATCATTATGCAAAACAATGAAGCGAATTCACTGTGCACAACAGCACTGGGGACCACCTGTCATGAAAAGCTGCTGTTAAACATTTCATAGTTTAGGTTTGGAATTAGTAGAAAGAAGCTTGCTTCCTGATTCCAATGATTCCCTGGCACTTTGGGCCACTTTGAGGATGGAGATTCATATCAAAATGGATTTGAGGGTGTGCCTGCCTGCCTACAGCTTCCAAAATTGCACCATGGCTATGCCACAGGGCATCAGGATTTCTAATTCAAATTTGCTTACATAATTGTCTTGAGAAGTCTGGGGCAAATTAAAATAAAATTTGTCCAGAGGTTCTGAAAATTTAAAATTTAACCAGTTTTAGAATGTGGCTCAGGACAATCCATACAATTTTGATTATTCTCCAGAATTCTAGGGAGTGAGCCAGATCAATTGGGGGTCACCAACACAGTGACACTTAGACTATGTCCTGTCTTTCTTGATAACTTTTAAAAATAATTTTTTTTGATTTAAGATTTGTTAGTAATACTACATAGATTTCAAAATACAGGATAAACCTTTACTTACCTTGCTTTTGTGTTTTCCCAGAGTATCCATGTAGCTTATGCAATCAGTGTACCTCATTTCTCATTTGTTCTAGTCAATTTAAATGTGTTATAAATAAATATGTTATAAATAAAATATCTTTAAAGTGATTTCAATGATTCTTTCTCTAGAATTTTCTGCTAGAGATGTGGTGAATCCACCAAAATCCTATGAAGAAGTATTTAAAGAAGGAAGGGAAGGCCATGATCTGTATATTGTTTCTCACAATAGTTATTTTGCAGGTGAGTGTCCTTCAGTGTACATTAGGCCTGAAGGTATGGGACTCAGATTTGTGCAGAGAAATAAAATAGATAATGTGCATAAAGTGAAGTGCCTGGCACATGATGGGTGATTAGTAAATGATAGCAACTCATTATTCATAAGGTTATAAACCCTGATAGTTGGGAACATACACACTTATGCATTTTGTACATAAATTGTAGAAATATATATCATCATATTATATATATCATTATCATATATCAAATATAGATATCTCATTAAAGAGAAAAACAGCTAAGAAAGATTAAATGTTAGTATTAACTTTCGTGGTTTTAGATTTAAAATATTATTTTTATTTAAAAGTCAGGATTATTCTAAGTGTTTAGTTCTATATGAGGAATGTTGGTTAGTGGTCGAGTGCACAATTTTTTAATTGGATCAGGTTCGAATCCTAGTTTAATATTCATTATCTTTTAGATCTTGGATATTTCCTTACCTGGTCATCATCTATTTGAATTTCTTGTTGGGGATAATAATATGGTAGGGAAAAAGTGAGTACAAGTAAAATGCTTAGCATGGTGTCAGGAACAATAACTATTACTATTGTTACTGCTGTTAATATAATATAATAATTGTCTAGTAGTCTTGTCTAATAGTAACATTTTCTGCAATTATTCTATAACACACGTAAAGGCATTAGATATAAAATACAACTTGATTGCCCAGTGTATTGATGTTAAGTAAAATCTTGTTATAATAGAGATTGAGAATTAGACTGATACATGTCCTGAGAAAGCCCACGGGCTGTGCATGATCTATGAACTCATTCTTCATCAGCTAGAAGACTCACCTCTTCCTGCAGAGCAAAGCTCCTCTCTTCTTTGTTCCCTCTACTTCTTTACTTTTTCCCTTTTACCACCCTGTCTGCTCTTCCTCCTGAACTTATGCTGGGACTTATCTCCTAAGCCTGTTGCTCCACTGTCTGGAATCTGCCAGTCTCTTCTCTTATGGCCGGTCTCTGAGGGTTCTGTACAGTCTGTAACATGAAAAATGCCAGCCCTAGGATCGTCTCTACCCTCCCATTCAGACTGCTACTGGGTCTACCCACTCAGATGTCACATTCCTTCCCAAACCGTGACTTCTCTGCATCTCTCCATCCTTCTCCTGTGGCTTCTGTTTCTTCCACACCCATCCCAACCGGCCCTTTCTTTATTCCCCCTTCCCTTCCTCCCTCTTTTGTGAAAATATCTTACTCATTTTTTGGACAAAAGTTCAACATCTATTGCACAACAAATACAATGCTCTTTAATGTTTTACAAAGAACTATGTATTTTTGTATCTCTGCACGCCTATCTGTATATATACACAGACATACATATAACTTATAATGAGGACGTATGCACTTAGCAGTTGGAGAAAAATGAAGATTTTTTTTTTATATTCAGAAAAACTATAATGGACTATAACTTGTGTGAAATTTCCTTCATTTGCTCATTTTTACATGTTTCATTAGCCTCTAGAAAAGTCAGACTCCGATCTGTTTTATATTGTCCTTATTTCATTATCATAATGAAAGTATTTTATTATATGATACATAGTAACTGTAGGGAATTTCTATAACCTTGACATCTTTTTTTTTTTTTTAAGATTTATTTATTCATTTATACAAGCACTGGGTACAGTCAGAAGTGCAGGAGGGTGAGAGAATTCACCAGAGCCAGAGCGGGGAGCAGAACAGGCAGACTGATGTATACACTGCTGAGGGGAGCAGCGGGCGGCAGGAGAGGTCTGTCGCGTCATGTGGGACCCTCGCCAGCGGCCGGGGATCGAACCAGCGCTGCAGAGGCTGTGGGCAGCTTGCAGCCCAGTGCTCAACCACTGTGCCACCAGGGGAGGCCCAGCCTTGAAATCTTATTAGCTAGAGATAGTAACTGTTGATATATTGAAATCTTTTTCTAACTTCATCTATTAAGCCATCTTTCTTTTTTTAAATTTTTAAAAAAGATTTATTTATTTATGCATAAAAGAACTAGGGTACAGGCCAGAGATGTGGGGGGTGAGAGGATTCACCAGAGATACATTGGGGAACAGAACAGGCAGACTGAACGAAATACACTGCTGAGGGGAGCAGTGGGTGAGACAGGAGAGGACTGTTGCATCATGTGGGTTGCTCCCTGGCTGGCTGGGAATTGAACTCATGCTACAGAGGCTGCAGATTGCTTCATAGTGCTGTGCTTAACCCCTTGCACCACCAGGGAGGCCCCCATCTTTCTTTATTTAAATGGAATTATACTCTCCATGCTTTGGAGGAAGCTGCTATCTATATTTAAATTTTTTTATTTAAAATACTATGTCCCATGGAGCTTGGTGGATTGTTCTCAGGACTCTGGTAGTAGGCAAGATATGAAAATAAACATTTGTAGATGTTTGAACCTATAACCCCTGAAACAAATGTAATGATATAGCAACAATATATATGTATATGTATGAGCTAATGACTTCTTAAAAAATAATATGTCTGTGATGCCATTCAGAAATAATAAATGTGTATGTTCAATATCTTCTAAATATACTCAATGATTAAATAAAATGCAAGCTATGTAGAAATATATAAAATACAAAGAATACAAGAAAATCTCCCACCATTTCTATTCTTTCATAGATACTTTCCCAGATACATACATGTGTGTTTTGTTCCCCACTGTATATAAGTTTTTTCTATTTGCTTATTTCCCCATTGTTTGAAATATCTTGGTTGTTTTTCTGTCAGCATTTATATTGTATTTTTCAGTATTACAAAAATATGTTGTTTACATATCTCTGTGAATGCAGTCTATTTCTTTAGGATACATTCCTAGATTTCTGAGCAGTTAAAATAGCTACTAATAGCTCCACCCTAATAGCCACCCCAGTCTGCCCTCATATCTGTAATGATGAGAATTTCCAATTCTCCACCTCTTCCCCAATAGTGACCTTCGCCTATCTTCTTTAATTTTATCCAACTAAGAAACAGAGCATGATTTCTCATTTACATTATTTGAGTCACTAGTGAGGTTCAATAGCTTTTCTCTATCATTTCTTAACCTCTTAGCCAATTTCCAGTTTCAGTCTTACTGTCTTACCTAAAAATAAAAAGCTAGCATCATGTCATGACTTGAAAGAAGAAAGTACGGCATTCGATCTAAATATGCAGACTTCTATGTTGGGTTTCCTGCTTTCAGTTACCATTTGAATGCTTTTAATATGTGATAAGTGATTATAATGAGTTATGAGGTTGTGATGGTCTAATGATCTTGCCAAGCCTTGCAAATACTAAATACTTCTCAAGTCTAAACCTAGTGGAAACAACCGCTGAGCTTTCACAGCATTATCTTACCTTTCCTGATCTTTGGGATTTCTGTAACATTACTGGGGGGGGGGTCTATATTTTTCATTATTGATGTCTTTCTCCTACATCATTTCCCTACTTACTTTCCAAATATGAACACAAGGCACTCTTGTGTACCAATCTCCTATCTATAGTCAAATCTGTACAATTTGTGGTGCTGTTACAATTCCATTCTTTGTCCCACTCAGCTTTTCAATGACCATGAGAACATAATGTGCTTCTTGCAAGACAAGGTTATTGTGTTGCTTAAGTGTGAAGTGTTTACACACCATGCTCCTCCTTCCTCTCCACCCCCACAGGAGAAGCAAAGAACAGAAAGTATAATCCAGCAAGTTTCCATAGGTTTAATTTGTATGGGGGCCCAACACCGCATTTTAATGATGGAAGAAACATGGCAAAAACTTTACACTGGCTCCAAGAAATGCAAATGTAAGTTTAATTTTATTGTGTTCTGGAACAAGTGTTAGGTATATGACATAGGGACTTAAAGTACATTTTTAAATTTATTTTGCAAAAGGGCAATGCATTGACATGATTCAAACATAAAATTGATAGAAAATGATATACAGTGTTATGTCTCCCAAACTGTCCAAATCTCTCTCCATCTGGAGATAACCATCATACTGTTTTATGTATGTGGTATATCTCTATGTATGTATCATTCTAAAGTCACATCATACCTTTATAAGCAACTATGAAGATATACATAAAAGTTTTTAATCTGTGGGATCAACCATATGTATTTCTTTCTTTCTTTCTTTTTTTTTTTTTTTTGTGGGACCCTCGTCAGCGGCCAGGGAATGAACTGGCGCTGCAGAGGCTGCGGGCAGCCTCGCAACCCAGTGCTCAACCGCTGCGCCACCAGGGGAGGCCCAACCATATGTATTTCTTTTTTTTTTTTTTTTTTTTTTTTTTATAGAGGCATGCTTTTATTTATTTATTTGTTTGTTTGTTTTATACATGCATTGGGTACAGTCAGAAGCACGGGAGGGTGGGAGAATTCACCAGAGCTAGAGCGGGGAGCAGAGCAGGCAGAAGGACCGAAGTACACTGCTGAGGGGAGCAGCGGGCGGCAGGAGAGATCTGCGCGCCATGTGGGACCCTCCTCAGGTGGCCGGGGAGCAGCCGGGGAACGAACCGGCGCTGCAGAGGCCGCGGGCAGCTTCGCAACCCAGCGCTCAACCGCTGCGCCACAGGGGAGGCCCCATATGTATTTCTTAAAGATGATGGACTTTCAAATTTTGCAATGATGTCACATGTAATTGACCTGTCATTTATCATTCAACGTTTTTTAATAGTTATTTGGGTATCTGATCATCTGACTTAACTGTTGCAAACAGATCTTTCTATGCCTTCATTCTGTATATAGCTACTTACCTACAAAATTAAAAACTTTCTTTAGTTTTTAATTTCCTGTATAATATTTTATATCTAAGGCAGCACTAAAACATTGGGTCATTATTTATAAATATTCTTATCTCTTACTAGACTTTAAAAAATCAGAGGTTTGGAAATATCAGCATAGTAGATTGAAAGGTGGCATCCCAAAAGATTTGTCCAATTCTAATTCCCAGAATGTATGACTATTACCTCATATGAGATAATTCTGAATTATCTGGGTGAGTCCTGAATCCAACAACAAATGTCCTTATAAGGGAAAGTCACACAGAGATTAAAGACAGAAGGAAAAGACATACATTGGAGGTGATGCGAAGATGGCAGAGCAGATTGGAGTCATGTGGCCTCAAGCCAAAGAAGCTGAAGAATGTCAATAGCCAACAGATGTTGGAAGAAGCATTGTGTAGATTCTCCTATAGAGTCTTTGATGGAAATGTTGCCTTGTTGACACCTTGATTTCAGACGTCTGGCCTCCAGAATGTGAGAGAATATGCTTTAGTTGTCTTAAACCACCAGTTTGTGGTAACTTGTTGCAGCAACCACAGGAAACTAATAATATACTGGGTCTGCATTTCTACCTGTCAGTAATGGAAGCGAATTTGTTTTGCCCTCTGCTCTCTTTAAAGGAGGCCCCAAGTTTCCATAGGTCCCAGTGTGCACACCAAGTTTACATTCCTACCGGCACCCAACCTGTCTGAGTATCTCAATCATTGTTTGTCTTCTCTGTTGATAACAACAGCTCCCAGTTATAGAGGCAAAGGGCTGAGTACTTCATATTTTTAATTAAATTCTACCAACAACTCCATGAAGTAGGTGTGCTAATTTTTATCATTCCTATTTAACAAATGAAAAAAGCAGGAAGTGAAAAATTAAAGCATTTGTCCAAGATCATGCAGCTCAGAAGTAGTCGGGGTAGGAAAGAAACCCAGACAGTGTGGCTCTGGTGCCTATCACCCCAATACCAGGTATATCGGGCAATGATTCTGTGACCACAGGCCTTCAATTGTGACTTTCATTCCTCTTCCAATCCTTTATTATGAGTTTTGGATACCTGGATTCTTTAAACTGATAACAGTAAACCGTAAACACAAAAGATGTTCTCACAACGTCAGTGCATATAAGATCATTTTCCTTAGGATATAGAAGAAGAGCTCATACAACAAATGTTCATTAATTTCTCATCATTGAAAAGGTTCAACCATACATAAAGGAAAACATGAAGAAGTAGTTTAAATATTAATTAATACATTAATACTTGAAGGGAAAAGGCAAACATGATTTATCCAGCTTTGGAAGCTTAGAAATATAAATCTACTATTAATTTACAAAATACATGAAGTAAACACATTATCAACCATATGGTCTTCAAGAATGCCCTAAAAATGGGGTCAGTAACAAGAACATATTACCAGGGATGTGAGGCAGTCATACAAAATGCAGCAAGGATCCCTAAAACTAATGCAATCTTATATGTCAATTATATCTCAATTTAAAAATATGCTGTTTGTAAGAGCAGACAATGTGCAGGCTACATTTTCCTGTAACTTGTCTCTAACCTTAAGGAGACTTTGCTTATGGAACAATGTTTTAATTGATCACTTTTTTTTTTTTTTGTATTTTGAAACTTGATCGGGAAATTGTTGCTAAAAAAGTTGAGAAATTATTCCTTTGCCTCATCAGGTTTTAAAATGAACTCACTACTTTGCTCTTCAGTGTAATTTCTTTTTTCTTTTTTTTTTTTTTTAAAGATTTATTTATTTATTTATAGAAGCACTGAGTACAGTCAGAAGCGCGGGAGGGTGAGAGAATTCACCAGAGGCAGAGCGGGGAGCAGAACAGGCAGACTAACAAAATACACTGCTGAGGGGAGCAGCGGGTGGCAGGAGAGGTCTGCGTGCCATGTGGGACTCGCCCTGCCGCCGGGATGGAACCGGCGCTGCAGAGGCTGCAGGCAGCTTCACAGCCCAGGGCTCAAATGCTGCACCAACGGGGAGGACCTCTTCAGTGTAATTTCTATTACAAGCCTGGGGTTAAGCATTTTAAGGCACCTCAGTTTTATAAATTTGACTTACTCAATTTCCAAAGGCTATTTTTCTTCTGTAAAACTATTTCTTTCTTTCTTTCTTTTTTTTTTTTTTTTTAAGATTTATTTATTTATGCATACAAGGGCTGGGGTACAGCCCAGAGATGCTGGGGGCGGGGTGGTGAGAGGATTCACCAGAGACAGAGTGGGGAACAAAACAGGTAGGAAGACTGAAATCCACTGCTTGAGGGGAGCAGCGGGCGAGACAAGAAAGGTCTGCTGCACTATGTGGGTTGCTCCCTGGCGGGCCAGGGATTGTACTCATGCTGCAGAGGCTGTGGATTGCTTTATAGTGCAGTGCTTAACCCCTTGTGCCACCAGGGAGGTCCTGTAAAACTATTTCTGTTATGATCTTTGGTTTGAAGAATGGGATAGAGTCTTTAAATGGAAGACGTGTGTGCAAGCAGATCACATGTCCCTATGTTTGTGTGTGTGAATGAATTTACTGGCACACAAAGGAATTTGCTCTGAAAAGGTTGGTGAATGCTGTGAGGTTGTGTAATGGTGTTGTAGTTGTCAATATTCCAACATACATGGCTACTCATACACCCTTCCTAATTCTCCCAGAATCATAATTCAGGCATATTAAGACCAAAGAGTAGGTTCTAGGATTTATAGTCCTTACCCTTATCATCCCTGCATGTCCCTAATTATGGCCATTGGAGCTGGGTTTTAGATTGTCAGCTTTGTTCAAATTATCACCCTTCAACTGATAATTATTTATTCCAAACTTTTTTCCTTTTTCTTAAACTAATGAAAAGTAAGAAAGAATTACTTCGTATTTCATCTTTTGTTTCTCCACAGAGTGTCACTCTTCTCCAGAAAATTATTCAGCTCCATAGTTCCATGGTACAGGAAATACTTTTAAAAGCAATGGGATTTAGGAATTTAATGTTCATTGTTTTTAGTCTTGGCAAAACAATGGAGAATTTATTAATTTTAATGTTGTAAAATAGTAGTGTTGTGATTTTACAATTCTCAAAAGAAATCTTATTCATTTAATTACAATAATAGAAGTAACAAAATTATAGTACAGAAAATTGACAAAATAAATTTACCCATAATCCTGTCACCTTAATTCAACCATTATTATCTTTTTAATGTATTTCTTTCTACTGTGGTTTTCTGTGTAGAGTTTTGCATAGCTTTGATCAGAGTGCAATTCCATTTTATATCCTGCTTTTTCACCTAACAGAAAATGATTTTCTATTGCTGTGTGTTCTTAATAACCAACATTTAAAATGCATAGAGTGCATTCTTGTTAATGTGACATAATTGAATCTTCATGATTGAACATGTAGATTTTTTCCACTAAAGTCAATGGAGCTACAAACATTTTTATACACACAACTTTTCCATATTTTCAATTATGTGGACTATCTGCTTATGAATGGCCCTTAAACATGGATAAAAGGGTAGGAACATTTCAATGTGCTTTTTGTTCACATTGCCAAATCATTTCCAAAAGGATTATAATAATTGTACTGACAATCTACAGGTGTTTTACCATACATTTTGTGATCATTAGCTACCTCTTCATGTTGTCTGTTACCTGTGTGTGTGTGTGTGCACTTATTCACTATGTTAACTGTGTTACTATGTTAAAATTTATTCTTTTATTTACTAAAGTTTTATATTTTCTCCAGATAATTTGCTTACTAGATGTGAGTTATCATTTTATTTCCTTTGGCTATTTGATTCTTATTTTTTAGTAATTTTAAGAGTTACACTTACAATATTGATGTTAACATTTTGATTTTGTTTACTGAAAACCATTTTAAGTCTGCTTGTCTATTCTTTAAGCTTTTACATTAAATTTATATATGATTTTATAATAGAATGTAGATAGAAATGAGCACATGAACTTTGCATTTTAGCAAAAAATTTCTTTTGAAAGCAGATTTGTATTTTGACGGCCAAATAATGCTAGAGCATTCATCGCCAAATGGATATTTGATAACCAAGAATACCTTAGGTAATAAAGATATCTGACTTTTTTCTAACTTTATAGGAAAAAAGGAGCTAAGATTGTATCTAAGAGAGTGGATGATTTCAAAGAAAAGTTTCAACATAAACTTGGAAGAGTTTTAGATCCGTAAGTTAATTAAATTCAAATTGATAGTGTCTTTGGATGAAATTAATAGTGTCTTTGGATCATGTCTTATGGGAATGTTGGTTTATGTTCTATTAGTTTTTATCTATTAAATAAGAAAGTTATTCTTTTGTGTTAGGAAGGAACTTTATTAGCTTATATGGAGCTTGGGGTTCCAGGAAAGTATAGAGAAGTACTTAAGGAAGAGGGAGGGAGAATTTTGGGTAAAACTTTATTTCTGGATATCAGAAAGTGAACTTACTGAGTTACTTTTTTCTCTCCCTTTCCTGTCTTTCTCAGTCTCTCCACATATATCTCTCCATAATTCTGCTTTGAACATACTCTGTTTTTTCTTTTTAAATCTGAACTATGAAAGCCAGTAAAGGCACTCAGACCATTGGTAATGTGAGTTTAGACAAAAGACATATTGGAGAACTTCTTGAATCTTCACAGTTTGGTTATAGGAGAAAATATAGGCCATTAAAAGTATGCAGCATATGTTTTAGATTCCAGGGATGCCATGTGGTTGGTATTTTGACTAATGGTATTTTTTTTGATAGCATTGCAGAAACAATGAATGTTCCCCCAGACCACACATTTGGAGCCTGTCTCCGTCCTGAAGAATACGGTAAATATACAAACATATAAATTCTCTTAATAAAACAACAAAAAAATCTTCAAAAAGTAATGCAATTAAGGTCATCCTCTCCTTGTCTGAAAGTTTCTATTTTTAAAACTTTAAAATGTTACTTTAACTTTATTGAGAAAAATACAGCACAAGAAAAAAATGATTTTTCATATTATATGTGATACAGGTGCAGTTCAAAGTCCTTGTAATGAATACCTTCAATGCAGTTGAGGCTCTGAATTTTATTTAGAAAATAAATATGACCAGTATTGAAAAAGTCAAATCAAAGGAAGCAGCTTTGTAATTAATTTAAATATTATATTAGACCTTTGCTACTCAGGATGTGGTCTGTAGATGGACAGTAAAGGAGTCTCCTCCAAGCTTCTTAGAAATGCAAGATCTCAGGTTCCGCTTCAGCCCTATAATTAGAAACTGCACTTTAACACTATTTCCAGATGAATTGCAAGCACATTCGAGTTTGAGAAAGCACTGTATTCTACAATCACATAATTAAGAACCACTCCTCCCACCAGCCAATCGTCAATCAACCAGACCATAAAGGGACAGCTTACTAGGTTTTTGTTTTTATTTCTAGGCAATCTAAACATCAGACATTCAAAGGGAAAAATATGCTAAAGCTTAGTAGAATTAGGCTATAAGTCAGGAGCTTTCAAAATGCAGTCTGCAGTCTACTTGCATTAAAATCACTCAGGGAGCTTATTAAATATGCAGGTTCTTGGGACCCATGCCCAGATATACTGATTTAGTAGTTTCTTATGTACACTAAAGTTTAAGAACCACTATTGAAAATGTTTTAGCTAAAGTCTACTCACTGACAAATAAAATAAATATTGATTGAGCTTACTTCACATTGGAGCATCATTAATTGTCACATTAAGAGGTTGTATTTTGCTTTTTTTTTTTTTTTTAAATGAACTGTTAAGTGTTTAATGGATGCATTTTAGAGGCTCTTCATACCTGTAGGAGGGGGCAAGGGGTGATTTTGTAAGCCCATCAATCAGCCTGAAATATACACTGGTAATGAGGGTAATCGCTTCCTGTTTGAGGGCAGGCTTCATGCAGGTGGGTACTCTGACTTGCTGCCTGCTGTACTTTTGAGATGTAGCAACAGGAGGTTTTCTACCAATAGCATGAATCAATGAGTTCAACACATAGTTTGTCATTTTGATACCATTAACAATTTTCTTCTTAGTTGATCCACATTATCCTAATAAATTGATAAGATGCTATTATGAAATGAAAAGGAAGTCTACAACAATAATTAAAAAAAATGTAAGTATCACTATCAGTCTTGGTGTTGCATGGTGGAACTATGAAAGGGGATTATAAATCCTTGCTGGACATTTTCTGGAGCTCATGGATGGATGTGGATTAACTTTAGTGTCTAGCCTTTTGTAATTTCTCTTGGGGGATCAACTAATAGCATCTATTCCATGGAAAAGTCAGCATTTGCCTGTTTCCTGCTTCCAGGGACATATTGGTTTCTATATGGTCCTGTATTCTCCCATACTCTTGCTTAGGAAATAAAGGTAGTGACACAAAGAATGCTTCATCCCTAAGGGCTTACTGGTTGTGCTAAGAGCCTCCAAAAAGAGTTCAAAGGCTTACCCAACTCCCAGAATGCACTAGGGCAGAGGCAACTTTAAGGAGAATCCAGGGCTGGTGGACCATGGAGTATCATAGGAATTGGTTGCAGGTGAAGTATAATTGCTGTGCCTTCTCAATTTTTCTGACTGTCATGGTGTGGCAACTAGGTCATGGGTCTCTAGCCAGAGCTTATACTTCTGACTTCAACTCTGTAGAGATGACTTTTGAGTAATTGCAAATGATTTGACATGAGCTTCCTAAATATTCTTTCAGTCAAGGGCAGGATAGGGTATAATCATATGTCTCACCAATCAGGTAGTTACACCTGTTGGAGTTGTGGTGGGAAAACCAGATGGAGTTGCAAAAACAACCACTCAAATGGTTATCTTTGGATGTTAGTGGAGAGTGATGGCCTCTGAAGATAAAAATAATCAACCAAGGGCTATCCCATAGAAAAGGGAGAACCTGTTATACATAGTAGCCATCCAAAAGGTATCTGGAGGATGAAACAATGCTTAAAGATCATCCCTTAATCATCTTTATTTCCCCTCCCAGATCCTTACTTTTGTTTTGACCACTTTTAGGAGGCTTTGATGGTAATTGGCCCCATTACAGATGATCTTGGTTTGAGGCACTTGTCCAGCTCCTGAAACCAGTAATAATTGTGGAAATTTCTGCCTCAGGGTACCCTTAAATAGAAGACTTTATCAGAATGTGTGTCATTAACTTCTGATTTTATAATAAGAACCTTAAAAGTGCTGTGAGTACCTATTAAAAGAGACACTTGATAGAGACTAATGCGTACAGAGTAGGAATCAGCATTAGTGCCTTGCACTGCAATTAATGTTATGATTTCAGTTAATCCTCAGGATACTACAGTGACCTACAAGCATAATCCTACCCCCAGAAAGCAAGAAGGGAGGGCGTAGGCCAGAGGGAAATGATGATGTCCATCAAACCACCACATCTAAAGCAGCATGGTCAACTCAAGTCTGATCTTGTTAACATCAACATGCAAGGAATGTTTTCCAAAAAAGAATGTCAAGGAATGGGGTTTTAGGCTGTGTGTGTGTGTGTGTGTGTATGTCATAATTCAGGGAAGTTTCTTTACAATATGAAGGACAAATAGAAACAGAGAGAGGTAGCATGTAGAATGGAGAGTTGAGTTTTTTTTTTTTTTTGGTATGTCATAATTCAGGGAAGTTTCTTCACAATATGAAGGACAAATAGAAACAGAGAGAGGTAGCAAGTAGAATGGAGAGTTTACTTTTTTTTTTTGGAGAACTGAGTTCCTTGCAGGTCAGGACTCAGCTAGTGGAGCTGAGGGTCAGGGCAGGTGTCCTGGGCAGCTGATGGAATAGGGAGAATCAGGACTGAGAAATGGGGATTTGATTGATATCCAGACCAAAATCTCATATTAAGAGGGGGTAGGGATTTTGAGTATTCCAGAGGTTCAATCAACTCCAAGGCACACAGAGTGGCCCCAACATATATTCAACCCCAGCTTCCAGATTCTCAGCATCGCAGATAAATGTCTGCTTAGAGGCAGCCTGGAAAGGCCTTTGCTGTCTTCGGAGTTAACAGCTGATGGGGCTGATGATTCCTCCACAAAAATTTTGGAAAATTTTTTTCCCCAAAATTTGTTCATTGAGTAGAGTAGTTACATAAACAAAAACTAATTTTTGTCAAGTACTCTAGTACCTTTTTAATCCACAAAAATTTCTGTCATGCTGCATAATGGTGATCAAAGTTAGGTATGAGGTTTTTCATTCTTGCAAGTTGCTAGATGAGAATATGACTGGCAAATTTAAATTCACATAAAAGACTTTGTTTTCCCCTCATCAATAGGAGCTGGTGATCTCATCCATAATAGATGTCCTGGTGAATATCTTCGAGGCAAGGATAGACAGCGAGCCCTGATTTCAGCAGTTCGACATCACTTTAAGAAAGTTAACTACCAAAACTTTGACACCCTGCTGTCTGCCTTCCGGCACTATGATAAGGCCAGTAATAATGCAGAAAATTTTGGTCTGTGCATGGGCTCACATGTCCCAGCAGGTTGGTGTAGATCAGGGATGAGCAACCCTGGCCTGTGGGTCAAATTCAGTCCACCACCAGTTTTACATGATTATTTGTTTGAAGTATGATCTATGGCTGCTTTTGCATTGCAAATACAGGTTGTAAAATAGAGATTTAGTGGCCTACAAAACCTAAAATATTTACTATCTCATGCTTGACAAAAGGATATGCCAACCCCTGGTGAGGATCACTGGTTGCCAAAATGTGATTCTTGCACCACCTTCAGCATCACTTGGGAATGTGTAGAAATAGAGCTAAGGCCCATGCCAGGACCTTAATTAGCAATTTTGGGCTGGGACCCAGTAATTGTGTTTTTATAAGCCCTTTGGGACGGTTTTGATGCACATTCATTTGAGGACCACTGTTGTAGATTATTATACTATAGTACCAGCACTGTGGATCCCAGGGAGTCTCCTGGTGTGTAGATATAATCTCTACCATCAATCCAGGTCCACCTCAGGCTTAAAAGATCCCTTTCTCTGGGGAGCAAGATAGGGTTTTAGTTTTGAGAGAACAAAATCTTTTAATTTCAAGCTATTCTAAATTTTATCCTTTGATAAAGTCAGATCAATTCAGGGCTGTATAATTACCTTATTCCATTTTAGGCCATCATAGAATTGCTATTACTAAACTGCACTGCCTTGAGCTTACAGGAGGGAACACTATCATAGAAACTGCTTGTGAAACGCGACACAGTTTTTCTTAATATGTCCACGAAACATGCTTTTTGTCACATGCATCCTCTTTATAAAAAAACCCAGTTTTTCTGAAAGTGAAAACTTTCTTCCATCTAAATATCTCATTTGTTTTTACCTTGCAAACAGCGTGAGTTTTGTACTGATTGTGCATACCTTTTTGACTTGGCCAATGAAACACATCTAATTTGTGAGTGTGATCTTATGTATTTTACATGCTATTTTAATTTTATTTGTTATTTTTTAAAAAGATTTTATTATTTATGCATACAAGAGCTGGGTTACAGGCCAGCGGTTCAGGGGGTGAGAGGATTCACCAAAGGCAGAGTGGGAGACAGAACAGGCTGATTGAAATAAACTGCTGAGGGCAGCAGCAGATGAGACAGGAGAGGTCTGCTGCACCATGTGGCTTAGCTCCCTGGCCAGCTCAAACTCATGCTGCAGTGGCTGGCGATAGCTTCAGAGTACTGAGACTTAAACCTTTGCACGGCCAGGGAGGCCCTATATGTTATTTTTATTTCAGTTTTCACCTGATCACCCCCCCCATCCTTTTCTTTGCCCTAATTTTCCCACTTTTGGGGTTCTATTTATTTTTTAACATAACCTCAAGGTTTTATTATCTTTGTAATAAACAAAAGATGAAGCTTAGAACTGGTTCATTTGACCCTTCTCCTCTTCTCTCCTCCCAGTTGAAAATGTTTATGTCTTTTAATAGTCAACATTCTCTTAGCTCTATAGTTGGGCTCAACACAATCAGTCTTCAGCCCAGTTTTCTTTGTAGAAAATTGGCTTGTCTGCCTACCATGGCCACTCTGCCTTCCCTGGGCATACAGAAAATCCTGACCCTTCTTGAACTGTGTCACTTATGGGGTTGATGCTTGTCACACTTCTTACAGGAAGTCCAACTGCTTGAAGGTGCACCCACCATACTTTCCAGGACACTATTGCATAGAAAACTGTCTCTGTTTAATTGTACTTACTTTTGTAGGCAGACTCAAAAACCACTTTAGAATGAGTCTAATGTAAACAAATAAAAGCTCATAAATCAACCAGTGATGTTGCAGTGTATTCTAACTGATTTAAGAAGAAAAATTAGCAGAGTAATTGAGGTTTAAGAGAGGATAATATTCCTGTCTCTCTTCCAAATGTGACTACAATTTTGGAAAAGTTACACTAAACTGTTTTTTTAATCTGGAAAAAAACTTGATTCATTTTAAACTTTTTTAAAAAAATTGATTAGAGGCTTGTGTGCCTGCATTGTACTGAAGTTTGTCCTAATTATGTAGGGACAGCTACACTTTTCACTAAATTGTATTTAAAGAAAATGTAAGTAATTTAATAGGGGAGCCTCTGAATTTTTTAAACTAGAGATCAATTGGTGTTTTACCAGTATACATGATTCTTCAGAATTAAAATAAGTATATATTTTATTATTTTAAGGGTTTTTTTTTCTGGAAAAAAATCCAAACTTTTATTTGTATAAATATAAAAATGGCTAATATGTATAACTCTTGTGAATTTATAGAAAATGCTTTTTTAGCATTACTCTTTTTTTTTTTTTTAGCTTAGAATGCTTTTTATTTATTTTTTTTTTTATTTTTTATTTTTTTTTAGTATATTTTTTTTTTATTTTTTTATTTTTTTATAAACTTTATTGTTATATTCCCCATACAATTGCAGCCCCCCATTCTGACCCCAATCCCTCCCCTCCCGCCCCCGCCCCCCTAAAAGTGTCTCTGGTTCATAGTTTTTTGTTGATTTTGATTTTCACTTTCTTATAGTTATTCATTTTCCTGGTCCCTTATTTAAGTTTTCTAGATTCCTGCTATGAGTGAGACCATCCGGTATTTTTCTTTTTCTTTTTGGCTTATTTCGCTGAGCATGATCCCTTCCAGCGCCATCCATGTTGCAGCAAATTGCATGTGTTTATCTTTTTTGAATGCTGAGTAATATTCCATGGTATATATGTACCACATCTTCTTGATCCAGTCATCTATTTTTGGGCATTTGGGTTGTTTCCAAAGCTTAGCTATTGTAAACAGTGCTGCTATAAACATAGGGGTGCAGGTGTTCTTTGGAATTGATGTTTCTGTGTCCTTTGGGTAAATACCTAGGAGTGGAATTGCTGGGTCATATGGAAGCTCTATGTTTAGTAGGTCCAGAAATCTCCACACAGCTTTCCACAGTGGTTGGACCAGTTTGCACTCCCACCAACAGTGCAGAAGAGTTCCTTTTTCTCCACACCCTCGCCAACATTTGTTGTTGCTAGTTTTTTTAATATGTGCCATTCTCACTGGTGTGAGATGGTATCTCATGGTAGTTTTGATTTGCATTTCCCTGATGACAAGTGATGTTGAACATTTTTTCATATGCCTGTTGGCCATTTGCATTTCCTCTTCAGAGAAGTTTCTTTTAAGCTCTTCTGCCCATTTTTTGACTGGATTATTTTCTTTGTTGTTGTTGAGACTCATCAGCTCTTTGCAGATTTTTGTGATCAGTCCTTTATCATTAGTGTTGGGTGCAAAAATGTTCTCCCAGTTGGTGGGGTTTCTCTTTGTTTTTGTTATTGTCTCTTTTGCTGTGCAAAAGCTCTTTAATTTGATATAGTCCCAGCTGTTTATCTTTGCCTTCACTATCACTGCTTTGGGTGATGTGTCTGTAAAGATGTCTTTGATGTGCAAATCACGTAGTGTTTCGCCTATATTTCCTTCTATATATTTTATGGTTTCAGGTCTTATGTCTAGTTCTTTAATCCATTTTGAGTTGATTTTTGTGTATGGTGTGAGGTGGTGGTCAAGCTTCATTCTTTTGCATGTAGCGACCCAGTTTTTCCAGCACCATTTATTGAACAAACTTTCTTTGCTCCAAGTTTTTTAGCATTACTCTTATTACAAATATGGTTGGGAGATATTCTCTTTAAGTTTCTTCTTTTGTTAATTTGCTCAATGCAATCATGAATAGGCAATATATATACATAATATTGTGTTAAAATTATATTTAATTTTGAATGAATAATTCTATTTCACCTCATTTTCCTATAACTTTTTTTAATTAATAATAAATTTTATTTTTATATTCCCCATACAATTTCAACCCCCCCATTCTGACCCCAGTCCCTCCCCTCCTGCCCCCCAACCCCCAAAAAGTGTCTCTGGTTCATAGTTTTTTGTTGATTTTGATTTTCACTTTCTTACAGTTATTCATTTTCCTGGTCCCTTATTCAAGTTTTCTAGATTCCTGCTATGAGTGAGACCATCCGGTATTTTTCTTTTTCTTTCTGGCTTATTTCGCTGAGCATGATCCCTTCCAGCGCCATCCATGTTGCTGCAAATTGCATGTGTTTATCTTTTTTAAATGCTGAGTAATATTCCATGGTATATATGTACCACATCTTCTTGATCCAGTCATCTATTTTTGGACATCTGGGCTGTTTCCAAAGCTTAGCTATTGTAAATAGTGCTGCTATAAACATAGGGGTGCAGGTGCTCTTTGGAATTGATGTTTCTGTGTCCTTTGGGTAAATACCTAGGAGTGGAATTGCTGGATCCTATGGAAGCTCTATGTTTAGTAGGTCCAGAAATCTCCACACAGCTCTCCATAGTGCTTGGACCAGTTTGCACTCCCACCAACAGTGCAGAAGAGTTCCTTTTTCTCCACACCCTCGCCAGCATTTGTTGTTGCTAGTTTTTTTAATATGTGCCATTCTCACTGGTGTAAGATGGTATCTCATGGTAGTTTTGATTTGCATTTCCCTGATGACAAGTGATGTTGAACATTTTTTCATATGCCTGTTGGCCATTTGCATTTCCTCTTCAGAGAAGTTTCTTTTTAGCTCTTCTGCCCATTTTTTGACAGGATTATTTTCTTTGTTGTTGTTGAGTCTCATCAGCTCTTTGCAGATTTTTGTGATCAGTCCTTTATCATTAGTGTTGTGTATAAAAATGTTCTCCCAGTCGGTGGGGTTTCTCTTTGTTTTTGTTATTGTCTCTTTTGCTGTGCAGAAGCTCTTTAATTTGATGTAGTCCCAGCTGTTTATCTTTGCCTTCACTATCACTGCTTTGGGTGATGTGTCTGTAAAGATGTCTTTGATGTGCAAATCCCGTAGTGTTTCGCCTATATTTCCTTCTATGTATTTTATGGTTTCAGGTCTTATGTCTAGTTCTTTAATCCACTTTGAGTTGATTTTTGTGTATGGTGTGAGGTAGTGGTCAAGCTTCATTCTTTTGCATGTAGCGACCCAGTTTTTTAAGGGTTTTTTTTTGAAAAAAAAATTTGTTTATCCTTTCTTTTAATTGTGGTAGCATTAGGATTCTCTTCATCAGGTAACAGCACTGAAGGGTGCCTGCCACTGGCTCACCCATAATTCACCACCATAGTCCGTTGTGCTTCCTTCCCTTTTTGCTCCTACCCCTCCTACCTTTCTTCTCCCCTTTGGATGCTTCAGTTCTACAGAGAACCCCAGTTCTCAAGGGTTAGCTTTTAAGATGGTCTTTCTCTGGTTTCTAGTTTGGTTTCTCTCTACTCCACTTTAAAGTAAGTAGATTTTAAATTTTAATCAAATTCAAATATCTTACAAAAATGTTATTGGGGGAGATTTACTTACTAGTGATATAAATAAGAGAATCTACTACAATACATAACACTCCATGCTTAAAAAAAAATCATTTTCATTTTAAATGTAATTATAGGCAAAATGATTATCTTAATAGCTGTTGATTATCTTAGTGAACCACCGGGCACATTCCTTATGATAAAATTAAATAAGCAGGGAGGAAATTACTGAGAATTATTTAATGCTGATATACCTTTTAAATAGTTAACTTTTAATATGCCCAATTTAGAGCTCAGTGTCCTTGAGGAGCTTTTTTTCTGAGAGGGTAATAAGATTTTGGTCTTTCTAGTATAGCTGTAGGATAATTTTTGATGATTTGAATCTTACATTGTTGGATACCCAGATTTAATTTAATGGAAAACCAAAACAAAACAGAACAAATAAGCTGTTGTTTCCTAAATGAATCTTCTTAGATGATAAGTTTAACTGTTATTTATTAAACACTCAGCAATACATCAATCATTATTCTAGATAATACATAGACCTTCCACTCAGGGAAATGAAAATCTAAAGGGTGGAAATAAAAGGCATGTCATGTTCTGGAATCGTCATGGCAGAATCCCCAAATTTTCAAAATAGGTCTATATAATTAATCCTGAGTCTTTTCATGCTCATTATTATCAAGGAAGTAACTGTGATGGAATGACCCCTTCCTGGGCACAGCAGCATTCAGTAACAAAATTGCTTTACTAAAATATGTGAACTAGGAGCTGATGAGGAAGGTAGACAGCTTTGAGAAGGCCATTCCAAAGCTCAGTGATACCAGACGACTGTGAGGGTTGGAAGCAGGAAAGGCTCATTGAATACCTTGACTGACAGTTCATTGTTGAGTAGCTTTTATTGCCATAAGGCTTATCACCGTCAGACTGAGAACAGGTAGGACAGCAAAACACATGACTCAGATTAATTTCATGGGCCATACTGTTATGACAGGAGCCAACTGACTGGAATAGCAATTCCATTAGTTGAATATGTGTCACAATGTGATGCACCATCAGTGTGTCTGAGTGGGACAAACGTTTCATGTGATCACTCTGTCAGGAGCATGGGGGCAATGCCTGGTGCATGCTACACCCTCCTTACCCTGAGATTAATAGGTCAGCATTTGGCAGCAGTCACAAGTTTGGCATGTGATGGTAGCCAGGGGTGGAGAGTGCTTTACCTTGTACCGTGTCTGAAATGGTGGCTGTGTTGTCACGTCTGGTGCAATGACGTATCCAGGCAGCAGTGTTGGTGATCTAGAAGGTTCGGGCTCAGCCAGAAGCTTGATCCCAGTCATTCTCATCAGAGAATATACCCTTGTTGTGGGTGTTTATACTAATATCCAGGTAGTTTAATCAGCAGCCATAAATTTGCTTCCACAGTTTCTAGATTCAAAAAAAGAAATGTCTTTAATTTTCCAAGTGGAAAAATTAAAAAGATAGGCCATTGGCATCAGTCCCAGAGTCAATGAAAATATAAAAGTTTTATCTAGCGGAGCATTGGCCAGTCATAAGAATAACCTTAAGTTCTGCCCAGCAAGTAGAGTGTCTTCCCATTTTTTTGTTCTTCAGAGTTCTCCCTGACACTGAAAGACAGCAGCCCAGTGAAGAGCACTGAGTTTCATATTAGTGAATTAGGCCCAGGACTTAGGGAAGCCTCTGTGAACTAAGGGTTCTATTGAGCCAGTGGCTTTACTACAGATGGCAAGGTGAATAAAAACATGACTTTTCCCCCAAAAGGATTGTTCTCTTTTTTCATGTAAAGCTGAGATGTTACTAGGGCCTTGCTGGGTGGTTTCTTGAAGATAACATCACCTCTTCACAAATGAGACTTACTGAGCCCTTTATACCTTGTTTTTTTTTTTTTTTTTTTTAAATAGAGGCATGTTTTATTTATTTATTTGTTTGTTTGTTTGCTTGTTTATACATGCACTGGGTACAGTCAGAAGCGCGGGAGGGCGAGAGAATTCACCAGAGCCAGAGCGGGGAGCAGAGCAGGCAGAAGGACCGAAGTACACTGCTGAGGGGAGCAGCTGGCGGCAGGAGAGGTCTGCACGCCATGTGGGACCCTCCTCTGGTGGCCAGGGAGCAGCCGGGGATTGAACCGGCGCCGCAGAGGCCGCGGGCAGCCTCGCAACCCAGCGCTCAACCGCTGCGCCACCGGGGAGGCCCTATACCTTGTTAGTTACTGAATCCAAGTTGGCTGACTTCAAAACAATGATCATATGGAGAGTCACAAGACATGGAGGCATCAAATGTTCAGTTTCAACAAGAGCTCAGTAACAGGCAAATGGAAACTGATAACCAAGTTAGGAAGGCAATGAGTCCTAAACTTCAAGACACAAGCCCAGTGGAGGTTGCATCTTTTTTGTAGATGTTTTCATTGTCAAAGCCATAACAATAGGGTCTCCCTGGTGGCCCAAGGGGTTAAAACGCAACCTATGTAGCTATCTGCAGCCACGCAGCACAAATTCCATCCCCAGCCAGGGAGCTACCCACATGGTGCGGCAGACCTCTCCTGACTCACCCGCTGCTCTCCTCAGCAGTGTATTTCAGTCATTCTGCCTGTTCTGTTCCCCACTCTGTCTCTGGTGAATCCTCTCACCTCCCACACCTCTGGCCTGTACCCCAGTTCTGTATGAATAAATAAATAAATCTTTAAAAAAAAAAAACATTAGCCATAGACTTGTAGCTCAATGGGGTTTTTAATAGTGTGGTACTAGCAATTCTCTACATGTGACCTCTGGCAGTTATGAATGTTCACAATACAGCCATGTAAAGCGTTAATACCAACTATGCATTCAGTGGTGTAAAGACCATTACCTGAGTCCAGGTATTCACCCCTCGCCTCTTGGGACTAAGTAGGATGACGACTTTGGCACCCATATCTAATGAAGCCATCAAAGTTTGAGTCTCCAACCCCTATAGTTCCAAAACATACTTAGACAGATGCATATGACCTTTGGTTAACCTTGGGGATAGGGTGATCTTGGTTGCACATCTAGGCTTCTTTCTCCTTAAAGCAGCTGAGGTTGAGGTATGGGGGATGGAGAGATCAAGGGTGCAGAGGGACAGAGTGGCTGCACTTGCTATGTGTGGTGATTGCCTGCAGCTGACTGGAAACGAACCGTCAATGGTCTCAGTCCACACAAAACCTATATTCAGCAGCAAAGTCACTGTTGCTGTCATTATCTGTTTCAGTTTTGGGACCTCTTGATTCAAAGGCCACACTCCACATTGTTTTTGAACCGAGTCTGTGGTGTTTGCGTTTTTTTTGTTGACTTGGCTCTTGCAGCAGAGACTTTTATAAAGGAGGCTACTTTCATCCAGGGCTTGTAGTTCCATTGTTAGGATATGTTTTAAACTCATTTTCTGTTTCAACATAAGAGTTAGAGACATTTTCTAGGGTTAAGGGCATAACCACAGGAATTTTTCCAGAATTCATTGGGCAAGTTCTCATTCTCCAGGGTATCACCTTCATCAGCATTGTAAATTGAATCCTGGGCCTAAGAGCTGAATACTAGTCAATGAGACATTTATGGTTTCCCTGGGGAGTTTGTCAGTCTTGGAGAAACTCTGAAAAGGCTTAAAGGTCCTTTTTTGCAGGCAGGACACACTGCAAAAATATTCAGGCCTTTTGCTGTCATTTCCCCATGGATTTAAGGTTGACTTGCTAAACTACAGGAAGGGGGCTAAATGGTAAAATGTCCCAGTTCCTGCTGTCCTTCCTTAACAGGGACTATGTTTTCTGCCCCTCACCTCCCTAGTGAATCAGCCAGTTTCTGCCTAGAGCCTTCATAAATTTCCCTCATTTCACATTCTGTGTATGTGTATGCTCCTGACTTTATCGTCTGTAACCCCCCTCTACCTTCTGCCTCCTCCCCAACAAACCTTGCAGTTACCAGGATGAATCTCACTGCTAATTGTTACAATGGAGGCTGGTTGCCAGATCAGTAGCACTTCCCTCTTGCCTAGAGGAGTGTTGGCAACACCAGGCAACTATTTTAAATCCACTTCCCTGTACATGACCTGCCAATACCTCTCCAATTTCTCCAGAGGTGTGGAAAACTTTGAAAGCATGGAAAATTGTAGTGAGCTGTGACATGGGCACTGGTCAAATGAAATATCAAGCACATATCATGGTTAGACCTGCTCTTTCACAGCGTAAACAAATGATTTAAAGACAAAATTTATTTAAATAAAATTTAAATGTCAAGATTTTAAATCCTATGATTCAAAGTCACACCCTACTCCAACTAAGTTGAAATTACTGTGGACATATCAGGTTGACACGAAGAGCACCAATTTCACTTAGTATTTCTTAGTATTTAACTCCTCTTACGTGAAAATTCTTTGAATTTATATGATAGAACTCTTTTCTTAAACTAAGTAACAGATGTTGCATAACTCTCCTTTTGAAGACTGCTCATTTTTTCTTTCTCTTTTGTGTCCAACAGAAGGGAGATGGGATGATAGATAAAGATGAGCTTCGGGAAGCTTGTGAACAGATCAACTTGCATTTAGATGAGAAACTCCTGGACCAGCTATTTGAGTACTGTGATGTGGATAATGATGGACTGATTAACTACCTAGAATTTGCAAATTTTCTGACCTGGAAAGATAAAATGCCTCCTCAGGAATCTGAAAAGAGGGTCATTATTACAGGTATTGAATTTTAAAGAGTTGCTAAATTTTCAAACGGACTATGATATTTTCTTTTTTCTGGGAGCTCAACATTTGTGAACTTTAATATTATATATTTTAAAGCATGCACATATGTACATATATTTATTTGTTTATGCCTAGAGTATCTATAGAATGATAGGAAAGAATTTGATAACATTTATTATTTCTAGGAAGGGTACTTGACAGTAAGGGTGGCCCTGAAATTCATTTTTTCCCTAGTATTTTTGCATAGTTTGTATTTGTGACAATGCATTATTCATTTAAAAGAAAAAAGTTAAAAGTGAAAAAAAAACTTACACTGAAACCCCAACTGTAAAAGACAGTTCCACAGAAAGTTGTTTTTAAACTGTTGTCTTAGCTCCCCTCCCCCAGGAAAATCAATAATAAAATTGAATTTGACATAAAGAAAATCTGATCTTTTAATTTTGTTAGAAAAGGAAAAACGATAATTTTGTTGGCTCAAATATTTTCATGCTAACTTGCTGTACCATTAATATAACATTAACGACATATATAGAGAGAAAGATATGTGTGTACATCTCTCTGTATTTTAAACACAGCTAAAATCACAGTGAATGAACCACTTGACATTTTAAAATTTGGCTTTCAAATGTCTGTTTAATGAAGAGATACTTTTTGATATCTGTAGGCCTAATTTTCAGTTCCTTTATCTTGATGTATAATGAATTACTAAACCATTTCCTTACTTTGAAATTTAGATTGTTTCCAGATATTTTAAAACGAATATGGGTTATAACAACTATTATCTCTCGAAAAGTTTTCTGTTTTTAATTCTCTCTTATTTCTTATGAAAGTTATCATCCCGGAAGGTCTCTTTCTATACATTATCATTTTACTTTTCTAAATGAATTACAATTTGTATTTTTATCAGCCAAGGTTGTGAGAAGATTTACTTTTACTTGATACCATAGTGCATAGTTTCAAACATTCCTGTTCCTGTAACTGAGTTAACAGAGTGACACATTTGCTTGCTTTACTTTTCATATCTTGATTATTAGAGAGGATTAATCTTTTTTAAAGCATTTTATACTTAAAAAATTTTTCTTTTAGACTATCTCTTCTAAAAAGTAAAGATAATACTGTTTTTACTTTTATTCCTGGGTTATGGCTTTCTGCCAAAGAAAGGTCTCTCTACTCCCATCCTCCCAAATCAAATTTTGGGCTTTGTTGATGATGTCAGTCTTTTTTTTTCCCTTAATAGAAAACAACTTAAATAGAATCAGTGTGCAATACAGAGAGAAGAGAGAGGATATAGTTTCCCAATAAAATACCCAAATAACTCATGCTACCCCTAGTAGGTTAATGCCTCGCTAAACAGGCTTGGCCCAAAGCAGGGCCACTAAAGGCCTGAAAACTTGCCCCAAGTCTAAGGCACCTTCTGGTGGGGACCCATAGGGAAGGGCAGAAAAAGAGCAAAATCGAAACCCAAGTCAATATAAAGGCTGAACCATTTTTCAGACTTTGTCCAGATTTCTGCTTTTGGTGGAGGGGTTGGGGTTGGTGAGCACCCTAGAGGATCTGGAACACTGCACCTGAATGCTTTTTCGATAATGATTGGCATGAGCTGAACGGGAGTGCAGACTTAGACAGGCTTGTCTTTCTGGTTTGCCTCAGGTCCCATACCTCTCAGATACCTGGGCACCATTTGGACTTTGAAAGTCTTGCTTGGACTTCCCCAGAACCAGAAGCAATTTTCTGGAGCGTGAAAGACCACAGCGCCCTCTAGTGCTAGCTATGCTGTTATCAGCGCTGTGAAAAAGATGTCTGGGGAATTTACTGCTGGGTTTCACAATTGCCTCAGCAAAGTAAACCTGCAAACGAGGACAGAGTCTTACAATCTGTTCCTCAGAATTGTCTTTTATAAATTGATTTGTAGGGAGTTATTTATAGAATCGGTTCCTGAGCGAGCAGTGAGTTCTTACTGCCTCTCCAAATGTTGCAATACCTAGGTCTCTTCCCCACAATCAAGTATGTGTGGAATGTACAACTCCCATCTGTGCGTGTATTTTCTCCCAATTCTCCCTCTGGCTGTGTCCAAGGAACAACTTTGGTAGGCTTGCAGTGTAGCTAAACATGAAAATAAGCTCCACTTTTAAAAGAATGGAAAGAAAAATGTAGCCTCTCATTTGGTCTTTCAGATTTAAAAGCTTCATTCCATGGTATATGAGTGGAGCGGTAAAATGAAACATCAGACTACATTCACACTTCCTGGCACATGTCACCGGCCTGAGCTTGCTCTTCCTCAGTGGGGTGCTGGCATCAGCTGAGGGGTGCTTAACCCAATTCAGTTCTACTGGCAAAAAGATTAAATGGGAAAAGTGATTTAGTTGCACAACAGCAGGCACCAATTAGTAACTTCTTCCTGCTTTTCTTTCACTCTTTGCTTAAAGGTAGTCGGATAGACTGTACAGAAAAATGTGAACCAACACTCTTGATAAAACCTGAAGACATTGTCATTAAAGAACCAGGGAGCTCAGAAACAACTCTTCGGACACTTCTGAGGCCAAGTGATAAAGTTTCTAATCACTATAAGACAACTTCTTCTGAGATCAGTGCGGTTGTAGGAGGTGTTCCTTCTACTTGTGAGTATGTGACATTATTTGTCCAGTTTTACAGGGATCAGCAAACAGACACAAAAGGTCTTTTGTCAATTCTCCTATTTTACCCAGCCTCTGTCTTCTATAGACTATAAATTTCTCAAAGCCTAGGACTTTCATTCAATTCTGTATGGTATGCATTTCCTGGCCTCAATAACTATAGACTGGACTGAACTACCCATGATGATCCAGGTAAAATGATTCTGTCTGTTATTAATGAAATTGAAACCGTGATCTGTGAGAACATTGAATGTCAAACCTGGTGGTAATTTGGTCTTTAGGAAGTGTTAGTGGACTTTTGAACAAAGTTATTCTTAGCTCTCTAGTTAGCTGCCTTTATGTATTTGAAGAGCTCTTCTGAAACTATTCTCTGTATCTTCACTCTCCGCCCCCATTCTTATGCTAGGACTGCCTTAACACAAATCACAAATTGAATGACTTAAAGAATAGAAATTTTCCATTTCATGGTCTTGGAGGTTAAAAGTCTGAGATCAAGGCGCTGGCAGAGTTGGTTCCTTCTGAGGGTTTGAAAGAGAATCTATTCAGGCCCTTCGTATTTCTGGTTTGCTGGGAGTCTGGTACTATTTGGTGTCTGCTGCATCCCATCCACCTTTGCCTCAATCTTCACAGTGTTCTCCTGTGTGGGTGTCTCTGTCTACATGGTCCCTTATGTAAGGATGTCAGTCTTAGAGGGCCAACCCAGCACAGTATCCTCTTAACTAATTATATCTGTAAGACCCTATTTCACATTCTGAGGTGTGAGAGGTAAGGACTTTAACGTATAAATCTGGGGAGCATACAATTATATATCTCCAGATTGAGCATGACGAATTTTGATTCTTTAGAAAGATTATTTTATGTTGCTCAAGTTCACTTCGTTAGACTAAAATCATGGTCAAGGATTTACATTTTTTCTTAATTGGATTTTATAGTCATGCTAAACATTCTGGCGGAATGTTTAGTATTGCTATTCCCTTCAGAATAGTGCCGTGCCATAGAAATATAGTGGGAGTGATACATATTTTCAAATTTTTAGTAGCCATTTTTAAGATGAAAAACAGGTAAAATTAATTTGAGTAGCATAAGTATATATCTCTTCAAAATCTTATTTCAACTAGTAATCAATATAAAAACATTTTGAATTTTTGATACTGAATCTTTGAAACTCTGTGTTTTACACTTACGACATCTCACTTCAAACTGGCCATATTTAAATGCTCACTAGCCACATGTGGTTGGTGGCTGTTGTGTTATACAGCTCAGTTTTAGACTGTCTCTTCCTTGCTCATTGATGTCCTAGGTTATCCCATCTGTGGTGTCCCAACCATCCGGTCTGATATTCCTGTCCCCAGAATTCGTCGCATCAGCGATAGGACTAATTATGGTGAAGAGGGCAATGCCTATTCGTTACTATACCCTACTGTCTTTGGTCACAAAGGAGTGTTTGAAAGAGACTTCTTCAAGACCCGATCAAAAAAAGAGGTACAGCATATTATTTCAAAAGCGATGAAGGAAACGCCAACTTTAAATAAATACCCAAAGATAGAAATGCTTATTTATCAAGAACTACTTTTTTTAGATGTTTTAAAACTTGAGTTTTTAAATTACAAAAGCCATTGGGATCCTCAAAGACAGAATTCTTGAGGATAATGTTCACTTTGGTTGTGATGTCTAGATACCATTCTTGAAATAGAGTTTATGTTAGGAAACATTACTTGCACATAGTATATGACCCATGTATAAAAAGAAAAATATTTTTCCAAGATTGGATGGAACTCAAATTAAGCAAGTCTTTTATCTTTACTCTTACTTTTCTTACTTAAATTTTGCTACCTCTCCTTACAATCATCGGAAACATGTAGAGTTGAAAATCACTTTATATATTGGCTACTTTAAGTACTCTCATTCATATAAATAAAATTGTTCATGAGCCAAATGTACTAGAATCTTGATATTTGCTCATTATATATAATGAGCACATATATAACTTATTAGGGATAAACAGCCATAGCCTTTGATGTTTTAAAGACATTCTTAAGATTCAAATTTAAAAGCATGTGAATCTTAGTCTGTCAATTTTTTTTCTAGATTGCAGAGATATTATGTAACATTGGTGTCAAGCTTTCTGATGAAGAATTTGAAAATGTATGGAATCTTGCATCAAAAAAACATTATAGAGGAGAAGTTTGCATTGAGAGTATCAGAAATGTTCTAGATGAGCTACAACATGCAGACCGGATTAAATGTAAACCAACCATGTGATATTTTTGGAGTTCATTCATTTAAACAAAAAATTTGTTAAATCTTTGTTCATTTTAAAATGATTGAGCATTCTGGTTTTACTTATTATGTTAAAATTCAGCAATCACTGTGATAGGACTCATATGCCTGTATTGTGTTGCAAATAAATTAGATTTTGGATTTAAATTTTATTTCATTGTTTTCTATAAAGTGCCAAAAAACTTGAGAGCCACTTGGCACATGCCTTTAATCTCATCAAAAGCGTGGTTCCGAATGACTTTAGAAGTTTGTAATGTTTAGTATGCCTAAGAATTTCTGCATTTTAGTTGTTTGTCTGAAATTCAAAGTCTGGATTGTGGTGCCAGGTTCATCAATGTGATGCCTTTAACATTTTGTTATTTTTCTCTTTAGTCATCATTATGACACAAGTTTAATGGGCTTTTACTCTATTAGCTTCTGAAGAAAACAAACATAATCACAAGCAGCAGGATTTATTTTCTTTTTTCTTTTTTTTAAAACAATATTTGCTTCCCCCACCCCCTCAGATTGAGTCCCCATAGAATTTCCTTCCCCAAGGCACCTGTGCACCATCACCACAGTCCCCTGAAGCAGCAGGATTTAAAGAGCAAAACCTTAATTTCATAATCGCTATGACATAATCGTTACTACCTTTTAAGATCTTTCTATGTCCAGAAAAGAAGGTAGTCCCTGAAGTATCTGAAGTGATCATAGCTGACTCACTGGGAAAGTCGAGGTAAAAGAAATTGGGAGCCTGTAGGATGAGTTGTCTCAAGTCCTGTCTGAACAGGAGGACTGAACAATTGACAGGTGAATCCTGTCCCACCACATCGACTATGAGGCAGCATCCTGACTAATGACTATCTCGAACTCTCCTGGAGGGAGAAGGTTAAGAGCCGGCATGCTCAGCTGGTGTGTAAACATCTGGCATGCCCAGGTGTAGCCCAACCCAGGCCGGACTAAGACAGTGCCCTTCTGCCAGCCTCATGGACTTAACCTTTCAATATCTCTTCCTAACCCCCTTTGAAGAGCCAGGCTAAATTCTCTTTCCCCTCACTCGCCCCCTCATTTATGAGTCTCTAATAAAGCCTTGCTTGGTTCAACTCCATCTAGCACTTTCTGCTGAATTCTTTCCCTAGACGACAAAGGACTATTTTGGGCTGGGGTCTGTAATGCTACCACTAGATGTAGTTTCAGAGAGTTATTAGAAGCAAAATGTTGTGGCATCATCTGTTACATAAAGGCAAGGCATACCCTTAGTGTGAAAGATCTCTAATAGAATTAACGTGTATAGAGAGAAAAGAGAAGAAAGGATAATAGTTTGCCAACAAAACAGCCAAAATTACCCATCTCTTCATGCATAAATGCCCAGCCAAACACAGTTGGCCTAAGGCAGGGCTGCCTAGGCTCAAAAGCTTGCCATTAGTCTAAGGTACCTTCTGGTGGGGAAACAGAAAGGGGCAAAAGGGGCGAAGCAAGTCTGGAATTAAGGTACAAATTCAAAGTACAAATCAAGGTAAAGGCTGCCATTGTCAGACTCTCCATTGATCTCTTCCAAGTGTCTCTACATGTCTCTTCTTGTGTCTCCCCCAAGGGGGTTTGTCTGTTGTCCCATAGGCCAGACTAGAGACTGCTGTAGAGACATGCAACTCTCACTTGGAAGTAGTTGTGGAGTTACTGCTCTAGTGGCCACCATGCATCAGTGCTCTATGCTGCTCAGAACACCAAGTCCCATCTTGCTACTGAAAGGCGAGATAGACTTGTTGGAATTTGCAATGGGGCATCCATCAGGATGAGCCCTTTGCACCCCTGGGTGAGGGGAACTACTCAGTTTCCACTCGATCCTCTTGTCCTGCTGCAAGTTGAACCTTTTGAAACACAGTACTTGAAAAGGAACACACAACATTGAATGGGGTGAGACTCAAGCGGTGGCGATCCTGGCCTGGCATTTACCTCTCAGTCCCTAAAGCTGTGACCACCTTTTCAAGGCCAGATGAACCAGTTCTGCTTTCCACTGGTGAGACTGTTTGGTAACAGTCTTTCTTCCTTCCATTGGCTTGGAGGACTTTGCAGCTCTTAGGAGATTGACCCGGTAAGCCTTACACAATTGCCTACAAAGTCTGTCCTTACTGAACACTGAATTCTCCCTAATGAGAAAAACTGTCCTCCCAAACAGGGATGGCCTTGGACATTATTACTGCATTTTAAGGAGGCATCTATGCCATTATCAAAACAGAATGCCCTGTATTCATATCTGATGAGTCTGCTAATGTAGCATCTTTCGTAAATCACAAGACAACACAGGCAAACCCTCTGAATGATGTGACTCCCCAGCTAAGAGACTTAATAAATCAGTGCCTTGGATCACAGAGGCTTATGATGGAAAAAATTGTTATTTTGGGCATCACTCTGTTCATCTGTGTTTCTCTAGCCTGTTGCCATATTATTTCCGTGATCTGTTTCCAGTGCCCCCAGATAGCCACCCCCATGCTTAGTGAAAGCCCTTGCTGGCTGGAGGCCTGGTGGGTAAGGCCGTAGGAGCTGCACTGCTCTGGTGGGGGTGGGGCGCAGAATTGTTGAAAGTCACCGAGAGGACGTGACCTGGGTTGACCCAGGAGCCGATCTGTGCAACCCTAGACTCCTCCCAGCTCTCTGGTCCTCAGAACGCATGTTCCGCCTGCGGGCGGTGGGAGCTGCTGTCCTCGCCACACAGCCCAAAGAAGCCAAGTGCTGTGGGGACTGGTCTAAGTGTGTGACTGATCGTGTTCAAGCCTCTTGATAAACTTTGAGATTCCGGGAGAGGGTGTAGACGTCTGCTCCTAAGTAAGTTACTTCTAAGAAAGTTCTGTTGCTGGTTCCAACTCTGCTGCCTACCAACGTGGAGAGGCCTGCCTCTCCTTCCTTTTTGCCCTTTGTGTGGGGGACCAGTTAGCAAACTAACACTATCTCTGGGAGACTGTAAAATGGGCCAAAATAATATATATTCAACTTCAACGTAATTCAGTTGCCAAAGCTGAACGTTTTGTGGACTTTCTATTTCTCACCCCAAATTATGCCCAGCCATGTGGTCTCATAAGGCAGGAGGGATGCAGCAAAAAGGAAAATAACACCGGTCCTAAGTGCAGGTTCATAAACATACTCCAGGTTTGAACAAACTCTGTCGTGTCCAAATTTACAGGGAGAAATTAATGCCCACATGTTGTAGCTCCTTAAAAGTCAAAATCTGAATAAAATGAAAATGAATTAAAGACAAATTAAAGACAAATCAATTTCTAGTGCCCAGGGATTTAAAACTCCCAGCAATTATTTTTGCCTTTTATGCTTGGGGGTGGGGGAATGAAGAGAGAGAGGGCGCGAGCCGGAGCGAGGGCACATTTTTCTGCATTTTGAGTCTTCCTGGCTCCTGAAGTCATATTGACTTATCTCCAAGTCTCTGATGAACCTCAATTTTAGAAGATCAAAGATGTAACAGAATATACAAGCCAACCCCAAATCCTGAGCAGTTATCCCTGTGAAACTGGCTCACAGTTTAGTGTGTGTATGTCACCACAACCCTAGCAAAGACCTCAAGTACGAGGGGAGCAGAGAAATGGGGAAAAATATCGATTTCAGCTTCATCAGGAGGCCCATTAATATATGTGAGTTAGCCAGAATTCAGACCTTTGAGCTTAATTTGGGAGAAATAAGTTTAATATGGGTCCTATGCAATTTATTGTATTGGATACTTTTTTTTTTTTGAGAATATCATTTACATTGTTTCTTTCTTGCAATGCTTAGCAATGAGCTATAGCAGCTCAGTCTTATTTATTTATTTGTGGAAGTTATGTTTACTGAGGTAATGTTGATTTACAACACTGGATATTTCTAGGGGTTCAGGTTCATACCACTACAAATACATGTTACCATGCCACCTCCATCCCCAAAGCACCAGGATTCCTCCACCAGTGTCTATTAGATTCCCTCCCCTCCTGGTCACCATGTTTTATTATGAAGTGTCTTTCTTTACTGTGCAGCATATGCAGCTCCATGGATGTTGGTATCACCAAGAAAGATGCCAGAGATGGTAGCAGAGAGAAAGAGAGCCACTCCGGTTACATACCTCTTTGCAATAATGACGAAAGATACGCACTACCATTTTAGAAAGATGTATATATGCATATACTTTTGGTCATGCAATATCTAAACCTTTGTCTTGGTTCTAATGAATAGCTCTTTGGACCAGGTGAATATTAAAGTAGCTTCATTTTGTAAAAATTTATACTAAGGTAGATTTATTACTTGTTTCTATCATCCATCCATCCATTCCTCCATCCATCCATCCATCCATCCATCCATCCATCCATCCATCCATCCATCCATCCTTCCATCCATCCATCCATCCATGCATGCATGCATGTGACTAACCATTGCTTATCCGAACTTCGGCTAAGTATCCTTTCTGGAAGATTTTATTCTTTGAATGCAAGGACAGAATCTTGGTCTCGGTGCTTCCCCATTTGTGGCGGTAGGGGGCACCCTAGCATTTCCAAACTTAGAGATGAACCTTTGCTCACAGAGCAGCTTAACTGCAGCCAGCTCAATAATACTTTCATAAAAAAGGAGAATGTTAGATTGGAGTGGGGAGATTGTTTACCATTGTACTTTCCAAAATCCAGGATGATCCAAGCAGTTTCTTCTTTTATTATTTAATGGCAGTAATTAGGCTGGAAAGAAACATTTTAGATAGTAAGCTAGAGGGGTTTGTTTGGATAATAAAGTGTCATCTCCCTGAAAGAAGTAAAACAGCTTGAAATATTAACGTGTGATATATATAAATATCCAAATATATAACATGTTCTCACCTAAATTATGTCTAATGTATTCAGAATTGTCTTAATAGTAAAACATGTTAAACCCATACAAACTTTAAAAAGCCGTTATTTCCTAGCCCAGGCAAGTAAACTTAATACATTTTCTTCACAGCATAGCTAACAAACCGAGAAACTTGTTGGAAATATTATGTGGACCAATAAAAGGTAATTTTATTTTATGTAATAACCTCTTATGAAAACTCACTGTGACTTGATGTGAAGAGCAGGGCTAGTTACAGGTTAACACCCCAATCATAAACCAACAATGAGGATAGACTTGAAGGGCATTTCTTTAATTATGAAACCTTTACAATAATAACCCTGTAAAAAATAATGGGATCTATTTAAAGCTCATTTATTTCCCAGCTAAGTGGCAATTTCCCATCACTCAAAATGCTAATACTTCCTCCTGAAACCCTAGGGATAATCTAATTCATGTGTGTTCGTTAAAAAAAGCTGGTTAAAATAAGCAGGTGATTCTGTTTTAATAATATCTGTCCTGCCAGCAATAAGACAGTCTCAGGTGCAAATAAATATATCAACAAACAGATTTTCTTTAAAGCACACAGGGTCTCATATCATTTCCAAATTAACCAATTAGCATGATGCTATTGGAAGAGCTAATTAAAAAGTGCATTTAGACTCAGAAATGTTTCCTGAGAGTAATCTGTAGCTTATAGTCCTTATTCCACCTGTAATTACTCTGCCTGTTTTTTCACTCTGTAGAGAGAGGTGAACACACCTTCACCTGGGCAGAGGAGATATCCTTTTCACTCTCTCCTGGAGAGATCTCATGTATATCAATCAATACCTTGAACCGATCAGCACACACCTTTTAAAAAAGGTACTCCCCATACTAACTCTCTAAGAAGTTGCATTAACTGGTACAGAATTTAGATTCAGAATTTGTCCAGACATCTATCTTGTACTTTGTCCTGTTAGAAATATTTTCACAGAATTCTTAATAGGTTCATCAACTTTTATAGTGGTATGTCTGTCAGAAAAAATGAATTCTTGAGATTTACAGGTAGAAAAGTTTTGTTGTTTGGTGGGGTTTGGGAAGGTGACAAATACCATATGATTGTTATTTCTTGCCATTTTCCCTTGTGGAGCAAGCTGATAATGTACCATGGTTTTGATTTGCAGTTCCTTGATGATTAGCGATGTTGAGCTTCTTTTCATGTATCTGTTGGGCCTCCATATCACTTCTTTGCAAAAATGTCTGATCATTTCTTTTGCCCATTTTTAGATGCATTTAAAGAATTGAGTTGTATGAATTTTGGATACTAGCTTTTTTTAAAAAATATTTTCTTTATTTTCATACAGAAGAGCTGGGGTGTAGGCCAGAGGTATGGGGGGTGAGAGGATTCAGCAGAGACAGAGTGGGGAGCAGAGCAGGGTGGATCTACTGAAATACACTGCTAAGGTGAACAGCAGCAAGACAGGTGAGGTCTGCTGTGCCATGTGGCTTTGTTCCTTGCCTGGGAATCAAACTCAGGCCATGATGGTGATAGAGCTAAGACTTAACCCCTAGGCCACCAGGGAGGCCCTTAGATATTAACTCTTGATTGGATATATAACATGTAATGTCTTCTCCCACTCAGTTGGTTGCCCTTTCAATTTGTTGATGGTTTTGTGCTGTGAGAAGTTTTTTGGTTTGATATTTATTTCTGGTGCCCTTGATTTTGGGGTCAAATCCAGAAAAACATTAGTAAGATATTTTTCTTAGTGATGTGGAGAATGCCATGTGGACATACAGAGAGATAAAACCTTTGGAAGAACACTGAGACACTCTAGCTGAGCTCTAGTTGAATGTAACAACTTGTTGAACTAGCCATTACCAGAGAGAGTAGATAAATTGCCTACTTGAACTAAGTCAACTTACGGAACTATGAGAAACAATAAATTGTTATTGTCCTAACCAGTTATGTTTTGAGATAACTTTTTTTTTAAAGATTTATTTATTTATGCATACAAGAGCTGGGGTACAGGCCAGAGATGTTGCGGGGGGGAGGTGTGAGAGGATTCACCAGAGACAGAGCGGGGAACAGAGCAGGCAAATTGACTGAAATACACTGCTGAGGGGAGCAGCAGACGAGTGGGAGTGGTCTGCTGCACCATGTGGGTTTCTCCCTGGCTGTCCAGGAATTAAGCTTGTGCTGTAGAGGCTGCAGATTGCTTCATAGTGTGGTGCTTAACCCCTTGTGCCACCAGGGAGACCCTTGAGGTAACTTATTAGACAGAAAAAGGTAATTGAAGTAGCCAAGTTTCAAAACAATTGTTAGAGTAGATCCTAAAAAATTGTCAGAGAATACTTACCTGGCAGGGGAGATACCATGATCACGAAGGTGGTTTTCCCAGGGCGAGGCTTATCCATTGCACTCCGGATGTGCTGACCCCTGCAATTTCCCCAAATGTGGGAAACTCGACTGCATAATTTGTGGTAGTAGGGGACTGCATTTGCGCTCTCCCCTGAAAAAAAAAATATTGTCAGAGAAAGAAGGTCTGTGATACGCATTCATTCATTCATTCATTCATTCATTCATCCATTCAATGTAGCATCTAATGAATGTCTACTGTGAACTGGTTAATACAAAATTATAAAGAACCTAGAAAAAAAAGCTATAAAAGGTAAGAAAATGTGCACAATCACTGTGTAAATAAGGAACTTCACTTTAGAATTCGATGTTGATCTCTTTTAAAAGATTTAAAATGGTCTTGACTGTGAAGGAAATGTCTTTTGACTAATCAATACTGACAACTAAATTTTCTAGCATAGAAATGGAGGTAGAAGCTATGCTTTCAGGCCACATTCTCCCAAGGTGTATCCAGCTACTTATATTTATGGACAGATGAGTTGTTTCAAGATTTAAAGGAATATACTTTTCATTGCAATAAGAAACCAGTTATTTTCTGCTTTAAAATTAAGATGACTATCAAATTTTATGTCCACCATTTGTAGATCTATGGTCTTGGGGACAAGTATTAACCATTCCAAGCTATAATTTTCCCATTTGTTAACAGGTATGATAGCAGTTTATACCTATTCTAGTTAGCCTTAAACAAATAACTTTGTTATTATTATCCTAGATGATTTCTGCATCTTTTCTGGATGCTTTCTGTCTTAGACATCTACTTGCTTTTCTTTCTTACTTGAAAGAAAATAATGATCATCTTTATTTGCTAAGAGGCAATAACCAGCAAATAAATCCTTGTCAGTATTAACTAAATTCCTCCTTCCTTTTCATTTTATTCTTTGGGAAATTAAAGATTTTGTAAATAATGTTAACCTTGAGAGGGTGAATTAATGTAGTAAATGATTTTTATATCCATATGAATTACCTTTTTATAAGATGGCTGAGGAGTTGGTGCAATAGACTTAATTGTACAATGGAATAGGAAGCAGAGAGAAAGAACTGGGCTCATCCTATTCTTTGTAGAAAAATGCATAGAATGTGGAAATTGACAAAAGAGAGAAATCTGCTTTCACAGGATTCAGTTTGGAGGCATGAAAAGTAAGTGCTAGTCAAGCAAGGAAACTCTGGGAGGTTCTAATCTTAGAACACAGAAGGCCTTCATGTATCAGGTACATGGAAATCCTGGTCCTAGTTTTGGATTTTGATTTTGCTGCAGCTCTGCTATGCTTTCACTTCCTGATATGGTTAATTACCAACCTTAGGCCTGAGCATATGAGGAGGATATGGCACAGTGCCTGTATGTGGACCATACACAAGTCCACAACTGAAAAAAGTATGGTGCTGGCCTTCCCTGGTGGCACAGGGGTTAGTCTCAGGGCTGTCAATCTATCGGCAGCCACTGGAGGACCCTTGTGGAGTAAGGCAAGTCTCTCCCCTTGGCGATGTCTTCTGGTGTCTTCGCTGAACTGGCACTGTGTTTTCCTCCTGGGCCAGGCAAGGCATTAATCTTTCTTGTGGTGCTCCTACCCTCCTGAGTTCTGGAAGAAAAGGGAAGGGAGTGTTAGTCAGGGCCTCCTTTTGGTGCCTGTCCACCCTTTCTTCTGTGCCTGGGGATGTCAAAGAACTGCTGTGGGTGTCTTGGGGGCATCAGGATCTACTTCTCTCCTTGTATGTATGCAGTGTGCATAGGTAGCATGTTTTGGGCACATATGTGGTGTGCATGTATGCATTGTGTATCCTGAAGTCCTGTGTTTGTGTATATGACCATAGCATGTGTCATGCATGCTATATGCCTGCGGTGTACATGAATGGAACAGCTACTTGTATGTTATGTGCACCCAGCATATATTCGTGTGTTGTGAGTATGAGGTGAAAATAGCATGTTTTATTCATATTACCTGTTTGCACGCTGCATGCAGCTCCCTGGTTGCTGGCTGAAAGATGCTGAATGCAGGCTGTTGGCTGCAGGGTCCCACTGAGTCAAAGTCCAGGTCTGAGTCTGGGTCCAGCCAGCTGGTTGACATCAGACTTGCAGGGCTAGATGTAGGGTCTGAGTCTGGGTCTAAACTGCTAGACATCCTTGGGAGTCTCTAGGCTGAGATGAGTATGGGTGGGGTCATTGGTGAATCTGAGGAGACTCCAACTGAATCTGGGTCTGGCCAGTTGGTCAGTCGAGGGATTTCAAGGCTGGGGTCTGGTCCGGGTCAGGTGGCTGGCCGACCTTGGAGCACCAGACTGAGGATGGTTCTGGAAGGGCTCACGGGCCAATCTCGGAAACCCAGGCTGAAGTTGGTTGACATTGGAGCCCCTGGCAGAGAGTAAGTCGTGATGGGGTTGGATGCTCTTACTTGGGAGGCTCAAGGTGAGGCAGGGTAGGACCAACTATTGGCCTTCATGAGACTCGCTTAGTCCCAGTCAAGAATGTGACAGCTGGTTGACCTCCGAGCCTGAGGCTGAATGCGGGTGCTGCTGGCAGTTGGGCCTTGGGAGCTCCAGGCTGGTTCAGATAGGGCTGGTTGGTTGACCCTGGTAGACTCTTGTCTCACTCTAGTTCAGGTTGGCTGTTTGTCTTCGTAAGCTTCAAGGCTGAGTTTGAGTCCCACTGGGGTCATCTTTTTGACCCTTGGATCCCCAACTTGATGCCAGGTCCATGTGTAGCTGACTGGTCAACATTGGAGTCCCAGGCTAGGTCTGAGTCTTGCCTGTAGTCTCCAGTGGTTCCTAAGGATGGGAGTAGATGATATACTACCAGTTAAAGTTTTCTGTAAACTCTAGAACACCAACAGTGTGTCCAGATTCTGAATTATTTTTAGTAAATATGGTCTGGTACTGTAAATGCATTTTCTTTTTCTTATGATTTATTTAATAATATTCCTCCCCCTAGCTTACTTTGTTGCAAAAATGCAGTATGCAATACATATAACATGCAAAATATGTGTGTGTTGACCAGGTTTCTGGTCACCAGTAGGCTATTAATAGTTAAGTTTTTGAGAAGTCAAAAGTTATAAGGATTTTTGGCTGCATAGGGGCTCAGCAAGTAAAGCACATTTGTACCATGTAGTTGAAGGTCAGCGGTACCTTACTAAGTAAATAATCTTTTGATTCATTTGGCAGGTTTACCTTTTCTTCTGGCTGCTGCTTCTTAGCCTCATTAGCTCCTCTTCTTTTCTCCTTCACTCTAACAATTTTTCTGCCTAAAGTGCTCTGTCCTGGGTCTTCTAAATCTATGTGCTCCTCCTAGATTATCTCACTAATCTTCTGCGTTTAAGGATTTAAAAGCATATGAGAGATGACTGTTGCCATAAAAAAACTCTTAGTTTGGAAGGAGCATTAGACAGGTCAGTGAATAACTGCAGCCAAAGGCTACATGAACAATATAAATGTAACATGTGTCTGTGTACATGTGTATGTACATGTACAGATGGGGTGGCACAGAGGGACATGCAAGCATGTCTCATCCAACTGAAATGGGAAAACTGAAGGGAAAAATAATGCAAAGCACTATTTTTTTTTCTTTTCTGAATACAGTTCTTTAAATTGCTTTAGTAATAAAGTGTGGGCGTGCATGACTGGCAGCAGGGCAAACACAGGTGTGCTTTGGGTAGCTGCCGTCTAGTTACTGAGGTTAATGCGCGGTCACTGGAGTGATGAACAGAGGCCCAAATAGATTTTGGAAAGCTTTCAATCACAAGCAAGCCATGAAATCACAGGCTAAGGGAATAGATCTAAATAAATAGCTCTGGGCTTCAATAATAGATGTCAGGAAAAAGGGACGGGCAAACTAATTTATGCAGAATTTTAGGGGAAGACAACATTGAGTCTTAATATAGATTTTCCCCACCGTCCAAAAGTAAAATGTCCTATTTGGTAGGTTATATTTTGGTAGGCTATATTATACTCAACGTTTTTTTCTATATAAATAAATGGTAATGGCGGTGTCTATCCCTTTGTGGCTGAAATCTGTAAGAAAAATGATGTTTAGCTAAAATTTTTCTTTGTTACTGAGCTGTTGATTTTGCAAAGAAAGATATTAGTAATACGGAAGGTAGTTCAAGTATCAAAAACAGCAAAATAACTGGAGACACATATACCCAATCTACTTATACAAGGAATCAAGGACAATAATTGAGTAAATGACAGAATTTGGATCGAACTAAAATAATGAGATTATTCTATTGGCTGTAGTTCATTACATAAGACCTGGAAATACTGGGCCTATTGAGAAATGCTAGTGAGAAATGCTAAAGGGAATGGGATGTATTAAATTCTACATTCCTAAAATGGGCTTCCTTGGTGGTTATGTAGTGACAAGTTGACATGGTAGAAAAAGAGGCAAATTAGTTGGTGAAGGGTTGAACTTCATAGTCCAAACTAATTACAGAAAACAAATGCACAGGGGATTTTTAATGGCACAAACAAAATTCTAGCATTTTTATGTGGTCTTTATGAATGAAATAGAGGGCCATTTGTTTTCTATTTTCTCTTAGATCCTTTGATTCTAAGGTCTGTGATTTTTTTGCCCAACTGGTGAATGTCTCCCTGGGGGGTAGATGTCATAGGATATCTCCTGGGTTAGCTGTTACCATTTTACAAAAATGAATTTGCTCTGTTATCTAGCGGGATTTTTGAAATGTTACTTCTTCTCCTTCACCTCCTCCTTCTGTATTTTTCTTTTTTTTTAAAATTTTTAAAAATATTTATTTATTTATTTTATACAAGAACTGGGGTACAGGTCAGAAGTGCGGGAGGGTGAGAGAATTCACCAGAGCCAGAGCGGGGAGCAGAACAGGCATACCGACGAAATACACTGCTGAGGGGAGCAGCGGGCACGACAGGAGAGGTCTGCAGTGCCATGTGGGACCCGCACAGGCCAGCCGGGATCGAACTGGCACTGCAGAGGCTGCAGACAGCTTCTCAGTGTGGCGCTCAACCGCTTAACCGCTGCGCCACCGGGGAGGCCCCTCCCTTCTGTATTTTTCAATACATGTCCAAACATGGCTATTACGATGTGTTAATTTTATGTATTATTCTCACTGCAGGTTTAATGTAAGCTGCCTGAGGGCCTCCCTGGTGGTGCAGGCGGTTGAGCACTGGGCTGCGAAGCTGCCAGTAGCCTCTGCAGCCCCTGTTCGATCCCTGGCCACAAGCGAGGGTCCCACATGACGTGGCAGACCTCTCCTGCTGTGCCCACTGCTCCCCTCAGCAGTGTATTTCGTCAGTCTGCATGTTCTGCTCCCCACTCTGGCTCTGGTGAATTCTCTCACCCTCCCACGCTTCTGACTATACCCAGTGCCTGTATAAATAAATAAATAAACCTTTAATGTAAGCTGCCCGAACCACGTTCAGTCAGCAGGGTATAAATAATCTATCTCAGTATTTAGTGTCACATTATCTGGGAATTATGAGGTAGTATGTGCTGCATGAGCCATGGCACATTTTTATTATTATTGTGTTGTCAATTTCAATTAAGTCTGGGAACAGCTGATGAATGATGGGGTTGGCCTGGGGAGGAGAGGGTCAGATAGGCTGAGAGTCCTTTTGATAATCTGGCATAGTCTTCCAACCAATTTACAAAGCTGTTTTAATTACTTTGGCAACTCTCCTTGGAGTCATCTCCAAGTTCCTCGCATTAAAAAGTCTTCTTATCAGCACAACCAAAATTATCAATGATTAAAATGTCATAAACCTCCCATTTCTCTCCTGGGCTCATGATATGGATGGACTTTAAGGTTTTTAATAGTCTGAGATGTCAAGCTGATTCTCTGGTTGCCATTGGAAACAGTTTAGATCTCTTAAAAAATACTGAAGAAACTCTTCAGGGTAATGTAGCATATTCATATTGTGACTACTGACTGAATAAAATTGGATTAAAGAATCTTAAGAGAAAATTAAAAGAGCCTTCTTGTCAGAAATTGGTACATTATTAGTTGGCACTTGAAAACTTACATAAAGAGATTAGACATCCATGTATATTTTATGACCTAACCATATGCAGCATTAAATATAATTTTGACTTGGCTGAGATCTACTATGGATAAATATACACAAATTTTCAGGTTTTCCTTAGTCTCAAAAATAGCCATATGAAAATTATGGGGTTAATGTCCCTTAGGGAAGCTCAAACTGGATATGGTAGTGGCATTGGGATATGAGGCAGAGGAGTGGCAATATATAACAGAAATGGGGAAATTCCTAAAATTTTATCTGAAGTGAAGCAAAGTGGAAATAGACCAAGACTGATCTAGGAAATGTTGGCTGGAGGAAGAGACAAGCTTATTGACCCGTTTGGGCTCCAGGGTAAACTTTCCTATCTGGACATTATTTCTTGGCTTCCCAAAAACCCAGTCACATGAAATCTGGGGTATGGGTGGGGTAAGAGATGGTTTGTCAGTTATTTAGTCTGCATCACAAATACAGCACCTTAAAACAATATTTGTTTCTTACTAGTCTGTGGGTCAGAGAATCCCAGCAGGACTCAGTAGAGAGTCCTGCTTATCACTGCTCTGTATGTTGTTGACTTGTTAGGGGGAAAGAATGTTCTGAGCTAATACCACACAGACTTTGTGGACCCCACCCCCACTCCAGACCAAAGCCATCAAGACGTTGGGAAAGACAAATCCCGTCACCACCAAAGGGAGGGTGGCTGGGACCTGAGGGTGGAGTTGAGCAGCCAGGTTGGGTATAAAAACCAAACACGTGGGCCTTGGGGTCTCTCGCTGTGTCGCTCGCCTCCTGGCTTCACGGCTCCTGGCTGGCGGCCAGCTCTCAGAGCGCCATTTGGGATTCCAGATCTGCGGATCGGGTAGGACGCATTTAAAACTTTGTCTCCCACTTTTCTCCCTGAGCTGTACATTTCCTCATTTCCCCTTCCCTTGTAAATAAACCTTTTATTAACCTTTCGCGTGTGCCTGCAGTAGAGTATTGATAAGTCCTTTTAAGCGCGCGGGTGAGGACCCACAGTCAGGCACCCCGTTTTGTATCAGGGCTGCCCTATAACAGCCTGAGTTCATTCATGCAGCTGCATTCACCTGGGACTGGGAAAAGCTGTAATGTCAAGATGGCCTCACTGGTTGGGAGCCCTGTGGCTGCCAGTTAGCTGGTTCCATCAGTCAGTTCTCCTCCACCTGGCCTTTCTTTTCACAAGGTTGCTCTTTCCTTCAGGAGAGCCTGGATTTCTTTATATTGTGACTCAGGTTAGCAAGAAAGCAGAAGGGAAGCTGCTGGACTTCTTAAGGCCTAGAAATGGCACAGTGTCACTATTGCTAGATGCTATTGGTCAAAATCAGTCACAGGACCAGCCCAGACTTAAGGGAGGGGCGGTAGATTCCTCTTCTGCATAGGGGTGTGGCACTGGTACCAGAGTAATTGTATTTAGTTATCTTCACAGGTAATCTCCCACATTTGGCCACCCAAATTTGCATTCAATGAATGCCTGGTGCCTTTACCTTGTGGAAGAGAGTAGTGATAGGTTTTACAAATCTAGGGCAAGGATTAGGGTAGATATTGATATTCTGATTCATTTCCCTTTGATTGGGAAGGGAGTGTAGGAGGAAAGGCACTGGGTTGGGCCTGGATTATGGTTCTTATTTAGTTTTTTTTTTTTAAGATTTATTTATTTATGCATACAAGAACTGGGGTACAGGCCAGAGGTGTGTAGGGTGAGAGTATTCACTAGAGACAGAGTGGGGAACAGAACAGGCAGACTGACTGAAATACACTGCTGAGGGGAGCAGCGGGTGAGTCAGGAGAGGTCTGCTTCACCATGTGGGTAGCTCCCTGGCCGGGGATCGAACTCATGCTGCAGAGACTGCAGATAGCTTCATGGGGTTGCATCTTAACCCCTTGTACCACCAGGGAGGCCCTTATTTAGTTATTCATAAGATATATGGCCTTGTGGCCCCTTCATATGCAGTGAACATTACTTTCTTCATCTTTAAGTTAGTAGCAAATATTACCTACCTCCTAGAGTTATGCTGAGATGTAACTGAAATAAATTACCCAGTGTCTGATCCAGTGACTAGCTTACCTATTCAAAGTGACCATTCAATAGTATTAATCTCCTCCCTTCTGGAGAGATAAAACTGCATGCTCATAAGGATGGCCATGTAATTTATTATCTAAACCAGAATACATTTTAGTGTGCAAGGAGGCCCTTTTAATATTTATGCCAGAACTATGAGTGCTTTGGTGGTGGGAAAACTATGGTGACCACACGTGAGGGGTGAAATCCCATATAGTGGCAAAAATAAACAAGGATGTTTAAAAAATATTAAAAAAAATAAAAAAGTATTTATTCCAGCTACTAGGAGTCATAAAAAAGCAAGAACAGGGAAGTAACTGGTGCCCTCAATGAGAACTTTGCAGAGTTTATTTCTATTAAGCATTGTTAAATATGCTGTCAATGAAAAGCATCATAAAACAGGTGGAAAGACTCACAAGAGGAAATCAGAATTTAGAATAACCACAGAACAGTAATGTCTGTCTTCTCTTTCCCTGCATTTCTTTTTTGGTGATGATGTATCTTGTAGCAAATTTTCTACTGTGTGAAGGTTTAAAAAGGACCCAACTTGTAAGGGAATTAATCATGTCCACTTGAAAGCATTCCCTCCTTCCCTACCCTGCTTCCCAACTGCTTTCTACACACACCCTTTCAATCTCAGCATTACTAAATGTATAATTATGGGAAAGAATAATTGGGAATAAGACCAGGGGGATACATGTTATCAGAGTCTAGTACAGAGACAATTCTGTTTCTGTACATCTTAAATGACAATAGAGCAGCAATACCAAGATGACAATAGAGCAGCAATACCAAGAATCCACATCCCAATGAGAACCACTTAAATCATAATTGGTAAGGGCCTCCCCGGTGGCGCAGCGGTTGAGCGCTGGGTTGCGAAGCTGCCCGCGGCCTCGGCGGCGCCGGTTCGATTCCCGGCTGCTCCCCGGCCACCGGAGGAGGGTCCCACATGGCGCGCAGACCTCTCCTGCCGCCCGCTGCTCCCCTCAGCAGTGTACTTCGGTCCTTCTGCCTGTTCTGCTCCCCGCTCTGGCTCTGGTGAATTCTCTCACCCTCCCGCGCTTCTGACTGTACCCAGTGCTTGTATAAATGAATAAAAATAAATCTTAAAAAAAAAAAATCATAATTGGTAAGGAAAAAATCAAACCATTGATATTCCCTGAGAACTGCCTTGCTTTGAGAAATCTGAAGGTGTAGGCATTCTGAGTCCATCTCAGAGATGGAACAGAACAAATTGAAACTAAATACAAATGACCAGATTGCAGGTTATTGTAACTTCACATCCAGAGGGTTAAGATGTTAAATATTTGTTCATATCTCCCTTGGCTATAACAAATAACAAGGCTTAATGTCATCTGTCCTTGTTCAAAATATAGTATGTTCTCTCCTAGATTACTTTCCACAGTACTGTTTTTGAAACTTAAAACAAATAGGAAAGGTTCAATTCCTTTGGTGATGGATACAGCAAATGTATATTAAGGATTGCCTATTGTGTTGGACTGCCTAGTACATCCTAAAATATATGGAGAATATTTTTATAACAAAGTCTAAAACTGGGCCTCCCCTGGTGGTGCAGCGGTTGAGCGCTGGGCTGCGAAGCTGCCCGCAGCCTCTGCAGCTCCGGTTCGATCCCTGGCCACTGGTAAGGGTCCCACATGGCGCGCAGACCACTCCTGCCACGCCCGTTGCTCCCCTCAGCAGTGTATTTCGTCACTCTGCCTATTCTGTTCCCCGCTCTCTCTCTGGTGAATTCTTTCACCCTCCTGTGCTTCTGACTGTACCCAGTGCTTGAATCAATCAGTCAATCAATCAATCAATCAATCAATCAATCTTTTAAAAAAAAAGTCTAAAATTTAGTTTACCATTTTCCTTAACAACAAAACTTTTTAGCATATTAAAGTTTTCCCCAATATATTTTTTTAAGTCTCAGTAAGGTTGTGAATGTTCTTAGTTTTCCCTTCTTTCTCAAATGATGGTTTGACATAGTATCAAATACTAGGTTGAGAGCTGTTTCCATGAGTGTTTTGGAAATTCTTTATTATCTCTGGCATATATTCAGTAATGTGATGGTAAATGTATTCTGGGGGCCAGGGAATGAACCCTGATTTGTAGCATTTGTCAGTTTCTGTGGTATAAATATTCCCACTGTGGCTAATTTCAAGCCACTGACATTTTAATGACTGGCTCACAAGATTCCTGGAAATTTAGCAGTCAGCTCTTGTGAGCTGATATAGGCCAGCTCCACCACTCCACAACATCTATTATTGTGGTTTAGAATCTGTTAGTATGATTAGCTTTCTGTTTTAGGTAATATTTTTTCTGGTAGTGTTAAAGGATTTCTTTTACTGTTGATGTTTTGTGGTTTCACATGATATTTTGGTGTGAGTTGCTTTTATTTTTACTGTGTGAGACCCAATATACCTTTTTATTTAAGAATTCAGACCTATCTTCTTTCCAAATATTTCAACACATTGGAAACAGTTATTGCTCATCCCCATTCTCTCTAGTCTGTCTGTATTTTTGACTAAATGTAATTAGGAGATTCTAAATCTAGTTTCCCTGACTTTTGCTCATATTTTCTATTTAGTACCCTCTGCCTTTAGTTTTTGGTTTTTCATCAGTTTATACTATTCATTTAAACAATTTTTATAGCCTACTGCTTTTTCCATTCATTTCTGCTATGCTCTGAAATGCATTGAAGCTTTTCATTATACTGATTTTGAAGTCATTTCTAGATTCCTCCATTATCTCCTTTTCTCTAGTGTGAAGTCTTCTAATCATTGGGTCTGTGGATTATCTCTTGGCTGTGGGATATAGTACTTAATATTTATTGAAAGAGCTTATGTGGAATCTTGAGCACTTCATATGCACTAACTTACTTAATTCTCCCAACAAACTATATGGTAGATGCTCTCATTCTCAAGCTATGGATAGATATTCTAAACATTGAGAAGTTAATAACTTGTATAAGATCACATAAGCAGGACCAGCAGACAGGAAGATGTCTAGAATCAGAGTAAACACTCATAATCACTACTCAGATGATTCTCCATATTCCTATCTCAAATTTGCCTATCGCTAGGAAATTTTGCTAGTTGACTACATGGAAAGTTGGTTGACTTTATCTCTGAATACTACAGTATCGTGTATCTAGTTCCCTTTGGGATCTCAACCCATATGAATAATTTATTTGACTATCTTTTTCCCTTCCTATATTATAAACACCTGAAGGACAAGAAAAGAGTTTTATTTACCTTTATTTCTCTGTTGCATAGATATCTCTGCATAAAGGTAGACTTTGGTAAGTAGATTCACGTTATCAAATAATGAAAGTCATTTTAGCACTTAGGGTCAAGCAAGGTGTTGTGTTTTTGAAATAAACCAGTATGTTTCCTTCTAATAATAATGAAATGCACATAATATCGTCTCTTATTTCTATGTCAAAAACACAGAGAAAAATCTCTGATAATCAATTCTACAACTTCTTGGCATTTCCTGTTTCATCTGTATTTATTATTGGCCCTATTTTAACAGCTTTGGTCTTAGTCTGACTGTGTTTTAATTGTAAGCAATCCCAAATATAAAAACTGAAGACCACCACGAGTCTGGGTTCAAGGGGATGCTCTTAGAAACATCTTGGGACCAGAAGAAAACATTGTCAGTGCCTTAACTGACAGTCATGAAGTTCTGTTAAAGAGTACTAAGAAGCATCTTAGAGTCTTTATTACAAATTTTCCTGGAGCTTTGATAGAAGTTAAGTCCCTGACATTTGGAATATTACTACTTTCTGCAGGAGAGGAGACCATTCATTTTTTTATCCATCAGAGTCAGAGAGAATCTTCCTGAACAATTTGATAAGTCCTCATCTAGTCCAGTTGAAGGAAAGGAGATTCTTTGATCTTTGGGTGTGTAAGTAATTATATTATCAAATTTGGATATTCTATGCACATATTTTTCAGGCTCTGAATTCCAAGAATGTCTAACAAAGTTAACAGAAAGAATTTTCAAACTTCACATTTTTTTCAAAACTCTGAGATAATTTTACATTTGAAATACAATTGGCTTTTTTTTTTTTTTAAGATTTATTTATTTTATAAGCACTGGGTATAGTCAGAAGCGCGGGAGGGTGAGAGAATTCACCAGAGCCAGAGCGGGCAGCAGAGCAGGCAGAAGGACCGAAGTACACTGCCGAGGGGAGCAGCGGGCGGCAGGAGAGGTCTGCGCGCCATGTGGGACCTTCACCCGGTGGCCAGGGAGTAGCAGGGGATTGAACCGGCACTGCAGAGGCTGCGGGCAGCTTCGCAACCCAGCGCTCAACTGCTGCACCACCGGGGAGGCCCTACAATTGGCTTTTATTGTAAATGCAAAGGGGAAGAAATAAACTAGTGAATTATAAATTGAAATGACGCCAGCTCACTAATCTTTCTTTTCTTATCTGTCAGCCTACATTCCTTTGATTTCTGTCCCTACACTCTCCCTTTTCTACTAATCTAACTTCAACACGCAGCTTCTAGGATACTATTCTTTGGAATGACTTAGGAACACATGGAATTTCTCTCCTTCCTTCAGAAACCCCCACACCATTGCCTTGGTGTCCTGTGGAAGCTTCAACTGCTCCATCCTTCACTCCCCACCTAGGGAAAGATGTGTGACTCAGAGGACTCAGAGAAAGAAAGGCTTCATCTTCAGCATTCTAAGATAGTAAATCAAATATAATGAGTTCAAGTCTTTGAAAGTCTGTGCCTGGAAATTAGCTACCTCATGAATCATCCAAAACCAAACCTGTGTTACCTGATCTTTTTTTTTTTTTAATTCCTCTTTTTTTTTTTTTTAAGATTTATATATGCAAGAACTGGGGTATAGGCCAGATGTGGGGGAGGGTGAGAGGAGTCACCAGAGAAAAAGTGGGGAGCAAATGGCAGATGGACTGAAACCACTACTGAGGGAGCAGTGGGCGAGACAGGCGAGGTCTGCTGCGCCATGTGGGTCAGCTCCCTGGCCGGCTGGGATCTAACCTGCACTGCAGAGGCTGCGGACAGCTTCACAGCACTGCGCTCAACACACTGCGCCACCACGGAGGCCCCACCTGATCATTTTTTAATTGCATTCCTTATAAAAAATTTCTCCTTTCCTAAAATTCCTAAAATTTCTCCAACCTAGTTCTAAGAAACACTAGTTTTGCTTGAACAACACACGAGAGTGTTATACAAATCTGGACTGGGTAGGAGGAAGAACAGGGATGTCAGAAGTGAGGGTCTGTTGAGGGTGCCAAGAGCCATTTAGCACCCACTATGTCTTTATAACAAAGCTGCCTGGAGCTCTGATAGGAGTTACCTAAAGGGCAGCAGGAACAGCCCTACCTTTAGAGATGTATATGATTTCTACTCCCTGGGGTAATCTGAAGGTCTGTCTATGATTTAATTGCTATTTTATACCTATATGCCAGCCTAGGGGCTAGTAAACTATATAACTTATGGACCAGATTTTATGTTATTATATGACCCACAAATTAAGAATGACTTTTTATAGGATTGACCAAAAAATTAATGTTTTGTGACTCTCTAAAAGATGATGTGTAATTCCAATCTCAGTGTTTCTAAATAAAATTTCATTGAAACATTCTTTTGCATATTATCCACTGTTCTTTTCATGCACCAATGGTAAAGTTGAGTAGTTGTATCAGAGATTATATGACCCACCAGACCTAAAAGATTTATTACATGGCTCTTGTCAGGAAATATTCGCTGACTCTGGAACTAGTGTTTCTCTCTTTTCCTGTACTCTCTTGTCCATACGGACTGTTTGCAAATTGTCTTAGGATTTCCTGTTTGTATGGACCCATCTCTTAGTTGGAAAATCGCTTCCATGGGAAAAAGATTGATTCCTATTAAATCTTTATATATTTTCTAGGACCCTACTGAGTTTTGGGGAGGGATCTAAGGGGTCACAGAACACCTTGTACATCTTGACATCTTACTTGCCTATTCTACTCGTTCTTCTTCCTTTCCCCCCTCTTTGCATCTCCATACCTACAAATTTCTTCCTGATTACTTCCCTGCACTCAGGTTCTCTGCAAATCTCAGTAGTGATTTAGGTGGATTTTTTTTTTGAGGAATTGTTTGCAAGCAAAGCTGGTACTTGGCTCTGAGAAAGAATCCTGGTGAACACAATTGTTGCCACTTCATTACTATGGAAGAAGAATAGGTCTCTAGAGATTTAGCTGAGGCTCAGAGTCTTCTTAGGTGCTAATGACTTTGCTTTCCAATACTCTTAGAGTGGATCATAAAGTCCCTTCATGGTACACTTCATCCACACACTCTTGCATATATCAGACCTTTGGACAGTCTTTCAACTTTAATCCTCTTGTCTATATCAGTGAAAGAAGAGATGAGAGGCTATTCTTTCAGAGGCTTTCAGCTACTTAAATTTATAATTATAGCAGCCTGATTTTTATTGTACAATCCTTACCAATATGGTTTTTAATCAAAAATATCACCCTCAGAACTTTAGTTAGAATGGTGTGTCAGTGATGTATTGTCATACAGAAAGATTGCCTACTGAGTAGCTGGGATTATTAAAATCTACAGTGGTGTCCAATTCTGGCTGGAGTCCTGGTTGAGTATGATTAAAGACTATTTATTAAACTCCTCTAAAGGTTAATCTTTGTTCTTTTTAAGAAGAGTTTTCCTTGGGAGATAGTTACAGATAATAAAATACATGTTTGACAAATATAACATTTCCTTTCTTTCAGCATAGAAAAGGAAAAAGAGTAAAAGTATTTGCATATTAGCATATATTTCTGGCCAAGAGAGCGCTACACATTTTGTTCCAAACTCATTAGAATGATAGATAAAATATAGAAGACCTAGGTGGGCTCAAAAAGTAGAGGAATTTCTCTATGGGAGGAAATCAAAGATGTGTTAGAGGTTCAAAGTGTAGGTTTTCTGGGCTTTGAGGGAACATGCATTGAGAACCTGCCTGAGATTCACTGCTTCATGTGCTCTGCTCTGGAAATGAGACAGAGGAGGCTATTGTGGACCCAAGACTAAAAGAATTTTGTGAGCCCCGGGAGTTGGTATTCAGCTTCCTCAATAGCAACCAAATAAGCTCTTGCTAGCTCAGTGACTAAACTGGATTTATTATATTTCCACAATTCACTCTAGGATAAGGACTCTGATTCATCAGTGAAGTCCTCTAGGAATGGAGAAGTGAGGCAAGTATGAGAGAGAAAAGGAGAGACACAGACCAAAAGCTCTCATTAAAAAAGAGTCTGAGAGGGCCTCCTCTGGTGGCGCAGTGGTTGAGCGCGCAGCCCGCAGCCTCTGCAGTGCCGGTTCGATCCCCGGCCACCGGGCGAGGGTCCCACATGGTGTGCAGACCTCTCCTGAAGCTTGCTGCTCCCCTCAGCAGTGTATTTCGTCAGTCTGCCTGCTCTGCTCTTCCCCATGGCCCTGGTGAATTCTCTCACCCTCCCGCATTTCTGACTATACCCAGTGCTTGTATAAATAAATAAATAAATAAATAAACTTTTAAACAAACAAACAAAAAAAGAGTCTGAGACTCACAATTCTGCAACTCATGAAGATTTTTAAGCTAAGAATAAGAGTATAGCAAATCAACAATCAGATGAAAAAATTAGTCCAGATTAAAAAAAGCATTCCCAAAGCCTTAATTCCCAAAGCCATAAAGCAGATTGATAATCTAGCTATATAAAGATAAAACAAAGTTTGTATTGCAAAAGTCACTGCACTAATGGGAGCACTTAGGATTTGATTGCTAGAGAAGACTTGTGGGACCCAAATGACAGCGCTCTCAAATCTAGTTTATTGTAGGAAAATGACATGATATAGGACAGAGGTAAAATAGGGATGTACATCACAGCTAAAGGTAGCATGACAGCAATGGGTATGGAGAGACCACATGCAAACTCCAGCTGTTCTCTGTCTGGAGGGCTGTACCAGATGTACTTTAACTCCCAGGTCAGGAACCACTGACATGTGCATAAAATATCTCAGAACCAGGGAGCCCCAAATGGAGTCTCAGATGGAAATTCTTTTTACATTTATGCATATTCCTTCCATGTACCCATCCTCCATGGCAGAGTTCTTCTAGAGATCTGAATGAGATCAGGTAGAAATCATCATTCTCACTGTTATCAATAAACACTACTAATAAGTTGGTATAAACTGGCACTCATGATTACAAAACAACAGTATTAATCAGTTGATTTCATACCTTGATCGGGGGCCAGTGCTGTGCCCTGGTACTTCAGCAAAAACAGTTCAAGATAATTCCAGACCTGCAGAAATTAATTTTCATAGCACAGCTACTATAAAGTCAAAAGACAAGTGACACAGTAGGAAGATGTATCATAACTCGCTTTGTAGGTGAAAGTCCTATTTCTGGAACATGTAAAGAAATTCTACAAATAATATTGAAATGACTCATGGCCCAAAATAAAGGAGATGCAAAGACATAGAAATGAAATTATGTTTAAATGTATAAAAAATAAGCACATGGATAAAGTTCAGTATTATTCATGGTAAGGAAAATACATACTGAAAGTACCAAGTGTCATTTTTTTGTCTATCATTTGGGCACAGCCGCCAACTTACTGTCTGTTTGCTCATTGTATTCTAGGACCAGTGCCTATGCTAATTTCTTCACCTGGGATGCAAACAGGAGCAATGCAAATAAAATTTGATTCACTCATCCAGTCTATCTAATTATCTGTTGACCAATAAGAAAACTCCTTAAATTTTGGAGATTAAAAAGATGAAAATATGTTTATTCTGGATGACAGTGACAAGATGAGGAGTGTTCAATGGATGTTTTCACAGCGAGAAATATTCTAAGTTTTCCATACTAATTGGGATGATACCTGAAATATTTTACTAAAAACATTTGACAGTAATAATCCTTGAAGAAATATATAACTTATTCATTTATTTCATCCTCAAATATTTACTAAATGCTTTCGTAATAATTGTGCTAGACATTGTAGGGGAATACTGATAAAAATGAAATAATAATTCTTTTTGCAAGCGACTTGTGCTATTGTCTATAAGGGAAAAAATGTATATATAAATAATCTGAAACAGAAGTTGGAAAACTTTTTCTAAGAAGGACCAAATGTTAAATATTTTAGACTTTGCCAGCCATATGGACTCTATGGCAGCTATTCAACTCTACTGTTGTACTGCAGAAACAGCCACAGGATGCTATGTAAACAAATAGGTATAACTGCATTCCAGTAAGACTTGCATAAATGGGTGGTGGGCTGGATTTGACACATGGACCAAGGTTTGCTCACACCAGAAAAGTATAAAGTAGTAAATTCATTTGAGAAACTTCAAAAAATAGGAGTTTAGAGGATGCAGAGCTTACATCTGGATAGCAATCGTTTAAGAGGACTTCATCATTATGATGATACCTAGTCATAGTGTTGGGTGGAATATCAACTTGGGGTTATGGTGGGGAGAAAGGTGAGGGAGATGTAGGAAGGTAGAAGAAAATATGTGGTAGAAGAAAATATGTAAGCAAAAGTACAGTGAAGTTGGTTAACCAGCGGGTGTGTCATAGCAACTCAGTTTGATTTAAGAACAGTACATGTTAAATGGGTCAATAGGAGCATAGGTATGAAGAAAGATCTTGGCAAGAGCAAGAAAGTCTTTACAGTCAGGTCAATGAGAAATCTCATATATCATATAGTCAACTTGGGTGGGTTGATGGTAGGCCACTGGGTCAGAGAGTGGCATGAGCAGTCTTGTCTTAGGAACACTAATCTCGTGTTCTGGAAGACTGAAGCTTAAACAATGAACACAGTATTATGAATTTGATGTTAGGTACAGAACATTGGAAGGGGAGGTCTATAAATATAGTCTCTAATATTTAAGTTTTAGCAGGCTCGCTCCTGGGAAATCCACTTCTGTGGGTGGTATCACGATTACAACAGGAGTCATGGCAAGAGATAACAAAGTCTTGACGTGAAAATAACAGAGATTCAGGGAGAAGGGACAAACATCAGACTCTGTAGAGGTAAAAGTGCAGGGTTTGGCAGCTGGGAAACTAAAAATACACAGCTTTACATCAACTGCTGCAGGAAACGAAAAGGGGACAAAGATGGGTCTGAGATTTACAGTGTAAAAGTGCAAGAAGTGGTGATGACATAAACACAAGACGAGGTGCAGGTTATCAAGGGAAGAGGATGCAATCAATCTGGAGGAGAGTCTGAGATTGTTTAGGTAAAAATATTCAGCAGCTTATTAGAAATGTGAAATTGGCGATTGGGAAACAGCCTGAATTTGGTATTCACCTGGATGTTGTAAGCCAATGATGTTGTCGGGGAGAAGATGTCAAAAGAACAGAAGTCTCTGGATGGAATGGAGCCATCATTTGTTAAAGGTTAAAATGCAAAATGATGCCTGTAGAATTGATAGGCTACCTGAATGTTCTCATTTGCTTTCTGCATGCCAAACTTTTCTATCACTAGTCCTAAAGTTTAGTTGATTATTTGGAATAAAACTCCTTTTTAAGGAGCAAAGAATATGCATTGGAGCAAAGAAAGTTTGTTCAATAAATGGTGCTGGGAAAACTGGGTCGCTACATGCAAAAGAATGAAGCTTGACCACCACCTCACACCATACACAAAAATCAACTCAAAATGGATTAAAGAACTAGACATAAGACCTGAAACCATAAAATATATAGAAGGAAATATAGGCGAAACACTACGTGATTTGCACATCAAAGACATCTTTACAGACACATCACCCAAAGCAGTGATAGTGAAGGCAAAGATAAACAGCTGGGACTACATCAAATTAAAGAGCTTTTGCACAGCAAAAGAGACAATAACAAAAACAAAGAGAAACCCCACCAACTGGGAGAACATTTTTGCACCCAACACTAATGATAAAGGACTGATCACAAAAATCTGCAAAGAGCTGATGAGACTCAACAACAACAAAGAAAATAATCCAGTCAAAAAATGGGCAGAAGAGCTTAAAAGAAACTTCTCTGAAGAGGAAATGCAAATGGCCAACAGGCATATGAAAAAATGTTCAACATCACTTGTCATCAGGGAAATGCAAATCAAAACTACCATGAGATACCATCTTACACCAGTGAGAATGGCACATATTAAAAAAACTAGCAACAACAAATGTTGGCGAGGGTGTGGAGAAAAAGGAACTCTTCTGCACTGTTGGTGGGAGTGCAAACTGGTCCAACCACTGTGGAAAGCTGTGTGGAGATTTCTGGACCTACTAAACATAGAGCTTCCATATGATCCAGCAATTCCACTCCTAGGTATTTACCCAAAGGACACAGAAACATCAATTCCAAAGAGCACCTGCACCCCTATGTTTATAGCAGCACTGTTTACAATAGCTAAGCTTTGGAAACAACCCAAATGCCCAAAAATAGATGACTGGATCAAGAAGATGTGGTACATATATACCATGGAATATTACTCAGCATTCAAAAAAGATAAACACATGCAATTTGCAGCAACATGGATGGCGCTGGAAGGGATCATGCTCAGCGAAATAAGCCAAAAAGAAAAAGAAAAATACCGGATGGTCTCACTCATAGCAGGAATCTAGAAAACTTAAATAAGGGACCAGGAAAATGAATAACTATAAGATAGTGAAAATCAAAATCAACAAAAAACTATGAACCAGAGACACTTTTAGGGGGGCGGGAGGGGAGGGATTGGGGTCAGAATGGGGGGGGCTGCAATTGTATGGGGAATATAACAATAAAATTTATTTAAAAAAAAAAAAAAATAAAAGGCAAACTCAAAAAAAAAAAAAAAAATAAAACTCCTTTTTAATGATGCTTTATTATCTGGAAGATATTACAGGTATTGCCCTGAAAGTTAACATTTATATAAATTATTTATTTTCATTCTGACTTTAAACACCTATGTCTAAAGATGACATCCACTGTGTTTTTTTTATCTTTCACAAAGCTACAAAAATTTATAAAGCATATGTTTCCCCCTCCTGACAGATAACCTTTAAATCTGTCTTACTTCCCTAGTATTTACAATTACTCTACCTCAGAAGGGGCAAACCTCTAGAACTAGAAAGAAAGAAGAACTCTTGAGAGGGATGTAATTATAAGTAATAGTTATGCTCTTTTACTGTAATTACTGTTCCATTTTAGAGCTTCTGTCTTCCCCTTCATGATTCCTCCTGACACTAACAGGATCTAAGAAGTTTGGTAAAAGCTTCTGCAAAAGAAACAATATATTTCTTGAGAATGTTTATTTAATTATCTGGCCTCAAAAAGCTGGTACCATATATTCAGAATATCTTGGAAGCCAGGATATTTAGGATGTTGATATCTACTCATCTAGTCATCTTTGCTTTTGAAGAAACTTTGTTAAAATGCACATTCTATTTCCCCCTGCTGTGTTTCTCTGTTGTCTTAATGATTTTTCTAATAAGTTATACTACTAATTATTTTCACTGAATATTTTGAGAAGCATATTCCCAGGCATCTTGAGATTATTTGAAACTTGGGAAAGTATCTTTGCCAGAAAGTTTATTAGAGTAAAATACTATGAAACTGTGATCCGTAACCTGGTTCATTATCAGAATCACCAGGGAGACTAAAAATACACAGATTTAAGTCATCTGCAACCATCAACGCCTTATGCCTTTTCTTCAATGAGGTACAATCCTTTCCTTGTTTCTGTGTGTTTTAAAGAGCTATTCCATCTATCCTATAGCTCAAAATAGCATCTATTCTAATCATTCCCAGATTTATCTCTCCAGTCCAGTTTTTTTGCCCCTAGAGACAAAAACATTCTTTCTTTCTTTTTTTTTTTTTGTAAAGATTTATTCATTTATTTATACATGCAAGAACTGGGGTGTAGGCCAGTGGGGTGTGTGTGTGTGTGAGAGAGAGAGAATTCACCAGAGACAGAATGGGGAGCAGAACAGGCGGATTGACTGAAATACACTGCTGGGGGGGGGCAGCAGGCGACACAGGAGAGGTCTGTTGTGCCATGTGGGTGGCTCCCTGGCCAGGGATCAAACTCGTGCTGCAGTGGCTGCTGATAGCTTCATAGTGCTGAAACTTAACTCCTTGCACCACCAGCAACGCCCCCCCCCCCTTTTAAGTAATATCTTATGAATTTACCACTGCTTTGTGTCCAGTTTAGTTCTTTTACCAGAATCCAACTAAATGCTTGGTGATTCCAATGATTCCTTTTATATAGTTCACCTTACAGTTGATTCTCTACCCTACACAACCTGTTTTTCCCTCCTTATTTTCCTTATCAAGGGATTGCTGCCAAACATACAGGTATGTGGGAACTACCCTTGCTATTCTATGCTAATCCACTATAGATTCTTTATAAAATATAACTGGAAGCTGTTCCCTTGTAATACCATCAACATCATATAAGTTGTGGTGGTTTCTCATGTAGGCCAGTGCAACAATCTTCTAATTGGATTCCTTGCTATCTTCTTCCCTCCCTCGTCTTATAGTCAATGAGTCTTAGCCTGGTTGTATGTTTCATTTACCTGAAAGTACACACAAATTACAGGTGCTTGGATCTCACTCCCTGAGATTCTCATTCAGTTTGTCTGGGTTGTGGTCTGGGTAGAGGGGATTTAAATAATTTCCCTAAGAGATTATGATGTAAAGTCAGTGTTGTGACTCACTGCTCCATTCTACATGCAGCATAGAGAACAAAATCCTTAATAATTTATTCAGTGTGCTTTAAAAATCCTCCATGCCTGTCCTCCGTTGACTCAAACTCTCCATGCTGTGCTGATTATACTCTAGGCATCTGCTGATCCTTCTGACTAATGGTGCACCCCCACCTTTTCTGGATTCAACTTGCTCCTTTTCCATGTCTACGGTTCTTGCAGTGGTTGTTGGAAGTGGATATGTTCCTGCCACTTGTTGGCCATTCTTCTGCAGAGCAACCCCATATCACCTTTAATCATAATTTGGACTGAGAAGATCCCTTTCTTCTGCCATATCCCTACTCCCACTTTGTGGTTAGGAATGTGGCCTAGGATTTGCTTTTTAGAATATGCCATCAGGAATCAACATCCTTTTTGATAGTTTTTGTCTGGAGATACCAGGAGTTATGACCTGCTCCTATCTCCTCTGGCTGCATTGAATTCAGTCATCTCCCGTAGAGGAGAAAGTGATGAGATGCAGGGTACCTGTTTATATGATATTATTTAATCCTTATAACAACCCAATTAGATTATCTATTGCTATCCCCATTTTGCTAATGAGAAAAATGAACTCCAGAGAAATGAAGTAATATGCTTACATATTACAGTTTGAGTTAGAGATTCCAATTTTATGATGTAAGAAATATTAGCTTATAAAAATTGACTTTTGAAATATCTTTGTGATATTAATTTTCCCTATCCAAGAGTAAATTTATTATGAATATTGCACATCAATATGCAATAATCAGGTTGTAAGAATGTGTAAATTACTTACTAATACTTGAATAAACAGGAAACTTGTGTAAAAGTCTAGTGGTGGTAGTGGCTGAAAAATTTATTAAATTACTTTGAATATTGTTGCTGTTGATGGATTATGTCAGTTAGGATTTTACTTCTCAAAACTTAATGTGACTAGGAATTATCTGAGTTCTTGCTTAAATGCAGTTGATGATCTGATAGGATTGGGATAGGGTCTGAAATTCTACATTTTTTAAAAAAAGATTTATTTATTTATGCATAATAACTGGGGTACAGGCCAGAGGGTTGAGGGGTGAGAGGATCCACCAGAGACAGAATGAGGAACAGAACAGGCAGATTGACTGAAATACACTGCTGAGGGGGGCAGTGGGCGAGACAGGAGAGGTCTGCCACACCATGTGGGACTCTCTCTGGCCAGCCAGGATCGAACCTGCACTACAGAGGCTGCGGACAGCTTCACAGTGCTGTGCTCAACTGGGGAGGCCCCATATTTTTTTTTAAAAGCCTCTGTATAACCTCTGCTATCTCCTCTCCAAGGTCCTGACTGAACTGACAGCCCCACCACCAGTGTCACCTAATCCCAACCTCTCTCCATCTATCTCCTGTTTGATGTAATTTGAATTTCCTCAGTGTCAATTCTGTTGAAATCTGCACTGTTTCAACTGTTTAAGTGATAGTAAATCCCTCTCATATCCATGGGACTATTTCACTAAACAGTGTTCCTCTGTCTTCTTTTTTTTTTTTTTTAAAGGTTTATTTATTAATGCATACAAGAACTGCAGTACAGGCCAGAGGTATAGGGGGTGAGAGGATTCACCAGAGACAGAGTGGGGAACAGAACAGGCAGACTGACTGAAATACACTGCCGAGGGGAGCAGCAGGCAAGTCAGGAGAGATTTGTTGCACCATGTGGGTAGCTCCCTGGCCGGGAATTGAACTTGTGCTGCAGCAGCTGCAGATAGCTTCATAGGCTGTGTCTTAAGCCCTTGCGACACCAGGGAGGCCCTCCTCTGTCTTCTTGATATTAGAGCCATACAGTGGGGACCAAGCCCTCCAGCCCTCTTACTTAAAGACCTATTGAATAAATAAATAAACATAATAAATATAATTTAAAGCATGTAGAACTTTGATTTTCTGAGAAACTACCAATATTTGTAAAGTAAGGTGAAGCTTTTCTTGACCACTGAATATTTAGGTATTCTTTGGCTGAATGTAAATACATAATTCTTACTTCTACCTGGAATTTGGAGATGCTGCTAGGAAGTGTTTTTTACATATAAATCCACACACACACACACACACACAGAGACACACACACACAGATAGCTCAAGTGTGATGGTTTCATAGACAAAAATTAAAGTATGCAAAAAGATTGTGTGATGTGACTTAATGTAGTATGGTTGTATCAGAATAAATTGCTTTGTTAGAGAGCAGGATGCTAAGGCAGTGAAACACAAGTTAAAATTTAATTGGGAAATAGGTTGTTGAAAATAGGCTGAGGCAGGAAGCCAGGATGGGAGCCCCTGGGTTGTGAAAATGAAAAAGAATAGTGGGGAACATTTTGAGGTTAAATCGGTTTCTTCACAGCCAAGTACTTGCTGTGGCCTTTACTTGGAAAAGTCTTCCTCCTGCCACTACCTACTCTTTCCTCTTTCTCTGTATGAATGACATTTATTTTTAATCCTTCAGGTCTCAAGTTTAATGTATTATCATCAGAAATGTTCTTACTCTAAATAGTTGACCTGTCTCTACTAGACCCTTTTCCCCCAGAACCCTGTTTGTTTCTGTCATGGTACTTCTAGTATTTATCACATTTTTCAATCATTTTTTTTGTTTGCTTACATTACAGCCTTCCCTGTTGCTCACCTCCATCCCAGTGCCAGTCTCCAAGCTCCCTGAGGAACTATTGTCTCTCTCTACCTCCTGGAGGCTCTTAATGGAGATCTGGTCCCTCTTACCGGTTCCAGACACCAATACAGGTAAGTCATCTCTGACACAAGAGAGCAGGGAGGTCTGGAGATCCTATTATTTTTCTTCTTATTCATGCTACCCCTGTCCCATTTCAGGCTTAAAAAAAGTCAATTTAACTTTGGTAATGTGTGTGTGTGTGTGTGTGTGTGTGTGTTACAGAACTTTCATAAGTCACTTGAAATTGTTTCAAAGAGTTGTAGTTTCAAACAGAATTCCCTCTCTTTTCCCAGGGATGCTGTAATCACCAGAAGGTAAAAAAAATTTCAATCTTTGTAGAATTTTATCAAAAGATGGTGTACCCCTATTTTAGCATCCTAATGAGCCTTGGTTAGTAAAGTGCCTTAGTTTGAAAATTTAAAACAGGGAGAAAAAAATTACATCTTTTGTTTATGGTAGTGATCGGTTGAATCAGAATATAGAGGAGAATGCAAAAATAATAAAAATTACCCCTCATGTTACTGATATTCAATAAGGTGAACCTTCATTAAAAAAATCAGAAAATGGAACTTAACTATATTTTTTTAGAGGTAATGTGTACATTGACACTTTTACACTGAGGGGGCTTAAATAATTTAGAAGGGAAAGCAGACGATTTATTAGATATCTTTGGAGTTTGAGAATTTGCACTTTGTTCTTACTTTGACACATTGGTACATAAATCCTTTGAAATACAAAATGTCTTAAAAGGGTTTGAAATGATCCTTGGAAATTCAAGTTTTAACCCCACATGCCCTCGCTAGCAAACAGTGATAAAAAAAAAATAGTGCCCCTGATAATCAAGCCAGAAAGCACAGGGAAGGAGTGTCACAACATGAAGCAAAAAACTATTTAATCAAGCCATCAAGAGTCTGTTTTGAGATGTGTAATTAATAGAAGCGTCTGGTTAAAATTTCATGATGAAGATTTCAAATCTGATAGAATTTCGATAGTGTTTTGCATATCAAATTAGAGTAAAAAAATAAAGACATTGATCGTATTCATTCATTTGGTGGTGGTTGTAACAAGTGCATTCATGCAAAGTGGGGAAACTTGAAACTGTCTTGGAGGGGTGACTAGAAAACAGCATTGTATTTCTCGTCTTTTCAGGAAAAATCTTTGTAGCTCTCAGGTGTATCATAAATATTTTGTTCAGGTTTCTTTTGATCCATGAGCTACGAAGAAGAGCTGAAGATAGGGGGCATATAGAACTCGCCTTCTAGTGTCTAGGCTATCTTAGTAAATATTCCATCAATTAAGAATCAGAATAGAAACCCTCTTGGGCCTCCCTGGTGGCACAGCAGTTGAGCGCTGGGTTGCGAAGCTGTCCGCAGCCTCTGCAGCACTGGTTCGATCCCTGGCTGCTCCCCGACCACCGGAGGAGGGTCCCACGTGGCTCGCAGACCTCTCCTGCCGCCCGCTGCTCCCCTCGGCAGTGTACTTCGGTCCTTCTGCCTGCTCTGCTCCCCGCTCTGCCTCTGGTGAATTCTCTCACCCTCCCGTGCTTCTGACTGTACCCAGTGCTTATGTAAATCAATCAATCAATCAATCAATCAATCTTTTTTTTTTTTATAGGAAGGCTTCTGACTTTTGCATGTTGATTTTGTATCCTGCCACTTTGCTGAACTGATTGATGAGTTTTATTAGTTTTTCTATGGAGTTTTTGGGGTTCTCTATTTTTATTATCATCTCATCTGCAAATAGTGATAGTTTGACTTCTTCTTTTCCTATTTGGATTCCTTGGATGTCTTTCTCTTGTCTTATTGCCCTGGCTAGGACTTCCAGTATTATATTGAAAAGCAGTGGTGAGAGTGGACATCCTTGTCTTGTTCCAGATCTTTTTTTTTTTTTTTATAAATTTTATTGTTATATTCCCCATACAATTGCAGCCCCCCCATTCTGACCCCAATCCCTCCCCTCCCGCCCCCGCCCCCCTAAAAGTGTCTCTGGTTCATAGTTTTTTGTTGATTTTGATTTTCACTTTCTTATATTCATTTTCCTGGTCCCTTATTTAAGTTTTCTAGATTCCTGCTATGAGTGAGACCATCCGGTATTTTTCTTTTTCTTTTTGGCTTATTTGGCTGAGCATGATCCCTTCCAGCGCCATCCATGTTGCTGCAAATTGCATGTGTTTATCTTTTTTGAATGCTGAGCAATATTCCATGGTGTATATGTACCACATCTTCTTGATCCAGTCATCTATTTTTGGACATTTGGGTTGTTTCCAAAGCTTAGCTATTGTAAATAGTGCTGCTATAAACATAGGGGTGCAGGTGCTCTTTGGAATTGATGTTTCTGTGTCCTTTGGGTAAATACCTAGGAGTGGAATTGCTGGATCCTATGGAAGCTCTATGTTTAGTAGGTCCAGAAATCTCCACACAGCTTTCCACAGTGGTTGGACCAGTTTGCACTCCCACCAACAGTGCAGGAGAGTTCCTTTTTCTCCACACCCTCGCCAACATTTGTTGTTGCTAGTTTTTTTAATATGTGCCATTCTCACTGGTGTAAGATGGTATCTCATGGTAGTTTTGATTTGCATTTCCCTGATGACAAGTGATGTTGAACATTTTTTCATATGCCTGTTGGCCATAAAGAAACCCTCTTTAAACAAACAAACAAATAAAAAAACACAATTAAGTACATAGACAGGGAATTCAAATTCAAATGCCCAGCCTTGTTTTTCTAGGAATTATACATTTTCCAAGATAACTGTTAACTCTCTTCTCTCCCTGTGTTTCCTCCCTCTTCCTCCACAGCCCTTTAGTTGACATCCTCAGCTCATTTTTCAATAAAAAATGGCAGTTATCCAGTGGAAAGGCCCTTGTATATTTTCCACCAGATCTAGAAACACACTTGCATGAGCCCCACCATCTCTGTTTTTGCTTCTATTATGCCAGAAGAAGGTTCAGGTTCTCAAGGACTTTATTTTCCACAACCCCACCCGCCCCCACAATATTAATTCTTTCCCTTCTACTCGGGCATTTTCATCAGCCAACTAAGTGCCTTTGGATTCTCTGTCTAGACAAAGTCTTCATTGACTCCCACTTCCTTTTCCAGCTGTGATTTATCTTCAGCTCTTCTTCATAGGCAAACTTCCTGAAGAGTCTGGTTTGACAATGCTAAGGCACCATTCTAGAAGCCCCTAAACCACAAAAAGGAAGGATGCAATGAAAACTCATATTAGAAAAGGAGAAGCATCAAATCACAAAAGAGGTGGAAGGACTGTGCCCCAAATAGTGATGATAAAAGAGGAGTCAGGCAGGAATTGAGGCAAAGAGACCCTCAGCTAGAGCTTAGGATGGCAGCTGGGTACACTCTCCCAAGCCAGGAGGTCCTTCTTGAAGTTCAGACTCAAAATCCTTTATTGAAGCAAAGGAAGCAGGGCAAAAGAGAACGTGACAAAGGATCCCCTTAATGTGGTTTGATCTGAAGATGAAGTTTGTGTTCAATAAAGCATTTCACAGAGACAGTCTGTATTCAAATGAAACTGTTAGTGAGGGCCTCCCCGGTGGCACAGCGGTTGAGCACTGGGTTGCGAAGCTGCCGCGGCCTCTGCAGCGCCGGTTCGATCCCCGGCTGCTCCCCGGCCACCGGAGGAGGGTCCCACATGGCGAGCAGACCTCTCCTGCCACCCGCTGCTCCCCTCAGCAGTGTCCTTCGGTCCTTCTGCCTGCTCTGCTCCCTGCTCTGGCTCTGGTGAATTCTCTCACCCTCCCGTGCTTCTGACTGTACCCCAGTGCTTGTATAAATAAATAAAAATACATTTAAAAAAAAGATTTAAAAAAAAAAAAAGAAACTGTTAGTGAGGCAGCGGATGGGGAGAGACTCGACACTGTGAGAATCTATAAAGCTGCTTCTCTCTATAGACTGGGAGAAGTAATGACTTTTAGAGATTGCACTGTTGTAAGTGACAGGCAAATTCCTCTAGCCTAGAACTTGGTCTTTTCCTTTGCCTTCCTCCCAGTCATCTTACCAATAGCTTGAAGAAAAACATTCCAGGATGAATAACTAAATTGGGACCAGAAACGGCTGCCTTCAGATGCCTTAGCATCACCATCAAGGCATTGTATGAACCAAGTCCTCCCGACTCCATTCCTGTAATTTTTTCTCCCGTTACTCACACTGACCTATGAGTTCCTGGAATATGGCAATCTCTTCGCACCTCAGGACCTTTGTATATGCTGTTTTTTCCCTCTTGGGAAGCACTTTCTTTGCTTTTCTTATGTTCGCTTCTGTATATAACACACCTTAACTCTATGTGTCCTCAGAGAGGACATCTAGAAATGGCCCTCCCGGGTATTTGCTATCAAGGCATTGATTCCATTTCCTCCAATCATTATGTTTTTCAGTTCTTTTGAGGTTCTCTAGTCTTTTCCAGCAGGTTCAGAGTAATAACTATTTGAGTAAAAATGGTGAGAGGACAGAGAATAATGTATGCCTTGTTACCAGCAAGGGATAGAAGAGTGTACATCATTTTCAAACTATATGTGCAATAAAGAAGACAAGAACAAATTCTGGAAAGGATAATGATCATTATCCTGGCTCAAGGGAATTGGCAGATGGGGGAATAATATCCTTTGAGATAAACAGGCATCCATTTACCATCTTGCAATCCCAACAGATACCTAATTACCTCCAGCAGCAGCATTCATTACAGTTTAAATATGGCATATTGCATTGAATTTTGAGCACAGTTAGGACTGTAAGAGGTCGTTGGAGTGTTTCCAGGTTATCTTTTTTTTTTTTCTAATAAGCAAATCAAGAACTGGAGCAGTTAAATGATCTTCCCAAGGTCATGCCGCCATTGGATGGATTTGTTGGGCTTTAAAATCTAGATAGTCTGACTTCTGCTGCAGGAGGATTTCCATTGCATTTTATTAATGCCTGAGCTTTGAATTCCTAAAAGCAAAGGAGCCTGAGAATTATATGTACACAATGAAACCTTCAAAAAATTTTCCCGTAGCTCTCTGTGAGCTATAGGAGCATAGGAGCAAGCCAGATTTCTTTCTTTTTATTTTTTTCACGCAGATTTTAACTTTCCTTTCTTCATAAAACAACGCTAAAAAACAGAAAATAGACATCAATGAAAGTGATAATGGTAAAAATTATCCACAAACTTCACCACTATTCCTTGGATAATAACATTTTGATGTCTTGTTTCGTCTTCTTAATGATGGCTCAGAACAGGACAATTGTCTTTTTGTTTCTCCTTGCTCAGCCACTGACTCTCACTTCCCCAGCTCTGTTCTAGATATGACTGTTCCCTCCTAGCACTTGTCCTTGGTATTCCTGGGGGGAGTGATGACTCAAAGTTCCTTTCACCCCCACCCCTTGCCCCCGCCCCCTGCACCTTCCCCTGCCCTGGGAACTGCCTTCTTTAATCTTGAATCTACCACCCTGCTACCTAGAAATGTCAAAAAGAGAAGTGGGGGCCTCCCCGGTGGCGCAGCGGTTGAGCGCTGGGTTGCGAAGCTGCCCGCAGCCTCTGCAGCGCCGGTTTGATCCCCGGCTGCTCCCCGGCCACCAGAGGAGGGTCCCACATGGCGCGCAGACCTCTCCTGCCGCCCGCTGCTCCCCTCAGCAGTGTACTTCGGTCCTTCTGCCTGCTCTGCTCCCCGCTCTGGCTCTGGTGAATTCTCTCGCCCTCCCGCGCTTCTGACTGTACCCAGTGCATGTATAAACAAACAAATGAATAAATAAATAAATAAAACATGCCTCTATAAAAAAAAAAGAGAAGTGGGGCGTAAGTTTCTTTTTTAATTTTTCTCTTTTTATTTTATGTATTTTTTACATCATTTTTCATTTTTGTACAATGTATGCATTTTCATTTTGGTTATAGTCCCCGTGAAATTCCTCCCACCCATTCACCTATGAACTATCACCATGGTCCCTTGTGCTCTTCCCACCCTCCTTGTTTTGATCCTACTCCCTTCTCCTTCCCTGCAGAATGTCTGTGGTTTATAGTTGCCTGTTGATTTTGATTTTGCTTTATTATAATTGTTTAGCCACAACGAGATACCATCTCACACCAGTGAGAATGGCACATATTAAAAAAAAAACTAGCAACAACAAATGCTGGCGAGGATGTTTTCTCCAAAAAGGAACTCTCTTGCACCGCTGGTGGGAGTGCAAAATGGTCCAACCCCTATGGAAAGCTGTGTGGAGGTTCCTCAATCTGCTAAAAATGGAGCTTCCATAGGGTCCAGCAATTCCACTCCTAGGTATCTACCCAAAGGACACAGAAACATTAATTAAGACTTGTTCAGTGAGACCTCAGATGTTTCCATTGGCATGTATAAAGTAGGTGAAACACACATATATTGAAATGCTAGGGCTCTGGATATATAAGCCCATTTCATTCTCTGTTATTCACCTCATTTGATTTTAGTCTGTGAAACGGATGTGTGGGTTGGCTGCTATGGATTTTTCTTTCACAGTTGCTGTTATTTTTTCCCCAAGCACAAATACATTTTATCTTCCTAGAATCCAACTTTGGAGCTTAGAGGGGAGGAGCCCAGCTGAGCAGTCATGCTGATGTGTGTGTGGGTGTGGACCCAGGTGGTTATCTATGAATTAGATTTCCAAAGAAGGACAGGAGGACAAAAAAATAGTTGCAGCTCTCTTTCAGCAGGTTCCACATGCCAGCACATTTTGTTACTTAGTTCCTGGAGAGTAAATTGAGATTATATTGTTTCTTGAATATACCTTGGAATCGATAAGTAGAAAATGATGACTTGGGGTATCTTAGTGCTTGGGGTAAATCACTGGAAGTACTGGGACTTTTCTCCTTTGGTTTTTACAACAAAATATTCAAACATTGAATTTAAAACAAATGCTTCTCTCTTCTTGTGGTCAAACAAAAAAGCTTTTGAGTGTAAACTTTGTAATTAGACAGATCTGATTAATGTCTGTCTATTCTCGGGCAAGTTATGTATCTGCCTGAGCCTCAATTTTCCCTCGTAGTGTGATTATGATAATTCAATGACACAAATGGGTAAGTGGTTTTGCACAAGTGCACAGACCCAACAAATGTCTCCTGCTGGATGAGAAAGAAGGAGGTGGTCAGGGAGAGCAAGGTAAGAGATTTTGAGAGTAAGTTTTGCACTAGGACCAGAGGATTGCAATGCTATTGGGAGAAGATTTATCTAGGTTTTAACCACAAAAATTCAAGCATCTTTGGTCAGTAATCTCAATTTCAAGGTGTTATGATTATATATGTTTTCTGCGATGGTAGCAAAATGTGAACAATTAGCTTTGGTATTTAAAAAAACACAAATTCCTCTAACATCTAGTAGACTTTTTGAGCATCAGCCAGCATCATTCTGTGTAGTCAAATGCTCATACTTTTCAATGACCTTGGAGCCTTTAGCATTTTCTCCCCTCCTACACCCCCTGATGTGTCTCTTTGCTTAATCAGGAATGAAGTTGAACTCTTCTGCCACCCACTGCTTTTCAATGTCTATGGATGACTTTCTTTGAGTTGGGTCCAAAATAGCATCTGATCTGAAAGCAACACTAGGAAATTCAATCATCTATGAAAAGAAGAATGAAAAATAAAAGCAAAGTCAAGCCCCTCGAAAGTTCAGGTTTAGCTCTGGAAATTAAAGAAAGGGGATTTGGACGAGTCTATTTCTGGAAATCTGACTGCTCCAGCACATTGTGTTGAACAGCAAGGGGGATTCTTTTGTGACTAATGTACACTCAGAGTCTGCTCCCTGGAACCTGCCTTTTAACCTACAAGAGTGCCAAATTGGTCTCAGCTGCCTGTCTTAACACTGGGGCTAATTCCTCACTTCAGAGTTTCCCCAAGTATAATATACTAGAGCACTGACTCTGGTTTTCTAGATTGTCAGGGTCTTAGCAGAGAGGCATTTAGAGTCCAAAGCTGTACATCTGAACTGACTCTAGAGTTTATTTCTTGTTTGGTTTATTTCTCCTCCTCACCAACTAGTCTAATGAATCTACTTTTCCCTGGGGCACATTTCCCTGCATCAGGGCATCCATATGCATGTTTCCCACACTCTAATGAGACTTACTCTTAAGCCTACTGTGAAAGAAATAGGACAAATCATGACAGAACAGCCTGGCAGTGCCTGCTAACATCAACATAAGCAGTAATGTGGAGGGAGCTGCTGCTGCAATTACAACTTACTAACCTCTCCACTCCTGCCTTCTTAACCCCCACATTGACAGCTGGGTATGTGGCACCATTGGAAGTCTTGTGAAAACAACACAATAACTTCATCTTCTGTTTCTCAGCATTTCTGGATTATGTCATTCTATTCTGATTTTCCCTTTTGACCTTGATTTAGTGCCTGGTTCTATCATGTTCATCTGAGGCAGAACTCAGCTTCTAAAAGGCCTATTTGCACTTTTCTTATCTGTAGCTATGCCAAAGGGTACATCAAGAAAATAAACCATGGCAATTACCAACTCAACTCAACAGAAAATAACAACCAAAAAAAAAAAAAATCCTTTCACTTGGAATTATCTTGCTGTTTCCAGGTGAAAGATTTCATTGTGTCTTGGACCATCAAGATAATTGCCTCATTTTTCCATTTTGCTTTGCTAGTGGCCTAAATGTTACTCTGAGCTTTGAATCCTTTGTTTGGTCTCTTGTTCCAGCTATTCATGCTTCAACATTTTTGCTCCCCCCACCCCTATTACTTGTAACCAAGGAAACTGATATATACTAAAAGCTTTCTGATAAATGCACCTTTTGTCTTTTTCTTTTTCATTGTTTTTTTTTTTTTAATATGTTTACGTTCTTTGGATTTTATACGAAACAATACTCCTTTGGAAAGAGAAACCATTGGTTCAGAGAAAACTGAGGTGAGACTGTGCAAATGGAGTCAAACTTTGGCTACTCATGAAGTTCTCCTGGAATTATATTGCAATGAAATACTATACCTGACAGTCTGTCTTATACTTTGGAGTGGATAGTTGGGAATAGTGGCAGAAAAATAATTTTCATATGTTAACACCATTGCAAATAATAGGAAAAAACCATGGGTAGTTTCCCTTAAACCCTTTGGGCATGCACCATAAGGTATGGTTTCCACATACTGTCTGAATTTAAACTGATTAAAATTAGATACATTAAAATTTCACTTCCTCATTCACACTGATCCCATGTGCCAAGGGCAGATGCTTGGATGCATGGGTATAGAACATTTCCACATTGGTGGAATGTTTTATTGACAACACTTCTCTAGTCATTGTTTTGCTTAAGTTTTTCCCATCTGGGAATATTAGTTTCCCATCCCTGCCTCTGCAAAACCTATTATCAATAGTTTTTCTTTAGTTTGAATCAGACTCAGCTCAATCATGCACTGGAAGTCAACTCCATGCTGCATTTTCACTGTTTTCGTATTTCTTGGGCAACATTTATGGAGTTTAGAACATAGTATGCAGTTAGTATTCTTACTTTATTATTTTATGTGTTACTGCTAGATTTCAAACTAGTTGAAGAGCTTCTTAAAGATAAAAGTCTTGTCTTAGGAAGTGTGTAACTTTTCACTGCCCTGTACAACTTTAAACCATATTATTATTAATTTTTTAAAAGCACACTTCAGATTTAAGTACAGGGATTTATTTATTTATTTATTTATTTTTAATAGAGGCATTTTATTTATTTATTTTTTATTTATTTGTTTGTTTGTTTATACAAGCACTGGGTACAGTCAGAAGCGCGGGAGGGTGAGAGAATTCACCAGAGCCAGAGCGGGGAGCAGAGCAGGCAGAAGGACCGAAGTACACTGCTGAGGGGAGCAGCGGGCGGCAGGAGAGGTCTGCGCGCCATGTGGGACCCTCCTCAGGTGGCCGGGGAGCAGCCGGGGATCGAACCGGCACCGCAGAGGTCGCCGGCAGCTTCGCAACCCAGCGCTCAACCACTGCGCCACCGGGGAGGCCCTAAGTACAGGGATTTATATTGTGGATTCTTATAAGTCTATTTCACAATATTTTTTAATTCATGGTATCCTCACTGCCTGGCGCATATCTTGACTCAGTAAGTCTAAAATAAAATAGACTCAATATATCCAAAATGAGAGAGAATGATTTTATTTTCACAACAGTGTGACACAGGTATGATTTTCAGCTTTATGAATTCAGAAATTGACATTCAGAAAAGTGCAATACTTTAGTGAGTCACAGAGTTGATTAACATTAGATATTTTGCACCAAGGTGTTCCTGCCCTTGGCTTTTCTCTCCCCTTGGTGTTCCTCTTCAGCAGATTAACCTGGGTTTCTCACATGGTGGTCATTTCTCTTTGAGCAAGAGGACTGAGGTGTGCCAACATGCCACTTCTTCATTGCCCCATTGGTCAAAGGATGGAAAATCCCACACAGAATCACAGGGTGATGGTATCAGCTCGACTTCTGCGTGCAGGAGTGGTGTGTGTAACAGGGGGTGAGAGATTGCTGGAGAGTGTCTTTGGAGACTAAATACATAGGGAGTCACCATCCTTTATAGGGTCTGAGTTTTCTGGTTCTATGGTTCTTTCTGTAACAACCTGTCACCTCAGAATAGCCTTTTGATGATTTGAAAGTCACTGAAAGCAAACCCATTGACTGCTGGAACATTCCCATTAGAGACTGGTGATGGTGCATGGGTGCATTGGTGAAGGAAATTCTATGGGGACTATACCTGACGGGGTGGGGGGAAGCAAATATTGTTTGAAAATGAACAATGATGTAAAAATAAAATTAAAAAAGAGATTATAATAAAAAAGGAAGTGAGTTGGGTTTGATTTTTAGACCTAGGGAGGCCTCTGAAAACCCTCAGGTGGCCTCTTGTTCCAGAGGAGGCAAATATGGTTGTCGGCAGGCTCCACAAGGACCTAGTCTTATCTTGCAAGGGGACGTCGTTATGTCTCCCAGTGAGAGACTCTCGATTCGTGATACTCTCCTGGGATTCTGAAAACTAGAATTCTTGCCTCATGGTAAAGTCCTTCAAGCTGTGAAGCTGAGACACCTGCTTCTTCCTTCCAAAGTGAAAACAAGCAACTTTAGGAAAAGATTGAAAAGGTTATTTCCCTCAGAGGATTCTTTTGGCAATCTTCTGCAACCCACTCAGCAACTCAGATTTTACCCTCAGGTAATGTCTTTTTAGCACACAGTCATCTTTTATGGGGAGCTGGGCTTTATAGTTATGTGAATTACTCCTTTTGGAAGTAAGAAATAACACTGTAAAGAAAGTGTTCTGAATTGACTAGGTAATACGCTAAGTAATTCCTTTGAAAAACAGAAATGTAACAGGGAGGTTTGTGAATATTTTTCTCCTTGTTGTAGTCAGAGGAGAAATTTAGAGTGACCTGCGTTAGGGCCCCAAAAGGAGCAGTCAACATTAGAACCTGGAAGGTCATAGAAGGCTTGAGTTCAGTTGTGCTTGTGTCAGCTAAATTGTATTTTGGGGAGCAATTAATTATTGAACACAATGGGTTTTTTCAACAACTTCCCTCCACCTACCCCCCACTGTGTGTGTTTCTTTCTCAAGTTGTCCCGATAAAGAAGAAAATTATAAAAGCAGCTGAGCAAAGCATATTTTCTGAAAATAAAATGAAGCTAAAGTAACTGAACTAGGCTAGGTCTGATATTTGGCTTTGTCAGTTCTCAGAGAGGCAGTGACAATGGCTATTTTTCCTGTAGACTCTCTGTATCCTGCACTGCACACTTGGAAAGGTGTTGTGGCCTCAATTGGAAAAATAGAAATCCAAAAATGACCTGGCTCCATTGACCAAACCCTAATTCTGAATTATGCATTATTCCCGGAGTAGAGGAATCCTCTCAACCTCAAATGAGTACTGGCTGGAATTTAGAAATCAACATTCTCCTAAGCCTTGGCTGGTGTGATTCACTTTGCAGGAATATTTGGAAGTATGGCTCTAGACTTTAATTACTGGACGTTTCAGAAGTATTTGCTTAAACTTAACCCTGTTTCATTTAGTGCTTACTATAGTCATCTATCCCAAAGAGGTTTAAGATGAAATAAAATAAAATAAAAACCATTTTATTATTCCCCCAAGTTCTTTGGATTGGTTGGCAATTGAATAAGGGCATAGTGTGGATAAACTTTTTTTTATTCATATTGGCGTCTTTGCTCAGGGTTTGCTTCTGCAGGAATCTGAACTAAAATAAGTGGGAAGGACATGAAAAGATGAAAGTGCAACATAAGACAATAAACAAAAAGAAGTAGTAGTGCAGAAGCTGGGTGGAAAAAGGGAACTGGACTTAATGGAGAGTAAATAAGGTAGAGAAACTACTGGGGTTCTTGGGGCGAAGGGGGAGTTTGGTAAACTAACCTGGAAATAAAACTGGTTGGTCAGAAGACCACATCTGTTTACTGCACATAAATCATGTCTGAAGTTTGATGATATCAACTTTATGTTGGCTCAAGGTCAGAAGACATACGCAGGGATTGGAACATTTGAATTCCATTTTATTTTTTTAGATATGCAAAACTTTTTATTCTTAAAAATTAATTAAAAGGTTACAAGTCTGGGGTAACTTTTCCCCACCAAAAATTCATAAACATGCAGAAAAAAACAGCTCTTTTTTAAAAAAGAACATTAGGTAAAAAGCAATAGATGGTATCCATAGGCATTGGTCCAATTTCTAAGAGATAGTGCAGTTCTCAGATAGACCAAGTAGCAAGATTAATGAGATTGCCTTATACTCTTGAGTTTATGACTTAATTTCTTTACTTAAGACAAAGTTAGCAAAGAATTATATAGCCCAACAAGGGAAGAACTATTCTCAAATGACACTCCAGCATGGGTCCCCAAGTTTACTACTTGACATGGAGCTGAGTTTTCCTGTGCCACTGGAACTTTGTTTCCCCAGATGTACTGCTATAATATTATTCTGTATTTTTGCATAAATTCATAAAAATATTTTTTTGAATAATGCAGAATATTGACATGATATCACTGTTATTTAAAAATACTGGCTCATATGTGATTGAACTTGCAATGAGACTGTCCCAGGAGTACTCATATTTGCAGATGCCACAAGAATTAAGTGGATGAAAGAACTCAAAGTAATCCAGCAGCAGACTGGCTGCACACATTCAGATCCTCGATGAAGCTTGTAAGCCTGGGATGGCCTATGAGCCATCAGCAGTGTTTGTCTGACTTTGACCTTGAGCCATCCCAGTACAGGTTACAGACACTTCCTGAAGACCATGACTCAATATAAAAAGCATAAGCAAACATCCTAACATGTCAGAGATCTTCATTGCTTCAGCATTCAATTCAAGGCATCATAGGAAACAGGAAACTCTTTGAATTTCATTTTAAAGCAAAACTTCAGTGATGCAGGAGACCTTATGAAGGAGAAGTCTAATTTCACAAATGCCTCACTGACATATTCCTTCTAGGTTTGATTTTTCCTTTCCAATCTTTCCCTTTGCAAATCTAGATATAAGCAGGAGTTTTCTCATGTTGTGGCCCATCTTTTCCCTTTTGGATTTTGCAAAAGTCAAACTCAGAGCCACATTTGCTATCCTCAGTGTTTGTAATATGACTTGGCATTTTCCAAAGTAGAATTAAAATTCAGGCCTAATGCACTGATAGCCAATTTCCTACTGAATTTCTTTATTGAATGGCTCAGGAAATAATTACCGAACATTTGAAGTATAATTGAGTTAGTGAATAAACCTTTAGTTTCATACAAGAACTTTTCCTGCCAGAGGACTCCCCTGGGGATGTATCTGGGTTTTCCTTTCACTTCCACTTTTCTGAGAGTGGACCCCTAATGGTCCTCACCTGGCACTATTTCTTCCAGTTTGTTTGTTCTTTCATTTCCATACTGGCTTAGAGTTGGCCCCTGTGAAAGAAGTTATGTCATTTTAGTCACAATGGGTGACTATAGTAAAGAGAGGCCCTCTATCTGGGACAGCTCAGAAGATATTTCTGTGTCAGTTATGCCAATAAACTTGTATTTTCTCAGAAAACAATGGTTATCTATCCAATAGTGACTTTTCAGCCAACTTTTTTTTTAAAAAAAGATTTATTTATTTATTTATACATACAAGCACTGGGTACAGTCAGAAGCGCAGGAGGGTGAGAGAATTCACTAGAGCCAGAGCGGGAAGCAGAACAGGCAGACTGACAAAGTACACTGCTGAGGGGAGCAGTGGGTGGCAGGAGAGGTCTGCACGCCATGCGGGACCCTCCTCCAGTGGCCGGGGAGCAGCCAGGGATCGAACCAGCGCTGCAGAGGCTGCGGGCAGCTTTGCAACCCAGTGCTCAACCGCTGCACCACCGGGGAGGCCCATCAGCCAACTTTTTAAGATACTTTTTCCTCTGTACAATTTTGGCAAACTAAGACCAGGACAGGTGGACATACTGTTATTATTTTGACAACAATAATAGGTAGCAGCATGGCAGGTCTTAGGAATGGGATTTATTACTGCTCGGATCCATAGAACTATCTACTCTCACATTTTTGTTGTTTACAATCATGGATTAACAAAAGGAACAAAAACCTAACTATTCATGAAATAAATAAAAATAAAATAGAGCACTAATTTGTCTCCTGCAACACAACCAGTGTTCTCGTAGTTAATGAGAGAGTCACTTAAGTTAATGAGAGTCACTTAAGTAGCTAGGGCACACCCTGTATTAAAGTTTCGTTGAATTTGTAGGAATTAGAGACTAAGTTAACATGTTGGTTCAGCGACTTGGTCATTTTCTTTGTGGCATCAATGATTCCTTTATTAGTTGCAGCTGAAAATTCAATATCACTACACTGTAGGGCACTATTTCCACCTTCATGATATCTATGCCAGTTAATATCATTAAGTATATAAGAAGTATGGATGTGGGCAATAATTCAATGGGTATAAACTATCAGTTCTGCAAGACTAGTAGAACTTAGTAGAACTAATGGCAATTCTTTTAAAAATCAAAATATTTATTTAGAAAGTAGAAATGTCTACCATAAATAGAAAGTTTCAGTTTTCTAATTCATTTTAAAATGGTTGTATAAATATTAAAAGATAATTTGGCCTCTGAATTACATAATGTACTTTATAAGCCATATTTTGGGGAATATTGCTTATAGGAAAAATGCTTCTAGTGATTTTGTTATTTTGAAGGTATGAAGCAATGCTTATAGAATTGCTGAACAACCAGATCTTGTATGTCTAAATCCTTCCACAGAATAGATTTTCTTCATACCAAGAAACTTTTCTGGCCACAGTAGAAACTAGAATCAATATCAAAAAGAAAACTGGAAAATTTACAAACATATGGAAATTAATTAATACATTCTTGAACAAACAAGCATTCAAAAATAAATAAATGGAATGAGAAAAGATCTTGAGATGAATGAAAACAAAAACCACAATATATCAAAACTCATGAGATGCAGCAAAAGTACTACTAAGAGGAAAGTTTATAGCAATAAATACCTGTATTAAAAAAGAAAAAGATCTCAAAACACCTAAATGTACACATCAAGCAGCTGGTAAAAGAACAAATCAAGCTTAAAGTGATCAGAAGGAAGGCAACAATAATTATTAGAAGAGGAAAAAACAGAAGACTGAAAAATCAATAGGAAGAAAACCAAAGAGTTGGTTATTTTAAAAGAAAAACAAAAATTGATAAAGCTTTAGCTAGATTAATAAAAGAAGAGAAGATTCAAATAAATAAAATCAGGAATGAAAGAGGGGACATTGCAACTGTTACTGCAGAAATAAAAAGATCATAAAAGACTATTATGAACAATAATACACCAATATATATTGGCTAATATAAAAGACATAAATAAATTCTTGGAAACAAAACTTACAAAGATGGAATTGTGAGGAAAATCTGAAAAAAACCTATAGCAAGTACAACAAGTAAGTAGATTGAATAAGTCATCTATAATTTTAATGCAACCTCTATTAAAATCCCAATGGCATTTTTTTAACAGAAATAGAGAAAACAATACTAAAGTTCATGTGAAACTGTAAATGACCCTGAATAGTCAATACAATCTTGAAAAAGAAGAATAAAGCTGTAGGAGTCAGACTTCTTGATTTCAAATAAGATTACAGAGCTACAATAATTAAAAATGGGTATTAAAGCTGATACATAAACTAATGAAACAGAATAGAGAGTCCAGAAATAAGCTCATGCTTGTAAAACCAACCAGTCTTTGACAAGAGAACCAAGAATATGCAATGGGAAAAGAATAGTCTCTTCAGTCAGTGATGCTAGGAAAATTGATATCTATATGGAAATGAAAGAATTTGAAGTCTTATACACAAAAGAAAGTTCAAAATGAATTAAATACTTGAATTTGGGATCTCAAACTGTAAAACTTCTAAAAGAAAACATGGGGGAAATGTTTCATGTCATTAGTCTTGGTGATGATTTCTTAGATATGACATCAAAAGCAGTCAATTAAAGCAAAAGTACACAATTGGGACTATATCAAGTTGAAAAGTTTCTGCACAGCAAAGGAAAAACAGAATGAAAGGCAAATTAATGATTGGGAAAAATAATTGAAGACGATATGCTTGGTAAGGGATTAATATCTAAAATCTACAAGGATCCCCTTCAATTCAATAACAACAGTCACAATAGTAATAAAAAATTAAATAGCCTTATTAAAGAATGAGCAAAGGACTTAAATAGAAATTTCTCCAAAGCACACACTTGGTTTGTCAACAGGTGTATGAAAGGTTGATGGATGTCACTAATCATCCCGAGGAAATGAAAACCTAAACCACAGAGATGTCATCTCATACTTGTTAGGCTGGCCACTATCAGAACAAACAAACAAATAAACAAATAACAAAAGATAACCGTTGGTGTGGATGTGAACAAATTGAAATTGTGTGTGTGCTGTTGGTTGGAGTATAAAATGGTGCAGCCACTAAGGCTAGCAGTGTGGAAGCTTCTCAAAGAGAGGAAATAAGAATATCATATGATCAAGCAACTTCACCTCTGGATATATATTAAAGTCAGAATTTCAAAGAGAGTTATCTCCACTACCATATTCATTAGAGTATTATTAACAACAGCCAAGATGTAGTGGCAACTTAAATATCCATCGATGAATGACTGGATTAAAAAGATGTGTTATATACTTTCAGTAGAATATAATTTGGTCCCTCCTCCCTCTCAAAAGGAATTTCTGCCATATGTGATAGCACAGAAGAACCTGGAGAATATTATGTTGAGTGAAATAAGCCATTCACAGAAGAACAAATACTGTGTGAATCCACTTATGTGAGGATCTAAAAAAGTCAAACTCATAGAAACGAAGACTAGAAAGGCGGCTGTCAGTGGAATGTGGGGAATTACTAAATGGGTGTAAACTTTCAGTTCTATAAGATGAGTATGTTTTCAGTATCTACTATACAAAATATGTCTACATTTAATAATATTTAATGTGCATTTAAAAATTTAAGAGAGTACATTTTATGCTGTGTTACCACAACAAAAAAATAAATAAAATTTTCAGTGATTTCTTTTTAATAAAAATAGATTTTCTTGGGCAGAAGACTGAGCAGTGCTTTTGCTAGCATACAATACAAATCTAACCCTCTACTATCAACTTCAGTGTCAAGAAACTGCTGACCAGATCCGTAACTCCTGATAGAGATAATGGTACAAATGATTAAGGAGAAGGAAGAGTAGGATTCATTCATTCATCTGACAACATTTTATTGAGAATCTACTCCATTTTAGAAGATTACAAAATCAATACATCGTCTCAGTCCTTGAAGGTATGTACAATTCAACAGACACATAATGTAAGTGCAATACACTCTTATGGAATCTGCAAGTGAAAGTATAAGTACTCTGTAGGGCCAAGGGCCGTGGAAAGGGGACTTTTCTAAAGAGAGGTAGGAAAAAATTCCATAGAGATAGTTACACTTGAATTTAGAATCGAAAGATGAGAGGTCATTTCTAGGCAGGCTTGAAGTGGGGGAATTTCAAGGGCTAGCAAGTATGTAAAAAAGCCTGGAGTCTTCCTGCAATATATCACTCTTGTATTACAATTCCTATTTTCTTATGTTTTCCACGTGAGCATGAGAGTTCCCCCAGAACAAGAACTAAATATCTGCTTTCTAACATGCTCAGCACCTAGCATAAAGTTTAGTGAACAGTAGGTAGCAAACAATATGTTTTTATTAATGTATAAAATAGTTATCTTTTTAGTTCTTACTACACGACAAGTTTAGTGCTAAACATTTGGCATTCAGTTCCCCATCAATCTTAATAAGCAGTGTTTTATCACCTTGCTACATTAAAAGTGACAGAACTGGGCCTCCCAGGTGGCGCAGCGGTTGAGCGCTGGGTTGCGAAGCTGCCCGCGGCCTCTGCGGCGCCGGTTCGATCCCCGGCTGCTCCCCGGCCACCGGAGGAGGGTCCCACATGGCGTGCAGACCTCTCCTGCCGCCCGCTGCTCCCCTCAGCAGTGTACTTCGGTCCTTCTGCCTGCTCTGCTCCCCGCTCTGGCTCTGGTGAATTCTCTCACCCTCCCGGCTTCTGACTGTACCCAGTGCATGTATAAACCAAACAAACAAACAAACAAATAGATAAATAAAATAAGACATGCCTCTAGAAAATTAAAAAAAAAAAAAAGTGACAGAACTGAGGTTTAACAAAGATCAAACAAATTGGCCAAAGTCATACCACTGTAAGCAGAGATCCAGGAATCAAATATTTCATATTAATTTACCTCTTGTATTTAATTTTCTTTCTTTCTTTTCTTTTTTTTTTTTTTTAAATCCTGGAGTCTTTGATGGAACTGTTAGTTTGTTCCCTGGTGGCCTGAATTGCTGGGTGTGGGTATGAAGGTTTGGGGGAAGTATAGTGAGACAGAAGGCTGGAGACACAAAGGCTCCCAAAAGGAGCCTTATAAATTTTGCTGAGGGACATGGACATATTCTGTAGGCAAGAGCAAACTGATACACAAATTTAAACAAAGGAGTGGCAGAATGAGATGTGAATATCAGGAATATTATTTCAGTTGCCGTTTGAAAAGTCTTTTAGAGACAGTGCTTCAGAAGATTCATGTAAAATACATTGCGCGAAAGATGATGAAGGAATTAAGGCAACAATCAAGAGGTATCAAATGGGAGATTCCAGAGCCGGGGAAAATGAAGGTGGCAAGTCCCACTTACTAAGAACATATTGGAGAGATAATGGGAAAAGATAATGGGAAAAGAACAGCTATAATATCCCTAGAAGATAAGGATGTATCCAGACTTTTTGCTTGGTGATTGTAGATGGGAGAGAGCTATTTTTGTTTCTTGCTCTGGGTGACCCTGAAAACTGAATCCCATGATAGATTTCTTGGTAGAGAACCATACATTCTTTTAGCAGGTGCCTAATAGTATAGTGGAGGCAAAAACTACATTTTCATGGTATTGGAACATTCTGGCATAAGGCCATCTGATTTGAAATCTATCCCTTTATTCTTTTACTCATTCATTTAGAAATTTATTTTATTCATTCATTTATTATTCATTTTGGTATCTCTAGAGAGATACCAATTATGTGGCAGGCAATATGCTCGAGATAATGGTGAATGTGCTAGAGAGGAAGCAACACAAGTAAAAGAGAATTTCATAATGGTCTGTGTTAAAAAGGTCTTAGTCTGGATTAACTCCAAGATAAGGATTTGAGTATTGAGAGTGTTTTATTTGGCAGGTAATTCCAAAAAACACCCATAGGGAAGTAGAGAAGTTAGACAGGGAAGGGAATGAAGCCAGTAGAGGATGTATTAATGAGCAAGTAGCTATTGTGGGCAACTGTGGCTGCATCCTAATGAGTTCCGCTAAGACATTGTGACGAATGCTCTCAGGGTTGTGCTGGTAGAGGAGGAAGCTGAAATAGTTATCCACTAACTTCAACATTAACTTCGAAGTCACTGTTGAGAGCTGCATCTTGGATTACTACCTGGAAATTCTCAGCTTTTCCTGTTGTGTGGGCTGATCAACATTCCTGTGGGCAGGGCCTGTGTATGGGAACAGAGGCTGCCATGAGAATACAGATTGGGTTCCAGTACATCTGTTACAAAGAATTAGCACAGGGTGATTTAGGAACACATAGGGGGACCTAGCTTAGTCTTTGGAACTCTTGGAAGACTTCATTTATTAACTTATCTTTCAGTAATAACCACAACATTTCCAAGTCATGTTATCCTATACCATTTTTTGCTAGTCCTGTAAATGATTATTTTGAAAGGTTGTGAAAATGATTCTGAGAAAGTTTAAGTCAGCTACTCCTGACCTTGAACTCAGACTCAGGACTTTTTGTCCTAAATCGTATTCTTTTTCTCCAACATAATAGTTTGAAAGTGATGATTGTTTTCTATGAGCATGCTGGACCTTTCAGATGAATTTCTACTAGTTAATTATTTGGAATGTAAGCTAATTAACTAGAACTTCATTTATTTGGAAGTCTAAAAACCCGATTATTTAAATAAGGAAATTAGTTTAAAAGGAGATTTTAGAGCATCTTTTATTTAAAACAGCATCTTGTTATAACTGATGATGCTTTTCCACTTGTGCTGCACCTGGAATCTTGATGATGGTGTGTGCCATGGGACTGATGGTGTGATTCCCATGGGGATATGGTGATGGTCCAGTCACAGACAAGAGCAAGGTGGTGCAAACTGCAGAGGATTAATGGAAAATAGCTCTGTCAGATGTTATTTCAAGTTGTAAAAATTTCATGGACCAACATTCATTTACACAGAGAAGAAGATACTTTGAATGGACAGATTTTTAAAAGGAAGAGGATGGAAGAGTCAGTTGATGACTCACATTAATCTTATCAATATGTACATACTCATCTTCAGTTTCCCCCTCCCCTACCCCCATTTCCAGAAGTAGATGTTTTTCTCTCATTTCTTACACATAGGTCACTTATAGAATAGTTAAATTTGGTTTTATTTTGTTTTTCTATATATGTTAGACTCACTATAATAGGGCTTGGCTTGATGAATTGTCCTGGTAATAAAGGGAAGCATGCATAAAAGGAAGCCAAGTCAGCATAGCCAGCCAGCCAAGGCAGCACAAGGCAAAACAAAGCAAACCATGCCAGGAAATGGATCAAATGCAGAATGTCTGGACTGATCGGTAAATTTGCATCTGAAGCAGTATTTGGAAGTTTTGATAAAGTTAAAAATATTTCTTTCCAATTTTTTCCTTCCCAAAATCAACCAAATAGCAATAACTAATTAGTAAATAAGCAAATAAACAAAAACCAATTCTGGTTTCCACACCTTCCCTAACTTTTCAGCTCAGTCCTCAGAGTCATCCATCCTTGTAGGTGAAACTGATTTTAATTGTGAGGTGCAGTTTAAAGAGCAGATTTGGGGATACATTGTGATATACTGCTTAATGAGGGAAGCTATAAAAGGTTGGGAAAGAGAACAGATGGGTTAATTTTGGCATTATTATAGATGGTTTTAATTCTAAGTGCATGATGAAAGTAAAAAAATTGCAACATGTGGCATGGTAATCATTAGCTATTGTCTTCACTTTGGTTCTGATCTATTCAAGTAAATTGAGCTCAACAAATATTTTCTGAGTTCCTGTTATGTCTGAGGCATTTCTCATCTTGGAGAACTGGTTACTAGGAATGGGTGCTGATAGATCATTTAAAATAATGGTTTTATTGACATGTAATTCAGTTACCATACAATTCATCCATTTAGAATTGATAACTCATGTACCTGTTGGCCATCTCTATGTCTTCTTTGGAGAAGTGTCTATTTAGCTCTTCACCTCATTTTTTATTGGGTTATTTATTTTCTTGTTGAGTTGTATGAGTTCTTTGTAGATCTTAGATGTAGGTATATAGGCAAGAGACATTAAGACATATGTCTACCAAAAACATAGAATGTTCATAGCAGCATTAGTTATAATGTTTGTTGGACATATGATGTGCAAATTTTTTTTCCCATTCAGTCTGATGAAAAAAGGCTCATTATCACTTATCATCAGGGAACTGTAAATCAAAACCACAAATGAAATACTACATTCCCTCCTATGGCCCATATCTAAAAGACCAGAAACAACAAGTATTAGACCTGGAGGGTATTATACTAAGATAAGTAAGTCAGAAGGAGAAAAGTGAAGTGAAGTGAAGTGAAGTGACATCAGATGATTTCGCTTAGATATGGAATATAAAGAAACAAAACAAAGGATCAAACAAAATTAAACCAAAGCAAACCCTAGAAATCTGTAGAGTCCAGGCTACCAGAGAGGGAGGTAGAGGTGGAGCAAAGGTAAGAGGGACTTATTACCATAAGTGGTGGAGGATTATGGGTGCTTTAGAGATAGGCATGATGTGGTTCTATACATCTCAAGAGGTGTGAAGCTGTGTCTTAAATCATACAGTGATTAACCAGTGTTGTAACCAATGTTACCTCAATTAAAAAAAAATAACAACTCTATGGTTTTCACTATAATCACAGAGTTGTGCAACCATCTCCACAATCAATTCTGGAATATTTTCATCACCTCAAAGAGAAACTCCATATTCATTAACTGTTATCTCCCATTTCTTCTCAACTGCCCAGTTCTATGAAACACCAACACACTTTCTGTTCTGGATCTGCTAATTCTAAACATGTTATATAACGGAATTTACACCAGGTAGTCCGCTGTGCCTGGTTCTTTTATTCGGCATAATGTAGCATGTAATATTACCTAATTTTTCTTATTGCTGAATAATATTCCATTATGGATGTATCATATTATACTTATCCATTCATCAGTTGATGGGCGCTTGGTCTGTTTCCATCTTTTGACTGTTGTGACTAATTCTGCTATGAACATGCTTATACACCTTGTTGGTATATGTGTTTTCATTTCTCTTGGGTATATACCTAAGAGTAGAATTGCTGGTTCATATAGTAACTTTTGAAAAATCACCAGACTTTTTGTTTATGGTGATTGTACCATTTTACATCCACACTAGCAGTTAGCACACCTGTTATATTTTTGCCCTATGAATATCAACATTATCTCTGCCCTAACACCTAACTGTCATCTCCAGTCACTTATCAAGTCCTGGTGATACACATTTGCATGTGTATTAAAAATTCCTTTCCCTTCTCATTGCCACTCATCAGTTTACTACTTCACAACAAAAGTCACCTTGGACTTCCTGTGGCTGGTGTCTTTTACCTTTTTGCATCCTCTGTTACTACTCTAGAATAATTTTTTTTAGAGTGAAAAATTTCATATTTCTACCTTTAAAAAATTCCTTCATTCCCATCCTGCTTCTCCATCTCCTGTCTTTATAAATCAACTCTTCTGGTTCCAGCCTAGCTTGCCAAGCTTTCTTCCTGCATTCCTACTGCTGGCATGCTTTCTCTTGCTGCCACAAAACCCTTGCTGTTTCATGGAACCTCACGATGTTTCAGGCCTTCAGGCCTTTGCCTAAACAATCTTTTGCCTGGCATGCCTATCTTCTCTTTTATAATTGATTTCAGCCCCGATTTTTATTTCCTTTCAAGACTTTCTTCTCCAAGAGCTCCATGGAGAGACAGTGCTTAGTATCACTCCCAACTTTATTGCATATATCACACTACAGGATGACAGTTGTTTGTCATGTAAGGTCTGACTCTCTCTTTAAAGAATAGGGTGTTTTTCCAAGAGCAAGAGACTTTAACAATCATCTGGCTGATGTTTCTCTTTTTGAAAGATGAGAAAACCAAAGCAGAGAAGTAACTTGCCCAAGGCCATTGGATAAATACTCGTGCAAAACCAAATGAATAAATGGAACAGGTTTAAGTAAATGCATTTGATTTGCTCCAAAGAAGAGGAAGGAAACTGAATTTATTCAACACTTAATATTGTATCAAGAACTGTATTGAGCCTTTTACTTGTAGGGTCTTGTTTGATTGTCAGAACATCTGTAACTGATACTTTATCACTGTTATTTTATGTAGAAAGGAAAATGCCTGTGACATTTTCATAACATATTGATTTTTTTTAAAAAGAAGTTGAATTTGTCATGTTTGCATAAGTATCAAAACACATCTGGCTTAAGGAATGATCCTGAATTCACTAAGTCACTAAAAAATTAATGTCCAAACCTTTTCTTTTCCTTCAGGCAAGATTCCATCTTATTATATTTTAATGACAGTAATTACTTTGTTCTCATTGATGTTTTCTCCATCCTGCATATTGATGACAGCTTTAACTTCACTCTCAGATTAAATCTCCTAATTTGTTAAATAACTTATTGTTTTTCATGTGCAGTGGCCCATTGTATTCAATTTAGTAAACATTTATAAAGTACCTACTAAATGTAAGATACTCTGCTAGATGTTCAGAGGAAAAATAAAGATTGGTAAGACATCTATTTTCCAGGGTCCTGCAATCTTATCTGGGTGTTTATTCAGGAAAATAAACATTTGCAGAGCAAAGTGTTCATTTATTTATTTAGCAAACTTTGTCACCTACTGTGTTCTAGATGTTGTAGTAGCCTTTAGGGCTACAAAGATAAATATGACATTCCTTGCCTTGAAAAAAGTCATAGTCTGCAAGGTAAAGTAAGATGAGAACCCAAAGTTACAGCATTTAGAGTAACATCTTTGACAATAAAATTCTCAGGCTGGACATAAGTGAAGATTTAAAGAGAATATAATAATAATAATAATAATAATAATAATAAAAATAATAACCTCAGTTATTAGAGGAACATATGTAATACATTGTAAAGAATTGGAGGAACTATGTAGTAATAATGTCTTGTGGTAGATCTAGAAACACGTAAGTTGTAAATGACATAAATAGTTGTGTTCTAAGTTATGAGCTAAGAGCATGGGGCTCTGAACTATCTGCTTTTCTATCAATTTTTTGCATTCACTGAAGAAAGTGTAATGTGGGGACTTGCCTTTGCTGAGAAGAAATCCGTAGGGTTCAGTCTTCCTGGGATAGAAACATAACTGATGAAAGAATACCTTCTTGCTGCCACAGCCTCATCAAAAGGTGTTCCTTAAAAAAAAAGATTTGGAGTTATGTGACTATACAATTGAGGCTACTAGTTGGGGGAAAAGAAGGTGGAGGTGAGAACAAAGAGGGAGGGTCCCCATGCTCTAGGGTAAAGGACTGTTGGTGCTTTGTTGGTGGAAGTGGCATGGTAACATATCTGAGGAGTTGTAAAACTGTTCCTCTAAATTATATACAGTATTGTTAGCCAATGTTAATTTATTTTTTATTTTTTAAAAAGATTTATTTATTTATGCATACAAGAGCTGGGGTACAGAGGTGTGGGGGGTGAGAGGCCAGAGGTGTCGGGGGTGAGAGGATTCACCAGAGACAGATTGGGAACAGATTGACCAAAGTACACTGCTTGGGAGAGCAGTGGGCAAGTCAGGAGAAGTCTGCTGTGCCATGTGGGTTGTTCCCTGGCCACCTGGGGATGGAACTCATGCTGCAGAGGCTGCGGACAGCTTCATAGGTTGCGTCTTAACCCCTTGCGCCACCAGGGAGGCCCCGCCAATGTTAATGAAAAAAAAAAAAAAAGGTTTGGAGTTGTATATGCAGTTCTTTCAATTGCAATGCAGAAAGAAATTTATAAGTTTTTTTTTTTTTTTTTTTTTTTTTAAATAAATTTTATTGTTATATTCCCCATACAATTGCAGCCCCCCCATTCTGACCCCAATCCCTCCCCTCCCGCCCCCCTAAAAGCGTCTCTGGTTCATAGTTTTTTGTTGATTTTGATTTTCACTATCTTATAGTTATTCATTTTCCTGGTCCCTTATTTAAGTTTTCTAGATTCCTGCTATGAGTGAGACCATCCGGTATTTTTCTTTTTCTTTTTGGCTTATTTCGCTGAGCATGATCCCTTCCAGCGCCATCCATGTTGCTGCAAATTGCATGTGTTTATCTTTTTTGAATGCTGAGTAATATTCCATGGTATATATGTACCACATCTTCTTGATCCAGTCATCTATTTTTGGGCATTTGGGCTGTTTCCAAAGCTTAGCTATTGTAAATAGTGCTGCTATAAACATAGGGGTGCAGGTGTTCTTTGGAATTGATGTTTCTGTGTCCTTTGGGTAAATACCTAGGAGTGGAATTGCTGGATCATATGGAAGCTCTATGTTTAGTAGGTCCAGAAATCTCCACACAGCTTTCCACAGTGGTTGGACCAGTTTGCACTCCCACCAACAGTGCAGAAGAGTTCCTTTTTCTCCACACCCTCGCCAACATTTGTTGTTGCTAGTTTTTTTAATATGTGCCATTCTCACTGGTGTAAGATGGTATCTCATGGTAGTTTTGATTTGCATTTCCCTGATGACAAGTGATGTTGAACATTTTTTCATATGCCTGTTGGCCATTTGCATTTCCTCTTCAGAGAAGTTTCTTTTAAGCTCTTCTGCCCATTTTTTGACTGGATTATTTTCTTTGTTGTTGTTGAGTCTCATCAGCTCTTTGCAGATTTTTGTGATCAGTCCTTTATCATTAGTGTTGGGTGCAAAAATGTTCTCCCAGTTGGTGGGGTTTCTCTTTGTTTTTGTTATTGTCTCTTTTGCTGTGCAGAAGCTCTTTAATTTGATGTAGTCCCAGCTGTTTATCTTTGCCTTCACTATCACTGCTTTGGGTGATGTGTCTGTAAAGATGTCTTTGATGTGCAAATCACGTAGTGTTTCGCCTATATTTCCTTCTATATATTTTATGGTTTCAGGTCTTATGTCTAGTTCTTTAATCCATTTTGAGTTGATTTTTGTGTATGGTGTGAGGTGGTGGTCAAGCTTCATTCTTTTGCATGTAGCGACCCAGTTTTCCCAGCACCATTTATTGAACAAACTTTCTTTGCTCCAATGCATATTCTTTGCTCCTTTGTCAAAGATTAGTTGACCATAAATCTGTGGGTTTATTTCTGGATTTTCTATTCGATTCCATTGGTCTGTATGTCTGTTCTTGTTCCAATACCATGCAGTTTTGATGATTATGGCTTTGTAGTATAGTTTGAAGTCTGGGAGTCTGATGCCTCCATTTCCTTCTTTTTTTTTCAGGAGAGCTTTGGCTATTCGGGGTTTTTTGTGATTCCATATGAATTTCATCAATAATTGTTCTATTTCTTTGAAGAATGACATTGAAATTTTGATTGGAATAGCATTGAATCTGTATATTGCTTTTGGAAGGATGGCCATTTTAATAATGTTTATTCTTCCAATCCATGAGCAGGGGATGTCTCTCCATTTCTTTGTGTCTTCTTCTATTTCTTTTAACAGTGTTTTATAGTTTTCTTTGTATAGGTCCTTTACCTCTTTTGTTAGATTTATTCCCAAATATTTGATTTTTTTTGTTTCAATAACAAAAGGGATGGTCTTTTTGATTTCTTCTTCTTCAGGTTTATTGTTTGTGTATAGGAAGGCTACTGACTTTTGCGTGTTGATTTTGTATCCTGCCACTTTACTGAACTGATTGATGAGTTGAATTAGCTTTTCTGTGGAGTTTTTGGGGTTCTCTATATATAATATCATATCGTCTGCAAATAGTGATAGTTTGACTTCTTCTTTTCCTATTTGGATTCCTTGGATGTCTTTCTCTTGTCTTATTGCCCTGGCTAGGACTTCCAGTATTATATTGAAAAGCAATGGTGAGAGTGGACATCCTTGTCTTGTTCCAGATCTTAATGGAATTGCTTTCAGCTTTTCACCATTGAGAATGATACTGGCTGTTGGCTTGTCATAGATGGCCTTTATGATGTTGAGGTATGTTCCTTGTATCCCAAGAATTTCAAGGGCTTTTATCATGAATGGGTGTTGCACTTTGTCGAAAGCTTTCTCAGCATCTATTGATATTATCATATGGTTTTTATATTTCTTTTTGTTGATGTGTTGGATAACGTTGATTGATTTTCGGATGTTAAACCATCCTTGTGCCCCTGGAATGAATCCAACTTGGTCGTGGTGAATTATCTTATGGATACATTGTTGGATTCTGATAGCTAAAATTTTATTGAGGATTTTTGCATCAGTGTTCATTAGGGAGATTGGCCTGTAGTTTTCCTTTTTTGTGTTGTCCTTGTTCGGTTTTGGTATTAGTGTAATGTTGGCTTCATAAAACGTGTTTGGTATTGTCCCTTCCTTCTCAATTTTTTGGAAGAGTTTGTGAAGGATAGGCACTAATTCGTCTCTGAATGTTTGGTAGAATTCATTTGTAAATCCATCAGGTCCTGGGCTTTTGTTTTTGGGGAGGTTTTTTATTACCATTTCAATTTCGCTAATTGTAATTGGTCTCTTTAGGTGTTCTATTTCTTCTTTATCTAGCTTTGGGTGATTGTAGAGTTGTAGGAATTTGTCCATCTCCTCTAGATTGTTGAACTTGTTTCCATATAACTGTTCATAGTAGTTACTGATTATTCTTTTGATTTCTGCTGTGTCCGTTGTGATTTCTCCTCTTTCATTGATGATCCTGTTTATTTGTGCTTTCTCCCTTTTTTCCTTTGTGAGCCTGGCTAGGGGTTTGTCTATTTTATTGATTTTTTCAAAGAACCAGCTCTTGGTTTCATTGATCTTTTGGATTGTTTTTTTAGTTTCAATTTCATTTATTTCTGCTTTGGTTTTTATTATTTCTTTTCTTCTACTGGTTTTGGGGTTTTTTTGTTGTTCTTTTTCTAGATCTTTGAGCTTCGAGATTAGGTTGTTTCTTTGCGTTCTTTCTTGTTTCTTGATGTGAGCTTCTATTGCTATATATTTTCCTCTTATTACTGCTTTTGCTGCATCCCATACATTTAGGATATTGGTGTCCTCCTTGTCGTTCAATTCAAAAAATTTTTTAATTTCTTCTTTGATCTCCTCATTAGTCCAATGGTCTTCCAGTAGTGTGGTTTTTAATCTCCATGAGGTAGGAAAGTTCCTTGCCTTCTTTTTATGGTTTATTTCTAGTTTGATGCCTTCATGGTCAGAAAAGATGGTTGATATGATTTCAATCTTGGTGTATCTGTTGATGTTTGTCTTGTGCCCCAGTATGTGATCGATCCTGGAGAATGATCCGTGTGCGCTTGAGAAAAATGTGTACTCCGTTTTTTTGGGGTTTAGTGTTCTATAGATGTCTGTTAAGCCCAATTGCTCTAGGTCCTTATTTAGAGCTTTAGTTTCTTTACTTATTTTTTGTCTTGTTGATCTATCCATTGTTGATAGTGGTGTGTTGAAGTCTCCCACTACGTATGTGTTTTCTCTGATGTCTGTTTTCAGAGAGGACAACAGTTGTCTGATATATTTTGGTGCTCCTTCGTTTGGTGAGTATATGTTAATGAGTGTTATTTCTTCTTGAAGTATTGTCCCCTTGATCATAATGTAATGACCCTTGGGGTCTCTTTTTATCTTTTTGAGTTTGAAATCTGTTTTATCTGATATAAGTATAGCTGTTCCTGCTTTCTTTTTTGGTCCATTTGCTTGTAGGATTGTTTTCCATCCTTTAACTTTGAGCCTATTTTTATCTTTTGTAGCTAAATGTGTTTCCTGGAGACAGCAAAAGGTTGGGTTTTGTTTCTTAATCCAGGCTGCAACTCTGTGTCTTTTTATTGAAGAGTTTAGTCCATTTACATTCAGAGTTATTATTGATATGTTAACATCTGTATTTGCCATTGTGTTTGTCTTTCCTTTGATTTTATTTATTTATTCTTTTAATAACTTTTTTTTTTTGGCCTTCTTTCATTGTTATTCGTCCCTCTGAGGTTCTGGCTTTAGGACTCCTTGTAGTATTTTTTGGAGTGGGGGTTTAGTTGCAATGAAATTCCGGAGTTTCTGTTTGTCTGGAAAGGTCCATATTCTTTCTTCAAAGAGGAAGGAGAGCTTTGCGGGATAGAGTATTCTTGGTTGGCATCTGTTTTCTTGGAGTCTGTTGACTATGTCCCTCCACTCTCTCCTTGCCCGTAGTGTTTCTTCGGAGAAGTCTGATGTCAGCCTGATTGGTTTTCCTTTGAATGTTATCTGTTTCTTCCCTCTTGCCAGCTTCATTATTTTTTCCTTGTCCTGGATTCTTGGGAGCTTTACTATTATGTGTCTTGCTGTATTTTTCCTTTCGTCGTGGAAGTTTGGTGTTCTTCTTGCTTCTTGTATATCAATTTTCAGCTCCTTCTTCACATTTGGGAAGTTCTCTTCAATTATCTCTTTGAATATTTTCTCTGTTCCTACATCTCTCTCCTCTCCTTCTGGTATTCCTATAACTCTTATATTTCCTTTCCTCATGGAGTCAGATAGTTCCCGAAGTCTTTCTTCGTTCTTTTTCCTTCGTACTTCTCTTTCCTTTTCTGTTTTGGTTCTTTTTATTTCTGTGTCTTCAAGATTACTTATTCGTTCTTCCATTTCATCTATTCTGCTTTCATTGCTTTTCCCAGAATTCTTTAGTTCTTCCATTAATTCTTTGATCTCCTGCATTTCTTTTACTTCCCTCTTTAGGGACTCAATTTCTTTCTTCTGACCATTGTTTTCCCTCTCTAGGGACTCAATTGCATTCTTCTGATCGTTGATTATTTTTCCCTTATCATTGTTTTCCTTTATGACTTCTGTTAGTTTTTTAATCACGGCAATTTTAAATTCTCTTTCTGGAAGGCTCAGAAATTCTTCCAAGTTATTGTCTTTGCAATCTGGGGGCTGGCTTTCTTTTTGTGGTGTGCTTTTTCTCTGGAGAGTTGCTAGGTTGCGTGTGGTTCTTCTCTTCCCTACTGTCTGTTTTCTAATTTGCCGTATGCGTTGGGACACTGTGTAGTTGGGACTGGCCGGCATCTTGGGTGGGCTTCTCTGTTCCCCTCTGGTTCTTCCAGGAGTCATCTGTCAGTTTCAAGCAGTCTTTACTGGAGAAAGGTCCCTGTTCTAAAATGCCGATGTAGGGACACACTCCCCTGTGCGCCTGGTCTGCCCCGGCGGTGGGTTCCTGCTCCCCTCTGGGCTTGGACTGCAGGCCAGAGGGGGTCTGGCGTGGGCGAACTTCCCCCGTTCACCTCTGGCTCCTGAGGAAGCCTTCTGCAGGTAGTCTTTACTGAAGAAATGTCCCTGTTCTAAAATGGTGATGTGGGACACACTCCCTGCGCGTCTGGTCTCAGGCACACTCTTCTGCGCACCTGGTCTGCCCCGGCTGTGGGTGCTCGCTCTCCCTGTGGGCTCAGACTACTTGTTCGGAAGGGGCCCGGTGTGGGCAAACTCCCCAGCTGGCCACTAGCTCCTTCAGGAGCCTCTGCTGGCTTCAAGTCGCTAGGTGGTGCCAGAGATCTCTCCTAGAGCCCTTGGGGAGCTGATTTTCCACCCCGTGGGACAGGGAGCAGAGCGGGGATGATAGGGTACACCTCAACGGCTTTGGGGTGCTGTGTCTGCCTTGTGCCCCACTGTCGTGGGGAACCCACGCCCCTAATTTCGTGCCCCGGGTCTCTGTTCCAAAGCCCTCAGTTCCAGGGCGCGGGCTGTAGCCCAGATCAGTGGGGCGGGAATGGCGCCTTTTGAATCCTGCTCCCCTGCCTGGGCGCCTTGTTCCTGCTCACTCAGGATGGGCCTCCGCCGTCTCCCCCTAATTTCGTGCCCGGGTCTCAGTTCCAAAGCCCTCAGTTCCAGGATGCGGGCTGTAGCCCAGATCAGTGGCGCGGGAATGGCGCCTTTTGAGTCCAGCTCCCTTGCCTGGGCGCCTTGTTCCTGCTCACTCAGGGAGGGCCTCCGCCGTCTTCCCCTAATTTCGTGCCCCGGGTCTCAGTTCCAAAGCCCTCAGTTCCAGGACGCAGGCTGTAGCCCAGATCAGTGGCGCGGGAATGGCGCCTTTTGAATCCAGCTCCCTTGCCTGGGCGCCTTGTTCCTGCTCACTCAGGGAGGGCCTCCGCAGTCTCCCCCTAATTTCGTGCCCCGGGTCTCAGTTCCAAAGCCCTCAGTTCCAGGACGCGGGCTGTAGCCCAGATCAGTGGCGCGGGAATGGCGCCTTTTGAATCCCGCTCCCCTGCCTGGGCGCCTTGTTCCTGCTCACTCAGGGAGGGCCTCCGCCGTCTCCCCCTAATTTCGTGCCCCGGGTCTCAGTTCCAAAGCCCTCAGTTCCAGGACGCGGGCTGTAGCCCAGATCAGTGGCGCGGGAATGGCGCCTTTTGAATCCAGCTCCCTTGCCTGGGCGCCTTGTTCCTGCTCACTCAGGGAGGGCCTCCGCAGTCTCCCCCTAATTTCGTGCCCCGGGTCTCAGTTCCAAAGCCCTCAGTTCCAGGACGCAGGCTGTAGCCCAGATCAGTGGCGCGGGAATGGCGCCTTTTGAATCCCGCTCCCCTGCCTGGGCGCCTTGTTCCTGCTCACTCAGGGAGGGCCTCCGCCGTCTCCCCGCAAGCCTAGGTCGCAGGCGCGGGGACCTGGGCAGCTGCGATCCGATCCGGATCCGCGCCGCTTTCCGCACGCAACCTTACCGCGGCCGGGGCTGTGTGCTGGTGCTGGTCTCCTCCTGGGGGGCGTGGCTCTCTTTAATGGCGGCTGGAGCTCACCTCCGCGGCGGATCCTGCAGGGTTCGCCTCTCCCGTTCACGGGGTGTGGTGGCTGCAATAGTTCCTTTCCACTCACAGTCCCACTTGCTGCGTCCGTTTTTCTTGTTGGCCGTTTTGGTTTGTTGTTTCCCTCCTTTCTGCCGGTCGGTCGGAGAGTGCCGACTTTGTGGGCGGGGGAGGGGAGCAGGGTTCTGCGCTTCCCTCCCTTCTGGTCCTCTTTTATGGCAACTTTCTTCTTCGGGCAGTTTGCTGGAGTTGTCCGTTTATCTTCCGTGTCCCAGTTCTCACTGGGACCTGCCGCTTTTCCTCCCTATTAACTTTTTTTTAATGGGAGATCTTACTCGCAGCGTCTCCTCGCCGCCATGTTGCTCCGCCTCATTCCTATAAGAAGTTTTAATCTTTGGATTGAGTGGCTTATTTATAAACTTAAAAGCCAGAGTGGGTAATTGGATTGATGTGCAAGTAAGTGTGTGTGTGTGTGTGTGTGTGTGTGTATCCTTGACATCCAAGCAAAAGTTGGGAATGGAGCTTGAGGGGTAGGTTTGGTCGACTTGGTACATGTAGCAAATGAATCATCTTTTAAAAAAGATGTTAAAGAATGTTTTAGACAAGAATTTCCCTACATGATAAATAATGAATCACAGTAATTTTTCCTGTCTTTAGAAGTTTTTTCAGTTCACAGGGAAGGGAAAGATCATAGAGTAGATGCATAATCATACTGAAAAGAGGATTAATTTATTGAATGAGCATTATTATGAGATAATAATGGAGATATATAGACTTCAATAATTCATGAATCTTCATTTTCCATAGTTTCTGTCAAATTTAGCTCAGATATACCAAATATTGTTTACACAGTGTTAATTATAGCACAGGATACAATTTTGTCTTCCTTCCAAGTAATGTTTTGAATGATCTCATATCATGTAGATGAAATTTATGAATATGTCAAAGACTTCACTTTTGTGAAAGATCTAGCCACATTCATAAAGAAAATAATTGAACTGGATTTGGCAGACAAATTATGTTCAATTTGTTAGCTATTCCTGCAGTCAGAGCCTTCCCAAAGAAACCACAACTTTTCTGGTATTTACTGGATGTTGACTTATACTTGTCAAGTCAGTTTGAAATTCACATCAATCAGAAAGAAAAATGATAGATGATCCACATATTTTACTCTTTTGTTGTTTTCTAAGGCTGTTATTCACTAAACAATAAAAGGAAAACATTATTGCTAACTCAAGCCTTGGTTCAAATCCCATGCTCTTGGAGAAGTGCTTTGGAGGAATAATTCCTACACTGAATGCAATATGATCAATACCAAGAGTTTGAAATATCAGGGTTCAAATCATGCCTCTGCCCCTTGTAAGTTGCATGGACCTTAGATAAGTCTTCTGAGTCTGCTTATTAATTAGTGAAAATGAGATATTTTTAGTATTAATTTGTCAGAGACTAAAGAGTTGGCATTTGACAGTCTCATGACACAGTATGGTACTGAGGTTCAGAATATTGGTTCTGGAGTCACACTGCCTTAACTGCTGTGTGCACTTGCACGCCTTACTTAACTTATGTCCTTACTTAACTTACTCAATTTCTATATAAGCAAAACAGAGATAATGTTATATATTTTATTTCATTCCTGTGAATTTTAATGAAATAATTACTGTAAAATTGTTTAACACTAGCCTCTTAGTAAACACTCAATAAACATTTCATTATTACTCTTAGTAGATTTAATATCATTTTAACAGTTCCATCTTTCTTGAAAGTCTCTTCAAAATGCATCTTAGGCATCAATTGTTACTCTGTGAAGCCTTGCTGACTGTCTCAGTCAGTCATTTATGTTACTATATTTATCACTCTGCATTATGATTATGTTTATCTCTTTTTGCAAAACTCTTGAATACTGTGTGATCATCGAGAATACCCATATTTTAGTATATGTGCTGCCGAAGCAAACACCATCGAGAATACCCATAACTTCTGATTTTTAGCACAGAGTTCGATGTATAATGGAAGAGACAGCCAATATATGCTTTTCTGAATTAACTAATGTCATGGAAATGATATAATTTTATTCAGTGTCCTGGTGGGATGGGTAGGACTAACAAGCTGGGTCAGGCCGTTCCCCGGGAGACACTGTCCAGAACCAAGGAGCACCCATTTCTGCTCTCAGAGGCTCTGTGCAGTCAGATGGCCATGGATTTGGAGTAGGCTTTGGGGAGTGGGCAGGATATGAGAAGGTTCAGAGAGAAGGTAGAGGACTTGGCAGTGATGAATGTGATCTTTTTAATTAGTCCTTGAGTTTTGAAAACTCAAGCTAAACTTGTGATGTCATGATTGATATTAGACTTTTAGTGTGTTAGCATTCTGATTTTTTCTTGCAAGCTTCCACTTCATACATATGCAGCTGCCTTTCCAGAATCTTTACTGGGTATTGAAATGAGAAGGGAATTTATGAGCTGCTACTTCAAGATGATGGAGCTGAGACCGAGGAGAATTTGAAGAAGTAAAGGTGAAGTCATAGGAATTTGGGGGATATAGTTTAGGTTGTGAAAAGGGCAGTGAGCCTCTTATGCTGAAATCTTTGAGGGGCAAAGAGGCCCGAAGTGCTATCTGTATTACAATGCTTTTCATACAGTTTATGAAAAGGTAAAGTTTATGAAAAGGTATTTTAAAGGGATAGCATTTAGTGCCACAAAAGTAAGTTTTCTTCCTTCCCAGACTGTCCTTTCAATAGGAAAAGAAAGAAAAACAGTTTTTCTGTTCACCTATCTTAATATAAATCTAATTAACATACCTACATTTTTTTATTTACTTTCTGTTAGAATGCAAAACACCCTATTTATAGGACTGCATATTAAATATCATAACAATACAAATTGACAATTAAAAATATAACAAGTTTTTGAAATTAAAATGATGAGAAATCCTGCTCTTGAAATGCTTTTTGACAGATGTGGCAGATAGTTCTTGTATCCTTCCTTATGCCCTCTTGGCCCACATTTTATCCCAACTGTTCCTCTGCCAGCCAGCTTTGTGCAAGTGTGACCTCCCCTTAGTGACAACATGTATCGACTTTCGGTCTCAGATTTTCTGGCCATGTTGCCTGAGAACCCACCCAATATGTATGCAGAGGCAATCTGGAAATGCAAGGGAGCTAGCATCTCTCAGGCAACCCTTGACCGATGGGGAATAAGAGCCAAGGATCACCTTATGTTTACTTCCCATCTCTCTCCCTCACTATTCAGTGATTGCATTTCTCAGTAAGACATACGTACACAATGGAATATTATTCAGCAATCAAAAAAGAAAAACTATGCCATTCCCAGCAACGTGGATGGAGCTAGAAGGAATTATGCTCAGTGAAATATACCAGAAGGAAAAAGAAAAATATTGGGTGGTTTCACTTACAGCAGGAATATAAGGGAACCCAATAAGACATTAGTGTAAAAAGAAATAACAGTATGAAACACAACAAAGCAAAAACAGACAATTATAAATCAGAGAAATACTGCACGGGAGGAGGAGGAAGAGGGATCAGAGAGAGGAGCACAGGGGATTGAGGTGATGCTGCACAGGTGCATTGAAGAAGGAAATTCTATGGGGACTACACCTGAAAGGGTAGGGGGGCAGTAAATATTGTTTAAAAATGAACAATGATATAGAAAAAATTACAATTAAAATTTTTTTCAATAATTAAAAAAAATACTTAAGCCTTGTTTCCAACTTATTTTCTAGGGGACCTTAACTAATACAGGTCACTGAGGGCTTTTGGTAGGCTGATGATAATACAGAATAATTGTGAACAAGTAGAAACTGACTTTGAGAAAGGTTGAACAATAGGAAGTAGAAAGTAGAGGTGGAAAAGTCTCAGGATACTTCCCTCTTGTAGCTTAACACAGAAGAGATCAGTTCCTTTGATATGGAATTAGTGTAATAGTTGAGAGTTACACTGACAACGTCTGTGGACAGGGAAGGAAGTGACCCAGCACTTCTGTTGCCAGGGTACCTCATCCCTTCCTTAAACAAGGGAAGAAGAATATTTGCTTTATCAGTTCTTCGTTTCCCCCTTCATTGTCATGCATGTGCAATAGGCTTTGGAAACGAAAAAGTATTTTCTTGTTACGATGAAAAGTATGTGCACTATTAAGAACTTGGAAAATTCAGAAATTTGTCAAGAAGTGAACAAAAAGCTCCCAGAGTTCCCCTACTCATAGACAGCCAGTGAATATTTTGTACATTTCTTTCATCATTAAAAAAAAGTCTACGTGCTTATATATATAACTTACTTTCACCTGGAAATCCTTCCTCATTCTCTTCCAGCTGAAATCTTCTCAGTCCTCAAAATGAATTTTTTTTTGGAATCTCTTTCATGAAGTTTTCTCTAATTTTCCATATAAGATATTCTTCTAAGTATGTCATATTTTGACTTCATGTGTTATAGTTATTTTTATATCTAAGTACATATTTTTGTAAATATTATAGTTATTTTTATTTCCAGGCACATATTTCACAACTGGATTCTATGTTTAAAGACTAGGGGACAGAACCCACATCCAGTTCACCTTTGAAATCCCACATGACCTAAATAATAGTTGATGGGTGAACAAATACACAACGCAGCCTACAGTTATTTTAATACTTTATTTCTTGTACACAATTGTTATTTTACCACCTACTTTTATTCTTTATGAATTATCTCATATGTGTGTGTCTCAATTCACCAAAAATGATAACATTTCCAAAGGTGAAGACTTTGCTTATATTTCTTTAATGTTCCCCGTAGCATTCATTGTATTGTTGAATTAAAGCTGGTATACAGTAACCTTTGTTGACCTTTCCATGATACAGCTTAGCCATGAGCTGTAGCATCTTCCCCTACCCCTCAAACAGATCAAAAGCAAATCAACTATAGGTTTAGAAAATATTTGGAATCTGTATTGCGATGTTCCATACCAATTAAAAGGGGGCTTGTCCATGCATGTCTGAAGTTGGTTATAGCTTTTTCCTGCCAATCAGTCATTCTCATTTAGAAAAAGGTCCAAATGTGTTATAGATACTCAGTATGAGAGAAGTCAATTTTTTGAGAAAATATATTTACCCCTGTTTAAAGTGAGACCTCTGCAAGATGGGACAATTGTGTGTTGATTTCATAAGATCAGAATTCACTAATGTGAGAGAAAAAAACTTCACAAATTCAAAATTTGAGGAGTACAATTACATTGACTTTATCAAAATGAGATATGACACAGGGAAAGTAAATCCTAAGGTGGGACTGCCCCTCTCCTGAGCAGTATGACGATATTTCCATAAGTTTTGTGTTAACCCAGGTTCCAATCAGTTTGTGTGTTTGCTTCAGGTATAATCTTAGACAATTCAGGTGTAATCTTAGACAACTCTTAGACTAATTCTCTTTAACCTCAGTTTTCTTCTTGATAGCATAACTGTTATATGAATACTAGAAAATTAAGAGTAAGGGAAGGTAGCTCATAGAAAAGATTCAGCTAAATGCCAGCCTATCAGCAAATACTCATGCACATCATGACATTCATTTACAAATCACACTAGTTACCTTTTAAGTTTGATTCCGTTTTCCAAGGAATAATTTTCCATTAAAATCATCAAATTCATGTTTCCTAAACCACTCCCTGTAAATCTAATCTACTCTCAAAGATTGAGTTTTATTCTCAGCACACAAGGCCCAGATACTTTGTTACTTAACTGTCATTTAATGCAAGAAATTAAGTCTATTAATAATCAGAAGATAGGGAATATAATAGATGGGTGAGGGCAAAGTGGTAATATCTAAGCCATTAAATCAAAATACAGACTGTGGAACATTACAGCACCATAGAGAGGTTAAGATCACTTCCCCCCTCTAAAAACAACTATAAAAAAAGATTTGCTCAAAGTAAGATCTGGAAGTTCCCTGACAGAGTTCCAGAAATTTTTCAAGGAGGGGAACTTGTGCTAAGTTTGGTGGTTTGCTGCAGGGAAGGACAGGGAGGAAGTAAAGGGGAACATGATGGGGAATGTAGATATACCAGTTGGTGGAGCAGACTGGGGCCATCCACAGGCCCAGGAAGCATGCTGGGGGCATGGTGAATTTCACAAAAGTGATTTTTTTTGGAAAATAATGTAGTCATGGGGCAGGCCTTGCCTATATTCTCTGGGAATTCTGAGGCTAGCTCAGGCAAGGGAAGTTCCCCTTACCACCATCTGGGAGGTAAGAAAACAAAAAACAAAGTGCTTCTGAACAATTTCTGGGTCAGTGAAGAAGTCAAAGAAATATGGAGAGACAAGCTACCAGACTGTATGGGATGTTCTAAAAGCAGTACTATGAAGGGAGTTCCTAGCAATAGAGATACTAAAAAAAGAAAAATCTCAAACTCCCTAACTCTATAGCTGAAGCTACTAGAAAAAGAAGAACAAATGAACCCTAAAATAAGTAGAAGGAACTAACAAAAATAGAGCAGAAATAAATGATAAAAAAAACAAAAAGTCAAATAGATCGGTGAAACCAAGAGCTGGTTCTTTAAAAAAAATCAACAAGCCCTCAGCTAAGCTTACTCAAGATTAGAAGAGAGAAAACCCATATAAATAGAATCAGAAATCAAGGAGCAAGTAACAACAGGTTCTGGAGAAATACAAAGGATCACAGGAAGCTACTGTGAATGTCTCTATATAAACAAGTTGAATGACATAGAAGAAAATTACTAATTCTTAGATATTTGCAACCTTCCAAGACTGAGCCAGGATGAAATAGACAGCTGAAACAGTCCAATCACACACACCAGACTTGAAAGAGTAATAAAAAGTCTTCCTAAGAATAAGAACAAAAGGCCAGGACTAGATGACTTCTCCAGTGAATTTTCAAAGAGAACCTATCCTCTTAATACAGTATCCTACTCATACTCTTCAAAAAAAAAAAAAAATGAATAGGGTGGAAAGTTCCTTAACCTATTCCACGTGGCCAACATTACTCTGATCCCCAAGACCAAACAAGAACAATACAAAAGAAGATAACCACAGATTGATATCTTTGATGAACATAGATGCCAAATTCTAGCAAACCTAATACAGCAGCATATTAAGAGAATCAGCCACCATTATTAAGTAGGTTTCATCCCAAATTGTAGGTTGGTTTGGTACATACAGATCAATTAGCTCTATTCATCAGATCAACAAAAGGGTATTTAAAAATCTTGTTTTCATTTCAATAGATGTTAAAAAAGCATATGAAAAGATTCAACATCCATTTATGATAAAAAATCTCAATAAAATGGGAATAAATGGAATTTACCTAAGCATAATAGAAGCTGAAAGCATTTTCACTAAGATCAGAAACAATGATGTCCACTGTCACCAATACTTTCAACATATTATTGGAAGTCGAGCTGGAGGAGTCAATAAAAAGATATTAAAAAAAGCCCAAATTGGAAAAGAAGAAATGAAGCTCTCACTATTCAGAGGACATGGTAATATACATAGAAAATCCAAAAGACTACCAACAATCTGTTTGAAATAATAAATGAATACAGTAAAGTGACAAGATACAAAATCAATACACAAAAATCAATTACATGTCTATATGCAATGTATATTCTCTTATGAGAAAAGAAAATGAAAAAATTCCCATTTCTAATTGCATCAAAAAGAATGACATATCTGAGAGAAAACAACAGAAGTAAAGGACCTATGCATTGAAAACTGTAAGACTTTGTTAAAGGACAGATAGAAGTGGAAATAATAAATATTCACATTTATTACTTTATTCACAGGCTGTTAGAAATAATTTGGTATTCATCAGTATTAAATTGAGCATTTTTTCATATCAAAGTCAGTGTGTGCATTTCATTTTACTCCCATTTGTCCTGTGTATGTCACTCCCACCCCTGACCCCCAACCATCTGTTTATGTCATTTTTAGTAGCAGAGCTACCACACCTATTTTAGCTGGGTTCCTTAGGGTTGAAGAGGTTACTGCCCCTTTCTGGCATAAATTCTCCTTATATGTGGTGATATTAATCACTGACATTGCAAGTAGATGGGCTGTGAAGTAGATGGAAGTGTATATTAGGGCAATCGGCAAGACACAGCTCTTCTGAGAAAATATGTGTACATGACAGGCACCATAGAATCATTACTCATTCAGTTTTTGTTTAAGATGGTCTTAAAATCAGTAAAGTACTTTGATTAAATGGCACCACAAAAATAAATGTGAAAATTTAAATTTCATTAGTAATTATTATAAATAATAACAAGAACAATCAACCCATTCCCTAATTTTTATGAGAAATGGAGAACTAATTCTATGAAAATAAACTAATTTTTAAGTCTGCGTATACTTCCATTAAGTTAATAATAGCAAAGTAGACAAGTTAAGTGTAGTATTAGAAGACAAGCGCACGCACACTGAGTTTGATAAGAGAAAGTACTCAATTTTATACTAATGACTGCTGACTTCTTCCTTTTTTGACAGTCTGAGAAGCTCTTGTGTCTGTGCTGCAATGAAGCTCATTGATTCTGTCTTCAAAGGCATTGAAAACAATTGTAAAAATCTTTTGCTTGTGAAGAAGACAATGAAGATGACTATTAGGATTTTTTTAAACTTCTTTGATTCATGTTCTTTTATAAAGAGGTACATGATAGTTCCTGCTTCCCACCCTCTTAACAAATAATTGTCTGGCCCTGTTTTTCTTCTCTTTAATCTGCTTACTTCTGCAGGCATTCCAGAATTTGTATGATTGGAAAGATTCTTTCACTCAAGGGATTTAATTAAAGAAAGAACAATGCTCACAGTCAGCAATGCAGGTGCTGGTGATTCGTAATATAATCTCAATGTGAATAAAAACTTGTTCTTGGACTTGGGGGTCTTTCTCATGACTGTGCATGAGCAGATGTAATAAATCAAGCTGATGTTCAGCTTTTAGGTTTGTACACAAAATCCAATACGTGGTCCCATGTCTTGGGATATATTTCACAGGATTCAAGCAAAGTGCTTGGAGAGATAAACATGTTCTTTCCCTGAATGAAGAGAAATTTTTAGTCATTTGTGGCACCTTCTATCCTCACTCCTACACACTCTCTTTTGCAGTGATGATTTTGTGTCTCCTAATGGAAGAAGGGAAGAGTTCTTATCTCTACCCTCTGCCTTTAGCTGACCTTGAATATTTGACAAAACTGTCTTTGGTCATCCAGCAGAATGTTCTGTTAAACATTTTCAAAACACACATGGTGTGACTCCTTCCCTTGCCCATTCATTGAATCAGGAGCTATGACTAAGCATAAGAAACATTTTAAGCATTTAGAGTGACTTATTTTTTCTGAATATCTGTTATCACTGATTGTTTCTTCCTTTAGTTAATAGCTCCCTTGTTAGGACTAAAATACTGTGAGTGCTGCGGATAAGACTGCCATATATACATCCATCTGTCCATCCATTCATCCATCCAGCCATACATTTATCAAATATAGTTCTTACAATATGCGACACTCTTCTAGGAGTTGCAGCAGTGGACAAAAAGTATAATCATTGACTTTATGGTGATTAATAGAAACAAGTGGCTTCAAGTTCTCTTTGTCAGGTGGTTTCTGGGTTGGTTTATGTCTTCTTCTTTTGACCTCACACCTTTCTAAGATGCTCAGTTTCTGCTAAACTTATGCTTTCCTGAAGGAATCATCCTATTGCTATTTGGGTTTTTGTCCCTATTGCTGTCTCTTTGCCTTGATCCCCTTCCACTTCCTCCCTGACTAGCTAATTTCTATCCATCCTGTCACATTCATCTTTTTTTATTACCTGTTTTGGAAATCTTCCTGAATTGGGTTAGATGTTTCTCTTTCATTCCCTTGAGTCCCTTCTATTGGGTAGAGTTAGAAATGAAATAAGAGGAGAAAAATGTATTATATTTGACATTAAAATGGGGTATGTTAAATCAATGAATTCTTGGCAGACTTTTGGAGAAACAAGGGTGATAAGGGTAAGATTACTGTGAGTTTATAATTTTGTGGCCACATGCCATGTATGATGATCAGATGAACTAAAGGTAGCCATGGAGTTCAGCCTAATGAAGTAGAGAGTTAATGAGGGCTGAAAGGTATAGGTTTCGCTCTTTGTTGTTCTGGCCTCACCTCATTTTAATGCTGTTATATAGAGAAAAATCAAAGCAAATAGCTCTAATAAGAGGCTGAAAAGGCAATGATGTAACTGACTATTGAATTAAAGGAAGTTGTTTAGGAGTATTCTGTGAGATGCACAATGATGAGTCCAAGAGAAATGCTCTTTGCTTGAATAATGCTCTTTGCTGACATGTTAGCTGGGAAATTTTAGGAATATTTCAGATATGTTGTTTCTTTTGCTGATTTGTTATAAACAGGGTTAAATAAAATCAGTTTGTGAACTGGAGTGACCTCTATTGTTATAACTATGTTATAACTACTCCCATCATCGCCAGATGGGAGAAAACCCAGGAGGAAAGCAAAAGAATAAAGTACACTGCCTTGATTATATTCTTTGATAAATATTTTGTTTTTTTAAAATTGTACTTTTTTTTTTAGTTGAGATAACATTGGCTTACATTATATAAGATTTAGTGGTAGATACATTCTTTACCCCTGTCATTGCTGAGGAAGGTTGAACCTCTTCCCCTTCCAAGGGATTAGGGGGTAGTCATTATTTCTTGCTGTTCAAAAATGCTTTTCATCCTTTATTATGGTTGTTGGTTTATTTCTTCTGTCTCCTATCCTGGATGTAAATTCCTTGAAAGCTCTGACCATGACCTTAACTTAATCTTGCTCACTTTCTACAAGAACAGGCACATACTAGACATTCAGAAATGTACATTGATCATTACATTCCTACGTCTACAGTGTTCATTAAAAGTTTTGCCTTTTTGAAATGTCTTGTGCACAGTAAAGAGAGCACTAGGAGAATTCAGAAACCTGAGGTAGTCCCTTTATCACTTTCCCTTAAAACTTTATTTTTAACCTCTGGAGACTAACTTCTAGAGGTCTTTATGATTTATACTTTGCTATTTCTCTGGGACTGATGTTTTTAGGAAGACTATTCTTAGACTGCTGTTCAGTGTCTGAAGGAGGTCCCTCAGGTTTTACAAAAGGCAAGTGTAGGTGAATTTCCACCCTGGAGAGGAAGTAGATGGTGGTATAATAGGCAAGCTGACATTTTCTTCTTTGAACATACTTATTTGGTTGTGTGAGGGGAAGGGGAATCATAACAGGTGCCTCTCAAATAACTTAGAAATAAGGGGAATAATATATAAACCCTGGGGAGTGAAATAATAACTTTGGATTGTAGCACAATTGAGCCCTTCAGAATATGTGAAGTCAGTTTAATAAGATTGAATGGCCCCTATGCTATAAACTGTGACCAAAGGTATTTGCGTATGTAGAAGAATAGCAAATTGAAGTGGCTGGTCAACTTGATTAATGCAGTAAAGGAAGGTCAGAGAAATAGGCACTCTGTGCAAACAATCTCTAGAGTGAAAAAAAAATAGCAAGCGTATCGTGGGAACTAACAGTTAATACCAATATGTTCTTATTGTGAAAAATGTATATTTTGGACTATGATTTGTCTGGTAACAGCCAACAAAACCAACAATCATACAAATGATTTCCTTTCTTTAATCCCATGCTCATTATATAATCTTCTGTCTATAACTTGCCTGTGCATTGGAATATAATGTGCTTATTACAATACAATGGATATTATAGGTTGAGTGAAATAAACACACCTTGTTATAAATGAAATAATTGGTATCCTGTTTGTCCATCACTTTTTTGGATTATGCTTTGCTCTCCTGGTGGTTCCTTTCTTCACAGGTTAGTTTGTATACTATGTTTCCATTGCCAGAAAGCATTTTATATGATTTTTCATGAAAATGCATTAAATTATGCTGTAAAAACTAGAGCATGATTGACATACTTAGTCCAAATTTTCAGTTGATTATCCTGTGCATTTCAAGATTTTATGTATCTTCTTGTGGATCTTCAAATTTTGAAAAGTTGAAAGAAGGGCTTTCAATTATTTCTCCCAGTTTATAAAGCTCTTAGGCGTTTTTTAATCTCATTAGATCCTCATGCCAACCACATAATGTTAGAACTGGCTTCTATTTTCACATAAGATTCCAGGACATTGTTCCTCCAAGGTCATAAATCTATGTACTAGAGTTTGTGGAACTTTGAAAACAAATTCCTGTACTTAAGATCAATAAAATGTCCACATTTCAAATGATGTGTCAGATTGGGAAAAAGAATAAACATTTCTACACATCAATCTCAAGGATGGATCCCATTGAATATTCTCTGTGGTCATTCGTCTGACCTTGGAATAATTGTTCCCCATTACAATATATTCTCTTCCTTGCTTTGTTTTCATCTGGTTTACTTCCCAGTTACTTCTTTAGCTACTTGCTTAATGAGGAGACATCACTATGTAAAATTAGAAAATTTGGGGCGTGACGAATAGGAGTGATGATTCCTGAGAGAACACCTTAGGTTTTTGCTGGTCTTTTGTGTTGCCAAGAGAATAGATTGGTCTTTTCTTATGTTTAGAAATAGCCAAAGAGAACTGAATACACCAAATAAATAGGGAAAAATTGTTAGATTTTAGGGACATTTTAAGAGGGAGTTGGGAAGAGAATTAGGAAAGAAGAAAAGTATTAAGAAATTGGCTAGAGTTTGGGCTGGAGCACAGCAGAGGGTGAGGACTATGTGGTGGTAGAGTCAACAAGCCCATTTTAGGAAGCTTGATGTCGTAATCAATTTTAACTTTTTAATTTTTGCTTTTCTTTGGTGCTTAACCATCTCCTTACCTGCTCTGTTTGCCAAAACTTCACTGAAGTGAACTTTGTACACAAATGATGTTGGAGAGAAGTTTGTCTTTGTAGAAATCAAGGGAAGAGTCCAAGTTTAAGTTTGGCTCAATATAATGTTGAAATTTTTTAATTTTGCATAAAGTGGACTACAGCAGCAAAAGCAGGTAATTGGGGAACAGGTGACCACCAGAACTGAGGTTTCCAATCAATCTGCAAGAATCGTGAAGAGAGTACTGAATTTTCCATTGTTATATCTTGGTGACCCTAGCTGGCTTTTGGATCATTAAAAAAAATCCTATCAATTGGCTTATCTCTTCCCACCCAACATCTTATTTGATTCCCATTTTATTGCATCTGGACAAAACCTATGCATTAAAAATTTATTAAGTTAGAGCATAAAGGATTAATTTGTACAGGGTTATTGCCCATTCAGTAGAAGGAATTGATTGATTTAATAAATGAAGCCCAGAGATTTTTTTCAGATGTGTATTAGTTCAAACACATTGTCAGTAGAGCAGGCAGTTAGAAATGTCTTTTAATGATGGAAAATACCAGTTAAATTACATGTCCTCCCTTGTAAACTGAAGCTAGCACATATTTTAATGTTGTTGATGAGGCTTTCTGTTAAAATATATGACAGAAATGTGTGCAGACAAACCAAGAGTTACCTGGGAATGCTTATGAGAAATGTCAGGTCCATGTGATGGTACTAATAATAGCTATTACCATAGCATTTGCCATATGCTAGAACAGAGCTAACAGTTTTACAGTGTTTCTCACTTACTTTTCAAAACTCTATGGAGAAAAATATTACTATTACTGTTAAAGAAATGAAGAAACAGGTTCAGAGAGGTTACTAACTTGCCCTGGTCACAAGGTAGAAAATTAAAGAGTTTGAACTTGAATTCACATCTATTTCATTCTCAAACATGTATATACTATTTAGGGAGTCCTAGTAAAGTCCAGATGGGCTTTTTTTTTTAAAGATTTATTAAAAATCTGGGGTGTAGGCCAGAGGTATGGGGTTGAGAAGATTCAGTAGAGACAGAGTGGGAAATAGAACAGGTGGATCTTCTGAAAAACACTGTTAAGGGGAGCAAGGAGGGAGACAGGAGAGGTCTGCTGTACCATGTAGGTTAGCTTCCTGGCCGGGGATTGAACCCAGGCTGTCAGGGTAATAGTGTTAGGGGGAAAAGAATGTCCTAAAGCTAATTCCATACAGGCTTTGTGGACTCCACCCCCACTCCAGACCAAAGCCAAAAGACATTGGGAGAGACAAATCTCATCACCACGAAAGGAAAGGTTGCTGGAACCTGAGGGTGGGGTTAAGCAGCCAGGTTTGGTATAAAACCTGACACGTGGGCTTTGGGGGGGGAGGGTCCCCTTTTTTGGCTCTCCGCCAGCTCACAGTGCTCAGCCAGCTCTCGGAGTGCCTTTGGGTTTCCAGGTCCGTGAATCGGGTAGGACGCATTAAAGACTTCATTTCCCTATTTTCTCCCTGAGTTGTACATTTCCTCATTTCCCTTTCCCTTGTAAATAAACCTTTTATTAACCTTTTGTGTGTGCCTGTAGTGGAGTATTAATAAGTCCCTTTTAAGCGCGCGGGTGAGGACCCACACCCAGGCAGCCTGTTTTTATATCGGGGCTGCTCCGTAACAATAGCACCGAGACTAACCCCTAGTCCACCAGGGATGCCCCAGATGGGACTGTTTTAACAACACTACATTGCTTGGCTTATCTCAAGAGATTATTGTATGCTGTTGACTTCTATCATTTGGAATATAAATTTACTTAGGATATAAAATTGCCACCATCAACTTATGCGTGGAAAATTGACTTAGATTATAAGGAAATTGATTTCCATCTCTCATGTTATATGGATCCTAAATTATATGCCACTATTCCAAGTTTCTATACCTAGAAATTAGATCATAGTAGGTAACCATCTGCTTACCTCACTACCTAAACCCTTTCTAATATTACTGTTTATCTACTCAATTTCATTTCCTACTTTGTCTCCAGACTTATTAATCAAAAAGTAAATATTGTTACATGCAGGTGGATTCAGAAGCTTGAGAAGCACAGGAAAAAAAATAAAGAGGATAGGATAGGATAGGATAGGATAGGAAATGATCCAACATTTGTGCCAAACATAGAACAAAGACCTAACAGAAGTTTTTGGAATGAATGAATAGATGACTATGTAGTCAAGTGAATAGATAAATGGATGAATGTGGTATCAGTTTGGAGAGGTGTTGGGTTCAGAGGGTGGGGTCCTTGGGTTAACTCTGGGAAAAGTTTCACCACAGCTCTCCTTTCAGTGGCATGCAATGAATTTCCCAGAAGAGATCACCTGTGAGGCAGAGATATTTAGTTATACGCAAAAGGGTAGGATTATTATGAAAAAGGAGAGAAGAGTAAAGGACACTTGCAAAGACTCAAGTAGGCAGAAAGAGATGCCCCAAAAGGGACAGGTTTGTTACAGAGAGGCCTGCATAGTCATGGTGGGCAGCCTTGGGAGGAGAGCTGTCTCTGCTGCTTTGCAGAGGAAGAAGGTTGGTGAAGAGACATGCCTGCATAGGCCCAGGCTGGCAGAGGGCTGCTGCTACCCTTTACCAGGGCAGAAATTGCACTGATGTAGTCATCTATCTTTGGGAGGGGCTCATTTCTTTGTGAAGTTGTTAACTTTTGTTAAATTAACTACTTCTAGGGTGTGACTAGGTTGATTTGTAAGGGCCAGTGATCGATTCTTTACAGTGGCCTCAAGCTCCATATCCCGTCTCTGATACTTTCTACAGCAGCCTGTACAGTAGTGCTGGGGATTTTGGAGTCTGTGGGTTTGGAATACGGGGTCCTTGGGTTCACCCCGGGAAAGGTGTCACCAGAGCTCCCCTTTCAGCGCACGCGGCGCTTTTCTCAGGCGAGTTTCTCCACGAGACAGAGACGTTAGTTATATTTAAAGAAGAAGGTTTATTAGGGAAAGGGACAGAAGAGTAAAAGACACTTACACAGAGGCAGGCAGGAAGAGCTGCCCCAGAAGGGGCAGGTTTGCTGAGAGGCCTGCATGGTTGCAGGCAGGTGGCCTTACAGGAGGGCGGCCTCTGCTGAGGGCGGTCAGTGAAGAGAAGCCCCGACATGGTGCAAGTCACAGGCAGGCAGGAGGCTGCTGTCCTGCAGAGGGAAAGAGTTGGTGAAAAGAAGCACCTGCACAGTCACAGGTGGGCAGACAGAGTGTTGCCCCGAGCCTGTGCAGACAATGAGCTGATAGAATAGTCTTCTATTTGGGAGGGGCTCACTTCTTGTGAGCTGTCAGTTGGTTGCTAATTGGATAACTGTAGAATTTGAAAGGGACCCGAGATTCTACAATGGGCTCAATCTCCATATGTTTACCTTTGGATTCGCCCTCAGATACCTGCTTGGATGTTTTGCACGTCTGCTCTAAGGATACTGTGTGATCTGCACCTCAGGATCTTAGTTTCCATAACTGTGTTGTCTGCACCTAAGGATCTTGGTTTCCATAGCTGTGTCAATGGCTATGCTAATCTCATCTACCCCACCTCCTTGTGTGAGCCAGGTTTCTGGTCTTGTGGCGCACCTCCTTTTCAGGTTTTTTTTTCCTATTCTTGTCCTCCATCATTGGCAGCTAAGGATTTTTCATTTCTACTGCTGGTTTTTCCTTTCTTTCTTTCCTTCTTTCTTTTTTTCCTTCTTTCTTTTCTTTCTTTCTTTCTTTCTTTCTTTCTTTCTTTCTTTCTTTCTTTCTTTCTTTCTTTCTTTCTTTCTTTCTTTCTTTCTTTCTTTCTTTCTTTCTTTCTTTCTTTCTTTCTTTCTTTCTTTCTTTCTTTCTTTCTTTCTTTCTTTCTTTCTTAACATTTATTTATTCATTCATTCATTCATTTATTTATACAAGCACTGGTACAGTCAGAAGTGCAGGAGGGTGAGAGAATTCACCAGAGCCAGAGCGGGGAGCAGAGCAGGCAGAAGGACCGAAGCACACTGCTGAGGGGAGCAGCAGGTGGCAGGAGAGGTCTGCGCACCATGGGGGACCCTCCTCCGGTGGCCGGGGAGCAGCTGGGGATCGAACCGGCGCTGCAGAGGCTGCAGGCAGCTTCGCAACCCAGTGCTCAACCACTGCGCCACCGGGGAGGCCCTGGTTTTTCATTTCTATAGCTATGCCTGTCACCTCTACCAGCTTTTGGCCTTCTGTGTGCCCGTTTCTGGTCTTGTGATGCCCCCTCATATCTTCTTTTGAAATTTTCTGCTCTTAGTGTTCATCACATGGGTGGATGAATGAATGGATGGCTGTATTATGTTGTCTTGAAAAATATGGGATGGAAAAGATGGGTCCAACAAAATCCTATCTTGCCTATATCACTGGAGATCTTTTTTGCAGAGAATCTACTATGTTTGGCTATGATTCCAGTCATCTTAAAAGAGCACAAAGGACAGATCCTGACTCATGTTCCTTCCCTATTCTGTTGTTTAGGTTTGAACAAGTAAGAAGACACCTGGGGCTGATGCTAAAATAAACAGAGACTCTTGAGTGTAGCTACCTAGCCAGGAAAGGTCGTAAACATAAGCAAGTAAAATTTTCAATCTGATATAAAATCCTGGGTGTTTAATTAAATCCTAAATATCACATATATTTTGATATTTTTAAAAAGTACTGACTAGGAAAATGAAAGATGTTTACACAAAAGCACTGATGACACCAAATGGAAGACTAGGGCGAAGATAGATAAATGGCTTGGCAAGGAACAGGCTTATGACTGTGGCACCAAAAAAAAACAAAAACAAAAACAAAAAACAAAAAAACCCCCACAACAGAACAATACCAAGCTGTGTCTGGCTTGTGCATCTCCAGCACTTTGCTTCTCCATCAGTCACAGAAGATGGTCCCCCCAGGGGGCTCTGCCAATCTCCTGGGCCCAGGCAACTTCTCAGAGCTTCTCTTTTTCCTTTTTTCCTTTCCTTGTTTCTAGAAGTTTGCTGCAGCAGTTTTAGAATGAATATTGCTTGGAGCCAGACCTATGCGGATTTTTGAAATACAGTTCTTTTTTTATGTCTTTGTCTTATTCTGGATGGCCATTGCTGATTGGAATATTGATTAAATATCCTGTGTTGAGATAGAAAGAAATTGGATAACCCAAGGCAAGTTACTGAAACTCAGTTTTCTCACCTGTAGTATGCAGGTGATAAGGCTAATTCACGAAGTTTTTTTGAGTCTAGCTGTCCTGCACTACTCTTAGCCACTGCCCTTCACCCTGTGGGTGATTTTGTGTCCCCACAAAATATTTGAGTTTACTGCCCGTTTTTTTCTGAGGCTAATAGTGCTCAATAAGTATTTTTGAAGATTGAAAAACAGATTTTTAAGAGCAAAGGAGAACTTTCATAGGTCTAAACTAAATCTTCCACATATCATCATATCATGTCCAATGAGTGAGATTGTAGTAATTCTAACTCCTAAAGAAGAATTCACATGCACAATTTGGAATGTTTCAAATTATTATAATGAGTTTACATTTAAAATCCTAAGCTACTTGTCATGCAAAAAAATAGCTTTCTCATCTTTTATTCTTCTAAATGTATTTTGCATTCATAAAGATTTAATTTCTTAATAAGTTGCACAGAGCTGAGTCTACAAGAATTAATTTATTTTTTATTTATTTATTTTTATTGTTATATTCCCCATACAATTGCAGCCCCCCCATTCTGACCCCAATCCCTTCCCTCCCGCCCCCGCCCCCCTAAAAGTGTCTCTGGTTCATAGTTTTTTGTTGATTTTGATTTTCACTTTCTTATAGTTATTCATTTTCCTGGTCCCTTATTTAAGTTTTCTAGATTCCTGTTATGAGTGAGACCATCCGGTATTTTTCTTTTTCTTTTTGGCTTATTTCGCTGAGCATGATCCCTTCCAGCGCCATCCATGTTGCTGCAAATTGCATGTGTTTATCTTTTTTGAATGCTGAGTAATATTCCATGGTATATATGTACCACATCTTTACAAGAATTAATTTAAAACAAAGCAAGGAAATACCATCTTTTTAATAGTTTTTTGACATTCAATAATTAATTGAAGATACTTTGTTAGCAGATAAGACTACTAATTTGTTTTAATTTAAATTAACATTTTTACATTATTTACTAGCATAAGACCAGTGGAATGGTTTAATTGCAACCTGGACAAGAACAGGAAAAGAAATAGAAATTAGCATTAACGAAACTCTGCTATCTCATGATATTTTAGGAACCTGAGAAGTGCTTGCTGATTAAGGCTGATGATGCGCTTATAGAAATAGTAAGAAAAGGTAGAATATAGTTGTTGATTTTCTTGCTCCTACTGTAGCTTTGTTTTGATAGCTTTGTTTTGGTATTTAATGTAAATTGCTAGAAATAACTGTCCAGTTGCTACTGGGATTTTTTTTTTGGCTACATTATTTTTATTAGGATGGATTATTATTTTATTCATTCATTGATTCATTTAATTTTATTGAAGAAACAATTTATATTGTCATTGGGATTTTGGAAGTATAGTCTCTTTCCCTTGGGGTAGTTACTATTGATAACATAGCATACCTACCACCAACGCACCCAGGGGCCTGTTGTGTTCTCACCTCCTCCTCTCCCCTTCTGGATGCCTCAGTTCCCTAGTCAGCTTTTTGTTTGGTTTCTCTATATTCCACATGTAAGTGGAACTCTCTGGTATTTGTCTTTCTCCTTCTGACTTACGTCACTTAGCATTATCCCTTCCAGCTCCATCCATGATGCCGCAAGTGGCAAAAGTTTATGATTTTAATCGCTGAGTAGTATTCCATTGTGTGCATTGTATATACCACATCTTTTTGATCCACTCATCTGTCCTGGGGCACTTAGGCTGTTTCCCTAGTTTGACTATTGTAAATAGTGCTGCTATATACTTGGAATTTCAGGATTCCTTTCAAATTGTTGCTTTTGTATTTGTCAGGTAGATATCTAGGAGCGGAATTACTGGGTTATAGAGCAGATCCATTTTTAATCTTTTGAGAAAGCTCCATATTCTATCACTGTATCTTTACCTGCTAGAAGGTTCACTTGGGTTACATAATACAGGGATAGGTGATTTCTTCCTAAATTGTGCTATGGAATGGCTGGTGAGGTGGGACAAAGTCTTTTGAAAAAATGTGGGATGGGACCAGGTCATTGATGAAGTATAAATCTGTCCTTTTGACTAAGGGGTAGTTGCTCATAGTTCCACAATAAGATGAAAGTGTTATCATTATACCAAGATTTTTTCTTTCTCCTGTTTAGTCACTTTCTCTGTCAAGTTCTAACAGGGTGGTCCCCAGGAAAGGGGGAGGTTCCAGGTTCCCTGCCCCACCCAAATGGAGGGTGGAGCTAAGCAGGGAGAGATAGAAGCTGCAGAGGAGACTGAGAAGGAAGGAAGCAGGATGGAGAGCCAGGAGGAGACCTGGAGGAGGCACATGGAATGGAGCTACATGTGAAGAAATGGTGCTTGCCTTTTGGTCATGGACTGGGTGACACAGATGTGGGTGAGAGACCCATGGGGAGGTGACCATGGCAGCTTTTATCTTGATTTTGATTTTGCTCTTTTCCTTCCTGGCTTGTCTGGTTATTTCTGACCCTTTTCTGTGGGTCCCCACTGTAAGATGCTTTAGACTTGTGACAGGCTTTGGGGCCTTGCTCTGGGCCAATCCCATTTGGATGGAGTTTTACCCGCGAGGGGACGGGTAACTTTGGGTGCTTGATTTAGAAACTATATTCTTTGCCTTTCCTGTATTGTTTCCTAGTTGTATTAAAGTTCCTTCCCATTAAAGTCTCATATGTTTTGTGCTGATGCGGTAGATGGCAGAACCCATTTAGAATAGGCAGGTTTGCGGGGTTTGGGGTGCACCTCTCCCTGCCCTGTAACACAGTCACTTACATTTCTGCATGTGTGTGTATGTGTTTGTCCTTATATCTTCCCTATCTTTAAAATAGTCAAAAAGGCATCTGATCACACCATCATACTTTAATTTGAAAATCTTATGCTTTGTCTCTTTCTGGCAACTTCAATTTCAAGAGATCTTAGAATTAAACTTTCCCAAAAGAACAAATTTCTAAATGAAATGTGTTAATATTTTTAAAGTTTATACATGCTGTTATTTAGGCTATATTAGTTAACTATTGCTGCATAGCAACCAACCAGAAAATATTGGTGACCTATAAAAATAAGCATTTTTTTTTAATATACCTGAAGGTAAGCTGGGAGTCAGCTGATCTAGATTGGACCTAGTTGGTTGCCTCTGTTGATTGTGAGTGGACTCACTTGTATATCTGTGGGTTGATCTAGGCTGGCTGATTGGATGGCTTGGCTGGGTGGTTCTGCTCCACATGTTGATCTTTACTAAGGACTATGCAGTCCCAGGCACAAACTTCACAGAAATGCATGAATGCAAACAGCAACACCCAAGACATTGTAGTCTAGGCTGGAACTGGCACAACTTCATTTCCATCCCATTTTTCTTTGCTATATTTTTAGTTTTTAATACTTTAAAATTTTTTTCTTTTTCTTTATATATTATATATGTTTTACAACATTGTTCATTTTTAAACAATGTTTGCTTTCTATTGGGCAAAACATGTCACACATTCAATGTAACTTCAGAGTAACATGGCATAGTATGTGGAGGTGGTGTGGGGGTAGGTATAAAGAACTGGGGCTAGGGCCTCCCTGGTGGCGCAGCGGTTGAGCGCTGGGTTGCGAAGCTGCCCACAGCCTCTGCAGTGCCAGTTCGATCCCCTGCTGCTCCCTGGCCACCAGAGGAGGGTCCCACATGGCGCGCAGACCTCTCCTGCCGCCCGCTGCTCCCCTCAGCAGTGTCCTTCGGTCCTTCTGCCTGCTCTGCTCCCCGCTCTGGCTCTGGTGAAATTTCACCCTCCCGAGCTTCTGACTGTACCCAGTGCTTGTATAAATAAATAAATAAATAAATCTTTAAAAAAAAAAACAAAAAAAACAACACTCTTTAAAAAAAAAAAAAAAGAACTGGGGCTAATGATGCAACTTACTACAAAATGAAATGCTCCAATATCATTTAATATAATTCATTTTCTCAGTGTTCTATTTCAATCTGGTAGTGAGATTTCTTTGCAAAGTACCAGGGTTACTTTTTTCAACATGATGTCTCTTTAGAACTTTCTTCCTGTATTCCAAAACCTTATCCACTTCATCTCGAGCAAGCAAGGGAAACATTTTTAATTCTAGGGTATTTTTATTCTTTTGCAAAGAATGCTAATTAAAATATGCTGCTTTTGATCTTACTTTGATAAGTGCAATTAAGACCTTATAATTCCAGAAATATAAAAGTATAATAATTATAGACACATTGAAGACAATATGCAAATATTTTCAATCCAAAGACAACACACCCATGGCTTCACTAAGTTTGACTAATTACATCATACCAGTAAAAACAACTTAAATTCTTTTAAAGTAGCAACCCAGAATTTAGGCCTAGACCCATGAAAGATATTCCCTTACTTGACAGGTGTGTCAACTCTGGAAATAGCCAGATTTCCTACTGAAAAGAGAAAGGGATTGCATATGCCAATTACTTTGGTTACTTGTCTTTTTTTTTTTTTTTTTAAATTCTTTTTTAAAGATTTATTTATTTATTTATACAAGCACTGGGTACAGTCAGAAGAGCAGGAGGGTGAGAGAATTCACCAGAACCAGAGCAGGGAGCAGAGCAGGCAGAAGGACCGAAGTACACTGCTGAGGGGAGCAGCGGGCGGCAGGAGAGGTCTGCGCGCCATGTGGGACCCTTCTCCGGTGGCCAGGGAGTAGCTGGGGATCGAACCAGCGCTGTAGAGGCCGCGGGCAGCTTTGCAACCCAGCATTCAACCGCTGCGCCACCGGGGAGCCCCTGGTTACTTGTCTTATGGCAGACAATGTTTTGGCAAATATATGGGTCATACTTTTATCAAGGGCAATGGAAATAGCTTGGCAAGCTGGATGAAAAGTTACATAGAGGTGACCGGAAAGGTCAGCAAGACTATTAATTAATGATAGCTCTTTATTTTATAGCAGAGCCTAGGTAGTGCTCACCCTAGTTTAAGGTGTGTTTGGGTGCGTCTGGAAGGTTGGAGGGTAGACTCCCTTGCAGTCTCTTTGTTAGACTCATAGGAGACCTTTTGGGAAATACTCTTCCTAAAAAATATAGGGTATGTATGTGGATACAATTACAGCTCACGAACATGGGCATGGAGATGGTGATTTTAAACATCACCTGCAGATCATCCTCAGCTGCCTGCAGGGTTTGACTTGAGTTTTAGAGAGGAGAGGGGTTACCAATGAAATTAAAAATGTAAGTTTCTCCCAAATTCTAAGTGATATTCATTTGTTAAAAATTCTGTAGGGAATGCGATTTGGGCATCTTTCTTCAAGTCTCTGTCTCAGTACGTAAAGTTTCTCATATGAATGAACATTTGTTCCTGATACCCCTGTCGGGAATGCACACAAATGCCCCTGGCTTCTCTTACTCCCATTAAAGGAGGTGGCAGAGCTAGTCTGATTGGGCAGAATTTTAGTCACTGGGACTTAATCTACTAGAAAGCAGGTGACATACCTTCTCACACGAGAATATCTTCTCCCGTCTACTGCCTGGTATATTTTTGTATCCATGCATTGGAAGGGCTCTGTTGCCCATATTCTGAAGAAGGTCTTGTGAGTTAGGCCAGACACAAACAGTGGGTCCAGATTTAGGGGTGAAACGAGTTCAAAGTTACTCTCACTGTGTTTTAGTATGGTGAGGCATATAGAGGCATCACATGAGCCTAAGGACATGGGTAAGGCATATAGAAGCAGGACCCTGCTGCCTCCTTGACCATCTTGGAATCACACCCAAAGTTTTTTCTCAGTAGCCGAAGCAGAGTGAAGAATCCTTCAAGGCAGAAGAATACAAGGTGGGAGGAAGATGGACAAGTCAGACTACCTAAGATAAATGCATTTGTAGACTTCATGCACATATTCTGCAATTATTATTATTATTTTTTAATAGAGGCATGTTTATTTATTTATTTATTTATTTATTTATTTATTTATTTATTTTGTTTGTTTGTTTATACAAGCACTGGGTACAGTCAGAAGCGCGGGAGAGTGAGAGAATTCACCAGAGCCAGAGCGGGGAGCAGAGCAGGCAGAAGGACCGAAGTACACTGCTGAGGGGAGCAGCGGGCGGCAGGAGAGGTCTGCGCGCCATGTGGGACCCTCCTCTGGTGGCCGGGGAGCAGCCGGGGATCGAACTGGTGCCGCAGAGGCCGCGGGCAGCTTCGCAACCCAGCGCTCAACCGCTGTGCCACTGGGGAGGCCCCTCTGCAATTATTTTTTGCCATGTCTTTGGGACAAAGCTTCCAGGTAGCAGACCCAGTCACGATTTCTTCACATCATCATTCACCAAGCTCTTTCTTTTCTGTGTGTTACTTGGTGTATAAGGTAGGACTGTTTGTGTAAGTGAAGCGGAGTCAGGCTGGTAGCCCCTGTTATGCCTGCGTATTCATGCCCAAGCAGGCAGGCTCTGTGATCTAAATTTAGAATGGGGATGGGAGTTTCAACTTTGGTCTTCTAACTCTGTTCTCCTACGTAGTTATCCAAAGGCCCAGCATTTTGGAGATTCCTAGATAAATAAACCAGTTCTTTATTTCTTACCCGTCTGAACTGCTAACAAGCTATATTTAGCGGTGAGTAAAAAAAGGTGAGGCTGCCTGTTTAATCCCCAGCAGCAGCAGAGAACACAGAATGCCACTGCTTTATTGAGGGCACTGGGCTACCAGCAGGGGAGGGCACCAGCCATATTGGAGATTTGGCAGCTTCAGCAAAGCACAACATGAGCACAGCATGACTTCAGACGACATCGATAAAAGATGTCATCCAAGGCAGCATCAGAGAAATTGCACAGACACCAGACTTCATGGAGATGGGAGGCTTGCTGATATGCTGCACGCAGCCAGAGCTGAAGTCAGAGCAAAAGAGGACGAAGTGGCAACAGAGAGGCCTTGCTCCTCAACCCCAGTGGGGCATCTCCAGGGGACCTGAGGAGGCTTGGGATAGCTTTGAAGGGGACCTGGAAGATATTCAATAATAAGTGAGAGGGAATTGGAAAACTCCAAGGATTCTATAAATGTGACTGTCACTCCCAAACTGGTCGGGTCTGGGGAAAAACAGGTGCTAAGGAGTTTGAACAGATGTTTGGCATACTTTTGCCCAAATTCTAGTCACACCTAATCTGATTGCCCTATTGGGTACTTAAAATAAACTTTGATTGGTTTGACAACCTTAAATCTTTTATTTTCTTTTTGTTGTGTAGACTATGAATGGGGAGCTTTCACATCTATTTTTACCATTTTGACAGTTTCTGCATTACTGATTCATGACTCCATCAATTAAAATTATCTAAGTTGCTAGGTCCTGTGCAGGTAGATGTGACAGTAGAGCACTGTGGTGACAGGTATGTCTACAAGGGAAAGTTATGAAGGGTGAGCAGAGGGACGATTAGTAATATCATGGGAATAACAAATTTTAATCTGCATTAGATTATAAATCCCACCGACCCCTTTTTATTAACAACTGATTTCCAGTTCCCAGCACAGTATATGATGTGTAAAAGAAACTCAACATTTTTTTGATGAGTAAATGCTTACTACATCTGTGTATTATCTCTGCAATATCCAAAAGAAATAGCCTGTATATTGTATTTGAGAGGAGGTCTGAAGAAGAGGTAGTAGAATGAAGACAAGTCAGAGAAAAATTGAAGACAAAGGATTTTGAAGAAGCAGAGTATCATGAATCTGTCACTTTCAACTCCAAAGTCACCATCAATCAATTTAGCTGCTCTTCTTGGATTTTGCTCTTTGTTATAACAGCCTCTTCAAACACTAAGAAGCTGCGCATGCATTTTTCTGGGAAAGTTTATTGAAGAAAAGAAATTCAGAGCGTGAGACAGAACAGCCTCTTGGCTGCAAATGAACAAGTTGTTCTGCCAAATCAGATTTAAGTGTTACTGTAGTAATGAAATGAAGACATTTGTCTGCCTTACCGAGACCCTGGCCTTATGCAAGCTCACCTCCTTCATGACAATGGCCCTGTCTCTTTTGATGAGGCCTGAACTTGAGGGTGAGGAGGGCAGGGCAGGGCTCAGTGGCTCTTACCCATTGTTATTGCCATGCAGTCACCTCAGAACAGCAGATAACTGCCAACAGGTGCCTCTGGAGTGTTGTATGAATTATAAATATAAAAAACACATCTTTCGCAGAAAGGATCGCAGTATCTCTCCAAAGGGAACAGAGCTGTAGGCAAGCTGGTGCATATTTTCAGCTTAACAACCATGCAATGCTTATTCTTCCTTAAATACAGACCTTTGCTATAAAATAAAATGCCACAATCAATGGTTGGATTTTACTGTTAAAACTTGTTCAGTTCTTTTAAACTAAATTGTGCTTACAACCTGAAACAGCCATTTTTTTAAAAGAAAATATAAATGTGACTATGAAAATGTAAGATTGATGAGGAGAAATTGTGAATCTTTCTTCTTCCCACTCAACTTTGATAATAATGACAGTGCATTTCCGAGAAATGATATGTTTTGTCATCTTCATGCACAAAAGATATTATTTCACCTTATTTTCTGTGATGTGCTTATTTCTTAGAACATTTGGCCATAGGATTTTTTTTCCTTTGACAATATATTATGAAACTGCCACAATAAAGATTTGTTTATCTTCTGCTTGAATTATTTCATTGATGATTTCCCACTCTAATCTCTTTTTCTGGACCTGCTGGATGGATTGATGCTTTCATTTTTTTCTACTTTCTCCTCTTTCTTCTCCTCTACTTTTCCCCTCCTCCTCTTCCCACACACATCTTTGACCTTATCTTCAGCTCTCTGTCATATTCGTCATCCCTAGGGTTTCTTCCTTTTCGCAACAAGAAGAAGAAAATAAGACTTTTTTTCTAAACAGCATCCTGTTCTTACTCCATTATCTGAGTATATTGCTGTGTGATTGTGTGAGAAATTTTCTTCTTCCAACAGTCTTGTTTTCCTCTCATTTGTTTTTGTTTTCTAATGACTTGATTGAGTCCTTACCTTTTAGGTTGTCTGGCAATCCTTGTTTGCTAACACTTATTTAAAAGTCAGGACAATTTAGATGCACTGAGGACACATGAAGAGTTGACTGTGAACCACAACATAGGATGATCAGGTTGAAAGCTTTTGGGAAAGGTCGTGTGAATATCTTTGCTTCTTCCTGCTTTCTCAGGTGCTATAGCAATAGTACGAGTCTAAAAATGACCGAGTTTAATGTGAATTACTGAAGCATAGCTTTTCCCTTCCTATTGTAGATGACTTATCTGAACTACACAAAAATTAGGGGGAAAAAAGAAACCCTAGCAAAGTTTTTATTTTAAAGATTGTATTTTAAAGGTTTTAAATGGAAATAACATTGTAGCATTATGTAGGTTTCAGGTGTACATCATTCTATTTTTTTTAAAGATTTATTTATGTATGCAAAACTGGGGTACAGGCCAGTGGTGTGAGGGGTGAGTGGATTTACCAGAGACAGAGAGGGGAACAGAACAGGCAGACTGACTGAAATACACTGCTGAGGGGAGCAGCGGGCGAGACAGGAGAGGTCTGCCGTGCCATGTGGGTATCTTCCTGGCTGGCTGGGAATCGAACCTGCACTGGAGAGGCTGCGGACATCTTCACAGTGCTGCGCTCAACCTGCTGCACCATCAGGGGACCCTGGATTTAACTTCTTGTGTAACCCCTTTCATTTTACCTGTAAGACAGAGGACCAGAAAGGTGGTGACTTTTGCAAGGTCACACAGCTGGTTAGTGATGGGTACAGCCGGATCAGGTTTATTTTTTTTTTAATTTATTTTTTTTTAAATAATAAATTTTATTTTTATATTCCCCAATACAATTGCAACCCCCCCCATTCTGACCCCAATCCCTCCCCTCCCGCCCCCGCGCCCCTAAAAGTGTCTCTGGTTCATAGTTTTTTGTTGATTTTGATTTTCACTTTCTTATAGTTATTCATTTTCCTGGTCCCTTATTTAAGTTTTCTAGATCCCTGCTATGAGTGAGACCATCCGGTATTTTTCTTTTTCTTTCTGGCTTATTTTGCTGAGCATGATCCCTTCCAGTGCCATCCATGTTGCTGCAAATTGCATGTGTTTATCTTTTTTGAAGATAATATTCCATGGTATATATGTACCACATCTTCTTGATCCAGTCATCTATTTTTGGGCATTTGGGTTGTTTCCAAAGCTTAGCTATTGTAAACAGTGCTGCTATAAACATAGGGGTGCAGGTGCTCTTTGGAATTGATGTTTCTGTGTCCTTTGGGTAAATACCTAGGAGTGGAATTGCTGGATCATATGGAAGCTCTATGTTTAGTAGGTCCAGAAATCTCCACACAGCTCTCCACAGTGGTTGGACCAGTTTGCACTCCCACCAACAGTGCAGAAGAGTTCCTTTTTCTCCACACCCTCGCCAACATTTGTTGTTGCTAGTTTTTTTAATATGTGCCATTCTCACTGGTGTAAGATGGTATCTCATGGTAGTTTTGATTTGCATTTCCCTGATGACAAGTGATGTTGAACATTTTTTTCATATGCCTGTTGGCCATTTGCATTTCCTCTTCAGAGAAGTTTCTTTTTAGCTCTTCTGCCCATTTTTTGACTGGATAATTTTCTTTGTTGTTGTTGAGTCTCATCAGCTCTTTGCAGATTTTTGTGATCAGTCCTTTATCATTAGTGTTGGGTGCAAAAATGTTCTCCCAGTTGGTGGGGTTTCTCTTTGTTTTTGTTATTGTCTCTTTTGCTGTGCAGAAGCTCTTTAATTTGATGTAGTCCCAGCTGTTTATCTTTGCCTTCACTATCACTGCTTTGGGTGATGTGTCTGTAAAGATGTCTTTGATGTGCAAATCACGTAGTGTTTCGCCTATATTTCCTTCTATATATTTTATGGTTTCAGGTCTTATGTCTAGTTCTTTAATCCATTTTGAGTTGATTTTTGTGTATGGTGTGAGGTAGCGGTCAAGCTTTTGTTTTGCATGTAGCGACCCAGTTTTCCTAGCACCATTTATTGAACAAACTTTCTTTTCTCCAATGCATAGTCTTTGCTCCTTTGTCAAAGATTAGTTGACCATAAATCTGTGGGTTTATTTCTGGATTTTCTATTCGATTCCATTGGTCTGTATGTCTGTTCTTGTTCCAATACCATGCAGTTTTGATGATTATGGCTTTGTAGTATAGTTTGAAGTCTGGGAGTGTGATGCCTCCATTCCCTTCTTTTTTTTTTTTTCAGGAGAGCTTTGGCTATTCGGGGTTTTTTGTGATTCCATATGAATTTCATCAATAATTGTTCTATTTCTTTGAAGAATGCCATTGAAATTTTGATTGGAATAGCATTGAATCTGTATATTGCTTTTGGAAGGATGGCCATTTTAATAATGTTTATTCTTCCAATCCACGAGCAGGGATGTCTCTCCATTTCTTTGTGTCTTCTTCTATTTCTTTTAACAGTGTTTTATAGTTTTCTTTGTATAGGTCCTTTACCTCTTTTGTTAGATTTATTCCCAAATATTTGATTTTTTTTGTTTCAATAACAAAAGGGATGTTTTTTTGATTTCTTCTTCTTCAGATTTATTGTTTGTGTATAGGAAGGCTACTGACTTTTGCGTGTTGATTTTGTATCCTGCCACTTTACTGAACTGATTGATGAGTTGAATTAGTTTTTCTGTGGAGTTTTTGGGGTTCTCTATGTATATTATCATATCATCTGCAAAAAGTGATAGCTTGACTTCTTCTTTTCCTATTTGGATTCCTTGGATATCTTTCTCTTGTCTTATTGCCCTGGCTAGGACTTCCAGTATTATATTGAAAAGCAGTGGTGAGAGTGGACATCCTTGTTTTGTTCCAGATCTTAATGGAATTGCTTTCAGCTTTTCACCATTGAGAATGATACTGGCTGTTGGCTTTATGATGTTGAGGTATGTTCCTTGTATCCCAAGAATTTCAAGGGCTTTTATCATGAATGGGTGTTGCACTTTGTCGAAAGCTTTCTCAGTATCTATTGATATTATCATATGGTTTTTATATTTCTTTTTGTTGATGTGTTGGATAACGTTGATTGATTTTCGGATGTTAAACCATCCCTGTGTCCCTGGAATGAATCCTACTTGGTCGTGGTGAATTATCTTATGGATACATTGTTGGATTCTGATAGTTAAAATTTTATTGAGGATTTTTGCATCAGTGTTCATTAGGGAGATTGGCCTGTAGTTTTCCTTTTTTGTGTTGTCCTTGTTCGGTTTTGGTATTAGTGTAATGTTGGCTTCATAGAACGTGTTTGGTATTGTCCCTTCCTTCTCAATTTTTTGGAAGAGTTTGTGAAGGATAGGCACTAATTCGTCTCTGAATGTTTGGTAGAATTCATTTGTAAATCCATCAGGTCCTGGGCTTTTGTTTTTGGGGAGGTTTTTGATTACCATTTCAATTTCGCTGCTTGTAATTGGTCTGTTTAGGCGTTCTATTTCTTCTTTATCTAGCTTTGGGTGCTTGTAGAGTTGTAGGAATTTGTCCATCTCCTCTAGATTGTTAAACTTGTTTCCATATAACTGTTCATAGTAGTTACTGATTATTCTTTTGATTTCTGCTGTGTCCGTTGTGATTTCTCCTCTTTCATTGATGATCCTGTTTATTTGTGCTTTCTCCCTTTTTTCCTTTGTGAGCCTGGCTAGGGGTTTGTCTATTTTATTGATTTTTTCAAAGAACCAGCTCTTGGTTTCATTGATCTTTTGGATTGTTTTTTTTAGTTTCAATTTCATTTATTTCTGCTTTGGTTTTTATTATTTCTTTTCTTCTACTGGTTTTGGGGTTTTTTTGTTGTTCTTTTTCTAGATCTTTGAGCTTCGAGAGTAGGTAGTTTCTTTGAGTTCTTTCTTGTTTCTTGATGTGAGCTTCTATTGCTATATATTTTCCTCTTATTACTGCTTTTGCTGCATCCCATACATTTAGGATATTGGTGTCCTCCTTGTCGTTCAGTTCAAAAAATTTTTTAATTTCTTCTTTGATCTCCTCATTAGTCCAGTGGTCTTCCAGTAGTGTGGTTTTTAATCTCCATGAGGTAGGAAAGTTCCTTGCCTTCTTTTTATGGTTTATTTCTAGTTTGATGCCTTCATGGTCAGAAAAGATGGTTGATATGATTTCAATCTTGCTGTATCTGTTGATGTTTGTCTTGTGCCCCAGTATGTGATCGATCCTGGAGAATGATCCGTGTGCGCTTGAGAAAAATGTGTACTCCGTTTTTTTGGGGTTTAGTGTTCTATAGATGTCTGTTAAGCCCAATTGCTCTAGGCAGGATCAGGTTTAAAATAATGCATTTTCCCTTACACTGTCTTACCTTTGGGAAAATTGAAATGGTGTAATTGCTTCTATTTTGACTGAGCTATGAGGCTGAAGAAGTGGAAGTACATTTATTGCAAGTTGGAATCACTGTGCTTCATGCTTCCCGAACTAGATGTTCCTCCTGCATTCAGCTGTCCATTATCAGATTATTTCAGTAAGCTTATTAGAAGGTATTTGTGTTATTAAAGTAATAACCTTTCCTTGGAAAATATGAATATATTTAATTTCTTGAAGATGGAGTTTGTTCCAAATAGTTCTTGCATAGGGTGTGGTCTCCAGTCAATTAGTTTTCAGTTTTCTTCATAATTTTCAAATAGTCCTCTTCAAAAACTTGAAGGTCAAACAATTTTTGCCAGTCTTCTAAAATATCCAGGTCTAAGGCCCCCGTATTATTCTGCTGTGCGATGGTCATCTAAATTGCTGCACTTCCCAATTGCTTATTACTTTTTAATGATGTTTTCTCTTTTCCTGGTGTTTTTCATTATTTTTTAATCTCAACTTTAATGATGTTTCCCTTATGTTCTAATTACCATTCCCCCTAAATTGGATAACAGGTGTATTTCTTTTTAAACAAGGGTGCTGACTTAATTCATTAACCATGTTGTCAATTAATTAGCCTGAATTCTTGAATACCTGTCAGGTCTTGCTGAGTTGCCAGGATCTTGTCTCTCCTTATTGCCATTTTAGACTTTGTCTTTTGAACTAGTCATTTGGTTAAGTGCTATCAGGATACTTCAAGATAATCTCCCCATTTCAATAAGATTCCTGTTGGAGGACCATTCTTTCTCTTATATTTACCTCGAGCCCATTACAAGTGTCCACTACTGGTCATTACTTATCTCTCTTTTCTGTTTTTTTTTTCCTTCTCTCAATCCAGTCCCTTCTTCTGCCTCTCTCTGCTCTTTGTCCACATTGTTTTCTTTCTCTTTCTGTCTTGTCTTTTGTCCTCACTTCTCTCACATCATCTCCGTCTTGTAAAGTACCTCCACTCCTCTTCACTTTCTCACTCTGCTCACTGTTACGAGCTCTGTCTGTCTTTGATTGTCTATCGCTCCTCTCCCTCCCCCACCTCGAAACAGGCCTTATAATTCACACAATTAAAGCAGCAAAAGGTGTGGCACATCAAATTTAATTTGCCAACTGTTCATTTATCAGACACTTTCAGCTTTTCTTCTTTCCAAAGTGGTGGAGCCCGGTTGGAGAATGAGTGACAGGTGTTTCCAAATAGGAAACTCTTTCTGAAAAGCACCAGGGCAAGGGCACTTAAAAGTCATTGACCTTCAGCAGCGGGAGCCTCCCGATGGCAGCTTTCCTCTTCTCTCTCTCTCTCTTATTTTTAATCTTAGAAAATAAGCTGCTAGCATCAAAATGAAATTTCCTGCTGCAAATGAGAGTCAAACAGCTGCTTATTTTAGTTTCCATGGAATCCACTCTGCTTGGGCCAGAAGAAGTGGTGAGCCAAGCATCCAGGGAGATGAGACTGGCTCTAACCTCGCACCAGCACGGCCAGGGGAGATGGTGGGGTCAAGAAGGTGCAAATGACTATAAATCTGAGACATTTTGCAGGGGAGGAAGAGAGAGAGGGGTCAAAACAGGGGAGGGAAGAGCACAAGGGACTATGGTGAATTGGTGGTGGGAATTTTACAGGCACTACACCTGAGAGAAGGCAAATATTGTACAAAAATGAACAATGATGTAAAATATATATATATATATATATATATATAAATAGACATTTAAAAAAAAGAAGGTGCAAATGAAGACAGAATGCTAGCTATGCCTTGCTTTCCCTCAGCCTCACTTCTGCACACCCAGCTGTAAAGAAGCAGAGTTGCTGTCCTGCTAGAGACAACCTACTCGGCCTTAAGTTATTTTGGATGGGGTCACTTGGTCAGTCATAGTTATTCAAGGGAAAGGCTGACTCAGTTTCTCCATGGGCTAGCTCAGAAAGGTAGGATTTTTCAGAGGCAAATTTTCTTCCTTTTCAATTACATGCCCATCCTTCTGGCATCAGACTTGGACTTGGACTCAGATGTATGGCTGGCAATGACAACCACCATTAGAAAGTGGGATCCTAGAGTCCCCATTTGTGAAGTAGGGGGAAGTCAGCTAGTCATAGCAACAGAACTTGGAAAAAGTTTGTTTGTAGGGGACAGGGGCACTGAGGTCTTTTGCTTTTCCATAAATTCAGAAGGAACCAGTTCATGGGACAGCTATGGGACCTCGAGTTTAAATTGTGATTGAGGTTAGCAAGACAGTCTTTCTGTTGTTTACTTCCTCAAGTCGGTCTCAATGATTTCTTTAAAATCAGCCAAAGTGTTTCTTTCCTTGTCGATTAAAACTCTTGCTTTGACTTAAATTTAGTTGGGCCAAGTCGAAGATTTGGGTGGTAAACAGTTATGCTCTCCCTCGTTCTTTCTACTTTAATGCCACTGGGCCATTTTATTCTCTTGAATTTTCCACATTTCTTCCTGCCTCTGCTGTTTATTTTTATTTTTTATTTTTCATACAATTTTTATTGAAAGGTGCACAAATGATAAGACACAGCTCAAGGAATTTCCAGAATTTTTTTCATGTAACAGTATATGGATTAAGAAGCAAAACATTACAAAACTGAAGAAGCCCGTTCGTAAAACCTTCTAGTCACTACCAGCCCTCAATAAAATAACATTATCCTTCCTTCCAACACTATGAATTTGTTTATTACATCATTACCCCCTCTAGGCCCTCCCAAGTCACCTCATTGATACCACACTGCTATTTATTTTTCATGGAATGATCCTTCTTACTCTCTTTCTAGCCAGAACTGCTTTGGTTTTGCTCATTCCTTGGTTCTTCTCAAGTCTTACTTCCACAGAGAAATTGTCATTGATTCCCGACTGGATAGCATAAGATATAAACCTCATGCATATATTTGTTTTTGTCCTGGTAGTGATTTAATATTTCTTTCTATGATTATTTCGTTACATTTGTCTCTTACTAGACTCAGTGCCCCACAGATACAGGAATTGGTTTTGCATATTTTGCACTTTGCATCTGTAATGTTTGCCACTGAGCTTAGCACATGGTTGTCACTTGACAAATGTTTGTTGATTGAATGAATGGATGACTAGAAAACAAAACGATAATCCTGCAATGTCATTACAATGAACCAACCACCAGCCTTGTTTGTTCTCATTTGGACTGCAGGGATTAATTTAGTAAATATATACCTAGGCCAGTAGGGCCCAGAAAAAGAGAAATCCTGCAGTGCACAGGGTCACCTCCCTTGCCGGGGCTCGAACTCATGCTTTTGTGGCTACAGATAGCTTGATAGTGCTGAGACTTAACCCCTTGTGCCACCCTGGGAGGCCCCCTGCCTAGAGATGTTTTTTATGACATAACTGGGGAAGAGAATTGCCACTGGCTTCTAGTGAGCAGGGACCAAAAATGCTGCAGAACATCCTACAATGTACAGAAAAGTCCCCTCCCCATCAACCAAAATTTAGCCAAAATGTCAATGCGTCACTATTGGTAAATCCTGACCTAAATAATGTACCTGAAACTCCCTTGCTTCTTAGGAAACTCTTAAATCTGAAGAAAATTTTGTACTGGAAAAATGCTAACTTCATATTTTAGGATGTAGGTAGAACTCTGTTATCTGGCAAAGTATTGATTAGCCACACATGACTGTTGCACACTTGAAATATGATTAGTCTGAATGAAATGTGCATGGGCAGAACACACTGGATTTCTTAGTAAGTAAAAAATAATATAAAATATCATAAAAATTTAAAAATAAATATATGGCTCACATTCTATTTCCATAGGGCAGCTCTGACCCAGGAAAGGAAAATTAGTGAGTTAGCAACTTTGGCCATAAAATATTCTGTCCCTGTTGAAAAGAACAAAGCCAACATTCATTTGTTCTTTATTTTCTCCACTCAATAGACATTTCTGGATACATTGTGTATACTAAAGATAAGTCTTCTTTTTTTTTAATAGAATTTATTGTCTATTGAAGAAGTCAAAGAGTGAAGGAAAGGGGTTGCAGCAAAATATTAGTGTATATATGGAGAGAAAAGGGTGATTAGCCACCTGGATGAGTGGGGGGACATGTGGGCAGAGAAGTGGTGATACTTCATTCACCACTGAGGTCTTTCCTTTCACACTTTTGAGTCTAGTCTGAGCATTTGTCTTCTGGCACACACTACCTGGAGTGGTGGTCTTTCTCTCTCTCTCTGTCAATTAACACCCCATAGATCTTGAGCTAAATGACTGAACCCCCTAGTCCAAAGTGATCCTCTGTGATTTTGAACTTCTAAAGATCTTGGTTTGTTAATCTCAATAGGTATTTGATTGTCTAGTTCTTGCCAGAACTTTCCTATCATAAATGACATGTAGTGCTGAAAGAGAAGTATACAAATACGTTTGCTGAACGCAAGAATAGCCATTCCAGAGGGTCTCGTTCAATTAAATCTTGCTTGTAATTATTTCCTGGATATACAGGATAATGCAGTGGTTCTGAATAGATTTCTGCATTAAATAACCCAGCTGTGCACACTCTTCCCTCTGGGTCTTTGCACTTGATGTCCCCTTTTGTACTTTTCCACATTGTTCTTTGCATGGATAACTCCTGTTCAGCTTGGAGGCCTCAGGTTGAATGCCACTTCCTTTGATAAGCCCTATCTGATAACTCCCATCCTGTACTTCTTTTCCCAAGGCACTATTTGTCTCCTGAGACAGTGCTTCTCACAGTCTGCATTAATGCTGATTTGATGTTCCATCTTCTTCACTAGACTGTGAGCACCAAGTGGCAGTATCTGTGTCTTATTTGTTCATCATTCTTTAGTTTCTCCCCCCACGTGTGATGTATAATGTGTCTAAGGTTAGGTGCCTCAGAAGCAGATGCTGGGTTGAGGCTTTGTGTGCAAATAATTTCATTAGAAAGTTCCCAGGAAGAAGAGAGCTGGGGGGAGCAGGACAAGGCAGCAGAAGTGTCCCAAGTAAAGGTGTCATTTCAGCTGATGTACCACCTGACGGTGAGCCTCATCCTGATCTCCCTAAGAGCTCTGGAATCATATACCTCTGCCTCCCATTTTTCTCAGCTCAGGTCAGAGGAACTATCGCCTCACTTGTCACTCCTCGGAAAGGAGCACTCTAGGTGGACATAAACTTCTAAGTTCTCTGGTTCTCTGTCCTTGCAGCCAAAAACAAGCAAAGTGACTCTGTGGCCCAAGGAAGTTTTCTGAAGATGGTACCAGGGCGGTACCATCTAAAAGAAGAAGCACAGATGTTGGAGAAGGGGTGCATGGAAACTGTAAAGGGATTCTGAGGGATCCAGATGGAACAGAGACAATATCTGCTACATAGTAAACCCTAAAATATCTTTGTTGGGAGGATTATTTAAAAATTCTCTTTCAGATTAATTAATGAACACAATTAATTCAGGCAGTTGTGTGGATATTTATGATAAATTTAATTGAAAAACCTGACAAAGGGCCTCCCTGGTGGCGCAGCGGTTGAGCGCTGGGTTGCGGGGCTGCCCGCGGCCTCTGCGGCGCCAGTTCGATCCCTGGCTGCTCCCCGGCCACCGGAGGAGGGTCCCGCATGGTGCGCAGACCTCTCCTGCGGCCCGCTGCTCCCCTCAGCAGTGTACTTCGGTCCTTCTGCCTGCTCTGCTCCCCGCTCTGGCTCTGGTGAATTCTCTCACCCTCCCGCGCTTCTGACTGTACCCAGTGCTTGTATAAACAAACAAATAAATAAATAAAACATGCCTTTAAAAAAAAAAAAAAGAAAAACCTGACAAATAAGGTATTGCATCTCGGTCATTTTTAAATTGGAGGAATTTATTTCATATTTTATATAGAATGAGTGGTCAGCAGTTGAATAATCTACTTGAAAGCAGTTTTAAGAAACGTTTGGATGAGCCAACTAATTGTAAATCTTCAATATGTTTTTCAGAGGGAAGCCAGGATTTTTCAAAAATATTTAGCTAAAATTCAACTCATCAATCAGTTCAGTAAAGTGGCAGGATACAAAATCAACACGCAAAAGTCAGTAGCCTTCCTATACACAAACAATAAATCTGAAGAAGAAGAAATCAAAAAAACCATCCCTTTTGTTATTGAAACAAAAAAAATCAAATATTTGGGAATAAATCTAACAAAAGAGGTAAAGGACCTATACAAAGAAAACTATAAAACACTGTTAAAAGAAATAGAAGAAGACACAAAGAAATGGAGAGACATCCCTGCTCGTGGATTGGAAGAATAAACATTATTAAAATGGCCATCCTTCCAAAAGCAATATACAGATTCAATGCTATTCCAATCAAAATTTCAATGGCATTCTTCAAAGAAATAGAACAATTATTGATGAAATTCATATGGAATCACAAAAAACCCCGAATAGCCAAAGCTCTCCTGAAAAAAAAAAAAGAAGGGAATGGAGGCATCACACTCCCAGACTTCAAACTATACTACAAAGCCATAATCATCAAAACTGCATGGTATTGGAACAAGAACAGACATACAGACCAATGGAATCGAATAGAAAATCCAGAAATAAACCCACAGATTTATGGTCAACTAATCTTTGACAAAGGAGCAAAGACTATGCATTGGAGCAAAGAAAGTTTGTTCAATAAATGGTGCTGGGAAAACTGGGTCGCTACATGCAAAAGAATGAAGCTTGACCACTACCTCACACCATACACAAAAATCAACTCAAAATGGATTAAAGAACTAGACATAAGACCTGAAACCATAAAATATATAGAAGGAAATATAGGCGAAACACTACGTGATTTGCACATCAAAGACATCTTTACAAACACATCACCCAAAGCAGTGATAGTGAAGGCAAAGATAAACAGCTGGGACTACATCAAATTAAAGAGCTTCTGCACAGCAAAAGAGACAATAACAAAAACAAAGAGAAACCCCACCAACTGGGAGAACATTTTTGCACCCAACACTAATGATAAAGGACTGATCACAAAAATCTGCAAAGAGCTGATGAGACTCAACAACAACAAAGAAAATAATCCAGTCAAAAAATGGGCAGAAGAGCTAAAAAGAAACTTCTCTGAAGAGGAAATGCAAATGGCCAACAGGCATATGAAAAAATGTTCAACATCACTTGCCATCAGGGAAATGCAAATCAAAACTACCATGAGATACCATCTTACACCAGTGAGAATGGCACATATTAAAAAAACTAGTAACAACAAATGCTGGCGAGGGTGTGGAGAAAAAGGAACTCTTCTACACTGTTGGTGGGAGTGCAAACTGGTCCAACCACTGTGGAAAGCTGTGTGGAGATTTCTGGACCTACTAAACATAGAGCTTCCATATGATCCAGCAATTCCACTCCTAGGTATTTACCCAAAGGACACAGAAACATCAATTCCAAAGAGCACCTGCACCCCTATGTTTATAGCAGCACTGTTTACAATAGCTAAGCTTTGGAAACAACCCAAATGCCCAAAAATAGATGACTGGATCAAGAAGATGTGGTCCATATATACCATGGAATATTACTCAGCATTCAAAAAAGATAAACACATGCAATTTGCAGCAACATGGATGGCGCTGGAAGGGATCATGCTCAGCGAAATAAGCCAAAAAGAAAAGGAAAAATACCGGATGGTCTCACTCATAGCAGGAATCTAGAAAACTTAAATAAGGGACCAGGAAAATGAATAACTATAAGAAAGTGAAAATCAAAATCAACAAAAAACTATGAACCAGAGACACTTTTAGGGGGGCGGGGTCGGGAGGGGAGGGATTGGGGTCAGAATGGGGGGCTGCAATTGTATGGGGAATATAACAATAAAATTAAAAAAAACAAAACAAAACAAATCAAAACAAAACAAACCAAAAAAAAATATTTAGCTAATATTTTCAACTGATTTTAAAGAAAGAATCCCCAATATGTACCTGTAAAACTTCTCTTGATACTACAGTTATAGGAATAGTTTGTTTGCTGAACCAGTAGACAAACCTTCAATGGCATTATTTGTAGATATGACCATTATAGAAAATAACACTGATGGCAGTACTTATAATTATGACAACTGTAAAAAAAAAAAAAAAAGTACGTGATGTGGCATCTGACTCTGATTTCAAGGGTGCATAGAAAAACCTGCTGAATGAAAGATTTGATTCCTATTTCTAAATCAATATGGCAACCATAATTCCTCCCTTTAATTTATGCTGTCATACTGCACCTGGTAGAGGGATCATTACGCATTATGAAAACATCAGTCTTACTGAAATGGCTTCTGACGGAGATTTACTCTCCCAGAGTTTGCCTGTACCCTATGTCCATAGCAAAATATAAATTGTGAAATGTTTACCGCAGGAAAAAGAAAGTTTTAAGGGAATGACCAGTGTAAACAAGATCACAGAATTAATGATTTCATGCTCAAGCGCTTACTTCCTATTGCAGAAATCTCATTTTGAATGGTTGTCACAGATGTCAGTGCTGTATAAGATTATTTACAGCTATAATGACTCTAACTTTTCATTCCATTGCTTTCCTTAGCAACGTGGACTCCTTTAGGAAAATTAAATTTAAAATGAGGATAAATTTACAAGACACTCTTCCATGTGGGAGGAGTTAGCAATATCACCTTGGCTTTTGCCTTTACCTGTCTGAATTGGAGCAAAAGTGACTTACTTGTTAATGAGTAAATTATACAAATTTATCAGAAGAGTGTTAGGGATCACATAATAATAAAAAATATACCCCCATTTTCTGGAATAAGCTATTAATATGGTTGTGGAGGAGCATAGCTAACCATAATAAAAGGGAATACTTACTCCAGGTAAATTTGTCCTCTGTGACAAAAACATTAAAATTTGTATGCTTATGAATGAAAGAGTTCTTTAATTAAAAACACATGAAATTATGCAAACAGGTAATATGAAGGAACACATCTATAGAAAAAGAATCAATAATTTTAAAAATAATAAAACAACATTTGGATTGCACACATATAACTTATCAGGGAGACAGATAGATGTTCTGAGTAATTCACCTTGAAAACAGAAAAGAGAGACAGATAAAAAATATGAAAGAGCACTGAGACCTATGGAAAATAAATTGAGAACTTTCAATGATGCCTACTAAGATTTCTGATCAAAGAAATAAAGAGAATGTTGGAAAAATAAAGGCACTCTAAGTACTAGCTAGGATAAAGAAAAACCCACACCTGATAGTTGGTAATGGTAACATCAAGAGTGTTCCTGCAGGACATCAAGAATGAAAAGGAAATTCTTAAAAGCTACTACAGAGAAAGGACAGACTACCTAAGATGTCAGTTAGTGGGAAGAGATGCCAAAAACAATGATGGCACAGCTTCAAATGAATGAGGGAAATAACTGATGACTTACACTTTCATATAAAGCTAGATTATCATGAAAGAGGAAGTTTGGGGTAAAAAAAGACATTTCAGAGACCTCCAGCCATAGTCTGTAGCTGAGAGAAATATTAGGTTTTTTTTGTTATTGTTGTTTTTTAAAGATTTATTTATTTATACAAGCACTGGGTCAGAAACTTGGGAGGTGAGAGAATTCACCAGAGCCAGAGCAGGGAACGGAACAGGCAGACTGACGAAACACTGCTGAAGGGAGAAGTGGGCACAACAGGAGAGGTCTGAGGAGCCATGTGGGACCCTCGCCGGTGGCCCGGGATCTAACAGGCGCTGCAGAGGCTGCAGGCAGCTTCACAGCCTGGTGCTCAACCGCTGTGCCACCAGGGGAGGCCCCAAGAAATATTAGTTTTCTTCAGCAAGAAGAAAGTTGAACATTGTGGGGAGTGGAATACAAGGAATTAAATATATGAGCACAGAAATGAAAGTTTTGCTATTTAGCTATTGGGCATAAAAAAACAATGCAGTACACGGAGTATGTGTGAATAAAAGGAAAAGAGTAATGTTTTTGGCAGGAATGGCAAGATGGGCACATTTTCCTGTGGAAAGACAAAAAAAAAAGGTGGTAAGGTCAATGTCATTTTTAGGGGAAAGAAAGGAATACTGAATAGCTTAAAGCAGAAGTTTGATGGAAAATGGATACCCCCAAAATATGTTAAATAATTTAAGAATAACCCGTTTTTTTCAGGCTGAGAGGAAGAACATTTATTAATCCAATAAAATGCAGCCAAAGAGAAATTAGGTGAAAATATAATAGGAGAAAGAGCAGGTAATTTTCAACACAATAGCCTCCGTCTGGATGGAAGGAAGAGCCTGTGATTTCACCTACTGCCTTGTACTTAATCATTCTGGTTGCTCTTCCTGACTCCAGTTTTCACTAAAGAATGATCTGGTACCTCTCTATAGTCCTACTCAGAGAGGTATTGTCAGTCTTCACTTTGCAATTGAATCTAAATTTAACACTAGGATCTCGGTGGAAATCTCATATTCGTTGTCATCCATCCTTTCCCCCCCACCCCCAAGAATTGCAATCACGTTCCTTGGAAAGAAAATTTAACCCTCTTTGAACCCCAAATCATATCACATGATTGGATAAGTACTAGTTCCTATATAGGAACTCTATGCTATCCTATATACTATGGATACTGTTATCAGTAGTAGAGGTGAGAACAGAGCAATGTATGGTCATGATAAACTACAGGGAAGCAAAAGTATCTCATGCTGTTAGTTTGAAAGAAAGGTAAAACATACCTGATTTTCTAGATGATCAAAATCTTTTTTTTTTTTTTTTTTTTGTGGGACCCTCGCTGGTGGCCGGGGAACGAACTGGCGCTGTAGAGGCTGCGGGCAGCCTCACAGCCCAGTGCTCAACCGCTGTGCCACCAGGGAAGGCCTGATGATCAAAATCTTGTTGAACCATTGAATAACAAGTTATCTGGCCCACTGTACTAGGTACTATAGAGGTTGATCTATTTATATCTACTTATCTGTCTGATTTTCATCTCATCATACCATTTAATTTCAAATTAAATAGTATGAAAAATTAATATTCATTTAAACTAACAAATTTTTAATTCATTGCATTTTACTGAATATAAAACTAAGAAAAATTTGGAAAAAAATATAGACAGAAGAAAGTTTAATAAAAATACTACTTGAGACAGCCACTATTAACATTTTGGTATGTTTTTTTCTTTTAGTCTTTTATTTAAGTACTTGGAAAAAATATTGGCTCACCTTCTTAAAAATAAAATTAATCTTTATTGCATTTCTGTTTTAATCTTGGAGTCTCCGGTGACAAGCGTATGACAAGTACTCAGTGAATGAATGGATAGATGATTAAATGAATGGAGTCATGAATAAATGAATAGATGTGTGAGTGAAATTCATCAGGGGGAAAATTGTATTCAAATTCAAGGCTCAATTATAGGTTAAGGGTTCACACACAGGTTAAGTTCTACAAGATTAACATCCCCTCCCCCTTTTGGGTGCCAGTTACAAGCACATCATGTTGCCTCTGCTTTTATCTGGCTCACTAGGTTGGAGGTTCCCAGAACCTTCTCCTTGAACTTCAGGTGCCAGTGGCAACTCCACTTGTACTTCTGATCAACTGGCTATAAATTAGAGGTTCCTCTGACCTGTTCCTTGGATTTTATTAATTTGCTAGAATAGTCCACAGAACTCAGAAAACCCATTTACTTACAAGAGCCTCTATTTATTACAACAGGATATTATTCAGCAATAGTCATGTGGAAGAGGTGATTAGGACAGGTATGGGGAAGGGAGTAGAGCTTCCACGCCATCTACAGGTGTACCACTTTGCCAGCACCTTCACATATTCAGCAGTATATGGAAGCTCTCCAAACCCTCTGCTCTTGGATTTTTATGCATGGTTCATTCCATAGGCATAGGCATGGTTGATTAAATCACTAGCCATTGGTTACTGATTTAACCTCTATCCCTATCCCTTCCCCACCTCTGTGGAAGGGAGGAACTGAAAGTTTCAACCTTCCAATCACAAGGTTGGTTTTCCTAGCAACTAAGCCCCATCCTTAAATGCCTCCAAATGTCACCTCATTAACATAACAAAAGACACATTATCACTTTCATCACTTGGGAAATTTTAGGGGTTCTGTGAGCTGTGAATCAGGAACTATGAATAAAAACCAAATATATTTCTTATTAATCACAGTATTACAAACTCATGCTTGTTAGAATGGTTATAAAATGGCTGTGAGATCACTATCTCAAAGAGTAATTGGCAACTCCATGTTCATTGCAGCGTTATTCAAAATAATGGAGATGTGGACATAACCTGAGTGTCTACTGACAAATGAATCAGTAAAGAAAATATCATCTATGTTTACATTCAATGAAATATTATTCAGTCATGAAAAAGAAGGGAATCTTGCTTTTTGTGACAGTATGGGTGAAATGATGGTCTAATGCTAAGTGAAATAAGTCATACAGAAAAAGGCAAATATTTTATGGTCTCACTTATATGTGGCATCTAAAAAAACCAAGCTTATGGAAACAGATCATATTGGTGGTTTCCAGGGAAATAGGGTAGGGTGGGTTAGGGGAAATGGGAAGATATTGGCTAAAGGTTGAAAATTTTTAATTATAAGATGAATAATTTTGGGAATGCAATGTACATTGTGGTGAGGATAGTTAACAATTCTGTCTTATATACTTAAGAGTTGCTAACAGTGGAGATTTGAAATGTTCTCATCTTACACACACACACACACACACACACACTCAATGGTAGTTATGTGTGATGATGGAGTTCTTTTTTAAACTTGTAGTAATAACTTAATACTATATATGTGTGTGTCAGTTACCAATGTTATATGTCAATTATATTGCAATAACGTTGGGAGAAATGGAACCTGCTATAATCATGAGTTTACAATGTTCCTTTGAGACCCTACGACAATTCTTTTGGGTGTGTACCTGTCAGTAGATTTGCTGGATCACATGGCAATTTTATGTTTATTTTTTTGAGGAGCCATCATATGTTTTTTACAGTAGCTAATCCATTTTACTTTCCCACTAGCAAAACACAAGAGTTCCAATTTCTCCACATCTTGTAAACACTTGTTATTTTATCCTATTTTTATGATAGCCATCCTGATGGGAGAGAGGTGGTATCACATTTTGGTTTTGATAAGCATTTCCCTAATGATTGGTGATACTGAACTTCTTTTCCTATGCTTATTGGCCTCTTATATATCTTCATTGAAGAAATGTCTTTTCAAGACATTTCAAGATTGTTTGATTTTTCTGTTGTTGAGTTGTAGAGTTTCTTTATGTTTCTCTATTGCTTCCCCTAGTTTATGCATTTTCCCTTTCTGATTGTCTTTCCTGTTGACTTCAGTTTGCAGAACCAGATACAGAAACAATAGTCTTAGATAGAATTTATAACCAGTCCCATGATTGTTATAAGGTCAGACTCCTAGAATAAATCTCTTACTAGATATGATTCCTAGATGGTCTGTTTTTCTGATTGTACCCTGAATAATAACATTATTCTCCATGTGTCCTTGTACAAAGTCTCAAAACAATAGGAGTACAGTAACTGTGTCCTATATCACTCACAACACAGTTACTTTGTTGTTGGGGTCAAATTCCTGGTAATTCATGGAGTCAGGACTGAGGTCCGCTATCTCCAGCAGGAATGTGTTGTCTTCTTTAAATTGAGGAAAGACAGAGGTGTCTCAGTACATTGAAATGCCTATCCTATAACATTTCCTTTATGAAGTGTGAATAGTAATAACCGCCTTATAATCACATGGTTTTCCAGTCAGTCTCCAGGTATTTTCATTATCTTCCAGGTTATACCAGATAACGCAATGATTGTCCAGGGCCATCCAACCCATGTCAATCACGGCCAATGTGGAAGCCAAATAAACACTTTATCCTATCACCATTATAAATAAATATACAAATAATGTCCCAGAACCAGATAAAGCAAAAATAAGAGGTTCACTCTGTCTACCTCTGGTCCTTGAAATAACCAAAACTTTGAACATTTCCTCTAAATGACTCACCCGCTTGGAAGAAAGCTACAACCCTGACTTTTGCAAAGTTGATTTCTAAAGATATATAACATCCTTTGTGGATATGATAATTATGTGAGAAAGTTGTTTTTCTACTCTGAATAGATTAATGTAAAGTATACCTTGTGATTTCACAGGTTTTTTTCCCTTTAAATTTATGTTGTAATTTTTCATTGACAAGCTCTTCTTTCTGAAGTCTGACTTTTGCCAACTTTTCCTTAAGTAAATCTCTTTTCTAAATGCTTTGATGTCTTAGTCTTTAAGAAGGACATGTTTTTGTGTTTCCTGGGATGGAAATATAATTGATAGTTGGTAAGAAGATTAAAAAAGATAGCAGTACTTTCCTCTTAGTTTAAGTCTGTGTAACACAACTTACAAACCAACTTGTGTGCTTTTATTCTTAAATTTTGCCATTTAGTCCCAGAAGAAAACCCAATCTAGAGAATTCATATTCTAACTTGGATTCGGCAGAGGGTATGAGAAAAGAGGAGGGGATAAAGCTGAAATCTGAGTATATGGTTTATTTCATATTCCAGATCAGTGTTTAGTATATAGTTTTTAGTATCCTACTGCTTGAGTTTAAATTTGAACTCTATGACTTACTAGCTATATTATCTTAAACAGTTTATATAAATGCTCTATGTCAGGTCCTTTGTTTAGTGAGTAGGGAAAATAACAGTAAGAGTTGCAGTTAGCATTAAGTGAAATAATATAAACACACAGCTTAGCATAGAAGCTGTCACATAGTGAGTGTTCATTACATTTTTGCTGAAATTATAAAGCCTTGTATTTTGGAGTCCATTTAAAGCTGTTGAGACTGTGTTTTTTTTAACTTTTTTTTTTAAATTTGTTTATTTATCCATATAAGCACTGGTTACAGTCAGAAGCGCGGGAGGGTGAGAGAACTAACCAGAGCCAGAGGGGAGAGCAGAGCAGGCAGACTGACGAAATACACTGCTGAGGGGAGCAGCGGGAGCAGGAGAGGTCTGCGCACCATGTGGAACCCTTGCGGGTGGCCGGGGATCAAACCAGCGCTGCAGAGGCTGCGGGCAGCTTCGCAGCCCAGTGCTCAACCGCTGCGCCACCAGGGGAAGTCCGAGACTGGGTTTTTTTTGAAAAGCATGGAAGTTAGTTAAGTTACCAGACTAGAAGTGTTGGCCCCTCACCTGGTTCCAGGAGCTGAAATACAAGGGCCAAATTAAATGCATTTTGATTAATTTCACCTTAAGAAGGTGATATTTGAGGGTGTGTCAAGAAAAAAGAAATCCTTGAGGAATGTTGTAAAGTAAAATGCTGTGGAGAACCAGCATAACAACCTGTAATTTCTCAGAACCAGGATCAAATTTGGGATGGAGGGTTATCTCCATCCCACCCAGAGAGGAATGGGTTTGGAATGAGAGTTGATTGGGGAAATCATGTAGTGCTTTCTATATATTCTGATAGATTAGTCTTCCCTAAACAGATAATTTTTTAATATAGTGATTTCATTTGCTTGCTTTTAGTGGCATGTTTATTAAAGCATGATGATGTGCATGTAGAAAAGGCACAGACCCTAAGTATACCCTCTGCATAGTCTCATGAATTAGAAAATAGCCATGTACACATCCTAGATCAAAAAAACAATATAGGGCTTCCCCAGTGGCTCAGCGCTTGAGCGCTGGGTTGCGAAGCTGCCTGCAGCCTCTGCAGCGCCAGTTCAATCCCCGGCCGCCGGGTGAGGGTCCCACATGGCGCGCGGACCTCTCCTGCCACCCTCTGCTCCCCTCAGCAGTGTATTTCGTCCGTCTGCCTCTTCTGCTCCCTGCTCTGGCTCTGGTGAATTCTCTCACCCCTAAAAGTGCCCTTTGCAATCTCTCATCCCTAAAAGTGAGCACCCCTAAAAGTGCCCTTTGCAATCTCTACTCTGTCTAGGTTTTTGTAAGATGCTTATTGTTTTTAATGATGTGGAACATCATTAAAATAGCCTTTTTTAAATAGGCTCTCTAATGACATAACACCCCCATGTCAGTGCTCTCAGAAGACCCCCATCTCTAAACCTTTTGACACTGTCTTGCAAGGATCTAAGTCTGTACTACAGGGTAGAATATAGCAAGGAAAAACCTAATGAGATGTTTAGACAAGAATGTGCTTGCGAAAAGTTGTAAAAGTCATACAGATCTGCCAGCTTATCTCTGCGTTCACACACAAAGTAGTTTTCTGTCCTGTTACTAAGGTCCGTGGTAACCCAATGGAAAGCAAAGCAGTCCTCCAAATTTATGTGCTTGGGTGAGGTTTTTTTTTTTGTTGTTGTCTCCTTCTGATATTTGATTTTATTTGTTCTAGAAAATACTCTCCCCCCCCCATGCAACCATCTTTTAAAATTTATAGCACAGGAAATGACAGCTTATGGGGTTGCTAGTGTTTTCTGTACAAAAATAGCAGCTGGGTCTTCTATCTTTAGCTTGCAGCTCTTGAACCAGTTATCTGGCAGCACACTGTTTCACATGAATTCCTGAAAATCTTGATTCACATTCATATAATACATGTTTCTCTTGTAACTAAGGTAGGAATTAGAGAATTCTGCTAATCCATAGTCTAATGCAACCAGAAAAGCCAAATCAAGTCTGATTTCTTTTCTCCATTTTATTTTGCCTTAAGATTAGTCTGTTTTTAGCAATTCCACTCCTAGGTATTCACCCAAAGGACACAGAAACATCAATTCCAAAGAGCACCTGCACCCCTATGCTTATAGCAGCACTATTTACAATAGCTAAGCTTTGGAAACAACCCAAATGCCCAAAAATAGATGACTGGATCAAGAAGATGTGGTACATATATACCATGGAATATTACTCAGCATTCAAAAAAGATAAACACATGCAATTTGCAGCAACATGGATGGCGCTGGAAGGGATCATGCTCAGCGAAATAAGCCAGAAAGAAAACGAAAAATACCGGATGGTCTCACTCATAGCAGGAATTTAGAAAACCTAAATAAGGGACCAGGAAAAAGAATAACTATAAGAAAGAAAATATCAAAATCGACAAACAACTATGAACCAGAGACACTCTATGGCGGGTGGGGGGCGGGGAAAGGAGGGCTTGGGGTCAAAATAAGGGGGTTGTAATTGTATGGAGAATATAAAAAATAAAATTTAAATTAAAAAAAATGACTACAGAAAAAAAAAGATTAGTCTGGTTTTGAGGTCTTATTATTTGCCTATCATATGACTGTGAATATTTTTCTGGACTCTTCTGATTTTTTAAAATTAGTTTTATATTTGTGTGGCTCATCCATTTCACCCCATACAATTTTACTAGTGAGGACTCCCAATGATGGGAACTATAAACCTTAGAAAATGTGGTCCAGATTCTGATGAGTTCAGTGATAGTTTCACACATTCTCATTTTGAGACCATAGCAACCTAAAATATCAGCCATGTTATGTTGGGTTATTGTAAAAAACTTTCTGTGCTGTGGGCTTTATGCTTTGTTCTTATAAAGCATCTTGAATAGAGTTTTAATATTTGTATCATGCTGTTCCCCAGATAGAGTGTTAGTTTTCTTAAATCCTCTTTCACTTTAACCATTTCTCATTTTACATTGGTTCCACAGTTGTCACTGTGGACAAGTGGAGACAAACAAGATGGGGCAGCAATAGTTTCCATGGGCTATGAGCCAGGTATAGCTTAGCTGGGTGCCTCTGGCTCAGAATCCATCTTGAAGCTGCAATCAGGTGCCAGCCAAGACCCAACTGGGACAGAATCTGCCTCCATGCTTTCTCGCATGGCTGTTGGCTGGCCTTCAGTGTCCCCTGGATGTTTACTGGCGACATAAATTCTTCACCATGTAGACCTCACCAGAGAGCATTTCACAACATGGTAGCTGGCTTCCTGCAGAGCAAGTGAGCAAATGAGTGAGAATGCAGTCTCAAGAAGCAGTGACAGTCTTTTTGTGACACACCTTTAAAAAAATGCTATCACGTTGTTTTTGCCATATTTTATTCACTAGTGTGTCACTAGGTGCAATCCACACTCCAGGGGAAATTACACAAAGGTATGAAGGAAGCACAGGTCTGGGGGGTTGTTACTGGTCCTACCTCAAACATCTTTTAGCTGTGCCTCAAAATGTTTTTCTCTAGTTTCTGTTAGACACTGATCAGGGTCAGTAATGTTCAGTGTATTAGGGTCTTAGTATGTTAGGAAGGACAGAATGCTCGATCCAGTGTCAGGACATCAGCTATTACCTACTCAGTTCTTCCAGATAAAAAGTAATTTTTAAGAAATTGGGAGATCATTAAGTTTATGTTAAAAATCCAGTTTCTAGGAAGTTTTTAAAGCCCCATAAATTTAGAGAATTCATATAATGTTGCTGACATCCAGTGTTCTGTCTATGCTACGCAATTTAAAATACTGTTCTTTCCCAAATTGTCCGTCTGGGTTTGCAATTCCAATCCAAGAACCATCACAGCGTGTACTTGGCATCTGTGGCTCTTTAACACTGTTAACAGGGCTTGAGCTGGCATGGGTGATGGGAACTTCTGGCTTGCATCTTTGTTAGTGCTTTTGTTTCCCCACAGACCAGTGCTGTACCTGTGTTCATACAAGGTGGATGGTGACACCAGTATTATAAAACCAGTATTATAATTCTGATCACTTAATGATTTATGTTGCATTTGAAGAATTCCTTTCCATGATTTGAGGAAAATGCAGGTTTCAAGAGGCAGCACAAGCATTTGCCCTCAGTGTCGAAAGTTTCATAGATCTGTTTGTTTTTTCTTTACATTTGTTTGTTTTTTTTAGTCCCAGCAGTTGCTAAAAAAAGGGTTGCCCTCTCCTCTCATTTCTATAGCCCCACCTCCATCTTACCTGTGTCTCTTTGACTTTTTTTCCCAAATGCCTTGAATTACTCAGTTTAGAAGCTTGGAGTTGCTCTTCCAACTCCCCACTCTTATCTACTGAGTTGAAATAGCTAAAATAAATCAACAGTTTTCAGTGTTCAAATCATATGAAGTTATATTTAACATCAATGTTTCTTCTTTCCTACTATTTTATATGTGGATTTTTTTGGGGGGAGGTAGATAACTTTTGAGTAAAGAAGCTTAAAAGACATTTTGAACAAAAATGTTCATGCAAATTAAATTGCAGCTAAAAAAGGAAAGGAGATAAGAATGTATTTGAAATAACTTTCCCCCACGCCCATTCTACTGTAAGTATATAGTGAAAAGAAGAGAAAACAAAATGGAAATTATCTGCATTTCCCCCCTTATTTGGATTTGGGTGTTTATGGTAGCTTAGAGACTGGTTCGTAACCAGGCATATTGGCTCTCATATATGAAAGTTATGCCTTGGATCTTATACTTAGGGATTGTGTGCTTTTGTTTTTAATTTGGTATGTTTTGCTTCCTCACTTGTTTTTGGCTTATTTTCTTGCCTACATTGCAGCAGGTGTTTGGGTGATGATAGCATCTAGAATAATTCTAGGAAAATGTGTAAATTAGTTGGAGAGCAGCAGGAGCTATCACAATATTCTGCCCCTCTCTGTAATTTAATTTAATCTGTTTAGGCACCATAGCTGTTATGTACTTGGGGCATTGTATTTTTCAGTGTGCATATGTGTGTGTGGATGTGTATGCGTGCACACACACATTTGTTACATTTGGTATGGGTGTTTTAACCAACACGAGAAGCACACAGAAAAATCTGCACTTTGCAGGGGGCATATACTGAAGTAGTCTAGAAGTGCTGGTCAAGGATGACCCCTTGGAGATATAGAAGCCAGCTCTGGTTTCTACAAATCAGAACAAGCATCAAGTCTTTTTCCTAGCCTGAAAGAAATCAGAATAAAGAGAAGAGGCAGCACCTTTATCAGGAGAGAAAAAAACCCAGCAAGAAATTTGCACACTACCTCCATGTCTCATTGGCCAGAATTGGGTCACAGGATCATCCATAGTTGCAAAAATGGCTGAGAAACCAAGATTTTTGCCTGTACAGTGGCCCCCACCAGCTCCCAGTGGGTAATAAGTGGAATCAAGCACAACTATCCTCTATATTGATAACTTGGACATTGACACCCAAAGGGTGTCAACACTAATATAATTCACAGGAATCTTTGATGGGTCACGTTCAACCTGACATCTCTAGCATTTCAAATTTCAAGGCTCCTAAGTCTGTATTACAGACAAACAGTAGGGCAGAGGGAGATTTGAACTCATAAGGAGTTAGACTTCTTAATTGAAATGGTAGCATAATAAATTTTATTTTGCAGCCATATCATCACCATGAAGGCAGTGGATGTAGATCAAGGTTCTGCATGCTATTTTTTGCTCCACATTCCTCATTTGTATGAACTATTTCTATTCTGTTTACATGAGGCATTGATCTCACTTCAATAATAAAATCTGACAGGTAGAATTATGATTCCCAAAAATCACAGGAGGAAGTTTTGAGTTAGACTGGTTTCCAACTTTTATCCTCTAAGACATTACCATAACCTCCTCTGTGTTAGTTTGTATTCTCAGAATCATGAATTTGTTTCCCACTTTCTTAGCCTCTGAATCTTTGTTCCTTTTCCAGACATTATATTACTCCTGACAAACTAAAATATTTTAAGTTGTATAATGAATATGAAATACTCATTATATAGCAGCTTGAGGAAAAAACAAATGAAAACTCTACTCAAGAACATGGAGGGCCTCCCCGGTGGCGCAGCGGTTGAGCGCTGGGTTGCGAGGCTGCCCGCAGCCTCTGCGGCGCCGGTTCGATCCCCGGCTGCTCCCCGGCCACCGCAGGAGGGTCCCACATGGCGCGCAGACCTCTCCTGCCGCCCGCTGCTCCCCTCAGCAGTGTACTTCGGTCCTTCTGCCTGCTCTGCTCCCCGCTCTGGCTCTGCTGAATTCTCTCACCCTCCTGCGTTTCTGACTGTACCCAGTGCATGTATAAAAAAAAAAAAACCAAAAACCAACAAATAAATAAATAAAATAAAAACATGCCTCTATAAAAAAAAAAAAGAACATGGAAATTTGGTATATACAGAAAATCACTCTCAAAGGCAATTGCATTAGACATTTCTGACTTATGCAGAGTCATGCTTTGATCACTCAGCTCATTCTTGCCACCACATTGTCATTTTTCATCCTCGTTCTTTCTCCTGTCCTACCTCCTTTGAGCACATTCTTCAGTAAAACTGATCTTGTGCCCACTCATTCACTTATTACCTTGTAACCATTTGCTATTACAACCACTAAAATCTAAGTACTATTAAATACTGGAATCTAATGTGATGAAACTTTGGAAATGCAGACACAGAGGAGAGTATCTGCATGAAACAATTCTTACCAAAATAAAAGTACAAAAATAGAGGAGAGAGAATATCTTTGAGGGTTTCCAATATTATTTCCTCTGCTGACACCAAGCTACAGGTGATACACGGCTATTTCATTTAATTTGGGCTGATTGCGACTAAATGAATGTATGTGTGTGTGTGTTTACATGAATCAACTCAGGGCATAATAAAATGTGAGGATCAGTCACTGAAAATCATAGATGTTGTTTTAAACTTTACTTTTAGATGTTTGAAAGTAGAAATGATACTATTATGTTTGCTATTACTTTCCTTTAATTTGATTGATGTTGATAGGGAATTATTCTTCCTGGAATTTCCAGTGTATGATGTGTAGGAAGGTGGTTGAATTAGGGAAAATAGCAATAAACTGTTTTGGAATTCATTTTTTAAAAAAAGCCATAGGAGATCATTTAATATAGAAAGAAAAAGTATCTTCACTGGCTTAACCCAAAATATTGAAGAATATTAAAAATTACAGAAGGGATTTCTATACATTCCGTACTGAAGGAGCATGATTTAAAACTTCTACAATTGCTAACTGGATCTAGTCCCCAATTTGCTATCTCATAACTAAAACACAAGTATGAGAAATTTGATACTGATTTGGGCTGAAACCCTTCCTTGATTTTACTAGTCTAAGGTCCCCTTCTGTGTGGGTTGATTGCGTTATAAAAACACATTGAAATCTTTACCCCCATTACCTGTGAATGAACTTATATGGCAACAGGCTCTTTGCACATGATCAAGTTAAGATGAAGTCAGTAGCTTATACATCCAGTGTGACTGGTGTCCTTATATAAAGGAGAAATTTGAACCTAGAGACAGACACATACACAAATGAACATGAAGGATGCCAAATGAACATGAAGGCAAATATCAGGATGACTTATATACAAGCAGAGGAATGACGTTTCCAGCAAACAACCACAAACAAGGGAAGGTGGATAGAACATATGCTCCCTCATAATACTCAGAGTTCCCAGCCAGCCTACACCTTAATGTCAGATTTCTAGATTCCAGAACTGAGGCAGAATAAATTTCTATTATTAACTGACCCAGTTCATGATACTTTGTATGGTGGACCTAGCAAATGAATGTAAGTCCCAATCAGGAATGTTAGTTTTCCTGTGGTAGCCAGTGGTCCCCAGTGGCTGTAGGCTGCTCTCTGCTCCAAGCAAGACTTGAGGAGAAGCCTCTCAAAACTTGAGTCCCCACCTTAAGTGTATGAAACTGGGAGAGTGTGAGGACATGGGATAACTCCAATGTTCAGTCTTTAGGTAATACCCAGTCTTTAGGTAAGACCCAGAAAGGGTATTAGGCTTGACTTTCCACACTGATAGTGTGCCTGTCCTTGACATACCCATAGAGATAAATTTAGTTGAATAAAATTAAGAATATAAACTCTATAATAATGTATAAAGGTATCCCTTTTTCCTTTCTGATGGAGTGTAGACTGGAACCCACTAGTTGATTTGTTTCCTCATATTACCTGAGATTATTATATTTTTATTTTATAAATTTTATTTTTATATTCCCCATACAATTGCAACCTCTTTATTTTGACCCCTCCCCTCCCCGCCCCCCACCCCTCATAGAGTGTCTCTGGTTCATAGTTTTTGTTGATTTTGATTTTCACTTTCTTATAGTTATTCATTTTCCTGGTCCCTTATTTAAGTTTTCTAGATTCCTGCTATGAGTGAGACCATCCGATTTTTTTCTTTTTCTTTCTGGCTTATTTTGCTGAGCATGATCCCTTCCAGTGCCGATTATTTTCTTAATACTCAGGTGATAAGACTTAAAATGGATTTTGTACAGGTTTTCAAAAAATAGTAGTTATCAGAGACACCATGGAATATAGTCAATGGACTAGATCTTTGAGTCATTGCTTCCCTCAGGCACACAAAGGATACATGTCTAGAGGAAGCAGCCACATCTGGAATGGAGCTGGGTTGTGAGGATCAGTGTATTAGCAAGGAGGGGAGCCAGAAATCACTGGAAAGGGCAGGAGAGGAGGGATATATGCCCTTTCCTGACAAGGGATTCATGCATTTGCAGCTGAATTTCAAAGTCCTTTCTCATGTTGCTTTCCACTGGTGACTCTGTAGGCTTAGAAAAACTTGGAACAGTCCACTTGGGGATGAACATTCCACTATGAGGAGGAAGAATCCACTATGGGATGTCTGCCATTTAACATACATTTTTAATCCTGAAAATGTGTAAAAGCTATTTTGTAGACAATTAGGACCAACTTCTCTTATTTTTTAATCTGCTGTTATGAAATGTTCCTTGTATTATTTATTTCATCTCAGATTAGACAACTCTCATGCTCTTCTTTGTTGTTGATAACCTGGAAGATGTACTCCATGATGTCTGATTAAAATATCACTTTGAGAAAGAGCACTTGTGCCTAAATAATTTCTCATTTATTTGCTAGTGGAGTGAGTGATATTTCTAAGGTGATTAACTAGAAAATTTCAGAAATGAGAATGGCCTATTATAATAGGTTTTCACATAATTGCAGTCCTAGTAAAAACATCTATATGCTAAGCTTCACATATTTTTTTAAGATCTGTTGCCCTTCTCTTTGAAATAAAACTGTAGTGTATGACTTTATAACTATAAACTGTTTCTCCTCTCTAACCTATTTTTGGTGCTTTTTTGCCAGTAAAAATATTTCCAACATATATAATAATAATGTTAATGATAATGATCATAATATTTGTTTTTTTAAAAAGATTTATTTATGCATACAAGAACTGGGGTACAGGACAGAGGTGCGGGGGTGAAGGGATTCACCAGAGACAGAGCGGGGAACAGAACAGGCAGCTGACCAGCCCCGGCCCCATCTTGAAGAGTACCTAGGTCCAGCCAGTAGCTGGCCAGCCCCAGGCTCAGCCTGCAGAGTATCTAGGTCCACCAGCAGGCTGGTCCCGGGCAGACTGCAGGCTGCTGAAGTTGACCAGCTGGCAGGCCCTGGGCGCAGCCAGAAACTGCTGAGGTCAACAAGTTGGCTGGCCCCAGGCACAGACTGTAGAGTACCTAGGTTGACCAGCAGGCCTGCCCCAGTTTCAGTCTGCAGAATACCTAGGTTGACCAGCTGACCATCCCCAGACAGCTTGGAGACTGCTGAGGTTGACCAGCAGGCCAGCACCAGGCAAAGCCTGGAAGCTGCTGAGGGTAACCAGAAATCTAGCCCCAGTTTCTGTGTGCAGGCAACCAAGGTCCAACAGTAAGCCAGCTCTGGGCTCAGCCAGGAGGCTGCAGTGGTTGACCAGCTACCTGGTCCCGGGTTCAGTTTGGAGGCTGCTGAGTTGACTCTCAGGCTCAACCTGGAGGCTACCTTAGTTGGCCAGCAGGTCAATCTGGGATCATCTGGAGGCATTTGAGGTCGACCAGCTTTCTGGGTGCTGGTACAACCTGTGGGGATTGCCTGGAGGATGCCGAGGTCAATTAGCAGGCTGGTCCCAGGCTTAGCCAGGAAGCTGCTGAAGTTGACCAGCAGGCTTGCCCCTGGCTCAGCCTTGCCCCAGCCTGAGTGCTTAGGTCGATCAGCTGACTGGCCCCAGACACAGCCTGCAGGCTGCTGAAGTCGACCAGCAGGCCAGCCCTGAGCAAAGCTTAGAGGCTGCTGAGGTAGACCAGAAGTCTCATTCCAGGTTTAGGGTGCAGGTGGCCAAGGTCAACCAGCTGGCTGGCTTCAGGCTCAGCCTGCAGAGTATCTAGGTCAACCAGCTGACCGGCTCCAGACAGCGTGGAGGCTGCTGTGGTCGACCAGCAGGTCAGCACTGGGTAAAGCCTGAAGGTTGCTGAGGCCGACCAGAGTCAGGCTCTGGGTTCAGGGTGCAGCAGCCAAAGTTGACCTGCAGGCCCCAGGCAAAGCACAGAGGCTGCTGAAGTCGACCAGAAGTCCCATCCCAGGTTTAGGGTACAGGTGGCCAAGGTCGACCAGCAGGCCAGCTCCAGGATCAGCCTGGAGGCAGCCGAAGTCGACCTTTTGGCTGGCCCCGGGCTCAGCCTGGAAGCTACTGAGGTTGACCAGTAGGCTTGCCTCAGGCTCAGCCAGGAGAGTATCTAGTTCAAACAAGTGGCCGGCCCTGGGCTCAGCCTCCAGAGTACCTAGGTCTACCGGCTCACCTGCCCCAGGCACAGCCTAGAGGCTGCTGAGGTCAACCAGTAGGCCGACCTTGGGCAAAGCCTAGAGGCTGCTGAGTTAGACCAGAACTCTGGCCCCAGTTTCAGCATGCAGGCTTCCAAGGTTGACCAGCAGGCCAACCCTGGGCTCAGCCAGGAGGCTGCTGAGGTTGACCCGCTGACCAGCCCCAGTGGACACAGCTGAGGTTCACCAGCTTCCTGGCCTCAGGTTCAATCTGTAGGCTCCAGTGTTTGACCAGATGACTGACCCTATTCACTGTCTGTGGGCTGTCGATGTTGACCATCTGTCCAGACTGAGTCTAAAGAGTACTTAGCTTACTGGCCCCAGGCACAGCTTACAATGTACCTAGATTGACCAGCTGGCCGGCCCCAGGTTCAGCCTACAGAGTACCTAGGTAGACCAGCTAGCAGACCCCAGGCACTGCTCTGAAGCTGCAGAGGTCGACCAGCAGGCTGGCCCCAGGTTCAACCTAAAGGCTGCGGAGGTTGACTCCTCGGCTCAGCCTGACCCCAGGTTCAATTTGGAGGCTGCAGGGACTCAGCTTGGTGGCTGCCTCTGTTTACCAGCTGGCCAGCCCCACGCTCAGCCTGCAGAATCCCTAGGTTGGTCAGCTGTCTGGCGTTGGTGTCAGCCTTGAGGTTACGCAGTTCAAACTGCATGCCTTGCCATCAGTCTGCCTGTTCTGTTCCCCGCTTTGGCTCTGGTGAATTCTCTCACTCTCCTGTGCTTCTGACTGTACCCAGTGCTTGTATAAATAAATAAATAAATAAATAAATCTTTAAAACAAACAAATAAACAAACAAACTGCATGCCTTGGCTATTGGCTCCCGTGGTTTGACAATGGGCCAGCCCCAGGCTCTCCCTGATGACTCCTAAAATTAACTGTAGCCCGATCAAGACCCAGATGTGGACTCAGCCTGGAAGTTACCGAGGCCAAAACTCTGGCTGAAACTGGTCTCAGCCTTGAGGATCCTCAATTTGGAATGTGGGCATTACACAGAACTATTATGGAACCCAGACCTAACTTGGAGGCTCCCAAGTTGAATAGCTGGTCAGTCTGTAGGATATAAAAAATATATCTAGCTTCATTTAGCTATATTTAGCTTCATATATTAGATATATATTAGCTATGCATATTTAGCTAAATATATACTTAGCTTCAAATGTGTTCAGGTTTCCGGTCAACTTTTGCACAATTCCCATTAATTTTTTTAAAAGATTTATTTATTTATTTATACAAGCACTGGGTACAGTCAGAAGTGTGGGAGGGTGAGAGAATTCACCAGAGCCAGAGGGGAGAGCAGAGCAGGCAGACTGATGAAGTACACTGCTGAGGGGAGCAGCGGGCACGGCAGGAGAGGTCTGTCGCACCATGTGGGATCCTTGCTGGTGGCCGGGGATTGAACCAGTGCTGCAGAGGCTGCAGGCGGCTTCGCAGCCCAGCGCTCAACAGCTGCACCACCATGGGAGGCCCTCTTATTAATTTTCAATGACAATTTGAAGGCAGCTATTTTTCAGAAGCATCCTCTGATCCTTTGGTCAGATAGCATCTTTCCCTCCTCTGTTTTCCCATCACCTATGTCACCTCTTTGTTATAGTTCTTGCTTCTTCTGCCCTGTGCTTTGGCATCAGTTCCCTCCTTTTGATTGATTACAAAGAGTTTCCCTGAGGTCTTGTATATAAAACTCAGTTACTAAACTCTTTTCCAATTGAATGGAATTTAAAACTTATGAATATTTGGGGTTTTGTAAAAAAGTATATGTTTCCTGTGGCTGCTGTCTTAAATTACCACAAAGTTGGTGGTTTAAAAAAACAGAAATTTTTGTAAGTCAAATGGGTGACTGGATAAATAAGATTTGGTATACACACCCACACACTCTCTCTCTCAATGAAATACTACAGAAACTATTTAAAAAAAGAGTCTTTTGCCACAACATGTATGGAGATTCTTTCTATATCCTAGTCTTTTGCCACAACATGAATGAAGAGTGAGATGATTATGCTAATTGAAGTCATAAATTGAAAGACAATACCAGATGGTTTCACTCATGTGTGGAATAAAAATAGCCAAAGCAAATAAAATAATAAAAATAACAAAAGTTTCAAAAAAAAAAGGTAGAACTTTATCAGCAGTGGAAACTAAGCTAGCACAGTTCCAGAATCCACAGGCTTAAAATCAGCATCACTGGGTCAAAGTCTAGCTCTTGCCAGAATTGCTGGGAAGTGTCTCTTCTTTACCTCTTCCAGCTTCTTGCATTCCTTGGTTTTTGGCTCCATTACCACAATCTTTGCCTCTGTCTTCTCATTGCCTACTTTGTATGTGCAATTTCCCTTTGACTCTATCTTATAAGAGCTGTTGTGATGGCATTTTAGGTCCTACTTGGGTATTCCTGAATAATATCCTTAACCCTAATCACATATGGATAGACCCGTCACCATTCACAGTTTCCAGGAATTAGAACATAAGGATCTTTGGGGATATTATTCAGCTGATTACAGGCATATAGCATTTAATTCAAGGAAATACAATGTGTTATGTTGATTCTGTTTTTCTGTTTGAAAATGAAAGCCAGGGTAAAATAAAAGGCAGTATCTGTGTTGATAAGGATTTGTGATAAGGGATGAAGAAATACATAAGCCATTTATGGAACACAATTTACATTCAATAAAATGGAACACTCTTGTAAGTGTTCCAAAAAATTTTAATTATTGTATACACACCCATATAATCACACCTATAATCAACATGCAGAATATTTTTTATACCCCCACAAAGTTCCCTTGTATTCTTTCTGTCTACTTCTTGTCACTATAGATTTGATTTGTCTTTTCTAGGGTATTATAGAGATGTAATAATGCAATATAATTCTTCCCTTTACTGTAATGCTTTTGAGATTCATCAGTGTTGAATCTCAAAATCCCTGTTTCATGGATCCAACTTCCAAAATTTCTGGTTTGAAGCCATTATAAATAAAGCATCTGTGAGTATTTGTGTTTAAGTCTTTGTGTAGGTGTATGTTTGTCTATTTTACTCCCTGTAGACTCTGTCTATTATTTGATTTTCCACAACTTCAGAGAGTCATGTCTTAAAATGGACAGTCAGGGATAAACTTTGCAATAAATGTGGTGACAGTATTTGTAGGACTTTCTGCCTTTCATGTTTCTATTATGGAGACACAGAGAACAGTCGCTTCAAAGAAAGAATCCTATTTCTCTTTCAGCTAGGATTTAATCCTTTCAACTAACCAAACAGACAGTAGATTCCATTGAGAAAACAAAAGAAATTGGAAGGGATGTGAGAGCTTGGAAGAATAGGCAAGTAATTATCTGACTCAATCAGAGAGAGAACTAACCTTAATGGGGTATTGCTTGCTAAATTAAGCTGCAGGGAATCAAACATGTGAGTCTAACTGGAGATGTAACCAACTTTCTAAGCCACAAAAAGTTCAGATTCAATTAGTGTTCTTTGTCTCTCTTGCCATAGAACTCTTAGAGGAGCCCCTAGGCAGATGGTGTTAATATGGAACCATCAATCAATCATATGGTTGATTCTTTTTCATGCTGCAAGTCATTTGATGATGAATTAGAATCAACAATTCATGGATTTGCACAGATGCTGTGTCTGAGTGGTTGAACGGTTAAGAGAATATTGAGGCTAACCTAACCCTAGCTTCTAACTTAGGTTCTTATCCCAAGAAAGGTAAAGAATGCATTGTCTCCAAGAGGAGGAAGGTAGAATCACATGTTTTAGCTGCTATGGCAACAGGTGCCATTTATATCTTATGGTTTTGTTCTTTGAGGAAATCTTCTCAGTAGCAGAAATGGGGATAGGATAGGAGGGGGATTGGAACATGTGGTTCCAAGACCTTCTGGTCCAACCTCTGTGCAGAGGATTTAATAGCAATAAAGCCAGAATTCCCAGCATAGGGAATTTCCATTCCCACCACTAATTATATATACATACCAAGTTATAGCTGAGAAATTTAGAGGCATTCTAAACCACAGTGTCTTTATCCAATTTTCCCCTGATAAATAAAAAATAGGAACTTATATTAAATATAAACACCAGGTATCTTACTATGATCCCAATAGCAACACATTGAACTGTAAGAGATAATACCACTGTTTCAATGGAAAAAATGAGCAAACACAATTAAAGACAAATTGTTTTTGGAGTAAACACAGGGTGATTATAACATGACTAGAAGTAGAAGGACTGAGATCAGACTAGGTCTGGGAAGAGTCTTTCTGATGCTACACAGTGTGAAATCTCAGCAGGGAGAAACAGATTCAGAAGAGGATGCACCCCCAGAAATAAAGTTTGCCACATATTACCTGATTCATGATCTGACATTGTTCATATTTAGACTTTCCTTGGGGATTTTGGCAGGGGTTATAACACATCCTAAAAGAAGATGAATACATGGAATTGTTGGCAGATCTATCTGCGAGCCAATGTCCACATTAACTTGGGATTTAACATCATCATCACCAATGTCCCCTCACCCTGACAAGCTTGAAATGATACCTGACATCTGACATAATGTGAAGTATTTTTGTATGATGATGTTAAAGGAAAATTTAACCTAGAAACACTGAGAGAGGAGGAATAAAATCCTGAAGAAAAAATACATGGTTTTCAGTATTTTAATAGTGTACTCAGTTGATACCAGGCTTTGTCAAGGTAGCAAAGAACTGGTTTGCCGAGAAAACTTGTCCTCTTCCATTTTTATAAACAAGACTACAGAGGTGATAATAGAGAATAGGGTAACAGGTAGAAGAGAATTGAGGAATTGAGTTGCTGAGCACCTACAATGTGGCAGATACAGGGCTGATGTTTTATATCTGGCATCTCATTTAATTATTTTAAACACATGCTTATCCCTATTTTTCCCCCAGAAACTGTTAGGAAATTGAGGATAAGCGATATTATTCAACTTGATCAAAAGTCATGTATCTAGTACACAGAAGAACCAAAGATGGAGTCCAGGAGTGGTAAACTTCACAATCCTTGACTTTCTAGGTCTTTCAAGAAGGTTAGAGAGAATGTTTGGAAAAGAGTGTAGGATTCTGGAGTCAAAGATTCTAAGACTTTGGGGGACGAGATCAGAATGAACTTATGAAACCACAAAACTGGCAGAGGGATCTTACAATTCAAGAAAACAAGAGGCTGGTATTAAGTGCAGGATGTTAGTGCAGAAATAGATAGAACTGAAAGTCTTGAAATTCATTTTCTGTTCCCACAAAGAATCTGCTCCTGAGAAGTTGAGTGATCCAAGGGACGAGCCCTTGAGACTGGATTCTATTCTTGGCTCTTCCCCTTCCATGTCATGTGATTGTTCTCAGATTTCCTTGTGCATAAATTGGAGCTAATAATACTGCAGTTATTGGGATAGGATGGAGATGGAAGCTTGTAACAATCAGCACAAGATGGACAGTAGCACCATCTGCAAGAGACTTGGAAACCATGTAAGCCAATCATTGTGGTCAGAGGGCTGTGAATTCTGAGAGAGAACTATAGGAAGCAGAAGTCTAATCAACCGCATTGTAACTGGAGAGTCTGGACAAGGCTGTGCAGAGTGAAAGGCCAATAAATCATGAGTGCTTTCCTGTTCTGTCCAAAGGGAGAGCACGCTGTTTTTTAGTTTTTAGACTAAGAACTGTTCAACTCTGAATGAAAAACCTTTTAAGGCCTTTTTGCCTTGTGCCATGCTCACCAAAGGGCCCCAGGATCATGAGTGATTGTGTGTGTGTGTGTGTGGCTGCTGTTATACTGAGAAGGGGTGATAAGGTTTCTGCTCAATTTAAAAACATATTCCTCCATTCTTATTAGTTACCTGTACTAGATAGCAAATTATCCCTCAAAACTTGTTAAATATTATATCACAGTTGTGTGGGTCAGGAATCTGGGCTGCAGTCAAGATAAAGGCAGAAGCTGCAAAATTCAACTCAAATTCAGAGTCTTCTATAAGGTTGCAGTCAAAATAAAGGCAGAAGCTGCAAAATTCAATTCAAATTCAACCAGAGCAGGATCAGCTTCTAAGTTCATTCCATTGTTGTTGGCAAGATTCAGTTCTCTGCAGGCTGCTGGGCAGAAGACCTCAGTTCCTGGCTGGAAGTGTACCAGAGGGTGTCCTCACTCAGTTCCTTGCTTGGTGACACATTTCATCACAGAAGTAAGTCAAAACCCAAGAGAAAAAAACGCCAGCTAGAGAGAAGTCAGTCTTTCGTTACCCAATAATGGAAATGATACTGCATCACTGTGGCTGTTTCTGTTCATTTGAAGAAAGTCACTAGATCCAGTCCACACTCAAGGGAAAGGGATCCATCCATGGGCATAAATGCCAGGAGACATTTATGGGGATTCACATCAGAAGTTGCTTTAACACTGAGCTATCTACAAACTGCCCTAGCAAAGACAGACATTCATCGCGACTACTAAAAACTGTAGATGATTTCTTAGAAAAGATCTGAAGTCCTCTTTGCTCTGTCAAATATCCTCTCTGTAAATGGCAAATTTAGCTGTTTGTTTTTCAATAAATGAATGACACCAAGTGAATCATCCCTTCTCTTGTTATTTAGGGCAATCAAATCAAGCAGCCATTCTGTAGTCTTGCTCTGACCATGCCCACCCGCATCGCCCTCTCTTTGAGAAACCAACTTCTGAGCAAGCCCAAGTGAGTAATTTAAGCTGAGGTCCTTTGACATATGGTTTTCAAAGTCTATTTACGCTCCAGGTGGGCCAATAACCTTGATTTTTGGCAGCGATCTCTGAGGAAATGATGGAAATATTTTATCGCGGTTTTCAGCCAGCGCTCTTGTGTTGCTATTTCAACTTTGAATTAAGGGATGAGTTGAGGTTGGAGAGATTTTGCATCATGGGGGAGAAGGCAGAGATATTTTTTAAGTCTCAGCTTTATAAATAATAGGGGCTTCATTCTAGTACTTTGGCAGAATGGGGGATCAATCAAAACTATGTTTAACCTAGGAGAGTTTAAGTGGGATAACAAGAGTCATGTTTAACTAATGCCTGTATTAATGAGAAACTGAGGAGAAAGTCTTCCTGTCTAGAGTGTTGGCATGTGAATACCTTGCCATTTTGGTTTAGAGGAATAAAACCTCTGAGTGTATTTTTTTTTTTTTTATAGAGGCATGTTATTTATTTATTTATTTTATTTTATTTATTATGTTTGTTTGTTTTGTTTATACATGCACTGGGTACAGTCAGAGGCGCGGGAGGGTGAGAGAATTCACCAGAGCCAGAGCGGGGAGCAGAGCAGGCAGAAGGACCGAAACACACTGCTGAGGGAAGCAGCGGGCGGCAGGAGAGGTCTGCGCGCCATGTGGGACCCTCCTCTGGTGGCCGGGGAGCAGCCGGGGATCGAACCGGCGCCGCAGAGGCCGCGGGCAGCTTTGCAACCCAGCGCTCAACCGCTGCGCCACCGGGGAGGCCCCTGAGTGTATTTTTTTTTTAAATCACTAGTTGCATATCAGAGTTACTGACTTAGGCAATTTCCATATTTTAGAAAATAAGAATGGTAATGCAAAGTATTTAGATTATTTTCTGGGTAGTCTGTACTCTCAGGTATACAAAAATCTTCACAGGATCCCTCAAAGAGGACCACAGGAAAGAAAGAGGTTGATAATTGTTAAGATTTTATGGAGATGCTATGTGGGGATCCATTTTTTGCACTCAAATTTGGAACACCACACTAAATCCTATTTACATCCCATTTTTGCTGTGTAGTTGATGGGAGATCTGGAAGCACAAGAACATAACTTTCGGGATGGCTGATTTATTTATTTTTTTATTTCAAATATTTTTTAATTAATGACATATCACTATTTTATTTATTTATTCATTTATTTTAAAGATTTATTAATTTTTGCATACAAGAACTGGGGTACAGGCCAGAAGTGTCAGAGTTGAGAGGATTCACCAGAGACAGAGTGTGGAACAGAACAGGCAGGTCTACTGAAGTACACTGCTGAGGGGAGCAGCGGGCGAGTCAGGAGAGGTCTGCTGTGCCATGTGGGTTGCTCCCTGGTCGGGGATTGAACTCGTGCTGCAGTGGCTGTGGAGAGCTTCACAGTGCTGTGTCTTAGCCCCTTGTGCCCCGACATATCATTATTTTAATTAATTAATGATACACCTTTATTTAAAATCCTTTTTTGTTTTTCTAAAATACAGGATTCCTTCCCTCAGGTGTGGTCACCATAGTTTTCTCACCAACAACACTCTCAGCAAAGGCCAATTTAAATGTCATTTCAGTAATTTGCCTTGAGTGCTAAATGTGTCATGTGAAGCCTTATAATGATTATTAATTCCTCTGCAGATAATGGTTATTTTCTAGATTGGCCTTTGGGTCACATTTCCACACAGCCATTTTGTGCCAGATTCTGTCCTTTGCTATGTTCGGAATATAAATCTAGTGAAAGTCTTTGGTTATCTTGGCTGCCTTACAACCTGAAGAGGCACAGAGCTGATAAACCAGCACAATCCTGGATTAGGATCAAGAGCTATGAACACAGATTCTGGAACTAATATAACTAGGCTAAGTCATAGTTCAGCCACTTATCAGGAATGTGGCTTTGTATATGTTATTTAACTAATTTTATTCCTGTTTTCTCAACTATGAAATGATGGTGATACACTATCTGATAGGATTATCGTCAGGACAAAATGAATTAATATATAAAACTCTGAGTGTAGTGCTGATTACCCTGTAAGTTTCCATTAAATATTACTCATTTTTGTTTCTCTGTGGTTTAGCTTCCCTGTTCAACCTTGCTTCAATATCCTCATCTATAAAATAAACCTAGTGTCATTTGCTCTGCTAATAAGTTTATCAGGAGGCTCAAATAAAAGCACTTACAAATGTGTGCTTATTAATGAGATGTGTTTTCTAAGTTCAAGCTCAGTAGAGGGTTAGGTGTGTGCTTATAAATACCCAGGATTGCCTGAGAGCAATCTAACAGCTCTGTGGAGTTATGCTGTGTGGCATCTGGAATCTCTGAAAAGGACCATGCTTTCTATTTACTGTTGAAAATGGCGTAGTTTCTCAGTCTCTGCTTTGTTATTTGGAATATAGAGATAAGAAAGCATTTTATTAAGTTGGAGGATTAAAGGAGAACATATATTTAAAGTACCAATATCTAGAAGGTACTCAGTCATCTTTTGCTGATTTCAGAAGAAGTAAAACGTGGATGGAGTGCCTTGGAGGAAGGGCATTGGATGCCAACAGGGAGACTCATTTACTTAAACCCTAACGGGACAACTGGGACCTCCCCAGAGCTGTGGATAACCTGAACGCAGAGCGCTGTACTTTCCAATTCTGTTATTTCATGTTTAGTCTCTTGCCGCTTGCTGCCCCCCATCAGTTCTCTGCTGAAACCAAAGGTGGGCAAATTAACCAGCTCAGAATTGGTCCTGGAATCGTCAGAGGAAAGATGGGTGATAGTTTTCTCTGGTGGTTCTGGAAGTTGGGTTTCCTTAAGTTTTGTGAGTTGGGGCATGAATTACTTGAATATTTACTATCCAAATGATTCTCGCTCTTGAATAGACTGTCTCCTTCATGCTTCTTTGGCTTATCAGTTTCAGTTTTGGTCACATCTGAATAGTGTTCAGGTGACCCATGGAATATTTTTTTAGACCTACTTTTCTTTGCTTTCCCCATGGCTGGAGAATCTTAAGCCAGAAAATGTTTCAGGAACCACTTGGTCCAATTCAGTTCACCCTGCACATCAGTCAGTGGTCCTCTACCAACTCTTTAACCACTGGGTTGTAATTTCCTTCAAGATGCCAATAGTCCTGCCGTGATCCAACTCAAAAAGAATGTGTGCCACAATCCATGGTCACGTGGCCTCTTTTAGTCTTTTGGTTTTGATGCCCATGAGTTACACTATACCAGGAATATATCCCTATGATGTTCTTTGAAGCTTCATGAAGCCAGAAGGAGGGACAAGTAAGAAGGATTCTCTTGATCTTTCAGCAGATCCTAAGACAGATTGTTTTTCTATTTTCAAGAGTCATGATTGATGATGAACATTGATGGTAATTGAAAGGAAACAATAAATTAATAGCCAGAAGCATATTGATGGGTCAAGAAATTAATTCATTTAGTGGAAAGGTTAATTAATTGGATGCTTATATGATACAGACATCTCAAGGTGATATTTTAATTAACTGTTTTATCACTAGTAAGGAGGATAAGAGAGAAGAGTATATTAGATCACAGGATTTCAAATCAGTGTTTTTGGTTACACTCTCTCTAACTCTGACTAACCCTGGTGAGAGAAGGAGAAGCAATTTCCTGACAATCTTTGAGAAGAGGAAGCAAAGACATTCCAACAGCTCAGCTTCAGCTTATTAACCTTGTACGCTAGGCATACCCTTCATTTCCCTACTGCCTATCAACATTTGCAGTGAAAGAATTAAAGATATGCAGGAGCTCTTCTATTCTTGGATTAAAATGGATTTATTATACTTGTTAATTGCAGAAAAAAGACTTGGCTCCCATTAAATGAATTCTAGACAACAAAAGATGTGCACAGACACAGGAGTCAATTCATTGCATTCTGACACAGAATACAAACCCCATTAAGAAGATCATATGCTAAAAATTTTTTAGAAAAAGTGAAGCTCAGTGTTGTCAGCAAAAGTCACATTTTTGTTACCAGCAGTAATGCTAATGATGGTTTTCAATAAAAACACTTAATCAAGATTATTACCAATGAAACTTTTCAGTCTAAAAAATTAATTTTCATACATGTTATTACATGTACTTTATATAGGATTATTTTGTGTAAATAGTGCTACCTTGTGTCAGATTATCACCTTTCACCTTGAAATCTACCCTTCACTACCCTGCTTCTTTGCCTTTGTAGATGCTGGAGTAAGATGTGTAAATATTTCCCCTGTGCCAGTAGACGGTGCTAGAGAGACACTGCTAGGAAAAAAGGGGGGCTTCTGTTTTCTGGTGAGCTGGCTCTTGCTTGGCTCCTGTAGTACATAGTGACCTGTAGTGTATTGGACACTAGTGATGCTCATCTTCAGCTGGTCAGTTCTGGTGCCAGCATTGGTCCACCTGCACTCCAGCAGGAGGGTTGCTGTTTGCCCTGCTTGTATTTTGTATTTCGCTGCCCTCCAGCCTCAGTCCAGCAACTATGGACATCTCTGATTCAGGCAAGCAGCAAACTTCTCTGCCATTCATGAGCTCTGTGTACACCTTCTCCAACAAAGCTTTGATCCTTGAAGACCCTTCTTCCAAATTTGTTCCTTCCTTGGAAACTCTCCCTTCACCATTCAGTAGTTTGCATTCTCTCATCTCTTTAGGAGCTCATCCTCCCTAAATAATTAATGATTTTTACATTCAGTATTTCTTGTTCAAATTAAGGTATGGCTTCTGCCTTTTTACTGGGTCTGATTCTGCTGGTCATTGGTGCTTGTTAATATCTGGTGTGCACATAATACTCCCTTCATGTCCAAGGCACCTGTGACAAAGCTAAGGCTTTGTCTTTGCCTCTGCAAGGTGTAGGCCAAGTATACTGAGGGGTTAATGTCTCTGGGATCATCCCTTAGCCATTGACAGATGAGAGATAGAGAATATTCTAGGTTCTTTCTCCTCAGAAAGGGCAACTCGATATCATGTTCTACAATATTTCCCACAACTAGTAGTTCCACTGAGTCCAGTTGCTCATGATTATCTGCTCAATTATACATTTCTTAGTGGCTTCCATCCCCTATTTGTCTCATGTTCCCAATTCTCTTTCTGTGTTTCCTGAAGTCATCCCTTAAAGGATTTCATTGAAATTTTAATTTTAGAGAAATCAAGATAAAATTCTGGGGAAAGTCAAATGAGGGCATCCCATTTCAGAGATGAAGGAATGACGAGTCTAAGAATTGTCTTGTCCAAAGTCAAATAGTCAAGGAGTGGAGTTAAAAGCTCAGTTCACCTCAGTCCAGATTTCATATTTACATTTATCTCAGAAAATATCTCTGTTAATATTTTAATTACATATTAGATAAATTCAGACCTATTAACTTGCTTTAAATATGGAAATAAGGGCGGCGGAGCAACATGGCGGCAAGGAGACTCTGCGAGTAAGATCTCCCATTAAAAAAAGTTAATAGGGAGGAAAAGCGGCAGGTCCCAGTGAGAACTGGGACACGGAAGATAAACGGGTGACTCCAGCAAACTACCCGAAGAAGAAAGTGGCCATAAAAGAGGACGAGAAGGGAGGGAAGCGCAGAACCCTGCTCCCCTCCCCCACCCACAGAGGCGGCACTCTCTGACCGGCAGAGAGGAGGGAAACAACAAACCAAAACGGCCAACAAGAACAAACGACGCAGCAAGCGGGACTGTGAGTGGAAAGGAACTATTGCAGCCACCACACCCCGTGAACGGGAGCTGCGGAGAACCCTGCAGGATTCGCCGCGGCGGTGAGCGAACGGCTCCGGGCGCCATTAGAGAAGAACAAAGACCCCGGGAGACGCGCACACAGCCCGGGCTGCCGGTAAGCGTGCGCGGAAAAGCAGCGCGCTGGGCGCGCTTGAAAAGCAAGTGCAGACCGGGATCGCGGCTGCCCAGGTCCCCGCGCCTGCGACCTAGGCTTGCGGGGAGACGCGCGGAGGTCCTCACTGAGGTGAAGGTCCCTCCCTGAGTAAGCAGGAACCAGGCGCCCAGGCACGGGAGCGGTGCAAAAGGCGCCATTCCCGCGCCACTGAACTGGGCTACAGCCCGCGTCCTGGAACTGAGGGCTTTGGAACTGAGACCCGGGGCACGAAATTAGGGGCGTGGGTTCCCCACGACGGTGGGGCACAAGGCAGACACAGCACCACAAAGCTGTTGAGGTGTACCCTATCATTCCCGCTCTGTTGCCTGTCCCACGGGGTGGGGGGAGGCGAAAAACAGCCCCCCAAGGACAATAGGAGAGATCTCTGGCGCCACCTAGCGACCAGGAAAAAAAAGTCACTAACACCCCATAGAACAGGAAATTTCTTAAGAAATTTTTAAGCCTTCTGCTTGAAAAGGGCAGAAGGCTTCTGGAGGACCCAGTGACCAGCTGGGAAGTTAGCCCACGCCAGGCCCCTTCCGACCAGCAGTCTGAGCCCACAGAGGGAGCAGGCACCCACGTCCGGGGCAGACCGGGTGCGCAGAAGAGTGTGCCTGAAACCGGAGGCGCAAGGACTGCATCCCACTTCGCCATTTTAGAACAGGGACATTTCTTCAGTAAAAACTGCCTAAAACCAGCAGAAAGCTCCCCCAGAAGACAGAGATGGCTCCTGGAAGAGCCAGAGGGGAGCGGAGAAGTTCACCCAAGATACCAGTCAGTCCGAGCAACACAGTGTCCCAACGCATACGACAAATTAGAAAACAGACAGTAGGGAGTAGAAGAACCACACGCAACCTAACAACTCCTCAGGAAAGAAGCACACCACAAAAAGAAAACCACTCCCCAGATTGCAACGACAGCAACTTGGAAGAACTTCTGAGCCTTCCAGAAAGAGAATTTAAAATTGCCATGATAAAAAAGTGATAGATCAGAAGAAGGAAATTGAGTCCCTAAAGAGGGAAGTAAAAGAAATGCAGGAGATCAAAGAATTAATGGAGGAACTAAAGAACTCTGGGAAAAGCAATGAAAGCAGAATAGGTGAAATGGAAGAGCGAATAAGTACTCTTGAAGACACAGAAATAAAAAGAACCAAAACAGAAAAGGAAAGAGAAGTATGAAGGAAAAAGAATGAAGAAAGACTTCGGGAACTATCTGACTCCATGAGGAAAGGAAATATAAGAGTTATAGGAATTCCAGAAGGAGAGGCGAGAGATGTGGGAACAGAGAAAATATTCATGGATATAATTGAAGAGAACTTCCCAAATGCGAAGAAGGAGCTGAAAATTGATATACAAGAAGCAAGAAGAACACCAAACTTCCACGACAAAGGAAAAACACAGCAAGACACATAATAGTAAAGCTCCCAAGAATCCAGGACAAGGGAAAAAATAATGAAGCTGACAAGAGGGAAGAAACAGATAACATTCAAAGGAAAACCAATCAGGCTGACATCAGACTTCTCTGAAGAAACACTACGGGCAAGGAGAGAGTGGAGGGACATAGTCAACAGACTCCAAGAAAACAGATGCCAACCAAGAATACTCTATCCCGCAAAGCTCTCTTTCCTCCATGAAGAAAGAATATGGACCTTCCCAGACAAAGAGAAACTCCGGAATTTCATTGCGACTAAACCCCCACTCCAAAAAATACTACAAGGAATCCTAAAGCCAGAACCTCAGAGGGACGAATAACAACGAAAGAAGACCAAAAAAAAAAAAAAAGTTATCAAAAGAATAAATAAATAAAATCAAAGGAAAGACAAACATAATGGCAAATACAGATGCTAACATATCAATATTAACTCTAAATGTAAATGGACTAAACTCTTCAATAAAAAGACACAGAGTTGCAGCCTGGATTAAGAAACAAAACCCAACCTTTTGCTGTCTCCAGGAAACACATTTAGCTACAAAAGATAAAATTAGGCTCAAAGTCAAAGGATGGAAAACAAACCTACAAGCAAATGGGCCAAAAAAGAAAGCAGGAACAGCTATACTTATATCAGATAAAACAGACTTCAAACTCAAAAAAATAAAAAGAGACCCCAATGGTCACTACATTATGATTAAGGGGACAATACTTCAAGAAGAAATAACACTCATTAACATATACTCACCAAACAAAAGAGCACCAAAATATCAGACAACTGTTGTCCTCTCTGAAAACAGACATCAGAGAAAACACATACGTAGTGGGAGACTTCAACACACCACTATCAACAATGGATAGATCAACAAGACAAAAAATAAATAAAGAAACTAAAGCTCTAAATAAGGACCTAGAGCATTTGGGCTTAACAGACATCTATAGAACACTAAACCCAAAAAAAACGGAGTACACATTTTTCTCAAGTGCACACGGATCATTCTCCAGAATCGATCACATACTGGGGCACAAGACAAACATCAACAGATACACCAAGATTGAAATCATACCAACCATCTTTTCTGACCACGAAGGCATCAAACTAGAAATAAATCATAAAAAGAAGGCAAGGAACTACCATACCCTCATGGAGATTAAAAGCCACACTACTGGAAGACCACTGGACTAACGAGGAGATCAAAGAAGAAATTAAAAAATTCTTTGAATTGAATGACAAGGAAGACACCAATATCCTAAATGTATGGGATGCAGCAAAAGCAGTAATAAGAGGAAAATATATAGCAATAGAAGCTCACATCAAAAAACAAGAAAGAACTCAAAGAAACAACCTAATCTCGAAGCTCAAAGATCTAGAAAAAGAACAACAAAAAAAACCCCCAAAACCAGTAGAAGAAAAGAAATAATAAAAACCAAAGCAGGAATAAATGAAATTGAAACTAAAAAAAACAATCCAAAAGATCAATGAAACCAAGAGCTGGTTCTTTGAAAAAATAAATAAAATAAACAAACCCCTAGCCAGGCTCACAAAGGAAAAAAGGGAGAAAGCACAAATACACAGGATCATAAATGAAAGAGGAGAAATCACAACGGACACAGCAGAAATCAAAAGAATAATCAGTAACTACTATGAACAGTTATATGGAAACAAGTTCAACAATCTAGAGGAGATGGACAAATTCCTACAACTCTACAATCACTCAAAGCTAGATAAAGAAGAAATAGAACACCTAAACAGACCAATTACAAGCAGCGAAATTGAAATGGTAATCAAAAACCTTCCCAAAAACAAAAGCCCAGGACCTGATGGATTTACAAATGAATTCTACCAAACATTCAGAGACGAATTAGTGCCTATCCTTCACAAACTCTTCCAAAAAATTGAGAAGGAAGGGACAATACCAAACACGTTCTATGAAGCCAATATTACACTAATACCAAAACCGAATAAGGACAACACAAAAAAGGAAAACTATAGGCCAATCTCCCTAATGAACACTGATGCAAAAATCCTCAATAAAATTTTAGCTATCAGAATCCAACAATGTATCCATAAGATAATTCACCACGACCAAGTTGGATTCATTCCAGGGGCACAAGGATGGTTTAACATCCGAAAATCAATCAACGTTATCCAACACATCAACAAAAAGAAATATAAAAACCATATGATAATATCAATAGATGCTGAGAAAGCTTTCGACAAAGTGCAACACCCATTCTTGATAAAAGCCCTTGAAATTCTTGGGATACAAGGAACATACCTCAACATCATAAAGGCCATCTATAACAAGCCAACAGCCAGTATCATTCTCAATGGTGAAAAGCTGAAAGCAATTCCATTAAGATCTGGAACAAGACAAGGATGTCCACTCTCACCACTGCTTTTCAATATAATACTGGAAGTCCTAGCCAGAGCAATAAGACAAGAGAAAGACATCCAAGGAATCCAAATAGGAAAAGAAGAAGTCAAACTATCACTATTTGCAGATGATATGATAATATACATAGAGAACCCCAAAATCTCCACAGAAAAACTAATTCAACTCATCAATCAATTCAGTAAAGTGGCAGGATACAAAATCAACATGCAAAAGTCAGTAGCCTTCCTATACACAAACAATAAATCTGAAGAAGAAGAAATCAAAAAAACCATCCCTTTTGTTATCGAAACAAAAAAAATCAAATATTTGGGAATAAATCTAACAAAACAGGTAAAGGATCTATACAAAGAAAACTATAAAACACTGTTAAAAGAAATAGAAGAAGACACAAAGAAATGGAAAGACATCCCCTGCTCATGGATTGGAAGAATAAACATTATTAAAATGGCCATCCTACCAAAAGCAATATACAGATTCAATGCTATTCCAATCAAAATTTCAATGGCATTCTTCAAAGAAATAGAACAATTATTGATGAAATTCATATGGAATCACAAAAAACCCCGAATAGCCAAAGCTCTACTGAAAAAAAAAAGAAGGAAATGGAGGCATCACACTCCCAGACTTCAAACTATACTACAAAGCCATAATCATCAAAACTGCATGGTATTGGAACAAGAACAGACATACAGACCAATGGAATAGAATAGAAAATCCAGAAATAAACCCACAGATTTATGGTCAACTAATCTTTGACAAAGGAGCAAAGACTATGCATTGGAGCAAAGAAAGTTTGTTCAATAAATGGTGCTGGGAAAACTGGGTCGCTACATGCAAAAGAATGAAGCTTGACCACTACCTCACACCATACACAAAAATCAACTCAAAATGGGTTAAAGAACTAGACATAAGACCTGAAACCATAAAATACATAGAAGGAAATATAGGCGAAACACTACGGGATTTGCACATCAAAGACATCTTTACAGACACATCACCCAAAGCAGTGATAGTGAAGACAAAGATAAACAGCTGGGACTACATCAAATTAAAGAGCTTGTGCACAGCAAAAGAGACAATAACAAAAACAAAGAGAAACCCCACCAACTGGGAGAACATTTTTGCACCCAACACTAATGATAAAGGACTGATCACAAAAATCTGCAAAGAGCTGATGAGACTCAGCAACAACAAAGAAAATAATCCAGTCAAAAAATGGGCAGAAGAGCTAAAAAGAAACTTCTCTGAAGAGGAAATGCAAATGGCCAACAGACATATGAAAAAATGTTCAACATCACTTGTAATCAGGGAAATGCAAATCAAAACTACCATGAGATACCATCTCACACCAGTGAGAATGGCACATATTAAAAAACTAGCAACAACAAATATTGGCGAGGGTGTGGAGAAAAAGGAACTCTCCTGCACTGTTGGTGGGAGTGCAAACTGGTCCAACCACTATGGAGAGCTGTGTGGAGATTTCTGGACCTACTAAACATAGAGCTTCCATAGGATCCAGCAATTCCACTCCTAGGTATTTACCCAAAGGACACAGAAACATCAATCCCAAAGAGCACCTGCACCCCTATGTTTATAGCAGCACTGTTTACAATAGCTAAGCTTTGGAAACAACCCAAATGCCCAAAAATAGATGATTGGATCAAGAAGATGTGGTACATATATACCATGGAATATTACTCAGCATTCAAAAAAGATAAACACATGCAATTTGCAGCAACATGGATGGCGCTGGAAGGGATCATGCTCAGCGAAATAAGCCAAAAAGAAAAAGAAAAATACCGGATGGTCTCACTCATAGCAGGAATCTAGAAAACTTAAATAAGGGACCAGGAAAATGAATATAAGAAAGTGAAAATCAAAATCAACAAAAAACTATGAACCAGAGACACTTTTTGGGGGGTGGGGGGCAGGAGGGGAAGGATTGGGGTCAGAATGGGGCGTTTGCAATTGTATGGGGGAATATAAAAATAAAATTTATTATTTAAAAAAAAATAAATGATGAGAGACATAAAAAAAAAATAAATATGGAAATAAAATTGACAAGAGCAAAGTTCCAGAGAATTTGGGGCAACAGTTATGTAGACATCATTAGAATAAATATAGAACGTTTCTGAACTCCAAAAACTTTTTCTCATTATTTTGCGTTTGAAGGTGTGAACCTCTCTGCAATCATTTTACAGGTTATTAGTTATTTCCTATGAATGTGATCAAAACAGCATACAGCTGTCCACCTGGCTTATCTTTGCAGCTGGTTCTGTGTTGAAATATAAAGTCCTGGTTTCTGAACATAACAGCCATCTGTAATGAACAAGGGGAAAAACATTCTATTTGCTTTCTTTGGGACAGATCATCTGTGGTCTTGAGAGAGAAGCTTCTCATCCCAGCCATGGTTTGCCAAACCTGTAGTTTTGGCCTTTTGTTGTAACCAACACTATTCTTTACTAACGTTAGCCTTGTAAAATTGAGATACACTAATACTCCTAGAAATGAAAATTTTCACAAGGATATCATTTGGGTAAGCTGTGGAAAGAGGAATGATAGCAATGTAGGGGGACTGGTCACATTAGAAAGTGATATGTTTCATCTCATAGTCTGCTTTTAAAGCAAAGAGGAATATTTAAAATTGAAAGAAAATGATGAGTCTCCTGGAAGAAGGTTGATAATGAAACATGTCTTATTAAATATCTTCTTATAGTCAAACTCCTTCCTGCCTAAGACCCTCCAGTCCATGCTGCTTCCTTTGTTGGCCACACTAGAGTAGTAGTTTCAAACGTAAGCCGGCCTCAGAATCACCTGTTTATTGTGCCCCAGCCCTAGAGTTTCTAACTCTGTAGGTGTGGGAAGAGGTCAGAGAATTTGCATTTTTAACAGGTTTCAAGTGCTGCTGCTGGTCAAGGTACCACATTTTGAGAACCACTGTCCCAGAAAACTGCTTTTTTCAACTCTGGGTGTGCACTGGAGTCACACAGGAGTTCTAAATATGACTGATACTTGGGTCTCACTCAGACAAAATAAATATAATTTTTTGAAGTTGAGCCCAGGAATCTGGGCACACTGATTCTAATGGGTAGCCAGAGCCAAGAACCAATGTTTATCCCAGTGTTTCTAAAATTGTAGCGAGTACACCTGAGGATCTTGTTAAAATGCAGACTCGATTCAGTAGCTCTGGGCTGGGGTCCAAGATTTGCATCTTTAACAAACTCCCAGATGAAGCTGATGCTATTGCTCCACAGACCACACTTTGAGGACCAAGAGTTGGCAATGCCGACCCCTTTACCTCTTTTCTGTGCATGAGATTTTGGGTAAGTTAACCAGGGGTAGCTGAGTGATCCAGATCTAGGGCTCAAAAATCTTTTGTGTACAGAAAGCAGAGATGGCAATTTGATTTTGTTCTACAGGTTGCCTAGTTAGAGCAGGAGGAGCTCTCAGGACTCATGACAGGCAATGGGTTGCCATGGCAACTTCTAGACATCTGTGTATCAACCTGGGGACTCCCAAATATCACTGCCAATCACAACAAAGACCCCAAAGACACTCAGAGCTTGGCCATGTGGCTGCAGACACCCAGAGGGCTCTGTGTTCCCTGGGAGATGCTGCTGAGGAGAGCCCTTTCCTTAGCAGCAGTTAACACTGACCTACCTGCTGAGTTCAGGAATAATCCTCTATCAGGACTAATAAACCAGAGTGAAGAATAAGCTGCAGCTTATTTTTCAGGGTTGTTCAGGGGCCTCTGCAGTGGTAGAATATTTACTATTGGAAAAAGTACCAGAGATAGGGTGTTCTGTACCCTAGAGAGAATTCTTTTTTTTTTTTTTATTGAGGTAACATTGCTTTCTTTTTTTTTTTTTTAAAGATTTATTTATTTATGCATACAAGAGCTGGGGTACATACAGGCCAGAGATGCGGGGGGTGAGAGGATGCACCAGAGACAGAGTGGGGAACAGAGTAGGCAGACTGACTGAAAATACACTGCTGAGGGGAGCAGCAGGCGAGACAGGAGAGGCCTGCCTTGCCATGTGGGTTTCTCCCAGGCTGGACGGGGATCGAACTCATGCTGCAGAGGCCGCGGATCACTTCATAGTGTGGTGCTCAACCCCTTGCACCATCAGGGAGGCCCGGTAACAATGCTTTCTAACTCTGTATATGACTCAGAGCTATGTGATCACATCTGTCAAACGTATGTCATCATACCCACCGCCAAGGCACCCAGAGTCCTCCACGGTAATCCATTGGGTACCCTTCCTCTCTGGTGTTCTCAATTTTACAGTCAGATTTCTGAGCTTTGGTTTGGTTTTGTCTGACCATTTGTTTGTTTTCTCCATATTTCACATGAGTGAAACCATCCTGTACATGTCTTTCTCCTGGCTGATATCGCTTAGCATAATCTGGAGAACAGTCCCTTCAAGTTAGTATATTGGTTTCTGTCGTGCAACCATCCCGGGCTGGGTAGGTTCATTCTTGATCCAGGCAGACGGAGATAATTTTGGAGCCTTTGATATCTCTAAAATGCCTTTAATGCTGAATCAGGGGACCAGACACAGGCAGACCAGCAGGCAGGGAGGCAGCAACTGAACCCCCTACCCTCAGGTTGTCTGCCTTTACCTGTGCGCATGCCTTGTGCTCTCTGGCTCTTTGGCCCAAGTGTCTGTAATCAAAGGTGTGGGTGCCCCACACCCATGCTCCCAAGCGCCCTCCAAAACACATGCCAACGTGTGGGCAATGAAGCCTGGGAGGCAGACAAGCCCACAGGTGGCAGCTGTGGAGGCTAACAATGGGAAGGTGGAACAAAGCCGAGCCACTCCATTTTCCCGACAGTTTCTCATAGAAATGAAAAGCACAGACACACTTTTTAGTTTCACATCCACCCCTTTTATTCTTTGTTGTACTAAAATTTATCACACATGTCCGTTCTATTCTCAGATAGATCATAAAAGTAAACAAAAACAAAAGCAAAACAAAAAGCTCAAAAACCAGAGCCTTGGATGATTCAATTCCATCCTATTCCCAGCTTCTTTTCTCTATAGGGGAAAACCCTAAGGCAGAAGAAAATAGTCTCGGAAGGCAGAGTGTTGCCCACACAGCGATTTTTTTCTAAAATACACAGTTTATTTAATCCCCTGGAACCACGGGTGCAGATGTGCGCTCTGCCTCCCCGAGCTGTCCTCATGTCTTCTGTGAGCTCTTTGTTCAGGGTTCTGTTGAATGACACAGCTCCAGGAAGATTCTTTCAGGACACAAGCTGCAGGGAGTGACATTTAGCTTATTCCCTCTGGAGGGGCCTACTCACTCCATGGGACGCCAAGGGAATGCTTTGAAGGCATCCGTGTGAAGTGGCAGACATTTCATCATCTCTGCTTCCAGCCGGAGGAGCTGTGGGCAAGAGGGCAAGACCATTTGCCACAGGGAAAGTTCTGAGGATTTTGGCAGACAGTGCTCAGGTTTTCTCTGGCTGGGGTTATGGGCATGTCATCTGTGGGGTGTGATTTCTAAAGCAATAGCTGATTTCCCTAGAGAAACTATGGACAGAATAAAAGGTCTATGTCTATGTTATATACTCATGTTAGTGGATGAATTTCTTGGGTCTGTTTGTGACAAAGAATTTAAAATAAAGCCTTAATTACTAAAATTTGGATGAAGAAATCACTTGATCTTAGCCAAAAGGCCGAGAAGCGATGGATGAAGAAATCAGAAGCCACGTGGGTTGGGGTTAAGATAACTGCGAACAGAATCAGGATACTTTTATCCTGGTGTCTTCTCCATGACTGTTTTTTAAGGGTAAAGGTTGGCTTGGTTGTTAATACTGTGCTGAATAAAGGGCAGGGAACAGAGTATGGAAGCTGGATTGTGACCTACACAGAGAGGATTTCACAGGGAGTTCATTTTCTAGAAGGTAGCCTGAGATATAGGCCGGGCGAGGAAGGCAGGAGCAGAAGGAAGGGGAAAGGGGTGAGATGAGAGGGGGAGGGGAAGTAGGAGGGAGCTTGCAGAGACCTAGTGACATTTGCTTAGCATTCATTATGTGTCAGGCAGTGTGCTTTCACATAAATTACTTCATTAAATTATTACATCTTCACGACTACAGTGAATTAGATCTTAATCCTCGATTTTTTAGGCGAAGAAATTAAGGCTCAGAAGAGTTAAAAAAAACTTGTTGGAGGTCACAGAACAAGGGAAAATGGTTGGAAACAAACATGTATGTTCTTGCAGCACTCCTGCTCCTTTCTCAACATTATACCTATTTGGAGTGTTTGCCTCTAGATAAACAGAATGTACACAAAGGAAGGCCTTTCATTGATGTGCATGTATGCAAGGGACTTTATTTAGTGCAAATGGAAGTCTGAGGGAAGGCTGCAGGTGGGGTCTATAGTAAAGGCAACACCTCCAAAAGATGATGTTAGAAAATGAAGTATGCTCTTCATGAGAAGGAGTAGCCTTAGCCAGAACTGTTTGTAACGAGCACTTTTCCATTGTTCTGGGTAAGAGCATAATCTTGACACAAGAAGTTCCCTTCCAGGTGGTTGGCTTGTTTCCCACCCAAAATGATTTCTTTCTATCTGGGAAGAACTTTCTGAGTTGTCAGAGGCATTTGCACTTGCTTTTTCCTTCTGGAAAGACCAAATTCAACAAGAAAACAAAGAACTGCAAGAAAACCAGGGGTACAGGAGCATGATACATAGTAGGCCATCGTAGGCACTCAACCATTGCTAGCTGAAGTCTTGAGTCGATGTTCAGAGTTCTCTTGGAGAAAGTGATCAATCACTTTAGTGAAAAAAGTCATGGATGTGTTAGAAACTGTATGGAAATAGGATAACTCACAACTGTCAGTTTTAACAGTTTTAATTGTAGTTGGGCCACTTCCCATAGAAACAACTCCTCATTATCTAAGGGATAATGATACCACTTAAGCCATGTTTCTAGCTTGTTTCCTGGAACATCCATCTCAGAATCACTTGGAGCCCAACCCATATCTTAGGGGCCAAGTGCTGAGATCTTAATTTTATTAACATCCTTCAGAAATACATTATTCAAACTGAAGTGTTAGATGACTGATAAGCAGATTTCTCTGTTATATAGTTATAGATCCAGGACGTCTTTAGTAGAACTTAGATACTAGTTCACTTATGTATAAGTTAGTTAGAACTCAATCTTATAATATTATAGATTCCAGATCAATATTTTCCCATCCTAAAGACACTAAGTTGAAGCCAGATTTTCTTCATTTTAAACAAATACCCCTTGGGACCCAATGTTGGTATTCTACTAACTTCACACTTTCTGGAAAACTACTCTTGTCAAATAGTTGTGCAACCTCTGAGAGGACACTTTGTTAGTCATCTTACTCTCTCAATGTAGTAAACTCTTTGTAAGTAGCTGTAAATGCCAGAAATTTCTTACATTGAATCAAAAATATAATCTATTTATATTTATGTAGTTTTCTAGAACTACACAGAAGACTTTAGTCTCCAATGTTATTTTTAAGAAAATAGATTTGACAAAAAAAAATATGTGCTTCTCCATCACCCAAAGCAGTGATAGTGAAGGCAAAGATAAACAGCTGGGACTATATCAAATTAAAGAGCTTTTGCACAGCAAAAGAGACAATAACAAAAACAAAGAGAAACCCCACCAACTGGGAGAACATTTTTGCACCCAACACTAATGATAAAGGACTGATCACAAAAATCTGCAAAGAGCTGATGAGTCTCAACAACAACAAAGAAAATAATCCAGTCAAAAAATGGGCAGAAGAGCTAAAAAGAAACTTCTCTGAAGAGGAAATGCAAATGGCCAACAGGCATATGAAAAAATGTTCAACATCACTTGTCATCAGGGAAATGCAAATCAAAACTACCATGAGATACCATCTTACACCAGTGAGAATGGCACATATTAAAAAAACTAGCAACAACAAATGTTGGCGAGGGTGTGGAGAAAAAGGAACTCTTCTGCACTGTTGGTGGGAGTGCAAACTGGTCCAACCACTGTGGAAAGCTGTGTGGAGATTTCTGGACCTACTAAACATAGAGCTTCCATATGACCCAGCAATTCCACTCCTAGGTATTTACCCAAAGGACACAGAAACATCAATTCCAAAGAACACCTGCACCCCTATGTTTATAGCAGCACTGTTTACAATAGCTAAGCTTTGGAAACAACCCAAATGCCCAAAAATAGATGACTGGATCAAGAAAATGTGGTACATATATACCATGGAATATTACTCAGCATTCAAAAAAGATAAACACATGCAATTTGCTGCAACATGGATGGCGCTGGAAGGGATCATGCTCAGCGAAATAAGCCAAAAAGAAAAAGAAAAATACCGGATGGTCTCACTCATAGCAGGAATCTAGAAAACTTAAATAAGGGACCAGGAAAATGAATAACTATAAGAAAGTGAAAATCAAAATCAACAAACAACTATGAACCAGAGACACTTTTTGGGGGGCGGGGGCGGGAGGGGAGGGATTGGGGTCAGAATGGGGGGCTGCAATTGTATGGGGAATATAACAATAAAATTTTATAAAAAAAAAAAAAATATGTGCTTCTCTACCCTCTGGATTCCTGTTTTGCCTTCAGCAGAAAGTGGGTAGGTGAGGGAAATAGAGGGATCCAAGAATATATTCCTAATGAGAAGACAAGGGCTTGCGCTATTTGCATAGCAGTGATATTTAGGAAACTTGTAATATGTAGGAAAACTTGGAATTCTCTTTTCAAAGAATAATATCACAATATACATAAGCAAACAACTCCCACCCCCAAATGCATCATTCTTAACTGTCTTGGATATGGGATAGTCCTGTTTTCAAATGATGGCAAGGGAAAGGGTTAATGAGGAATGAAGGTGGAACTGACTCAGACGGGGCAAAGGGTCCTCCTCTAGGAAATCAGCAGAAGCCCTCATTTCTCCTAGGTATTCACTCACGCCAGGGCAGGGAGGATAGCTGTTCTTACACCTGCTGACGATAGCTGTTAGCAGATACAGAGGTGACTGGCTAGAAAAACATGGGCCTGTATCCCAGCATCATACTGGATTTCTCCAAATCCTCACCATGGGGGTGGAGGGTACTGGGCTATCATTTAAAATGATGTGACTAGGAGTTCAAAAAGATGGCTCCCAGGTATTTGTTTACAAAACGAGGATTATTATAAGCAAACATGTTAATTCTTAAACATGGGTTGGTACATAGTCAGTACTCAAAAACTATACGTCACTAGCTTTAGTAATAGCAGTGCTGGTTTGTAGGGTACTCAAGAACCATCACCAAATAGTTCCTTTTGAATGGTACTTAGTGATTACATAGGTCAGGATGTGCAAAAGGGGGAATAGAAATGAATTCATTGGCTCTGAAAATGTTCCCTTTGCCTTAATTTTCCCATTCAAGTAGGGAGACATTGAATCTGGGAGGATTGGAAGTAGAAGGCATTGAATCTTGAGTGATAATTGTCCCTCTGCCTCAAAAATTGGTACTGTTTCCATTTCTCTTAGAGAAGTTTATCTTTTCCTTTCTGCCATGCTGGCCTATGTTAGTGGACAAGAGTCACACAACAGAAGTCTTGGTTTGTTTAGATGTCTTTAATGATACATTGTTTATTCGGACTGTTTATGCTTGGTGGTGGAAAATAAGAACAGAAGGTTCTAGAATGTGAATTCAGTGTTTTTTCATCTGGAATGATTAGACCCTAGATGTTCTTAACCATATAATAAAACTTAAGAGAGAGCATTTATGTCACTGCCAAGTCCAGTACCTGGACTTGCATGTTGACTGAGACACAGGGAACTTAAAGAGTGTTAGACTGTGTTCAGCATCCAAGCTGTGTCATCGCTGGTTTTTATTTTCTCCGCAAAATAAACATCAAAACACCTGCTTTGCATAACTTATAACATTGTTGAGAGTTTTAAAGAAAAGAAATTAAAGTGCTGATCCTATGGGTGCTGGGAGCTCCCGTGTGATGTGACTCTGCAGTTGCTGCTTCCCTGTGGAATCTGCATGGATCCACTGCTGCTTCTAAAAGAAGAGAGGGTAGGAAGGCTTACCCTAGGTTTCCCCCCTCATTTTGAGACCAAGGTGGCTCAATGTATTGTGATCACATATTCCACAGACTAATTTTGGGTTCTTGAACAAGAAAATGTGCCTGGAGGAGGGCCATTCCAACTGGCGCGGCCTGGGGAGTTTGCATTAAGGTCTTGACATCAGTCCATGGTGACTGGGTGGAAACCCTCCCTACCCCCACGCCAGAGCACATGGCCTTGACACTCAGTCCAGATTTTTATTTCATTAATAAAATATGACCTCACTTTTCTTTTGTAATCCAGGAGCGTGAGGATACATTTGTTGCAAACTGCATGCAGCTAAAAGGGGGATTCCTTTTGAAACTATATCCTCTTAATAAATAATTTTTGATCTACTACACATAACAGTAGTGCATTTCTTGTTAAAACGGCAAGCTTGTTTTTAAACCAAAATGAAAAGAAAACATTCATTTCTTTATAAATATTTTAAATAGTTTAAATACATATTTCATACCAAGGATATAAAAATAGCCTCTTTTTTGATAAATAAAGACATTTTCATTTACATGGCAAATAACGTGCAATAGCTAACCACTGGCCACCAACTCTATTTGACTGATTGTCTAGGAGATGACATGCAGTGATAATTGTCCCTTTGCCTTCACAAAAAGAAAAATAGATCAGCAGGAGCTGGACTTCTGAGGCCAACAGTGCTATGGATATTGTTCAGGAATGACAAACAGGCACTCAGAAAAAAAAACCTTTGCTGCATTTCACAAATGCCACCTAGGACAAAATGAATCCACAAATTCTTTGTCTGGGACTTCTAGCTGCTCAGACCCTCAGGGTCTTTGGATTTTTACCAAAGTCTGTCAAACAGACCAGAAGTTAATACCTGTACAGGAAAATGTTTCTATTCTGCTTCTAGGATCTAGAAACTGGTTGCTACAGAATGGAGGTGGTTCTACCTTTCCCTGGCTTCTCACATGCTCTTCTGCAGGATTGCCAGCTCTGCCTCTCCTTCACGCCGACCAGAGGCAAAAAAGGCTGTCATGCAGTGGTGGGTTTGGGACTGGCATTTGTCTCTCGTGCGTTGGTATCATACATTTATGGCTTTAATATCTTTCCCTTCTGCTGTGCTCGTGACCACTTCCAGGGGAAGGCTCTCCAGAGGTTTGGTAGTGGTTGCTGCCATTCCTTCTCGGTCCCAAGATCCTGGTAAGTTTTCCAGACTGAAGGAACTCACAGCTCCCTGGCTGAAGCTGCCCTCCTCTGATCTGCTTGGCAGAACCAGGTGCAAAGATGTTTCTGAGGAGGAGCACACAGAGGATGAGAGAGTTGCTGAAATGGACTGCAGAGGCGTCAGCGTGGTATCTGAGTGTGGAGAGATGCACCTTAGAAATTGCACATGACCTTCTTGGACAACCTGGTAGTGGGCAGGTGAATAATCAAGATTTCGAGTATGATAAAGTTCAGGGTCTGCGGGATTTTGCTCATGAGCTCCAGTTTGTTGGGGGCTGTTCCCCACGGAGGAGGGATCCACGCTCCAAATGTCCGAGGTGACGTCGCCACGGCAAAGTTGTGCTTGGGTGTAAGCGGCTCCACCTGCTTGCAAATGTAGGCAAGGTTGGTGTGTACTCCAGGTCATTCTGGTCTGTAAGCTGTCCCTGGAAGGATACATAGAGGGGGTGTGCAGAGAGCAAAATTGGGATGGCTGCTGGGGTGACAGAACATTTTCTAGAAGTTGTATCACGTTTCTCATGTCTCTCCCCAACTGGGAGACCTCCTGAGTCAATGTTGTTACCTGTATGGGTAAAGCAAAGCAAAAGGCAGTAGTTAGAGATGTCTGGTGGTAATTTCAGAGCAGGGGAGCCAGATAGGCTGCTCCAAGTTCCATTCCAGCCAAGCCCATTGGGCACCAGATCTAAAGCCATCCTCATTCAGAGGAAACCTACATAGACACAGATGGCCTGAATTCTTGACCAGAGATTCTGGGGTTCTTGAATAAAATGAGATATGTGGGTGCACTATCATTTGCATTTCTTAGATGCAGAGAGTATCTATGGATCCCTTGGAATTAGTGGGATACACAGCAGTGCACACAAGTGCACACAGCAGTCCATACACCTCAAAACAGTGTGGAGTGGTGGGTGGTGGGTCTGTATGTAAAGTTCTCAGTGCTTACCATCAAGAGCAGATGCCCAGTCAATGGCAGCTTTTCCTTTTGTCATTCTCTGATATCTGTGCTATTATAGGACAGAGACCAACTGGCCTTTAGGGATGGTGATGATGAAAGGAAGAACTCACACCAGATTTGCTGGGGTCCCTTAGTGAACCTGGAACTCATGAAATTATATCCCAAGTTATATGACATGTGCTTTGTTCACTTATAGAGTAAATATGGTATATTAAGGCGACATGACCCCCAAACATTTAAGAACCACTGAGGAGTCTTCATTGTTTGTTTTATATCTAAAATCAGCAATAAAATTTAGCAGAAGATTTATTTTCCTAACAAAACACATCACTTTTTTTTTTGTGTTCTTTTTAACTATGGAAGATCACCAGGAAGGTTGAATTTGACTTAAATCTGGCTTTTAAATTTTTCAAGGTGAGAAAAACCTGTATTTCAGAAGACAGGACACAGAGTATATTTTCTAGTCTTTCATTAGATTGAAAACACTAGCCCTATGTTGTAATTTTTTTTTTTTGCCTTCATTGTTATGATTGCATTTTGTAAAGGAATTCCTATGACATGATTTTACTCATGAAACAAAATTCCCATAAATAAGTGGGAAACAACACCAACCAGAAAACACCTCCAAACCAAAAAAGGACAGTTCAGCTTCAGTGATGCCAAACCAAGACTGCTGCTTGGGGCATTTTTGTCATCATTTAAGCATACATTCCCAGTTCATTCAGCAACTTAATTCCGTCCACTTCCTGCAAGTGCATTCTGAAACTAATCCTCCTTGGCAGGCCCATCAGGAGGCAGTACCGCTCAAATCAGGCATTTAAAAAGGGCCAGGAGGAAGATTTTTCATCCTTCAGGCAACCAACTGGTAACACCTGCCTTGGAATTGCCAGGCCAAAACTATTTCTGCCTTGCTGCTAGCGTGCAGCTTCGGGGACTCAACCAAACACTTGTCCAGGCTTTTCAGCTCATCAAAAGCCACCAGACTTTTCTGGTGACAGTAAGGCAACTCCTAGCCTCACATCTGAGAAGGAGCTAAGATAGGCAGAGCTATATTTCCCACTTGTAAAATGGAGACACTAACCTTCCAGTTAAATGACAGTTTTAAAATTTCCTTATTTCATGAACAAGCTTGAATTCTGGAATTCAAGCCTTTGGAATCAGGTGCTGATCTTGTTGTGGCATTAATAAGGAAAATGTTGCTTAAGAATTGAGATACTATTGCTTACATGGTTAGAATTTGTGAAGAGCAGAGATGATACAAAAGCATAACCTGATGGGTGAAAGTTGCCTGGAATATTAATTCAACATCAAATAAGTTATATGAATGCAGTAATAACAATAGTTGTTTGCAATGAGTAAAATCTGGGATCAGACAATATATTAATGGACAAATTTCAAGAATATTTTCTAGCTTTCAAAATAAGTAGATATTTCCCCATGGTTGAAATACCTTTCTATCTTGATATCGAACTTTCACTGATCATTTGCCACACTTTGTGGTCATGAGCTTTGGAATCTAGAGTCTTGACTGGCTCCAGGACAACATTTTCAGAAAACAACATTTTCAGAAAGCAAAGTTATCATATCAGCTTGAACTAAAAGGAGCAAAGAGCCCAAGAAAACAGAGTTTTCTTTAGCTCTAGAGGATAATAATCAATTTATCTTAGGGAAGATTTCTGTCATTGTGTCACTGGGACACACCCCTGCATGTCATTAAAGTTACAAGAGGGTATTAATCCCTATTAGGCAAAGGATTTTTCCTTTTAGAAGAACAAAGCCAGCTGTCACGTAGAGAGATGGCATCTCCTGGAGGTGGAGACTCTGGTGACAGCGAAGGTGACAACATACTGCCACAAAATCCTCAGTACAGTTTCACTGCACCTTTATTTACTGATCCTGCTGGGCTTGCTAACGAAATTCATTCTAGAACATGAAAGACCTTATACTTAATCAAATGTAGAAAGCAAAGAATGCAATGCCTCTACTTTCTATGGGTGCTGAGGCTCAATGCTTTCCCTAACACAGGAAGAAAATGTGGATTTGCTGAGGAAGGGTGCTGGGACTTGTGCAACCTACTTTGACTCAAACAGACTCCATGTTGTCTCGAATTGCCTTGCTGGGAATTCTGGGTGACTTCAAAAAAATTCTTTTTATCAGTGATTAGGAAAGAAACAGGAGACCATTTCTAATGGTTGTTACAAAAGACCCCACAGCTTTCTGCTGGAAGATTCCTATCTACTTATCCAAAAGTTTCAAAACAAAAGACCCAAGCTTAGACCACTGCCCTATTTAATCCTTTATTTTATTGAAAGATATTTTTATTGATAGGACACTGAATCATAACATTATATAAATTTCAGGTATATATCATTATAAATCACTATCTGTAAATGCTACACTAAATCCACCACCAAAAGTCCAGTTCTGTCCTTCACCATGCAGTTGACCCCTCATATTACCCCATCCCCTTCTCCCTTCCCTTCTGGGAACCACTGATTTGATTTTACAGTCTAAAACGTCATTTTCCTTTCATTTAATTTATTCGTTGCTTGGTTTCCTTATGTAACATATGTGAGTTAAATCACACAGTATTTTCTTTCTCCAACTGACTTATTTCACTAACCATAATACTGTTTAGATCTGTCCATGCTGTTGCAAGTGGCAGAATTTCATTTTTCTTAATAGCTGAGTAATATTCCATTGTGTACATACATGACATCTTGATCCAATCACATGTCATGGAATACAGGTTGTTTCCAACTCTTGGTTATTGTAAATAATGCTGTGATGAACATGGGAGTGCATATATCTCTTTAAATTACTATTTTTTTATCCTTTGGGTAAATGCCTAGAAGTGGGAAAACTGCTGATCTTTTAAAATTCCCCTAGGCCCTGACCCTGGGACTGGCCTCTGGATGTGGACCCAGGTCATGATCCCTATGCTCAAATAAACATTTTCTTGGTTAATTTATAGTCTAATTATTTCTTGGCCCACAGGGCTACTTTGTGAACAAGACTCTGTGCTCTTAAGGAAATATGTCTTCAAATTACAACTTAAAAGTAGAGTACTGCAGAGCTTGGTCATAAAGACAAAGAAAAAGAAATCATTCAGATCAAATGAGCCCAAGTTTTCCAGTATATCTTGTTGGGAGCCTGCTGTCCTGTCTGCAGCAATAGCTCAACAACCGCTTAAAGCTTGAAATGTTTTCTGTCACTCAAATGACACAGTAGGTATTACAGAGTCCTTCACAAGCCCCAACTCACACAGGGAGATTAACAGCTCATAGCCCCATGGACACCATTCTTGTCAACTGGGGGCTCTTCTCTGCCCCTTTGAATTCTGATCAACTTGTATCATATATGACTATTCCCTCAAGTAGGCTATCAGTTCCTTGAGGGTGAAAACACACATCTTTGGATCTCCTGGACTCAGAACAATGACTGCAACACAACACACACTGAGAACTTCATGGATGTATAAATTAGATAATAGCAGGAATGCAGTTCCTGTCATTTTAAAGAACTTAGTTCTCGTATTGCTTTTAATTTTAAAGATTTATTTATTTATGCATATAAGAGCTGGGGTACAGGCCAGAGATGTGGGGGAGCAGGTGGTGGTGAGAGGATTCACCAGAGACAGAGTGGGGAACAGAACAGGCAGACTGACTGAAATACACTGCTGAGGGGAGCAGCGGGCGAGACAGGAAAAGTCTGCTGCGCCGTGTGGGTTGCTCACTGGCCAGCTGGGGATCAAACTTGTGCAGTAGAGGCTGCAGATTGCTTCATAGTGCAGTGCTTAACCCCTTGCACCACCAGGGAGGCCCTTGCTTTTAATTTTGATCTTATTTTATCTCATGATTTGATGGTAAATAGTTGGGTAAAAAGCTGACTAGTATAAAATTATAATGGGGAAAAAATATAACTGGTTCTGTCTTTCTGCTGTAAATATCTATTTTTATTTACTTCTGTTTTACATCATTGTTCATTTTTGTACAATATTTTCTTTCTCCTCTCAGGTGTAGGCCCTGTAAAATTCCCACCACCAGTTCACCTGTGCACTGTCACCATAGTTCCAATAAAGTAAATATATTAAATGTTAATATTATCACTCCTTAAATTTTTTTATATACATTCCCTACACCAAATCCTTGGGTGTCACCTAGTATTTCAGAGCAGGTGGCATCCCCACCTTTAAGAATCCGTCTTATCTTATTGTGTTCCCTTCGTAATTGTAGAAGTAGGCTCCCTTGGGCCAAGACTTTGGATAGACTTAATTTATCTTATTTCTTTGTCACTTGTACCAGAATGAGTTTAATTTCCATAGGTGGTTTAATTCCCTGGGAAATTTTCCCTTTTTACTGACCCTGGTATCTCACAACCACATGATGGGTGCCAAGTTTCAAATTCAATAAGTTATTTAGCTGTTTTATCAACTGAAGTTTGGCAAAACTTTTGCAACCCTGGTTGCTATCTTGAATGGCAATTTTAGATGTGACCTAATTATTTCTATTAATTTGATCACAGATAAAGAAACTATAACTTAATATACATCATTTTTAAACTTGTGTGTTCAGTTGTATTTTCTTTATCAATTTTCTCCTCTTCTGCTTCCTCCACCTCCTCTTCATTTTTCTGTAGATAAGGAAACCCATCAGTCTGGAATTTAAAACTGTTGGCCAAACCAATTCACCATCACCATCTGCAGAGCCAATTGTTCACATCCAAGATTTTTCTATCCTTTCCAAAGTCCCAACTGTTAGAAAGAAGAAATGATGAAAACACCATCTGTGCTTCCAAGCAGTTCACTTTTCTATCCCAGGCTCCAGAGCACCTAAAGCTTGGTCCTGTCTCTGTTCTGCAAGCATCATGCATTTATCCACATAGACCATGAAGAGTTCAGCAGTTTTTCAGGTGATGTATGTATTCTTGTTGACCAACACCTTCCATCACTTATAGAAACACTGTGTGGGAACGGACTTGTCAACTGTCCATGATAATCCACACACTGATCTTTCTATATTATTCAGAAGGGAATCACTGACTGTCACAGTTTCCCTAAATTTCTGCCACATCCAGATCTTCTCAGAACTTCTTTTGGCTTAGAAAGTAATTTTTGCCTACATTTCTGAGTATCTGGTTTTCTCCTCTCATGTTTAATTTGCTCCATTGAAGTGATATTATTTCTTATGCTCCTTTGAGTCAAGAGCTTTGTGGTGAGGATTAAATAATATAATGATGTAAAAGCTTGGTCCCTGTATAACTGGTATTATGTCAGAGCTGCAGATGTCTGGATTTGATAATGCAACACAACACCCCCTAAGCTTAGTTGGAAACTTCTGCAAGGTTGGAATACTAACCTAGGAAATACTTAGCCCAGAGAAATTAAAAGTCAGTTATCTATGTACTTTATCTTCAGCCTCATATTGGAGAAACTATTTATGTTAACATTTTTACATAATTAATATTGGAAGAAACAGAATCTTCAAGTTTTAGCATTTTGCCTTATATGAATCTTTGCCAGAGCAAATTGTAATGACAGTAACTGGAGTCTGAAAAATATTGATTAAGATCCTATAGTTTCAGTCCAAGGTTTGGTAATTGCAGTCAGATAGACTGAGAAATCTCTGTAAAGATAGATTGAGCTAAAATACAACAGTATACAGTGTGGTATTGATTAGTTTTGAATAAGGATTGATTAGTATTGAATAAGCACTGATGTGGGGGTGAAAGGGACAGGTACAACTGCCTTTCCAGTCCTTTATAGTAGCTCAGGCCCCTATACAAATCTTGCCATCTATAAATATTTGTTGAAAGATGAATAATTTAATGACTAGTAAATTGCATGATTAATTTCTCCTGAGTTTCTGTTATTTCCAGCTGAACTTAAATAACTTTTACCAATCTCTCCCAAATAACACTACAAGACACAGAAGTCTCACTATACCTCTAGCAGGTAAGAAGAATGTTACATATAATATTGGAAATCCCCATGTATTCAAAATGAGATATTTTGAAACACTGCTATTACATGGTTTAAAGAGTCCATTTGTGATGCTGATAACATAGCATCCCAATAACACCATGTGCAGTTAGTTTTTACCCTGAGATTGTGTGCATTTTGGCACAAAAGCAGATTTGCTGTTCCGGTGTGTCTTTGGATTGTGCATTTTGGGAACAGGAGTGTGAGTTTCATAATGAAAACCACAGTGTGTCTGACAGCACTTTTCATTTCACATAGAAAATAGCTTCCTTCCATCTTATATTATTCATGTTTTACATTTCTCAATCTTGGCTATTAGTATGGTATGATTCATAGACTCAGTATAACTGGAACTTCATTTGATAGACAGAGAAAAAATGTGATTTCCATTTTTGTGTATTTAGTGAGCAGATGGGGAATGCATCTGTTGATATAATCTTCTTAGCTGGAAGAGTTCTTGACCCGTCACTCAAATTTTGCCAAACATGTACACATTTTCCTGCTAGACACAATTTTCCTAAATTCAGGGGTACTAATTACACCAATCCTCTCCCCTTGCCACGAACACATATACATTTTTACAAGCTCCGATTCAGGTAATTAAATGGTCTTTCATTTAATCCTTTGTTATGTTGCTTATTTATCATGAGATTCAGACAAGTTCAATCAAACTCCATAAGCAGGCAAAACAAAAAAGACGATCGGCATAATTTTATCCTTGTGTCTTTTGCTTCACAAAGCATTCAAAAACAAGTGACAGTCTTTTTATCTGTCAGCTAAAATAATAATCATACTCGGCACTTGCATAAATTTCACCCAAATGAAGATCTTAATCCCATTACTAATGAAAGTTGTAAATCTTTGCCTACAGCTGGAGAGACTAGAATGTTGGGAGGTGAAGTGGCTTATCTGAGGTCACACAAGAATAGTACCAAGGGTTTTACTTTTGCAGGTGCATCTGATGCCTCTTAAATTATAATAAGAGAAGAACTACAAGTCTAGCATTACCAATACAAAATGACCAATTAGAGCCTCAAAAGTGATTACTTCAATGGTTTCACTGAATTTTTGCAAGCTTAGTCCTTTGGACACAACTTTAGTACTTTAGCTGTGTGATGGCAATACATTATTTATCAAGCCTGTGATTGCTTTGCTTATCTATTTTTCTGCTTCATTGAGACAAAGATTCATTAGTATCTGAATGGCAGTCAAGTCAAGGGATCTTCTCTGTTATCAGTGAACCCCAAACACAAGAGTTGTACGTCGGTTGTATAGGACAGTGCTTGTGGAGCTTTACTGTAAACAGATATCACTTGGGGATCTTGACCCAAAGTCTACTCAGATTCAGTAGATGAGGGTTGGGGTCTGAAATTCTGGATTTTGAACAAACTCCCACTTGATGTCAATGCTGTTGGTTTATGCTCTCTACAGTCTTCCACGGTTCATATTCTTATGAATCCAGTCCATTTGAATAACTCCCTATGTACTGATTTTTCAGTAAGGGTTTAAAATTTAGTCTAACTTTTATCCTTTCAATTCTTCTGGCAAGTCTATAGTTCAAGTTTTCCATTTGTTTAGATATTTAATCTCTTGGAATATTTTGTAATTCTCAATGTACAAGTTTGTACCTCCTTGGTTAAGCTAATTCCTAAGAATTTTATTGTTTTTGATACTATTGTAAATGGAATTGTACATTTCTCTTTCTGATAGTTTGTTGTATGTGTATAGAAATGCAACCGATTTTTGCATATTGATTATGTATTCTGTAACTTTACTGATTTTTTTTTTTTATTCTAACAGTTTTGGGCTGGAGTCTTTGGGGTTTAGAATCTTTGTGATTGTTGAATCTGCTGTCTTTGTTCTTAGTGACTTCTAGTAGCTGAGGGAGTGACCAAACCTGTCAATGTCCCAAAGGGGAGGAGAGTGTTGAACACCTAGATTTTGGCTAATTAAGAAGCTGGATCTCGGCAGCAACTGGGAAAGCAGATAGTCGGAGCTGTTCCAGAGAGAAACCGGGAGATGGGCATTTTTGCTTGCTCCCTTTGTGTGGCATGTATGGGCCTGGGGAACACAGCCACGGGGGTGCGCCTGTGCACATTTAAAGACAGCTTCTTTGCTTGCTACAGACCCTCTTGGTTTTCAAAGCTAGGTATATGGGGGGCCCAAGAGGAACCTTAAAAGTTGGGACATGCTGGATATGTGGTCCAAACCCTCTGCTCTTCTGGGAGAGGCTGGGAGTTCAGGGTTCTCTCCTGAACGTATGGCCATGTGCCAGGGTAGAGTGGATGTCAAGAGTATGTCTCAGCATCACCTACCCACTTCTGTTTGGGTATTTTCTTATTTGCCTAATATATAGGAGTCACTCAGCTAGTTTTACTGTATTGTGTCTCCAGGGAGTTCTGTATGTAGCCATTTATTTGGTGCATCTGTGGGAGGAGGGAAATTCAGGGGCTTTCTAGCATTTGTAGCATTTATTATTTAGTGCATTTTAATCCACTGTATTTTTTTATTCATTGTATTTCTTATCATTTCTGAAATGCAAATTAGCCAGTCTTTGGCTAGTGGGAGACTGTTCTTATTGGCTACTGAGTTTTCTTGACATGTGCTAGTAGTGTTTGATGAGTTTTTTGCTGACTGGTATACTAAGGTGTTCCACACTTATGTGCAGCTTATGTCCTTGAAATGGAAACAACTTTGGTTTTAGTGGGAAATTCTATTTCAAGAGCACATTGAGGCAGAGATATTCACTGCCATTTTCTGTTGTAAGAGATGTTTGTGTGTATATAATACTAACTAGGTTCACCCTAGTATTGCTAATTCTGTTTCAGGATTATAGTGTTTTTACTTTACATTTGTATTCCTTTATTCTGCAGTGTGAATTCTGATTATTGAGGTACAGAAGATGATAGAATTAGGATATCCCATAATCATTCATTTGCTTCATTCCTGATTATACACACACAATAGTTTAGCCATATCAATACTACAATTTTCAAATTATGATAAATAAAAACATTTAGAAATTCATATTCTGTTCTTCCAATTCCTCCCTTTTTAATGGCTCTGTTATATTTACATCGTCAGGGTATATGGCCTGGGCAACTGACACTCTCTGTACTTTACCTTTCATTTAGACTTGGTGCTATAAGTAAGTATATACTTAATGCAGATGAATTTGTTCTACGGCAATGTCCTTCAGGTCATCTTGGTTTTCTGAATCTTGTTCTCTAGTACTTTCTTCAGGAAATGAATATAGGAAGAATCTTCCCTGAATTGTTTCATGTTCTTAACAGTTTGCACCTTGGTAGTCATTTTTCCTGGATATACCATTCTTAATGTAGCCTATATGCCATTAAATGATAGCATATAATAGAAAATAATAAAATAAATGCTCTTATTTATTTTGGTGTATGTCACTCCCTCTTCATGAATAAACTGTTGCTGTTTAAAGATCTAGTGATAAAAAACTATGAACCAGAGACACTTTTAGGGGGGCGGGGGCGGGAGGGGAGGGATTGGGGTCAGTATGGGGGGGCTGCAATTGTATGGGGAATATAACAATAAAATTTATTATCTAATAAAAAAATAAAAAAAAATAAAGATCTAGTGATAATTGGTTTTTCCCTTATAAGTCCTTTATAAGATATTATTCTGGGTAGGTAATACTACTCAAATTTTTTTTTAAAAAAGATTTATTTATTTATTTATTTATATAAGCACTGGGTACAGTCAGAAGTGGAGGAGGGTGAAAGAATTCACCAGAGCCAGAGCGGGGAGCAGAACAGGCAGATGGACAAAGTACACTGCTGAGGGGAGCAGCGGGCGGTAGGAGAGGTTTGTGTGCCATGTGGGACCCTCTCCGGCGGCTGGGAATCGAACCGGCGCTGCAGAGGCTGCAGGCAGCTTCGCAACCCAGCGTTCAACCGCTGCGCCACTGGGGAGGCCCTACTCAAATATTTTTAAGTATAGTAATTTAAAGTAATTTCACTATAGTTTTTTTTTTTTATATGTAGTTTCAATTGCTTTTTTTGGGGGGGAATTTCAGGACATTTTTATTGGATTATTGTTTTTCAGTGTTTGATTGGTATCTCAAACTTGGTTTTCTTTAATTTTGAAAAAATACCCCCAAAATATTTTTACTTGAAAAAACCCAATTTTCACCAATTATTTTCTTTACCTTGGGTTATTATAAATTCCAACGATCCATTCTTAACTACTCTAAGTCAAAATCCAAAAAAAATCAAAGCGATAATTCCTATTTGAATGAATGCAACTTGAATCCTTCATTCTAGCAATGAACACCACAGTGAGAAAGGTATGACCCAGTAAGGTCTACCAGGAAGTCATCATGGGCCGTGGTACTTAAAGTTTATTCCAGGGTTCTAGAAAGAGCTCTCTTCTAGGCACTGATAAGACACCTCCCCCAGCTCAAGCTTTTTTGGTGAAGATTTTTGCTTCATTGGTTTGAAACAAAAGCCACATTTCCCTAATAAACTATTTAAGAAATGCTATTCGACAGAGATGACTTCATCTCCAAGGCTGATGAAATTCAGTTTAGAATGTGAACTTGCAGTTCATCGGGTGAAGTCAGCACAGGACTCTAGCAACAGTCTCTTGTTTCCAATGATCACATCTGATTAAAATATACTCGTAAAAGTCCGTAAATTGCCAGTGGATATGCTCTTTTGTCTCTTCTTCATACTCTTATCATTTAATTTGCTACAAATTACTCCTTTTTAATTTTAGATTTTGAAATGCTAACGTGAAATAACCATCAGTGGGAAAGCTATATGTCTCTCGGATAAGCATGTAATATGTTTTATTTGACGTTTTTGAAAAACCCTTTCTAGAATTATCCATGGTTGAATCAAATCTCAAATTTAAGTATATGTGAACCAAAGTCTGGCTGTGAGCTTCTGATATTTCACAAGGAAATCTTTTCAGGACACATTAATGATGGTCTGCTCTGAAAGCAAAACCAAGCAGGGATTCAGAATAGCTTCAACTAAAGGGAAGGTAAGAATTTTAGAGAACATCTGAGATTGGCTATTCCTTAGCTTCCCATATTGTTTCAAGATGTGTTAATGGGAAACAAAATGTTAATAGTCACTTTTCATTAAAGTAATGTACAAGCAAGTATATTTGGTCTATAGCTTAAAAAGGGAACTTGGTTTCTTTACTATAAGATTTCAGCGTCTTAGTATGCTAATGACCAATGTGCATCTCTAAGAATATGAATTATCTTTAAGCAAAAATGCCAGATGTATTTAGCCACAGATGAATTATTCTCTAAATTTTAATTTTAAATCACTTGGAAAAGAAGAAAAATGTTTAAACATTATATATGTTTTTCAAATTATACCAAGTAGAGAATATTTGTCCTTTAGTCATAATGCCGTTTTCCTAAGCAAGCATTATAGGTGTTTTTTTTTTTTTTTTTTTTGTGGGCCACCAGGGGAGGCCCCATTACAGGTGTTTTGAACAAATCTCACAAGAAGAGTATTTGATAATCTAAGAAACTCACAATTAATAAGTGTTAATTATCAGGCATGAATAAATAGAAAATGAGTAGTAAAAGAGAAGTCACAAGTCAAACTATATTAATAATAACAATAAAGATGAATACATTTAAGCAATCTAGTCAAAAGGCAAAGGCTGACAGACTAAATTTAAAATATCAGGATACAACTATGTGCAGTTGTATGATTCTGTTTATATGAAATGCCCAGAATAGGAAAATCTGTAGGCACAGAATGTAGATTAATGATTGCCTCAGGCTGGGCAGGAATTAGGAGTGATGTCTATAGAATTCTTTGTTGGGTAATGAAATATTTTAAAATTGATTATGGTGATGAAAGCACAACTGTAAATATACTAAAAGTCTTTAAACTCTTCACTTTTAAGTGGATGAATTATATATGTTAATTATATCTCAATGAAGTTGTTAAAAAAAAGGAGTTAATACATGAGACACCAGACTTCTTTCTTAAAAAAGTCAATGTAATTTGTTACTACAAAGCTAATTTTTGTTTAGGCATGTTACACATTTATTCTCCTTCATATAGTCAAGACTCAAGGTGGCTTAATATTAACTGGCTCCTTTGTGTTCATACAAAATAAAATGCTAAAGAATGGCAATCAGCATTCAATCCAATCTGATAAGCAAGGCTGATTTAATGAACTACCATCATCCTCAATTTTGAAAATGAAGAGTTGCCTAAGATTATCTTTCCACTAAGCTTGGCAGGTTCTTTTCTGCCTATTTTTATCATAATTTTAGCATTTAGATGTTTAGCGTAATATCAGGCAATACTTAAGCATTGCTAACAGTGGCATACTGGGTGACTTTGCCCTTCAATCGTCAAGTCTTAACCCAATAACTATTCTTTAAATTAATACAGAAGCACCTAGGATATATGGAAATATAAACATTTCCCCCTACTATTTTGTTTTCTAATTTTACACTGAGCACCCTCATAGCAAAAGGAGTCCCTTTGGTGAAAATGCTTATTTTCATGATCAGGTATGATCCCCGTGAGTTCATTCACTTTCATTTTTTCCATTAGCATTGCCTTATTCTCCTGTCACTCTGTGCTGGGTACTCTTAGGTAGCAGAAAGGTGCTAACCTGAGTTATCTTTTGTTAAAAAGGAGCATAACTTTGTCTGAAGGGGCAATGAGCATTTGACCACTTATTAAGGGATGATATTACATTCAGTGCTTTAGATATGGTCTTTCTAAAAATCTATCATAGATATCACTATAGTCATTTACTAGAGGAAAAATCTGCACGTAGGGAAGGCGAACATCTTGCTGAAGTTCCAGAATTAATTTTATGAAAAGGATGAAAAGGGATAAAAGTGTCTGTCTCCAAAGCCTGTTCTCTTGCTCTACCAGCATGTTTTACGCCTCACACATGCTGTGACTGAGCAGGCAGCTTCCCTCAGGAGGCTTTGCCACCATGTCTTTCTGGGTCAGCCAGATTTCAAAACAAGAAACCATTCTCTTACCTGAAACCCTTTCAGAAATAAAGCATTTGACTTACGCAGCCACGGCCCCACAGTGACGTTTTGTTGTTATTTTATAAACAATTTCTGTAGAGTTTCACTGTTTCTTCTCTGCTGTCAAGCAGTGGCAGTGTTTTCAGAAGGGTTCTAACATTAGCAGCTGGCCTACATCTTTTCAACTCTCTAATTGTTCTGTGAATGTAGGTTATTACCCATGTTATGCTGTTTCTGAGTTTTTGTTATATATTTAGCCAACTGATTATGAAATCTACACATCAGTGAACAATTTCTTTACATCTTAAATGTTTGAGCAAGTTTCAGCATGGGGGGTCCTGCATTGTTCCCTCAATGCTTTACGTAGTGTCCCCTGGTCTGCCCAACATGCCTGACACAGATTGAGGATTGACTTCTAGGTGGAGGTTAGTGTCATGTAGCACATCTCACATTTATTGTTCATTCTTCTTTTGCTTCCTACTCACCAAAGAATAGATCGAATAAAGAATAGAACAATCAAATGATCACAGATGTGAATAGCAGGACATAGAAGAAAAGGAAGATTTGGAAGAGGGGCTATATAAATAACATTACTTTCTAAGCGATAAGAGGAAAAAAGAAGTAGGAGGTTAGAAAAGGCATAATTTTACCGTTTGTATTTTTATTCTGCCTGTTTTAGTAGGTTTCAGTATACCATCCAAAGGGTAAAGGCTGGGTGTAAATTAAATTGTATGTAAAGGGTAAGCTTTTTCTATTAAGCTTCAACCATGAAGAGATCAGATACTTTGCTATAAGGAAAACCCAATTCTTTGGGGAAGGGTAATTGGACCATTGCTATTTTCTCTTGCCTCTCCTATTTTAATATATGACAAGACAAAAAGTTTCATGTCATCTCACTAGAAAAATAATCATGACTACAGAAACACACTGGGAAAATGTTTTGTTTTTTGAGTGGTTATCTGTTTTAACACGTCAACCAGTGGTTAATATGGTCAAAAGAAAATCATGTAGTGTGGGGATTTATAGCTGTAACTTGGAAAAACTACTTAAAATCCAAAAAGTGAAAATATAAACACTTTCTTTTCACTGAATAATCACTCTCCTGTATTTGAGCTAAGATATGCTGGTCAATCAGCTCTTAAACGATGAAATGGTCTCAAATGTGGGGGGAAAGATGGTAGTAGCTGAGAACAATGTATGGAAAGAAATGATTCAATATCAGGTTAATATCAAGTGCTCCAACAGGGTGTTTAGTTTGTTTTGTGACGGACTTTTAATAAGAGGTTACTTGGGTGGGTCCAAGTCTTTGTGATTTAAGACTTTCAATCCAATTCAAAGGATCAGACAAAGACAAACTATAACACTGAATGACCCTTGAAAGCAGATCTGAGACATTTGGGGGGAGGACATGAACAAATGAAAAAGCACTAATTAAACCAAATATCAATAATACATAATTATAGCAATTATCATTTACTTGGGGCTTACTTTATGCTAATTGATTTACTTCTACTATCTCACTTAATTTCACAATGGACCATAAGGCAATTATTATCCCCTACTTACACATGGGGGGGGGGAATAGAGCTTGAGAGAAGGTAAGTGGCTAATCAGAGGTCACATAACTAAAAGAAGGTTGATGAGAATTCATCCACAGTGGTCTGACACTACAGTGTGAATGTTCAATGACTGTAATTACACTACTTCTGCTGGTATAATTTCTTCTCACCACTCCAGCCTGACCAAGGAAAGAGAAAATGCCATACCTCACTGTTGAGTTTGTTTATCTGCTGCTTGGTCTCCTCTGCTTTGATGAAGAGAACAGCAGCTCCAACCTCAGGGTCTGAAAAATGGTACATGCAGAGAATGAGTCCTTGATGAATTAACCTTACATTTGAGGATTACGTCAATAGGGATAGGGAAAGAGGCCTAAGTCTTTAATTTTAACTTTTCCTGACATCTGTGCATCATAGGTCTTGTCTCTCTGGCAAGTTTCTGGAGCTCCTCTGGCTGGTATTTGATACACTTTGGAACCAGGAACACATCATGGTGGGGACCATGGCCATAGAGTGATTGGATGTGTTTATGATAAATTTCCCCTTCCCTTGGACACAATCACCACCACCTTCCAAGATGGCACATTTCCTCTTCATTGACCATTCTCTCAAATATATCACAGCTAGTGCCCAAGCCATAGAAAAGGGATGTTCTTTTCCTCCTCTTTTTAATTTCCAAATATTGATTCCTGTGCCCGCAAGAGCATTTTCCTCCTACGTCTATTTCAGGTGCTAATGCCCACGGCAGGTTTTCTGTCTCTTACTGTGTTGCTCTAAATGGTAATTTCTCCCATTTCCTGGTTCTCTCATCTCTACTTTTTTCTTTCTTACTCCTCCAAGTACATGTATTTCTATTAGGGACAAAAGTAGAGGTGAGTCACTGTTAGCTGGAGTGGAATTTGATTTCACTTATCTATTCATATCATTAATACGTTATAGTTATCTATTGATATCATTAATTCATATCATATCATTAATGGTCATGATATGACCATTCTGATGTCTTAATTCTGGTTAATTACAGGTAGAAAACTTGTTTGTGGAAGAAAATTTCACTTAAAACAAGCTGAAGTGGCAGAGTACTAAGAGCTCATTTTGCAGATAAATTTTGTAAAGTTAATCCATTCTTTCAACAGATGATTAGAGATCACATACAATAGACTAGACCTCATTTAGTGAAGACAACAGTGAGTAGAGAAAATATATGACTCTTGTAGAGCTTAGAGTCCAGCAGGGAAGAGAGACATTAAAAGAGAAATTTAAAGAGTTTGGATTTCATTCTAAGAGCAATAGGCAGCCACCTCAGGGTTTTACACATAGGAGTAGAGTAATAAGAATACATTTGCATTTTTTTAAAAGTTCACTCTGCAAGGAGAACAGTGTGAGACCAGAGGCTTAGGAACAATACAGGCAAGAGATGACTGTGGCAAGGAAAAGGATGGTATCAGTAAAGTAGAAAGTCCTAAACACAACAGAGATATTTAGGAGATGAAGTCAAGAAGAATTGTTGCTTCAATGGATGAGTATACGGGTAAACATTGGGAATAGGGAGAAGAAGAAGCTAAAGGGATGATGGGATAAAAAATAGGCAGATGGACATTGTGAGGTTCTGTGCATTGTCTCCAGGTCCCAGTGATCCAGCAAGGACAAACCTCCAATGGGGACCCTCCACCAATGTTCAGAGTAGGTGCTAGCACCAGTTTGATTATAACCATGATTTCTGTGCTCCTTGCCACAACAGAATACTATTAACACATGTAAGTCATTTGAATTAGGGAATCAGGGTTGTTGACTGACATCAGTACCCATCTCTCCCTGCTCACCTCCCTTTGTCAACTCCATCAAGGATCTGGGAAGAAGGATTGTTGATGAAGATGGAATACTGGTAACTTACCAAATGGAGATATACGCCCAGATCTATATATTTAAAAGTCTTTCTTGGGCTTGTCTTTGTCTAAGGAGGGACTTTCTAATTAGCAGTAGATCCTGGCCCAAGGATCTCAGAGCTGGATAGGAAGGGTAGTAGAGAGTCACTGGGCATTGAATGCCTTAAATTCGGTAGTTTGCTGGTATTTGTTTAGATTGCCTATATCTACTTAATACACTTGTCCATTATTCTCTGTCAACTGTGGGTGTATCTTTTTAAAAATTCCTCTGCCATTTCTGCCCTTCATCATGTTGGCAGATTCACTGTCCATTCTATGGGATGAAAAGGAGAGGCAGAAACCTGAACTAGATTTGGGGGTACTCTTACATTAATTCACCATCACTAGACATAAATGCTTCATAAAGGTCATCATCATTTCCAACACTCTTACATCCTCCTGAAATTGCTTATCCTCTGACAAACTGCAAGTACATAACCACTTAGCAAATAAATTGGCTAAATATAACCAATTTTCCTATAGTGCACCACCAACACAACATTTCCTCTCGTAATATTGTTTTTGTGGATTTGTCTGCATTTATCATAGGAAAACATGGTTACCCTGTGATAAATAGAAGAAATTTCAGTCTCTTGTTACAGTATTTACCTGGGCTGGCAAAAGGCAGGGCATTTAGCCTGGGCAGAGAATCAATTACAAATGATGTCATAATAATGGAGAGATGGCACAGATTCAAGTTAAATTATTCCATGGCATTGGTAAAGTTCTTTCTCACGGAGAATATTCTGAGAATGGGAAGGCAAAAAAAATCCCAAAACCAAAACAACAACAAAAAACAAACAACAACTATGCCAAGCACTATAAGTTGAAGAGAAATAGCACCCCCTGAGAGAAGATTAAATATAGATGTTACCTCCAAGAGGAGGAGAAATTCTGGACTCTGGCCTGATTCGTTCAGATCCAAAGTCAAAAGTCTGACTTTCTTCACTGCTGTTTCCATCTTCAATTCCATCAACAATCCTATTTAAAGTAAAGGAAATTGGTTAGTTGTGCATTTATATTCCTAGATAACAGTATTTCCAGAAGATAAAATATATTGCACTGAGCTTCTAAATTCTGGATATTCTAAAACTATTCAATACACATGGTAGCCATTAACCTTTTTTGGCTATTTGGGACCAGATACACGGCTAATAATGCAAACAAGTTGAGATGTGCCATAAGTGTAAAATACATACTGCAGTTTTAAGATTTTAGTAAAAGATGAGTTTACATTTGAAATAACATTTGGGGCATATTGAATCAAATATAAAATATATTACTAAAATAAATTTCACTTGCATTTTTTTAATTTAAAAAATGTGATTATTAGAAAATTCAAAATTACATATGTGGCTCACAATTTTATCCCACACTATATTTGTATTGAATAGAAATACTTTATTCTCAGATTCAAAATCTTACACTATAAAAATCCTCTTATCTAAATTTATATTAAGTCACTAATCTACCCAGAATGAAACTGTTTTAAGCTCATGACTATATCAAAACAGAAAATAAGCTTGATGCAATCTTCACTCTTTGCTTAGACAAAACTCTGAAGTGAGAGCTGAAGAATCACATGTAAATTACTGTTAGGACTTGGCTAGTTTTCTTTCCTTAGTAAAAATGTATTACCCACTCATATTAAAAAAGACAAGTCTATTGTAGACGATGCAAGCATAAAGATAACAAAAATCAGAAAATACTAACAAAATCTTTTTTTATGTGTAAAAAATGTTTTTCAAGTGAGGCATCAGTTTTACACAAACCTTTCTTTTCCAGCTGTGCTACATTTTCCTCCTGTATAAAATTTATTGTTTATCATGTTAGTGGAAATTTAGGAGGAAGAGTTAAGCAATGCTTTCAAATTACCATCTTCAAATGAATTCCTGAACATTTATTGTCCACCTACTTTTACTAAGTTTGTTTATTTATTTCTTACTGTTATCTCTGAATGGATAAATTGTGTTCTTTAAGTGAATAATTAATATGTAGTCTATCAGAAAGACCACTTGCCTTACAATTAGAAAAATAAAATTTGAATCCTGATTTCAGAACCTAATTTCCGAGATTTTGGACAAAATACTTAACCTTCAAGTTTTACTTAAGACAATTTTATGGCAAGAGTTCATATGAGCTACTTTATAGAATTCCTGAGAAGATTAAAAGAAATAGTGCATGTGAAATGACCTGGCAGAGGACATGAAACACAGGTAGTAATCAATATGGTTTATCTTGTTTCTGCTTATCATTGTTATGCACCATGCCTACTCCTTTTATGTTGTCTAAGTCAGATTATTTTACCTACTCTGTCATCTTTAGTTGATTCGAAGTGAATTTTTAGATGTTAAAAACAAAGTCATGTCACGTTACCTACTGAAAAGACCAAAAATAGAACTGAGCTTCAGTCATCTATAGTGATGAATTAGATAGTATGGAACATGAAAATTAGCTCTTCATTTCCTTCATAATTTCAACCCATTGCTCCATAAAACGTTTGAAAGATCAGGCATTGAGGGGACAGCATTGATGCTATCTCTTTTATTTTTATTTTATTTTAAAAAATATTTACTTATTTATGCATACAAGAACTGGGGTGTAGGCCAGAGGTGCAGAGTGATTCACCAGAGACAGAACAGGAGGATCTACTGAAATACACTGCTGAGGGGAGCAGCAGGCGATGCAGGAGAGGTCTGCTGTGCCATGTGGGTTATCTCCCTGGCTGGAGAACGAACTCATGTTGCAGTGGCTGGCAATAGCTTACTAGCACTGTGTCTTTAACCCCTGCCCCACCAGGGAGGCCCCTATCTCTTTTATTTTTATTTAAAATGTTAAAATTGCAATGTGAAAATATACATTTATAACAGGTAGAGATAAATAGATGGAAGGAGTTGAGAGGGAATTCTGAACATTTAATGGAGACTTTTGAGATTATGACTAAAACTATTCTCAGACCACACATATTTTCCTCAGAGTCAAAAATTGTGCACAAAATTGAGGAAAGCTGAAAATTTGCAAAGTCTAAAGACCCAGAAGACTGACAAATAATTTACTAGCAGTTATTTTTCCTCAGGAAGACCTACATGATATGAATTCTTCCTTACCTTGGGCTGAGGTCTGGGGGTCCGGCACTATTCAAAGTTGAAAGCTGCAATTTCAAGTTCTTCTCTTTCTTTTTACCATGCTGAGGAGGGTCAGTTTCCTGTTTCGTTTTGGGAGAATTTGAACTGGAGACTCTAATCGGTGAATGAAATGGTACTGTTCCCGAGGCTAGCTGCTTTAAACTTAGGCCAAGATAGCTTTTATTGCTTCCAACCTTCTTGTTGCGTGAAGAGGATCCCCTGGTGTAGATGGGAGAAAGAGAAGCTGTCTCTTCTTCTTCTGCCTCCTCTTCCTCTTCCTCATCTTCCACAATGGATGGGAGTCTCTTGTTGATGCTGCCATTTCCCTTGGACTCCGACTAAATCAGTGGGTAACGCAGATTAGTATAGACTGCAGAAACCACCTGAGAGGTAGATCACTCTTGTAGGTGACCCCATCTGAACAAAGTCAAATCCCCTAGAGACTTCTCATTAAAACTGAAAACTTGATACTATTTATGTAGGTGTTAAAAGTCTCCCCGTTTCTGATCTTCCTCATGTTTAGCCTCTTTTTTCCTAGTGAAAACCCTTCTCTTGATCTTGTAAACTCTCTTGGTGGACAGCTGGAGGAAAGGTTCATTTTCCCTAGTTTGCATCTAATTTTTAACCAGACTATCACTTGTCATAGTAGATGATGAGATGCTCTTAGGAATAAAATCATTTCAAATTTTAATGGAAGAAGTGGGCCTAGCTGTTTTGAAGTTACCAGCTCTTCAGTGGAACAGCCAGCAAAATTATATTATCTCTAAGAATAAAAATCTTTCCTGTTTTGGATCACATATAGTGAAAGATCAGATATGTGTTTTCAGTGACTCTGCTTCCGGCTCAACCTGTTCTCACAGGTAGGCAGGAAATGAAGCAAACCTTTCGATAGGCTCCCCTTGAAGCGCCTTGGGAAAGGAAGGAGAAAGTATATACCACCCCCATTCTAGGTCCCCTGGATTCTTGACTGGGGTCATTCAAACTTAAAGGCTAAGAAGTAAGGATGGGATAGGAAAGGACAGCTGAGGTGATGATGGAGGGGCAGGGTGGAGAGGACAGCAAAGGCTAGGCTCGTGGCCTTCCACAGAGTCACTGTCTGGGTATGTATACATACAAGTATTGCTCTGCCTAGGACATGGTTTTCATGCTCTGAGATCAATACATCTTTCTGTGCCTCATTTTCTTTTGAGGACACAATCACTTATAATGGCTTATAAAAATTTCTAGTAAAAATAAGATAATAAATGGAAAAGACCTAAGAGTACGATTTAAATCATGAGATGTCATGGTTGTAACTCCATTTTGATAATCTGTTGGCACACTGGCCTATAAGGTATTTTACTGTAAATATGAACTTGAACCTGGGGTGACTAACAGGCCTCACCCATTCATTTAGGTCATAGATGCTGAGTGAAACTAAGGTCAGTTTACTCATAAGGTTTTCTTGTACTTTAATATTAGTAACTCAAAATGTCTTGAGGAAATGTTTTAGTAGACTCATATTCCCAACTAGATATGATTATTTTAATAAATGGTGAAGTTATTAATTCCTTATTGGGGTAGTCATTGTTTGCTTTTATTTGTTTTTACCACATTTTAAAATTTTGTGCTGTTAACAAAAGTTGGGCCCACATGGAATTGTAGGGAACATTTATATACTCGTTCTATAGGATAGAACTTAACTCACCCAGCTAAAGAAACAACAGGGCACCCTTCTCAAAGAAATGAAAAACAATGAATGCATTCTCTAATAGGACTATTGTTTATATTTACATTGACAATTTAATCATTCCTTTGTTTCAAGGAGACTCCATTAGCCCTAATAGAATCCTCTGACTAATAACCTAGAATGTTTGCACTTCTACAAGTCTGTTTAAATTTCATATTTTCATTTGTCATGGAGACTTGATATCCTGGGCAAGTTGCTTAGATACTGACTCCTGTGATCAAGACAGCTGACATTGCTTATAATAAGAATTGACTATCCTACCTACTATATGGAAGAGCAAAAATGTAACCCCAAAATTGAAATTCAAAAAAAATTATCCCATCTACTATCTACTAAATGCTCAGACCCAGAATAGCTTTCTGTGCACTTTTTTCAGGTCACCTACACAGAAACAGCTGTTTTTCTTGTACAGCAGGATGCACCTGCATGTACATTGCCATAAAGTTCAACCACAGATTCTTCCTTCTCATCTGACCTACTCCTTCATTCTCTTTCTGAAAAATGCTTCTGTGATATCAGTGAAGGTTTTTGCACCCATCATCAAAGAAATCTTTAATTCAACTCATGACATTTTGGCAGGATAGTCATTCAAACTCACAAATGAATAGATTCACTCACACCTATCTTGACTAAAGGAGAAACCTAATAAAGTCTTCTGGTTGAATGCATGGACCTTTGGTGACACAATCCTAGAGGGCCTGTGGTTTACTAGTACAGTGTTGGTCAAGTAATAGAACTGTTTAAAGTCTTGGTTTCCTCAATCGTAAATTGGTAATGGTGTGATTAAAAAAAATTAGAGAATGGAAGTTATGCACTTAGTAAAATTCATAGAAAGTCCTTACTAAATGCTTGCATTTGTAATGATGATGATTATGAAGAAAATAGAGACAACATTTACATCATAGCATATTTATATAGAGCATCATAGCAGGTGCTATAGAGATTGCTGGTTATCTTTTTACATAATCTCCTCATCTTTCATAGTTAACAGAACTCTTAATGTACCCTGCCCACAAATCATCATCTTTGCCTTTCTTTGCCACTTGATTTGACCTTAGGTTAAATTTTGAGTTGATAGTATAGAAAAGCATTGGTCCTAAGAAACTTTTAGGAAGATTCACAGTAAGAGGGAGACTTCTATCTTGTTTTCTCACATTTCTTTGGTTTCTACTCTTAAATATGAAGTGGATGATGGATCTCCAGCAACCATCTTAGAAAATAAGGAGATCTTGAAGGAGGAAGCTAAGTACTGAGAATGATAAAGCAGTAAAAGAAAGTTTGGTATCCCATCGACACACTATTAGTATTTGGAGGTGTCCATGAGAGGGAAACAGTGAAGTCTTAAAAACCCTGTTGTTCTAGTGGTCTTTATATTGCAAACTAATCTCAGCCTAAATTATACAGATTTTTTTCCCCATGAAAGTTAAGGATATTGTATTCTTCAGAGAGCTATGAAGGGGGGAGGAATTGAAATTGGAAATCCAAAAGAAAGCCACATCTCTCTTCATGATAAAGAGAATATAGGAAAAATTCTAAGGGAAAACATGTAGAGTTTGTATAGAGTAGTGAAAAGAAGTTGAGAATAGTTGAAACATAAAGATCATTTTCCTTTGTTTCTGAGGGAATTTTGTAGAGATTAGGGAGAAAAGATAACTAGTGCCAGAGAGAAATGTGGTTCAGAGCATTGAGATGTGTTCTTAATAAAAGCAAACTGCATTTGCTCCCCCATCAAACCATCTTCAGTAAATTGTTAATGCCTTTGAAATGTGTTCTGTGATTGGATTTATTTATGTGCCCCTGTGTGTATGTGTATGCATGTATGTGAATGTTGGTTCTGCTTCTAAGAGCCGACAGAGCAATAAAAGGAGTTCTTCGTAAGGTTCCTGTCATACGATTCCCGGTAATGAAAGCCCAGGAATCAGATCAGATATATCACAGATCTTTAGGAAAGTTTTCTGTGAAATAAAGGGTATTTAATAGCTGGGATTGTTTGAAGAGCTCCAGTGAAACCACTTTGAGACAATCCCTGAACCATATTGTTTAAAGCATGGGTAATCATGTCACTACATCAATTGGATGCTTACTGATCACTAATTTTAGAAATAATAAAAGTACTTCTAAGACCAATACCTCAAGACTGTTACTTTGTTAGGTCTTAGTGACAACCTACTTTACAACAAAGGTAGAGCTATGAGTTTCAATACTTCTGGATTTCTAAATTCAAGAAAGTCACTGCATCTCTTGTGAGAAGTATATTAAGTAAAAAGAAAATACATAAAGTCCTCTAGGGGAAGATAGATTTATGGAAATTCTACAGATTTGAGATAAATATTTGCTCTTTGGCAAAAGCCTTACCTGTGAGACTGTAGATTTGTTCGATAATCTTGATATCACCTGAAAGAACAAACAAACAGAAGTTGTAATGATCATTTAAACCTTCCCCGCTGGGTAAGGATTGGAGAAACTGGCTTCTCAGGAAAGAGACAAAAGTTCAGAATTCTGGGGGGCAGGGACGATGGGCAGTGTAGTCCAGTTAAGAGAAAATTCCTCCATAAAGATACCGAAAGTACCTCCCACGCCTACCACCAAGGATCTCTAACTGACCAGTGTGGTTAACAAAAAAGAGAAGAGCAAACTGAAAGTTTAGTATAGGATACCTAGGAAATAATGAACAAAATAGTGAATATATTGACTGTTTTCCATCTTGACTTTCTCATTGTTCTAGCTTTCCATCTTCCCTCTTCCTCTTTGCTCCCCTTGTACTACATTCTCTCATTTTCCATGATTTTTCTCTTTGACTCTGAAAACAAACCCATGGACTTTAAAAAAAATTAATTTCATTTCTTTCTATTTCTTCACCTCCCTTCTTACTTGATTACGGTGGAGGTGATATCTCCTTTCTTTGTCATTTGGTTTACTCACTATGCTGTTCCTTGTGGAGGGAATTATGTCTTGGGGGATCCTGAGCCTCTATACACTTGAGCTTAAGATCCCATTCATTGTAAAAGAGAAAAAATGCTGCTATCAGTTGTGATATGCCATCAATTGTAGACATATCTCAATTTTAGAGATGCCAAAGTATGAAAACAAGTATGTCATAGAATTAACTAAGCGTGGATCTCAGGTCCCATCTTGTATACAATCAAACTATGGTGCTGTTGAGGAGTATGTGGAAAAAGCACGTGCCCTCCACGATGTACAAGAATGTTCAAGACATTATGATATATCCTGGAAACGTGCTTCACATTTTAGCTACATTGTCTTTTGTTCAGATATACTTCTTTTATTTTAAAGTGGTAATAGATGCTATAAATTAACATAATTTTATTCACATGAAAAAAAAAACTTGCACTCGAAAATGATCTGCCTTGTAAGTGAGACATATTTGGTAATTCTGTCACCCACTCACTGTTTTTTTCCCTAGATGATTAGGGAAATAGATCTGTTATTATTTATACAAATGTCAGCATCATTATTGCTGTGCAAATATATGTTTCATCAATGTTTAATTTTATCAAAGCAGTCAACCCATTCTACATCTGCTTAGTTGCCTAAATATGCATTAATCAGAAGTATTGTAGACATAAGTTTTATAATAATTCCCTAAGTGGTGACAAATAAAACAGCTGAATAATTAAAATGTGAAAAATAAAACAAAATTATGGTGCTGTTGCTACTGTGGTAGACACAAAAATGTGTTTTAAGAAGCCTTTCAGTAACAACTTGGTAGAGAAAAGGAATGTCCCAGTAGGATTTAGGGGCACTCAGTGAGATTCAGAAATGAACAGTTTCAGGTCAGAGGTCCCTTTGAGGTAAGAGAAAGGTGCTGATCTTAGTGTCTTCTAATTGGAGTGTGACTCAGCTCCTTAGTTTTCCTGTTAGTATGAGTTCTAGCAAGTTGCTCAATCCCACGTTGCCTTTTATGTATCAGCACTTTTCAAATGTGTGCACACAGGTGACTAGAAGTGACTCTGTAGACTCTGCTACAATGGTTTGTAGACTTAGCAGATCACAGGATGCCTTGAGGGAGGTCCCTAAACAAATCAGATTCCAAGGCACCAGCTCCAGCGAGTCTTTTTTTTTTTCCCAAAGATTATTTATTTGTACAAGAACCGGGGTACAAGCCAGATGCGCAGGAGGGTGAGAGGACCCACAAGAGACAGAGTGGGGAACAGAACAGGCAAACTGATGAAATACACTGCTGAGGGGAGCAGCAGGCGAGACAGGAAATGTCTGCCGTGCCATGTGGGACTCTCGCCAGCCGTCTGGGATCGAACCGGCGCTGCAGAGGCTGAAGACAGTTTCACAGCACAGCACTCAACTGCCTGTGCCACCAGGGGAGGCCCAGCGAGTCGCTTTCAGTTGGTGGTAGGTGGGACTCAGGTCTCCAGGTGAGGTTTGGGGTCATCGATTTAGTTCAAGCCCCTTCCTTTGGAGATGAGGAAACTTCAGCCCACAGAGATGAGATGACCTGTTCAATTCATGCATCATGTCAGTGGCCAAATCTTTTCCCCAAGCCTCACATCCTCACTCTCTGTGTTCCTTACACAGAATTGTAAATTTTCTTAGGTGCCTCTTCCAGTAGTCAATGCTGTCCCTTGGGCTAAAGTCTTTATGCCTGATGTGTGTATTTTAATGTGGCACTGAGCTGGATGATTGCTACATGGCAGACCCCAAAATCTCATGACACTAGGTTACCCAAGCTCTACTTGAACGATTTCAGAGTCCCAGAACTCTTTGGAAATTTAATGGGAAAAAAATGCATGGATATGACTTGTGAATGGAAAATGTTAATCAATCCCATTTTTTAAGTTGTTCCAATAGCTAGAAAAAGACTCAATGGCTTTGAAAGTTTTGAGAAATGCAGTCTTACTCAGGTTTGAGTCCTTTGTACATGAATTTTTTTAAACTTTCAGATGATAGGAAGAACTGTTGGTAATCTTCAATGGGGATAATTTAAAAAGGACTGAAGTAATAAGAGGTTGGCGTTCAAGGGGAAGTAAATCAGACATAAGAGAAGGAATGGAAGTTTTAGCAATCAAGTCTCAAGAGGGAAAGATGGTGAAGGATTAGCCCACTCGATCTTGGAATTGTGCCCTCAGTCTGTCAAGATGGAAGTAGTCAAGTGTGGATAAGAAGGACTGAGGATATTTCTCAGTTTTCTTGAACAGACTTAAGACTTTATTACCTTGTAGATTGTGAGAGAAACATATTCTCAGCTATGGTGAGTTGTTTCAAAAGTGTCTACATAACTTTTATTCTCCTTCCATCCAACTCTATCCTACTGGCATAGTCTGTCACTCTGTGGGTCTAGTAGAAACTGAGAAGGAGGATTCTTAAATGGGCAAATACTATTAATTGCCATGGACAACTATACTATCAGCACCATAAAGGCAAATCAAATTCACAATTGTTTTCAGATGATGGCAAGAAGGCCTCAAAATTCTACTATGGAGGTTGAATTGCAAATGGTAGTCAAACTAAAATAGATTTTAGATTAGAAAAATGTATGTTTTTTCTCATGTTGTCTAGTTTACTGAAAACATTTCTGTAAGCGCTTTCATAGGCACATACCTGACCTTGGCCATCCAACTCATTTTCCCCTAAATTTTTAAATTCCTCAATAGTAAATTTTCTTCATACTAGGATTTCCATGAATTTTTTTTTTATTTTAAGGGAGCTCTTTAATTTTTTTCATCTATTTTCCCCATCCATTAAGATGTCTCTGAATTATGACAGACAGTACTTTATTTGACAACAAGGTTTGGGGTCCAACCTTTCAAGAGATGCTAATACCCCACTTTTTAGAAAGAACTTGAGTGGTTTTCTAGTAGTTGTAAGGTGTAATCAATAAGCTGATTTCAAGAGGCTAAACCACCAAGAAATTGACTACTATGAAACAGGAAGGAATAATGTAAATAAAAACCTCTATATTAGGAATCCTACATATAACCCAGGGGGCCAGTAGTTCAAGGAAGGTAGGAAATCTATTTCCATCTTTCACTCTGTCCACACATCAGAATTACAAGCCCCTGTATAACTCTGCAGCTATGGAATCTCCTAAGACACTGAAGTGCTCTGTAAGGGATGTTATCTATAGCTGATTGCTCAATTGGGAAATGAAATGTGAATTACTAGCCTCTTCTTTCTAACTGATTCATAATATCCTCTGCTTTGTTAATAATGCCACATTGATTAAGTCACAAAGCAGATTGAAAGAACATGTGTCCTCATTCAGAAAAAGGGATTATCAAATATTTTATCTTGTTCACTGGACGACAACATTACTATAATTGGTGGCTGTTTGAGATAAAGAGAATATTAATGAAAGATACTGACAAATAGCTCCATAACTCACATAGTTAAAATGCCTATTCTTACAAAAACAAATAATTACCATGTAGTACAGGCAAGTAGCAAATCCATAGCTCTCATTTTCATTTTTGATATGTTTCTTCTATAGAGTCAAATGGAGGTGCCAATAAGTAGTGGATGACAGCAACGGTGGGTGGAAAATGAGAAGAGGAGTTGGAAGCCGCTAGAGAAATGATAGGCTTTGAAAAAGGAAACATTTATTTTCAACTAAACAAGTCTGAGAGTGCATCACCCTCTATGCTCAAGGAGAGACTTCTAGGCTGGCCTGAAACCCTTAGTGGGTACTAGAGTTTCCACTGCTTTTTGTATAACTTAAAAATAGAAATGAGATTTTAATGAAAAAACTGATGATCTTGACATTTTCCAATTTCAAGCTGAGCCTTGCGGTCAAGACAAACTATTAAGAATGAGAGGAAGATTCTCTTCCTTTAGGTAATTGCTATCACTTCTGATGCAGAAAGCACAGGTCAAATAAGGGGGTTCTGAGTTTACTGTGTGCTGCAGCCAAAGCTGGGGAGCCTCTGGTGTAGGAAGCCCCACAAAAACTTATCAGTGATGTATATCATGTTAAAAGTCCTCTGTGCTGGGGGATTGGACCTATTTAGGAGGTAGGATAGTACAGTGGTTAAAGAGCTGGGATGTTCCTAGTCCAGTTACTCATCTTTTTGTGTCTGTTTTTCTATAACCTTAAAGGTGGTACATTTGATAACCCACAGTAAGTCTTTAAATTACTTTTGCTTTTCTATTTTATTAGAAATAACAAAAGTAATTCTGTCTCTGTTCTCTCACAGAAAATCTCCTGGATTCCTTCTGTTCAGATGTTTCTTCTGATGGGAACATCTGATATTCCTGCCAGAGGTGACAGGTAGGTGATGCCAGGACTTCCTGGCCTCTTTTCTTCTTCCAGGGAAAACCCCTTGGGATTTTCTCACTTCAACTTAATTACCCAAAAGGAATTTGCACATAGGATTTATGATGAAAAGGTCTTTGCATAGTTATACTTGTTAAGTACTTGGTCTAGTATCTCCATGAAGAATAATAATATTAATAAATGTTAATGATATTATTATTTGCATTTATTATGAAGAAAAGTTTTCATTAAATTAGCGGGGAATAGGACATTAGTATCTAAGTCATGGATAAATCATGGATATCTAAACATTCACACAGGTGGGTTTGTCCAACTTGAAACTAACATATATGTAGGACTCATGTCCTTAACCAACGTGCCATGAACTTCCTAAGCATAAGTTTTTCCCCAAATTGCTTCCTTAGCAGAAGGGTCATTCCATGCTACACAGCCACAGATTTCTTTGCACAACACTAGTTGGAATATCTCACATGAAATAGTGACACGGCATCCTATTCTTTCTCTCTCAATCCTTTATCTGAAGTAAGAGAAGACTTTGTCCAAGGGAATGAATATAGTCAACAGATATTGCTAATATACAGATTAACTCAAGCATGATTTCAGCTTCCTATTTCTGAATTCAAATGCATGAATTACAAGGGTTTAGAATTAAAAGAAAGTCCAAAGAAATCTCTTAATACTTATTTAAATACTTGTAAAATATGGGGCGATTTCGAGGGAGTTATTTGCTAATATATGGTTCATATCATTGGAGGGTGGGGAAGGAAGTATACATACTTTGTGAAGAAAACTACAACTCTCTCAGCGATGACATACAGCTTAAAGAGCTCAGTCTGAAGGAGCTATGTACCAAATCAATGATTTGGGAGTTCAGCAGGGTAATCAGTGCTGAAAGAATTTACACAGTTTAAACTCATTATATTGAGCCAAGATCCCACTCCCCCCAGTGACCTGCTTCTGATTAGGGTACAATGGCTCCTGGTTAGCCTGTAAAATCAGCTACTATGTAATTGTAAGGAAAAACAATTGCTGGTTTCATAAGATTTTCAGGATACATGCTGAGCACTTTGGTTCCAAACAAGGCCGGTGAAGAAAGATGCTCAATTTGGTGTGAGAAGTTAGTGCATCTCAATTCCCCGATGGCCCTTTTTAAGCTAATAGTGAAATGCCTAATTTGCTGCCTAGGAAGCCCACTGTCAATTATGAACTGTAACAAAAAAGTTGAACAGCCCCTGTATGTTGAGGACAGTGTTTGAACTGGTATGAAATGGGCTACTTTGCTTATTGGAATGGTAGTACCTAGGTTAAGTCACTGAAAATGGTCCCTGGCATGGGGCCATGATAGTGGGTCATAGGCAGCTTGTACATGACCAAAGGCATGTATTTATGTAGTTAAAAACTCTTTGAGGGCCTCCTCTGGTGGCGCAGTGGTTGAGTGCTGGGCTGCGAAGCTGCCCGCAGCCTCTGCAGCACCGGTTCGATCCCCAGCCTCCGGAGAGGGTCCCACATGACGCGCAGACCTCTCCTGCCACCCACTGCTCCCCTCAGCAGTGTATTTCGTCGGTCTGCCTGTTCTGCTCTCCACTCTGGCTCTGGTGAAAATGAATATAAATGAATAAATGTATAAATGAATAAATAAAATCGTAAAAAAAAAAGGTGGAAAGATTAAGAGAAAAAAAAAAGAGATGGATTCTTAAAAAAAAAAAGAAAAAAAAAGAAAAAATTCTTTGAAACTTTAGCATGAAGAATAGTATTCATCATTGCATTCACACTTTTACCAAATATGCAAATTTTTACCAAGCATGCAAATTTCTAGGTAAGCAAGAAAGTCTCATAGTTAGGAGATGCGAGGCCAAGCTTCTTATGTTACAGCTTTCTTATATTCAAACATGATGTGTGGAGCACATCACAAGATATTATTGACTGACTACATATTGACTAAAAGCACGGCTTTTTGAGAATTCACAATGTGAACACACATCACTGGAATTCAGAAAGAAATGTCTGATTTGGTAATTTTGTCTGTCTAGTGATGCTCCAGAAAGTTCTCTGAACAAAAATTATCCTAGACAAAGTATGCTTGGATCTATGTCCAGTTTCCTTCTCTAGGTCTCTTTCTTTTTTAACAAGTTTTTTAAATTGAGGTATCACTGGCTTACAACTCAATGTAACTGACAGGTACAGGTTCACATGTCCTCAGATGTGCTACTACACCAAGCCCAACACCAAAGCCTCAATAGTCCTCTGGCATAGTTTGTTGGGTCCCCTCACCTCTTTGCTCACCATTTCTTCCCTGTCTCCTCTGATAGCCTCAGTTCTACTATGGGATCTCTAGGGCTTAGTTTCAGCTTAGTTTTTTCAGGTCTTTTGTTTTGGTTCTTTATAGTCCACATTTGAGTGAAATCATCCAATTTTTGAAAAACATAGAACACACATGAATTTGCATGTCATCCTTGTGCAGCAACTATGCTCATTCTAATTTTAGTCTGTGTGCTGCCAAGGTGAGCACTGGGTCTATATTCTTGCCTAAAACATGCTTCTGGTATGGAAAAGCTGCTTCTCCAGTTATTTAGACAGTAGTGTGTATTTTCTTTTTCTTTTTTTGCATACTTATATGTTGAGTCTGAGCTTTCAATATAAGATACATTTCCCTTAATCTTTTAAAATAAAAGAGTGAGGAATTTAAGGGAAAAGTTTGTGGGGAGAGGACCCCTTTTGGAGTTATCTCATGGCAGCTTAGTCACCTTTTCCAAGTTTGAGGAAAAGCACAGTGATCTCCATTGAGGAACTCTTCTTCCTCATAAAAATGGGAACAGGGACTAAAGCATATCCATTTAGAAGGAACATAACTTCTTATAGATGGTCATTTTGAATTTATAGAACTATCTAACCAAGTTATTTATAGACTTGTACAAAAACATCATTCTGTTTAGTTGCACATATGAAATAAATTTCCATTCAGAACAAATTTTACATGCAGAACAGATTCTTCTCTTCAAGTTTTAAAAGTACTTCCATGCTAATTCATTCAGAATTCTTAGACATTTACTTTTACTTTGGAAAGTGCTATTAAAGTGACTGGTAAATTATTTAGAAAAATGGAAGCACTATTTTCAGGCATGAATACCTTCCTATTTATCAGTGTACTTGGTAGATTTACTTTTTATAAGACCAGGATTTCTTAAATATCCATTTTCTGTGTTCATTTGCTACTCTTCATATTTTTTCTTAAAATATGCAGTGGTTTGCATACCAATGTTGTGTTTCCTGAAGAATGTAGTCTTATTTAAATGGAACACAAAAAAGCAGTAATGAAAGAAAACACACACATAGAGCAAAACAGTTTAGGGCCTGTGGCTCTGGCTGGCTAGCTGTTCACCAACTGTATCCTCCTAGACACAGAGGCAGATGAGATTTCCCAGACTCCTGCACTTAGGCTGAACCGTGGTTTCTACATCTGAGCCCAGAGTGATGTCAGGAGAGCCTTCATATTCTCTCACTTCATCTGATTGGCTGGTTGGGTACAAAGTATTGAGTGGAGGACTTTGAGTTCTAAAGTACTCTGAGACCTCAGGGATGATGGAGTCATCAGATAGAGAAAACCTGGACCCCTGAATCAGTCTGTGAAGAGCTACCATCTGTATATAATGATATGAATGAGATATATCTCTAAAACCTTTATTCTATGTCATAGAGTAGCGTGCTAAGACTTGGAGCTATTCATTATAGCATTTAGCCCGGCCCTACTAATAGTCAGTTATCAATCACCAAGACTAGAGATGAGGAAATAGAAGCCCACTGAAGCCATCCAACACTTAGATGCACTGAGTCTAATATCTAGCATCTATTACTCTTTATGGCATAATCACATTTGTTTTTCTTTGGCTTTTCCATATGGGATGCTAACATTTTATACTATCAAAATGGAAGGGTGACTAATAACATTAAAGAAAAAATGTAAACTGTATAATCTAGAATATAAATATGCTTTGTTAGACTTGGAACTATTTATGAATGCTGGCAAAATACAGTGACACAGATTGGCCACCATATGCTCTGCTTTTAAAGACCTTAGTCTTTCAGGGTAGAAAATATAAGTGGGATTACCACATCACTAAAAGCTTAATATCTTGCAGATGTTCATCTCAGAATTTTCCTTAATCATTTCCCTCAATGGCATGGAAACCAAATCCTCTAAATCCCAGTCCGTCAACAGAAATGCTTCTTCCTGGGTCCCTCCACCCTTGTAGGTTTGTCATCATTACCACCTGCTGGTGTTCTAATTCATAATTTCAAGGTACTTCAATTTTCCCCCTTACTTGGCATCGTATTTGCTCCATATTTCTGACAACTTAGCTACTGTTTCCTCCAGTCACTCTTGGCATCCCAGAAAGCTGGGTTTAAATGGTGAGCAAATAGATGCCTCAAATGTGATGAATCCGGGGGCCTCCAGATCTGCCTGCTGAGCACAGTCTGCACTGCGGTGTAAGCAGACTGTCTCTGCCATATGTCATCCTCTCTGCTGTCTACACCCTTTTGGGGAACTTCATGGGAAAAGCACTATTAAAAATGTTTATCCTGGGATTTTGTAATTTGTTCTTAATTTTCATTTAATTTCCACCAACTAAGCTCATTTACAATTGCTTTAATCATTCTACCCACTGACTCAAGGCTCTAATAGTTGAGTCTAGGTGTGGGATTAGGGGACTAACTGAAGAAATGTCCCACATCACCAAGGATGACCTGGGATACATTATTAGATTAGCATCATCCAAACAGTGAGGTATTCACTGCAGTAAAACATTCAAGATCATTCATACAAGTTCCAGGCTACCAAATTCTTTCACAGGAACAAGAAACAAATAAGATTATGTTGTTTAAAAAAATAGTAACGTTTCCACAGATAATGTATGTGCAAGTTGATTGAGAAATGGGGAAAACACTAATTTAATGATATTGGGGAACACAGAGGAAGAGGGATTCAATAGACTAGGGTGGGAGACTGTGGGTGCCTTGGTGGTGGGTGTGGTTTGGTGAAATACACCTGAGAGATGACTCCTGTATTTCTGAATCAGATAGTGTTGTAAACCAACTGTCCCTTAATAAAAAAATTATTTAAATATTGCTTCTCTCAATGATACTCCCAATTCTTTTACATCACTCTATGTATAGGAGAAGGTGTGAATATATAAGAAGTACTGAGAAAGTATTACCTGTTCGCAAATGTGGTATACTTACACTTCACAGAGATTTTTATTCATTTCAATAAATAAGGTGGCCTCCAAATTCTCACAAGGAAGAAAATGTTTCTGGAAAGAACCTGAAATGCTATTTTACATTTGAACTGATGGTGGAGGGAGATTTCCTAAATTTACTGTGGAACATTGAATGAGGGAGGGAGAAAGAACAATGATTGAAAAGCATATACTTGAATGGGAAGAAATTCTCCCAGAAGTAGACTGTGACCACAGGGTTATTTAACAAATGGAGGGACTTAGGAGCAAATAAATGCAAAAATACCAGGAGAGAGGACACGTCAAATGGCCAAGTTACAATAGTTTTGCCACCTTACTCATCCTCTTGTTAATAAGATGTCTTTCCTGAAATTTTTAGGCCCAGTGGGGTTTTTGATGAGACAAGACAAGTGCTATCATTAATGCTTAGAAGATTAAAGTGGATGTGTTATTCTCAAAATTCAGAACAGCCTCTGTTGAAAATCAGAAGGCCTAAAGGAGACCAGGGACTTTGTGGAGAGTTAAGTTGATTTGTGGCAGCAGGTGTTAGTGGACAAATGCACTAGACTTTAATTTAGATTGCCAGTATTGGACTCTATAATGTTTGATTCTTTCATCAATTCTGTATTTTAGGCAGTGTACTGCTCAGCCACTCAGTTCCTGTACGGATCTGACTGTACTCAGATCTGTAAAGCAAACACATTATTCAAATCTCAGTGATTAAATATTAAATTAAATGAGTAAACAACATATTTAATAAACACTAGCATCCTTTCCTCATCCGTAGATGGTTCACTAAATATTCAGTTGACAAGAGAAATGAAAACTTGATAAGATATATTTTGAGTTTGTTGGACTGAATTTTATTTGAAATGCATGCTTGGTGTTGTAGATGGGAGATTTTATCCATAATGAAAGTCCTCTTTGACTGTGGGAAAGCAGTAATCTAACACATTTAAGGTATATAATTCACTCTGATTATATATCTAACCAATGACTGGAGTTTTTTTTTTTAAAGATTTATCTATATTCATGCATACAAGAGCTGGGGTGTAGGTTAGAGGTGCAGGGGAGTGAGAGGATTCAAACTAGAGAGGAGACAAACTAGGGAGCAGAACAGGAGGATTGACTGAAACACACTGCTGAGGGGAGCAGCGGGCGAGACAGGAGAGGTCCGCTGTCCCATGTGGGTCAGCTCCCTGGCCAGGGTATCAAACTCATGCTGCAGTGGCTGCAGATTTCTTCATAGTGCTGACACTTAACCACTTGCACCACCAGGGAGGCCCCAATGATGGAATTTTAATTCTGTAAGTGAATAAAATTTTCTTTTCCCTCCCCTTAGGGCACTTGTAATCAAGAGAAAAACTGAGTTTTACTAGATGGCACCTAGGGTCCCTTCCAGCTTGAACATTCTGTTATTCTGTGGATGTGGAAACTTGTATATATAAAATGAATGAATTAAATTCCAGTAAGCTTCATTAAACACAGAATTGGTACCAACAATTTCAGTAGGAAAATATTATAAAGATGAATAGAATATAAGTATTGTTCTCAAAGAACTTAAAGGTATACAACTACGTTATCCACTTATAACTTGGTTGAATTCTTACGATTCATTAAAAAAAATTTTCCCATTGAAGTATAACATACAGGAAAATGTGCACAAATCAAAAATATACAGCTTGATGAATGATCAAAAAGCTCTGTGGTTCTCTTTTTCCTTATATTTGACATGTGATGTTTATTTTCCCGTGGAAACATGTTTCTGGTAAATGCTCCAAAATCCTATAATAGAGCTAGCATTCAGGGCTCATAGGATTAAGGGATAAACCAAACATTTATAACTGTTTTCATGAATGAACTTACAGTAAGTTTCAGTTGCATTTGGAGTCATGTGGTTTGGGACTGCAACTGCAGTTTCTCACCCCTCTACTTACTTGCTGAGGGAATCTTCCTTAGCTAATTCTGTATCTAGTACATAAACTGAACAGTTTATCTCCAAAGTTATAGTAAGAATAAAATAATTTCATGCTTGCACAGTTCTTAGCATACAACTTTGCTATATGAGCCACTAAACCGTCATCATCATCAACATCATCTTTGTTGCATAGAACCTTTGTCCAGTGGGCAGGGCTGTTAACCCAGGTCTCTAGGAGAACTGCAAGAGGGCAAACTCTGTCCTGTACCTCTAAGGCTTAAACAAGCATCAAAAATGCAGTGACCACTATTGTATATAAAACAAAAGAATGTTTGTACAAGTTCAACTGTTTTAGATCCCACCTATAAGTGATATCACACAGTATTTATCTTTGTCTTTGACCTATCTCACTTAGCATAATGTGCTGAAGGTCCATCCTTGTTGTTGCAAATGTGTTTCAATTAAAAAAAAAAAAAAGGTATCGCTTCTCGGCCTTTTGGCTAAGATCAAGTGTAGTAAAAAAAAAAAGGTAGTGTGGGGCCTCCCTGGTGGCAATGCGTGTTGAGCACAGTGCTGTGTAGTTGTCCGCAGCTTCTGCAGCACGGGCTCGATTCCTGGCCAGCCAGGGAGATACCGACTTGGTGCGGCAGACCTTTCTTGCCTTGCCCGCTGCTCCCCTCGGTAGTGTGTTTTGGTCAGTCTGCCTGTTCTGCTCCCTGCTCTGTCTCTGGTGAATCCTCTCACCCTCCTGCACCTCTGGCCTGTACCCCAGTTCTTGAATAAAAATAAATAAATCTTAAAAAAAAAGTAGTATGGAATGGGGACCCTGGGTTCCCCCACAAGAGTCAGTGGGTCCAGTTTGAGGATTCCTGGTGGATGAGTCTAGGTAGTTTTTCATTCTCAAGAGATGTGCCTAAGTTGAACACAGCCTATTTGTATGTGTGTGCATATGCAAATTTGCCCCTTTTTATTTCAGGCAGAACGTCTGCTGTTCCCTGCATGATGGAAGCAACCAGGGAAGTAGGGAAAGAAAGACTTTTTTGTCTTGTTTATGGGATGGCAGGTGGCCTCTTTATCCTCTGACTTTCTCAACCCAGCTCACCCCCTTCTCCCCTCAAAGAGTTTAAAAATCTAACTGCTCACTGTTCAACTTATTAATACAAGCTGAAATACCCAGATGTTATAAAATGTGGCTGATCTCTTTGCAGGCTGTATCTCATGCTATTTGATTGACAAAAGGCTGCACAGGAGAGCATCCAGAGGAGATGAAATTTGAGCCCACTCAGGGTGGTTTATATAGCTTTTGGTGTGTGCTCTATTTTTTGTGCCTTTATTTGTAATATATATTAAATGGGATTTCGTTTCTAGGAAATGTTGTTGAGATGTACAACCCACAATAATGCAGTTGCCCACAGTTCATATATTAGAGATTTGGTTCATTTGTCCAACAACTATCTCAACCCACCCACCCCTTTTTAGGATCCTGTCTCTTATCCCAACTTCTCAATCTACAGGGTTGCCATGGAAATCACCATATTACAATAGCACAATCTCCTTCCATCCTTGACTGTCCAACATGCATACGCACGTGCTATCTGTGCCTATTTCCTGCCATTTGGACACAGAAACAACACAGCAAGTCCAGTGCAGTAGAGAGAAAGAAAAAGTAAGAAGTAAGACATGGAGAGGAAATTCTAACAGAGATTGAGAACCAGATTCTAAGAATTCTTGAAATTCAGAGGGGTGTGTGTGTGTGTGTATGTGTGTGCACATGTGTTCTATGACTTCATAAAATATACCTGGAATCCTCACAGTAAATCTCCTCTGTCTCTAATGCTGTATGAGTTGGATTTCTATTACCTGCTTCATGCTGAATTGCCCCCATACTTACCAGGATTCTCAGACTGGCTTATTTGCCAGTGCCCCGATATCAGCTTTGTCTAAAATAGAATTTGAAAAAGAAAGAGTAACTTCTTTTAAGGAATATAAACCTCACTTCTCTGAACCATGAGATGGGCAGAAAAGACAACTTCAGGGTTAGAGGAGGGAGTAAACTTAGAGGTCAGTGGCATTCAGTCTCCATAATCTTCTTTGAGAAGGATAAAGATGGGAATGAGGCTAATAATAATGGAGGGAAAGAAGCAATAAGCTCAGGCGATCACTAAGCAGAGATGAGGACAACAATCAGAGGAAGTAGGATCTGTCCATGGTATGGTAAGTTCTAGAGCAACCCTCATTTACTCAACATCATGAGCATAAACACAATACAAATGCTTTGGGGACACTGATGAAATATAATCTCTCCTTCAAACTATTGTGTTTGCTAGAATATCTGGATCCCTGAAAGATACCACAATGCAGAAAGTTCCAGAATGTAAAAAATATATTGGATGCAAGTAACATTTCCAGGCCATTACTTACTAAGTTTTTTTCTATTACACATGGCACTGTCTTAAGCACTGTAAAGGTGTGTGGGGGGGTCAAAGGGTTCACTACCGGATACATCAAGGAAGGTTTTTTTGCTCCCTATGGAAGAGTATTTTAAATTACACAACTGACAAACAAAACACTTGTTGTGCCTGGGATGGCAAGGAAAGCTGACATGATAAAATAACATGAGTCTTTTTCAATATGCAATTTTCTAAGAACAATTACCTCAGAAAGGTGCAGAATTAATTATGTTCTCTTGTTACACAAGACTGAGCTAGCAGATACACACCTACACACAGGCTACTCTTGAAGAGCTAAGTATCTGAGCTGTCAGATCTGATTTTAAAAATTATTACTATTCAGTAAATCATTTTCAAGAAAATTGTTTCTAAGCAGCCCAATCTTATTTCATATTGAAATAAGGACTAAATTTAAAGCAAGTCCCTCCTTTGGAAATAGCTCCCTTTTGAGTTCGATCTTGAATTAAATTGTAATATAGTCACATAAAAGACAAGAGATTTTGGCAAATCACAGACTTCTCTGGGAAAGTCTATTCAGGCTTGTTTTTATCTAAGTGAGGAAGCCTGGAGTTGAGCCACATGGATATAGAACAGCTTTAATTACACAAGAAATTGTGTAGGGCCAGGAAGTCCAAGTGGACACAACTCAAAAATGTGTGGGAGTTAGATGTTTTTTCCAATGATACTTGTATTTGAGATAGGGGTAACTTCTGAAAACAAAACTGGAAATAAAGATTCACCTTTGCATATTAAAGACATGGAGTGATTTGCATACTGGACCGGGATCTAGACTACCAGAGAAATATTCACACTTGCTATCACCAAGGCTCATGCTGACTAAGGAACTGAGAAATACATGGCACAAAGTACAGATTTTATACCTTGCAGTTTACTATTAAGGGCAACAGGCCTAGAGATTTATAGATATTAATTGTAGGTATCTATGATTTATATAGTTATAGGCAATAAGCTGCATTAGTAGACCCTGAAGTGTTCCACATGTAAATTCATTTCACTCAAAAAGTTCCTAGCCTCATGCCCTGGGAAATAACAGTGAGGGGAACAAAAGTTTAGAATGATTTAATGGTTAGCAGTACAGGTTCTCTACTTTTTGGGGGTATGAGTGTTTTAAGAGTTCATCTATTTCTATAGAAAATATGTATTAGCTTAGATTTGAAGGTGGATCCTTTTTAATCTTAACACAACTTAATGTTACCAGATCACCTATGGTAATTACGTTACTGACCGGTACAAGGTTGGTTTGTCCCTCATATTTTTCAGCATAAATTGCTTCTATAACTTTTGAAAACCTCTTGTGCTGAACCTGGGGGAAGTAAAAAACAAGTGTTTTTCAATTTAACTTTTCTTTCAAATCCTACTATTGACTCTGCAGCTTTGTTACTTCTGAGAATAGAATTCCAGATTCCCTTGGCTTTTCATTTTAAACTCCATTTTCTGGCTATGTAGGCTGCTGTCATCAAAGACTTTACTCATTTTCTCAAAACTTCATGTAGGTTCCAGGTCCCAAAGTAGAGTTTTTGCAATTCATTCACTATTTGTTCAACTATATATTAAACTATATATTAAATGTTGATTCTGCATTATGCTCTGACTTAGGCACCAAACGTATAGCATAGAACAAGATAGAGTTTCCAGAAAGTAGACATTCTAGTAGGAGAAATTGATCATGTATAAGAAAATATGCATATTGAAGTATCTTTAGATCTTGGCACATGCTATGAAAAAGAAAAAGTGATGTGATAGAAGATAACTAGGAGGGGTAGACTCCAAAGCAGGTGGTTCGGTAAAGCCAGAGGAGTGGCATAGTAGGGAGAGAGAAGAGTTAAGGCAAGCTGGGACCTAGCACCATGTATGAGGGCAAGCAGTTTGGTTTGCTAGAGGGTAGTGCTGCGTAAAAGATGACAGATGAGTTTAAAAGGCAGGCAGGAGGATAAGGTTATGGATAAGAATAGAGCAGGGAGGACCATTACTTCACTTCTCATCTGTCATGGTCAAAAAGTAAGATTCAGCACCTGCCACACATACAGGTACCCATATGCATGAAACTCCATCGGTTGGCGAGGACAAGTCGACTCTTCTATTGGCATGAAACCTTTACATTCAATTATGCTTATTTACACATGTGTTGACTAATATATATGGCCATTCTGGAACTTTTGTATTGACTTATGATTACATATTTGTTTCACCTGAGGGTCCAGACTAAGGCATTGTATTTTGTAATGATATTATTTAAGTCATGGTGCTTGGTCTACAGAGTGTGTTAGCAGAGGAGGGGGACATGGGATATTATGATGAATGTTGAGGTTTTGAGCTGTTATGGGTTAGCCCTAGAAACCACCCAAGTGCTATCAAAATGCCAAAGTAGACAAAAGCTGCTGAGAGCGGGTGCTCCTCAAGGGCTCCCTTGTTTCTGCTGCGAGGACCTCCTCTGAACTTTGGTGTGACCTCTTATGCTATATTGGAGATGGGGGTTCAAAAGTCTTCACCTAGAGGACACTGGCTTTCAGGAAAATGGGGAACTATCTCTGTCTTTACTAAATAGTGGGGCAACTGAAGGAGCTTTTATTTTTTTAAGCTGATCAGGTTATATTGACAATTATGAAAAATGAGGGGAAATGAGATAATCAGCACAGTTTTTAATAGAGCTCATCATTGAGAAACCCCTCAGTAAGTTGAACTGGAGAATTGAGCATCGTTTCCAGCAACAAATGTGATTTGTTGCTCCACAACCAAGCCCATGTCTACCATGTGCAAAGTACAGGATATTTTATATGTAGCCACATCATTGTCTGATCTTCAGTCCACTAGCATTATTAATTTTTGAAAGCAGATATTTTATTTTTATTTTTTTAAAGTGATTCTGATTTTTTTTTTAAGATTTATTTATTTATTTATACAAGCACTGGGTACAGTCAGAAGCGCGGGAGGGCGAGAGAATTCACCAGAGCCAGAGAGGGGAACAGAACAGGCAGAATGACGAAGTACACTGCTGAGGGGAGCAGCGGGCGGCAGGAGAGGTCTGCGCGCCATGTGGGACCCTCCTCCAGTGGCCGGAGAGCAGCTGGGGATTGAACCGGCGCTGCAGAGGCTGCGGGCAGCTTCGCAACCCAGAGCTCAACCGCTGCACCACCGGGGAGGCCCCTGAAAGCAGATATTTTAAATACTCTTCAATCATTTATTTGCTTATCACAAATTCAAAATTTTTGTATTAAGGCAAACTAAATTTAACAACCAACAACAGATAAGTTTGTGCTGAAATCAATTTCATAGGATTTACCATGAGAAGCACTGAAGCAAATTTCTCATAATCTGCGTAGATAGAAATAGCCAAATTAATCTGTGTCATTATTGGGGTCACCCAGGAAATATAAATGAGGGCAAATATAGAAAAAACACTGGGTGCAAAAAATGCATAATTAACAGGAGGTCAGACTAGTGCTAGCTGTTCTTTTCACAAACTTAGAAAATATCTTATACGTTTTTATTAATTTTTCTATAAGAGGTTGCTGAGCTGTCATTCTGAAGTTATATATATTTATCACTGTTTTAGAGGCTATAGCTTATTGCTACTTTCATGTCTCTTCTTAATTTTAAAAATTTCCTAAAATGCTTTTTGATTTTTCTTTTAAAATGGGTTCATTATTTGTCTTCTCTTTACCCAGATGCTTATGAACTTGTAGTTTATAAGCTAGTTGGGGTTACCAGGTGAGATCTGGAAGGCAAAATTGGAAAGATGCCAGACAACTCAAGCTAGAGAATGAAGCTAGGATGTATCTGAAATAATGGGGGCTTGGAGGGTAGAAAGAGATGTGAAAGCAGTAACAAATGACTGAACATGTGATTTTTTTAAGACTAAGAACAGGTAAGTTACATCTGTATCTTTTGCATTTCCATGCAAATATTCCTCCTTCTAAAACCCATGACCAACTTTCCACAAAAGCTTCAGCCCACCAAAAACTTTGTGTGATTGGAAATTTTTGAGTGTGTGTTCTGTTTATGGAAATCCAGGACAGGGGCCAGTTTCTGCAACCAGAGAAAGTTGCAGAGCAGAGTAGGAATCCCTAACCCTAAATTACTATCAGAATACAGCTTCTCCTAAGAGTCATGCTACAGAAAGGGGTACTCCAGTTTTTCTTGCCTTTTGGAAGCGCAACAGCCCAGGATCCTAGTTATATATGTACATAGAAGTTTTGAGTGTTCAAAGTTTAGGAAATACTAAATAATAGAGGTTTCAGAGATAATTGTCACTTCCATTTGTTATTCAAAATGCAGTTCACAGAGAAACCTCTGGAAAGAAGTCATTCTTTTGGTTCTAGCCAAAATGAATTAGCTTGCACTGAACTAATCCTCAGTCATAAAGAATTATAAAGCTGGACAAAATACATAAAATAACTGTTTGAAAGCACTGGAGAGTAATCAACTCAGTTAGGTAAAACTTGGAGGTCTGTGACCCCTGAGAAAAGGGAAGCACACCAGTGTGAGCACCATGATTACCTAGGAATTTTCCTGAAGGAATTTGCTATTTCATTTGATGGAAGAACAGAGTAGAAAAGAAAGGAGCACTCTGGCTGAGGAGAGAGTGGGTGAAGTTCAGGTGCACCAGACGACCTGGAATTTCTGAAACCCCAGAGAAGAGGCAACTCCACCCATGTGGCCCATGAAGTGTGAGCTAGTTCCTAAATCCAGCCCCTGGGCAGCCCTGCAAAGGAAAACAGCCAGCAGAGGCAACAAGGCAGAACAGAGCTTTCAGCGGTGCTATGGTGCTGAGGAAACGGAGATCAAGCCTGGTGAATGGGAGGGACTTTGGTCAACATCCAAGACTCTGAGCTGAAGAATTAGAAAAACCATGTCTTAGAAGTAATGGTTGCCACTCTAGAGTAGGGTCAAAATTGAAATAGACCTAACAGAGCCTCAGAGGATGTGTGTGTGGGATGTCCGTGATGCACTGGTACTCTTTCTGCCTGCCAAAAGGAACCTTATCCTGTTTGTAGGAATATAATATGGACAGTTTTTCAGAATGAACAGCTACATTTAAACAAAATTATGACATCGGCTACCAAAAGAGGCAAAAAACAAAAATAGGTAATCAAAATGATCCCACTTGGCAATTCAGATCTTGGAGTTTTACAATCATTATGATGAATGTTTCAGCAAATAGAAAAAAAAGAATATATATATTTTTTTAATCCATGACAAAGGATCCTTAAAAAGTAATCAAATAAAAAGAAAATATTGAGGTTCAAAATTTTCATTTTTCCATGCTGGGGAATGTTGGCTATTTCTCAATCTCTCAATTCTTTCCTTTTTTTTTTTTTTTTTCAGTTACTTCTACCCCCTAATTTATTTTCACTCTTCAAAAGCAGTTGTCATATTAAGCTGTCATGGAGAGCACAAGAGACCCCTGTAGTTTTAAAATTCAGTTTGTTGCATGGGAAGACATGCAAAGTGCCTTAGATTTTGAGATGACAGTGACCTGGACTTAGCCTCTGTTCTAGTCACCTACGTTTGTGTCATCATGTACAAGTTACTTAACCATCTGATTCTGTTTGCTGTTCCATAAAAATTGACTGACATGTACCTTACAGAGTAATTTTAAACACTAAATGAGATCTTTTATAGGGACAGAATGCTTAGTACAAATAGGTTTCCAACAACATGGACATGTCCTTTGCTGTTTATTGCTCTGAATGGAGAGAGTGTATACTCAGAACTGGTAATCCTGAACTTCAGAATAGGAGACCATTTCTGTATTGACTGTCATGCGTTTTCCTCAGTCAAAATGAACTAATGCACAATTAGGATTCTTTCTCTGGCTTTTAAAGTACAGAATATCAATGACTAACAGAATACATGGGATTGTCAAAACAATAGCTTCTTAGACTCCTGGGGGTAAAAATTGAATACTGCAAATATTGGGGACAAAGCTCAAGAAAACAAAGCAAGGCTTTGGTTGTTATATAATGCTATGCATGCTCTGGCCTGCCTTTTCACAATCATTCCTATTAAATCATTTGTCTCTCTGACATACCTAATGAAGTCATATTCACGACCAGCTTAATCACAGGATGCAGTTCGGTACATATTTTGACAGGAAGGCTGTTTGTATAAACTGAAACATGGAGCAAATATATATTTCATAAAATGTTCATTATGTTTTCAGTGTGACAATCTTTGGCGCTAATTCTTGTATGCATATTTAGATATTTTTAGAATGTTTTGGGTTCTGGTTAACAAAAAGATTATTCTGAAGCAAAATCCATGTCAAATAAATGGAACAGAACAACTATAAACACAATAAATTGTATCTGGAAATCTTTAAATTCTGGAGAAATCACACATCTCTAGTTAAATATTGTATATTATTAAAATTAATTCTAGTTATAAATACATGAAGATAAGCAAGAAGTGAGTTAAGAGAAGTTACCCATAAATAATACTTTCCTGGAATGTTGATGATAAACTCCAGGTTTGACTTCTAGCTAATTATTTAATTGCTCAACTAATGGCCAAATAGTCATATCTTATATATTCAGAGATTTTTTAAAAAGTGAGGTGAGGTCATGGCCTATGCCTTTACTGTTAATGATCTCCTGGCCCCATGCTATTAGGCCTCAGCACTAATTAAAAGGGAGACTTACATCACTCTCATGACCTTCTCGAAGATTGTAGGTAAGGTCATGCTGAATGTCTTCTACGAATTTGTGGGCATATTCTGGGTAAAGGTCCAGCACTTCAAAGAGTCCTTTGAGGATGATACACTGGAGATCACAGTAGGTTAAAGCCTTCACATCTGCATTGGTCTTGATCACTTGGTCCTTAATTGATAGATTTGCTCCAATTAAATCTCCTTTCCCTTGAAAAGGTGAAAAAAAGATGTCACTTAAAAAAAAACAAACAAACAAGCTTAAGACTGGAAAATTCATTTGATTTACAAGCTTCATTTTTGTGTAATTACACTGAAAAGAGAAGAACATTTGTCTGGAGAAGGGTTTTTAACCTCAGCAATGTTGCAATTTGGGGCATGATAATTCTTTTCTTGGGGAGGACCTTTTCTTATTCACTTAGTAGACTGTTTAGCAGGATCTTACATTCACATTTCCCACCCTCACTCATGACAACCAAAAATATCTTGACATTGCCAAATGTCCTCTGACTGATAGCACTGTCCCTGGGTGAGAATACTAATCTAAAGGGTCAAGGCCAAGAATTGTCGGTCATAGATGGTTCCATACGGGCCTCACAGGATTAAGTGAATGACTTTAAACAAACCCTTTGACATTTTTGTCACAGTTGCCTTAACCCTTCAAGGGAAATGATAAGGGATTAGACTGCATATTAAAAGGCTCTGTATTATTGAGATTAATATATCAGGAGATGTATTAATAATTTTGATTCTAGCAGTGTGGACAATAATATAAGCATTACCATCAGCTCTCAAACATACTCAGGTTGTTTTATTCATCTCTGAACATGTCTATAAGATAGAGGGTTATGTGGGAAGAAAAGCCTCCATTCCTCTTTTTTAGAGGTGGGAGGTAGAGATAACTATTAGACATGATGGACAATGAAATACACTCCATAAAAATATAAAAAATGATCATAGTTCTATAGCTCTGCCAGTTGTTAAAAAAATCTCACTTTCACTGTCAGAAAAGAAGTGAAAACAAGTAGAGGGAGGCTGTGGAGAGATGGGGGCCCTCATACACTGTTGGTGAATGATTATGGAAAGCAGTATGGAGATTCCTAAGAAAATTAAAAATAAAAATTTTTATTTATCCAGTTATCCCACTTCTGAACATTTATCCCCCAAATACAAAAACACTAATTCAAAAAGATACAACTCCCACATTTATTGGAACATGATTTATAATAGCCAAGAGCTGGGAATGATTCAAGTTCCCATTGACAAGTAATTGGATAGCGGAGATGTTGTACACACACACACACACACACACACACGCATACTACTCAGCCATGAAAAAGATGAAATCCAGTCATTTGCAACAACATGGATGGCCTACATGCTTAGTGGCAGCTATATTGGATGGAGAAAGACAAACACTGTATGATTTCACTCTTATGTGGGTATATAAATAAACCAAACAAACAATAAAATAAATGAAAAAAAATCTTTTAGACTATAAGACAAATGAGTGATTATTATAAGGGAAGAGGGAAAAGTGTGGGTAAACTGGCTAAAAGGTATCAATTGAAAGGTCAAGGATAAAATAGGACATTTATTTATGAACTTACTGAAGTATAGATAGATATTGATTTCTAATCTAATGAAATTTATCTAATACTGTAAACCAGTGTTACTTCAATAAAAGAAAAAAATGAATAAAGCTATGAGCTCTTCACTTATGCCATCGCCAAGAGAACTAATAGAACCTTGCAAGTCTTCTGTGCCCTAGCCCACACCCAGCATCCCCTGATATTTTGCCTGTAACACTTCAGCCTATCAGTTTGAGGTTGAAATTCATCTTCCTGGGAACTATTTTGCACCCTTGGGATTGCTGATTAGATAATATCGGAAAACATACTTGAATCTTTAAAATCTGTAAATTGATTTAAATTAGTTCAACTTAGCAGGAAGGTGAGCATAACTGTACATTGCTGACAAAAAATTGATTACAGCTTCAAATTTATAGATTAGAGCTTCAGGTTTCTTCAAATTTGCTAAACATCCCACTGAGAAATCAGAAAGAAAATAAACTGAATTCTCAGGCAAACTTAGGTTAAAAGCTGAGGTAATGTAACCAAGTTCACAGAGGACACTGGGTTCATGGCTACAACTTAGGGGTTTCTGTGTCTTTATTCTGTGCTCAAATAGCATCTTACCTGGTCTCTGACTTTGTTTTTTCATGGTTACTCTGCTCCATTTCATAGGAACCAGCAACCAACAATTAACCAACCAACCAAACAGCCAAGAAGCAAAAATTTTAGTTTTCACTGTACCCAACATTTCTGGAAGTAAAGTCTGTGGAATGTAGCAGGATCCAATAAAAGTAATAATTGGCTTTACTGCATTTAACAGTAAAAGGAAACATACAGATTAACTATGCAGACCTGAGACATTCATACATATTTATAGAAGACGAAAAATGGAGCATTTAAAAATTATTACATTCTATCTAGGTATTACCTTCAAATTAATATTGTCTTTAAACCTTGAAATCAAACCTGTCTGATAGAAATAAAAAGACTAAACTCTATTCTTGCAGACACTAAGGCAATTAAATAGTGACATAGTGATAAAGAATCCAGGTTTGATTTATTGTTGTTACCAATATCATTAATCTTGAAAATTTTGATTCTTGCATATTTTGTTAGAAATCTAATTTTCTGCACAAAAACTCAAAGTTGGGACAGATATGAGATAAAAATATAGTCAGGATGCCATGAATAGTGCAAATTATCAAATTTTGTATATCTGAGAATTTATCATGATGCAGTGTCTTGTCAAAATGAGCTCTCACATTTTCTTTAAGATTTATTTATTTATGCATACAAGAACTGGGGTACAGGCCAGAGGTTTGTGTGTGTGTGTGGGGGGGGCGAGAGGATTCACCAGGGACAGAGTGAGGAGCAGATCAGGCAGACTGACTGAAATAAACTGCTGAGGGGAACAGTGGGCAAGTCAGGAAAGGTCTGCTGCACCATGTGGGTAGCTGTCTAGCTGCCGGGGATTGAACTTGTGCTGCAGAGGCTGCGGATAGCTTCACAGTGCTGTGCTTAACCCCTTGCGCCACTAGGGAGGAACCTCTCACATTTTCTGCTCAGCAGTTGGTGTTTGGGTAACTTTAAAGTTATCACACTTTGGCACCTTGGATGGTCATTGTATGGCTATTTGTGGCCACAGTGGCATCAGCTGTAAAAGAAGTACCAACATCTTGCTAAACTTAGCACCCTCTAAAGAATTCCAGCTTACTACTGTTTCAGCGACTGCTGGTGAAGCATTGACAGTACGTGCCGGAGCTTGTGTTAGCACTGCTAACAACATGGTTCTCATCCTCATTCATTCACAGTGTTGTGCATTTCTCATTATCTGGATTATCTGGATTTGAGAACTAGATCTAAGTTTCTTGGTTATTGTGTATCTCAGGAGCACTGTTTCTAAAAGAAGAGAACGGTAGTCTTGTCTAGTCTCCGTTTTTCAGAATTCTGTTATTGACATTTGCTAATCAGTTATTCTCCCACTGGGGGGAAAGGGATGGGATGTGTCTGCAAACTGTTCGAGTTACAGCCATAACTTATGTTAATTACAGTCAGGCAGACTGATGCCATCTGTGAAGAGTGCATTAATCGGTGCTTTGTTGTTTTCGTTTAAACATCAGTGAAGACATTGGTGAAAAAACACAATTACTGGAACATGAAATGAAGGTGAGCAAGGCAACAACTCTATTCCCATAACAAATTCTGGCCTGTATGTCCACTGCCTTCCCAGACATCAGATTAAGACGTGCCTTCACATATTGATTGAACAACAGAGTTGGCTGAATAACTTATGACTTGACAGCTGTGTGGTGAGACTTTTCCCCTATAACATTATATATTAATTCATCTTGTTGGCAGAATGAACATGTAGTAAATATCTCAGATCAAATGTGAAGCCATGTACTTAAGTTTATCAAAATCAGTATTAATTTGAATTAGCCATATTAAAACAATTATTGCCATTGGGAAAGTGAGATAGTCTCCACTAAAATAATGATAACCATGCAGAAAAAATATTAATAATTTATTATCTGTGTTTATGTTTATTTGCAATACCACCGATGTGTGTTTAGAATGGCCATGTAGCAATTTGCACTTAAATCACTTTTGATATACACATGGCAGAAGCAAAGATGTGGCCACATTAAACATGGAAATCATAATTAATGGAGGAATCGGGACCAGAAGAAAGAGACAACGGATTAAATCTTTCAGTGTAAGTACAATTATTTTTTAAGTAAGAAAAGACAAGACCACATAGAGTATATAAAGAAAAAACAACAACAAATGGATGAGCTAAATAAAATCATGTACTGCAAACAGTGGTAGTTATATAGAAATTTCTTACGGATTTGTACTGCTTCTGGATTTGTACTCCATTCCTAGAATTGTTGTAAGTTACCATATTTTTACATTTTGGAAACAGTCCATAAGATATGTTCAAAATGGTGCTTTTTATTATTTTTGCTTAAATATATATCAAACCATAAGTCTCTGGAAAAATAATTGTCTTTAAAGACAGGAAATGGCAATAGATTAGCGATGATATTTTCTATCCACAATTTTATGTGTATCTCTTAAAAAAAACCTCATTTATTTTGGCTGTACCTCCTTCATTTATTATTTATATATCCAATTAATATTCATTAGATCCACCTTATGATCCGGTAACTCTATTCCTAGGTATCTACCTGAAAAATGCAAAACCACTAATTTGAAGGGATATGTGCATGCCTGTGTTCACTATAGCACTATTCATAGCAGTCATGGGGTGGAAACAACCTAGGTGCCCAATGATGGGGGAATGGATTAAGAAGATGTGGTATATATGCCCAATGGAATACTACTCAGCTATGAAAAGACAAACTCTCACCATTTGTGACAGCATGGACGGGACTGGGAAATAAGTGAAATAAGTTAGAAGGAAAAAGACAAATCCTGGATGGTTTCACTTATACTACAAATATATTGAAACAAAACAAAGGGTCATGTGAAACCAAAGAAATAACAAGCCCTAGAAATATGACAGCAGAAGTGAAGCTACCAGAGGGGGAGGTAGAGGGAAGAGAGCAGAGTGTGGAGGGCACCCACTGGGTTATGGAGAAGAATGGGTACTTTGTGTGCTAACATATATCTGAAGGAGTGCGATCCTGTACATTTATTTATTTATTTATTTATTTATTTATTTATTTATTTATTTATTTATTTATATTTTTTTATAGAGGCATGTTTTATTTATTTATTTGTTTGTTTGTTTTTTTGTTTATACATGCACTGGGCACAGTCAGAAGCACGGGAGGGTAAGAGAATTCACCAGAGCCAGAGCGGGGAGCAGAACAGGCAGACGGACACAGTACACTGCTGAGGGGAGCAGCGGGTGGCAGGAGAGGTCTGCGTGCCATGTGGGACCCTCCTCCGGTGGCCGGGGAGCAGCCGGGGATCTAACCGGCGCTGCAGAGGCCACGGGCAGCCTCGCAACCCAACGCTCAACCGCTGCGCCACTGGGGAGGCCCGATCCTGTACATTTAGATCAAATATAGTGTTATAAGCCAATGTAACCTTAATAACGAAAATGTTTATACTGCTTGATTTTTAACAAGCGTCAAATGATATGTTAAACACAACTCTTAGCACAGTGTAAACTTAATATTCAGCATTAATAGTAAAATAGTTGGCAAATTAAACCCATATGAGGAATAATCCTGAGTCCACTTATTCAACCATAATTTTCCTACTTTCCATAGCAGTTTTCCCTCCTATTTCATCTCCTTAAATTTTCCAGAGTAAAATTTCATGAAATCTTTCAACTCACACCTACCTAGAATAGCCAGCACCATGCTGTCTTTCAGAACTTCCATGGAGCCCGAACAGACAAAGTAGATGGCTTGCAAAGCATCTCCTTGACGGAGCAAATACTCTCCCGGAGCACAGAAAGAGGTTTTGATGTGTAGAGACAGAGATCTGAGGCAGCCACGGCTGGCACACTCAAAAAGGGACAACTGTAAGATTTCCTTGTTTAGATGCATAGTGATGTCTGAACGCAGTTCATCTGGAAAGTCTTTCAAAAGCTGGTAAAGATGAAAGAGGAGATCAAATTGGGGTAAGTGGAGTCTAATTGATTTACTTTGCAAGCCCACAGGGATTTTTTTTCCCCCACGGTTTGACCAATACGAGTATCAAAGAGGGCAGATAAGTATTTATAATCCTGGAGACATTTTTCAATGACTGTGATTCCAAGTATGTGCTACTGAAAAATCAGCTGATAATAAGTCTGGAGAAAGAGAATAAGTTAATAAAAGAATCCAGAATGAAAACACAGAGCTCATTGTGACTTGCTTTTCACTAAGACTCCCATTTGGGATAGAAGATAAGGACTCCTAGTGTTTCCTCTGGTGAAATGATCATACAAAGCAGGGAGAAACCAAATAATCAAAGAAAAAGTTGATTTCTGGTTTGCTTGGGGAGTTGTTGGAATGGTTGCTTGATTCATATGACACATTTCTTACAGTGGTAGTCTGAGGAGTTTCCGGGGGGGGGGGGTTCACCGATTATACCTTTGCAGAAAAACATTTATTTTTTTACTTTGATAGTTTGGGAGGCAACCATTATGTTGGTGAATTTAATATTTCAACATTTAATTTAAAATTTCAAGATTCTAGTATTTAACTCATAAAAATTGGTTCTTTTCAAAGAGAGTCAGAGAGTATGAAAATAAGTCTGCCTGATTGACCAAAGTAGCAAGTAAAATCTTAAACATTGATCAAAGGAGAGGCATCTGGACAACATAAGCCAAAGCAGGTCAAAGAAGATGGACTGGGTTTCATGAAGGATTAAAAAAAGTCAAGCAAGAGAAGTTGCAGGTTTGTTATTCACATCTGAGGGCTACATGAGAGCGCCTTCCTTTTACCTTAGAGTATGTTTTCTGCCTGAAAAACATCAACATGAGAAATGAACATTACCTCATTTGAATCTATTCCATTGTTGACTGACCAGGTTGTTTGGAAATATTCGAGCATCCTCTGCTTGAGCTGCTGGGGCAGATGATGGACACGTATGAAGTCTTTCAGGTCCTTAGTTCTAGTGTGATAGAGGGACCACCTGGAGTACATCCTCTGTATGATCGCTGTCACGTTTCCAAACACCAAGGCATGCATCAAAGCTAGCGAGAACAACACAATATATAATGGAAGAGAAATCCAGGAACTCAACGCTTAAGTCTAAATTTGTAGCCTAAATATCCTGCAGTGAAGTAGAACACGATTACATGTAATACAGCTATTTTGGTACATTCTGATGCAGTCATTTTGGTTCTGTGTAACTTGATCAGAGTAAAAATACCTTTTGAAATACTCAATAACATGCAGGCTAGATCCCTTTGATCAATACTTCATCTGTTATCTGCCATTCTGGCTATGATGAATTTTTATTTTGCACTCTTGTCACATGTATTATTTTAACTCTTACATATAGTTAAATAATTATGATGAAATCATTTTAATATTCTCATAGAATAAGCTATAAGGTTGTGGTTTCATAGTTATTATTATTTTAATAATAGAAACATTGAAATCAGTCTGTTATAATCTTTCCATAAACCATCATTTAAAATTAGTTTTGGGAGATTAAATAGGACACATTTATATTAACCAAAGCTACTGAGAAAGTTGCTGGAAATGTAATTGATTTCCTGAACAATCTGAGGCCCAGATTAATATGGTTCCAATCCTCAATCACATTTTATCTCCAAAGCCACCCTAATTTTAAGGGGATATCAGAAAATTTGAGCCCATTGGGGAAACAAGTGAATTCACAGAGGAAAACAGGTATTCTGCTTGGACTCATTATAGCCTTTTGAGAAGAGCTGCAGGGAGTGGGGGGGTGGGGGCAGATGTATGCACCTTCATTTCGATGAGGTTTAAAGAGTTAAGGCATTTTTAAAAAGTGACTAGTATATGTGTGAAAAACAGTGGTAACTCAACTCATGTTAATTTTTCTCGTGAGAGTGAAAAGTGTTATGAATTTTCAACACGCTCAACGAAGTTAAATTTGGGGAAAAGGACCCAGATTTAAGGTTTTCCAGCTGTCACTTAAATAATTAAGAGTAGCTCATGGTGGAAATAACTTCTTGATAGACATTTGAGACATATTCAATAGGTGTTTACTACACCCAAGTGCATCTAAATATATATTTCTTCCACCTGGTCAAAATCATCCCAAGGAAAATGCATGTTGTGTAACAACTTTCTGCTGATTCTAAATAGAGATTCATTCTTGTATATGGTTTTAGAAACACAACAGTTCTGAGGCTTAACTATTTTATTTGGAAGAAGAGACCTCTATTTATGATAAACACTCAGCAAAGAAAAGAACTGACTCTGCTCCAAGTCGAAGAAATTAAACCACGATTTCAGGCTCCGTTAATATACTTATGGGCTGGGTGTTAGGAAGCCCTACCATCTGTAAAAGTATGTAATAGTCTTTTATGGAGATTAAACTGAGTACCGAGGACAATTTTATTTCATTTATTTTAACACTGCTTTCCTTAATTATGTGTATGATTTTAACTTTGCTTTGCTTAATTATAATGTGTAAAGCACTTAGAGTAAGAGAAGTAATATGTTCAGATCATTTAGCATCCTAATTGTACATTATCAATAAAATGATTTACTGGATTAATTGTAGCATTCATAAGGGTTGTTGGAAAGTACTAGTCTATATCTGAGTCACCCTAATTTCAAAGTCTCATTTCAGCATAGGAAAATACTTCTAATTTAAGTCATTTTAAAAAAAAATCAAACCCTAGCTTCTCATACTTTTTCAGTTTCCAAAGTTATTATTGCTTCTCTGTCACTGGTTATCAGTTTCACACTGGCAGAGACTGTGTGTAACTGTCAGGCCAAATCATCCCATCTGCTACGAAAGTTTGACTCAAGAACTTCTATATCCAGGTCAGTTTGGAAATTATCATTCACTTTTCCTTTTACTCCTAGCAAATGTGATATGCATAATTCTTAAAGTAGCATGCTCAGTCTGCTGTTTGCTGAGTGTGTGGGTAGCTCCTTGTCTTTGTGTGGGAGTTTTGTAGAAAGTGCATTTTGTAAAATCTTATCTTAATCGTCTCTTTGGAGGAACCTCAACAATTGGGATCTAAGAAGAAATTGAAGAGACTTCAAATGAAATTGGACTCCAGTAGAACTGTTGGCCATCATCGCTTTCTTCTTTGGTTTTTCTCTTCCCCTTTCCCTTCCTTTTATCCCTGTTCTCCCCACCACAACAGGTTCTCTAGCTCTCTGGGTTTTGGACAACACTGCTCTCCTGTGGTATAAAATCCTTGCTGATTTCTTTAGATAGATACTTTGCAGTGCCTTTGAAATCTACGCAGGGACCATCCACTCCAGCATAAAAGGATGCCAGAGCTGGGCCTCCCTGGTGGTGCAGGAAGTTGAGTGCAGAACCATGAAGCCGTCCACAGCCTCTGTAGTACCAGTTCGATCCCCGCTGGCCTCGGAGCAACCCACATGGCGAGCAGACCTCTCCTGTCTCACCCGCTGCTCCCCTCAGCAGTGTATTTCAGTCAGTCTGCCTGTTCTGTTCCCCGCTCTGTCTCTGGTGAATCCTCTCACCCTCCCACACATCTGGCCTGTACCCTGGTTCTTGTATAAATAAATAAATCTTTTTTTTAAAAAAAGGATGCCAGAGCTGAGATTTGGGGTAGTCTTAGCTGACCTCCTCTCTCCCACTTATTCATTGCCCTGGAATTTTCCACTCCTTGTTATAAGTTGAATTGTAGATGGCAGATGGCAGAGAAAACAGAATGAGAACAATTCCCTAAATAATAATTTTTTTTAAAGTCATCTTAAACACAGCCCAAATATGGGTAAAATAAAATCATGTCAGGATAGTAGGGGTAGAATGAGAAGACCCAAGGAAAGCCTTGGCTCTGTCTTTTTCATGATAACAGGCCTCATTTAAACAGGAAATGTCCTCATTGATGGAGCCTCTTCACCAGGAAGCTTTCATTCTTAGTAACGCCCCATAAACTGGGGCTAACGCATTAGTGATTATTAGGCAGCCATTACTAAGTATAATAGAACTTTTAGTGACATGAGAAAAAGTTCTCAGTTTATTTTGTTTATTAGCAAGGATGTGTTGTCAATATAACTATTCTAGAAAGTAGGAATATATACATCTAAAAAGACCAAAAAGGCTCTTTTGGTGATGGGATTATGTGTGATTTTATTTTAGAAGTGGATTTTCCAGTCTTTTCTAAATGTACATTGCAGTAGGAAGAAATAAAGTAGGGAATGAAAGAACATCATCTGCCTAAGTGCTTATTTCTATTACTAAATTGTGAACTCCTCGAAGGAAAGCATCATGTCTTAGTCATCTTTGTTTCCCCAGCATCTAACACGGTGCCTGGCATAACTGAAGTGTTACAAATATTTATAGAACTGAAATGAAGCTCAGGTAGTCTGATACTTTCTTTAAAAAGTTTTATAATGTGAAGCAAGTAGCTTAGAAAATCTATGATAGTTTAGCCCTAAGTCTACTCCTTTATTCCTATACCACTCCCTAAAGACAATCTTTTTTTTTTTTTTTTTTTTTTGTGGGACCCTCGCCGGCGGCCTGGGAACAAACCGGCACTACAGAGGCTGAGGGCAGCCTCGCAACCCAGCGCTCAACCGCTGCGCCACCAGGGGAGGCCCCTAAAGACAATCTTTTAAAATTATTTCTTTTAGATCTTCTTGTGATTATCACCAATATTTTAGACAGTGATTTTACTTCTATTGCTTGACTCATCATGTTAAGACAGCACATAAAAACAACCTGACAAGAGAAATGAGCTCACTGATATTCAGCTCCTCATCCCACGCTTGATAGTTTTATTATTTTTAACTTTCTATTGTAATTTTACAAGATAAAATTAATACTAAAGACACACAAGGAGAAAATGACACAAATACTAAATGGATAGCTCATTAAGATTTCTCAAAGTGACCATATCTATGGAATCACTTCCTCCAGCCCTGATGAATAAATAGGGTATGATCAACACCCTAGGGTTGACCCTCTGTTCTCTTCACAGTTTGTAACCAGTCTCCTTACTAAAACTGCCCACACTTTGGAATTATGTTGCAATCAATAGTTTTGCCTGCTTTTGAACTTTCTCTAAACAAAATCAAACAATATGTAATGTTTTTTTTTTTTCTGGTTTTCTGTAGCTGCATGATGTAATAGTTCCTTTACTTTCATTACTGTATAGTACTCCACTGAATATTTCACAATTTACATACTTGTCCTATGAATAGGCATTCCCAGTTTGAGATTCTTGCAATGATGCTTCCACAGACATCTATATATATGTCTTTTGATATATATACGTATGCATTTCTGTTGGATAGACATTGTTGTAGAATTGTATTTCGGAGTACAGGTAAGTTCAGAGTTGGCAGATATCAACAAAATTGTTGTACCAATTGGGATTACCATCAATAGTATGGAAGTCAAGATGTTCTCACTTACAGTTGTTAATGGTGAATATAAATTCTGGTGAGTATAAATGCTAATTTTGATTTAAATTTGCATGTCCCTGATAAGTGAAGTTGAGCAACTTTTTATTTTCTATTTGAGTATGAAAAACTATTTTTTTGGTACTTTTTAAGGTTTTGATACATTTTGGGGTTATCTACTATTTTTCTTATTACTTGGTCACATTTCTTTATATGTAATGGGTAAAAGTCTTTTATCAGGTAATGTTGAAATATCACCTATCCCATGCCTTGTCTCTTCACACCCTCCATAATATCTTTTGTTGAAAAGAATTCTGCAATTCAATTTCTGAATCTTTCCTTTATATTTAGAACTTTTTGTTTTCATGTTTCAGAGACCTTTTCCAAATCCAAGGTCATGAAAATATTCTCTTGCATTATCTTTGAAAGCTTTACTATTTCCTGTTCCATATTGAGATCAAAAGTTACCTGGAATAATTTGAATGTACAGTCTGAAGAGAGTCAAGATTGTTTATCAACATGTGGATATGCATTTGACCCAGTGACATTTATTGAAGTAATTATCATTTCCTCTTTGCACTGTGGGGTCACCTATGTCCTAAGTCACATGAGTATTTGGGCGTGGTTCTCCACTCTTGTATTTCATTGACTTTGTATTTATTCCTGAGCTAACACTGCCTTCTTAATTACTGTAAATTTATAAGGCATTTTGGTATCTGTAACATAAATCTTTCAGTTTTGTTCTTTATAATAGCTTTGACTAGGTTTAGCTCTGCATCTCTGCTAACTTTTAGAAACAGCTTATTATTTTTCAAGCACATATGCATGTACAAATATACATTGGCTAGGGTTTTTCATTAGGACTGCATTGAATTTTTTAAAAGATAAAACTAGTATCTTTAAAATACCGAGTGTTAAAACCACCACTATTATATATTCTTCCATTATCTTAAACCGTTTGTAAATGTTCTCCACATTGTCTTATAGTTCATTGTGTAGTAGCTTTGCATTTTCAGAGATTTATTCCTACACATTTGATGTTTTTAAAGCATTGTTTAGAATTCATTTTCTAATTATTTGTCACTAGCATATAGGAATGCAATAGATTTTCCCATATTAACCTTATATCCATTGGCCTTACTAAATTTACTTAATTTGTTTTTATGAGAGAGGTTGATCCTAGTGTCTCAATACTGCCATGTTGATAACATCAAAAATCTAAATCACTTAAATTGAATAGTTGCCTAAAGCTTCTAGGGTTACTTACTTCTTTGTTTTGGGTGTTCTCAGAGTTCACATAGATTTGTCTAGGTATGGATCCTTTTCTCATTATTTTTGTTTAACCTCTTTTTAATAGTTATAGTCTTTCCCATAAATCAATGGTATGTGCATTCTTCAATGCTTACATGAAAACTTCTCTCCCCCCACCTCAGCCTGTGAGTGCTTCTGCCCTAGATAATTATCAGGTGGTATTAGTAGTCACCCAAAATATTATATTTCAATATTGCTACTGCCTGCTTTTATAGTAAATATTACATCCCTGTCATTAGCCATTTCATAGCCCGTGTGGGAACTTCTACCTTTGAGGAATCCCTGCACAGATACTTTAGACTTGAGTCCATACTAATGTGCACATAAATTTTCTTTAAAATAAATCATTTGTGTACCTATGGAGAAATTATGTGAATAAAATTAATGTATAATATATAATGAAATGGCTACTTTACAAGAAGTATACTAGATTTTAGTCACTAAACCTCTGCTGCCTTATTTTTAAATTGGGGTGTTAATAACCTCTAGCTCATAATGGTATGAGCATTAAATGAACAAAGTGTTCAACAGTGAGCTCTTTTGATTAGTTTTCAAAGTTATGCAAGTAATTAGCTAATTAGGAAATATTAAAATGAAGGCATCATTTCTCCTAGCCTAGGGTAACTGTCACATTTATATAATTATTTCCCACAAACACAAATTTGGAAAGCTTTAACTAATAAATTCAAGTTACTTAGATGCCATTTGGCATTCAAAACCAATAGCTTCCTAAGTGCTGCTCAAGTCAACTAAATCCTTTAATGCCACTTACAAATGAGCACTGGTTTTGCACCAGGATAATTTGCTCAATAAACATTTATCAAGAGACAAGATGTCATTATCTGATTGTTTCCCATATCCTTGGCCTTGTGACCAGCATGGCTGCTTCTTACAATGCATTGCAGGGAATAATTTACATCTCAACAATTTCTGATTTCAGACCACTCACAAAATAGGAGGATCAGTAGAGAATAAGATCCATAATCTAACAGATTCTTCAAATGTCCAATTAGTAGATTAAGCCTTGAGCATTTCCCAAAATTGTCCTCAGGAGAAAAAAAGTAAGGGGCAAATGTTAAATGAGTATTGTATGCATTTATTTGCAAAATATGTGTCATTCTGCTAGGCTGAAAGACCCACTGTCCAGGAAAGCAGTGATTATGTAAGTCATAACACTGGACTTAAAACAGCCCCACTGGGCCTGGCACAAGGTAGCTCTTCAGAAATGCGAATTCAGATTTCTTCTCCCCAGGGTTTTACTTTTCTACATTGGCCATGAGCCTGTTAAACTGACTCAGCCCCAGGATGCCACTTCAGCAACTCTGCCACAAGCACTGCCTTTCCAAGAAATTCTCTTGATCCCAGACCCTCATTTCTTGCTGCATCTGAACTACCAAATTGACTTGGCCCTTAGTGTCTTCTGCCTGGTGTTGTTAAACTCTTCCTACATGTATTAGCCTATGTCTTCCAAATTAGATCATAAGCTCCTTGAGAGAAGGTTTGGCTTTACATGTCTTTGATTTCTCTATAGGCTGCATGACTCATTACTTAACGAGACATTATTTCACATCTCTCATGCAGGGAGGCTGGTAGGAATTATTCCCTGTGATAAGGTTCTAAAGGCTAAGTGACATATGGGATACAGGTCCAGTAAGAGACAGGATAAAACAAGCTTTGGGGAATACCATGAGGCACAAAATAGTGATAGAACTCTAAGAAGAATGTTTCTTTTCCTGTTACATCATGAGAACCGTGTTACAAATCTGTGAGTTTTCATCTGTTTTCTAAAGACAGAGGTTCGTGTTCAAAAGAAGGAAGGTTTCCCTCTTGCCTCTTTCACTTACTGGTTATACAGCATGGGAAAGTTACTTTATTTCTCCCAGTTTTAGTTTTGTCATCTGAAAATGTGGATAATGGTGTGATTCATGCATCAGTTTGGAGGTTCAGAAAAGAAAAATTAAACTAAATAGTTCAATGGAGGCAATTTATTATAGAGAATGGTGTCCCTGGTGTTAGCTGGTTCGATGAGCAAACTGGTATCATGGCCACAGCAGGAGCTTCTGTCCTTGGAGATGGATTAACAAAGGGAAGAAGTGGGCAGATCAGAACATAGATGAGCAGGGAAGTTGCTGTGAGGAGCCGTCCTGACTGAGGCTGTGTGGTCCCTCCCAGGTGACACCTAAACAGGCCCAGTGAGGCTAACTCTGCAAGTGTCTGAACAGGCTGAGGGCAGGAACTACCTGCTGACAGCTGAGGTGGCCTCCCTCGAAGGTACATTGCACATGTCAAAACAAGGCAGTTCTCCCCCATCGCCTGCCTTCCAGTCTCCCTCTGGCATTCCCTATTGGCAGAAGGAACTGAAGTTGACTGGTAAAGAGAATAAGGTTTGTAGGCCCCAAGGCCCTACATTACAAAAGAGAGTATAGAAAGTGAGCTTGGAGCTCACAGACAATAATATAATAACTTGTCTGTGTTGAATGGGAAACTGATAGTGGCAAGCTTACATATTTGCTGAAGGAATCACTTGGGTATTGTATCAAAGCATTTAGCTCAGAGAATGGAACATAAATGCAATTAATAAATGCTTATTATCATTGTACTAGTTTTTTTGTTTGTTTTTAGCTAAGTCTATCTAACATCCTTAATGTGCTATAATAGTATTAATAAAATTTTGATAACACTAAGCTGTTGGGGGCTCTAAAATGGAGTTTGAAACATAAACCTTCAATTCAGTCTCCTGTAGCTCTCAAACACTTAGGTAAACAGCCTGTCAAGAAAGCAAAGTAACTACACCTTCAAAATCATTATCAGGTTACTTCTTTCTCTGGAACTCTTCAACACCACAGAGTTTCATTGCTAATCTATACATACATTAAATTATTTTCCACTGATTTCCTGACTACGGTTTTTTTTAAATTATTACATTTTTTAAATTTTATATACTTTTTACATCATTTTCATTTTTGCACAACATGTGCATTTTCATCTGGGTTATAGGGTTTATAGATACTTCCAGTGTCAACCAATATATCTCCACTGTGGTTTAGAACAGAGCAAACAGAACACAGCACTTTGGCAGAGACACTTTTTTTCCCCATCGTATAGAAGAATTTCTCTTACCACCAATCAGCATGGTGCAGATGGAGAAGATCTTCTCAGCATCTGTGTTAGCAGAGACATTCCCAAATCCAACACTGGTCAGGCTGCTGAGCGTGAAGTACAGAGCAGCAATATAGGCACTTCGGATGGATGGTCCCCCCAAGGTATTATTGCCATAGTAAGGCGATTCCAGCCTCTTTCCCAGCTCATGCAGCCAACCTGCATTGAAAGGGAGAACAATACCAACTTTAAAGATGCACTAATTTGCCATGGAAGTGAAGAAAGTCAAAGGAAACTAAAGACAAGGGATTAGATTCCTTTGCTATGAAGGAAAAAAATGGCTTTTAGGCAGGCTGGTCTATATCCTACTACAGCAGAGAAATATGTATTTAAGAGTGGATTGTGGTCAAGCGACAGGTTACTCCAATGCAAGAAACTACCTGCAGAGGTTGAAACTCGGTTATCACTCACAGTAAGAGTATTGTTTATTTCACTAGTAGTGAAGCTCCTTTCTCAATTGGAATTTTAAGCAACAAAGGGAACAAATGGGTAATTAAAACCCTACAGGATGATAAATAGCAGCATCCAAAAGAATCAGGACTTCAGATGGGTGAGATCGGCCTTTTTTCTATCCTGTACAACCTTTTCCCACTTGATTCACTTGGGCTGATATCCAGTTGCCTTCCCAGTCTTAGCTCCTGGTGCCTTCCTTAGGACACCTTCTCTGCAGCCTTATTCTGTCATTTGTTGGTAAAGAGGGAAAACTTGAGTTATGCGATATCTGTAATAGAATTGGACCCCCTCACAACTGTTTTATGATACTGGTGTATATGCATTTCAAAAGCTATCAAATGAAATGCTTTAAATACATGCAGTTTATTGTATATTAGTTACACTGTCATTAAAAGCTGTGAAAAAATTTTACCTTTAAGATTTTATGTTTTATAATTTCCCCTCCTGCTCCCCCCACCCACTTTCTCTCTGTTGTGTGTATATTATAAAACATCATGACCTTTCAGCGTAGTCCATAAGGTTGACTAGACTTTTGTTAAGGTCTATTATTCACTGGCTACTGCTTTCTTACAGATGCTTTAGTTAATGGCTGACAAGGAGAGATGGAAAGTCATCGCGCTGTGGAGTAGTAGTAACGTGCTGTCATCAATTAAAGTCATAGATTATGCAACTGTGCCAGGCAATTAAAATGCAAATTTGAAGCAACTGGGAATTCCATGAGATGGAAGAGAAATGCTGCATTGTAAGTACTGTGCCTTATTCATCCAGCGTCTCTAGAGAGTGTTTAGGGACTTTAGTTTGACTTAGACCTTTGTAGAGGGCCTGTTAAACAGACACAAGCAGCTCCCATCCTGGAGTTTCTGGCGCAGAGTCTGAGGAAGACAGGGAGGGGCCACAAATTTGCCTTTGCAAGAGTTTCCATCGCGATGCTGATATCAAACACCCTGAAAATCCCTGCTCTAGAATAATGGTTCTTGATATCGCCTTCAGCTGAGAGCTTTTAAAAATAAGTGACCCAGGTTCTACTTTCATGAACAAAATTTTATATATATATAATATATACAATAAATATATATATAATAAATATATAATATAGATACATAATATATTATAGTATATAATATATTATATACAATATAATAAACACATATATTAAATATATATAATAAATATATAAATATACAATATATTTAATATATAATATATATAATCAATACATATATATAAAATAAAATAGTAAATCTCAAGCACTGGGAGTTCAGTCCTGCTAGCACTCTGAAAGAAAAAAGTTGAAATTTCTGGTGCCAACCCCAGGTATTGGTGCTTTGTTTTTTTTTTTAAAGTTCCCAAGTAGAATTTATGGTGAAACCAGAAAATTATTCCGGAACTTAACAAAGTACCTGACAATAAGAGGGTTTAATCGATGCTATTTTAAAAAGTGAATAAAGCAATGACTGTGCAGCTGGTCCTTGCGCTCTGTGATAGTGTGAAATAGCATGACCGCATGGGTGCAATTGAGCAACAATGTGCATGTGCAGATTTGTACTAGATTTATGGGAAAACTGTAGTGAATGGGTTTTGATGATAGAGAATAATAATAAAGTGTAAGTTATACATTGTGAAAGGTGATGGCATTAGTAAACTATGACCATTTATTTACTCTGGAAAGATTCTCTGAAGGAATAAACATAGATTTAGACCTGGACTCTTCCAGTTATTGGCTATGGGATAACTAGCATGAGTTTCAACTGTTACTGGCAGAGTTTTAATGATTAAATCTCTTTTCTCTCTGTTATCTATGACTTAAATTGGAACGCAGAAAGCACAAAATTCAGTAAGGTAAGAGAAACTTTGTAATTCACCAGCAGTGAATTATAAAGGAAAAGGAAAGAAATGAGATAGAGAAAATCCAGGTGCCAGGAGTGTTTAAACTTTGGGGAGCTGTCCTCCCATTTATAAATCTGAAAAGAGTTGTAGACCTTTTCTCTGCACAATGCACACATAGAGACACACATGATTCTGTGTACATTTTTAGCTGGTTCATTGCCTCCTGCAGCTTTTTCATACATGCCTGGTCCAGGACCCAGATTAAAAGACCCTGCTGTAGAATTTTAAGGGAGAGGGAGAAGGTAGTAGCAAAGCATGATTTCGTAAAACTGAGTTTAATACAATATGGGAAAAAATTTTGAAATAAAGACAGTGAATCCAAAATTAACTAAGGTGACATCACAAGAGCAAATCAAATTTGCATTTAAACACTATTATTGGTGTAAGAAGATAGTCAAGACACAGAGGTAAAGTCAGAAAGCAGAGGTGACCTCTGGATTCATCGCCATATCAGGATGGAGATTTCTGCAGAGCAGGGCTCTTGAGAGGCATTTGACGCCAGCATGTCAGGCATGGACACAGAGGCCTGTTGGGTTGGCTATTGGTCCTGTGTCTTCCCAGTTGTGCTCTGAAAGGGATTTCATATAATTTCTACTCAACAAATAAGTGATTAGAGGGGTTTGTCTTTCAGCTCCCTGTTGGCCATTCCTGCAAATCATTGGGAAATCTGAACAGTTGAAAAATGTCACTTTGCCCAGAGTTTATAACAACATGATCTCATTTTTGCTTTAGTTGATGCACAGAGGAAAATAAAAACACAATAAACCTACCACCTTCTCCTGGCTAAATTGCTATTCAATCAGACCATTAATACAACTGGACTCACTTGCTGATCTTGAGTTGGATTATAGTATTCATTTACTTATGGAACCAAAGTTTTGTCATTTACAGAGGAAAAAAGCAAACCCAGGTGAAATATTTGGACAAATCCCTTACACTTGAACAAAATTGAAACCTATAAGAATTCTCTGAGCCAAATTAGTTTTCATATACTTTGATTTCCTTAATAAAATAGGACACAACCTTATTGGGCCCTACAGATTGCATTAGTTTATAGCCTCACTCAATGCCTGTTCATTTACATACATGTGAAACTGTATCTCAGTCTCAGAAATGATTCAGGCTGCAAAACACAGACAACAATAGACCTACTTTTGTTGATATCTCTTTTCCGTCTGGCCAACTGTTCCGTCTATTTTCAGAAACATCTTGTTTTTTAAGAAGGGTTGTTACTAAACTGTGTTACAGCTGACAGAGCAGAAGCAATAATGATGATGAAAAACCTGGTAGCATGGGAAGGAGGTAACACCCCCAAATCCGGGGATTGGCTCTGTGGGCTAAATAAAACTTTTTCACAGAACAGTTCGTCCAAAATGAGAGCACATGTTTCACTGTAACAAGACAACATGTCACTGTACTGTACAGAAGAAGCAATTTAACCAATTTAGAAGTCAATCTTTTTTTATGCTGGAGAAACTCATCTAAAGCAAGGGATGTCCTAGAACAGCCTGTCTACCTCTGTTCCAATTTTTTCACCCAAAGAACATTTGGAAGGAAAAGGCACACACAACATAAAGTAGAAGCTAAACATACTGAATATACTGCCATGTGAGGGGGAAAAAAAAAAAAACAAAAGAGAGAATCCTTTCATTAATAAAAATAGATTAGATGAACAAAATATTGATTTCAAAGCTAGAAAAAACCTAATGATTATGCCTAAAGGGGTCTATAATATAGCAGGACAATTCAATCCAGGTATTTTTCATTATATAATTAAACGAGAGGCCTAGGATTTTGCTTAATTACATACCTTTAATGTCAAATAGAAGTTTCCTGTGTTTTTACTCTTTAGGTATCTTAAAACAATGCACTCTCTTTTACTATATGTTATGAATGCATTCAGTTTATACCAGTGAGTATAGAGCATGTTATTTAGAGAAAACCCATGCTAATGCCTTTGCTCATATAATCTGCTTCAGTAATATGAAAAGACATCCAGTATGATATAAGCCTAAGAAATCAGATTTATATGTGTGTGTGTGCAAAGAAGTGTTTTGTATCAACAGAGAAAAGAGAAAGGATTAGCACCTGCATAATCACACTTACAATTCATAATGGTGTTTGCTTCCTTTGGTATGAATGAAACACATCTAATGGGGCTCAGCTGGAAACAAGAATGAAGCCCTGGTCAGGGTTTTCTTGTTATTAGGTAGGCATACGGCTGACATTTCACTGAGTGCTTCCTCTGTTGCAGATACTTCTAGGGTGGTCGCTCTTTGCCTCATTCAAAGACAATAATCCTGTGCAATGGGTACAGCTACCACCCATGTTTTGAGTCATTATTTCATTGGTCATTACAACAACTTATAATTAACCTCCATTTTAAAGATGAGAAAACTGAAGCTCAGAGACATTGGATAATTTGTTCAAAGTGAGTATCAGGATTTGAACCCAGGTCTCTGAGTTCTCAGAGCCTAATCAAGCAAACAGCTCTACATGCAGTAATGGCAGCTTCATCCCATTGGGGAATCTCTGGGGCCACACCCCAGTGGAGCTGGTAATATATGCATCATTGATTGAGGGCTGCACTTTGGGAGTGGCCATTCCCCACCAGCACCATACCTCTTAACAAGGAGCCTTCCAGAGCTGGGAGAAAACCCTGCAAACAAACCCAGATCCTAAGGATGGAATCACACAGAATGAGAGAACATGGTGGAACATGAAAAACATTTGCGACAGTAGTCAACGATTACTAAATTGTAAGTATTTTGCTAGGCTTTCAAGTAACATTGTTTTCATCCAACTTTTACAGTAACTCTCCATTTCTTTTTAGCTGATGTCACCCCAATAGAACTGTGAGCAATTTTCTATCTTCTTTTAACAACTATTAGAATGAAGAGGCAAATCTTTAGCTTTTACCTTAAACATCCATGATTTGTCTGCTATACTCTACTATTTATAGACAATCACTTGAAATGATGGTTTTCATTGTGCTTGTTGACACCATGATTAAAATCATTTGCATTTCCAGCTCAGCCACTTCTGCTTAGAATGAGGAAATGTGTCCTAAAGTCGTATCAGAGAAAATAATTCTTCAAACATCACCCACAATATACAACTGGGATGGCATGGTGTTGAGAATATTAGGAGTAATCAAGAGGTTTTAATGCAAATTCCAAGCATGGAAAATACTATAGTTAATGTTTGCTTCCTGTCTCTAATTCTGAGGACCCATCTAACTAACCTATCTCACTCTCTCTGAGTAGCATTGGGGGGGAGGTGGAAAAGCACTGTGATCTTGTGTGTCACAAGCAGGAGATAGCTGGCTGGGAGACAGTGGAAGATAATGTTGTCAAGCACAGTGTGAGAACGTTGATCTCCCCTACCTTCTTGGCAAAGGACTGAAGTGTGGGACTGCAGAGGAGATTGAGAGATATCAGGCTAATGGCAGAAGTCTGAGTGTGTTTGTGAGCTTATGTATGTACATTGCGGGGATGACAATGGGGCAACTGAAGTATTATAGCATTTGCTATGACTCACACTGTAATAGACTATTAATCAAAAAAAAAAATCAAGGCAAGTTTGAGATTTCATCTCCGCTGTCTCTACATTCTACAGACTTATAAGAAACATCTCTATTCCTTCAGGTTCACCTAGTGCCTGCCACTATCATTTTTCATTTTGTTTTTTGCTTTAAATGAGCTTTTTATAAGGGGATAATTTGTGGTGAACACAAATGCTGCAAAGAGTACAGAATACCTGTGTATCTGTCACTCAGTTTCCTCAAAGGTTATTTTTTTTTAAAGATTTATTTATTCATTTATACAAGCACTGGGGACAGTCAGAAGTGCGGGAGGGTGAGAGAATTCACCAGAGCCAGAGCAGGGAGCAGAGCAGGCAGAAGGACCGAAGTACACTGCTGAGGGGAGCAGCGGGCGGCAGGAGAGGTCTGTGCGCCATGTGGCACCCTCCTCCGGTGGCCGGGGAGCAGAGCCGGGGATCAAACTGCTGCTGTAGAGGCTGTGGGCAGCCTGGTAACCCAGCGCTCAACCGCTGTGCCACCGGGGAGGCCCAAAGGTTAATATCTTATTACCATTCTATATTTGTCAAAAAGATGACCTTAATGATGTACATTACTAGTTTATAAAATTTGCATATTTTAATTTAAGAAATAGAGTCAAGGAGAAGTTCAGAGACTTATACTCCAAAACTAACTGTCACCCTCCACTTGTCCCTGTTTTAGAGGATGTGACCAAAGATACAAGAAAGGGCACAGGTGGTAGTGATATTTAGTATCGGTTTGTTGATTCTGCTTAGGAGAAACATCAGTAGATCTGAGGTTCCAATTTGAAGTGGAATACCAGTATTTGGAGTTCTCACTAATATCACACTTTCATTTTTTAATAGTTTTTTTTTTTTTTGTGTGTGTGTGTAGAAGAACTGGGATGCAGGCCAGAGGTGCAGGGGTGAGAGGATTCATCAGAGATAGAGTAGGGAGCAGAATTGGCAGATCTATTGAAATATACTGCTAAGAGGAGTAGCAGGCAAGACAGGGGAGGTCTGCTGTGCCATGTGGGTCAGCTCCCTGGCAGCGATCAAACTCAGGCTGTAGTGGTGATAGCGCTGAGACTTAACACATCCCTTAACCAGGGAGGCCATCACATTTCCATTTTTATAATGAAGAGGTGTCCTTACATTTCTGAGGTGGTATAACCTATTGTTGAGGTAAAGATCTGAAAGAAAAGCAGTAAGCATAAATAATTTGAGATAGGAAAAGGGTCTGCAAATCTTGGTCTTGCTACTAGTCAAATAGCCTTTCTATCTTCCATTGTTCAAACTTGAATACAAAGTGATTGAATTGAGTCATGTCTAGGTTATTTTTCATATCTAAGATTTTATGAAATAAGATCTATAATGTTTCTTTATAAATGTTTGACTTTTTAAAAGGCAAATGCATGGGTAATAACCCATGATTTTGTGAATTTATCTTTTATCTGTTTTTAATTATTTGAATGATTAGCCATCAGCAAATATTGATGGGACAAGGATGGAAGGTTTTCACATTTGATGCATGTATCACTTCTGCTCTATTTCCACTAGTCAAAAAACTTTCAGAGCAAGAAATATTATATGCTATTAGTACTTTTGAGAAAAAAATGTACCGCTTGTGCTGAAACCAGAGATTGCTAGTTTTCTAAATTTGAAGTTTGCATAATCGAGACTTCCTGAATATTGACTATTAAGGTCTAGTATTTTATCTAAGAAGAATGAATAATTGAAAGATTGTGTATTATTGTAAACTGCCAAAATAGGTCATCACATGTGCACAAAACACCAAAACCCAAATCAAACAAAGCACCCGAGAAGGAATGAAAAATGCGAAACAATCCGAAAGCACAGCTGAGCCGCTACTGTAGAGTTTTCTGAGTGATCCCAAGAAGAGGCAGAACAGGCCATCTGTTTCCAGCCAACTGGGACACTTCCAAATTCCTCTCAAATCAGCTAAAAATAGAGGAAATTCTACAAAGATTAGGTTCATGACTAACTTAGCAGAACATAAAATATGAATTGCTTAAATTTAACCTTTCCATATAAAATGTTGATACAATTCACAATGCTTCAAATCTGTGCCTCAACATGGGCATTTTATCCTGAGTAATTGCTGCGGTATTTCTCATGGCTTAATACATTCATGCCTGAGCTCAGAGCACCATTTTCAAAACAAGTTCTCAGTAAAGAAATTCTATCAACAATCCAAATCAATGCCCACCACTTGCACCTACATCAGGGCAAAAAACGTGCTCTAGGAGACATTTTTCCTGATGCCTTATTTTGCTTAGCATAATCCCTTCCAGCGCCACCCATGTTGCCACAGATGGCAAGAGTTTCTCTTTTTTGATCACTGAGTAGTATTCACTTATATGTGGAATATAGAGAAAATGAACAAAGGGTCAGGAAAAAGACAAAACTTCCAAGCTGACCATAGATATGAGGCATACAGCAGGGGACAGGAGGAAGAGAGGCCAAAACAGGGAAGGTAAGAGCACAAGCAACTATAATGATGGGTCATGGGTGCTATAGTGGTAGGAAGAACTCCAGGGATTGCACCTGAAGGGAGAAATCAAATACTGTACAATAATGAACAACAGTGTAAGAAAAGAAATGAATTTAAAAGCAAAGCAAAACAAAAAAATTAATTAGGCCTAGCTAAATCATTTTATTTTATTGGTATACTAAGGTTTATTTTCTTTTTCTGTCCCCAATTTCCTTTTGCCTGTTCTTTTCTACCAAAGCTTATAGCTGTAAACCCAGGGAAGACAAAGGAAGTGACACCTCCCACTTTTGCAAGCCAACTTCTCAGTGGATTTTGGTAGCTGTTCGTCACTTAAGTCAGAAGGATGGGACTTTGGCATCTGTTGGAAAGTTCCTTTGGTTTGCAGAACTACAAATTGAAATTCTAGTTAGATTCCTTCCAAATGCAGTAAAGGAAATAAATTTTCTAATATCTCAATCATAAAATTAACTTTAAAATAAACTAGACCGTATGCTGGAATATTGTATTCACATGCCCTACTTAAGAACCCTGTGTTTTTGTTTGCCTTCACTTGGTGTGGAAACTCTTGAAGTGCCATGTTCCCTAAATTTCAGGGAAATGCCCACGTCACAAAATGAAGATCCGAGTCTGAAAGGCCAGCCTTTGTTCTCCTTCAGAAGAGCTAATTCTGACTCATATATCTAGTAATTCATTTAAAAGCAAATAACTAACTTTGCTTGATGACTTGATGGAGTGTGAAATACAATAAGTAGTGGGAGTTTCTGTAAACATTCCAAAATAAGTTTTAGGCCTGCTGGTTGCAGGGTGATTGGAGTTGAAGTCAACACAGGGCAGTGAGGCTGTGTTGGAGAGACCTACTGGAGAGAAATTAGTGGACAGAGTGCAGAGAGCCAACACATAGCAACAAGACACAGAACGGAGAAGAGAAAATTGGCTACAGAGAAATGTGTTAGTCAATCTTGATAACCTAGAAGGCAAGCAATGCACTTATGCAAAGTGCAATAGGAAAACCTGTCTTGGAATTATATGGCCTGATGGTTTCCTATCTTATATTTCCTATTGAATTGCTGTGCAGCATTGGGTAAGATACTTACCCCCTTTTTCTGCCTTAGTTTCTTCCTTTCTAAAACAGAGAACTTGAAGTAATGACAACATAGACTGTTAAGAGATTAAGCGATGCCGTTCACATGAAGTTGCCAACATTAGATTAAAATGTTATGATTATTGTTTCTGCTGTTGTGTTATTGGTGAAGGTTTTCTGTTTTACGGCAAATAATGAAGATTTTAAAAATCACTATTGAAAACCTGTATAAAAGATTTGTCCAGCACCCTATTTCTGTAAATATAAGAAAATGAACATAATTGTAGAAGTAATATATACAATTTCATCATTCTTGGAAATCAGCGATCTTGCATCATTCATATATACAAATGCCCCTTTCCATTATGAGTTACTGAAGATGTGAAGTGGGTAGGACATAGCCAGATGCAGAATACTTTCTGAAACTGGTTTGCTTTGCTGTTGACTCATTAAGGTAAAAATAATAAGTTGTAATATTTTTATTCACGCATTTGTGGTCGGACATCATCATCACGCATTGATCATCCAATGTGCCGACTATCTTTAATTTAATCCTGTATTGTGTAATTCAATTTCTTATAGCTCCTAAAAACTACATGTATAATCTGAAAGGTTGATATTAAAATACTGGTTAAAGGAACACATAACCAGGAGTATACATTTGTTAAGAAGAAGGATCCAAGTGTTGAATCTGGGTTTGTCTGAGTTGAAAGTCATTATAATTTTTTTAAATTTATTTTTATATTTTTTACGTCATTGTTCATTTTTGTACAACATTTGATTTCTCCTCTCATGTGTAATCCCCATAAAATTACCACCACCTAGACAGCCGTAAACCATCACCCTAGGAAGATCTTACCCTTTTTAATATGCTGTGCTAGCTCCTGATCTCTCTTGTCTGTCAAGATTTTGGTATTAAAACAATCTCTTTCACAGAAATGACTGCCCCAGTGGATTGGTCTCAGTAATTGCTCTTTCCTTCCACCAGAAAATGGAAATTTCCCCAGTTATCTTTTGCTGCTTATAGTCACCATCAACTGGGACATATGGTCTAGAGACCACATTTATTTCGAGCATGGAAACTTTTGTGATATTCACCACTACCCCAACCCCCCACCACAAGCACTAGCTAACTTTCCAAAGGTAGTTGGCGGGAATTGATGTGTTAATGGTCTGTGTATGCAGTCTTGGGTAATATAAGAGCTTTTTGGAACCACAGACTGAACTCTCAGCAATGCCCCAATGTTTCATTTTCTAGGAATAGAACTTTTTGGTAAACCTCTTGTGACCTCTGCAGAGATATGTAGGTCAGGCCTATGTTGTGGAGAAATTAAGACCTTACAGTTTTTGCTTTTCTTATGACAACCCCCTTTACTTTGTGATTATTAAATATAATTGTATAAACTAAGCACCTTGAGTCACATTTTTAAATGATCCTTTCATTGACATTTGACTTCAAATTTTACCTGTAGATACCAGGTAAAATGTTTACAAAGCCATTATTTCCAACCATAATTTTTTAATAGATTTGAAACAATGGCAAAGTATGGTTTAGTTTTTAACCCAGCACACCAAAGTTGGTTTAACTCACATTGTAGCCAAAGTACAGTTTATAGTTTATTTACAGTTTCCTTGCTTTAACAATTTGGGAAAAAAATGTGTTTATATTTTCATTGAATGGAAAAACTTCTCCCTTTTCTCCCTTCTGTGTTTTCTTGGCTGCTTTAATTAAGTTGACACAGGACAGATAAACAGGAGAAAAAGCTCCTCACATTTAATTTTGTATGTATGGGGTCCAAGAGAAGGGGACCCAGATAACTAAATAAAGCAAGCAGTATTTATACCCTCTAGGCAAAGAGAAAAAAGTTATGAGCTGAAGTTTAGTAACAAACAAGGTTTGTTTCCCTATCACTGGTGATAAGGAAGCCTTATCCATTTCTCACAGGGAGGCTACTTTGCCACATGTACTTTCTAGCATACAAAGATGGGTCAGAATGTCCTTCTTGTACTGTCTATTTCTTTTTTTTCCCTCAAAGATTTATTTCTTTATGCATACAAGAGCTGGGGTGTAGGCCAGAGGTGCAGGAGGTGAGAGGATTCACCAGACACAGCAGAGAGCAGAATAGGTGGATCTGCTGAAATACACTGCTGAGGGGAGCAGCAGGTGAGACAGGAGAGGTCTGCTGCACCATGTGGGTCACCTCCTTGGCCTGGGATCTAATTCGTGCTGCAGTGGCTACGGATAGCTTCATAGTGCTGAGACTTATCCCCTTGCGCCACCAGAGAGGACCTACTGTCTGTTTCTTAAGTAACTTTAATTCTACTTTAACTTTAATTCAAAATAATAAGGTCAAGTGGCATATTTGGAGGTATCTATTTTGCTCCCATATAGCATCCCCTGAAAACCCCTCAGTCCAGTTTCTGGGAAATGAGTTTCAATTTCCATGTTGTATATTTTGTAGGGGATCGGTTAAGCTGTCTAATTTTGGACCTGGGGTGGAAGTGGCAGGAGGCACAGCAGTGGCAGAGAGAAGTCAGGGACAACACATCTCAGGGAAAGGTGGCTGGAAGCACAGCAACATAACTGGCAGTGCTGAAGGAGCAGCAGCAGGGCCTCTGGGGAAGAAACTAAATACTAGGGCTGGGGTGAGCTCAGGCCCAGGTGGAAGGCAGAATTGGCTCCCTGTCCCAAGAGCTGAGGGTCCAGCCACACAACGTTTACCTGGATGCCGCAGCTGAGTTCTCATCTGGTGTTGAGCCCAACCTGCCTTCTCTGGTTCTCCACCCTGTGGCCTAGTTCTGTTCTTTCCACAATATTACAGCATTTCCAATGTTTACAAATACACTTGTCAATGCCTCTGCTCCAGCCCCACCCTCTCTATGGGGCATACTTTTTATAGGGTCATGTGACAATCTTTACATCTCGTTTCCCTTTCCTGAATAGCCTGCAGATAGTCAAACTCTATCTTAGATGCTTTGTCTCAGAGTTGAACACAGTTTTTTGGTCAGCAATTGCCCCTTCATGACATTTCATTCCTGAATGTCCTATTCTCACATCTAGTTCCCAGACCAGGGGGTGTGCAGATCAACTCCCTCTGCTTTATCTTCCACACTCCTGAAGTGAGGCTTTCTTTGAATCCGGAGACCAAAAATATTACTTTCATTGCTTCCACCTGTCTAATAATCCCTAACTAACTCGTAAGTGGTTAAGCAGCTAATTCACTCACTTAGCAGGTATTTTATAACCACACATAATGTTTTGGATGTGGCATGAGATGCAGAGATGAGGGAGATTGGTCTTCACACAATCTGTTGGGGAAACACAGTGTCAAGTCAGTGGAACTAAGTGCTGGAACAATCAGAGCATTTATTTACAGGGGAGAGGAATATGCAAATTTTGCCGTACATAATAAATAGGATTTCGAATAACAGAGATGAAGGAAAATTGCTTTTGGGGAGTTGAAAGCTCATGAACAAAGGCACTAGACCAGAAACATAAAATGCACGTACGAGGAAAAGGAATTAATGCGATTTGGCTGAAATAGAAGGAATGGGATAGAAAGTCATGTAAAGTATGTTTAACCTGCCAGTTTTCAAACTTAGAAATATTTTCTTCTCCTCCAAGGTATCAAAAATCAATAACCACAGAAGAAGTTGGGTTTAAACTGCTATAACATGGACTTATATTTGATAAAATGGCTAACTGCCTGTCAAGAATGTAAACCTTTGAATAAAAATCATTGAATTTATCTGTGTGTTTCTGTGTGTGTGTGTGTGTATGTGTGTGTGTGTGTGTGTGTAACAGAGAAATCACAAATAAAATAGCTGTGGATTAGTATAATTTTTGCTCAAGTTGGGGGAGTTTGTTCAATGTTATTATAAGAATTCTCATAAAAAAAGATAATACACATTTTTAAATTTTAGAAATAATCTGTAAAGAACTAGTAAGGTAAAAGTTCCTGAGAAATTGCTTGAGAAACCTCTTGGGATTCATCTTAGAATCATGTACGCTTACTCCAAAGCTAGGTAAATACAAAGCAGGAGAGACACTTTTCAGTATTTAGAGAGGCTCATACTGGCATTCAATTCAATGCCAGCAAACTAGTATCTTAAGCTGGTATCTTTTTTTTTTTTAAGATTTATTTATGCATATAAGAGCTGGGGTATAGGCCAGAAGTGGGGGGGGCAGTGAGAGGATTCATCAGAGACAGAGTGGGGAGCAGAACAAGCAGATTCACTGAAATACACTGCTGAGGGGAGCAGCAGGTGAGCCAGGAGATGCCATGAGGGTCACCTCCCTGGCTGGATATCGAACTCGTGCTGCAGTGGCTTCATAGTGCTGACACCAGGGAGGCCCCTTATGCTGGTATCTAGATATATTTTCTGACTATTGTGAATCATCATCACTATGATGAAACACTCATAAAAACTTTTATGAATCTTTCTGGATATTGTAAAATTCTCTCACCTGCAGTGGTTTCATTTAGAGGGTGTTTTTATCCCCTCACTTTTCAGTAATCCATGTAATCATTTTTTATTCCTTTTGCTTATGATGCTCAATCCCTTCCACTTCTGCCCCTTTATCGTCCCACTGGAGGTATTATTACTGCACTTAATCTTTCTTATTATCTGTTGCGGCTCATGTTAGACTGCAGGCTTCATAAGAGTGGGGTGATGGTCTGTCTTACATACCTTATTTCTAAGCCTAGCTCAGCATGTGGTCCCTAATATGTACTCAATACATATGTGTTAAGTGATAAAGCTTATCTTTCTAAACCGTAAAGGCCACAGGATAGGTACACGGCAAGTGTCATGTATAAAAGAATATGCATTTGCAGAATGGCTTGGCCTGCAGCCCCATCAGCACTTAGCAACTTGACTCCACTCGGTGAGCACTCTCTGTTCCAATTTCTTCCACTAAAAATTGAAAGTTTAAATACCTCCTGGTTTGTTGAGAGGATTGAAGAAGATAGTCTTATATAACATCTGTCATGATGCCTGGGGTATGACTCTTGCTTAAAATGTCAGTTCCTTCCCCTCCCCCACATAGGTTTTTTTCCCTTTTTTGCAGTTTTCTATCACTTTCTCACAACTAACGATATTGTTCACAAATAAATTCACTTTGTAAATTAGGTGATGAGTTGATTTTCATTATATATCATGTATACAACCAAAAAAATGGACATGTGGCACTGGGTAATCTGGGGGTTAGAATCAAGTGATTCATAACTATAAAGAGAGTATAAAGTATAAAATATCTCCAAGGCATCTCCCTCAGTTAGGAAAACCATTTGTCTCCTGATTGATCTCACGGAGCTATTACTTTTTGAAGGAGGGCATTTACACTCACTGCTAGATGTGATCATTCTATCTCATGCTCTCTACTCCTTTTTTCAAAGAAATAAACACATTTTGATTATCTAATTATTAAACATGCTTATTGGAAAGAAGACAGATACAGCTAATAATGTTTAAAATGACCAAACAGAAAATAAAAATTTCCTAAAGAAACTGAAGACAGAAAACATCAATTCAGGAAAAATTAGACACAGAAGAAATAACTGGTAAAAGTAAGATCTGCAATAAAGAGCAGGGTAAAAATTGTTACTGATCAAAAATGATGGAAGTCTAAAATTTTCTTGATAAAATTAGTTCTTTAAAACTTAAATTGAGAAAACTGCACTTTGGTAGAGATGTCACAGAAGAAAACTTAGTCTATCTGCTCTAAGTTAAAAAAAAAAAAAGATAGATGAATTAACTCCTTGGTGTATGGAGAAAATAACAAAATAATTTAAATAACATTTCAAAAAAATTAGAAATAATGGCTTAACCCTGCTGTATAGATACTTGACTCCCAAATTAGTATGATGAATTGTGGCAAGTACAATCTAGGTGATACATCAACTATGTATCTAAGGAACATGTCTGTGTAAATGAACACACATGGAAATGTCTCCAGGGGACGCAGGGAGTGCAAGGTTCAGAATGGCAGGGTCCAAACATCTTGTACTCGGGCCTCCCCGGTGGCGCAGCGGTTGAGCGCTGGGTTGCGAAGCTGCCTGCGGCCTCTGCGGCGCCGGTTCGATCCCCGGCTGCTCCCCGGCCACCGGAGGAGGATCCCACATGGCGCGCAGACCTCTCCTGCCGCCCGCTGCTCCCCTCAGCAGTGTACTTCAGTCCCTCTGCCTGCTCTGCTCCCCACTCTGGCTCTGGTGAATTCTCTCACCCTCCCGCGCTTCTGACTGTACCCAGTGCATGTATAAACAAAACAAACAAACAAATATAATAAATAAATAAAAACATGCCTCTATAAAAAAAAAAAACAAACATCTTGTACTCATCAAGTATTTAGTCAAATAAAGACTTAATTTTCTGATTGATACCTCTGAATGTAATTATTGACTCACAGAGATAATTTACAAAAAGCTTGCTACCAAAAGATGGTCTCTTTCCCCTCTAAAGAATGAAAAGGATTTGATTTGCCAACTTAAAAGAATGCCAAAAATCTATAACTAGGCTGTGAAAGTGAATTGCTGGTCTCTCTCTCTCTCTCTCTCTCTCTCTCTCTTCACACACACACACAAACACACACACACTTGTGTATGTGTGTGTGCTCTATGTACTCATGACATTTGTAAAGAATAGTGACCACAGTGTGACTTGCTGACAACATTCACCAAGCAAGTTATTGACAGAAAAATCAGGCAGCCAGAAAACCTCAGTTGTCAACAAAACAATACTGGGTTATTCATTTAAGAATAACTAATTCTTGAGAATCCTATTATGCCATGACATTCCTTTTGGATTTTTGCAAATGTATTTTCATTGCTGTGAACAAATATCTTTTGTATGAATCATATTAAAAAACCACTGTATTGGAGAATCCTGTACACTCACTTATGACTTACTCTTAAATCAAGTGCTAATCACCTCTTTAAAATCATTTCATCGATTACTCCCGAATGGGTCAGAAAAAGTCACCACATATTCCAAAACAGCCTATTTCAGCCACAGAATAGCTTTGCAACCTGTAAACCTAAACCAGCATATTTAAAAAATTAATGGAATTAGCTAGCACTAAAACATGATTTTATGGGTAGAAGATAAAATTAGCAATACAGCTCTCCTGTGAGTCACATTAAAAAAATGCCAACCTTGACAGAATTCCATTTCAGGCTAGAAACATTGCTAAAAATAAGCCTGTAATCTCTGACCATCAGTGGCAGGTTTTTAGTAAAAACTGTAGGCAGTCTGGATTTTGGATGTTCCAGTACTGTAAATAATGTACATAGTGTCTTGGGAACAAAATCAGCTGCTATATCCATAATTTTAATAAGAAAAAATAGTAATAACAATAATGACAGTAACTGACATGTACTGCGGACTCAGCCATCCCTTTATGTCATTGAATGCACGCTACAATCTGATGTCTATTTTACAAATGAGGTCTGTGTCTTAGACAAGGAAATAACACACACATTAACACAGAAAGGAGGGAGAGGTGACAGCCTTCAAAGTTTGAATCTAGAACTCATGTTCTTAACAGGATAATTTTAAATAAGAGAAAATGGATATAGATTTTGAAAAGGGCAAATAATTAGATGTCCATTAGCCTTTACTTCTGCCTTTAATATTTCAATTGAATAAATCTTCCAGTATCCAATTTTTGCCAGTCAACTCAATTTTTGTGTAGACAAATACAGTAGGATAAAAATCCACCAGTTTTATGACATTTTCATTCATTTTTAGAAATTTAAATTCTTTTTAAGTTTTTTTTTAGATGAAGTACTTTTTTTCTTACATCTTTAAATTTCGACAGTACTTGATTCCACTTTTTAAGATTTTATTTTATTAGTATTTTTAATTGAGGTAACATTGGTTTACAAAATTTTGTATGTGATTTAGAACAGGTTCACACCTCCTCAAATGTATGTTACCACACCACCCTGCCATCAACGCAACCTTAGAGATCTAACCTTAGATCCTCCCCTCTGGCAGCCTCTATAGTCATATTTCTAGGGTTTGTTTTCATTTAGCTTATTAATTCTTTTGTTTCATTTTTCTGTACCCATTGATGAGTGTAACGGTTCGGTATGTCTTTCTCCTCTGACTTATTTCACTAATTATAATCACCTCCAGTCCCATCCATGTCATCACAAATGGCAACATCTCATCTTATTTTAGACCTGAGAAAAATCCACTAGTTTCTATTTTATTTCATTATAAAGATTGATTTATTTATGTGTACAAGAGCTGGGGTACAGGCCAGAGGTACAGTAGGTGAGAGGATTGATTCACCAGAGACAGAGTGGGGAGCAGATCAGGTGGATTGACTGAAATACAGCAGCTGGTGAGACAGAAGAGGTCTGCTGTGCCATGTGGGTCAGTTCCCTGGCCAGCCTGGGATCAAACTTGTGCTGTGCTGCAGTGGCTGCAGATAGCTGTGACTTACTCCCTTGCACCACCAGAGAGGTCCCCTCCATTAGTTTTTAAAAAGGGAACCTATACCAATAATTTCTATCACAAATGGAGTTCTGGGCTCTTAGTTACTGAGGAATTAAAATTTGGCTTTATCACTGCCTTGCCTGACTAATCTCAATGGAAAACAAAAGATTCATGTCACAGTAAAAGGACAGGTCAGCAAGGAGATGTTGCAGTAGCCTCTGTAGGATCGTAAACAATGAAACTCATTTTAAGTATTTCTTCTCTTTGTGGCTAATTGGAGAAACCCTAGACACTAGGCAAACACCCACACATATGTGTGACAAGAAAGGAGAGAAGAGGAATTGGAGTTTTTATGCCAGATGTTTAATTAGTTTAGATAAAAATTTTAATGAGCTTTTGTTTCCTATCATATATCTATGAGTTATGTTCATGTTTGTTAAAATCTCAACTGGTGAAAGTGTTATTATGGGAATTCTTTACAAATTCAATTCCACTTTATAAAAATATTCACATAATTAGTATAATAAACAGAGGGAAACTTTTCATTAGTGGAAAGTATATAGAGTGTGACACCACTTCCTAAAAATAGTATGCATATGTCTTTTCGTGGGAATGTCTACAGCTAGACTAAACAGTTTGGTAAATATCATGAAGAGAAGTGTTTTCTGATTCTCTTTTTTGAACTTGGAATAAAATTCTTAAAATTCTATATTAATCATAGTGCACTTTCTCTGGTCTCTGTTGATTTGGGGATTACAGCTACATATTTCAGCCAGTACTAACCCATTAGCTCTAGTGCTAACCCATTATTTTGATTTTATTCTTCTCTCTAACTACCCTGTATTTGGGATAGCATATTGGAGACCTATGACCAAGCCCAAAATACTTTGTTTGGCTCTTACACTATGCTTTGCAAGTTCTGAATTGCTTACCAATGTTTAGATACTAGACACTTACCCAAAAAAAACCCACTTATCAGATTAGATTCTTTGGAAAAACTGAGATTTTCATCAATATTGGTGCTGGAATTAGCTCATGGGTGGTTTGCTCAGAAAGGACTTTCATTCGCTACTTCTTTCAAAACTTAATTTCATTAACTTGTACTTTAGTGCCTGGCCTGCTGCATCCACGCATGCTAAGCTACTTTCTCCTCTAGGCTTTTATTTCACAGCCCCAGCTGTTCAAGGATTTTCTACTCTAAGCAAGCTCATCCATTCACTGCCCCTCAAATACACTGTGAGGCCTTCCACTTGCATGCATTTATTCATGCTGTGCCCGCCACCTCAATAATCTTTGTTGAATCCTCCTCCAATATAGTACTCACCGTTAGAAGCCGAACTGAAATGCCCTCTTCACAGAGATTCAGTTATAATTACTTCTACTTCTTTCTAAATAGAAGGAACTTTCTGCCTGTACAAACTTGCAGCAAAATAACATTAAAAAAAGAAATTTTGCATATTTTTGCATCTACTTCTTGACTTTCTAGCAAGAATGCTCTTCTAGAAGGCAGATTCCATTTTATAATTCCTTTTATCACTCACAGTTCATAACACTGTCCTTCGTAGGGCCTCAACAAATAGTTGTTTTATAGTTAAGTACTAAAAATGTTGTACAGTTTAAATGCAACAGTCTTAGAGAATCAGTTCTTCTTCTGTTCTATTTTTCTCTATAGTCTCTGGGGAAAAAATATACAAAGAATTCCTGATTAATATAGGGGCTACGAAGAAATACTTATATATTGAGTGATTTAATGGCATCTTCATAAGACAGCAGTTATTTTCCTGATAACCAAACAGTTTCATTTGAAGGACTGGTGACTTTATGTCTTACATGTAAATGATTTCCCCCCATAAAGCATTCCAAGTGGGAATGAGGTTTTGACAAATTAGTCCTTATTCACTTGAACTTTTAAGGGTTAGATCAACATCATGTCTATATTTCAAACAAAACATATAACAAACTCACAATGGAAAGTAGCACTATTGAAGAAGAATTCACAGCAAAATGAAAAAAAATTATAAAATACTTGAGGAAATAGCTTAACATTTTGCAAGAGTTAGAAAAACAGAAAAATAGTACATGATTAATATGAATCAAAAAAATAAGAGTAGGGAAATTCAATCAGAGAGAATATATAAAATATTTAGATTCAACTCAGAAGCTTGATCCAATGAACATAAAATAAGCAATAAAAAGGAAAAGAAAAAAAATACTGACACCTGATTCCTTTTTCCATTGAAATCATACTATTAATTTAAAAAATATTACCTTTATTCTCCACTGAAAATTAAAAGTTATCATGTTCAGACTTGAAGAAAGGAATAGACTAATAATTTTAAAAAAATCATACATCAAGATGTTGGAACTTGGACCAGTCCCCCTTTGGACCAAGGACCAGAAGTCACAAAAACCTACTTCAAATATTTTTGGAAATAGAAATATGTATTTCTATTTTCAGGAATAGCAATGTAGAATAACTTTATTAAAAAGTCTTTTTTCTCTTCTTGATATAGAAATGAGAAAAGCTGCTCTGAACAGACATGATTTGTTCTGATCATCTCATTTTAGATAGAAGAAATATAACACCTAGAGCCAGGATGAGACTTTTAATTTCACAGTTTCCTGTCCACTGTTCTACCCAGAACCTCATGGGGCCTCATGAAAGAGAAGCAATTAAGTAAAATTAGAGGTTTCACACATATACTCTCTAGGGTTACTCTTTACATTTTATCAATCTATGAAACAAGGTTGTCGTCAATTAAAGAATAACTCAGCTGAAACCAACTCAACTGCATAAGGTCATTGAGTACAATGACTGAAAAGAAAATACTGGAGTTAAAGGCTGTATTATGAAGAGACTCACCAGCTGAGCTAATGAGAACATTCACCAAGTGGCAGAAGTCTTAAGAAGTCAGCTTTGCTTCTGACTATCCTTAAAAAAAAATAAATCAGACATGATATTTTGAGCATTTTAATCATAAGGTATTTCTATAGTCAATTGAGAGGGTGGCTTTGCTTTCTCTCAATTTAAGAAATCATTGTATTCCTTGAAAGTTGGCCCTGTACAGAGAAATCATTTTTGGCGCTTGTTTACATCACAAAATTGGAAGTGTGTGGCTATAACTAAAGTCTCTTAATAATAAGAATTTTAGAAAGAAATGAATTTAATGAGAAGGATCTTATGGCATATATTGGACAGAATATAATTATATTCCTATGGCAAAAACCTGGGAAGAACATGAAGATTAAAAAATTTTCACTGATGAAGTAGGAAGCTTTAACCCAGTTTTTACTTACGACAAAAGATATGTCAGCAGAGTAATAAGGTATAACTCCTTCACCACACCTAAGCCTCAGGTGTACTGCAGTTTTTTTTTTTTTTTTTTAAGAATTGTTACTAAATCTTCTCTAAGTTAAAAACTACCTTAGAAATCACCTAGCTCTGGGATCTTTTTGTGCATTTTATTTACCAGGAATCCATGAAAGAACACCGTGGAACCTACAAACTGCCTATAATTTTTTGTAATATATTTGCATGTGACTATATGAATTTATCATCAGAGATTTACAGCTTCCATTTTTTTTTTTATTTTTTTTTTATTTTTTTTTTTTATTTTTTATTTTTTTTTTTTTATAAATTTTATTGTTATATTCCCCATACAATTGCAGCCCCCCATTCTGACCCCAATCCCTCCCCTCCCGCCCCCGCCCCCCTAAAAGTGTCTCTGGTTCATAGTTTTTTGTTGATTTTGATTTTCACTTTCTTATAGTTATTCATTTTCCTGGTCCCTTATTTAAGTTTTCTAGATTCCTGCTATGAGTGAGACCATCCGGTATTTTTCTTTTTCTTTTTGGCTTATTTCGCTGAGCATGATCCCTTCCAGCGCCATCCATGTTGCAGCAAATTGCATGTGTTTATCTTTTTTGAATGCTGAGTAATATTCCATGGTATATATGTACCACATCTTCTTGATCCAGTCATCTATTTTTGGGCATTTGGGTTGTTTCCAAAGCTTAGCTATTGTAACCAGTGCTGCTATAAACATAGGGGTGCAGGTGTTCTTTGGAATTGATGTTTCTGTGTCCTTTGGGTAAATACCTAGGAGTGGAATTGCTGGGTCATATGGAAGCTCTATGTTTAGTAGGTCCAGAAATCTCCACACAGCTTTCCACAGTGGTTGGACCAGTTTGCACTCCCACCAACAGTGCAGAAGAGTTCCTTTTTCTCCACACCCTCGCCAACATTTGTTGTTGCTAGTTTTTTTAATATGTGCCATTCTCACTGGTGTAAGATGGTATCTCATGGTAGTTTTGATTTGCATTTCCCTGATGACAAGTGATGTTGAACATTTTTTCATATGCCTGTTGGCCATTTGCATTTCCTCTTCAGAGAAGTTTCTTTTAAGCTCTTCTGCCCATTTTTTGACTGGATTATTTTCTTTGTTGTTGTTGAGACTCATCAGCTCTTTGCAGATTTTTGTGATCAGTCCTTTATCATTAGTGTTGGGTGCAAAAATGTTCTCCCAGTTGGTGGGGTTTCTCTTTGTTTTTGTTATTGTCTCTTTTGCTGTGCAAAAGCTCTTTAATTTGATATAGTCCCAGCTGTTTATCTTTGCCTTCACTATCACTGCTTTGGGTGATGTGTCTGTAAAGATGTCTTTGATGTGCAAATCACGTAGTGTTTCGCCTATATTTCCTTCTATATATTTTATGGTTTCAGGTCTTACGTCTAGTTCTTTAATCCATTTTGAGTTGATTTTTGTGTATGGTGTGAGGTGGTGGTCAAGCTTCATTCTTTTGCATGTAGCGACCCAGTTTTCCCAGCACCATTTATTGAACAAACTTTCTTTGCTCCAATGCATAGTCTTTGCTCCTTTGTCAAAGATTAGTTGACCATAAACCTGTGGGTTTATTTCTGGATTTTCTATTCGATTCCATTGGTCTGTATGTCTGTTCTTGTTCCAATACCATGCGGTTTTGATGATTATGGCTTTGTAGTATAGTTTGAAGTCTGGGAGTCTGATGCCTCCATTCCCTTCTTTTTTTTTCAGGAGAGCTTTGGCTATTCGGGGTTTTTTGTGATTCCATATGAATTTCATCAATAATTGTTCTATTTCTTTGAAGAATGACATTGAAATTTTGATTGGAATAGCATTGAATCTGTATATTGCTTTTGGAAGGATGGCCATTTTAATAATGTTTATTCTTCCAATCCATGAGCAGGGGATGTCTCTCCATTTCTTTGTGTCTTCTTCTATTTCTTTTAACAGTGTTTTATAGTTTTCTTTGTATAGGTCCTTTACCTCTTTTGTTAGATTTATTCCCAAATATTTGATTTTTTTTGTTTCAATAACAAAAGGGATGGTCTTTTTGATTTCTTCTTCTTCAGATTTATTGTTTGTGTATAGGAAGGCTACTGACTTTTGCGTGTTGATTTTGTATCCTGCCACTTTACTGAACTGATTGATGAGTTGAATTAGCTTTTCTGTGGAGTTTTTGGGGTTCTCTATGTATAATATCATATCGTCTGCAAATAGTGATAGTTTGACTTCTTCTTTTCCTATTTGGATTCCTTGGATGTCTTTCTCTTGTCTTATTGCCCTGGCTAGGACTTCCAGTATTATATTGAAAAGCAATGGTGAGAGTGGACATCCTTGTCTTGTTCCAGATCTTAATGGAATTGCTTTCAGCTTTTCACCATTGAGAATGATACTGGCTGTTGGCTTGTCATAGATGGCCTTTATGATGTTGAGGTATGTTCCTTGTATCCCAAGAATTTCAAGGGCTTTTATCATGAATGGGTGTTGCACTTTGTCGAAAGCTTTCTCAGCATCTATTGATATTATCATATGGTTTTTATATTTCTTTTTGTTGATGTGTTGGATAACGTTGATTGATTTTCGGATGTTAAACCATCCTTGTGCCCCTGGAATGAATCCAACTTGGTCGTGGTGAATTATCTTATGGATACATTGTTGGATTCTGATAGCTAAAATTTTATTGAGGATTTTTGCATCAGTGTTCATTAGGGAGATTGGCCTGTAGTTTTCCTTTTTTGTGTTGTCCTTGTTCGGTTTTGGTATTAGTGTAATGTTGGCTTCATAGAACGTGTTTGGTATTGTCCCTTCCTTCTCAATTTTTTGGAAGAGTTTGTGAAGGATAGGCACTAATTCGTCTCTGAATGTTTGGTAGAATTCATTTGTAAATCCATCAGGTCCTGGGCTTTTGTTTTTGGGGAGGTTTTTGATTACCATTTCAATTTCGCTAATTGTAATTGGTCTGTTTAGGTGTTCTATTTCTTCTTTATCTAGCTTTGGGTGATGGTAGAGTTGTAGGAATTTGTCCATCTCCTCTAGATTGTTAAACTTGTTTCCATATAACTGTTCATAGTAGTTACTGATTATTTACAGCTTCCATTTTTTATATTCCAGAAGGGCTTATGAGTAAGGATTGAGACTCAGAATTAGCCAAGCATCTCATTTTAAAAGGGATAATTGGGACAGCTTGGTAAAATTTCCTACTTCACGCAGGGCTAGTAACAGGGCTATGTTTAGAAGAAAGGATCTAATTCTAAACTAAGAATTGTTCTTATATGAAATCAATTTCTGAGGGCCATAATTTAGAATTTGGTATAATTCTGTGGAGTACCAAGCATCGCTTACACTGTCTGTTAGTGAGTTATAAAGCACCTTTTAAGTAAAACCACCTTTTGTGAGCTTAAACATTTAATACAATAAATAATTTTGTTGTTTTAATTTTAGAAAATAGCAGCTAATAAGGGCATAATCATTGGATAAGTAAGGGAGACATTCACTAGTACCTGAGGATACTATGACTATCTTCATAAAAAATTCCAAAAATTAATTAAAACTGACTAGATACATATTATTTGAGATAACTATAAAATATCATTTTGAAGTCACCAGATTGTTGACAATTTATTAGTTTCAATATCTGAAACAAAATTAATGGAAAACAGGTCCCACTCTCATGTGTACAAATATGTATAAGTAAACTTAGTAAGAAATAAGAAATATGTGCAACCATGTGAAGGAAACTAAACAATTTTGCTTAATAATATAAAAACACTTCAAATAAATGGAGGGTAAATACCATAACTTTGGATGCCAAAAATATCTCAGTGTTACAAAAGCATTAATTTCCCCAAATCAGTTTCTAAAATTAACTCCAATTGAAATGCCAGTTAAATTTTTGAGGTGGGGGAGACTTTTTTCTAATATTGATGTAAATGACTAAGTGAGCTAGAATGGCTCCATTCTACATACTGCACCAAAATTTAAACAGTAGAATAATTAAAATTATGTTATATTGGGATAAAATTAGATTGTCAATGGAAGAAAAATGAAATCTAGCAGCAGTTGTATGTATGCATAATAAATATGATTAAAATGCTCTATTAGTGGAAATAAACAGATTATTCAATAAATGTTACTGGGGAACTAGTTAGGCATTAGAATATATAGGAGGAAAGAAGGTTGGAGGGAGGGAGGAAGAAAGGAAAATCCAACCCTCAGTCAGTTATAGCAAAATCTCCCTGATCTCCAAAAGTAACATTCATTTCTTTGGACATTAACGTTACCTTTTGAACCACCTTAAAATTAGTCTGTGAAACATGGATGGCGCTGGAAGGGATCATGCTCAGAGAAATAAGCCAGAAGGAAAAAGAAAAATACCGGATGGTCTCACTCATAGCAGGACTCTAGAAAACTTAAATAAGGGACCAGGAAAATGAGTAACTATAAGAAAGTGAAAATCAAAATCAACAAAAAAACTATGAACCAGAGACACTTTTTGGGGGGTGGGGGGTGGGAGGGGAGGGATTGGGGTCAGAATGGGGGGATTGCAATTGTATGGGGAATATAAAAATAAAATTTATTATTTTTTAAAAAAAAGAAGCAAATACACACACACACAAATAAAATAAAATTAGTCTGTGAGATTTTAAGCTTGTCTTTAACCCTTGATTGCTGACTACAGAACTGAAGCACCAAGAGGGGAAGGGGGTAGGAGGGGGAGTGGGGAAGGGTAAGAACTAGGAGGGCAGGAAGCACAATGGTCTATGGTGGTAGACCATGGGCAAGTGCACTATGGTGGTAAAACCTGATGTGGGTATCCCGATATTACCACAATTAAAAAAATACATTAAAAAAATTAAACTGTGAGAGATGCGTCTCCAATTTTTAATTCCTTTAAGAGTTGAAACATTTTGCGCCCCCTGATCTAGAAACAGATAACTGTTCCCAATCCTAAAACTCTATAATCCCTGCTGGAAAAACCAATAGGGTAGAAAGGAAGAGGTCAGAGATAGGCAAAATTTACAGAGGATCTTTTGGGAGGAGCAGAAGTCAGTGACTGGCTCCATGGGGAAAATACTCAAAGGGGACTCTCTTCCAAAACCTAGGTCTAAGGGGCCTCCCTGGTGACGCAAGAGGTTAAGCGCAGCACTATGAAGCTATCCACGGCTTCTGCAGCACAAGTTTGATCCCCAGCCAGCCAGGGAGCAACCCACATGGCGCAGCAGACCTTTCCTGTCTCACCCGCTGCTCCCCTCAGCAGTGTATTTCAGTTAGTCTGCTTGTTCTGCTCCCCTCTGTCTCTGTTGAATCCTCTCACCCCCCACACCTCTGGCTTGTACCCCAGATATTGTATGCATAAATAAATAAATCTTAAAAAAAAATCTAGGGCTAGGGTAGGACACAAGATGTTTAAGACCCAAGAGTATTTTTTCAGGTTGAAATGCCCTGGAAGAATTTTTCATTGAGTGAGAGATGAAAACAATACAAACCCAAATTTCTTTCCAGAGAAGAGGGACACATATTTGGGCTTATACTGAGACAGGAAATACAGAAAAAAGAACAAGATAGAGAGCGAGAAGGAGTTGAAATGTTAGCCCTCTCTTGTATCCCCGAAAGACCAACACCATTGCTTAGAATTCTCTTTCATGTTGCTACCACTTAGTAAAAACTGAAATTGTGTTAACCATTGATTGATTCACTGCAACATCACACAAGTCATCAGGCACTAAGTGAGGAATATGGCCTCTAAAATCTACAATTTATTTAAAATCTACATTTTAAAATAATATAGAATACTTTATATAAAAGATAGTATAGGGATCTATAAATTTACCACCTATTTAAATGAACAAGTGAAATACAAGTAATAAATAATTTATTCTTAGCAAGAGAGGTGGCAGCAGAGAATAAGCAATTGTTTTCATAGTACCATTAAAACTCCTGAGGTGTAAATCGACCTTGGATTGATTGCAAGATGATTATTGGATACAAGGTGAGAGGCAGATTTTAAAAAGGGTAGGAGTGGTGTAGACAATCTTATACTTAGTGTTTTAGAAATCAGAAAGCCAAGCCAGTCCAATATGTGATATTTACCGACGGTAATTGCAATTACATTAATGACTGTCAGGTAGTGGAAGGCCTTTTGAGGGAGCAACAAACAGTTCAAGTGTTACCTGAATACTGAGGAAGTCAAGTATTTGCATAGCTAAAATATATAAAAAAATAAAACTATTGAAGAGGAACAAAATCCAAACTGGCTTCCTGTAATGTTACTGGCTGTACTTCCAGGCACCTCCAGTTTTAATCAAATGAGCGACGAGAATTTTGTTCTACAACAAATGAATGATGAGGAACTATAAGGAAGTTCAAGTCTAGTGGGACTTACTTCCACACACAGAAAGAAGGTCTGAAGTCGGTCTTCAGTCGACTTCAGACCTTCTTTCTCTTTTAACCTGAATGGGCTGATAGGATACAGAAATCTTTGTTTGTGGTCAACTCATTCATTGCTGTATTCACCCCAGTACAGGTGTTCTCTGTGGACATCAAAGTCAATATATTGTGGAGAACACAAAGACAAAAATTTGTGGTATGGCATGTATACATACATGTCTCTCTGTCTGACACACACATATAACTGCAGTGTTTGTATGTTATTAACTATAATACAATAACAGCATCATAATTCTACACTCCTTTTAAATTGGCACACTGCTTTCATGTATGTTACCTTATTTAAGCTTTCCAACTACTCTCCAAAAACTACTCTACTTTATAGATGAGGACAATCTCCCCATTCTTCTAGATTTACTAAGTGAGATGACATATATGGCAGCTTATATTTTTAAAAAGATGAAAATCATTATTATTCTTCTTGCAATGATAGTGAGTTTAGTAATTTTTCCTGAGGTGGTTCTTGTTAACACTCCAGAGTCATAAGATTTTTAACAGAATATTAATAATGCATATTATAAAAAGGGTTAGGAGGTAAAATAAATTTATTTGACATTTGGGTTAAATAAAGTTTAATCAGTTTCTTTGGGATTTCTCTGAGCTCATACTATGATAATCTGTCTTGTCAATCCTTCAGAATGGCGATGGCCTGGCTGCCTTTCTCTCCAATTTACATAACAGCAGAAATGTTTGCTGCTTGGAATGTTTGGTCTGAAGTGTAAACACATTTGGAAACTCTGATACAAAGATATTCTAAATATATTTCAGCCTCAGTGCTTTCTAGATTCAAGGGTGTCCTGTTAGGGAACAGCCCTAGCAACTAGAAATCTTTTTACTCCAAATCTGCCACCTGATACCCAGGATGTCCCTTTCAAATAATTGAGAACATCATGTAATTCATAGTTAATTTTGTGCCTCTTTCTCACCAAATGCCTAATTTATTTTTTTAAAGATTTTATTTATATAAGAACCAGGGTACAGGCCAGATGCGCGGGAGGGTGAGAGGATTCACCAGAGACAGAGCGGGGAACAGAACAGGCAGACAACAGAAATACACTGCTGAGGGGAGCAGCGGGCGAGACAAGAGAGGTCTGCTGTGCCATGTGGGATCCTCCCCGGCCCACCAGGATCGAACCAGCACTGCAGAGGCTGTGGACAGCTTCACAGTGCTGCGCTCAACTGCCTGTGCCACCAGGGAGGCCCTGCCCTAATAATTGATGGTATGTAATTTTAGTTTTCAGAACCAAGTGTTATAAATTGTTTCTGATGATATTTAAAGTACTGTGTTGTATTGTTTCAGCATTGAGGTTAATTCTTTCTCAATGGACCTCCTTGGTCCATTAGGAATGAATTATGTCTAAATAAATATGCAGATGTGATGGAAATTGAAAAAGGATTGTAAGGTGAAAAAGAACAGGAAGGACTGAACTTTCACTGGTTTGCAAATGTTTATAACCAGCAGCATTAAATTCACAATAAATTCGAAAACTGTTCAAAGCTGCGCAACTGAAGTGTGCTGTGGGGACCAACAGATCTGACTCCACCTAGAAGCTTGTTAAAAATGTGGACTCTCTGGCTCCCACTCAGACTTACTGAATTAGAATTTTAATGCAATCATCAGGTGATTTCAGTATCCATAAAGTTCAGGACCTGTTTACAACAATTTAAGTCCAGTAGCCCTTTACTAGTGTCCATTTTAATGGTTGGAAACCTTAATTTTAGGCTTTTTTGTCCCCTTTGTTTATTTCACATATTTTCCCAAGAATGTGTATTTCCGGATAAGGGTTATCTGATATTTTATCATCCTTCACACAGAACCAGAAAAGTCGAGTGCTAGTATGTTCTACTTTCTTGAGGAAGATTTGATACAGTTATTGAAATAATCAGCTCATGATCTCATAAGCCTGATCATTTTTTTCATTACATGAGGCTTGTAAATGCCAAGCAGTTAATAACTAAAGACACCTTCAGATTAATCAGCTTTTTATGATGTTTTATCCGACGAGGATCAGGAGATTTAGGATTAAAACTGTCAATGATAATTTGAAAATGCTATCTGATTTAATCCCTTTTTCCCCCTTTCTAGATTCCTGGGTTTCTTTGGTCAGTGATACAGATGTACTTTCAGGTATCCACAATGGATAAGCATACTCCAGTCAAAGGATTAAGAGATAAAAGAGCTTCTTTTCATTACAAAATACTCTCATCTCTAACCTTTAAAGTAGACCCTTTATTTTGAAGTTCAGTATGTCACAGCCTTAGAAATACAGGTTTTTTTTAAAAGTTCTAAGCCCATCTTATTCAGCCTGTATATGATTTTTCAAATTAGTTTTTAATTTTATTTTATATATTTTTGAGAAAAAATTTAAGGCAGTAGCACTTTTGCCATGAGAGATGCAATCTCACTGAGGAAAGTTTGGTAAGTAGAACTCCACTGTGATGTTTACACTAGAAGCACAGGCATGTTTGGATAAGCAAGCGGCACTGAGAACAGCCACATCCCCAACTTTCATCTCTTGCCATTTGATATGATGATGTCTGAGAGGCATATGATGATTCATGGAAGCATTTTTGTAAATGTTTTTTATAAATTTTACTTCTTGCTTTTAAATGTAAGGGCAAAACTGTTATTGAAGTCATTTTGTCTTTTTCTTTTTTTTTTGGCCGTCTCAAATCCCATGCGAATAGGGGGATTTGCCATTGTATGTAGTCATGGAGAGATGGAGAGCCGCACTGGAAGGGTAAGTTGTGGGCAGTGTCTCTATGCCCCAGCAGTCAGTGCCTTGCATGAGACTTAAGCTTGCCCAACTGCAGTCTCTCTTCAGAGGTCAGGACTCTCTCTGTGCCTGCAGAGACAGACATGTGTTCCGGCCAAATGGCAGCAACTGTGCTGCTTGCGCTAGGGCTGCTTGGCTCATGTTCTTTTCCAAAGTCTTGTTCTCCATCTTTCTAACCTGAGTCTGCATGTCCTGCTAATGGAATTCCTTTTCTGTTTTTTTAAGATTTATTTATTTATTTATACAAGCACTGGGTACAGTCAGAAGCCGGGAGGGTGAGAGAATTCACCAAAGCCAGAGCGGGGAACAGAACAAGCGGACTGATGATACACTGCTGAGGGGAGCAGCGGGCGTGGCAGGAGAGGTCTGTCGTGCCATGTGGGACCCTCGCTGGCGGCTGGGGATCGAGCTGGCGCTGCAGAGGCTGTGGGCAGCTTCGCAACCCAGTGCTCAACCGCTGCGCCACTGGGGAGGCTCTCCTTTTTTTTTTTTTTTTCTGCAATCAAGAATCTTGGCTGTTATAAAAATATCACTTCTCCACTAGACTTGGAGGAGGCATGTGGTTAGAGACCTGTGGGGAGGCTGACAATGACAGGCATTACCCTGATTGTATTTTGATTTTGCTCCTTTCATCCAGACTTGCCAGACCCCTCCTGCCCCTTTCCTATGATTCCCCACCAGAAGGTGCTTAGACTTGTGGCGAGCTTTTGGCATCAGTGGTTCCACTTTGGGGCAACCCTTTTTGGCTGGATACTTACCCACAAGGGGATGGGTAACTTTGGGTGTTTTGCTGGAATCCTACCCTTTTCATCTTCTTCCTCTATGCACACTAATCCTATTAAAGTTCTTTCACACTAAGAGAATGCTTTGTCTTTATATGGCAGATGGCAGAACCCATTTAGATTGTGCAAGTTTGGGGGTCCTAGGGTACCCCTCATTCTGTACTCTAACAGAATATAGGAGATAGCCCTAAGGATATCTCCTATATGTGTGCAATTATGAGGCTATGTGAAAATTACTAATTTTTCAGAGACTATTGCAAATAGAAAGTGTGGGCAGATGTATTATTTTGAAGATATGCAAAAGCATTTAAATTGTCATCCAACACAACAACTAAACCTTAAAGGCAACACCTTTTAAGTCATCTCTTAATAACCGTCCTCAATTAAATGCTTAGTATTATTAGTCACAGCTCATCATACTATCTTTATTCAAAGTAATTGCCACAATAAAATGGTAATTATAGATATAATAGCTAATATTTTTTGAGCGGTTACTGGGTGCCAAGTACAGTGCTCAATGCTTCATGTGGATTGCCAACTTAGTACTGACAACCCCAGTGACGGACGTGCCATTATTATTGGCATTTCACAGATGTTGACGATGAAGCACAGTGAAACATCTGCCTCTGTTTTCTGGTGCTCTATCCAAAGGATCACAGCTTAGCAGAGAACTTGATGTATTTCTATAGTCTCTGCTAAACCCTAAAGCTTAGCAGAAATGGGTTTTAAAGATCTGTTTCCTGACTACTGAATCTTTTTAGCCTCTTCATCTACCAGCTTCCCTTCCCCCTCATTCACACTCCATATTGGTTTTAGTAAAATGTTTCATATATCCCGACAGTCACACATGCCATTTTTCTCAGCATCAGTATAGACAAGACATATTCATCCTTTAAAATTTAGGTTGTCTTGGAGAAGCTTTTCCTGACATTCTAGTTAGATTTAGTTGTCACTTCTCTATGCACGTTTCTGCTATAGAATGTATCATACTGTGATTTATCCAACAAGTTGTCAATTTTTTTCCTATTAGAATTGAAGATTCATAACATTAAGCAAATTGTTTTGGTATCTTTCGTGCTTAACACAGGACCAAGTGTGCAGTGGTCACCACTGTATTTGTTCTTTTCCCCATCTTCCTGACAGAGTGAGTGTGCTAGATAACTACTATATATAATTTCATAATATTCAAAGTTATTAGAAGGAGTTTTATACAAGGAGTTAGAGAATCTAGATTCTTATGCCATGATTGCATTTAGTAATTACATGACCTTGAAGGCTGATAAAACACTTCAGTCCATTTTCCATGTGCCAGGAGTTTCTACCACAGTGGGGATGCAGCTGTGCCCACAATGGACATGACCCCTTCCACCATAGAGCTTGTCATATTTAGTGCTGGATTCTCTCCATCGGACTAATGAGTTAGACAAAGGTCCTCCCAGAACTCAAGATCCATGAACCAGTAAGCCAAACCTCTAAGTTCCTTAAAATGTGGTATAAAAATACAAAACTACAAAGCAAAATATATTACCAGGCACATCATACCCTAACCAGCCACTGGTATAGTTAGGCCACATGTACTAGTTCCTCTTTCCATAAATAGATATCATACAGGAGTAATACCATAACATTTTTAAAGAAGATCAACTTTGATTTGATCTAATACAAAATGCTGGAATTCTCTCTAGTGGTAAGTAGTGGGCCTGCTAAAAATAAAAAGAAAATTTCAAGACAATTAGCAAGGATTAGAAAGGAAGTTCCATTCTATCCCTTGGGAAGATGAAGGTATTCTATACATGTGATGTTAGTCACTACATAAAAAACAACATGTTCTCTAAACAAATTTTATTTGTGTGATGAATTTTCTGATTCATGGTAATTATTGGACTGAAAAAGGTAAAACATATTATTAGTGGACAAATTACATAGTGAAAACTAAATTAGCCTAGACTCTCAGCTGCTTCATTATAAAATTAGGTAGAGAAGGTCATAATTATTTAATTTGTGTCCAAATTTCAGCTGGAGAAAATTTTAAATGAACAAATGATGCAAGTAATTTTAGAAGAAGGGTAAGTTCTTGTAGCCAAGCCTATAAACCCAATATTGACAGACATAATTGGTAGGCTACCTTCCTAATCATATCCCAAGAGGTGTTTGAACAGGAAATCTAATTCCCCAGAGATAAATGTTTAGTTAGTTTTCATCATAACTGAGTAAAATATATCAATTCTTTGACATGTCATAATCAAAAGCTGAACTCATTCCTTTTCCTCAGACTTGTTGACATTGAATGGATGCTATTGATTTATGTGGGCATTAAGCTATGATGTGTGTGTGTGTGTGTGTGTTAAGTACATAATACTGGGTTTATTGCTCCATTAAAGTAATAAATCATGGAACCTGAAACAGACGTCTAAGTTATATAGTGAGTTTTCTCATGTTGTACACGAGGAAACTGAGGCCCAGACAGCCGAGTGAAATTCCTGCAGATCTCACAGTTGGCTAGTGGTGGAGCTGTTGATGGTGGGACAGATCCATTGCCCCCAGTGCCATGCTCTTTCCACCATCACATCATGCCAGTGTTCTTTCTGTGGGTTGACTTCCAGCTCAAAAATTCCCTTTCACTGAAATAAAACCCTGGGACCAAGAGCAGGAGTAGAAGGAGGCAATCAGAAGCAATCAGATGACTGACTTTTTTTTCCTGGAGAAATAAAACACTGTATGTTTGTGGGAAGAAAAACAACTAGTTTATATGTCTGCAGCAGGACTGGCATGTTGGAAATGAACAAAAAGCTTTCCTCAATATAACTAAATTTCAGAGCGTGAATAAGCTGAATTTCCCCATCTGGAGACTCTCAGACTAGACAAGCCTTACAAATTAATATAAGTGCATAGGTCTGGGGCCCAAAGGAAATTAGGTCAGGCCCGAAAAGGAATCAGGTGGCTGACCACAAGTTACAATTCTAATACGAATTCAAAACAAGAAACAAAGATCTCAGGGCTGTAATTCACTGAACCCCATTAGTACAGCACCGGAGAAGATGATGAGAGACCTTCAGGACAAAGTCATAGAAAATGGAAACAATATTGATGCATGACACATGTTTTCATCTAAGCACAGACTCCTCCCCTCCCCCAGCTCTCCTCATAGTGTTTTTACATAGGATATTTTTGCTTTCACTATACAGTTTTATTTCTCCCTTTTCTTCACTTCAGAGAATTGAGGTAGGTCCTCAACAAGGCATAGAGAAAGTGTTTTGACAAAAAAAAAAAAAATAAGAAAGCCATTCTTAGATGAAAATTATCAGAACACATCAGTTGTGTTGCATAGCCCAGGGACAACACTGAAATCTGTGGGAGCAGTTTTAAGAGCCTGGGGAGAAGATTCACTCCCTGAACCTGCTTTCTTAAGGCTTCCAGCTCATTCTTCAAAGGTGCCTTTGACAGCTTTGTATCTGCCCTATGGTGAGAGAGTGGTATTTATGAGCATCAACCCAGGGATGTTCCAAGTGCATGCTGTCACTAAGTGCTGGTATGAAAAATGAGAGGATTTTTTTTTTTCTTGGGAATCTCTTATGGCTTTATCCCTGCAGGTAGGTCTGAGCTTCTTTCAAAAGTTCAGGATTGATTTTTGGAGGAACACATAAATGAGGGATTTTCTGGACAACCACAAAACACACACACAGAGTGAATTTAAGGGAAAAGAAATTTTACATAGCATCCTATGACAATTCTGAAATGGGAATGACTGTGGGAAGAAGACGGATACTTTAGGATAGAGGATTGCAGAGTCCAGACATTTTATTTTCTGTAAAGTTCTTGTGATTGATATAAGTTAAAAAATGTGTTCACGGGCAGAAATTTTTAGATTCTTTTATGTAGAATTATGTAACTCTTGTAAATCTCAATTAAACTCCCATGTAGGATGGAGGCATAAAGCTGTACAACATATTTGTAAATTTGTGTTTTTATTTGTCATTCTCTCTCCCATCACAAATGATCAAAGTCTACTTAGTGGGGAAATTATCTGATTATGGTAACACATGCTCTCTGCAAAGAAAGAATGTTTAGGATATGTTTTCTATCAACTCGTCACCTCAAATGCAAGTGATAGATTTCTTATGATTTAAAATAACACTGGCCAGAGTCCAGGTGTTCAGTGATATACTGTAACTAACCCTGAATCAAATAAGTCATGGTCAAACCACACATTACTTACATAAGCACTTTTACAGCCTTACTGACCATTTGGATCCCCTAACCCATAGGGTGTCAATCCATTACTCATTGGGGAAAATATAAGGTTTTTCCTGAAAGCATTCTCCAAAAATATCACAGTATCATGGGTACCCAGCCCTCCAAAAAAAATGATGAGACAAATCAACACAGGACATGTATTTTAGGCTCATCTTTCACCTGTCCAGATTCTAGAAAATTCTTCCTTTTCACTTAAAAATGGAAAATGTGACAAATGTAAGCCCTTACCAACTTCCCACTTCAGAAGGCTGTTGTCTTCCCTCTCCATTTTTCCAATGACATACCAGATACACGCCATCCAGTGTGCGAGGAGCGCAAACATGGACATGAGCAGAGTCAGGACGATTGTGCTGTGTTGGGAATAACGGTCCAACTTCTGCAGGAGACGCAAGAGACGCAGCAACCGGACAGTTTTCAGGAGATGCACAAGAGACACCTGTGGTGGAGAGAGGCAGCACAACTTGGCTCCTGGGTTGATTTCACGCCGTGACAGGTACTTTGACTTACTGCCATACTGCAAAGTTCTTGGAATAGGTATAATCATGATTGCAAAACTATGGTCACCTTTATGACTATTTCTTGGGTTTTGACATGCTATCGTAGGAGGTGACAGGATAGAAAGGGTTAAGACAACTTAATCACTTTGAGTAAATACTTACCTTAATTGATATTTGTCATTGTTTTTCTCTACCTGCCTGCTTTAATATAATTTTATATATTCAGATACGCAATGGAAATATATTATGGCATCAGGAATGAACATAAGATCTCTCTATCCCTTATATACACAGTCCTCCAACCCCTTACCCTCTCTTCCATGCAATGGATCAGTTTTATAAAAATAATTCATATGGACTGGAGTAAAAGCCTGTAAAATGATAATAAAAGTAGCATGGTTCTTAGGTCTAAAAGATGAGGAAGGTCTTCTCTCCAGTATCAGTAGCACCTCTGCCTCCTCTGCTATACAATCTTCCTTCTAACATTAATAATAGGCAGAGAAAACATAGGCCCAAAGCACCTACATTCTAAGTTCTTTCTCAGACAAACAGGCTTAGCAAACCAAATCAAATGGAATGAAATTTTTTAAAAATCTAGGTTCTGCCTTAGCATGAGTTAGAAATAACTAAGGAGTCCAAGTGGAAAAAAAAATACACTGTTAGTGTCCAACAAAATGGACAATGTCACTATCAAGAACATAAGTGATGCATGTGGGCCTCCCTGGTGGCCTAGTGGTTAAGTCTCAGCGCTATCACAACTACGTCCTGAGTGGGATCCCCTGCCAGGGAGCTAACCCACATATGACACAGCAGACCTCTCCTGTCTTGCTTGTTGCTCCCCTTAGCTGTGTATTTCAGTAAATCTGCCTCTTCTGCTCCCCGATCTGTCTCTAATGAATCCTCTCACCCAGCCTTCCCCCCATACCTCTGGCCTACACCCCAGTTCTTGTACGCATAAATAAACAAACATATAAATAAATAAATCTTTAAAAAACTAAGTGGTGCATGTAATTTACACTCTTTTTACACCCTCAAAGAGCCACAATGAATGCTCTAAAGTGGAAAATACAAAGTGTTAACTCATTACAGAGTTTGACAAGGTCTTTGGCTTTGATTTTTCTAGGGGATATCATAAATAGAAGAAAGGAAAGTGGCATATGCCTAACAATAATTTTCCATTTAGAATATTATCTAACAGAATCATAAACAAGGTCAGTATCTTTTAGAAGTTTTGGGAAAAACAGTCACATGAAAACAATGAAAATGGACTACCATCTTATATCATACACAAAATTAACTCAAAATGAATTAAAAACTTGAATGCAAGACCTGAAACCATAAAATACAGAGAGGAAATTATAGGTGATAAGCAACTTGTCATTGGCCTTGGTCAAGGGAAAGAAAAGCAAAAAGAAACATCTATTTAAAAAGCTTCACAACAAAAGAACTCATCATTACGATGAAAATGCAACCTACTAAATGGGAAAAACTTTTTCAAAAATACATCCAAAAAAGGGACTGATGGATGAAACTGATGAACAGTTTATCCAAATTAACAACAGAAATAAACTATCTGATTAAACAATGGACAGAAGATCTAAGCAGACATTTCAACAAAGAAGACAGATGAGCAATAGGCGCATGAAAAGAAGTTCATCATCACTTATCACTAGGGGAATGCAAATCCAGCCTGCAAAGCAATATCATTTCATACCTATTAGAATGGCGACTACCCAAAAGGCAAGAAACTGGTGTTGGTGAGGACCTGGACAAAAGGGAACCCTGTACACAGTGAGCAGGAATACACACTGGGGCATCATTGTGGAAAACGATATGGAAATCTCTCAAAAAATTAAGGATAGTGGGCCTCCCCGGTCGCGCAGCAGTTGAGCGCTGGGTTGCGAAGCTGCCCGCAGCCTCTGTAGCGCCAGTTCGATCCCCGGCTGCTCCCCAGCCACTGGAGTAGGATCCCACATGGCGTGCAGACCTCTCCTGCGCCCGCTGCTCCCCTCAGCAGTGTACTTTGGTCCTTCTGCCTGTTCTGCTCCCTGCTCTGGCTCTGGTGAATTCTCTCACCCTCCCGCGCTTCTGACTGTACCCAGTGCTTGTGTAAATAAATAAATAACTCTTTTTTTTTAAAAAAAAATTAAGGATAGAATTACCACATGATGCAGCTATTCCACTGCTGGGTATTTAGCCAAAGAATGTGGAAATGCTAATTCAAGAAGACAAATGCACCTCTATATTTATTGCAGCATTGTTTACACTATGCAAAATATGGAAACAACCTAACCTAAGTGCCTACAGACAGACAAATGGACAAAGAGATGTGGTATTTATACACAATAAAACACTACTCAAGCTATAAAAAGAAAATGAAATCTTGCCATTTGTGACAACATGGATGGACCTGAAGGGGTTTATGTGAGATAAGTCAGACAGAGAAAGACAAATGCCATATGATGTCCCTCATGTGGGGAACATAAAGAAACAAAGCAAGCAAGTAAACAAAACAAAATTTAAAGAAGCTGAGATTCTGAAAACAGGATGGAAGTTGACCTGAGGGAAAAGGGAGGTGAGGGAAGATAAAACAGGCAAAGGGAGGAGCACAGGGGACCAAGGTGATGGTGCACGGGTGCATTGGTGAAGGAAACTCTATGGGGACTACACCTAAGGGGGTGGGGGAAGCAAATATTGTTTAAAAATGAAAAATGGTGTAAAAAAATAAAAAAAATTAATATGAAAATGTATAAAAATATTTAAAAAAAAACAGACAAAGGGAGACACCTGTTTGGTAGTGGATGGAATCTAGACTTTTTGTGGTGATTATAACGTAGTCAAAGTATAAAGCCATACCCCTGAAATTTATGCAATGTTATAAACCAATATTACTTTAACTGAAAAAAACTCCAAGCTAGTATAACAATAGATATGCAATAAAAATACATTCCATTATCACTCTGTGAGCAATTCTATTCTGAAATATAATAAAATCGTAAGATCAACTGAGGAACTTTCCAACTGCTCTTTTATTTCTTTTGTGTCATTCTTTGCCGTCAAGTTTTACTTTCTTCTCATCCAAAGCCAAGTTCTCATCTATCATTTCCACTGGTAGTCAGATGTCCACATGCTAGACTTTGCAGTCTCTACTGTGTGCCTTAGAGGAATTCCTAGGGGATGAGTTGACTATACAGACAGATGAATTTGATAGCTAGATGACAATTTTGTACATAAATTGAAATCTGGAACAGTCCCTCCTATGGACTGAATTGTGTCCTCTAAATTTCTTTCTTTTTTTTTTTTAAGATTTATTTTTTTATTTATTTATACAAGCACTGGGTACAGTCAGAAGCACGGGAGGGTGAGAGAATTCACCAGAGCCAGAGCGGGGAGCAGAGCAGGCAGAAGGACCGAAGTACACTGCTGAGGGGAGCAGCGGGCGGCAGGGGAGGTCTGCAAGCCATGCGGGACCCTCCTCCAGTGGCCGGGGAGCAGCCGGGAATCAAACCGGCGCTATAGAGGCTGTGGGCAGCTTCGCAACCCAGTGCTCAACCGCTGCGCCACCGGGGAGGCCCGTATCCTCTAAATTTCATGTGTTGAAGCCCTACCTGTCAATGTGATGGTATTTGGAGATGGAGCCTTCAGGGGTAATTCCTTTAGGTGAAGTCAGAAAATGGTATCCTGATAGTGGGGTCACTGCCTTATGGGAAGACAGAGACCTCACTCTCTCGCTTCCTCTTCTCTGCCATCTTTCTCCCTCTTCTCAGTGCATGGGAACACAGTGAGATGCTAACCATTGATGAGATCCCTCACTAAGAACCAAATCAGCTAAACACTTGATCTGATACTTTCCAGCATTCAGAGGTGCAAAAAATAAGTCTGTTGTTTAAAACACCCAGTTTTTATTTTGTTATGGCAGCCCAAGCAGATGGACATCATCTGAACACGTTATCGATGCAAGCAATTTCCTGATCTTCTCTGACCAAAAAGGGGATGTTGGGGAAAGAATTTGAAGTTGACGTCCAGTAATAAAAATTGTCACTTGCATAGAGTAGGAACCTGATCCTGGGTATCCAGGATGAGGCTGTCCTGGTGATTTTGTTGATACATTAAAAAAAAAAAATTGTACTTGCTCTCATCTGAGTCAACAGTTTCCTGCTATAAATATGAATTTTGGCTCTTGGTGAATGACAGAAAAGAGAGGAATATTTGATTTAGATGGAAATATATATTCTGAAAAAAGGAAGAGATTCTTTTTACTTGGGATGCTGTTCTGAATTTGTCGCTGATGGGAATTATAAGCTGCTTGTAGACAGGCACAAGACAGTGATGTGTTCATCAAAACCCCCTATCAAATGGCAGCTTTCTCTGTTACCAAGTGGACAGACCATCTCTTGACTCAACTTGTGGAGAGAAACAGAAAAGAGCTCATGAAAACATACTAAGGTCCTTTTAGCAAGGTTTTTTTTTTTTAAGATTTTAGGCTGCTCAGAACCCTGAAAGAATTGTTATGCTCATTTTCGGACTAGTCTGATGTTACTTTCACTCAGTGATAAAACTAGGATTCAAACTTTTGCTTATTTCACTCTGTCACATTTTCTATGTCTCATTCATAATTGTACCTCTCATGGTACAATGTGCCTTTCACAGTGACTTATACATAACAGGTCTTAATGAATAAATGTGTGAAACTGTATAAAACACTTGTTGTCAACAACCATGCACAGACCTAAAGCTAAAGTGCACGATGCATTTTTGGAGGTTGAATTCTTTTTTGAATGTCATCTATGGAGATGCCACAACTGGTCATGCCTTAGATCTGGTCGACTTTATTTATTTGTTCCTTCCCTTATTTTGTAAGTTTGTGTAGTACAACAATTGCATGACTTATAAACTAGTCCCTATAACTTACGTTTTCCTGGAAAGTAACTATAAGTTGGTGAACAAGTTTTTCTATTCATATCATGCAATTCATCCTGACTAACATATTTGGAGGAATAATAAATTTATGTGCCAATTTGTTAAGTGATCACAAGCTCATGCCTATGAAAAGCAGAGAAATTACCACTTTTTAGAAACAGTCCACTTTTCCTATCTCTCTTTCTTTCTGACATATTTATTGATTCTGTATAAAACATTTATGCCATACTCACAAGTCAGAATGAAGAAAGGGAGCAGGGGAGCATAGAAAGTCAAATATTTAAAATTCTTCGGAATATGATAATTAGACTTAAAAAAACCTTTATTTGTGTTAATTTTAGGCAATGGGGATGTTAATATAAAAGCATATATAATATGTAAGTATATATTTTTCTTATACATTATAATTAGATAATATATTTAAAATTATCCTATTTGTTTAGTACCCCAAAAGAAAAGGAATATAAAAAGTATTATTAGCATTTAGTAGCAAAACAGCAAATTAATGTGGAGCAGAATCTATTAAATATCATTTATTTAACAATCCTCCAGGAGAATTTGGAAACAATTTTTAGCACTATGTATATTATATACTTCTTTTGGATTTTTTGTGATCTTGCAAAAACCTTGTTTTAAGTCATTATACTTCCATTATAGTACACTTATCTAGTCAAATTCAATCTCAAAAAGCACTTTAAAAAGACTGCCTAACAATTCAGTGTAGCACTGATTGATATCATATACTAGATTCTTCCCCAGAGCTTTCCTTTCAGTTGAGTTACAAACCTCGTAAAGATGTTGACATCCTCAACTTAAAAAAAAAGAAAAGAAAAATACTATTATCTAGGCAATCAACAAATGCACAAATCTGTACTAAATAGGATTACAGTTTTGTCTTTATTCTGAAGTTAATAATGACTGTATTTGAAAAATTACTATTTTGTTTAATGTTGAAAATCGTGCTTTTAAATTTTTGATAGAAAATGTAATTTCTATAGGGGGCTGTCAACTGACTAGGAAATATGACTAATTTATACTAAATGATTAGTAAATTTTTACATTCTAAAATTGGTTAGCATAGCAGCAAATTGCATTTGTGGTTCAAATGCTATTATGACTCCCTAAAATCTCTGTTATAAGGGAATACTTAATGATTTTAAGAATATCAATCACTAAATAGTAGAAATAGCTTCTACTACAAGTGGACATACTTTCTGGTGTTGTGTCGGGAGTCATAAATATAAATTCTGTAAGAAGCAAGAGATGAAGTTACAAATATTACTAAAAACTCAATAGAACGCTCAAGTTTAGATTGGTCATTGTGTTATGTAGGTTTCTGCTCCATCCAATTTTTCCAAGTACTTCTAATAAGTGACTGCATTCCTTTACTTTAATTTCAGCATTTCTTTTTATCTTTATCAGTCTTTTCATTTTGTTTGCCAATGGATAGCGAGACACTCAAGAGGTAGAGTGTTAAAGATCATAAAAGTAAAAGGCATCTTCAGAGTCTCCACCCAATTTTCCAGGCAAACATCTATCTAAACAATCTAAAACAATGCTTACATTCCTACAAATGGGTTCCTTATCAAAGGATTTGTTTAGTGAGTACTGAAAATAAATTCAAGCTTTTTGTATACACTAGTTCTCGGTGTTTAAATAACCAGAAACAGGTAGTGTAAATTTCAAAAAGAAGTCACTTTCAATGGGGAGAATCTGGTCGTGTCAGTGGACATATTGGTATCTTTATTAAAGAGGAAGCAAAACCCCGCATCCAAACATTGCCAAAAACATTTAAAACCTGTACGTGTGAAAAGTAAACACTTCCCAGGTTGGTACTTACCACTGTGACATTGAATGCGTAGAGGAGGTCAAAAGGCAGGGCAGCAATTAAGTCAATGATGAACCAGGTTGTGACATAGTGGATGCAAATTGATCTTGCTTCAAAAATCACTTGGCCAGACTTGCTGACATAGGTTGTTCGGAAATTTAAAATAATATCTGCTTGGGAAAAAACAATAGAGGAAGAGAAAGTAAAAGGAGAGAGAGAGAAGGAAGGAGAAAAGAACAGAAGACAGACAGGGAAGAAAAGAGAGGAAAAAAATTGTATAGAATTAAATAAAGCTAGAAAATGGTAACCTGGTAACATATGTCATACAGATAACACAGAAAATACTCTTCTTGACAGATACAGTTCAACTCAACAACAGGTATTAAGAACTGTGAAGAAAATAAAACATTCTGAGCATTTAATGCATTCTCCTGTCTGCCACATGTTGACACAGTTAAACAAACAGTAAAATAATAACAATACTTACTAAATGCTCTCTGAGTACCAGATATTGTTCTAAGAACTAAATGCAGGCTATATCACTTAATCCTCAGAGCATTTTCTGATGTAGTCTTATCTCCATTTAGAGACAAGCAAGCAAGAGACAAACAAAAGGAAAAGTAACTGACTTAACACTGGCTGAGGCAAGTCTGTAAGAGCATTATAAAACTGAAGAGACAAATTATCTACATATTTACTAACTGATCACCAGATCTACCACAATTTCGTAGAAAACCTACTGCCACGGTCTACACCTGACACTCTCCTGAATGAAGGAATGAGTGAAATGATTGGCTTTTGGTTGAGTAATGCAGCAAACATTTTTTAAGCTATATGGTTAATTATGCAGTTGTCTAAAGAGTTTAATCGAGGTTCAGACTTCTGAATACACAGTGTTTTCACGGATGAGTCATTACAGAAAACCAGTTTAGAAAGCTTTATAAAAATAATTTGTTACTCAATTGAATTAATTAAATGAAAAGAAGATATGTTAATTTTAAGTTTCAAAAGAAGCAATATTAAGACTTTTATATACAAATGGTGATAATAGTAAAAGAATAAATGCTATTTTAAAAATCTGTGGATAGAAATGTGCTTGCAAAATACATGAATACATTTAGGTTTATTCTCAGAGAAAACCTAGGCATGGATCACATCCTAGGATTTCCAGGACTACGGTATTAATTTTGTGCAAAGACTGTAGGTTTTTGCAATGATTAGAATTATTTTTGGATAGCTGATTGAAAAAAAAACCCACTTTTGTCATATACACAAAGAAAGATAGTTCTGGTGTTGGTGAGTTACAAACGACTCTTCACACTCATTAGTTTGTGGTTCTCATGCAACTTCTGTCGGATCTAATACTATCATCTTCATTTTACCAATACCTCCGGAGGTGTAAGGAAATTGTATATGTCATGAAGATAGTAAGCAACCAAGACACAGGATATCTTTTAGCACTCAATCCCATTTTCTTTCCATTATCTTAAAGATTTGCTGTACTTCCAAATATATTTTAGAGGGAATAACAATCGGTTGGTGCAGAGAAATGCATTTCCAATTGTAGTCCTTAGATCAAATTTAGCATCAGCACCGCCCAGATAAAAGTATATTAAATCAGAGTCACAGAACTGAATGTGGGAAAGTGCACTCTCTTTGATTCTGGGAATACAGAGCTAAACTTTTGTCTAGGGACAACTAAGAATTCATTCTGCTTTCTCTGCAATGTTATGGACGTGGTGGTCCTGTTCAAGAGCCAGAATGTTCCCAGTGTTGGTAAATATCACCACTTCAATCTTAATATCTCAAATGTCTGTCTCTGTATAAATAACTCCTCAGGGCACAAGGGATAATTGTGCTGCTATGGTGAATAAATCATAAATAAGCAGGATATAAGAAAATTACAATACACACTTTACGTGGGTTATATAATTTCTGAAGAATTAATCATACCACACCAAAATGAGGCAGAATAAAAGTGAATTCTGGGATGATTCAGGTGCCACTATTTATTCCATCAGATAATCAATTTTTCTTTTTGTATTTCAGATTTACATAAGCATGATTAAGGTAATGACAAATAAGAGAGAGATAACCACGGACATGTTCAGTTTTCATATTGTTAAGACCTCCAAAAATAGATGCTTCATTTTTCTCCCAACTAATTCACTCTGCATGTGGACTTTAAAAGCAGGAAGGCTAAATCCATTTTTCAAAAGTTTGATTTCCTTGAGAACTAGGTAATTAGAATGTACAAAAAAAGTTAAATTCGATATGGCACAAATTACTAGATTTCTTTATTAGCATGCATACCAGATGGGAAATAATTTTAAAATCATATTGGCATACTCGTTAAAAAGTAAATTAAAATACAATGGTGTTCAAGAGAGTGTATGCACTATATACAAATAATTAATATCTTCATTTAGCCATTTCTTTAAAAATTAATCAATGTAATACAGTGTGGGTGGAGATTTAAGTAAACCAGCTGCCAACCAATATTTGGAAGATACTGGTTTTTTTTTTTTTTTTTTTTTTTACTGCTTAAGAGGCACTCCTTTGAACACAGTAGGATGTCACAGCAAATTTGAGCTAGAAAGTGTGGGATGAATGAATACTGAAAGCTAGTTAATGATAAGCTTAAGGTACTAATAATGATTGCAATAAATGATTGTAATAAATTCTAAGAATGAAAAGGCAACAGGGCCTCCCTGGTGGCGCAAGGGGTTAAGATGCAAACTATGAAGCTATCTGCAGCCACTGCAGCACGAGTTCGAGCCCCAGCCAGGGAGCTACCCACATGGCACAGCAGACCTCTTCTGTCTCCCCGCTTCTCCCTTCAGCAGTGTATTTCAGTAGATCCATCTGTTCTGCTCCCCAGTCTGTCTCTGGTGAATCCTTTCACCCCCCACCCCGCACCTCTGGCCTGTACCCCAGTTCTTGTATGCATAAATAAATAAATCTTAAAAAAAAAAAAGAAAGGGCAACAGACATAGTGAGAAACAGCATGGAAGAGCAATTCCTATTTTTTTTTTTAAGATTTATTTATTTATACAAGCACTGGGTACAGTCAGAAGCGTGGGAGGGTGAGAGAATTCACCAGAGCCAGAGCGGGGAACAGAACAGGCAGACTGATGAAGTACACTGCTGAGAGGAGCAGTGGGTGCAGCAGGAGAGGTCTGTTGTGCCATGTGTGACCCTCACCGGTGGCCAAGTATTGAACCAGTGCTGCAGAGGCTGCAGGCAGTTTTGCAGTCCAGTGCTCAACCGCTGCGCCACCAGGGGAGGCCTGCAATTCCTGTTTAAAGGGAAAGAGGAGGCTGAAGGAAAGCAGCCAGGTAGAATAGGGTGGCTGGTGATGGTATTCCACTTTGGCCAATGTTATTATAGTAGACCCTTACTTTGGTTTTGACCGGCAATATCAACATCATGTGAATCCATAGAGAAGGAAAGGGATCATATAAAAATCCCATGAGTCTTGTCTGTAAATATTGGAGATCAGTCATCTAGTTCTCTTAGCCCCCCACGCTGAATATCTCCATTTCCTTCAACTGTCTTTTACTGATGTGGGTTAGTCTTCCCAATCCTGATGATTTTCTCTAGCTTGGTGGTTCTTACAACAAAGTCTCAAGGAAGACAGGATTTTGGTAGTGCTGACTGATCTTGAGAACCCAATCAAAATTCATTATAGGTAAGGAACTTAGCCAGTTTTCCAGCCTCAGTTAAGGATGGCAGTTCTCCTAAGTAGTAGTTTTTCTTTCCCGAGTCCTGGTCAAAATGTTATCAGCACAGTTTCAACATAAACCCTTCCTGTAGCTGCTCTCAGGGATTCAATCTCCTGGTGTTGCTTGCAAAGCCAAGGATCAACAGAGGTCACCCCTATATGTACTTGCCAGATTTAGCAAACTACATAAAGGACAGCCAGTTAACTTTGAACTTTAGATAGAAAAACAATTTGTGAAGAATAGACAAGAGAAAAATAGATCTGGGCTTGAGGTAGTAAATAAGTGTTTTTCTTCTGTTAATCTGTCATGTCCATTTAATTATTAAACCAACCAAAGAAATCAGAGGGAAAGTTTCCCAACCCTGCATATCAAACATGGAAAAAGATTCGATCAGAAAAAGACTAACAAGAGGGTACAGTAATCAGAAAACTCTCCTGTGGCTTTGTTATGGCCATTAAATCAAATAATCAATATGAAAATACTTATGTTCAGTTTACTGTTCACAATATTTTGACTGCACATGTCCCTTTATTTCTTTCTTTTAAAAGTGATTTAATGTCTTTGATGTCTTTAGTTTATCTATCTATATACGGGGATAAATATTACCATTAATAAATTTAGTTCTTAATTATACTAACTGTCAGTCTTAAAATATTGTGAGACAGGAAATCAAGGAGAAGGTCTCTGCAACTTCAGTCTTGTCAAAGGGGTATAAATTTCAAGTCAGAGAATGTAGATAATATACTTTAGGCGGTCTAATATTTTCTAGTAATTTTAAAACTCAGGTTTAACCATTTTGCATTTTTCTTGGTAAGCATTTGTTTTATCCAGGCCAATATCTGATTCAGCACAAGCAAATCATAATCTTCTTTACTATCATAGTTAATTTCCAGTCATGCTCACTTTTCAAATATTCAACATCAATTCACTGAACAACTTCTTTACACTAAACACTAAGAATCCAGTGTCTTCACACTCAACGTTTCTTCTAATCTATATCCAATGCCTTTATTCATGGGTCGGGCTCTATAACTAGTTCACTCTGACAATGAAAGTCACTTCATCTAAAGGGAGATTTAGGTAGGATTATGAATGAGTGAATTAACACAAATGTATTTCTTATTTCTTGCTGCTACCTTGGTAAGCTCATCCTCATTCCAGATGTTCAGCCCACATGTCTCTCATCCTGCTTTCTTATCAACTTTTCTTCTCTGCTCACACCTTCACATGCAGTGACTAATATGAACCAGTTCTACATCTATTTAAAAATATACCACAGATGTCTTTTCTGCATTCATGGAATCATACAACCTAGCTTGGAGGCTATCACTGTTCTTTACTATCTGCTAAAAGTTTTCCATGCATAGATAAATCTCCAAAACACTGTAAGAGTCTACAATTCAGGGAGAATGACTTCACGGCAGTAGGTAAGCATTAGCTTACTATGGGTCAGATACTGTATTAGAGGAACTAGAGAAATAAATACATTACCCAGTCCTTGTCTTTAGGTCGCTTATAGTTTTTTTATGGAATGTGTATAAGGCTAGAGAAATAGGCAATTATGATATATAGGGTTGGAGAGTGGGGAAGGGAACCTATTTACAGTGTATGAGGGAAACCTAACACAGACTCTGGGAGGAGAAAATACAAAGGACATGAAAATTCAAAGGATGTGAGGAATGGCATGATTGTAGAAATATATGTGATTCTGTATGTTTGGAACCACAGGAAGGAGGAGCAAGTGGTGTTAGAAAAAGGACAAAAATACAGAGTCCAGAACACGAAGGGTCTTCTATGCCATGTTGTGGAACTGTCATGTACACCCACTTGGATGGCATCATATAGGTCCTCAATAAATATTTAATGGATTGAATACAACATAAATAATTATATATAGCCCAGGTTCCCATAGTGTTTTCTGTTATCTAGAATATTAAAACAACTTCTCAATTGATTAAATATATATTTGTTTTTATTTTACTATTATTTATATACTCATTTGTCTTAGAACTACAGGGGTAGTGGGAGAGGAAGTAATTTCACTGGAATATACTAAGTGCATGGATTGAAATAAGAAATATAAGCCACATATGAAGAATGTCATTTTTAGTTAGAGAATATGGGGTGGTTTTTTTTTTTTTTTTGTACAAAGCAAGAAAACATTCCTGAAAAAGTGAAACTAAGAGAGAATGACAGCATCGTTCCTGTTTGGTAAGAAGCAAATAGAAAAAAAAAAACATTGCTCTATAATGTTTCTAAATCAAGAATTCACAATTTTCTTCTGGGTTTCTAAATTTAAAAACAATCCATTCTTAATTTGCTTGCCTTGCTCAAAACAAGCACTATTGTTTCATATTTCATGAGCATGTACTTCTTCTCACAGTCTATTTACAGTAATATGTAAGCCCCAGGACCAGCATTCTCGGACTGTGCCAAGCCAATGTTCCTCCAACTATGTCATCTCAGAAACATTTCAGATTTAAACATAATGGATTCAGGTACATTGTGAAATAAGTTTGCCTTTTTTAGATAGACCTAACTCTACTATGCATATATCTAAAGACTAGATAGTCTCTTGGGGGGAAATAAGAATAACTGATACTACTACTACTACAACAATATTGATAGCATTTAATCTGAATTATGCCATTAAATGATTGTAGAGTATTAAAATAATTCAGAAAGCAACATGTACCTAGAACTTCTCAGAGGCGCTGTGACTGTAAAAGACATGAGCAAATTACATTCAACTAGAGCTTTATTGACCAATAAATGCTCTAAGAATAAGGTGATTTATAAAAAAACAAACTTTGAAAATATGTTATAAACTTTACATATTAATATTTTTGACCCAAAAATTCCACTCAAAATAATTTTAACAGTAGGAGTTGAGACTTTAGTGTTTGATGTTCTCTTTGATTAGAATGTTCTTGATCAAGACATACAGTTGAGTGCTTCCTTTTTTGGGTTGTAGGGGTGCAGGTGGCAGATATGGGTGCTGTATGGGCTGTGATGGCTTCCCTTGTACCCTGTGTTTAAAGGTAGACAATGAATAGAAGGGAGAACGTGAGTATGTGGTAGTAGGGTGGAAGAACTGGACTTAAACGGGGACAGAGGAAGAGAGGAAGACCCTAAATACTAAGGTATACACAAATGTTAACTAATCAAAGCTTCTAAACATGCAGTCAGGGAATAACAGGATGCCCAAACCACTCGACAGAACTGATGTTAATTCCTTAGTTACCCTGAAACATCAACTTCATTTATTGTTAGAATTCTTCCCCTCTAGAGTCCAAGGATGTATCTTTCATTTCAGTCATTGAACCCAGGGGGAGAAATGACATGAATTTGTTTACACTTTTCAGGAAAATAATTGTAAGTTGGGGTTTGCTTGTAAAAGGAAATAGCAATAAAATGCCTATCCTCTTTCAGGTTCCATTGGGATTTATATGTTTTACCCTAATAGAAAAGGCACCCAAGAATGTTGAAAGAATTAAAGCTCCTCTTTTGAGGTTTGAGTTTCTACTGCAAAGACAAACATTGAAATGAATGGAGTTGAATTAGAACACTAATCCTTAATTCCACATTAAATGGGAGCAGGCATGTTTATAAAGGTTGTGCACAATAAAGAGAGGACCTGGGGAGATGTTTTACAAAACAAGCATGCATTTAAAAATGCTACTAGAAAATGACCACAGATTCAATAAAATTAAGAAGGTGTTGAATAGAGGCAAGTAAGTTGCCCTAAAGCTGGTGACTTAGCCTTTTGCTAATGACTTCCTTCTAGATTCATCCTCAAAGCCTAGCTGTACCTTTCAGGCCTTTTCAAAGCAAGAAAAAAAGAGGAAGAACTGAAATGCATTTTACTTCACATTCCTAGAAGTAATGATGGAAGACTGGATGGAGAAGAGACTAGAATAATACAGTTTGAGATCACTCAATGCATTTCTATCCCCAGACCCCTGTAGGCAAAGTAAGCTTGACTTAGACAAAATGTAAGATGATGATAAGACCTTCATTTGATTTTTACGAAAGAACATTGAGCCAAATCTGTAGAAGCTGCTGGTTCTATTAAGTGGTAAATAAGTCCCAGACACACTTTTTTTTTTTTTTTCCTGGAAGCTAAAGGATGTGGAATGTTCCAGTCTACCTTATTCCCAAGATGAACTGGATTTTCAGAATGTATTAGAGAAGGTTGATTTTCTGAAAACTGTGGATAGTAAAACAAACTCAAGAGACATGGGCTTCATGAATGGACTATTGTGGATAATGCCATGTGAAAACATACCCCCGAAGTTATATAGATAGGTAAACTGAAAAATTAGTTTAAATAAAGAGAGATGGCCTTGATGCCATTAATGACCATGCTTATCTTTACTGATTAAACAGTGACTGAGCTTATTTCTTGATACAGTGACCTCACTAAATTCTCACAATAATGCTACTATTTTGTCCATTTTACAACGGAGTTAGGATTTTAATCTTACCTTGATCAGTAGTTAACTAGATCTTGGGTAAACTGCTTTCTGGTTTTCCCCTTTTCATTTCTATCATAGAGGAATATTCCTATTTTAACTATATCACAAAGTTATAATAAAAATGTAATAAATGAAGAAATATTCTGGTGTCATATAAGTGAACAGAAATATTGGTTAATAAAGCAGTACAGACAAGTGGAGAGAGAAGTAAAATAATCAGAAATGATGAAAACATGCTCATAAGAAACACGCACTTACAGGAATTCTGTCCATTAGCTGGGGTAAAAGCATTTATAAATATGCACACTGGGATCTAAAAGCACCACATGATGGTAGTGCTGGATAATGAATTAAAGTCAAACCCACACTATATGTTCTCTACGTGTGGTACTGTCCCCACTGAGAACCAGTAGATTAGAAATACCTAAATCAACACAGAGCATAACCTTAAAAGTGTAGCACTGAGAAAAATTGTCTTTTATATATGTCTGGGGTGCTTGGGGTTGGCATCATAGTTGGGGAGCACTGCCTGTGGGTTGTGGATGAGGATGCCAGATGTTCAGTCCTGAAAGAATGTCTACACCATGTCTGACTGCCCTCTATCCACACCACTCTCATTTAGCTTCTACGACTAAGGAAATGTGAGAGTAAACCAGGAGTTGCAATTGACTCTCCAAGTTCTCGTCAAAGCCCATGATTCGAAGCCTTTGTGGTTATAACAGTGGCTAAGAAATTGTGTAAACCACTTCTTAGAGATAAGCTTTACAGTGGGATGACAAGAGAGAACAAGGAGCATTCTGTGTCTTTGCAAAGCATACATCTTAGAACCTCTGAAATGGCCCAATACAAGAGGTCACAGATGATAAAGCTGTAATTTTTTTTTTTGGCATTTTTGGAATGATATAGTTACCAGTAATAGGATATCCAATTAAAAGTGGCTCCAATAATAGGAACATTTGTATCACTGACAAGGAATCCAGATGTGCATTATCTCAACTTTCTATTCTACCATCTACATCATCTTTCTTAACTCTCTTTATGACTGTGGATAGCTGCAATGTTACCCCTTATGATATCCTCCCAGCCAAACATCTAGGGAAAGGAAGGCAGGAAGGAGAAGGGACATAAATATTTTTTCCCTCTCATGTCTTTCTTTTCCTTTTTTCCAAGGAAGAAGGGATTTTCAAGATATCCCACAGAATATATCTCTTTATATCTTACTGGATACAACTGATTACAGGTTTATCCCTATGCTGGAAGTTGGCTAAGGGAGACAGGATGACCACTGGTTAGAACACTCATAATTGATTCCCTGGGCCCGAGCATTTTGTTGCCTGCACAAAATTGGGTTCTTTGGTTTTTTAGTAAGGAAATGGGGAAAAGTGATTGTTGGACCTACAGGTATACTACAATTTGCCACCAAGACTTCAAAGCTTCCAGCTATTTGCATTCATGGAAGAGTGAAACCAATAATTTCTTTCTCTTCTGTGTTCCAAGTTGAGTGGAAATTTTCAGAAAATGGAATCATATCAGGTATAAACTCTCGAGAAACCTGATTCCACAGCCAGCAGAACTGAATCTGCCATAAGGTATTATGGGATCTAAGGCTTATCACTGGGGCTCAGTTTCCCCACCTATAAAACTGTTACCCTGTGGACCACCCTGTTACAAAGTAAGACAGGTTGGATTCAATAAATCTATGTAGTAGATCATTTCTCATTTTAAGTTTATGAAAGGTTTTAAATTGGTAGTTCACTTATACATGATGGTTTTCAAACTAAAAGTAATTGTATAGTGATTTTGTAATTTACAGTCACACCTTGTGCCCTATTGATCCCAAAGAACTACGATGATTTACAATTTGAAGAGGAAGACAGCAGTTAGAAGTGACCATAGTTCACCATTTTGCATTTATATTCTGACTAACACAATTACACTCAGATACTGAATCTAATCAGGGAAATGTTTTTAATCAGTCTTCCCAAAAGAGTGTTACTAAGTGGTCTGAAAGGAAAGAGTTCTGAGGTAAAAATAAATTTAGGCGGTGCTGGATTAATCACAGAAAGATTTCCTTATCACTGAATTTCTCAGATGATTTACAATGCTCAAATTGCTCTGTTAATCTCCAAAAGAGTTGTGTTAACTCCCAACTTTCATTTTGACTATCAATTCTTTTTTTTTCATGGAACACTTACTTTTTTTCCCATTTAGAAAATTATCACATCATGTTACATTTGTATAGAGCAGTACAAATAAAAAAATATTTTGAAAAGCAGCATTTTTTAGCTGTGTGATAACCTTTCCTTCCCAAATCTTTTTAACTGCTTTTTAACAATTCTGACCCAGTTGATTATGACAATTTAATTGCACTGTTTCAAAAATAGAAAATAAACATTATCTTACTACACATATGGATTTTTTTGTACATGTGAATTTAACAAATAATAGTATAAATACTGTCTTAATGTAACAATATAGTCTTCCTAGTATTTAGTATTTTACTTATTAATATTTCTCAGTGATCATTTTTAGGCCACTGTTTTGAGATATTTCATAGAATAAAGTCCAGAAAACAAAATTTGAGAAATGTTAATAGAAACAATATTTGCAAGTAGGTTATAGTAATATTTTCCATTTAAGAGCAGGAAGAAAGCAATAGAAAATAGCAAGTAAGTTTTTACTGTTTGTAAAAAAATTGCCAGTCAACTAAGGATTCCAGGAAGAAATCACACTAAAACTGTAGGCTGACCAAAATTTTAAATTGTAATCTCAGTGGAAGCTAAATTGCATAAAAACAGGAGTAGTTTTCTATTCCTTTGGCATAGTGAGGGAGGGGAATTGCCTATTGAGAAATGCATCTTACAAATGGCAGTAAGAAAGAATACAGGAGAATTCTGGTAAAGGTGTGAGGGTGTAGGGGCAAGACATTTCACTAGTTTAGTAGAGGAAGGCAACCTAAAAACACAAAATCCAAACAAAACATCATCTCCCAAAGGACTAGTACCAGATGTGAATTGGAATTTCAAATATTTAAGGAAGGAAATATTTAAGGAACCAAATACTAAGGAAGAGTGCAAAAGAAAGTTCCAGATATAACTGTGACAGAGCTGTAAATAACCAGAATAATGAGAATAATAATGAGAAGGAGGTGGAGAAAGGAGAGAAGATTCTGAGGCTTAGACAAATTGAATGATAACCCAAGATCTTGAAAACTTTAACCACAATGGAGTGGTCCATAGACACAACCAATTTGTCTACAATTTTCATTTTTAATTCCTTTTAAAATTAGAATGTTATTATTTCCTACTTAACAGTGATTTAGCATATTCATGTATGGGTATGTCTTCCTAATGAACAATGGTTAAAAATAAGTTCAAGATAATTTTCTTGAGCTTGTAGCTTCACCAAGCTACCTAACTAGACAACATTGCCATCTAGTGGCCAAACATCCACAGCCACTACTTTTGGGGTGGGAGGAGGTGTCCCAAGAGGACTCTGAGGGAGGTGTTCAGAAGACACAATGTTAATAATGAGGTCCAAGCCACACCAAAAGCATCCAAACTCATCCAGAGCAAAAGTATGTCGACTGCCAGTTAAGAGAAGCCAGTTGGGTCCCAAAGCATCATCAGCTTCAGGGAGAAAGTTCCACCATCATTAAAACAAGGTTTTGATCTGCCTCAGTAATTTCTTTTTCTTTGAACTTGTAAGATCTAATTTTCATGACTTTATCCACCTAACTTCTTGAAGACAACCTCCAAACATTTTCTCATCCTTACCAGAAAAATGTTGCCCTACATCACTTTGACTGGTAAAGAAGGAGGTATTGGTTTACCAACAGCAATCAAGCATTTGGACAGGATGATTGTCAAGTCTTCAAGGAGATCCAGAATCTACCCTAGAAGGGGTAAGCAAAAGCTGGGGTTTGGTCTAAACATGACAAAGATTTAAGGGTCAGAATAGTAAAGAACTTCTAAGTGTGGAACAAATGCAGCTTCAACTGCAGTACCCCATATTCTAGATATAAGTACTTTCGGCAAACAGTCCTTGGGTCCTCTTGTTTAGGTTAAAATCAGATACTCACTGCTTTTCCTGGTTGACTGGAAGGCTTAAGTAATCCTTTGCTCCTGCAACCAGACCACCTATGGAGAGTGCCATCAACATGCCCAAAAAGGCATGGAAGAGTGTGGAGAGCCATTGTCGCTGGGACTGGACCAGTATCCTATCACTACTGATAGGCAGCCCACCTTTGACCCTGCATAGTTACGTCATGATGGATGTAAGAGCACAAACCAAACAGCCATCAAGTCTTCTCTAGCCCATTTTTGAAGAAATTGGTTTAGGTCTGTATGAGAAAAGGAACAGCCAGAAAGTTGGAAGAAGCAATTTTCAGAAATCCAAATATGTGCTTCTCCACAATTTGCATCATAGACTGAGTCACACCCATGCAAATTTAGTTCAAATTTGTGTCACAAAAATCCAGATCACAGTTCCTTCCCTAATGCAAATCCTCTAGGGAAGTAGCCATTGGCTCTTACCTATAATAAAAAGAATCTCCACGGCAATGTCACTGACGGTTGTGCTCCGAGTCGTAGACAGGTCATCGTTGCCAATAAAGCAGACGTTGTAGGGTACTGTCACGGCAACATAAAACGTCGCCAACAAAATAAGCCAGTCCCAGCCAGCTTTAAAAGTGCTAAAATGCAAAAGTATGAATTTGGATTTTTTTGCATCAGAGACTTTGTACTCCGGAAATGCTGGTTTATCTACAAAAACATTCTGTGGATGAAGACAAAAAGGAGAGAAGGGAGACACATTAGAGCACTGATCACAAAGTCTTAAACACACACTTTTGTGAGGAGCATCATTTAAATGGACAGTCATATATCATTCATATAGACGATGATTGTGCAAATGATATTTGGAAGTCAGTGATTTCTACTTTCTACAAAAGTAGAAATGTCTCTACTAAAATAGTGCAGAGATCTTTGTTACAAGTAAGAGGAATATGCAGAGTTGAGTCATGAATGTTAAGTGAGTAATTCAGACTTGTTCATTAAAAATCAAAGACCATTATCTAAGATACATTTATATTTTTATTTTCATGGGGACATTCTCTATACTTAGTTTTGATACTGCAGTCATTATCCAAAAATGATATTTGACCTGAAATTCATCTAATGACAGCAAAGGTCCCATTTTTTTTTTTTCTAGAAAGGATAACTAGATACCAGCTGTTTACATTTCTTTCAAAATCTAACTGGGTTTGCTAGCTACTTGCATTTTACCATTGTGGTTGTGGGTGAAGTGTCAAGTCGAGACCCCAAATCGCATAACCCTGATTGACCTGGATTTATTCTGACATTGGGAGCCCTCATTAAGATGGTGAACTGAGAAGAAGTTAAGAAAGTTATTATTCAAGTCATGGGAGGAGAAATGTGCACCGTGCAGCTGATTAAAAGCAAAAGAATAGCTATAGTTTTTATAACTGCAAAGCATTTCACTTTGAAAGCAATCCAAATGGATGAACAATTCTCCTTATTGCTGTGAGACAAAAGGAGACCCAACAATACTGTGTGTGGAAATTTGACAGGCCCATGACCAGATACTTGCACCTTGCTTTGACCTCAATTAATGAGAAATACAAGATAGGTACTGGAAACTAAAATTCAAAAGTTAAGTTGAATGAACAGTTGAAAGTTTTAGTGTCCATGCTACTTGCAGGCTACAGTGTTTTCTTGTTCAGCCATGGAAGCAAGTGCAATTAATGGGGCATTTTCAGAGATTCCTGACGTATTTGAGGATTCATGAAAGGTTCAGAGTCAAATGAGTGACCTAATATTTCTGCTACCTTGGTATGAATGCACCCCTACCTTGCACCTCTCTTCAGTAGGCATTTCCAACACATTTGTACTTCCTGTTCATATTCTCACTCAACCCCCACACACCTCATAAAGTCAGTATTTCATGACAAGGGACTTCTTTACTACTACCAGATGCTTCTTTGATGCCCATCTGTTGCTACATCTATGTTTTGTTCAATTCCCTTTTTGCCTCATTCTCTGGTTTCTAGGAACTTGTTCCAAATGTGGATTTTTGTCATAAAACTGAGAAAAGAGCGAAGTACAACTCTTAGATTTCTCTTCAAAGCACAGGCTAATGCACAGAAGGGAGAGTCTGGGTCCATCAGCATTAATCCCTTCAAAGCTGGCAAGGACTTCTATTCACAACAGGACAGGATAGATTCTAATATAATTTATTTTCAAATATTTAATACAATAAGACATTATTCCAGAAGCCATAGGAGAATATCTCAATTTATCCAACTAAGTCTTTTCCTATAATGTTATAGAAATTCAATTTTCTCTTGTTTTAAGGTAAAGCTTCCTCTAGGAGAGAGGGTTGGGAAAAGTCAAGAAATAAAGTCTTTCCTTTGTATGGTGCTGATTACATGAAGCATCAGTGATGCTGATGCAAAAGGTCAACCGTGTATCAGTTAGTCTACAAATCCCAAAATAGATGATGCTGTTTCATTTTCATAAACCATTTAAAACACACACTTGAAAGTTAATTTAAAAGATACTAGTAATTCAATGTATCTCAGATTGACAAATTTTAAAGGGTTTTAAACTCAATCTTGCCTACATCTTGACCAAGCACCTGAAAAATAATAAATAAAAAAACCCAGATGCTCCTTTGTTCCCATTACTATATTTATAAAGTTCTATCCAAAGCCTTTTGAATGGAGAAAAATTTCTTATGCCTGGAAAGTGTGCTTTAGGATGGGGGGAGATCAGCTTATTTCTAACCCAGAAGCATAGAGTTTGTACAAGGAATAATACAACTAACTATTCTTGATTTTAGTTAGTCTTTCTTAAGTTTAAAGCATACTTCTTTAGTTCCAATGGTGTTTTAACTGTTTACCCTCTACCCAGTGAATTACTGAAACAAAACAGTTAAGACCCAAGCCTAATTAAGATGACCACATCTAAACTGTTTTTGCAACATTTCTTTGCAACTTCTGCATGAGCAAAGGGAGAGGAAATTATTCTTATAATCACATCAAATAATCCCAGCACTGTGTGTGCCTAGGTGGGGAGCCCCACAGCACCCTGCTGGGAATATTCCAACAATTACAGCATCTCCTTTGTGTGATCTTTACGTTTTCTTTGTGCTGGAGTGGGTTGTATCAACCCACTATCATTTAATAGCCAGAGCAGCAAACCAAGGAAAGCAGAAATTGAACAGCCCTTCCCTAAGATACACCAGGCAAAGTTAGAGCCAGGACTAAAAGGTGTCACATCCCTGATTGGGAAACCTTGCTAATGGTCTGAAGAGCTCATTTGCCCGTGGTTGTGTCACATCTTCCTACTCCACAAAGAAGCATCAGAGAAACAGCAAGGTAAGGGCATCATTATTAAAATGGAACTAATAAAAAAATCACATCTTGAACTGGCTCGATGTAAGAATCCAATAATATAAGAAAAATAAAGAATTTGTAAATGACAAAACTATAAAAATAGAATACTGTAAAAATATTAAGAACTTTTTGTTTGTGTGAAGGTGATTACCACCAGAGTTCCCCCTCCCCCCAAAGACTGATTTTTTAGCCAAGAAACTAGTTAAACCATTTCCTTCTTCTCTTTCTGCTACCTTTTAGCTGTTCTACTCTGACCTCCTTGCAAGGAAATGGTAAACAAGGCTAGTCCTGCCTCCATGCTTCAGATCCAGAAGTAAGATGTTACCTGCATTATCAGAATCACTATGTTGATTAGACATCCTTAATTACATTTTATTATTTCAATGTTCCACTCTGATGTTTGTACTTCTTAAATGAACAGCAATTTAGCAAATTAGCTAAGCCGTGGGAGTTGGAGTTATGGTTTTTTAAATCAGATTTTTGAAACACTGTTCTGTACTTTGTTGAATCTAAAGAAAAAACCAGCCCAATATAAAAAAAAATAACCCCCCCCCCAAAAAAAAAAAACCAACCCAGCCCGTTCAGCAAAAGCGTTTTAAAGCTCCCCAGTACTTGTGATATTTAAATGATTCTGGACCAAAGGCTAGAAGACAGTGTCAGCTTGCAGCATTTACTGACTCTCTGGCTAGTATTTGTTTAGGGGCTTTGCTGGTTGCTGTTGCATAGAACCAAGCCCAGATGTGGTTACCTTTGTTTCTTCCTGCAACTTGTTTACTTTCACTAAGGCTGACTTGGTAACCAAAAGGAGCTATAAATAGGAATTATCAGGGAGATCAAGAGTGGCATTGTTTAAAGTCTGTCTCTGGACTCTCAGGACATCACTGTGACGCTGAGGCGGTGGCATCCTTTGGAAACCTTTATATTAGGTCAGCTCAAGACAGCAGTGTGCAACTCTCCGCACCAGCACGGATGATGGTCGTGGAGCACAAACGGATGAAGACCTTGTCCTGGCTTCCAGACAGGAATCATGCCCAAGAAGAACCAGGTTTGCAACAATCTCATGTCAGACCTGAGCTCCTGCATCTTTCTTAGTTCACTACTATCAGGGAAGCAGATACTTTGTATTTCTAAGGGATGATTCTGCTTTATCAAAGCATTTGGTTGTCAGGTTAGGGAGTCTCTATGTAAAAAATGTCCCTAACTCCCAGAACTTCTGGATCTCAGATCAATTCCAAAATAACTATTTTTTTTTTTTGATGTGACTTTTTCTAAGATAACTGACAAACTGGATCCTGAGCGTTCATTGCTGCCATCCATAGTCACACAAGTCCCCAAGTGTGTTTTCTGAAGGTTCCACAAAGCAAACTCGAGGCATTGCCATCATTTGAAAACTTATCTTTGAATGTCTGCAACTAAAAGACACAGCTTTGGATTTCCTGGTAAAGTGCTTAGTGCTAAGAAACAATTATGAAATTAAGTGTGAAATCCTGGAGCGTGTGTCTCATATAAAATTTCAAAAAAATTACCTTTTATAGGCACAGTTCTTTGCTATGGCTTTCAATTGATAAGTAGCAGGTTTCAGAAAGTAGCCCGACTGTAACTCACTTAGGAGGGCAACTCTTTACAAAATTGTGTGATGTATGGCAGGTACTTTCAAATCCAATGTTCCACTGTGTGAAATTTCCAACTGTGTTTTATATAAAATGTAAATTTTTAAATGGAGTAATGACTGATTTTTTTCCTGGTCTGCCTGGATAAAAGCATTCAGTGAAATTAGATAAAATGTAAAACAGATAGCACGAAAATTAAATTTGAGAAATTTTAACCAACAAACTATGAATGTGTAATCTGTCTTGCTGTATCTTCTTCATAAAATGTAACCAGTGTGTCCCCGCTTTCAGTGCCCTTAGTACCATACTGTACTGACTGCAATAATATTCTAATCTCTATGCTGTGATAACACTATGATTAAGCACTTTTATTACAGAAATGCCTCATAACTGCTGACCTTTTCCAGTTTGTTCTTTATAGAAAAGCACCGGGCAAAGTGGAAAAAAATCTTGGAAAGCCAATAAATAATTGGAGGCTTTCCTTAGCAATTCAAACATTGCCACCAGGGGAAACTCTAACATTCAGTGTACACACACACCACCTACATTATTTATTTTCAATTTGTTCTTTTCTCTTCTTTGCAGGTGCCCAGAGATGTGATAAAGGACTGCTCGACTCCGTCTCCGGGCTGAGTCAAAATGTGTTCCTGCTCTTGATCTTCCTTTGACTTTATCTGGGGGAAAATAAAACTCATTAAGCCCCAACAAATACATCATTTCGCCCCAACAATGTCAAGTTTTGACAATTCCCTTTCAAGAGCACACAGCACATGTTTTTTAACATCTAAAGTTACCTGCTAGCTTTTTAATAACATTTAATTTTGTCTTTTACAACTAATATATTTTTATCAGCACATTCACTATTAACTTTAAAAAGTCAAAGTAAACATGGAAACTACACTTTTGGAGATAGTATAATGTAGTATATGTAAGTCTGTATAAATGAATGTTATAAACCAATGCTATATTATTAATTCAATTGAAAAATTAAGAAAACCATACATGAGAAGGAGAAAATTTCAAATTTCAGGAAAACATTAAATGAAATACTACTCCTTTCTTGAAAGTCTATATTCATACTCGTAAATGTACTCTCATGGTTTTTTTTCCTATTTTTTTTTTCTAGGAAGGTTTCAAATACATGTAACTTATATCCAAATTTTTATTTTTCTTTGCATACATGGACGTTCACAATAAAAGCTGCTTACACATTTCTTTTTTTTTCACACCACAATAACTTCTACATTATTCCAGTTTTGTACTCATACTTTCTGACATCCTCTTTAGGGGCTAAGGTTAACATGTTAAGGATATAACTAGTTTTATTTACTTTACTGTTTCAATGTCATGAAAATTTAGGTCTATCCAGGATTTAAAATACACCTGTGAAGATAATCCTGCAATGAAAATTCTTGAATGCATAGAGCTTTGTGTTGAAGCACTAACACAGGCAGTACAAAAATTGAGTAGTAGGTACGTACAATTTAAATCTACACATTCCAAATTTATGTTCCCACCAACAGCAAATAGCTATTCCTGCTTAACTTACACACACCAAAATTATAAAACATAAAATAAATGTAGAAAAACAGCATTTTGATGGTATTGTTTGAATTTGTACTTAAAAAGTGATGAAAGTGTATGGAAATTCATTTAAAAATTTATTATCCATTTGCATTTATTTTTCTGAAGTCTTCATATTTTGGCAAATTTCAGAGTTTGCTACTGTTCTATTTATAAGAATTTTTTTGGTATACTAAATGCCATTTTCTTGTCATGTAACTGCCAACAATATTCCCACTTTGTTACTTGACTTTGGATTTTACTTATGCAGTATAAAATTTTTAATTTTATGTTGTCAGATTTATCAGTCTATCCATTTAGGATGTCTAGACATTATGTCCTGGATAGTCAAACTGTCTTCAAATTATTAAAAAATACATATATGCATGCTCACTTCCAACACATTTGTCTTCTACTTTAGTAAAATTGGCTAAGTATTCAACTGTTTTTTCTTCCTAAAGGTCGTTTTTAAAGGGTACTTTCCAACAGGTCCAAGAGAAATAAATTGATTATTTGACATTAAAAACATTTAGTCTTTATTTGGTCAGTCAGTCACATACAATTGCATCCTAAATAGATGAAATACAATGATTATAAATTATAAAATATAAGAACAATTATTTTTTTAGCATCATAAAATCCACTTTAATATTATGAAGCCTCTTTGATGCCTCTTCTTCATAAAAATGATTAGATTTGGTTGTTCCATTGGGGAAGCCACATAACTATTATTGATGGTTACTGTTTATCAAACTGTATTCTAGATGTTCAATATTTATTATTTCGATTAATTCTCATAAATACCCAGGAAGATAAGAACTACTAGTTTTCCTTTAAATAGAAGAAAACTGAAAGTATTAATATATCATATGATGACACAGCTGGCCAGTATGGGAAGACATTTGGGTCCAAAATCCCTCTCCTTCCATGGCAGAACCGAGTCCCTTTATTACTTAACCAATACTCAGGAATGTTAGTTTGTGACGAGTGTCACATAGACTGAGGTCTACCACTGTTTCCTGCCATCTTAGCTTGGACTCCAAGTCTTCCAAACTTGAACCATCCCTCACCATCCCACTCCACCTGGCTAGGAAATAGGATGCCTTCTTAACTGCAAACATCTAATTTGATGTTACAGGATTTTTTCATAGTTCACCTTTAGTGTCATATTTTGAAAGAATATTTAAAATAAAATGTGATATACTACTGTAGACTTGACTCACTAAAATCTTTAAAACCATAAAATTGAACATAAAGGGGGGCAATTTTTGTGGAAACTCCTGGCTGAACAATGCACGTTTTATTGTATTGCTAAAAGTTAAGATTATGTCTTCATGTGTTCAATTTTTTGCTTTTCATAGAACTCTTGTAAATCACATTTGAAAATGTAATTATTAATCCAGCAGGGAGTAATTTGAAATATATTTAAATTTGAAAACAGCCAGAGTTTTCAAGCAATGAGGACAGGTATGTGGTAGGAAAGGCCAGTGGGCTGCCTAAGCAGTGTCAATTGGTATCAAAAATCCCAGGTGGAATTACAAAGCTCACTACAAAATGGACCAGAGCAGAGATTTATAAGAGCCAAGAAGCCAATTCCTTTCCCAGTAGAGAAATCTAATTAATAGCTGAGATTTTCTAAAACAAACAACAGCAATTTTATAGTCTTAAAAAAGGCTGCTGAAAGGAAATGTCAAAGAAACATATCTATTTTGGTCTTGGTTGTAAATGGAAGGAAAAAAGTTTTCCTTGAAAAGATTTAGTCACAATTTAGCCCTCCTGCAAGATTGGGGTTGAACATCCTTCCACTTACGTGATCTAAAATCTCCCAAGTAGAAGATTGACTTTTAAATGCTCCTGGGTTAGTCCAACACTGGGCTAACCCTGCTAGATACAACAAAACTGTTGTAAAACAAAGTAAAAAAAAATATTGGTCTGGGGCTGGCAGAATAGGCAGGAAAAACTTGAAGTGAACGGGGCTTAAGTGACAATGGGCTATAGAAGCCACAGGAAGTGGGTGTGACTGCCATGAAGAGCCCCCTGTAGCTGCTAACACAGGCACACCCCAACACTGGAGCTCCTAAGACCCAGCACTGCACTGGATAAGGAGGTGCATGAGCCTGCACCCAGGAAGGAGGATGCATTGCTGGAGAGCGCAGAGGTGGGGGTACAGAGCGTTGCCTGCTGGCTTGGTCTGAGGCTTTTAACACTGAACAGCTATAGCCTGGATCAGGTCAGAGCACCCGTCCCTCTTTATAGAAGAGGCCACTTCCGAAGCCCAGGCTGAAAGATCCAAAACACCTGCCACACCCCACAAACAGTTGAACAATTTAGAGCTTAAACATTTACCAACAGCAGAGTGAACACCCCAGGAATAGATTTTGTGCTGGGGAAGAAAAAAGAATAATTCCTGACCTATAACCCTATATCATCGTCAATTCACACCCAACACTGCATCTATTGCTTAAAAATCATCCAGAGCAGAAGTGGGCATGAGATAGTAAGAAATCCTGAAATGAATGAAAACAGTAGTAGACGAGCAGATAGGAAGAAGGTGAAGTATTTGAGGTTGCCATCAGGTCAAAGAAGGTAAAACTGTAATGTGTAAGGGGAGGTGGTACTGTGTCAGTCAGCAGGATGATTAAGCAATTTCAATTACTGAGCAATACTGAGTGAAGATAATTTCCAGGAAAAAAGATTTTGAAATTAAACTTACACTCCAGTGAGTTAGGACTTCTCAACAAAACATCATCAGCAATATTTTTCTCTCATTTTTAAAAAGATTTATTTTATTTATTTATGCATACAAGAACTGAGGTCTAGACCAGAGGTGCAGGGGTGATACTCATGCTGCAGTGATTGGTGATAGCTTGATAGTGCTGAGACTTAATCCCTGTGCCACCAGGGAGACCCACTCAGCAATATTTCTTTAGCTTCCATCATAGTCTGGACATTGGTCTAGGAACTTGTTCCCATTTATTCTTCACTTTGTAGTCATTAGTTTTTCCACTGATTGAAAAGCAAAGTAAAGGTAATAGAAATCATGTAATTTGCTAAGATTCAATACGAGTCCTTATTTCTTGAAATCTCTGGTTATTTCCGCCTCACTTAGCAGATTATAGACATCTAAGCAGTAGTCTCTTATTAGATATTTCACTTATCTGCGCTACCCTGCTGAGTCCAAATGGATCTACTTCCTAGACAGGATTCTTTCCTTTGCTGGCTTTTCCCCACCCATTTCACTCCTTTCTTGCAGCGGAGACATACCCAGGAAAATGTCCTCTCTGCTTGTTATTTTAGGCTCCATTTACTTGCCACTGGCCCTCACAGCTCCCCCTTTATCACTGCAGAATGATTTCATGAAATGCTTTTATTAATTCAGAGGCTTCTGGTTCAACATGGCACAAAAAGGAGCCCTTCTTAAAACAGTTACAAGAAAACATAAAAAGCATGATTTTTAAGCTCCAAATTTTTGAAGAAGAAATTAGAGAAATTTTCAAGAAGACAAAGCACAGTGAAATAGTTTAACCTCAGAAATTTTTTTAGGTAGCAATAAATAAATAAAATGATAAGGAATGTCATTACTCTTTTCTCCATATCCATCTTCAGATTCCCATTTTTTTCACATGCTCTTGGAACATTCACAAGAGTTGTTTTTTTTCCTACAAAGATAATTTAAAAAATATTCCCCAAAACCGAAGTGGGTAGAAAAACCATCAATCTACTTCAAGTTCTCACCAATTACACTGCTTTTGAAGTTTGAATTGCTCTTTATGTTGAATGAAATCAGTAAATGAATTTACTGACTATTAGAAATGAATAAATAATATTGTAAAAAACAAAATGTTACCAGGAACACTCGATACCCAAATGCAATGGATGTGCAATAAAATTGGATCAGAGAAAAATTAATAGTTAAGGTATATGTATTGTTGAAGCTACTTCTATAAATATTCCATGCAAGAAATAGATGGCGAGGGGGAAGGACTCTCAAAACTCAATATTAAGAAAACTAAATATTGCAATTTGAAAATGAGCAAGACACATGAAGAGACATTTCATTAAAGAGGATATAAGAATGGTGCGTAATCACATGAAAAGATGTTCAACCTCATAAGACATTAAGGAAGTGAAAACTGAGGCACAATGAGATGTTACTACATATATTGCAGAGCAGCTAAAATGAAAAATGCTGATGAGGATGTAAAGAAAGTGAGGACATTTCACACACTGTTGATAGAGATATAGAATAATATAATCACTCAGGGAAACAGTCTGACACTTTTTGAAAAACAGCTAAATGTATACTTAATCATACAAATCAGCACATTATATTCCTGGGCAATCATCCCAGAAAAACGAAAACTCTTGTTCTTAAAACGTTTTCATAATTGCTCATAGCAGTTTGATATATAACAACCAGGAACTGGAAACAACCCCCAAATTCCTCAGTAAGTGAATGGTTAAATAAATTGTGGTATATCCATATGACGGAATACCACTCAATAATAAAGAGGAACAAACTACTGGCTGATATATAAGGTAACTTTGAGGGATCCCTGCGGCATTATATTCAATGACAAAAGCTAGTATCTGAAGGTCACATACTTTATGATTCCATTTATATAACTTTCTCTAAGCTATATAAATGGAGATGGAGAGCAGATAAGCAATGGTCAGGGGTCAAGGTTGGTGGAGGTGAGGAGGGTGGGTATGACATAAAGATAGCGAGGGGGAAACATTTGTAGTGATGAAATAATTACATACTTTGATTATGATGGAGGGCCCACAAACCTACCAAAGAAATAAAATGGCATAGAACCAAACACACATGTGCCAATGTCAATTTCCTAGTTTTGATATCATAATTACGTGAAATATAACCATTAGGAACAACTGGAACCTCTCAGCTATTCTTGAAAAGTCCCGTGAATCTGTTACAGAATTGAAAATCAAAGTCCTTATTTTCAGGTTGTATCTTGGTATTGGTCTGTTTTTCTGATTTTGAGTGCAACATATTGTGATCTTTTAATTGCTCTCAGCACTTGAAAATTTAAGCTCGTGAAAGCCTATGCTCAGTGAGGCTAACCTATCATGAGTTTGAGTCAATTTGGAAAAAGCATCCTTCCTCAAAGTATGTTACTTCACCAGGCAATGCTTTAGGTCAGGAAGCCCCATTTCTTTGCATTTATATTTTATAAACTGGGCTTCTGTGTGAGATTTTATTCCATGAAATAATTCTGTCATTTATGGAAAGTGGAAATTATTAAATAGATCATCTAGAGTGAAAATAAAAGACAGATACTAGTTCAACTTTATTCAAGCTAAAAAAAATGCACGCTTGGTAGAGAATTGTGTTGGATAATGCAACAGGTGTTTTAGACTTTCAGGATTTCTGGTCTGGAAGATATGCTATCTTATTTGAAAATCTTGCTACTCACAGATTAACAAAGATATAGAAGTCAGTCAGTTCCTGTTAACTGGAGTTACTTCATCAGTTTTTTATTCATGTAGTTGATTTAATTCATCTCAGTTGTTCTGTGTGAGGAATTTAAGTCTCTAGGGGAAGTTTGGGAGAAGTCTTTATGTGAGAATTGGCTAAAAAGAAAAAGGGAGAATTGTTTTAGAATTCAATGTCAAGTCTTCAATTCCTTAGAATAGAAGACCTCTTCTTGAGTTAGAAGAAACCAGAGTAAAGCTAGAGGATTATTAACAAAGCGAAGAGTTTTCCCCGTAGAGCGAGAAGCAGAAATATCCAAAATATTTGCTTAAAAGTCTGAGAAGTTCAAGCAGCAAAACAACAGGAAATAAATGGAGGGATCAAGATAAGCTAAGAATTCAGAAATGTTAAAAGTTTTGGCAATTATATTATATCCTTAGTGTGAAGATCAAGATTAGTTTAAAAACCACAAAAACCAATGAAATTACTTTTTGGAACTTAATATATAAAACTACAAAATGACTTTTAGGAATTACTCACCTTAAGGTATGTGAGAGCAAATTTTACATTTATCTACTTTTTAAATATTAACAATTTTATAGTTAGATAATGAATGCATAGATTTTTATTGTAATAATCTTTCTACTTTTTTGTTTAGATTAAAATTATTTATAAAAATGTTCTTAAAACATACTAAAAGATGTCAAACTGTGGTTGTACATCTATGTAGGTACAAAACCACTAGCCATTTTGAACTTCAGAAATGATTTCTTTTTACATTTAAATTTAAAATGTGTACATTTTATTTTTCTTATCAATAATTTGTGACATTTTAAATCAGAAAAAAACTACCAAAGAGATAATAGAGAAGAAGCAAATGGAAGAATAAATGTATCTATTTTAAAAAAATCTATGCTTGTTAATAAAGAATTTTCAGAAAGTATAGAAATGAAATGTTTTGATGAGTGATTCTTTGAAACCTTTGAATTCACAGAAGTGATAAATTGAAATAACCAGACCAAGGCTGAGGTAATTAACTTTCAAAGGGCACCAGTAACAACCAAAAGCATTGTATGTACACAGATCAGAAGTAACACACCTATGGCCTAAGATTATGTGTTCTATTTTCTCCACTTATTTCAGTAGGGTGTTGCCAGTTAAGCAGCAAATAGACTAGGAGAAAGCTTTAGTTCAGTGCCCTGAGATCTTGGACAATATGCTCAGGCATTTTAACCTTTACAATTACTGAGATAATCTAGAAAAGGAAGGTATGATCTGACATTTTCTTTTGGATTCAGAGTAAAGTATGTCTGAAGGAAGAATCTGGAGGCAGAAACACAAATTGTCTTTTACCATAAAAAACTCTAGAGGGTTGGTATGAACTGTTCTCTAAGTATTTACTATTTTAGGGCACTGTTTATCAAGGACATAAATAAAGAGATTTTCCAGCAGCATATACTAAAGGAAAGAGTCCCTGCATATTCTAAATATAATAACTATTATGATAGAAAAAGAATTCTCTTGTTCACAATTTATTTCCTGTAGTGTTTAGTCACATACTGGTCAGGAGTTTCTTTTATAGAAATTCTAATCACATCAAACAGTGTCTGAATCAAGCAAGATGTGGTTTTTTCAATTTTGTCTTTTCAAAAATTACAATCACTCAATTGTCCTTAGTCATTGCTATTAGTTTCTATTTATATTTTTTTCCCATAGGCTATATAAAGACATTGAATAACATAGCTTCTGAACTATTTCACGGCTGACTGGGGCCCTAAAGCCAAACTTTTATTGGGTGTTGTTAGAGGAATTCCAGTCAACCTGTTGTCATTGAAAAGTTGTCAATGGTTTAGACTAGATTCAGTGTGTGAAATTATTATGTGTTTTAAGCTGGTGGAGAAAGAATTTAAGAACAAAATAGATTAAGACACAACATTGTGAATATTAGGTGCCAGACACATTCACAATGCTTCTTTTTTTTTAAGATTTATTTATTTATACAAGAGCTGGGGTACAGGCCACAGATGTGGGAGAGTGAGAGAATTCACCAGAGACAGAGTGGGGAGCAGAACAGGCAAACAGAACGAAGACGCTGCTGAGGGGAGCAGAGGGCGAGACAGGAGAGGTCTGCCGCACCATGTGGGTCTCTCCCTGGCCGGCTGGGAATCGAATCGGCGATGCAGGGGCTGCACACAGCCTCACAGTGCTGTGCTCAACCTGCCGCGCCACTGGGAGGCCCAGCTATGCTTCTTAAAAGATTTCATGGGGATCTAGGATCAAGGGATGAAAATAGATTACTACACAAGAGGAAAATGTGAGTCAAAGATTGGGGGTAGCAGTGACAAGGCAGACTCAAGAAAGAATAAGGCAATCAGCACTAGAGAACAGTAATTGTCAAAATAGTAAATCTTGAAGTACTTTTGGGACACGATTGCAAGACTTAGGGGCAAAATGTGCTTGATATTTATAAGCAGAGTTTAGAAACTTTTGAACAAAAAATTCTCTTCCAAGAATAGATAACGGATTTTGAAAGTGTAAAAGTTAAGTAGAAACAGGAAGAAATGGAAGAAACAGGAAGAAATGGAGGCATTAACATTTATCGTGCATCTATTAAGTTTCAGCTAATTACTAAGGACGATATTAAACATATATACATAATATTAATCCCATCAGTTAAATTTTATCCCACTTAGTTAGCAGAGAAGAGTGAGGTTGACGCACAGATCCAGACCAGCAAGAAATAGCCAGAAATGAATGTACAGGGACAAAAGAGGAAGAAGGAAGAGCAGAAGAATTTGAAACCATATGCCAACTCCTAGTATACAAGATCAGCAAATAGATTCAACCTATTCATCCAGTTTTAAAGCATCTATTTATCTTGTGCCAGCCACTGAACTGGGGAGACAAAGATAAATAATTCACATTTCTTGACCTTAAGGAAAAGTAAACAATCTGATTTATCCAGACAAAAGGTGTGCTGGGCAGTTTGAAGGTGACCTATGCTAATTCATGGGGATCCCAAGATAAAGACCAATTCACTTTCTATTCTGAGATGTAACTCCATCCTTGCTACTCTGCATGTGATTTTCAGCTGACAAACAGTCAACAACACAATCTGCTTATGATTACCTTAATATATTGACAACATGTTATGTAAAAGTTAAAGAACACAAAGAGAATCTGTATTTTAGATGATAGACTCTCTTACACAGCTCTGTATAAAACAGTATTACTCAAAAATACCGCAAAAGACAAATTAATTCACTTTAACACTGAAAATTCAACTACTAAGCAAACATATATTATTAATATGAGCCCTCTTCCATTGCATAATGCCTTGGCTGCTGTATACAATGCTTCTAAACCAGGAGAAAATTTTTAAGATAATCTGGAGACAGTGTGGATTGTCAAAACTGGGGTGTGCTATTGACATCTGGTGGGTAGAGAGCAGGGAGGCTGTTGAAATTCTTACAATATGCAGGATAACACTCCATGACAAAGACTTATCTGACCCAAAAATGTCAATAGTGAGAAGTTGGGAAAATCAACTGTATGCCAATTTTACATCAACTTTAACACTTTTTTAATTTAAACACAAAATGAAGAAATGATCATACACAAGAGATAAACTAGTCCCGGAGAAATTTTAGATTCAATTATTTTTTCTAAAGAAGGTAAATTGAATTGCACAGAAGTCAAAAGACTAGAAATCAATAAACAATCTACTTTGTTTTAAATTTTTGGGCCTCAGATTAATAGTAAGGGTAACATTAACTACTTATTTTTGGGACAGTCATCCTTCCTTCATCCATGTTTCTCTAGTCATGCCTATCAATTCACCAAATAGTGATTTAAGACTCTGACACATTTAGAAATTTTCTTTTGAAATTCTCAATATATCCCACAGATTTATGGTCAACTAATCTTTGACAAAGGAGCAAAGACTATGCATTGGAGCAAAGAAAGTTTGTTCAATAAATGGTGCTGGGAAAACTGGGTCGCTACATGCAAAAGAATGAAGCTTGACCACTACCTCACACCATACACAAAAATCAACTCAAAATGGATTAAAGAACTTAGACATAAGACCTGAAACCATAAAATACATAGAAGGAAATATAGGCGAAACACTACGTGATTTGCATATCAAAGACATCTTTACAGACACATCACCCAAAGCAGTGATAGTGAAGGCAAAGATCAACAGCTGGGACTACATCAAATTAAAGAGCTTCTGCACAGCAAAAGAGACAATAACAAAAGCAAAGAGAAACCCCACCAACTGGGAGAAAATTTTTGCACACAACACTACTGATAAAGGACTGATCACAAAAATCTACAAAGAGCTGATGAGACTCAACAACAACAAAGAAAATAATCCAGTCAAAAAATGGACAGAGGAACTAAAAAGAAACTTCTCTGAAGAGGAAATGCGAATGGCCAACAGGCATATGAAAAAATGTTCAACATCACTTGCAATCAGGGAAATGCAAATCAAAACTACCGTGAGATACCATCTTACACCAGTGAGAATGGCACATATTAAAAAAAATAGCAACAACAAATGTTGGCGAGGTTGTGGAGAAAAAGGAACTCTTCTGCACTGTTGGTGGGAGTGCAAACTGGTCCAACCACTATGGAGAGCTGTGTGGAGATTTCTGGACCTACTAAACATAGAGCTTCCACAGGATCCAGCAATTCCACTCCTAGGTATTTACCCAAAGAACACAGAAACATCAATTCCAAAGAACACCTGCACCCCTATGTTTATAGCAGCACTGTTTACAATAGCTAAGCTTTGGAAACAGCCCAAATACCCAAAAATAGATGACTGGATCAAGAAGATGTGGTACATATATACCATGGAATATTACTCAGCATTCAAAAAAGATAAACACATGCAATTTGCAGCAACATGGATGACGCTGGAAGGGATCATGCTCAGTGAAATAAGCCAAAAAGAAAAAGAAAAATACCGGATGGTCTCACTCATAGCAGGGATCTAGAAAACTTAAATAAGGGACCAGGAAAATGAATAACTATAAGAAAGTGAAAATCAAAATCAACAAAAACTATGAACCAGAGACACTTTTTGGGGGGTGGGGGGCGGGAGGGGAGGGATTGGGGTCAGAATGGGGGGATTGCAATTGTATGGGGAATATAAAAATAAAATTTATTAATTAAAAAAAAAAGAAATTCTCAATATATGGTGGCAAGCTACAAGCCATTCCTTGATTTTTTTCCATTAAAAGAAAAATTATAGCATCTGATTCACTTGACTCCAAATTATAAATCTGTAATGATTAAGTAAAATATAAGATGAAAGGTCCTAGAGGTCCATTCATATGTTTATGATTCACTAATTAAATAAAGATTATAAAGCTAGTTCACATTAGTCAGGGGACATATTTTAAGTACACGAAAGAACTATTTTTTGAAACTTACAAAGCATTCCAGATGGGCCAACATAGAGCAACCTACCAATAGACAACACATACTCTTCTTCAGTCATCAAAACAGATCATCAGAGGACCAATATAAATCAACATTTTATGGTTCCACTTCTATTTACTACATGTTAGGTGACAGGAGGTGCCAGCAAACATACTCTCAGTTCTGTAAAAGACACTTTTGAATAAGAGAGCAGCTAACCAAGATTTGTAAAGCTATCTCAGAGAGTGCAAATAACAGATCCAGTTCTCATTATCTTGGTTGTATCTACCAGTTTCTAGGGCTTCTAACACTCTCCCCCTTAAACTCTAGTCTCTTTGGGTCCCCTTGCACAGATCTAATACTCCCTATCCTAACTTTTTGAATCAGAAATTGAATCATCATTCTCTATTCATTTCTCATATGGACACCTCCCTCCTCAGTTCTGACACTGAACAACTCTGTGCCATGATTCTAGAATATGACCACTTCCACAGCTATAGGTAGGAGAATTTTCTTTCCCTCCCCCAAACTAGAAGTATGGTCCTATTGATCTGTGTCTTAACCTAATATACACTTCTGAAGGCTACAGAAGTTCCTGTGACCTGATGTCAAAGTATTACACAAGACATAAAGCAGAGCAGCAACACTAATTTAATTAGCTCTTAACTAATACATGTTAAGCACTGAATATAATGACCAAACAAGACTGGAGTCAATGCATCTTTCTAGGGTATCATGTTTCATACTGTGTAATAATGGGAAGATCCATAATTGGGAGAGGTATAATGATCTGCTATTCCAATGCTAATTTCCAATATAAAAGGATCTAGTGTTGGGAGGGTTTCAGGGAGGAATCACTTGATAATTAATTATCTAAGTCAGGAATTTGCAAACACTGACCCATCAACAGGGCATCTGTTCTTGTAAATAAAGTTTTGTTGGAACACAATTATACCCTATATATGATATATATGTACTCTTTATATATATACATATAACACATATATATGCATATACAACATGTATGTATACATAAATACATATAGTCTATGACTACTATTCTGCTATAGTGAGAGAATTAGTGTTTTTTATAGAGACTTCATGGCCCACAGAGCCTAAAATATTCACTAACAGGTCTTTCACAGAAAAGTATGTAAATTCCCATCTAGATCAAATGAGGAAAAAAAATCTGAACTGACCATTACCTCAAATACATTCTATTTGAAAACTAAGTTTCCAAAGAAAGAAAAAGTATCATGACCCAGCTTTATCAAAACTTTCAGAAATTAAACTTCACATAATTGATCTTAGGTTTATGTATGTGGGTGACTTAAAGGAAAGGAAAAAAAGCACATCAGCAAGTACATTTGAAGTTCAAATATTTCCCAATTCTATTCATTTCACCATTATGTAACATCAAACATTCCATAAAATGTAGGGGTTATGAGAATCAGACCATTTAAGGACTGGCATTGATATGCAAATTCTCACTAAATTCAACACGGATACTAAAGTCTATTTTTGTCTTTCTTCTCCTTGTGTAAAACCGTAAGTTAAACAAGAATTTTGGAAACTTCATAGGACCATCAAAATCTTATGCAGAACGTTCCTTGGGTAGAGCTTATTCACTTAGAGAGTGGTTGACTGGGTTTTCCCAATTGAATCTGTAGGAGAACCAGAAAACAAAGTGTATACTTATATTTCAAGAAAATTAGGTAAGAATAGGAGTTTTTTCTATCTAGTAATAATGCATATGGCAAACATGAGTATTCTGATGAGCTTCGAGAGAAGACTTAGAAAATAAAGTCTTTAGTTCACAATCTCTAAGTACGCTCTGTGACCCAGAATACTACATGCCCTCCTGTCATATAGTATGGTTATGGAATTGCAGATCCTTGCAACAAAAGAAACCTAAGAATTTATCTAATCTAATTACCTTCTTTTGTAGTGAGGCGATGCTGCAGTTAGGAGAGGTGAAATGCGTGCATGAAGGCCACACCGCTGGCTAGCAGCAGAGATGGGGTGTGACACTGTGACTCCTGGGATCTTCTTAACTATCACAAATTTTCAAACTGACCTGCCCCAGATAAAATTATGAAATGGAGGAGTACTATCCTCAGAAAACCCTAAAAAATATTAAACCCCCTTCTGATTACACTTACCCACTCACCACTAAATAAAGAACAAGGCTAAACTCTTAACTTTCTACGGACATTTCAAAAAAAGCATTATTTTAATTTCTAAACTTATTTTAGGTAGTTTGAATGTTTCTTTTCTCTTTTCTATGACATCCTACATTTATAATATGAATTCAATATCTGTAATTATTTCTCTAGAGCTACTGAATATTAAGGTTTTTTATTGCTTAAGAATTCCTTTTTTGCTCACAATGGTTTTTCCCCTTTAGAAGCTTTCAGAAGTCTGAGCAGTTTTTGAAACCCAGGAATCTCATATTTAAGAGTGGAATGTAATTATCAATATGGAAAGTCTAGGTACATGAGTAGGGTACGTCAAAATTTGCTCTTGGTTGTGGGGTGATATGGATGGCCATTTTCATAACAACTGCTGATACTGATATATTCCAAACTTTCCTTCTGAGATATCTAGATTATTTTGAAAAGATTCTCCCAAACTCATGTCAAGAGAGTATAGACTTAACTACAAGCATTCTAGGAGACAGGTTGAGGAAGAGGACTTGAGAGGTTCAGTACTGGGGATGCAAACATTCAACATGATTATTTCCTCCATATTTACTGCTGCACTTGTATCCCAAACATGCCTGGCTCCTTCCATCCCAACACTCTCTTTTTCACCTTCCCAAAGGATGTCTCAAGTTTTCTGAAAGAGGTAGGGAGTTGACTGGACAGCATGCTATGCTCTCCACATCCCCGTGCACATTCGAAGGATCAATTCCCCAGAGGTTGGGAGCGCCCTTGGGGAAGAGGCCGCCCTTGAGAGTGTAGTGCTGTGGGACGGCTTTTCTATAAGACTTGGTCAGTGCCCAAGCCAATCACAGAACTCAGGACAATTTGAAAGGTTATCCCAGAAGGGTGGCCTTTTGTAATGATATCAGAACCCCAAAGTATTCTGCTCAATCTTGCTTTCCTTCTGTCCCACACAGATGTTGGCCCCTCTACTCAGGCTTCCCAGGGAAAATGACAGTTTAAGAAGAGCAGCTGTCTGGCTGCACATATTAAGGGAGGAAATCTGTGGATGTAACTGCTTCTTTAAAATGTTCTTAAATTCAATCTCTGCTTTTAGCTTTGCTGTTATAGTCACTTTCAGAGGGACTATCTTTTAGTTTTGTGAGGTTCTATAATAAAAGTCATGCTTCTTAGCTTTTCCCACTGCTGGTTATTTGAGTTTCTCAGATCCATTAAGTCAGTCTCATCAATTTGCTTTTCGGTTTCTAAAATTTGGTTGCTGTTCAGTTCCTAAAATAAATTTTCTATAATCTTTAACCTATAGGCTGTGTCTCTAAAAATATCTCTTCACTTTTGTTTTAGTACATTTTGAAAATGTATTCATTTAACATACTGATTTCTTTTTCTTTTTTTTTTTTTTAAAGATTTATTTTATTTATTTATACAAGCACTGGGTACAGTCAGAAGCGTGGGAGGGTGAGAGAATTCACCAGAGCCAGAGCAGGGAGCAGAGAAGACAGAAGGACCGAAGTACACAGCTGAGGGGAGCAGCGGGCGGCAGGAGAGGTCTGCGCGCCGTGTGGGACCCTCCTTCCGTGGCCAGGGAGCAGCCGGGGATTGAACCAGCGCTGCAGAGGCTGTGGGCAGCTTCACAACCCAGCGCTCAACCATTGCGCCACCGGGGAGGCCCAACATAATGATTTCTTGATGCAGATTTCACTTGGCATCTAGAACTTCTGACATTTATATTTGTAGTTCATATTCTGTAGTAAATAGAAATGCTCATTATTATAGTGTTCTAATTGTACTAATCCAAGAAGGGGGATTGAGTAAGAAAGGGATTATCTATCTTGAAATCTCATATATTCTTTGGAAAGTAAGTGATAGGAAACTATGAGACAGAGGTTCAATACGGATGGAGTTATTATAGGTCTTACAATTATAAGGTGATATAAATGACTGAGCAGAAATTGAAAAACAGATATTATCTCAAGGACCATGGTGGCTCATGACTTGATGGACAGTCATAATTATCTTTAACAGCCATCCTGACAGGGTAGAATACCTGACATGTCTGCACTTAAAAGCTATCCTGTTATTAAACTCAGTATTGATGAGATATAATAAGCATTAGTATGTATCGTTCTAGATTTGAAAGGAGAACAATGAACTTCAAGAGGGCTTAAATGAAAATGGCAAAAATGATTAAGAGTTGAGGGGCAAGGGAACCTAAGTAGCATGCAAAAGAACATTGCCATTTGTTCAGAAAAGAATGAGATTTGTTTCTAATGGCCGTACAGCAGATAAGGCAATCCTCACTAGTTTTCAGATTTTAAAGTGCTTTTTCAGAGAAAATCTAATGAGCTAATTGGTGGGGAAAAGTACCTTATTGATAGTAGGCCACTAACTGCTAGTTTTCTTCCTTTCTAAAGGATCCAACCAGGATAAAAGGGTATTTAACTTCATCGGAAAGGAATGAAGTTTTTACATAAGAATTTCCTAGAAGGGATGATTATTAGAGAATGGATTTATTGCTTTAGGAACAGTTACTGACATTTACATAGTAAAAGGAATGGATGGAAATATATCACTGGAAGTGTGAAAGATGGTTGCATAATGAATCTTGGAATGCTATTTATTTCTTCATTTTCTCCTAAGTTAAATATTTCAAGCACATAAAATTCATCTTAGAGTTAATTGATACCTGGCCAGTTGCTTAATTCTGTCCTTTTAAGGAAAAATTTTTCAATATATTTTTAACAAATGACTTTTATTATCTTAAAAATGTGACCAACTTGAAATTCTCATAAATGAAAGACAAACAGAAGAGTCACCAAGAACAAAAATTAAACAACAGCAAAGATTCTACCTGAAGTGAAAGGGCCATCCAATGCCAACAGTAAGAACATATTTTGAGAAGGAGCCTAATTTGGTAAATACATGTCAAATTGTCTTGGGCTTAAATCAAGCAGAACACAACCAAACAATAGACTCATCTGATGTGCACCTGAGACATGCAACTGTGATAATTATGATTTAATTTTGAAAAAGCAAGAACATTATGCTGTTTTCTATCTCTGAATAGTTAAGTTTCTAAACTGGATATTACTTACACATTCATTATTCATCCACCCATCAAACAAGTATTTATTAAGTGCTTATTTTTGTGTTGGAGTTAATGTCCCAAAAAAGACAGGCAAAGTCTGTCTCCTGATGAAGCTTCAAGTTTAATGGTAGAGAGAACAATTACAGGCTAAACTAACATTTGAAAAAGATTGTTTCAAATAGCCATTAATGTTATGAGGACAACAAAGAAGGCAATGTGATGGAGGGGTTAGATGTGGGCTCCTAAGACTAGGTGGTCAGGGAAGGTCTTTCTAAGGTACATGCATGCCACAAGGTTTCTCAAAATCAGACATACATGAGAATCAGCTTGGGATCTTGTTAAATGCAGGTTTTGATTCAGAGCTTGAAGTAGGCCCTAAGACTATACATTTATTCTGAGCTCTCAAGTGACATTAACGGGTCAGGCTCTTGAACAGTGAGGAAAAAAATACTGTACTCTGAATAGTGAGGGAAAAAATGAGATAAATCCAATTTTCTATTCACCTCAATTCTCATTTTCCCTCATTTGTTTCATAAGAGGCCCCAGGCCATGGTGGAAAGATGTGAGCTCTGAGTCTAGATAGCCCTGGCCTTCAATTCTGGCTCTGGGGCATTGGGCAGTCTCACTCGCCTGCATTGTAGGATTCTTGGCTTTTGTGTCCAACATAGAGAAAATATCAATAAAGGACAGATGCTCTAGATTGGTTGACCCAACCTCACTTCTGGGCTCTGCCTAAAGACACTCTTTCTACTATAAAACTGTGAATACTTATAACAACAAACTCCCCAAAGATGATTTTCTAGATTTTCTTGTGGTTAGAGATGGCCAAGCCAGGTAACTGAGTTGTGGTCAATGATATGTTGATGGAAATCTCTGCAGAAAGGAGAGGCAAGCGGAGGGACATTCTTTCCTGCATCCAAAGCAAATCTCATGGGTAAAGGCCCTGTCCTTTGTCCTTCCCTCTTCTCTCTGCATATACAACAGAAATGAGTTCTAAAGGCACAGCAGGCATCTTCAACCACAAGGTGCCAAGTCTGAGGTGACAGACAGCAGCTGAAGGATAACAGAGCAGAAAGGCAAAAAGAGCCCATCTACCTGCCAATATCACTGAGTTGATACTACAACATGGAGAGCTCAGTTCCAGACTCTGAAATATGAGAAAAATAAGCCCCAGCTTATCTTAGTTTTCAGCTACTTGAAGCTAAGTGCAATTCATATCTGATTGTTTAGCATAGCTATTCATTATTATTATTTCTTCTGGAACTACTTAATAAGAAGAAAAGGGCTATGTGATATGAAACTTTTGTCAGAGTACTTAATAATTTCAACCTGCTGCTACCTGCTGGCAGTGTGACTACAAACTGATGCCACTGCATTTGAGTTCTGATTTGTACTAGCACCAAATAAAATATGAAAAGTCTCACACATCAACCCCTACATTCTCAAGATAAATTTGAAGTGCCCACATCATAGAAACTGTAATTGAAATTCTCCGTCTGGGATAACTATTGATGTTGTTGCCATACAATGAATAGCCCAGTGTCAACCATCATTTCAAACCAAATCTGGGACACCCTACCAGAAATAAACAAAAATAACTGCATTGGGCCCTGTGCCTGGAAAAACAAGGCACATATTATTATACTCAACTGGTTTGAAAGGAAAACCAATTTAGCATAATGAATGAACTGCTATGAGAAGTTTGGAAAACTGAGATCCAGGCAACTGAATACAGAGGAAAGGAACTTTTAAAAGAAACTAAATGCTGCTATGTAGATAAAGGCCCTTTAATACAATTAATAAGAGGTATCTATTATCGGTATCTATTATGTGCAAAGCCCTGTGGAAATTCAGACATTTGCAGTTTTATGCCAACTTTAATGCTCCTAATGGCTGGGATATGTGGGTGCCAGACAGGTCAGAAGAGCGAAGAGAGACACAGAGAGGTGTGTTGCACTAGCTAAGTGTGAGCAGATCATTTTGGCTTGTTCAAAGACTTCAAGACGGTTGGAAGTGGACTGATTCCTAAGTAATCTGAACCAAAATCTGCATACAGGAGCTAAGGGTACCTTGATTTAGAGTTAAAAGAGGAAGTGCTGCCATCTCACTGAGTCTTAGCTTGGCCTTTTCTCAGCACTGGTGTCTGTGTCTCCTCTACTTATAAGGACACCATCAGATAGGACAAAGGTCTACCCTAATGACTAATTTTACCTTAATTTCTATTTTAAAGATCCTAAGCCCAAATAGAGCAGCCAGAGTTAGGGCTACATGAGAAACTTGGAATTCACCAAGTTCCCCCTTTTTTTCCCCCACTGTTCTAACAGTGAACCATATCTCCATACCATCCAAATTCCTTAGAGTGACATAATAAATTATTTAGGATTTAAGCCCTGTCTGCTTATCTAGAGTTGAATTTAGACTCTTATAATCTACTTCTGAACAAAAGTCAGCTATTTGTTACTCTACCTCCCAAAGTAAACAGAAGAGCATGGGTCCCTGGGCACCCAATACTCATGACAGGTATCTGAAGTGAGGTCAATCTGGAGCCTTTAAACCTAGAATTTAAAGTGAACTCTGAATAGTTCGTGATAGAGTGGAATTACATTATTAGCTATTCAGCTGCTGCCCACGGACATACAGAATTGATTGTTGATATGAAAAAAAACTCACATAGTGTCGGAAGTGTTGTTCTTACTTACCTTTTATAGTCCTATAATACTAAAGAACATACCAAAGCAAAGACAAAAACAAAAGCTGTGCTCTGATTTCTATACTTTTCTATTCTCTTGGTGGACTTGCTCTGGTATCCAAGGAACTATCATTGACTACTCTTCCCCTGTGCATGGAAAATGTGCCACAGTATTTAGTCATGCAAATAAACAGGAAAGCAGTCTTGTATTTGCAAACATTTCAAATGCTAGAAGCTGGGGGGGGGGGCAACAAACCGTAATAATTTTCCACTGGTGGTGTCATTTCAAGGGATGCCAAATATTTAACACACACACACATTTGAAAAAAATCCATGCCTAAGAAGACTTGTTGTGGGCCTCCCTGGTGGCACAGGGATTAAAGACACACCACTACCAAGCTAACACCAGCCACTGCAGCACGAGTTTGATCCCTGGCCAGGCAGGGAGCTAACCCACATGGCGCAGCAGACCTCTCCTGTCTCACCTGCTGCTCCCCTCAGCAGTGTATTTCAGCAGATCTGCCTGTTCTGCTCCCCACTCTGTCTCTGGTGAATCCTCTCAACCCCCACACCTCTGGCCTATACCTCAGCTCTTTGTGTGCATAAATAAATATATCTTTAAAAATATAAAAAGACTCCTGAAATATTAAAGAGCTGCTTTTAATAAAGAACTTACTTAAAAAACAGGAAATCTCTACATTGACAAGCACCTTTTCTCTGATCACCAAAATACTTAATTCTATTCCTTATTTAAAGGAAATAATATCAGCATTATTTTCACTGTTAATCTTTGTCAACTGAAATGAAATGCAGGGAATTTCTTAATAAGCTACAAGGCAAGCAACATAAAACCCTAGAAAGAATCCTTTAATGCATACATTGTGCAAAGATGAGAAAAGATGTAAGAATTATATAAAATAAAATATTTAAATAAAAAAAATTTAAACCTAAAAAAATAAATAAAATGAACAATGATGTAAAAAAAAAAGAATCCTTTGAAGGTCATTTAAAAGTTTGTTTTTTAAAACAAGTTATGATACCATCCTATACTATGAAATACAGAGAGACATAATAAATTCATTTGCTGAAAACTTTGCACTCAAACAACTGCTAACCTTGAGTCCTTCATTTTGTATAAAAAATTAAACTTTTCATTGCTAAGTTTCAAGATACTGCGCTTTAGATGAAACTGAGAGATGTATTTTAATCGTATCATTTTAACCTCATGTATTGTTACCGATTCATTTGCTTCCATAATAAAACAAGGTGGTATGAATCTTTAGATTCTGATCCATTGTTTTCCCACCCTCATCCTATTTGCATAGAAATATGAACTTCTGGTTCCTGTCAAATGAGGCTTTATTACAGAGACAGGAGTGTAAATTTATATGAGTCGCTGTGATTTTGGAATAAGGATCAAAAAAAATATTGACTGCAAACAGATATGAATATTTATCAGTTGCTGTTATTAAAAAGACAAATTTTTTTTCTTCCCGGAGTTTTTGAGTAAACAATTTCAAAATGTTACTCCATCTGTCAGTGTTTTCTGAAAACAGTACAAACCTTCTCTTTTATCTTCTGGAGTAATCTTCACTTTCGTATCTGTTATATCTTTGAATGAGGCCAGAAAAAGCACCACGTCTCCTTTCTCATTCTTTATAGGAACAATGTCCAATAGGCACCAAAAGGGAGACCCTGCAACAGTAATAAGAAGACAAATAAACTACTGTCTTGTGTTTTTCCTACGAAAATTTCAATCATTAAGTGGTATAGTTAATAAAGTCTTTACTGTTTTCTTCTATCCCACACTCCCTCCCAAATCTCAAAAATGTTGATTTTCAGATTCCATAAATGTCTACTCCAATAGGCACATCTCTTCATTCCCAACTGAAATGCTTTCTTTGAAAATAAGGCAGTATTTGAAACAAAAGCACTTGTCTGTGCTGACACATTTTTGCTTACATCATTCAAATTGTAGCTCTTCTTTGAACTTGTTGACGTCCAAGCATTCCCTTTTATGACACATTGTCCCTTTCCACTCCCAACATACTCTAGTTCTTAAATAAGTATCTTTGTTTGGAATGAGTTTGCTAGAGGTTTATGTATTCAATTAAAAACAAGTCAATGATTGTCCACCAGAAGGGCTAATATAAAACTATAGCAAATACTGTTTGGAAAGGGTGAGCAGTCATTTGAACTCTCAAACATTGCAGGTTGGTTGTAAATTAATACATATCCTGTTTGGCAGTGTTGAGATATATTTTCAAAATGCAACATTATACAGCAATGTGAATGAGTGATGGACAGTAATTTGCAACCAAATGGATATTACTAGCATAATGTTGAGAAGATTGGCAAGATACAAATGGGTAGCATGCAATATAAATGCATTTGCACTAAGCACAAAAACAGGCAAAACTAGTCTAGGGTGTTAAAAGGCAGGATGGAGACTATCTTTTGGGGAAGTGTATGGTTGGGAGTTCTGGAGTACTGGTCAAGTTTTCTTTCATTATCTTTATGTTGTTTTCCTAGAAGTGTTCGTTTCTGAAATCTCATCAAATTCTATACTCATGCTACATGTATTTTTCAGTGTGTTTATTTTATTTCAAAAACATATTTTCAAAAGCAATAATCAAGTTAAATTCTTTTTTTTTATAAAAGAATCATTGAAAAATATCACTAGTAGACCCAAGTTCAAAGTTTCTATTTTGAAGTAATGTATTTTTACATATTTTAAAATATACAAAATTGCTGCATGAGATTTCCTTCTACAAAGCATTGCTGGGCGGAAATATTTGAAAATTTTGGGAAAATTGTTGCTTAGAAAGTAAATTATTAATGTAGTCACAAAAATTTGCTTTATTTTTCTTCTGATGGGGAAAAATACAATAAATTTCCACGTTACTTGGGAGCTAATTTCAAAGTCAAAGCTTAACAAATATAGCCTTTATATTTTGATTTGCTTTGCATCTATTGTATAAGAGGTCACAATTTTCCACTTAGCTGATTATCCATCCAGTATTGGAATAGATAACAACATTAAAAACTATAGTCTTACTTCAGTTGAGCACCAGATGAAGCAGTTGATTTGTATTTGTGTGTCATCTGACATATAAATCATATTTTATTATGGATACTGTTGTAATTTTTGTGAAGTGTAGTTGAATCCGCATGATATAAATATTTGTATAATGTGCTTCTACTATATAAAGTATTCAGGAAATATCTGCCCCATATTCTCCTAACAGTTTCAAGGTATGAATTCCTCCTTGCTCTTCTGACTCAGAGCTATGGTTTCATTTCATTCATCTTCCCAAACATCTCTGTGCCAGCAATCCCATCTCAAGACCCCACCACCAAGCTCTGTAGTTCCAACATTCACCAGCTACGTGACCTTGGGGATGTCAATGAGCCTCTCTGGAACTTGGTTCCCTCAGTCATAACAGTCTCACATCCTTCAGTCCAATGGTGGATATAGAAACCAAAAAAACATGAGACTCCAGCTCTATTGACTATGCTCATGAAGAAAACTCTTAAGTGAGCCATATGCCTGGCTAAATACTGTTATCCCCTGTATGGATCTTTCTTCAATTTTTCTCAGTGGCTACCATTTCAAGTTGGGAGACTTTTCCACTAATGCTATAGGAACAAAAAGGGCCTTCAGGTCAAGCAATCAATCAGATGCTAGAGAAAGCAATAGAGAACATGAGGATGGTATGAATCTGACATTTTAAAACATCTCTCTGCAAATTATCTTCCAAGAACATCAAGCAAATCAGAACAGCAGCGATTAATTTTCCTGAAAATCCATTTTATCAATGCACTCAGGCAAGCATACTGTCTCCACAGAGCCTTTGCACAAGCAAAGGAGAGGCAAAAGCACAAAATGAGATGAAAGCCAAGGAAGCAGTGGGTAACACAATCAGCCCTTGATGCACAGTCATCATTTCACATCATGTTCTGGGAGAGCTGAAAGATCATTTTGAGATCTGTCTTTTAAGATATAAGACGTGATCTTTGAAATTTTATACATTCAATAAATCTTTATTAATATAGTCTCCTCTAAATTAAATTATTGTAATGATTTGACATGAACTAGCTGAATCTATCTTTCCATTGTTTAGAGGACAAAAGTGTATATTTGGTAGCAATACAAGGAACACTTCGGTTTATTTTTTTCCTTCCTCTCTCTTCTATCTCTTACCTTCTTCCCTTCCTTTTCTCCTTCCTTTCTTCTTCCAACTGCTCCCTTCCATTTATCCACACCGACTGCCTTACAAATATGAGTTTGGGTAGCTCTGAGTTAGGAAGCAAAGTATTTGTCCTTATTTCTTCCAGAAAGCAAGAACAGAGGCCAAAAACTATGAATTAGTTTCAAAGCAAGACCCTTCACACTTAATTTGCTCACTTATCTTTCCTTTCTCTGCTCTCCTAGATCTCCCACCAGGCCCTTCTCCACCCTGGCTCTCTGCCAAAACCTTCAATCTCGAATGACTGTAATAACTCAAGGTGATTCCCCGGGTCTGCCTTTCCCTCTTTTACCCACAGGCACAACGATGATCACGAAACTTCTTTCGGTCATCAGCAATTCAGTTCTGGTAGGATGGATCTCTCTTAGGGTTAAGATGGGAGGCAACAAATCCCTCATCTCAAACCCTGAGATGAGAAGGATTCTTTAAAGCAGGGTTAGAGGGCAGAAATCTTGTGTCAATTCTAACTCCTGCTGTATATAGCAGTAGTAATTACCATGTGGGTTGGTGAGTGTTGAAACAGATGAGGCTCTGCCAGGATTTAAGTTAATAACACCTTTAATTTCCATGAATAAATACAATTCATGGAGAGAAAAAAGGGTTTATACCCTATATGGTAAAATTTATTTTTGGAATTGCATAAATAATTACGCAGAGTTTAAATCTGGTGAAATGTCCCATCTCTCCATTCTGATACTTTCTTTTTCTTCCTTGGAAAACAAAGGTCAGGAGATTTTGATTTGCTGATACTTACAATTGTGAGAAAACTTATATGCTTTACATGTATCCCCAAAAGATTATAGCTATCAATAAATGAAAACTAATAATAAATTTCCAGTATGAATGCATGGTTTAATACAAGGAGGTGTAGATACAAAGAAAATGAGTCGTGAGTTGTTTCTTCCTCTTTGATGTCTCCCCTCTTTCCTTCCTACTGCTGAGAAACACATTATGTTTCTCAATGTAACATAACTTTGCAAGTCCTCCTGGCTCTTATATCAGACAGGATTTATGATTGATTTTTAATGATAAATCCCTGTCATCTTTATTTTTTGAAACAATGACTGCAATACTACAGCATTCGGAGTGTTAACATCAGTAGCACATAACCAAAAAGTTTCAGGTGCTTCTCTTATTTCACATTAAATTTGTCAAGTCTTGTTCTCAACAACTATCATCTTACTTACTAATTAAAATAATGCGGTGACAGTTTATAAATATCTGTCTACAGGATATATTTTGGAGCAGGGATGAGACCAAGTGAATTGTCCAGGTGAGTACATAAGGTTACTCCTAAGGGTAGTAGAGGCAGGCCACTTCCCTCTGTAACAGAAAGAGGGGGGCAGGAGTGGGAACCCCAAATGACTTCACCATAGAACTCTGACTTGCCCCTCTTGTTCCCATTTACTACCACCTTGTTCTGGCCTTAATCATTTCTAACCCTATTCTTTGAAAGTGTCTTTCCCCCATGTTGCTTCCAACATGCCGTGCAAACATAGGGTCCTGTTAAAAATACTCTATGACTTTTCATCACTTACAGGAAGAAGCACTAGTGCAACATTCTAAACACATCAATATGGAAGGTCTAATTCAAGGGACTAGCAAAAAAAGCAGGCGTGGGATGGAGAATGTGGACTAGAGGAAGTATCAGACTCAAAAGGAGGGTCGTCCCCTGGAGGACCCAGAGCTGGGTGGGAGACAAGTTTCTACAGCAGCCTCACCTGTTCTTCTGATGATGAAAACAATGATTATTTTTGTTGTTGTTGTTGAACTATTAGGTAAGATTTTCATTTATCTGCAGGGAGCACCTCTTCTGAAGACTATCTGTAGTGCATCCCACACAAGTTTTATGACTACTCAGTCCCTCTTGAATTTGCCTTGAGGAGACATCCCTTCTCCCAACATCCTAGGGTACTAGTGAACCAAAGTAGAAGGTGCTGGCCTGGATGCCTTGTGTATCCAGTGGAGGGCAGAGTGATGTAGCACGGGATAGAAGGAACTAGCGGGAGAGCTCCCTGAGTTGGGCAGTGACTAAGGGCACCTTTCATTTCAATGTTAATGTAAAATGAGGATCTCATAAAACAATGTGCTTTAAATTTGTTTCCATGTAGAAAACAACACAGGTGGATTGTGGGATTAAGGTTTCTTCTTTGTGATCCCTTATTGTCAGTGTTTCTAGAAAAAGCATGAAGGGATATAAGTGGGATTCTTACAACTCCAGAGATTTGGAGTAAGCTTATTTCTGGGAACACCACTTTTTACATCTTTCCCATGATTTAAGTTCTGACAGGTATCCAATTAAACAATTGAGAAGTTTTATGTTAAATTAGGATATCTGAATAAAGAAAGAGAGAAATAAAAATAGCAAGGAAAAAGGAGGAAGAGGAGGAGGAAGAAAGCAAAATCAAATGATGCTGAACTGATTTGAATGTTTTTTTCCTCTTTCCGTTTTGTATCAAATTCCCTTTTCCCTTAAATGGCAATACTTTATTTCTTTTCCAGGAATCTGTATAGTCATGTCTCTGAAATTTCTAATAATTAGGAACAAGAGGTTCTTGGGAACTTAAAATCTAGAAAACATCCCCAAGATGTGCTTTAGTCAATAGTTCCAACATCTGTGCTTACGGAATTCATTTACTGGATAACTGACAAGTAGAGTTATTACTTGCTTTAAGTTATTACTTGCTATCAGCATTATCTGATAATAAACATAGATAATTCTCACCTATAATTGAAGGGACTTTCCTGAATTGGGTAAACACAAATTCAGCTGGGACAGATTTAGAGGAGTCAGAACAAATGGGCAAAGTGTGATGAGAAGCAGTGACAAGGGAGTCCACATAAAATAACACAGGCTACAGTGACTTAGGAGGGGTGTTGATTATTAAGAATCTATTATCTGGTGGAAGAAAAAGAGCCATATGCTTTAGATGAACTCTACCTGAACTTCTCATTGATCAATTTAACCAAAATTTCACCAAAATGAGTCACACTTTACAAATGTGGAGATTGATATGTATAATATTTTCTTCAGGGTCAAATAATGAGTGTCAAAGACTGGAATTTAAACAGGTCTGAGTTTAGTTTTTAAATTTTGCTTTTCTATAATCTGGGAATTATTCCATGAGTTCCTAGTGAGTTTCACTTTCCTTTGACTTAACTCTTTTCTACTTAAGGTACGAGGCAAAATGATAGGGGTGCTTTATAAAATGTCATATGAGGCATAATGATAGAGTGCTTTATACAATGTCATAAGAGACAAAGGTGACGTGAAGACTGATATGGAACATTTTATTCAGTCTTAAGAACAAGAATGAGTAGAACCTCCATTTGAAACAAGAAGCAGTTACATGAGTCTCAGACTGGAATGCATCCTTACTTGAGGTACACAGGGTGCTAAGTTTTAGATATGCCTTTGTATCCATTGCAACAACAGGATCCAAACACCACCACAGGTGATACTTTCAGTCCTCAACTGAGATTGAAGAGAAGATACTTACACAACCTTCCTGACTGCAGTTTCTAAGTGTAGTGACCTGAGTTGTTCATGTGTTCATATTCTGACCTCATTCATAAAGTCTCTGCCTGGCCCCTCCTACCAGCATGTTTCTGCATTTTGCTTTCTGGGGAAGCTTCAGAAATGGTGGTCTCCATGTCTTAACTCAAGGCAGGACACATAGCTATAGCCCCTGGACTCATCTCTTCTAAGATTGGAAGAATAGACAAGATGGGGAAAATAGCAAGGAGAACTGAGCCCAGATCAATGTCTGAATCTTGGGTCTCTCTTTCCAGTGATATTTTGGGGAAAAGAAAGTCAGATGTGATGGACAATTGTTAGTGAGGAGGCTGTTTCAACAGGTCTGGCTTTGTGGTTGTCACTCATAAGTCACTTTTTTTTTGAGAATAAGGCATTAAAACAAACTTACTCTCTAGATACTTGAATTAAACAAAAGCAATTTAAACTTGCAGTTGTTCAGTGAAAAAACACTTGAAATGAAAATTTAAGGATCGAGTTAAGCCCCTCTAATGAAACAAGGCTTTTACTTGAAGGAATCGATGGTCTTTGCAGGGCAATAAAGATAAATGTTGGTGCCAATGGACATGTCGCTACATAAACTCAGCACAGTCCAGAAGGTCTGAGATTTTGAAATTACTCAGTTTAGGACCCAAAATAAAATATTTGGATATTGCATTGCAAGTCATTGGACATAAAATTATTCATTCATTCAACAAATATTTATTGAGTGCCTGCAAGGACTGGGAACTGTTTTAAGTGTTTGGATAAACACTAGATTAGAGATGCCTGAGAGAACTTATATTCCATTTCAGAGAGAGAAACAATAAATTATAAGTAATTGCATAATTTATTACAGGGTTTCAAATGCTGCAGCAAAAAGAAAAAGTAGAGCAGGGTAAAGGTAAATAGGATGTGAAAAAAAGTGGTGTAGCACTGTGGTATGACAATCTTAAGGAATTACCATGACAGTGCTAATTAATGTTGCTTTTGAATATTAATGAACTGTCTGATGGTTATTCAGGTCTTCTGAACAGCAAACAATGGGAAGACCGCAATGCAGATCTGGGGTCAAGCAAAGGAGACGGGGAAGAAAAATTGGATAACAGTGTCCTCCACTGCAAAGCAACTCTAAGGAAAGTTTGCCAAGGCCATCAGGGAATCATCCGGCCAAGCCAACCATCAAAGCAGTTCTGGCTCTCCTGGGAACAGAAGTGTTACAGTGTCCCTGCTTTTTTCAGTCACTGGCTGGGAGTAGCCCGTGGAAAGTGTGTCCTCTGTGCCAACACAGCAATGTGTTTGCACAAAACAGCTAGGCAGTCCGATTACTCTTTAATCAAAGATGCAAGTGGCATATTCACAAGGTTCCCACAGTAAGTATAAGAGACGTCTCATACCCCTTCCTCTTGTCACTGCACTTTCAGATTCCATTGGGAACCAAAACGCCTCTGTGTGGGCAACCTTGGGAGAACTCTCAAACCTGTTGTGGGACTTCCCCTCCCTGTACCCCTCTTACTTTTTGGTAAATGTAAATCTGGAACAGAGAAACCCAAGAGAAAAGGTGGAAGAAGCAGAGTCACTCAGCAATGAAGGCCAGGAATGAACTTAAGTTTTTTTAGACCATGCCCAGCTAGGACAACCAGGCACACTCCTAGGTGATGACCAAATTTACAATGCAATTGTAACTGTCCGTGTTCACAACGATCTTTTTACACTTATGCTTATTATATTCAGAAGTTTTGGAAACCTGGCATTATTCAAGTTTTCTTGAATAATGGCATAGGCAATTTGTCCACATTAGACTAACCAGCTATTCTTTTCTGCTAACTTTAATCTTGAGCAGAGGAACTCCAGATCAAAAATGGAAGAAGTAGATTCATTCAACAATGAAGGTCAGGAAAATGTTTCCAGTGAGTCTTGCTACCCAGACATGACAGCTGCCTGCCTTTTTGAAAGCCTAGCTGCTCCTTACTTTCGTTTGTTCTGTAAGTTACAACATAATTTTTCAATAAACTATTATTTTTGCTTAATATGACTAGAGTCAATTTATATTGTTTACAAAGAACCCTGTTATGAAATGCCACTTATAAAAGGGCAGTCAATGGAAGGAATACAGCTTTAGACAACATTGTGTGTTGTTTGAGTCCTTAATTCTTCCTTTATTGTTGATATCCTCAGAATTTATTATTATAAGTATATGTAACATATATGTATAATGGATATATGTGAAGGTGAAGACCTTTGAAAGGGCCAATTATGTGTAAAAAATATTTTATACATTTTGGCTATTTTACAAAATAATGACTTTATAATTTTTATGCACTGTATATTGTGTATCTCTACTGTGTAACCACACAATATATACTATACACTGTACGTGTAATGCTTTAATTCTTTAACCAGTAAAAAAAAAAAACCAGGAACAACCATGGCTAAATATTAGCATTTATTGAAGTTAGGGGACGGTATAGGGTGGATGGTTGTTATAAAAATCTTTGTCTTTTGTATATGTATGAAACATTTCATGAATGTTTTTTCATGAATGCTTTCTTAAGAAAACATTACTATGGAAAAAGGAGAATTACTCAACATTTCCTTGAACATCTAATCTAATATTGAGGCAAAGCAAAAAGTCATTTTAGATTGCTGGAGCTAGTAAATATCTTAGAGATGAGTGGGACTCTATTGTAAAGATGAGAATCCTGAGTTCTGAGTGGTTAAGTAAACTATCCAAGGTTAAGGTGTTAATTGATGGAAGAGTTGAGACTAGATCTCCAGTCATATGCTGCTCGGCTTGATAGGGTGTGGACATGGCTTGGTGGAGGGTGAAAAAAATGAAAAATAAACTAAAAAGAAAAACACTGCAGAAGAATGATCATCACATAAGTGAATAATCTAGTTTTGATATCTTAAAGAAGAATCATGCTTCTGTGTATTATTGATAAAATAAGCCAGAACATGTAAAAAATTCATTATTGATCAAGTCCTTTTAAAGCGATTAGGTTCAGAATAAGAAGCTATGTTTAACAGATTGGACAATGAGGGTAAAAAAGATGGAAAATAGTTATATGGAAGAAGGCAGAAAATTTGAGATGAGAATTTGGAAACAAGAAAACAGAAACTGAAAAGAAATGGTTAAGGATCTCATGACAATTCTCCAGTGTTTAAGTGTAAGATTGCAGTTTTAGGTGTCAATTTAGCACTTTCCAAGAACATGCAGACAACAAACATACTGAACATTTCTTCCATTGTGCAAACTCCACTCTCAGCAAAGACTTATGAACACTGCACCAGATTGCCCTGAGTCACAACTTGGCAGGCATATGAGGAAAAACAGATAGATGCTTCCTCAACTTACTGCTTCTCTCCTAAAATAGAGCTCATCCTAACTAGCACTTGAGGTTAAACCCCGGCGCCTGGATAAGCACAATGTTACCCACATGCTCAGGTGAGGTACTGGCACTGACAAGCCTGCCCCAAGACAGACATTGTTTTTTGAAAAATAAATGCACATTTAACATTTTCTCACTTGCTTCCATATGATTACAGGTGTTTCCCTCCCATAATAAAAAGTGCATGTGATTAAAACATAGCAATTCAGATCTGTTAAGCCAGGAGTGTTAAGTTCTGATATCTGGTGCAGTCATCATCTTCAGAGAAAAGCACACTTTTCTTGTAAAGAGTCAGATAGCAAATAATTTTGGCTTAGCAGTTTATGTGTCTGTAGCTCATCCACCTGCCTACCTATCTATCTACCTCTTCACAGTTGAAATGGTCTGAACTGTCTCAACTACTCAACTCTGTTATTGTAATACTAAGTCAGAAACAATACATTCACATTTAAGCCTGTTTTTCAATAAAACATCCTTTGTAAAAATAGACATTCTGCCAGAAATGGTCCAGAAATTTTTCTTTCCTGATCTCTTTCGTGGAAACCTGCAGAATACTGTACACTAGGAGTTAATTCTTGATTCTCTGTGAGTTTCGACCTGACTCTATACTCCCAAGATATTTAAGAAACACCATTTGCAATCCAAGAGATAGATAGAGTCTTTTGCTACACAGACTCTAGTTATGATTGCCATAGTGGTTTATTCTAGATTACCCAGACAAGCCCTATTCTCCTAAGTAGAGGGTGGTCATTTCCTTTTTCTGATGAGAATATACTTAATTTTCTAAACCTGAAAAATAGGCTTAATCATCAGTGACTTAGAGTGTGTTCTGTGACAAGACTTTTCTTTCAACCCCATGAACAGAAACTACTTTGGACATCAGGGCATGAGATGGGAACTTTCTGAACTGCATCACAAAGCAAAATACATGCAAATCAGGAAGTTTAAGGAGTAAAAGAGTTTATATAGAGTCAGACTAAAATAACTAGAAGCTAAAGCATGTGAAAACTTCCATTCTGGCAATCTTTTAAACAGAAGAACAAATAGTTTTCTAAGGCATATCAATGTTCTTCTACACAATGAAACAAAATCAGGCTGAGGGGATTTTTTTTTTTTAAATCTCAAAACACACTCTGAGTTTAATGCTCTCCCTTTTAATAGTATCTTTTCTTAGTAGCATTGTTAACAAGATTTCTTTTGCTGTCTTTCTGAAAGTGTGCTTTCTTTTTTTTTAAACAGTGGAACATGATGTTCAAAAGATAATTTAATGGACTCAAAATTGAAGAATTCTGGGAAAGTAGACTTCAAGAAAAATAGTTCTCCTTATCACAGAATGAAATCAACTCTCCAGTTAAAGCTTGGTAATACTGCCAGTGGTAGGATGTTCCAAACCATAAGATTTTTTTTTTCACTCGATGTCATTTTTAATATGATGTTTCTTGGATCTGCTCATCAGTGCTATGTGGGTTAGTAAATATACATAAAACACACAAACCCAAAGTCTATGCCCCAGGCTTCCCTCCTCATTCTCATCTCAAAACTTCGACAGCCAACAAATTATAAAAAGCCAGATTAGGGTATTTCTATCGTATATGCAGATTTAGAGTCATACTTCATACTTAATTTTTCTTATCTCCCAAGCCAAAGAGATCACTAAATCCTGTCAATTCCTGTAGCCAAACCTATGTAATCACCTTTAAATTTATTTACTTTTCTAACTTAACTGGCCACACTGACTAAGCCAGGATTTCTCAAGCTTTCGTGTGCGTTCGAATCTGCTGCCGGGCTCATGAAAGAACAGACTACAGGGCTGGGAGACACCTCTGGATTTGATTCAGTAAGTCTGGGTGGGGTCTAATAATCTGCATTTATTCTAAGCTCCAGGGGATGCTACTACTGGTCTGAGTGGCACGAAGTTTTGTAAAATGAAATATTCACTACATGACTTCCCACCTCACAACACTTTGGCTGCCTGGAGTTAACTGATGAGAGCCTTGCCATGGTCAACAAAATCCTGACTCCTGTCTGCCTTCCCACTCCCTGAGACACTTTTCTGCCTATTCTCCAGCGACACTGACTTCTCTTTTTGTCAAATGAGGCATCTCCCTCAGGACCTTTGCATAAGTGGTTCTCTTTGCCTAGAATGCTTTTTTCATCCCTCCATGTAGTCAATTTCTACTCATCCTTCCACACTCAACTCAAACTTATTACTTGCTTGATGAAATTTTCCCTGTATCTCTGATTTGGCTGGGTATACCGTTTATTTCCTCCATAGCAGTCCATAATTTTCCTGCAAGCTCCCTAATAAGACCACAACATTATCTGATGAGTCTTTCTCAGTAAATTATGGAGTACAGGACACCCTTTCTCTTGCACTCTCCCACATGCAAGGCAGAATGCCTGACCCAAACATGGCAGGTGCTCAAAAATTTGTTTTCAATGAATGATGGAATTTATCTCATAATAACTAGCAACTTTAAAATAATAATGCCTTTGATTGTGAGAGTGACACTTTACTGAGTGTCCATGTGCTAGGCACTGTGCAAAGCACTTTATAAACAATATCTCATTTTAAAAAAGAAAGAAGATACTGTGACAATTATTGCCATCTTACAGGTGAGAAAATAGGCTCAGAAAGTTGAAGTAAATTGTCCTGAATCCCATAGTTCATAAGGGTCTTTGGTTTTGATGGGAGTTATCGTGTCTACTAGATACAAATCTAGACTCTAAGAGTCATTGATGCTACATTTAAATTTCTTTTTATATCTTCTATCACTTAATTTCTCTTATCAGATCTTTTTAGCAGCTTTAAAGATAAATATTATATGTTTGCCTTTCATGGGTAAGTATCAAAGGGTGAAATGATTTGGTGAAGGTCACATATAGCATGTGACTAAGCAGGACCTAGACTCAAGTCTTCACACATAAAATGCATGACTTTTCCATTCAAGCACACTGGAATGGTAAAAAAAAAAAAAAAAAAAAACAAAAAGCACTTTCTACAATAAGGTGATTTTTACTACATTGATGTTCTCAAGTATGCATCTAGAAATGGGAATTCATATGAACATTCTGCCCAAGTGGTGAAAGATCAACAATTGGATGACTTCTTAGAGAACTCTTTCTGCCTTGAAAGACACTCACATGCCCCAAATTCTGGGCATAGCAAAAATACTTCTTTTCACATTCTGAGTGGTCCCACTGTCTTCAACACCAAGCAGAAGGATTCCTGAGTTGCATGCAAGTTGCTGGCTTTACTGCATTCTCTGGTGGCTGCCTCTCCAGCTGCTTCCCTCTTGCCTTTTCTTGCCTGCAAGCTCTGGGGAGTCATTCACCTCTCATGGCTGCTTTATTTGTTTACCTCTTTTGCTCCTGCATTGGCTCAACCTCCCAGAGGCAGCTGTGATTGAAAGGACTAAGAGCAAAGGGATGTGAATGAATAATCCTCCAGACCCCAATCCCATATTCCAGAATGCCTTGAGATAACCTGGCTGCTTCCCATGCAAACAGATGTTGATATATCAAGCTGGCATAAAACACCACAATGCCACTCCCTTTTATCTGTTGAGTAGAGAGAATAAAGGGCTTCTCAAAATTGAAAGGAAGGAAAGCATACTGGCATGGAATCTAAGCCTTGAAACAGAAAGGAAAGAGGAGGTCAGGAACAGAGACTTGGGAAAACTTGGAGGGAGTGGATACCAAAAATGTTGAGACAGAAATAGGTGAGTTTATAGGAGAGTGTTGAGACAGACTCACACTGCGTCTCAAGGCTACCACGGGAGCAGTGTGAGGCTTAAGCTGAACCACCAGGCAAAGATTTTTAATTCAGTCAGCAAATTGTCATTAAGAATTTCTTAACCAAGGACTGTTCGAGGCACTGTAGATTCAAAGATTAGATTAATATGGCTCCATAAAGAAAGACCACCCTCACCCTGAACAACCTCATGGGGAGACAAATATAAAGATAAAGCAATGACACAGGAAGTTTTCTTAGTTTAGGCTGATATAACCAAGGATCATAGAACTGGGTGGTTTGTAAAGAACAGATGCTTAATACAGCTCTGGAGGCTGGAAATCCAAGATCAGGGCGCCATCATGGTTGGATTCCGGGACTAGCCCTCTCCAGGTTGCAAACTGCTGACTTCTCATTATATCCTCACATGGTAGAAAGGGAGTGAGCTACTCCCTGCTCTCTTATAGGGCACTGACCCTATTAATGAGGGACCCATCCTCATTATGTCATTACCTCCCAAAGTCTCACCTCCAAATACCGCTAAATTGAGATTATGTCTTCAATATATAAATGGGGTCATTCACTTCATTGTGATACACACTATAAAGAACGTAAGCATTGGCCTCCCTGGTGGCGCAGTGATTGAGCGCTGGGTTGCGAAGCTGCCCGCGGCCTCTGCGGCACCGGTTCGATATCCAGCTGCTCCCTGGCCACTGGAGGAGGGTCCCACATGGCGCGCAGACCTCTCCTGCCGCCCGCTGCTCCCCTCAGCAGTGTACTTCGCTCCTTCTGCCTGTTCTGCTCCCCGGTCTGGCTCTGGTGAATTCTCTCACCCTCCCGCACTTCTGACTGTACCCAGTGCTTGTATAAACAAAACAAACAAACAAATAAATAAATAAAACATGCCTCTATTAAAAAAAAAAAAAGAATGGAAGCATGTTGTGAAACAGAGGGCTGTGATTGGTGAGAGTCTCCTAGATGAGATAAACTTGAATCTTGATGATTTGATTAGCTTAATGTGAGGTGGGGGTGGGGAGTAGCTTTTCTGGCAGTGGGGTGCGGATGGGGACATCAAGTATAAAGGCACAAGGCAAGTTAGAACCACACAAAACTATAAAACAATTAGGCTAAAGCTGGGTGTGGAATGATGAGGAATGAGGGTAGAAGGAGGGAGGTAAAGAGCAAGTTCAAAGAGACAGACCATGAACTGGATGTAGCTCCTAAGTGGCTTCCTATGCCCAACTAAAGAGTTTATATTCATCCTGAAAGACGATGAGGAACCACTGAAGGCTTCGTCATAGGTGAGAAGCATCATCATATTTGCAGTATAGGAACGTGGCTCTGGGCACAGTGAGGAGAAGCGTTTGAGGGAGTACACCTTGAGACTGGGGGACCAATTAAGACCATTTACTGCAACTCAGATTCCCAATCACTAGAGTTGAACTAAGGGCAAGAAGAATGTTATTTTTCTTTAGAGACAAAAGGGCCAAGGTGAGTGTCCCAAAGATGTGGATTTCTGCTACCAGTGTTTGTGTACATTTGATGGGTGTCATGGAGGCTTGGTTCATAGCTTGTCATAAAGCATCTCTCTACTTTCATATAACTGCAACCAGTCAGTGTTATGTAGTTATTCATGCTGAGAGCAAACCTGAAAGATTTTTTTGGATGATGTAATTTCTTGTGATAATTTCATAATTCTCCTGCAACTCCACAGAAAAAAGACCTTCTGAGCTGAGACATCCAAAAATCTTAATTGAAGCTCCTCACCGATGTCTGTGGCTTTCTAGCAAGATTAGGGGAACTGGAAGCCAGCTCACAGGCCAGAGTTCAGTCACTCAGGGCCAGGAACTGATTAAGGGCATCTAGTTGTAAGGTTATGAAGGTTTGGCACTCTGGAATATGGACAAAGACAGTCTCGTCTTGTGGGGGAAACATATCGGGAAGGAAGAGATATTTTTTAATTGGCTAGAATGTTCCAGAGCAATGTCATGGGCAGGGAACCTGTGTGGTCACACAGCCTCACACCAGAAGGGCCCCAGGATTTAGTTTAATGATCTGCTACGTCTGTTTTAGATTTCTAGTAATTTTTGTTCAACAAAGGGCCTGCATTTTCACTGAACAATAAGCCCTTCAAATTATACAGCTTGTCCTGATAATGTATGCTGAACAATGGCTTTCTCATCACACATAGAGGGTGGCATTGTCACCTCTGAATCGGAGATCAAACAGAGGTCTAGCCAAGCAAAATCATTTAACTAGCGCACATACTTGGTGAGTGGTAGAGAGTCAAGATTCCACCCCAAATTTTCCTAACTATTGTTCTCCTTATACTAGTTATTCAGAGCTAGACCCTGACCTGGCCACAGTAAATGTAGTGGGGAAGATCCTCCTACAAGGCTTGATCCCAAGGCTTGATCCCCCAAGTTCAATATCATTTCATCCCACCACAGAAAGAGAGAGAACTTTTAAAAAAAGAGATTCTCTTGTTTCAAAGGGAGCTTAATACCAAAGATATTCAAACATTGTTTGGGGTTACATTCTATGTGGCTCATAAAGATGGAATATTAAATAGCCACAAGAACAAAAGTGAATAATTTCATTTTCTTGAGAGCTTGCCAGTTATTCCCTGAGGGGTGTATAGCCCCTGGGAAGTCCTTGGAAATCTCACATACCAAGGACCTGTGAGGGAGAGTCGTGGGCCTCATAGGTAGGAAGTTCATGTTTGCTAAGCCTATCAGCATGAGTTAGTGTTTGAGAGCACAGGAGTTAAAGAGTCATACTGCCAGGACTTGGATCCTGGTCTTTTCACTTAACTTTTCTGTGCATTGGTTTCTTTAACCATGAAATGGGGTAGCAATCAGATCTGCCCCAAAAGGTCGAAGAGAGTGCAATGAAGTAATGGCACAGAACTTGACCCACAGTGAACACTCCATAAATGTCAGCTGTCACTGTTCTTTGAGGTTGTCAGTATTAACTCAGGAAGCTGACACTGAAGAAGGGAAGGCAGGCAGGCTCTCATTAGGCATAATGGGGAGTGCTCACACTCAGCAGGACAGGCAGCGCTCAGCTGCCCTGATGAAGGCGTTCCGCCTAACCTGCATCTCTGTCTCCCTTTTTATGATCACTCTGGCTGGAAGGCATGGGTGAGCGGTAAATACTTCAATAAATGGACTGACGTAGAGCTCCTGCTTGTGGATTAAATAATGCAGCCTTAACCATGGACATAGAAAAAGACAGGCTTTCAGATATAAGAGTAGACCAGGAACCTGCCTACATCCGCAAGCACAAAGCTTGAATCCACGTAAGTGCAAAGAGAAAGCACGGGCAGGCTCACATAGGCTGCTAGTGTCACCTTGAATGCAGGTTCCTTCTGAGTTCTTTGCCTTCCTGCTGCAATCATTCTTAGGGTGCTTACTGTATTTGCATGTCTGAGCTTCACCCCTTAAATGCAAAAAACATAGGAGAGAAACAGAAAATACTATTCTTCTATCAAGACTCAAAAGATATGGTGGAGTATCATCATCAAATCATAAAAGCATCACAAAATGCTTTCCATTTCAGAGCATGCAAAGTCTCAAGCAAGGTCGTGGAGAAGGGAACTGAGAGTAGCAACATTAATCTGGCCCACAGTTCTCCAATATACTTGGTTGTAGGAGGCACAGTCCCTTTGGTGGCCCTTCACATGTTTTGAAAACTGCAAATTTTACAAGCATCAACATTAAATGTCGTCTTGCCTCTTGCTACACATGCACATACACACATGCATACACACACACTCAACACATGTATTTCTACAAATCTAGATGTGAAATTTATAAAACATGTAATTTTGGGGCACTTTTTCCAGAAGAAGTTGGGGTCCAGGCACCCTTCCTATGAATCTGCATGGACTTATGGTTACTCCAATCACAATACCAACATGGTTTTTTTATAGGGCACCCCCGATATTGAACAGGTTGCCTGGCTGTGGTCCTCACCCACGCGCTTACAAGGGACTTATTAATACTCCACTACAGGCACACACAAAAGGTTAATAAAAGGTTTATTTACAAGGGAAAAGGAAATAAGGAAAATGTACAACTCAGGGAGAAAATAGGGAAATAAAGTCTTTAATGCGTCCTACCCGATCCGCCCACCTGGAAACCCGAAAAAGCACTCTCTGAGCTGGCTGGACGCTGCGAGCTGGCGGGGAGCCAAAATGGGGGACCACCTCCAAAGCCCACGTGTCTGGCTTTATACCAACCCGGCTGCTTAACCCCACCCTCAGGTCCCAGCCACCTTCCCTTTGGTGGGGATGGGATTTGGTGTTCCCAGTGTCTTTGGCTTTGGCCTGGGGTGGGGGTGGAGCCCACAAAGCCTGTATGGAATTAGCTTTAGGACACCCTTTTCCCCCTAACAGTTTGAGCATCAGCGGTGCTAAGTGATTTCCTAAACTAGAACATGCTAAAGAGGTTATAGGTAGTACTTCAGTCAACTCTCCCAGTAGCTCCCAGACTTTCAAGATGCCAGACACGGGAGTGAAGTCATCCTAGAGCTCCCAAAGGACTGCATTAGCATCTGAGCACCCCCTAACAACCAGATCTAACTCCACAGAGAAGACTCATTCCCAGCCTGGACTCCTGACCCAGGGTGAATTCCTGAAAAATACAATAGTTGCTATTTTCAGCCACTAAGTTCACACAACAGCTGGCACATGAGATCAACTGTGCGGAAGTTCCTTGTCTTCACAAGCCTGTGAGTGAGAAGATCGTGTTAATCCACTTCACAGAGAGAAGTTTCCAAGGTCTCCCTTCACTACCTTTTCAGAACACTGACTCTCATTGAGATCTTCACAAATATTTCTAAAACCCAGAGGAAATCTAGTCCTTTAGACCTCCAAGAATACAAACTCTAAGTTCTGCATAGCCATCTAGATTGCTCTCACCACACCATGCAAGGATGATGCCCATTGTGGTTCATCCTCAATTTGTTGAGATCTTTTGGAAAAAGTTTGCACTTGTAATTGCTTTTCTTTTGGCCTAGATTCTGCTCTGAGTCCCTAGGAGGGTTAGATGGGGAAAAAATTCTCTTTGGTAGAACACCTGCACCCCTATGTTTATAGCAGCACTATTTACAATAGCTAAGCTTTGGAAACAGCCCAAATGCCCAAAATTAGATGACTGGATCAAGAAGATGTGGTACATATATACCATGGAATATTACTCAGCATTCAAAAAAGATAAACACATGCAATTTGCAGCAACATGGATGGCACTGGAAGGGATCATGCTCAGCGAAATAAGCCAAAAAGAAAAAGAAAAATACCAGATGGTCTCACTCATAGCAGGAATCTAGAAAACTTAAATAAGGGACCAGGAAAATGAGTAACTATAAGAAAATGAAAATCAAAATCAATAAAAAACTATGAACCAGAGACACTTTTTGGGGGGTGGGGGGCGGGAGGGGAGGGACTGGGGTCAGAATTGGGGGGGTTGCAATTGTATGGGGAATATAAAAATAAAATTTATGATTTAAAAAAAAATTCTCTTTGTTTTATTTAGAAGTATCTTTCCTTCCTCCCCACATCTCACTAAACTTTAGGATTAGGTTTTTTTTTTTTTTTATTGTAATCTTAAGCCTGGTTTTGTTTGTTCTTTTTTTTTTTAAATAACCATTTTTTTTAAAGATTTATTTATTCATGCATACAAGAGCAGGGGTACAGGCCAGATGCATGGGAGGGTGAGAGGATTCACCAAAGACAGAGTGGGGAACAGAACAAGCAGACTGACTGAAATACACTGCTGAGGGGAGCAGCGGGCAAGACAGGAGAGGTCTGCCGTGCCCTGTGGGATTCTCGCCGGCTGGTCGGGATTGAACTGGTGCTGCAGAGGCTGTGGATAGCTTCACAGCACTGCGCTCAACAGCCTGCGCCACCAGGGGAGGCCATGGTTTTGTTTGTTCTTGTTGAAATATCCTGGCCAGCGAGTTTGTCTCATTGTTCATTAGATGTGGTGGAAATCAAAAGAGACTCCCTGATGCCACGTTCCACATCTATGTAACATTTTCTATTAACATTTTCTTGTTCATTTATTACATGGAAGGGTGTACAACACTCCCTGTTCTGAAATTTGGGCCCTACATGCAATTATTTTATATACAATGCTACAAGTCCATTTCGTAAAAACCATGGATGTTAAATATACTGCAGCTTTAAAATGTTAATTTTAGAATAATCTGACATTCTAGAACCTCCAGGCATTTTTCCTATGTTGCATTCCAATCCTAAAATACCTGGAGGGCATAATCAAATATTCCAAAAATCTTCTGCAGAGTCACTGTATAACTGAGTGTAGTAGAACTAAAGACATGTTACATAAAAATTTAGTGTTAATAGGAAAGAAATGGTTCTTACTATAATTATCTGTCATAAGCAACTCATTGTAAAAAAAAAGAAGGTCATGAGGAAATCTGATTCCCTTTGGCTTTTACCATGAATCGAACTCATAAAATCGAGTATGAATGTGCCTAATTCAGGCAGTTGATGCGTACACTGGCGTGGAGACGGGGTCCAATAAATAATGTGCAAATTCCCAGCAGTATGCTGGTTACTTTTGGTGCTACACATAAATATCTTACATTTTAATAACCATGTATTTGTATCAATGTGTATTAAGAAAATAAGCAGCTAGTCCATCAAATCTACCATTAGACATTTTGAGGGAAATAGCTAAGAAATCACCAGATGTCTCCCCATTTCTCTCTCTCCTTCTCTCCTCTTCTCTTGTCTTCCTTAATCTCTCCTCTTATTCCATCATCCCAACCCCCCAAAAAAGGCCTACTCAGCTTTAGCTTTCCCTAATGTCCCAGGCCACAGCCACTGCTTATTTATTGAACAATTTAGTTTTCAGCTTCTGATTTGCATCTGAATAGACATCTAGCAGCTCAGTAAACAAAGGATCCCCCATAGGAGGCATCCTTCTTGGGGGAGAAAAAAAAGCAGTAAACCAAACAGTTTTTGTTGTCACAAATGTGTATTTTAAAGTCCTTATCTCAGGGAGTTGAAAAATCTACCTACCTGTAAAATGAAAGAAGACCAAAAGATTCAACAATGGTTTTTCTAGGCATTTTACTATGATATAAGAAAATTGAATAAAGAAATGTGAAGTGTATCAGACGGTAAAGAAAATGAACAAAAGAGAATTGTTGAGGTAATGACAAGCTGAGGGCTGTCTCTTACAAAATGTGTAGACCTATGTTCAAATCATCTTTCTGCACTGTTTCCTCCATTGTAAAGTGAGATGATTCATATTTACTTTGAAGCTTTAATGGGAAAATTAAATAAAATAACATAGGCCCTTGCAGTCTGAGTAAAAAATGGTGAGTAGCTTAAAAACATTAAGCAAGAGTTCAGAAGGTACATGGAATTAAGTGCCAAATCTTGAAGGTGGCAGAGGAATTAGTGAGCTTGTGAGATGGGAGAATTATCCACAACACTATAAGAATCAAGATTCCCTTTTGTAACAAATACTTGTATTTCTCCCTTTTCTATTTAGAACTGAAAAATCATCATAATAAAAGTTACCTATCATTATTTCTAGAAAATGATAGCATATATGAATAACAGTAATATCATGGGGGAAAATTAGAAGTCATCTCTGATAGAATAATGTGCATTTCAGCATGCAAGTCAGGTAGGACTGGTTTCACAGAAGAAATAATGAACCAGGTGGAGAACAGAACTAATGTGCAGAATCACTGGGAAAGCAACAGCTTCCAGTCTGTACAGGCAGACATGCTGCCATCCTCACAAGATTTTTCTGGTGAAATTTTGAATGAGATGTTCAGTCTTCCCTCACTGCACTGTAGTGTTATTGGAAATTAAATGGGAATTTAAAGCCTTCCCAAAACATTATGTGTTTAGTTCTAAGTTCAGGTAATTAGAAACCAGCGTTTTACTTCCTGGAAAACCTGACGGGGTATTAAGTCATGCTGTGTGTAATGCCATATTGTTAACCACGGGTACTGTGGTGTGTAGCAGAGCCCTAAACTCCTTGAACTTACATAACTGTAACTTCACACCCAGTAAACAATTCTCCATTTCTGTCCCCTCACCCCCAGAAACTAACCATTCTAATCTCTGCTTCTTGGAGTTTGACTATTTCAGTTACTTCCTGTAAGTGGATTCATGCCATCTTGGTCATTCTGTGGCTGGCTTATTTCACAGAGCACAGATCTCGTGCTAAGAGTTCTTATCACAAAACAGATCTCCTGTTAAGAGTTCTTACCACCAGCAAACAAACAGCCAACAAAAGAAAACAGGGAAATTTTGGGAGATGATGACAAAATAGTGTCTTGATTATGGTTATGGTATCGTAGGTGTATGCATATGTCCAAACTTATTATGTTTGTGTGTTTGTGTGTGTACAGATACACACATACATATATAATATCTCATGTTACACACATACATACATAATATCTTATGTGTGCAGCTGCATTTTTTTTATATTAAGTAGATCTTAATACAGCTTGAAAAAAGAAAAAGAAAATCATGCCAGACATTGGACAATTCTTCAACTGCAAAGTCATTCTGTGTATTACAGTGTATTTAGCACCCTGACTTCTGCCTTTTACCCCAGAGATTAATCATTTAAGAGTAAGCATCTGGGAGTCAGAATGAGAGGATGTTTATGTATCCTGGATTCTTTATTACTAGTTTACAATATTAAGCAAATGAATTAAATTCTAATCTACTTAATATGAATATAATCAGGTATTATAAGTTGAATTTTACCCCACCCCCAAAGAAAAGAGTCCAAAATTCTCAGTACCTCAGAATGTGTCCTATTTAAAGTTAGCCTTTACAAAGGTAATTAAGCTAAAATGACAGTAGGCACTAATCCAAGATAACTGATACCCTTATAAGAGGAGAAATTTGGAAAAGCAAACTCATGAAGGAGGAATTTTATGATAAGATAAAGGCAGACATCAGGGTGATGCTTCTACAAGGTAAGGAATAGTGAAGAGTTAGCAAGCCAGTGGAAGTTAGGAGAGATGCTCGAAATAAATTTGTCTTCATGGCTCTCAGAAGAAACCAACCCAATGGACCCCTTTATCTCAAACTTCTAGTTTCCAGAACAGTAAGACACTAAATTTCTGTTGTTTAAGTCACTCAGATTATGGTACTTTGTTATAATAGCCCTTGCAAACTAATACATCACAACAGCACTTTGCAAAATTAACTGTCATTTTAATTTTCTTCTAAAATTTTTGTTCTCTTGTAACATTTCTTTCTTCTGTATCCATTTAATATGAAAAGTGGCTGGAAAGATAAGCTTTCCAGGAGCATGTATGCTAGGATAACATATAAAGTTGGAGCTCATGGTACATTCTTGATGGTCTTTTATCTTTCTACCATTAAAATTTAGCCAAGAAACTAGGCTCTGGCAGAAGGAAAATGTGACATGACAAGTCAGTTTGTTCATGCTCAGCTTGAGGGTTTCTGAGAAATACTATGGGAGGCCAGAGATAATCTCCCTGCTATGAAATTCACAGCTTCGAAATAGGAAGAAGCTGTGTTGGATAGTTTTCTGGAAACACTAAAAACAAAGGAATTTTTTCTTCTCTGTTTGGAACTATCTTTGAGAGAAATTGCTTGTCAGGCTACTTCTTTATTAATGTGAAGGTGCACACCTACTTTTGAGGAAATTTGATAGTATAAAAAACACTATATTCTATTTTCTGAGAGATAAAGATTTCTTTGCTTCTTATATAAAAACTGGGTTTGTTCCCTTAAGGTAGTTATTATCCTACCAAGGTAAGAAATGCAGAGGGTAGAAAATGAGTAAGTGAAAACCTTGATTAATAGTGTGATTAAGGGCCTCCCCGGTGGCACAGCAGTTGAGTGCTGGGTTGCAAAGCTGCCTGCAGCCTCTGCAGGCCGGTTCGATCTCTGGCTGCTCCCCGGCCACCAGAGGAGGGTCCCACATGGTGCGCAGACCTCTCCTGCCGCCCGCTGCTCCCCTCAGCAGTGTACTTCAGTCCTTCTGCCTGCTCTGCTCCCCGCTCTGGTTCTGGTGAATTCTCTCACCCTCCCGCGCTTCTGACTGTACCCAGTGCTTGTATAAATAAATAAATAAAAATAAATTTTAAAAAAAGTGTGATTAAAAGAAATTTTTGAATAACAAAAAAATAAACATTTAGAAAGACTTTTTAGTAATGGCAGCTAGAACCTTAAGTCCATAAGTGTAGGAAAATTTTCTGATATTATAGAAGTCAATGAAAATGGACCTTATTTAAATTTGACATGACAATGGAAAAAAAAATGACAGAGAAGATAAGAGAAAATTTATCAGGGCAACATAGTATAAAAATGACACAAAATATTCCATAAAACACATATATGCCAATATTTCAAAACTAATAAAAAGTAACTTAAAAGAGGTTACAAACTCTAAAAATTCTGAAAGGATACATTGATTAAGAAAGACTCAAAAAATGTGACTAGTTGTTACAGGATGAATTATATCCCCTCAAAATTCATATGTTGAGCTCAGAATGTGACTGTTATCTCAGCTCAGAATGTGGCTGCAAATAGGAGATCATTAATGTAAAATTAAGCCATAAGGATGAGCCCTAATCTAATATGACTGCTGTCTTTATAAGAATTGTTGTTTAGGACAAAGATTCACAGAAGAAAAATCACACAGATGCAGGGAGAAAAGATTGCCATCTACAAGCCAAGAAGGGAGGTCTCAGAAGAAACCAATTCTGGGCCTCCCTGGTGGTGCAAGTGGTTAAGACGCAACATATGAAGCTATCCACAGTTTCTGCAGCACAAGTTCGATCCCCGGCCGGCCAGGGAGCTACCCACATGGCACAGCAGACCTCTCCTGACTCGGCCGCTGCTCCCCTCAGCAGTATATTTCAGTCAGTCTGCCTGTTCTGTTCCCCACTCTGTCTCTGGTGAATCCTCTCCTCCCCCATCCCCACCTCTGGTATGCAAAAATAAATAAATCTTAAAAAAAAAAAAAGAGAGCCATTCTGCTAACACCTGATTTCCAGAATTGTGCTTCTAATCTTCAGAATTGTGAGAAAATAAATTTCTGTTGTTTAAGTCACCCAGTCTGTAGTATTTTTGTTATGACAGTCCTAACAACCAATATACTTGACAAAAAATTGAGCTCAGGAGAAAATATCAATGAAAGATAAAGAGTTAAAGACTTAAAGATAAGAAACAATGGGTTCAAGAAATTCTTTTTGGTGTTGACTCCACCTCATGTTCTCTATTTTCTGCTTACCTGGCTCCCTCCCAAGTCTCCATCCTCTGGGCTTCCCACTTAGACCTTTCTCAGTGATGCCATATTTGGCTATTTTGAGGAAGCTTACAAAGAAGTACACTCAAATAGATTTGGAGTGACCTGTCCAAGGAGCCTCTATTAAGAAAGACAAGTCTGCAGTCAGTGGATATTTCAGACAAAGGATGTCCCTTTTCTCTTTGCCCCACCAGATGGTCATTTTATCACTCCCTCCAGTCTGCATTCTCAGTGACAGCCTCCATTTTCTTTTAGCTCAGGCTCTTTTCAATGATTAAGCATAATGTGATAGTGCTGAAATCCATTTATTTAATCATATTTGCTACATTGGTCTTTATCTGTTTACCTTGGGAATTACCCAACGGTCTGATCCTAGGACCAAAGAATTGGGGTATCCTCTCCTCCCTGCACGGTGCTCTACTTCTTGACAACTTTGAATCTCAAATTTACGTGATCAAGGAATATTTACAAGGACAAATAACTTATAAAAGGGGACAACATTAATGTGTTCAGGAGCTTATTTCTCTTCCTGACAATGACGCCAATGAGAGTGAGTTATAGAGGCCAGGGATAGGGTTAATCGTCTACATTGTATAGGACAGTCTCCCCCAACACTGAATTACTCACCTGAGATGTCAATAGTGCTAGTGCCAAGGTTGAGAAACTCCGAGTTAGAGTACAATTTAATGTACCGTAACAAAAAGACCTTAAAATAGAGTGACTCAAACAAGACAGATATGTATTTGTCTTTTTTGGCGTGAGGAAGGTGGGTCTGTAAGGACACCCAGGTTCCTTCCAGAGTGTTGCTCTGTGTTCCTTTACAGCATTGTCCTGATCAAATGATTAAAGCTGGCTTTCCAGCTTAGCCTGCACATTGTGATGCAGATGTCTTACTTTGCTAGGAGTGTCATTACAAGATACACAGGCCAGGTGGCTGAAACAGCAGAGATGTATTTTTTTCATTTTTTTTAATTTGTATATTCCCCATACAATTGCAATCCCCTGATTTTGACCCCAATCCCTCCAGCAGCAGAGGTGTATTTTCTTATAATTCTGGAGACTGGAATTCTGAGATCAAGACACTAGCAGGGTTGGTTTCTCTCCTTGACTGACAGGTGGCTGCCTTCCTATTGTGTTTTCACATCACCTGTGTGTGTGTATCCCAGGGGTCTGTTCCCCTTCTTATAAGGACACTCATATTAGATACAGGTCCCATTATTGCAACCTCACTGAACCTTAGTGAAGTCTTAAAAGATCCTGTTTCCAAATAGAGTCACACTGGGGGTTAGGGCTTTAATCTATGAATTCTGATGAGGCACAATTCAGTTTATAACACCATGAGAAGGAAAAAAAGAGAAACTAAGGGAAAAACATTTGAATTTTTTAAAGATCTTCTCTAAGTCATATAAACTATTCTCTCTTACATAGCATTGAGACAAAACTTAGTCATGTGCCCAACCATACTATCGGGTTGTCAGAATATTCAAGACAAATTTTTACTTGAAAAACATAGAAAAAAATATTTCATGACTTTCCCACAACCCAATACAAAGAAGGCAAATACATTCTCTAGTTTAGCAGCCATGTGCCCAACTAAAACTCTGGGGGTTATGTTACTGATTTTTTTTTTTTTATGTTACTGAATTATTAATGAAAGAGATAGAGTGGAAGAAACTGGAAAGTGATGAGTGATCTAATTTTTGATTAGCATTTTTCCAATATAAAGACTCTTGGATTCACTCCAACTACAGGGCCCATGGGATAATGGTATCTATTTCCACTAAGAACCCTAGCACTATAGAGACCACACCCATTCCTAGATCCCACTTCATTTAGGGGGGAGTTGCAAAACTGCAGCAACCACAAAAAGAAAAAAAAGAACTAAAACACTTAGCACTTCCCCAGTGACAGTTTTGGGTCTAGGTAAATTTATTCCCACTCTGAGACACCAGGTGTTTCTCAGTTTGTCTTTAGAATTTAAAAGATTAGTAAAAGTCTCTGCATCTAGGGAGCTGGAAGAGAAAATGCCTTCGTTGATGTCCTTCAAATTAACTTCCCTTTCCACCAGAAAACACTCAATCTCTGTTCTTAGTGACATAAAATTCAGGAAACTAGCCCTCGATAAAAATTGACCTGTTAACATATTAACAATTATCACATCTAATATGTATATTAGGAATGACCATAACATAATAGTAAAACAATTTAGCATATCTTAATTCAGTTAATATATTGACATTGAATAGTTATAATGCTAATGATAAATTTTCAGGAAGTTTATATTGCTAATGTCTATGGCTAGACTATCATCTAAGTCATTTGTGGAACTTCTAAAACAGACTGTCTTTATGTGAAATAACATTAAGCCTTAATGGGAGTTATGGAGCAATTACTGAGTTGAAAGAAGGTGACCTTCCAAGACTGTCCAATGAGTGGCGATCAAGAAAAGTCAACTCACCGTTCTTCTTGTAGAACATAATTTCTCCCTTGAATTCTGTTTTTTCCTCCAATGACTTTTCTATTTGAAGCATCAGTTGCTCATTGGTTTCGACCCCAAATAAGAATTTGCAGCTGCAACTCTTCTGCATGACTTCAGTTCGGGCAAATCCAGCAAGCTCACAGAAGCCATCAGAACAGTAGACTATGGGGAAACCCTTAGCCACCTGGGCATTTGCGAGGATGAAGTTGCTGTCTGTAGAACAAAAGGAAGACACTCAGCAGCTAGGCAGGCTTAAGAAATTCTTTTTTAATGTCATCATTTCATTAACAAAGTATGACCATTTGTGTTTAAGCTAACAATGCCTAAAATGCATGCACTGCTGTGCTAAGATAGGAAGGAAACACTGTATATAAAATGCAATTGATCAGCAGAAGCACTTAATAAGTGCTGACATCAGCTTGCATTGCATAGAAGCTCATGGTAGACGGATCATGGTATTTACTGACTTGTTCTGAAGCACATACCATCTACTTAGCAGTAAGGTATTGTGTTTAGGGGCATGGCTTCCGGGTCAGATCTTGAATCTGCAGCTCAATGTATAAGTGAACTTGAGGAAGTCACTCACACACTCTAAACCACAGTTGCCTTAGACTTGATTTCCCCCAAAGCAAACCCCGAGACAAGGATTTGAGTATACAAGTAGTTTCTTTAGAAGATGATCCAGGAAGTAATCAGGTGGGTAACAGAGAGGGAAGGGATGAAAAAGGCAATAAACGGTGCAATAAAAGGTGATTCACTGCTATGGGCAACAGGCTCAATCACACAGAGATGCTAGAAATTACTGTGTAAAACACAACTCAAAATTTTACCACTGAGGGGAAAAAGTCAATTTCTTTATTCATCAACATCCATCTTGTTTGTTTGAAAAATACAAATACATAAAAAATATATACATATATAAATGTTCATACCAAAATATGAAATGTTTGTATATACCTAACATGCAGTGGAACAACCGGTAAATGTTGAAGTCTTTAGAGAAAGCAACTTTGAGCAAAGTGGGGTTGAATTAATTATCCCAAACTCATATTTATAAGTATCCCATGCTTTGCTGAAAAATTTATCTACTGTGTACTGTATATTAAGTTTTACTGCATATTAAGTTCTAGTTTTACTGTATATTAAGTTTTAAAAGGTTAAATACCCAAGCATATATATGGAAAATGATATACCCATGATGGCTTTGTTTTACATAAATTTATATATAGTTTTACTGTATATTAAGTTCTAGTTGCAGAGATAAAAAGTTTATTAGGTACAGTCATTGCCCTGAAAGGTTAGTCTTGAGGTATGGGAATTCCCAGCTAAGTCCAGAGAGGGGTGTCCTGCCTTGGGTGTGTGATCTTAGCTTCACCCAACTCCTCTCTAATAAGAGCCTCCTTTTCTTTCTATTCTAAAACCTCAGCTGAGAGATTGCTTAGAACATGGAAATGCATAGCTTTGGCAAAGTACTCAAACATCCTGAAAGGGCTTTTAATGTGCATTCAGAAGTCATTTTGTCAGTCAACTGTTGACATGTTTATTGACTTTTTACTATATGCCAGATGACATGGCTCTACCATATGTGAGTTCTAGGGTGAGGTGACAGGACGTGTTGAAAGATGAATAAGGTAGAGTCTGTAGCTCTAGAACATTACAATTTAATTAAAGAAATGTATGAATATCAATGACACTAAAACAGTCTGTAAGTATCCAATCAACTGCACACAAATAGCAAGTATGACCAGAGATGACAGATTAAAGATCCTAGACTTTGAAAAAGGTTAGCTAGGATCAAGACAAAAATAGTTGGAGATGATTTATCAAAAGGAGATGTATGGAGTGAGCAGTCTCAGTAGAGAAATGAAGAAACAGGAATTGGAGACAAAGAATAAACATAACTTTTGTTCTCATGTCCAATTTTCCCATTATTTCAATAGCAATAACTGTTTTTCCTTTGATAGTATCAAACTAGTATACACTTTCTCATCTTCTACTTTTGGACCCTTGTAGGGTTAATATCTTAGAGTTGTGTCTTGCATGTGGCATGTACTTAAAATTTTTAAAAATACAATCTATCCATTAATCACTTGAAATTAATGTTTACTTTTATTATTATTGTCATATTACACTTTTTTAAGCCAATTTAATTTGTGTTTTCTCTTCACCATATCTTGTTATTTTACATTTTCCATGAAAAAATAGGAAACACAAGATACCTAAAAAGGTTTCATAACAATATTTAAAAACAATAATAAATAAACATGGTCAGTCATTCAGTAAAAACCTCTGTGTGCCCCATAGAGCTTGGATACCATTCCTTCCCCCAAGAAGAAAGCCATAATTTGAATTTTTATATCAATCACTCCCATTTATATATATATATATATATTTACCACTTAAATATATTTAAGCAACATATTGCCTACTTTTTCTGATTTTAAGGAATATATTATGGTATATCATTCTGTGTATTTCTTAGTGACTTGTTTCTTTTATTTATTTTCATAGCATCTTTAGAATTACTTATGGGCGCACACACACACACAAAAAGACCAGTCCTTCACAGTTACAATAAGCCTCTGAAAAAAACTGCAAATTGTCTGATCGGTGTTTCAATTAAGGATTATAGTGTGTTTGGGGTGGATAATTCGTCCTGCAAATACGCTGCAAAAACAAAGCAAAAACCACAAAGTCATGTATTTGGCCTTTTCTGTTTATATTTAGCACTTGTCCTCAATATGTAATTGCATTTCAAGTCCAAAGAGACCTTCGTGACAGTGGTGCCTCATAAAGCTTAGTGTACCAGCTACATGAATAGTCAGTCCTTCTATTTGGGAAAAAGAAGCTCCTCTTACCTGGCTATCTACTTGAAAACATATGCTTTTCTAAATACCATTTCTGGAATCTCCAAAGAAGAAACATGACATTTACTTTAGAATTATGTAAAACAAAGCCATCATGGGTATATCACTTTCCATATATATGCTTGGGTATTTAACCTTTTAAGGAATCAATTATGCATATGCGCTATGCATCTAAATGCCACACAGCTTTTCCCTGCCTGTTTCTAGGTCATCCTTTTGTGTAAATTCAGTTTTGAAGTGCCAGTAAACAGTGGGAACTAAATATGTTTACATATTAGGCAGTAGATTATTTTTCTAAATGTTCCCTTAGCAAAAGGCTCTCCTGGGTCAGGAGAGGGAATCTCAGGCTTGGTAGAGACCTGGGTCACTTGGTCTCACTTTCTGGTATAAAGCATTACTCTCCATCCACATGGAGATATTCTATTCCTTGTTGACTTCCCAGGTAGGAAGGGAGTAGGATTAGGAATGGAAAGGCCTAGGGAAAGAGTAGAGGGCAAAGATTGTCCACTATTAATTCTCATTCTTGTACCTTCCATACTTTTCAGATGAGAACATTGAGTCCTGGAGAACTTTAGTTTTCTGTGGAAGGGCCAAATCAAAATCTGATCTATCTGACAATTTTTTTTTTTTTTACCTTCTGAAGAAACGAGTAAATTCTAGAAAAATAGTTTTACTTCTTCCAATCTACCAAGAGCCCAAAGCCACAGATTTTTCTCTGTAGATATCACGTATTAAAATTCATTGATGATATCTCCTAAACTAGGCTGGCTCTCTCCGCAACCTCTATGTTACTCCCTCATTTCCAGAGAGTCAATATTTAAAAAACATGAGGCAACATTCTTGGTTCCAAAATATTTTACATAAGCCTATTTGAGAGTCTCCCAGGAAGAAAAGAAATACAGCTGCTACTCAAATGAGCTGGTCTCTGATGTCCTCATTCCCTTTTAATGTATATCACACTAATTCTAAAAGTTTCCCACTGAAATATTCATCTATTGGTCAAAGCCAATAAATGTGTGTTCCAAGGGGCCTAGAGGCATAGAACTTAGATATTGTTTTGAAATTTCATGTTGAGCTTAAAAAATGCATCAGAATTTTGCATCCTCCTGTGCTGTATATTCATGCTTATTTGAGTGTTTCTTGATTTATATTTAATGTAGGCCTGCCAAATTTTTAAACCAATTGAAACTTTAGGAAGCCATGTTGTTTGTTATCTATGCATCTGTGCATACTGTTTGAAATACCTTTACATAACCTAGGTTTGAGTCTCACATTATAAGATAGAATAGCGTGTGCTCAATAGGATTAGGAAGACGCAAGACACTGTTTCCCAATGGCCTGAAATACCTCGTCAACCAACTCAGTCTAAGAACATTCCACAGGGCAGATCCCTATGGAAAGCAAAAGAGTCTTTGCTAAGCACAAAGTAGGCCTCAGAGAAATCTGTACCTCTTTGTTTCTTTCTGCCAATAACACACAAAATTGAGACCTTGATGGTCCAAATCTTTACTTGAAAAGTGTCTCTGATATTAAGTTCTCTTTTTATACCAAATCTTGTGTTATGTTAGCAAGTCCTCATATGAGACAAAGTAGATGGACAAATTCAAACCCGCCAGTCCCCATTTTCTTGCACAAGAACTTTTAATCTTCTTTCAGGAGTTGCCCCCATTCTTTTTGAATTACATTTACACACAGACCCAACAAAGACAGCGTTTGTACCCTTTGAGTTATTGATCATGGTCCTCTCTGGAGACTACTTTATGCAGGCAGATAGAATATGACTGTCTAGAACTTTAAAATATTTAAATAATCTTAGCACTTTATATTGATTTCAGGGAATTTAATTGCATCATTTCCAAGTATGATGGCATTTTTATTAGATTAATGGCACTGGCTGCAAACTAAAGTACGCCCTCTGCCAAAACTTAGGAGGTTAGTTGGTTGGAGGACTTTTCTGAACCTTGTAAAGCAAAGCAGACAAAAAATAAGCAAAGAGGGATTCTGACAGCCCTTGCAATATACATAACACCTAGCGGCATTTGAATTGTGGTATTGCTACTGTCACCATGCATTTATAGTTTGAGTTTTAAAATAAGTGTATAAAATGATCACTTTACACAAAGACTAGAAAACTTTGCAACAAAGCAATGCTCAAAGCTGGAACTCTGATGTAAATATCTCTGCATTTGCATATCTACTCCTGCATTTTCATACTTATAATACCTATCCCCTCCTACCCCTTTCCTTCAAATCAAATACGAAATCTAGAAAGCTTCCTGGGGAGGTCAAACTTTCTTCCTGCTTTTGCAAAGAGCAAGGATGAAGAAAGCTCAGTGTTCACTCTGCTTTTCATCACTATCCTTTCCCCCTTAATATACATACCTAAATGATATTAAAATCCCAATTCCCCCCAAGCCAGAGGAAGGATAAGGGAGAGATTCAAGTGGAAAGTGACAGGGTAGGCTTTGTGCCTCGGCCATTCAGGAGCTGGATTTTCTGGCACCATTCACATTTAGTGCAATTTTATTCTCTTAAGTAAATGTAAATTACCAAATACATAGCTATTGTGGCTTAAATTTTACATCTTTGTAAAACTTTTCTTAGTTTACTTAAAGACAAAGCAAAACTACATGACAATATTTTTGTTCTGAGGAACACTGTTTTGTTGGGATTTTATTTGGTCTATTGAAAGGCAGATTTAATGGAAAGCAAATGAGACCAGCAGAATTCTATGAATCCCCAGATTTCCAAATATTTAATTTTACTTTACCCCTGATTCTTCTCCAGCACAACCTAGAGTTTGCCTACAATTATGCTTAATTCAAAGAATATTTCCTTTTAATTTCAAATAGAGAATAGGCTTTTTACTGCAAATATACATGCATATTTGGGGGAAAAGAAAAGAAATTTCAGCCACATTTTAGTCATCTTATTTTTTAAAATACTTATAGAGCTTTTAAATTTGAATTTTTGAAGACTCTATATGGTGTGTGTATGTGTACGTATGTATATGTACAAATTACTGTGCTCTAGAGTGGACTGACCTTTCTCCATTCAAGGTTTGTTTATTCTGTGGAATATAAAGTAATGCAAATGTTTTTCATAATTTGGTAGCTTTTTCCAGAACCACATCTGTCCACTGCATGGTCTTCTCTGCTTCACAGTACTCAGATTAGATTGAAGAGGAAAAAGTGGTTTCACAAGAGATAACGGTAAGATAAACAGCAGGAAACACAAGAGAAACTAATTTGATGGTTACAGATGTTCGACAGCTATAATATTAGTGTTTTTATTTCAGTGTCTTCATAATAATGCAGTGAGAATGCAAAGCTTAATTAAGGTGATATCTGCTAAAGGCAGGTATCTGGGAATTGGTAAAAGAGGTGGAGGTAAGATGATACAAATAATTGAGAAACAAACCAACATAGGGGTAAACTGACTACATTCTGAAACCAAGCTGAGTAAGGAGGTGGCAGTCAAAAACACTCGACAGGCAGAAATAAAGCAGATAATAAAATAGATGCTGTTGGGTCCTCCCTGGTGGCGCAAGGGGTTAAGTCACAGCACAAAGAAGCTATCAGCAGCCACTGCAGCATGAGTTCGACCCTTGACCTGGGTGGTGACCCACATGGTGCAGCAAACCTCTCCTGTCTCACCCTCTGCTCCCCTCAGCAGTATGTTTCAGTAGATCTGCCTGCTGTGCTTCCCACTCTGTCTCTGGTGAATCCTCTCACTCCTGCACTTCTGGCCTGTACCTCAGTTCTGTTATGCATAAATAAATAAATCTTTAAAAAAATAAAATAGATGCTGTTTATTGGACAGTTGTGCTAAGCCAGACACTCAAGTTCAGATCTTGTGGTTTAAATTTCTGTCCTTCACAATAGCATCTTATAGTAAATGCCCTTAAAGGAGGATGATGAGACCTTGGCTCAGGAAGGCTGAATAACCTAGCAACATACACAGCAAGTTAAACTGTCCTCAGAGCTACAATATTCTTGACATGGAGGGAAAGAGAGTGGCACAGTGAGGAGCAGAGTAAGGGCCCCGTGTCACCAAGTCCAATGTTTATTTAAGTGAAGCCCTTGTTCACCACATCCATTAGAATCTCCTAGGTCATTTATTAAAGTTACCATTTATCAAGCCTCATTCCAGATCTGTTAAATTAGCATCTCCAAGTTATGGAGGGAAATGTGCCTACATCTCCATTTTAAGCAAAATCACCAGGTGATACATACACAAAAAATTGAGACCTTCTGCTCTAATGGAAGGAGCTTGGAGGACACATCACAGTCCCGACTTGGGAAGGGCATATCCCCATTGTAGATGAGCAATTTTTAAAGTTTGGAGAATTCTGTTCTGAATAACACCTTTGATTTTGTGATTTTCTATAATTCCTAAGGAGACTTTCAATAATTAACTTGGTTCCTAGAGCTACAGGTTCTCAAAGCTTGGGGTTGTGGTGGGGATATAAAGGTCATTATGCTCACTCTATAATCCTTTAGTCCCCCCCATGATATGCTATCTCGTGGTTTTCCAATGTCCACACTTACACCCCCAGGCTGCATCCCCCAGGCTGAGACCTCAATCTTTTATGAGCTAGTCAAAACTGTGACTGTGAAGCCTCACATACCCCTCAGATGAATTTATCATCTCCTGTCAGTCTTACTACCTAGCATAATCTTGGCAAAAAAGATCAAGTCTATCATTTCTCTGTTATGAATTCTTTAAAGGGTTTCCATTGCAATTGGAGTGTTTTCTACCATGGCCTGCAATACCCAGCCTGAGAGTTCACTTAATCCTTACCTGGTTTCTGACATTTAAGAATGTTCTTCCTGATTCTTTCCAGCCTCGATGTTTTGCCCATGACGTTCCTTCTCCTTGGGTTTCATCCTTCAGGTCTCAGATGAAATGTTTACTTGCAGAGGTCTGCTCTGACCTTCTTATCTAAATAGGCCACTGCCCATTTTCCCTGCCATTAGAGCTTATATTCTCTTTAGGACTGAGTATCATAATTTTTAATATTTCAACACATTAGTTTATGTTAATCACTCACATCCAAGCTCGCTATACACAAAAATATAAACATACACTAAAGTGTAAACTCCACAAGGAAATGGTCATTGTGTCTCATCAGCAAGCACATTGCATGTGTGTATTTTTTCTAGTTGATTATAACACACATGCACAAACATTCTTGAGTAAACAGTGTCAGTACATCTGAGTTATGTTGACTTAACACCCTAGCAGTCAACCTAACCTGCAACATAGAAAACTGGTTTTCCATGGGCAAAGTCATGTCTGTTGAAGACTGATTTTAGGTGAGCATCCTTGGGACCTAACTCTAAAGGACATGTAAGTATGTAGAGGTCATTTTCTTCTTCAGGTGAACAATGGTACACGTACCACTTATCTCAGAATTGAGTTCTGGCCTCTCAATAACGAGCTGTGTGGTCATGGTCAAGTCGCTCTTCTCTCCAGACCTGACTTGTCATGTGTGAAGTGAGCGAGTTGACTGTATGATCATCAGGATTGTTTCCAGCTCGGACACACAGTGACTCAATGAGTTATGCACACGTAGGTGTGTGTAAAGAGGACTTGAACTTAACGACTGCCAAGAACGATGCACAAACACTGAATGCAATTTTAATGTTTTATGAGTAAAAGAAAGTAAGGATAAAATGAAGGGAGGATGGGAAGAAAGACAAAAGACAGACAACAGGATAAAGAACTTGAATATCAGGATCCAGCAGAAGGAACATCTTAAAATAACATGGACTGTCTCAATCTCTAAAACTCTCCTGTGGCTTTAAGAAAGGGTTTCCATGAGATACAGCAGTAAGCACTTGGGGTCACAGCCACATTCTGTGAGCTTTTTTGACTATGACAAGTGGGTAAGCTGTCTAACTTTCCTAAACTTTAGTGTCTTCCTCTTTTAAAACAGGAAGTGATTATCCCTTCACATAAATACCTAACCTGATACCTGGCATACAAAAGCATTGCTCAATAAATCATATCTTTATTATTTACACCATTATTGCTTCAAATATTTATCTCTTTGGGACTCAGTATCCATATCAGTTAAAGACTGTACAAATTTAAAAGATGAAGTTAGTATTATGGACATTTCTCTGTAATAATAATAAAAAATACTGACAGAGAGACTTCTCCCATCTGCTGCCAGACATTATTGAGATCAAATCACCTTGAAGATCACCAACTGCTATGTAATTTTTTTTAAAGATTCATTTTATTTATACAAGAGGTGGGGTATAGGCCAGAGTCGTAGGAGGGTGAGATGATTCACCAGAGACAGAGTAGGGTGCAGAATAGGCAGACTGACTAAAAGCACTGTTGAGGGGAGCAGCGGGCGAGACAGGAGAGGTCTGCCTTGCCATGTAGGATTCTCCCTAGCCGTCCAGGAATCGAACTGGCGCTGCAGAGGCTGTTGACAGCTTCACATTGCTGCGCTCAACCCACTGAGCCACCAGGGAGGCCCAATTGCTATGTAATTTGATCACCAACTGCTATCACCAAAACCCATCCAGGGAAAATCTTCAGTTCTATACTTCATGATATAAACATATGCTATGAAATAGCATTATCCTAAACTTGGTTTTTTTTTTTTTTTTTACCTTTTTTCTGTTACACTACAATTTTAGAGACAGGGAGGTTAGATAATTCCTTTACCCTTGTGAAGACTCTCCTGCCATTGTATTCACCCACAATTGGAAGGCAAAATGTATTTGCAGAGCATGTGGTTATTAAATCACAAAAAGAGTGATTATTCTATACAAATAAGAAATTCTCAGAAAAGGCAGAAATTTCTGCAATAGCAAAGACTTGGCATAATCTCTACTTCCTGTTTTGTTTTTCCTTTTTCAATTTGTTTTATGATTGTCTAGTCTACTATTTTCTGTCTACAGATGGGAAAATTACATTGTTTCATATATTTGCAGCAATGTTTTGTTACAGAGAAGACAGAGCTTTAGGCTTGTCAAAGAAGCAGAAGCAAGACCCAGGGATGCAAGGCCCATTTAAAGAGCTCAAATATGGTGAGCTCTCTATTACTTACGTGCAGACAGGTAGGTGGCACAAAGGCACTTTAGAAAGGGGGCTACAAGGAGCAGAGAAAAGTTGGCTTAGATGACATCTCAGCACTTGAAAAAGACTAAGAAATAATCTTGGCATGTTTTTGTTGAAAGGTTTCCTTCAATCAAGGCCTGAATTCTAGAGATCTTTATTTGGAATTATAGAAATAAAATATTCCAAACCTAATTGCTCAGTTTCTCATCATAAAATTTATAGGGTATATATAAATTATACATTTATTATGAAAGTCTATGCATGTATTTACCTGGTAGTCAATATCTGATAGTCTAAAAATGGACACTTCTTTCCTAAGCAATATGATTTGGATTTTAATTGTTTTGAAATTAAATATATAAACATACACACACACACACACACACACAGAGGCCAGCAGCATTCCTGATCCTATTCTGGGTCACCCAACTTTGATCTGTCAGAGTTGATCTACTGATGCACAGATTTCCTCAGTTTTGTTGCTTGTATTTGCTCCAAGCTTAGGTTGTAAAGTCCAGATTTCATCCCCAGCATCTGTACGACCCTCATTACTTACTGATATCTGCTTGTTAAATGGTTGAAAGAAGGAATGTGCCAAGTCTACCGCACATGTGACCTCCCATCAAATAGCGACTCCTATTTATAAATAAAAACTATAGAAGAAAAACAAGTGGAAAAAAAACCTGTGCTTCTCTTCACTGCAATAACATGTATTATTTTATTTGACCATGTAATCTCATATCATTCTATAATACAGAAAAACTACAGCAATATAAGTAAAGTGACTTCCAAAGGAGAATAATAAAGTCAAGTTCAATTGAGTTTAAAAACAGGTTGACTTTTCCAACAACTTTATTGAAATGTATTTTAGCATGAAATATGGGTGGCAGGCCAAATATTGAAACCAACTGTACTATAAAAAGGCATGAATAATTTCTAGAGTTTAAATTTACTCCATTATCTTTTTTCCTTACATTTCTAATCTCCATTTAATCATATTCTATATGGACTACTTATGGATATTATGCTGTTCTAAGGCTGTAATTGGGTGAGTAGTTTTATGCATTGCCTCATCTCAAACTTACACATAGCTATGGGTATATAATGTGTATAATGTGGTTAGAGTGTTATAGCTTAACCTAGTTTTGTATGTGATATTGTGATTTATAATAATGTGTTTTATATATATATATATGTAGTCTTCCTAGTACATTTCTTAAACTTGAAATTTCCTAAACAATAAGAGCACTTCTTTTGTTATATTGCTTGTTTTTTTTTGTCCTCAAATAGCTTCAGATGCATAGATGAAGGAAGTGATAATGGTGAAAGGGGTGCCTGGTGATTCATAAGAAGCCCTGTCTAAACACATCTGAGTTTATTTTAATAAGGGAACTTAGGAAAAGGCAAAGGATGGAGGCCGGTTGCCAGTGGAGCCAACCAAGTGTTTAGAAGGTTAGAGCTTTCAGTCCACCCCTGCATCTAGGGGAGAAAAAGGTGGAGGCGGCACCATCACCGATGGCCAATGAGTTGCTCAATATTGCCTACAGAATAGAGTCTCCATGGAACTCCCACATGACCAGTTTGAAAGAGCTTCCAGGTTGGTGAATACACACAGAGGTGCTGGGAGTGTCTCACACAAGGACGAGGCAGGGAGGCTCCCATGCCCTTCCCACATACCCAGCCCTCTGCCTCTCTTCCATCTGGATCTTCCTAGTTAAGGTTTTTTTTTTTTTTTTAAATAATAAACCAGGAACCTAGTAAATCAAATGTTTTCCTGTGTTCTGTGAGTCATCTCTGATGTTTATTAGGTGAGTGGGAAGAACAGGTGATTGGTGTCTGAAGGGTGGAGGGCAGCCTGATGAACTGAAAACTTAACCTGGGTGATCTGATGTTAAATTTCTCCAGTCTTAGTTTTCCTGTTTCTCTCCCACAGAAGACTTCAACTCGTGACTCCTTGCCCCACATTCAACTAACATAGACACAGTCCAAGTAAGTATAGTCAAATCTGAGTCAAAGTGAGTTTCCCTGATTTTAATTTTGGATGTTTTCCTTAAACTAATAGTTAAAAAAAATCAGATCACTCCAACTACCATGCCCATCACTCAGAGCCCTAGGTTACCAAGAGGATTGTGAATTCCAGGTACCTGAGACAATCTGGGGGTATTAAAAATATTAATATCTACTCTTCTAAGAGAAATCCATTTGTTTGAGAATATTTATTTTTTCCAGGTAAAATAATTGTTACATAATTTTATTACTAAATATTCAGACATAAAGAGAGTAATGTGATCAACACCTAGTTATCTATTATCCAGAATCCATGCATATTAACATATTTCCATATTAATTCCTAATTTTAGAGTTACAGATGCAGCTGACATGCCTTCCTCAATGCTAACTCCTCTCATTCTTTTCCCAAAGCATACACAATCCTGCAGGAGCCATGGCGCCAACAAACCTTTCTTTCTACATTTTTTGTCATATGTTTTATGTACATAAATGACAGGAATGTTTTGTGTATTTGTGAAATTTACAAAAATTGTGTTCTTGTGCATTTCACAAAAGATCTTAGTAGTTCAAAGGGATAATGGCAATTGGTAACCAATCTTGCATCCTAGGATGCTATTTAATCCACTGATTTCCTTGAGGTTTAATTGCTGTAACAGGAGTGCCTTTTTCTAATGCTCACAAAAGCACCTATAGATTATTATAGATCATTTCTAAAGAGAATGCCTGGAGAACTGAAGCACAGGATGAACTAGGTGTGGGGGAGAAAAGTGGTGAGCTGGGTTTTCATAACACATATAAATGGCAAATCTCTGTTCAGTGATTTGCCTTGGTTTTATCATAAATCAAATATTTCAACATTAAACATCTCTCTGCTGAAATCCTAAGAGATTTTGAACCCCAGATTCTGAGTGAAGGATATAGCTGGGGAAATAAAAGTATGAGTCGGATTATCATCTTGGCAACCAGAGATGACGTATTCCAATTACATTGGGACATTTGCAATCTATTGATTGAAGTAAATAAGTCTGTTAGGTGTGTTTTGTTTGCTGATCATGAAGGAGACTTTTGTTTGACCATGATTTTTTTCTTTAAAAAACAAAAGAAAAAAAAAAACAACTTGGTAGCACTAATTCCTCTCAACTATTCTCTTGCCAAAAAATAAATTCTAACTGAGCTCCAGCAGCAAACATCTCAAATGTGTAATTCAAAGATTTTAAAAGCAATTCGGTTTGGTGACTTCTGACTCAAGCCAAGTGTCATGTATTCTCTTCTGGTGTCACGTCTCAACTCATTGCAATTAATTTGATGTATTGATTTAATATCTCGGGTGAAGATGTATTTACCTGTCAAGGGCACTGTGGAAGATGTTTCTAGGAGGAAAGGAATGTTCAAGAACCAAAAGGAGATTCTTTGATGAAATCAAAGTGAGAATGAGTAGCATTCACAGAATCAGACCCCAAACACTCATTACCTCCAGGCTCAACCTCCCAAATTACAGCTAATAATGATGCAGCATTACTTTGTTGGGTACTTTCATTCTGTAAAAGAATGCCTTGGGGCACAAAGGAAGCCACCAAGCAGCAGATAAATTCTTACAGGCTGGCCCATTAAGAGAGGGTTATTTAAACTACAGCCAAATTACAAAGAATCATTTCAACAACAGGTATCTCAGCTACCAGCAGTTCTGGAGAAAAGAGGTTATCTCTTTTTCCAATGTATAATTTACTTTACTTAAAAAAATCTTTCTGATCACATGAGAGTAAAAAATATACTAAATAAAATGTGAAATGTAAAAAATAAATCATACTTCTATTAAAGACAACCAGATCATTTTCCTTTAGTTTTATTATTATTCACTCAAAAAGTTATGTATTTTCTATAACATACCAAATAGTATGCATAATAGAGGAATACACTGAATCAAGTATACTCTCTGCTCTCAAATTATGGGTCATCTAAGGGGAACAGAGGGCCTCCCCAGTGGCGCAGTGGTTGAGCGCTGGGTTGCGAAGCCGCCCGCAGCCTCTACAGCGCCTGTTCGATCCCCGGCTGCTCCCCGGCCACCAGAGGAGGGTCCCACATGGCGCGCAGACCTCTCCTGCCGCCCGCTGCTCCCCTCAGCAGTGTACTTCACCAGCTCTGGCTCTGGTGAATCCTCTCACCCTCCCGCGCTTCTGACTGTACCCAGTGCTTGTATGTATGTATGTATAAATCAATCAATCAATAAATCTTTAAAAAAAAAAAAAGAAATATATACCAAGGGGAACAGAACAGGCAGATCCACTGAAGGACACTGCTGACGGGAGCAGCGGGCAAGACAGGAGAGGTCTGCTGCGCCATGTGGGTTGCTCCCTGGTCTGGCCGGGGATCGACTTGTGCTGCAGTGGCTGGCGATAGCTTGATAGCACTGTGTTTACCACCTGAGCCACCAGGGAGGCCCCTATTGGGCAACATTTTGAAAGAGAATCAATCATTGGTCTCACTGGATGAGCAATTCTATACTAGTTACAGCTTAAAATGATAAATGTCTTCAAATTTGTTATACAAAAAGATCCAATTTTGGATTTGAAAGGTCTGGTTTTGGCTTTGTCACTTACTAGCTGCAGGATTTGCATGCAACCATTACTCTACTTCCAAGTCTTGGTCCCCTTATCCACAAAGATTTAAGGAATAAAATCAGTTACAGCCCATAAAAGTGGATAACACACAGGAGGGCTCCTGAATATCCATTTTTTTTCCCATAGAATAAACCAATTCCCTTAGCTTCTCTCCTGGGCCTGACTAGTCAAGCCATTAATGTGTGATTTTATTCATAACTTTCCAGCTAATGTTCTACTTTTTCTCTATTTTGGAAAATAAACTGATGAATACAAATTATTGGTGACATAACATGTGACTAAACCTCCATTTTGTTTGTCCATGAAGATGAATATTTTTTCCTAATGAGTCATGGAGTTAGCGATTGTGTGAGGAGAACACTTATCACAATCCCTCACAATAAAATATAAAATCCATTTTATGCTTTCATTGAGCTACTCCTAAAGTTTCACATCTGTGCCATTCTCATCCAAAGGACCCCAGATGATTATTGTCTTCCTTTTAAAACTCTCTCATGGTACAAAATAATGTAGAAATTCTAATTGTACTCAATATGAGCTTACCATTATCTGGTAGAAATAGTATAGCCTCAGGGTTATGAATGTAGATTTTAGAGTAGGATCAACAAACTTTTAGGTTAAGAAGCCAGAGACTAAATATTTGAGGCTTTGAGGGCCATCTAGCCTCTGTCACTGATACTATTGTAGCATGAAGTCAGCCACAGAAAATGTGCAAATAAGTATTGCCAGAAAAGAGTCCTCTTCTCTTTATCCTTTTCAAACATTTTAAAATGTACCCAGTACTCTCACCCACACTTCAGGACTACTGCGAGGGCCTCGTGCCTAGTGATACTGAATGTTTCATTGATTCCCTGGTATGAAAAGGTTGTCCAAAAAGTTGGAGTTGTTATTTTATGTTCAACCTTTTCTCCTAATACTCTTAGGAAATAGGTAGTTGGCATGCCTTATATCTCTGCCCCAAACATTACGTGTGTGTGTGTATTTTCTATCAAACTCTACTTAGAACCAAACAGGCTTACACTCAAATGTAACCCAGGGTGATGGCTGGGAATTTTCACATAGAATGTTGGTTTCCAAACTAAGTGGGTCACTTCTAGGAGCACAAGTCCCCACTAAGGGACAAGAGTCACACATGATCATTTATTGCTCATCTTCCCCCAATTTTTCATGGTATAGAAGAACATGACATACTGGCTTCTTAGGGGTACGGCTCACTAATGCTATGAAGAATAACAACTTTGAGTGGGTTAGGAGAAAATGAATAAAAAAGGATCAAGGACTTGAGAGGCAAAAGAAGAAAAAGCACAGGGGGAGGGTGGTTAGTTTGTCTGGTTTTGAAGAATAGTGTTCAAATCAGAATGAGGCATCCATAGAGTGGTGCTGACTTGTGGAGAAACAATGAGAGTCCCTGTATTATGCTTGCATGAGCAACAACTTCAGGCAGAGATATGAAGGCAACCCTGGGTGTATTAGGGTACAAGAAGCCCTGTGAAGCATCCAGGTAAGACTTTTGAAGGTACTCTCTCCCCCCAAATGGAGAAGGAAACAAGGATCTCCAGAACTCCACACAGATTGTAGATCTCACAGGTGCTGCTGTTGCTTCCTGTTTCTGAAAAGTTTTGGAGAACATTTTTAGATGGTTGCTGCTCTTTCAGAGCACTACAGAGCTCCAGGAGGAATTATTCAGATTATCGTTAAGTAGTATGTGAATGGTACCTGCTAGCGCTTTGCTGAGCAAAAGCATCTCCTGCAAAGCTGGAGCATTAGCAAGTTGTCAGCTGCCATTCCTGCAGAGTAAATTTCCCCTTCTGTGTGTGTGTGCCCACGTATGTGTGTGATATGCTGGAGCAGAAACCTTCATGCTGGATAAAGCATGACGCCTCCAAAATGTGACTTGGTCTCTCTTTATCAAGCTTTATCAAGACAAGAATTAGAAAAACTACACCTTTTTTTGATGACCTTGTTCTCCACAAAATATGAAGTATATGCTTGTAATTTTTTTTTAAGATTTATTTATTTATTTATATAAGCACTGGGTACAGTCAGAAGCACGGGAGGGTGAGAGAATTCACCAGAGCCAGAGCGGGGAGCAGAGCAGGCAGGCTGACAAAATACACTGCTGAGGGGAGCAGCGGGAGCAGCAGGAGAGATCTGTTGGGCCATGTGAGACCCTCGCCGGCAGCCAGGGATGGAACCGGCGCTGCAGAGGCTGCAGGCAGCTTCACAGCCCAGCGCTCAACCACTGCGCCACCAGGGGAGGCCCTATCCTTGTAATTTTTGAGGCAAAAAGTTTCTAGGAATTCCAACTACTGTGGATCAAAACTGTCTTTGACAGGGACCAGGATGGAAACTTTTCTATACACACACACAAATTCACATAGTTATACCAAATATATGCAGACATTTAATAAAGTATAGTAGACACTGCCTCTCCCAAAGCTTTCCTGCCAGCACAGCTGATGGTTGAAGCACTGTTCATAAAATATGTATTCCTACCATAAAGTCATTAAGTATTTTTCAAGTCATGGCCTTGCAAGATAAGTATTTGATATTTAAGCTACTAGAGTATTTCAGAATAGGGGAAGGTTTGTATGGTCAAGAAGAAATTCAAGTCAAAAGGATTATTTCACACTATATATTTGCAGTCCCTGAAAATGTAGTGATTTCAGGGTATCACTTTTCATAGAAATCAAACTCATAATTAACACTGTGAACAGCCACACTTGTAAAATTACTGGTGTGGTAGACCTAGCACCCTAAATCATACACAGCCTTGTAAGCCAACAAAACCTCAATTAAAAAAAAAATCACATCGTGTAACCTAGGCAAAAAAATTGCATTATCTGGTTTTACTTAGATCAATGATATATTTGGTTAAAAATCAAAGCAAAGTGAGTCCTTAACAAAAGTCAATCTCTCTTATCCTTGTGTGAATGTATGCCTTTAAAAAGAAGGGAGATGTGCTATTCAGGTAAAATATATAATTTTCATTTCTTAAAAAAATAAATAAAATAAATCACTGGCATGTATGTACACCTGACATAACATACCAGCCCAAACACCGTATGGAAGAAATCAACACTTAAAAGCATTTTGAATACTTGATTAATTTCAGGACTTCTTCATGAATTAAGTATTGTCCAATCAGCCATGCATGAATGTGGGGGGCCAAGAATCAAAAGGATTCCCAGAACAGATGGGAAAGTCTAATCTAGAGGCTAAGGGTTACCAGCAATTGCCAAGGCCTTGTCAATAAAACCACCACAGGGCCTCCCCGGTGGCGCAGCGGTTGAGTGCTGGGTTGCGAAGCTGCCCGCAGCCTCTGCAGCGCTGGTTTGATCCCCGGCTCCTCCCCGGCTGCTCCCCGGCCACCGGAGGAGGGTCCCACATGGCGCGCAGACCTCTCCTGCCGCCCGCTGCTCCCCTCAGCAGTGTACTTCAGTCCTTCTGCCTGCTCTGCTCCCCGCTCTGGCTCTGGTGAATTCTCTCACCCTCCCATGCTTCTGACTGTACCCAGTGCCTGTATAAATAATAAATAAATAAATCTTAAAAATAAATAAATAAAACCACCACAAACCATACAGCAAGACAGTACTTTTCAAGGACAATTGTAAGAGTTTTACACATGAAGGGCAAGTTATTCTAGTGAACATGTACACCCATTTAGGAGCTAGAGAGAAAGCTACTTTTTGAAAAGCCATTTGGAGGAAAGCAAATACTTAAAAATAATGACAACTACATATTCAAGAAGCAATAAGCCTGCTGAAGACTTTGACCTTGAATAGCACAGTATAGCATGATGTGATGAAAGATTTGTAGACTAGGAGTCAGCAGACCTTTGTTTGCTTGTTGGTTTTGCCCTACCATGCTCTAGATATTCTAGGTGACCTTTGTTAAATTCCTAAACCTCTGTGTGCCCCAACTTCCTTATCTGTAAAATAATGGAGTGGATTTTTTTATGGGCGCTTCTTACGCTAAAATTCTGTATTTCCACTGAGTCTCTACAAGTCTCCCTTCATTACTTCATACTTGCATTTGATTCCAGGGAATGTCAATAAAATCCAAACCTCTCAGGTTAGCACTATTCTATATTCTGACTATAGCCTTTTGTCCACTTTTATATTGTTCTATTCCCAAAACCACATTAATATTTCATTCAAATCCTGTTTTTCCTGTTTTTCATCAGTTACCTGATTTTTTTTTTTCTTTCCTCTCCTCCAACTGGACTATCTTTTATTTTTATTTTCCAGAGTCATATATCTGCTGGAATTCTGTTTGTCTGTGATCCTATAAGATGTCAGTGCCTCAAAGTCAAGTCTAGGACTTTCTGGTAGTAGTATCTGAGGTGTTCCTAGTTACTCCTTGCCCAAAACATATCCTTGACCATGACTGGTGATTCTAAACTTGGCAAAACAACGAAGGCCTGGTTTTAATTAAATCAATGATATATTTTGTTAAAATCAAAGCAAAGCGAGTCCTTAACAAAAGTCAACTCCTTTTAGCCTTGTGGGAATGCATGTCTTTAAAAAAGGAGGGTGGAATGTTATTCAAGTTTCAACTACAGTAGGAAACTTCAGTCTGATAAACATGATTCTACAAAAAAAGTTAATAAAACTAACACAAATTAAAGGTAAAATAAAAAGGATGGAGAGGTCCTTCCCTGGTGGCGCAGCGGTTGAGCGCTGGGCTGCGAAGCTGCCCGCAGCCTCTGCAGCGCCGGTTCGATCCTCGGCCGCCGGGCGAGGGTCCCACCTGGCAAGCAGACCTCTCCTGCCACCCGCTGCTTCCCTCAGCAGTGTACTTCGTCAGTCTGCCTGTTCTACTCCCTACTCTGGCTCTGGTGAATCCTCTCACCCTCCGACACTTCTGACAGTGCTTGTATAAATAAATAAATAAATAAATAAATCTAAAAAAATAAAATAAAAAAATAAAAAGGATGGAGAATGAAATGCTATGTCAGATCATTATAAATAATTCATCTTTAGACATAGGCTGGTTAGGAGGCATAATTTTCTCAAAGCGAGCATGGTTAAAGTTAGCAAAATCTATATCATTAATGTTTCATATACTTCATAGTAACTTTTAATGACTTATATTGTCAAATGCTTCAAAAGTCTAATGACTAGAATATTTTCTAATATGGAACATAAAATCTACTCATTATTAAAATGTGTTAGAATTTATTTAAATGCTATGTCCAGGAAAAATCAGTCTCCTATTTGAGTTTGGCTACTCCCTAATTCAGTATCTCCCGTACTGAAAAAAAAAAAAAAAAAAGCTTTATTTGAAATTACTAAGAGAATAACCACTCCATGTCAATTACTCTAAACAGAAATCGTGGTGCTGTCTTTTAAGATAGGCATTTTCTACAGAGAAGCACAAATCAATAAAAGATGTGTCACTATAGGTCTTAATCTGACTTTATTAATTCCTCTGTGCATTACCAAAAATGAGTTAGATGATTGCCAATAACGTCCTTTACATCTTTTCCCACCCCTGACTATGCATACCTTTTATCTCAGAAAATATATTAAAATATTTGAGGTGAAATTAGAAGTGAAAGAACAAAACAACTTTTAAAAAGGCAGAAATTACTTTTAAATTTTTCCCAAACAGAAAGAAAACAGCAGTGGTATTTACAGGTGATCCTTTGAGGATTTGGACCAGAAGCTTAAAGTTTCACATTCCCAAATAGTAAAGTCAGATTAGGAGGTAAAGTTATGTTATAAGAATTGCTCATTCTGGCAATATGAGTTAGTAATGAATGGTGGAGACAAGCTCTTGCTGCCAGCAGTAATCTTTAAGACATCAAATGAAAAGTAATGCAGTGGAATCTAGTACCAGTTAAGCACACTTGACTTATCCAAACTTAACACACAAGCTCAGCATAAACATATAGATGAGCAAATTAATAAGCAAATAATTTAAAAGAGAATAAGGCAGTATATATATAACATAGACAGCTGAGCCACTTGATTGGAATAGTTTCTAGACAAGGTTATTTTGGGTTTTGTTTGTTTTATGATGTAAGCCCTAAACATAAAGCCACTGTTTCATCAGGGGCTCAACTCAGGATTCTATTACCTGTTGATTGCTGGGGGAAATCTGAATTGTAAAACACAACATCAGTCTGCAATAAACTTATTTCTTCGGGGACAGCAGAGGGTTATTTTGAACACATGCAAATTTCATTATATGTAGATACTAGCACAAAATTGCTGAATAATGAGTGACTCTATTATAAAGCCCTGTGTTTGGAAATGAGGCCTCAGCTTGGAATGATCTTCTCCAGTAACTCTTGTCCAATTGTTTTTTAAAGATTTATTTATTTATGCATACAAGAGCTGGGGTACAGGCCAGAGATGCGGGGGGTGAGGTGAGAGGACTCACCAGGGACAGAGTGGGGAACAGAACAGGCAGATCGACTGAAATACACTGCTGAGGGGAGCAGTGGGCGAGACAGGAGAGGTCTGCTGCGCCATGTGGGTTTCTTTCTGGCCGGCTGGGGACCGAATCCATGCCGCAGAGGCCGCGGACTGCCTCACAGTGCGGTGCTCAACCCTCTGCGCCACCAGGGGTTGTCCTCTTGTCCAATTTTTAAGCAATAATTCAGTTGAATCCCAAAGGCTCAGGAGTATTTTCATCTCCCAAAGCATCTATCACACCTAGAGTGCTAATTACTCTTCTTGTCCCCTATGGATCAGACCAATTTAATGTAAATAACCACAGAATATTTGTGCCAGACCTAGAAAAAGAATGGGAGATATGGCCCCAAATGTTTTATTTTATAAAATAAGAAAACTGAGACCTAAAGACGTTCAAAGATTGGGGCCTCCCCTGGTGGCGCAGAGGTTGAGTGCTGGACTGTGAAGCTGCCCACAGCCTCTGCAGCACCGGTTCGATCCCCAGCCGCCGGGCGAGGGTTCCACATGGCGAGACAGACCTCTCCTGTTGTACCCACTGCTCCCCTCAGCAGTGTACTTCGTCAGTCTGCCTGTTCTGCTCCCCTCTCTGGCTCTGGTGAATTTTCTCAGCCTCCCACACTTCTGACTGTACCCAGTGCTTGCATAAATAAATAAATAAATAAATAAATAAATAAACAAACAAACAAACAAATAAATAAATAAATCTTTAAAAAAAAAGAAGTTCAAAGATTTGGTTAAGGTCAGCTCTTGCATGGGATAGTGAAGGCTGGCATCATTTGTGAAATCTCTGGGGACATGTAATGCAGGTCTCTTGATTACAAAAGCATAATGTGGGAGCTTGCTTTCATTCCCCATAGGAACTTCATCCTCAAAAGTAAAATGAAACAGGGTGGTGCAAGGGGTTAAGACGCAACCTTTGAAGCTGTCTGCAGCCACTGCAGCACAAGTTTGATCCCCGGCCAGGGAGGTACCCACATGGTGCAGCAGACCTCTCCTGGCTCACCCGCTGCTCCCCTCAGCAGTATATTTCAGTCAACCTGCCTGTTCTGCTCCCCACTCTGTCTCTGGTGAATTGTCTTACCACTCCCCACCCCCGACACCTCTGGCCTGTACTCCAGTTTTTGTATGCATAAATATTTTTTTTTTTTAAAGTAAACTGTAACAAAATAGATGCTAGTGATTTGGTTGCAAATGTATCTGTGATCAGATCAGAAGTTTCAAAGGTTTCAAATCCTACAACTGGCTTATCCTTGAGCTGGAAAGTTCTGAGGTGCTTACTTTTATCAAAGCTTAACAGTACAGTTTTTCTTGGAGTGCAATTTATTTAAAGGGTAAGCTGTATTATTTGTCACAACAGAGGCAATTTTACAAGGCTTTCTTATGTCTTGTGAGGGCTTTAAAACCACAGTTAGGTGGATGATTCAAAATCCTATACACAAATGCATATGCTTTGGCCTATTCGAATCAGTCATTTCTAGTTCAAGAAGAAATGATTAAATATTTCACCATCAGTTTTCCTCCCAAGGAAGTATGAGAATATTTTGGTTCTCTAAAACATTTATTTTAACTCAAGTGTCTATACACAGACACATACATAAAGGCATTCAGCAAAAAAAGTATTTAGCAATTCTCTCATATCTATAAATAATCAGAAAAAATGATGTAAAAATGTAATTGTTTATGTGTATAACCCCATTTGGAAGGTGGGTAGATAGGAATTCATAGAAAACCTCCTCTATCTTCCTGACTCTGCTTGTCCTGTAAAAACAGGATGCTAATGTGATTTTTTTCTTCATGCTTAGATACTTGATAAAAGCTATTTAATATCTTTGTTTTTTTAGAAGTTGCTGAGGACAAAAAAATTACTAATGTTAACTGGAAAAATGACATTAAACTTTATGTGACATTCATACACATTAGACTCCAGAGGACTTGTCAAAGGGTAACAAATTAAAGAGAATTAATAAGACAATGGGAGGAAAAATCTGAGTTTTGGAACTCCTAAAGCTTTTTAAATTTGGGGGAATTTTGTTAGAAAAAAACCACAAATACATTAGGAGTAAAGGATGAAAATTCACTTAGGATGAGAATAATCACAAAAATGACAAATTGTGGGGCCTCCCTGGTGGTGCAAGGGGGTTAAGACGCAACCTGTGAAGCAATCTGCAGCCTCTGCAGCACAAGTTCAATCTCCGGCCAGGGAGCAACCCACATGGTGCAGCAGACCTCTACTGGCTCGCCCGCTGCTCCCCTCAGCAGCGTATTTCAGTCAGTCTGCCTGTTCTGTTCCCCACTCTGTCTCTGGTGAATCCTCTTACCTCCCACACCTCTGGCCTGCACCCCAGCTCTTGTATGCATAAATAAATCTTTAAAAAAAAATGACAAATTGTGGAAAGCTGAGAAATACAAACATCAAGTCCCGAAAAATGACCTAATGGATTTATGAAGCAATTGCCTGACATAGCTTTTATGATGCCTTTCACAGATCATTTGCTGGTTCTGTTCCAAGCCTCCTTCCTCACAAAATTCTGGCGCGGTGCACCATGAGAGTGTCCCATCCTGATGCAAGACCTCAGGTGTTGCACTTGGGTGTGCTTCCACTGGAGGAGTCACAGAGGGCTAGCCCCAGTGCTCCCACAAACCATTCATTCCTACACCAGGATGACCAGCAACAGCTAAACTTGGAGATTAGGGCAAACTGTAAATATATTCCGTTCACCTGCGACTGAATAAATACTTTTTCAATTAACTTCCTCCTTAGCTGGACCTCCAAATTGCAAGAAGGAAAGTGCAACAGAAGAGAAAACAGAATACAGAGAGAAAGTACCAGGAACCAACAGTCGTCAAGATACATGGCCTTTTGAAAATTTCACAAACACAAAAGATGACGGTATAAGTGAGAGCCTGAAGTTCAAGCTTAGTTAGTTCCTGATAAATTCTCATCTGCACAAAGAACCCCTCCTCATCAAAAGAAACCACCTCTGGAGTTAAACACGCCCAGTGTTTTCTTTGAAATGGATTCACGGGGACAGTACTGACAGCCTGAGAGAGAACAAGGAGACATTGTTCAGGAAGCATGTGATAGGGCTAAACAGGGAAGAAGGGAGGCTTATTACTGTGGATTGAGGGATCAAATGTGTTGCCTTAGTCAACTTCTACCTCCTGATAGCCCTGCTGTTTTATGGTCGGCCATGGATAATGTTGCCATCCATGAATAAGTCTGGCTGAAAAAAATCAATGGCACCTTTTCCACATCTGTGTAACCAGGTCTTCCCCTCTGCAGGCTCCTCCATTTTTGATGCCTGGTTGAGAAGGTCCACCCCCTGCACCTTGTGATGCCTATCAACCCCTCCATTCTCTCCTATAAACCAACAATCTTTTGCTGGCCAAAGAACTCTTTCAAGAGGTGCTTTAGGGCCACCCCGGGGGCGCAGGTGGTTGAGCGCAGCACTGTGAAGCTGTCTGCAATCTCTGCATGCAGCATGGGTTTGATCCGGGCCGGCCAGCAAGGGTCCCACATGGCATGGCAGACCTATCCTGTCTCGCCCGCTGCTCCCCTCAGCAGTGTATTTCGTCAGTCTGCCTGTTCTGTTCCGCGCTCTGTCTTCGGTGAATCCTCTCACCCTCCTGCACATCTGACCTGTACCCCAGTTCTTGTATAAAAATAAATAAATCTTTTTTTTTTAAAGAGGTGCTTTAGTAATCTCTTTTAAGGGAGATTAAAGTTCAAGGAGAAACTAAACTAAAAGTGCCAAGGCATGGCCCATGGCCACAGTGATCTCTAATCCAGGGAGCTGGAGGTGATGCTGTCTGTGTGAGGCTGCAAGCTGTGCTCTGAGGTTGTACTTCCAGGGGGTGAGGAAGTATTTCTCAGGTATCTACTATGTGCCAGCATCTCTGCTGGTACCAGGATGAAAACCAACAGTGGGTAAGATACTGCTTGCCCTCATTAAACTCCAGGTTATACAAGGACAGAGGCTCATAAAAAAGAAAGAAAGAAAGACCTTACTTATGAGGACAAAGGAAGATAACAAAAAGATAACTTTAATAGTCATCGATGGATTCTGAGACCAAGAAATGCACCGTGGGCTGGCTAGGTCGGTGGTTCTGCTGGAGAGTGGTCATGCCATTGGCTACCAGGGGCCCATGAGAGGACTTGATATGATTATTAAGGAAACTGGCTGTGACATCTATGAGCCATTTAAACCTCATCCACTCTAGTGACGCCAGACAAATGTCTCCCGGAGCACTTTGCGGTCACTTTAGGAGACTTTTGCTTTTTGACGCTAGTAGGAAAATCACAGCAAGTCATAACGTGCCTGAGTTCTCAACTTGACGACCCATTTCTTCCAGGAGCCTTGACAGTGGCTTCCGCATGTACTGAATGACGGTGGGAACAAGTCAAAGGAGATCTCTGATCATCTCTCTAGAAGGGTTTTGGTTTCTTCTGTGCGTGAAGTTGTCAGAAAAGAGGCCCAGAAGTCCATGCCAGGACGTGTGGTCACCGTGAATGTGACATTGGGTTAAGATTTTTCTTGCCATCCTCCCTGACTAATAAGGCCACTGTATGTCAGCTCAGAAATCCCATCCTAACCAGCACAGAACAATTTAAATAATCCCAAACCCTGTCCTTCCAAAGCCCCCATAGTACAAGCGGGCCAGACTGACCTAGTATTGTACCCACCAGCACAGACTCGGAAGCCAGTCTGTCTGGGCTAGAATCCTGGCTGGCAGCTCACTACCTACAGGATCTCAAACAACTTGTTCAGCTGCCTTGTGCCAGGATGTACGTATTTGTAAACTGGGATAAGAATAGAACTGAAATCACAGTTTATAATAAGGATTAACTGAGTTAATATTTGCAATGGACCTAGACCATGCCTGGCACCCAGTAAAAATGACGTATTTGTTAGGTACATGAACAAGTAGTAGTTTTTTCTGGAAAAAAGTGTTTTGATAAACAAATTCTGAAAAGTCACTATAAAGGAAAAGACATTAAAGAGAGACTTTCAAACCCTTAAAATGTCTGTCTGCAGAAAGCAACGTGTGTGCTAATTAAGGGCTCTTATACCTAAGTATGTCTGCTCACCTGCTCACAAAAGTCACCTACTTTTAAAGTGTGGACTTGACAGATTTTCATAAACTATAGAGATTCCTAAGCCATATTAGCTACATAATTTAAAGTAGAACATAAAATATCAGGTGATTTTTCCCTCAACCTGAATTATCATTGGTGGTAATTACACACAAGCGAAGATAATAGCCTCCGACAAGGGTCTGTGCTAAGAACTTAGGTGAATCCCTCATTCTTTATTTTTAACTATTTTTAAGTATGCAAATCAGTAACAAGATGTGCATTCACATGGTTCTGCAGCCATCACCACGATCTACCTCCAGGACTTTGCATCTTCCCCTACTGAATCCTTGTCCCCACTAAACAGCAATGCCCATCCCCCTTCCGCCAGCCCCTGAGGGTCACCATTCTACTTCCGGTCTATGAACTTGACTCCTGTAGTATAAGTTGAACCCTTCATTTCATCTGACAATACCTGTGGAGGTGCAGTCTGATATGACTATTAAAAGATGAAGACCTGGTCTTAGCATGTTAAGGAATTCTCTGCTCTCACAGAGCTACAATGCAGTGGCAGAACTAGAGATGGATTCGTCATCATTCTGCTCCACCTGCCCCAAAGCCTAGCTTGCACTCTGCTCAGCTGCTTCCTGGTTCCTTCCTCCCTTCCCAGGAGCTGGCGCCCTCGTCCTGGCTGGCTGCCATGACTGCTGCAATCCCAGGGGCTGAATGGAAAAATCAATCCTGTTGATCACTGTTTCCTTGAGAACCACGCTTGAACTGCGGGGAAAACTGCAGAGAACATGAAAGGGGTGCCCAATGTATTTGTGAGGACTCCGTCGTTGAGGGACAATAGTTCTGTTCCACTGGGGAAAGAGAAGTTCTGCTAATGGAGCTCAGAGCAGGTGAGCACAGGTGGCAGCAAACTCTAACGCGCTCTCCTGGTCTGAGGAGTTATTAGGACTGTTAAGATTTTGAAACGGCCCGTGACATTGCTCATTTTCCTGAAGTTAGACTCCCCTGGTTGGGGGAGTGAGGATTAGGGCACTTGCGGGTCTACTAAGTAGACAGGTTGGGAAGTACCAATCATATTGGTTATTTCCATTAAGAATACCTGCCCTTTCAAATATGGGTGGCAGAACTTGAATTATATCCAAAATTACCTGCATTACATAAACACCCTTCATCCCTGATAGAGATGGAGGCCAAGCTGCCTCAGCTGGCACTAAAAGCTCTTGCTATTTTTTTTCCCCCTCCATTCCTGCCTACACTTGAGAAAATCAGCTCCAAGAGCCAGGCAGCCAAGGGAAGGGGCACAATTTGATGGGAGAGTGATAATTCAAGTTGTTGGTGAGTGACAGGTGGATACAAGAGGTTCAGTGAACACAGACAAACTTTATTAGCAAAACTGCTCATTCAAATTACCAGAGGAACTCGGTTTCTGAACCCATAAACGATTCCTTGCAAGCATGCCCATTATTCTAAATTCCTATTAATTTTTCAATTCCCAGCTGGATTTGGCTGCCTTCAAAGGCACATTTCTATTTGCAGTTGCTGACACTCTGTAGGGATGGCTAATAATTTCATCTAACGGTGGGACAAGTAAAAATGTGACTGAATTAGCTACAGCTGTACTTTATCCAGCACACAGGGAACGTGGCTGTGCTGAAGGAAGCGTATCCGCCTCTGAAGGGGAGCAGATTGCTCTCCCAAGAAAGAAGAGCCTCTAACAAGACCACCATCCTTTCATTAGTTTGCCTGCTTTTTGAGAAAGGGAGAAAAGAAGTTATGCGTCTGCCCAGTAATTACTACCAAACAGGACAGAGCTGCTTAGAGTCCACTAGGGAGCTTGACTAGGTTGAGAAATCTGAAAGGGATCCACATGGGGGTGGGGGGTGTCAAGTAACAAAGCACCAAACCAAAATCCATATCAGGGTCATGGAAAAGACTCAACTAAAACCAAGACTTGTAACCTTGCTGCTGAAGCTGTCACTATGTGTTGGAATATCCAGAAATGGGATGGGCAGATGGAAGTTGTGCTCACGGAGTGTTGGCCCATTAGCTTTCAAGATTCACCCTGCAACTCCTGGGAAATCTAGGTCCTTCCAGTTCTCCTGTGTCCCTAAGCAGCCTTTCAACAGCCTCCCCCCAATATCCCACTAAGTGTTAGTGTTGGGGGGTGAAGTTATAACCACACTACTGCTCTGGTCGCCAGTAATAATTATTATTAACCTAAAAGAGACTCAAGGGTCAAGTTTGTCATCTTAGTTTCTGACCTTGGTGACTAACAGTGCACAATTAATTCCCAGGACATAAGAGACCTACTCTGCCTCAAATGAACATAATGGAGATGAGGAACATAATTTAGCTAAACAAGCAGACTCACTTCAGGGAACTGGGAGATTGGAGGACCAATAAGTATGCTGGTTCACAGGATGTTGGGAAAGAGAGAGGCGGAAGCGACATAGACAAGCCCAGGGCAACACCTGCAGGAGGTGTGTATGTCTCCATAGAACAGACGATGAGTGTGTAGACCACTGGCACAGCAGGCATCAGCTTGGATATTGTGGAACCAGTAATCATAGACTTCGTCCTACATCAAAGATAGACCATGCTCAAGGCCAAACGGCTCATCATAGAAGACATATGGGGAGAGGACCTCAGCCATGAGAAACTAGTGGTTAGGAACACCGGGTTCAGAGCCAGATAGACCTAACGCAGGTACTGCCTCATTACCTTCTAGCTCTGTGGCCTTGGTACATGTCAGATATCAGTTAAATGCAGAGGCCGAGACAGGAGACAATGAAAACCTGCCAAGGGCCATGTGAGTTAGCAGCCAAAGCTGGCAGCAGCTATGGGAAAGACCGACAGCAGTCTGAATCCAATCTGGATATAGAAATCATGCAATAAGTAAAACAGGAAAATTTTAATATAAATCTTTACTAACGATGATCAAAGAATAACTGTAGTACCCAAGTATTGAGGGAGAGAATCCATCCAAAGGAGAAGAAAGGATAAGAAGAAAGGATAAGAAGAAAGTGGGATTCAGCCCTTTAGATGAATCTCTCATTGACCGAGCTGGAGATGGGGGGGTGGTCTGGGTTGCTGGGCAAGCAGTAAGTCGTCATGTTTCAGGGCATGGAGAGCATATGGGGAGCAGGTGATCGGCAGTTGATGTGTGTGTGTAGGATGTCTAGGTTCTGGCAGGAGTAGGCAAGAAGGGCACCAGCCTACTAGGGCTCTGGTTTTTGTGTTAAGAAGGTTGTGGAAGGTTATGGGAAGGTTGCAGGTTTGCTGAGGGATTGTATTTTGGGGCTCAAAGCTGGAACAGTCTTCACCTTATGTTCTCTGCTCACACAGCCCATCTTCAGGACCACCCTGAGGCTGGCAGAAGAGGGGCTTCCTCCCAAGTGTCTCTCTAGCACCTTCTACTGGAATTTCATCACTGCAGCATATACTTAAGTGAGTATTCACACAACCTGGTAACTGACATAGCACAGCCCAAGCTAGCAAAGGGGATATGGAGGAAGCACAACCACAACTACTACTACCCATTCCACAAAGTTTCTTCTAGAAAATACGGTGATTGATATCTACCATAAATATTTGTACAGATTAATGAGAATTTGGTCAATGACTAGCGTGGAGTCTGACATATGCAAACACGAGACAAATGGTACCAATAGCTATTTGTATAGGATGGTGATGGTGCCACCATCCTTGCCGAGTGATACCCATCATGAAAGCACCCACAGACAAGTCAGGTCGCTCCTCTCCACTTCTTTTGAAAAGTGCCAAGGGCCAAGGTTACCTCCAACATTGCTGAAAAGTCACATGACCAAAGCTATAGACTTCAGCGTTTCTTCTTAAACCTCCTAACAAGTCATTTGATCCTCATTTGATCCCTAGGTGAGCAAAATGAAACTATGCTAGCCATTTACTAGAGGACCAGAACAGAACCTTAAAACTAAGCCATTATTTCCCGAAGGTGCCATTTTAAGTAGTGCCTTGTTGCAGGAGAACAAAGCCCAGGCAGTTTCTAGAGGGACTCTCTGGTCGTAAAAAGCTTACACTTATTTCTACATCTTTCACCTCTTTGAATCAGTAGTTTATATGAGGATAAAATATCACACTTTCAGATTATACAGAAGGAAGCAAGGACTAATAGATAGAGATTGGACAGAATAGCATTAAGAGGATATACATTGTCCAATATTAGCAAAATAATTATTAGCTACCTTTCTAGTCCTATCAATTATATAACCATGATGATAACAATTATTGAGCTTTTACTCTGTGTTAGCACTGCACCAAGCATGTGGCCAGATTTAATGCATCTAATCATCATAATGACCCTATGAAGTCATAGGTTTGTTTCCTTTAAACCATAGGAAACAGGGTTTGAAGTCCTATCTTTGTTTCCAAAGATAAGGGGTCCCTGTCCCATGTTCACAAGCAGCACCTGATCAATCATCAATACTGTAGAAATTTTTACATTTGGGAAGGAGCACATGCCCTTCAACTCATCAATATAGAAGACATCTGATTAAAAGTTGAGAGATCTTCCGTCAAAGTCCTGCCCCACACTTGCTCTGGGGCCTTGAGTAACTCATGAACCCCCTGGGACTTCAGTCCCTTTATTCACAAATGATGAACTATTCTTCCAAAGATACTTCAGTGATCTAACCATCTGTAATTACCAGGCATCCATCCCTGTGCTGTTTTATCCAGATGTTACAAAAGGCAGCTATAAAAAAAAATTCAAAATGATTTAGCAAATCCAAAGAGCTGCTGATGTGCTGAAAATTAATTAGATTCTGGGAATCTGACAAAAGCAAAGCCTTCCCAGGTAGCTCCTGAGTTATCTTTGCTAGAGCTCCTGCCTCCCCACTCCCAGGTGGTAGAGCTGTATTCTGTGATAAGCTGTGGCTGTGCATGAAAATTGAGCTCAGTGTGAACAATATGAGCTTTAACCATAAAAAAGCAAATACTATTGCCTTGAGACGTGAGAACAGACCTTCTGGGCACTCATAACCTAGACAGTAGATGGTCAGATAAACAATTCTAGTGGAAGGGGAAAAAAAATTTACTACCTAGAAATGAACAGTGCTACTTGCAGGAAGGCCTAAGAGGAGATTGAGCCTGTGTTGGCTTAGAAGGAAAAGCTAGTATTCATGTTGGAGCTTCAGATTAAATAGTTTTCTTGGACATGATGAAGAACAGGGACTTTAGAATCAAAGCTGCCTGAGTTCCAAACCCAACTCTATTTGCTATTAGCTATATGAACTTCATGAATATTCTTAAGTCGTAAATCAAGTTAATTTCTCCCTTCTAGGGTAGTTATGAATGAAAAGTATGGTAATTATATGTAGGATGCTTCATAGGGCACTTAGCATATGAAAAAGACTCAATAAGCCCAAGTCATGAATATCTGGGTAAAGAAGGTAGCAAATGGAATTTTAAGAGAAGACACACAGGCCTCCTTGGTGGCGCAGCGGTTGAGTGCTGGGTTGCGAAGCTGCCTGTAGCCTCTGCAGTGCCAGTTCAATCCCCAGCCACCCGGAGAGGATCCATATGGAAGAGGGTCCCACATGGTGCGCAGCCTCTCCTGCCACCCGCTGCTCCCCTCAGCAGTGTACTTCGGTCCTTCTGCCTGTTCTATTCCCTGCTCTGTCTCTGGTGAATCCTCTCACCCTCCAACCTCTGGCCTATACCCTAGATCTTATAAGCATAAATAAATAAATCATTTAAAAAAAAAAAGAACAAGAGGAAGGAAGCTGGACTGTTGAACTAACAAGTATAGAAAGGGGGTATGATGCATTAGGATCAAATTGAGTCTTTCCTATATTGAAAGATAAGGGGAAAGAGGAAACTTTCTCACTGTATGGATATGTAAAACTGAATGTCACATTTATACATCTTCAGTAGAACAGAGCTTTTGAGAGACATTGCCTTGGTTCGCACCATCCTGACTTCTCTGTCCCAAACCTTCACATCTTTCAATGCTCTAGCAAGCCTTACCTGATTATTGCAGTCTCTCTAACCACTCTGCCTTTAAATCAGTGTACTTGGTATTTAGAAAACACATTTGGAAATAAGCCATTCACTTCCTGGGTCATCAATTCTCTGAATGTCAAACTAGCATTTTGCTCTTGAAATTTTATCACTTCATACTGTATTATTTCTTACCTGAACCCCAGTATAAGTCATTGTGGATGGGGTCACTATTTTTATTTTTGCCCACCGTATCTTAAAAATCGTTGACATGTGGTAAATATCTATAGAATAAATAACTAAAACACATGGCCAAGAAAACATCAAATACTATGGTTGTGCTGGAGAACTGAGGTCACCTAAATGAGGCTGGGAAAAGTGACATTCACTAGGCGTTGTAAGATAAAATACTTCAATATCGGGTAGTAGAAAAAAGCTTTCTGAAATAATTTTGGTTTCATATGGCTATAAAAAGAGGATGTCGTCAGCATTAATGTCAGAAAGTGACCATGTTTTCAGGATCCCTTAGGAACAGAATTCTGTTCAGGTTGTTCCTACCAGAGAAATCCACCATCATATTCTTAACCAAGGTCTTTTGTTTTTGGCTTTCATTTGACCCACTAGAAAACATGAACGACTCCTGCTGGACATAGGGAATGCCCAGTTTTATTCATTTTTTTTTTGTTTCTTTTTACTGATACAAGCCATACCTGCCACAACACTTGGGCAGCCATTTTACATGGTGTCAGAACTCACGATAGTGAGACTTCAGAAATACAAAGATTTGAAAAGAGCAATGTCAGAAAAAAAACAGTATCATACAAAAGCAGGTAAAATATTAAAATGAATTCTCTTGCATCTTAAACTTAAATGAGATTGGAATGCCAAATAGACACTTTGTTCCACTGGCAGTAGGTCTCATGCATTATTTTCCACGGAGCCCCATGTAGTAATCAGGACGTTAATCATCACATACTAGCTGTAAGTCTGAAAGGATATAATTTCATTTTCTGCATTTGGGTAATGTCACTTGAGAGAAAATCAGATAAGGAGAAAAGAAAGCAAGAAGTTGAAAAGGAATCACTGTGGAGCGCCTCGGGGTGCTGTACCTTGCCTCCTCTCTCCTGTATCTTAACTCACAAAGGCTATCTTAGCAGTGAATGGGAAGCTCAAAGGAGACCTTTTTTTTTTTTTAAAGATTTATTTATTTATGCATACAAGAACAGGGGTGCAGGCCAGAGGTGGGGAGTAAGAGAATTCACCAGAGACAGAGTGGGGGGCAGAACAGGCAGACCGACTGAAATATACTGCTGAGGGGAGCACAGGCAAGACAGGAGAGGTCTGCTCAGCTCCCTGGCCAGGGATCGAACTCGTGCTGCAGTGGCTACGGATAGCTTCATAGTGCTGATATTTAACCCCTTGAGTCACCAGGGAGCCCCATGAAGGGGGCCTTTTGATAGAATTGGCAGAAATCCTAAAGACTACCTAGTTCAAACTCCATGTTGTACAAATAAAGAGAAGACCAGAAAACAGTATAAATTGTCTAACATGGCTCAGTTGCTTTTGGTAAAAGGAGGTTTGGAAGTCAGGCATAAAAATCAAAGCTCTAGCCATGGCTTCCCCAATGTTTCTCCAAAGAATTCTCTTCTTGGAGCTCAAAGTCTGAGGCCTACCCTGCACTTGAGTCCAGGCTCTAGTGATAGTGAGAAAATCAACTGTATGTCACACAGATGATAACTAAGTCATCAAATACCTGCAACTGTCCCATGAATGGTCTAGGAGACCATTCAGGTCTTGAGCAAGGATGTGGCTCAAGTCTGTGACTTCTCTCCTTGGCCACTGGAGTTAACAGGCAGTATTTGCCTCAGGTTTCATGCTATCATGAACACTGCATCTCCCTATAAGCAAAGCTGGTTTTTGTTTAGAATCCAGTAGACAGAGCTATGCTTTGTACTGAGAGCAGATGTGATGATACAACCATTTGTTTGCTCCTGCAAGGGAATTTAAATCTCTTGGCTAATTTGAGACAGTCCACATGACTGGCCTGAATGTTTTACAATGTAATAGCAGATCTCTGAATAAGTGTTAAATAACCCTCAAATTCCCCAAGATTAAATTAGCTTGCTTGAAAGAATCTACTCTAAGTGGTTCATATCCATTCTTAAATTTATCAGCACTACTTTCTAGATGAATATACATCCTTGAACTCAGAAAGTACAATGACTTTGGACCCCAGAAATACAAATTATTCTCCTAAATGAAAAAAGGGTACATATTAGTGATTTGTTTTCATTAGTTAATAAACTTCTAAGTACAGTAAAGATTGTTGGTTTGGTTTTGATAGCAACCAGAAAGAATCTTTTTCGTTAAAAAGATATATTGCTTTAAACACCAAAGAAAAAGGTATTGCCAAAATGGATAAAGGAAGGTGTTGAGAAACTATTTACACACATATATCCTCTCTTTAAGGAGCCTCTTCCCTACCAGCACAAATCTCTAGGGACTGACCCAAAATCAGCTGGGCCCAAAGCATATTTGTAGTACTGTTTCTAGAATAAGGAAAGAATGAGAATAGAACCCTTGTGTCTAAAAATGATGACTATCTGATGTTTCTGGATCCCTTATTTTAGCCCCGAAGTCCCCAAATGTCAAATGCAATTCCCTTTCCCATCCTCCCCACTCATTAAGAAGGTTCTAGTAAAAGTTTCTCACTGGGGTTATTATCAAGATGAACTAAATTTGGAAAACCACTTCCCCTAGGAAGCCTCCTTTGACTTCTGTGGAGTCCAGTGATCTTTTCCATCTTTATTTTTTTTTTTAAAGATTTATTTATATATGCATACAAGAGCTGTGGCCAGAGGTGTGTGGGGGAGGGTAAGAGGATTCACCAGAGACAGAGGCGGGAACAGAACAGGCAGACTGACTGAAATACACTGCTGAGGGGAGCAACAGGCAAGCCAGGAGAGGTCTGCTGTGCCATGTGGGTTGCTCCCTGGCTAGCCGGGAATCGAACTCATACTGCAGTGGCTGCGGATAGCTTCATAGGTTGCATCTTAACCCTTGCGCCATGAGGGAGGCCTCTCTTCCATCTTTAAATACCTTCTGCCATGTGCTGAGCTCTGACAGGCTTGCAAACTTGGAGATTAAGGATTTTAATCTATGCTTATTATTTATGCCTTCTATACTCAGTGCATCAAAACAGACAAGCATGCCAGTCATATTAATTGACTGAGGTTCACACATCACTCTTTTCAATCTTTGAAGTCTGTGAAAACACATGTCCAAACAGGGTTGAGATGTTAATTTAACTACAAAGTGAATTTATTCTTTGGTAGCACCCAGACAATGTTGGAACAGATCACTCACAATATTTTATTATACATGTATACCGAAGATGCATAACAAGAAAAAAAAAAAAAACTATGACATTTGAAATATAAAATGCATACTCTCAGAGAGTAAGTACAGGGAATAAAATGTCCTTTTATGAGTGAAAACATAATGACTGACTAAATTTTACACAGTTCATTTTCTGGAGCATTGACAAGAAAGGAAAGTGACTAATTTCCTTAAACTATAATTGAATCTTGGGAAATTATTTTCTGAGGCATTTACCATTTGACTCCCTCAACTTGTGGAATAAGCCAATAAACAAGCAAAGGTTACTTGCAGTATTAAATTCAGTTGCAGCTAGCTTCTGGTGTAAAATGGTTTTGTTAAATACTTTAAAAAAGTTTTAGCCAAAATATGAATTTTTAAAAGGAAAGAAACCTGACAACCATTTGTGTGATAACTGTGTTCTTTTAAAGATGCTTTAGAACTCAATTGGTGGAAGGGGGTACCACGGTTTCTGCAATTTCAGATCAATAGGCAGCTTTGCTGACAATTTTGGGGTGCAATCAAGCCACTTCTATATAGAGAGAGGGGTAAACGTAACAATGTTTACCCAGTGTGATGCTATTTCCAAGATAACAAGTGATAATAACAAAAAAGAATGAGAGAAGCAGTTTTGTTTCATAGTATATCAAACCCCTGTAATGCTTTTCCCTCCCTTCATTTATTTGGTTAATTTTCACATACATTTTAAACATGTGCAAGGAGACTATATGATTTATTATGAAATCAAGGTATAGTTAACAGTGAACAGGACCAAAAAAATTATTTAGTTAAAAATATTTAATTAACAACTGACAAGTTGGTTTTTAATTGTCGGTGAACCAACAAAAAGTTATATTCAATAACTATTTTCAAAAGAAAATTCTTGCAACACAAAATAGCACACATCTTGTGTAATAAAACAATGTTAAAATACTTTTTCATCTTATCTAAACATTAAATATAAACAACGTTCACCTCTAGGAGTTGCACCAATGTTATCAGAGATTGCCCTTGATTTTAGGAAATATACACTTGAATAGTAAGTAATTTTAAAAAGGATTGTAAAGGTCTATAAAAATTTACCAAAAAAACAGAAGCTTAGAAACAACATATGCAGAAAAGTATTTTCATATTTACCATGTCACTAGTATTATTTTTAAAATGTGCTTTCAACATTTATTTTAATTAATTTCTAAATTACCTGCAAACATCCTCAAAGATGCATTTTATGGATAATATATAAGATATTATGGGCATTTCTATTGGTGGTTATTATGTACACCATAAAATCATTAACTGAAAAAAGTATCCTCTAAGTACCAAGGTACTTGGTAAGGAAAAAGCAAATTATAATACATGGAAAATAATCTCAATTTTAATATGCTACATTGAATCATGTGATATTCTTCTAGACATTGGGCTTTAGGCCTTTATTTTTTTTTAATCTTTTTTTTAAGGTTTATTTATTTATGCATACAAGAACTGGGCTTCAGGCCAGAGGTGTAGGGGTGAGAGGATCCACAAAAGACAGTGGGGAACAGAACAGGCAGACTGACTGAAATACACTGCTGAGAGGAGCTGCGGGCGAGGCAGGAGAGGTCTGCTGTGCCATGTGGGTTGCTCCCTGGCCAGGAACCGAACTCATGCTGCAGTGGCTGAAGATAGCTTCATAGGTTGCATCTTAACACCTTGTGCCACCAGGGAGGCCCTAGGCCTTTATTTTTAATAGTTTTCTTTGCCAAGTACTTCTATAAGATTTCATGTATCAACAATTCATCTCTATCTTGATGCTTCTGAAGTTTCAGCCAAATTTAAATACTTCAAAATATATTCAACCAAAGAGAGTAATGCCAACAAAACATTCTTCCCATTCCTGAATATATTCCAAAGTGCCATTCTAAAATCCTAAAATTAAGGCTTCATAACGGTTGAGCTCTCCTTACTTAATTTGTTTAGTTCTTCCTTTTGTGAGGATCTATCTCAATATGTTTCTGTTTGCAAGCATTGTTTGCAATAATTACAGTTTGTAACATATTCAAAATATGGATATTTTGCCACTCCAGTCTCTGAATACTTTGATTCTAAATTTCTGAAGAATTTTGAACAAAATGCAAACAGAATTTGAAATAGTCACTGGTGCTTCTTTAGCAAATTTGCACTCTGGTGCTTATGTGGCTGATGACTGTCCACAGTTCCCACAGGTAGTAAATATCGGTCAACTGAGCACACGTTACATATTTATCATCAACTTTCTTTTAAGAACTGTAAATTCAGCACCTACCATTTCATTGAACTTCATTTATTTTTTTCTCTGTTATTGCTGCCAAAGTGTTTATTCCAAAATGAACCAGATTTTCCAAACAAAGCACTTGTAGATTTAGATTATGCAATAAAGAACAAAACACTACTACTCACAAAAGAAAAGAAAACAAACTACTCTCTATGGAGCAGGACTGCTCATCCTCAATGTCCATTTCCCATACTACGCGCCTACTTTCCCCCATTCCTCACACCCCCTGTGAAGTTCATGTCCCCCCAAAGGGCAGACAGACTTTACTCAATGTGCCCAGAGGAGGGCTTTTCCAATAGGTCGAGGTCTCCTTGGTATGGAGACCGCGAGGTCAGTGGAGGCCCCGGGAGTCTGGGCAGTCTCACCATTACTTAAAGAAGGCAAATTGTTTTGAGTTGAGAGGAGTGGAGGTCCCTGGAGTTTGAGAAGTTTTAGTCCCTCACCCTACCCTCATTCTTCCCTAATCCAAAGAGAAGAGATCATCCTCAAGTCGCCCCATAATGTTCAGCCCTTTTCCTAATCAGAAAAGAATCACTGCTCCCCCTGGTATGACCTAGAAGAATGTGTCTCCTCTGGGTGGAGGTTTATCAGTGAGCATGTCCTCTGTATCTAAGAATTTCATCTGTCCTCTGAATAGTGATGGGCTCACCCCCTTCTGTGTCATATGGGGTTCCCCCATCTTGCCTTGATCCCTTAACACAGGATAGCCACCCCTGGTTCAATCTGTTATTCTTTAGAATTTACAACCAGGTGTATTCTCCAAAATGAGGTTATTATATTTTGGCCTTTCTCTTACTAATCTGTCTGAGGTTAACCTCTTTGCCTCAGGAGAACCCAGCTGGCAAGGGTCCCCTGCAACACATCACCCATCACTGCTGTTCTGGCAGCTTTAGGAACCCAGCACAGAGGAGTTAGCTGGTCCTGGCCCAAGATCTGAGAGCGTTTGTTTGCTCAGCAACCACAGCACTTGCAACTTTTGCAAGTCTGGAAGTTGGTGTTGGGAAGAGTTAGGAATAGAGAGACATCATGATCATCATCCTTCAGATTTAACCACATATTAAGATGAAAAATGTCTTTTTTTAAAGATTTATTTATTTATGCATACAAGAACCAGGGTACAGGCTAGAGGTGTAGGGGTGAGAAGATTCACCCTATCCTTCCAGAGCAGGCAGATACACTGAAATACACTCCTGAGGGAAGCAGAGGGTGAGACAGGAGAGGTCTGCTGCGCCATGTGGGTTGCTCCCTGGCTGGGGATTGAACTTGTGCTGCAGTGGCTGCAGATAGTTTCATAGTGCTGACTTAACCTCCCTTGAGCCACCAGGGAGGCCCGAAAAACATCTTATTATCTGCAGGTCTCACAAACTACTAGTCCAGACTATGGCAGAAGTTGCAAAGAAGCAGAAACCTATCAAACCCAACTCAGTTCATCACAATAAAATGAATAATACCATGTCCTTAAAAACTGAAACACTGGGATAGATGCTAACCCAGATGTAAAGACAGAACAGCACAGCCAGGGCCAGTGCAGGCAAACCAGCTCTCTCAACTGCCTCCCGGGGAGGCCTGCTTGAATTTCCAGCCCAAACTCAAAAAGGACCTTTTTTTTTTTAAACTCAATTCTCTCAACTCACTAATTTGATATAGGAGCTATATGTTAATGAAGTTGGTACTGTCAGGTTTTATCCTTTAAAATTAGTAATGAATCTGTCAAACGCAGTGAATTGACCTCTTTTGTTTATCTTGTCAGTGTTGTTTTGTTTTTAGAATGAAAAGGAATTTAATTAATTGTTCTCAGGGAAATATAAACTAATCATTCAATGGTTTTGATCTCAACTGTGAAGCGCAATCAACTTGTTATCCCCTGAGTTACAAGTTAAGTGAAGTATTTAAAAAGAAAATAGAATGGAGATTACTGTAGAGACAATTTGTGCTTTGATGGAGGACAGTTGAGATACTGTATACTTATTTTTTTCTTGGTTTGAGAGCTCTTAGCTCTTCAAGGCTCCAAGAGATTGCTGAATAAAGTCCTGGGTTGTTGACATAAAAATTTAGATTTCTACAGGTTACCCATTAGGGGCATTATTAAGGGAAATTATGCTAGGTAGCACCCAGTGGGGTGTTGTGTCAATATATATTAGAAGTTAATATACATTATCTCCCCTCTGTCATCTTTAACATTGCTTAACCAAAGTTTTCTAATCTGCAAAATAGTTATAGTAATGTCCTCTGGGGAGAGAATGTCGTGAGATTAAATAACACCATGGAATACAATTGGCCCTAAAATACTATTTGTGGAATTTTGAATGATGAAAATTAATGAGATGGAAGTAAAGAATTGGAGAGGAATAATATATCACAATAAAAATGCTGTTCAGAGAATAAATGAATAACTAGTATATTTTTTTAAAAAAAAAACAGCTTTTAATTCTAGTTCAAGAAATAAGTCAAAAGGAGAAAGAGAAATACTGGATGGTGCCACTATATGTGAAAAATAGAAAATCAAAATGATAACAAATCCTAGAAATCTAACTATAGAACTGAAGCTACCAGCACAAAGTGGGGAGGCAGTATGTGGGCTATGGTGGAAGACTATGGGTGCGCAGGTAGTAGGTATGGTGTGATAGCATCACACACCTGAAGAGGGTGACCCTATACCTCTACATCATATAATGTAAACCAATGATACCACAATAAAAAAAAAAGGAAAATTGAAACATACAACTTGGCTTTACTACCACATCAGTCATGTGTCAAGACTTTTGGTGATTTACATATTGTACTGAATGGTGGCCTTGTTTATAAGGATAAGAGGTAGTTCCTTATAATTAGGAACTTTAGGTACCATTGCTAAGAGATTTTTAAGATATAATCTTTATGTAGCTATATATTTAAAATTGTGTAAATATATATATATATGAATTATCCTCAGTAAATAATGACTTAAGCACATCTCTTCTGCATGAATTATACAGACACAATTTTTTATCCAGTATCTGTAAGACTTTTAATATTGCAAGCTGAGACTACATATTTACAAATTTGAGGGAGTGTTCTTGTTAGATGATTTAAAAGTTTGCCTTAGAATGAGATGTCCTTTGTTGCTCATGATAATTTATGTAATATTAGTGAACTATCTCCATAACAAAGGTTTAGTTGTGCTCTGACATTTGCGGAACTTAGTGTCCTAAAAGTACCCTATTAGATGGAAAATAGAGAGTAGAATTAAGGTCAGTTTAACACATAACATAATTTATTTCAACCTGAATGGTGATGAATAACTATCTGATTGTAAGAGGACATAATACAATGAAGGCAAGCTTGGTGGAAGTTAAATATTTAAAGGGGAGGGTAATAACAGCTTTCAAAATGTCAAGCTCTCCCTACCTATAGCATATTTCCTATTTTATAATTTTCTGATATGAAAATCAGGCCAATAATAGACAGATGGTTAGCTAGCCAGGACTGCAAGTTGATGCAACCTGTATAGAAAACAGATATCGCTAAAAAATAAAAATGGAAATTTTGTATGATCCAGCAATTCCTCTACTAGGTATTTATCCTAAAAATATGAAAACTCTAGGGCCTCCCTGGTGGTGCAGCAGTTGAGTGCTGGGCTGCGAAGTTGCCCGCAGCCTCTGCAGTGCCGGTTCAATCCCTGGCCGCCGGGTGAGGGTCCCACATGGCGCGCAGACCTCTCCTGCCATGCAGGCTGCTCCCCTCAGCAGTGTATTTCATCAGTCTGCCTGTTCTGTTCCCCGCTCTGGCTCTGGTGAATTCTCTCACCCTCCTGTGTTTCTGACTGTACCCAGTGCTTGTATAAATAAATAAATAAATAAATAAATAAATAAATAAATAAATAAATAAATAAATAAATAAATAAATCTTTTTAAAAATATATGAAAACTCTAAAACAAAAAGATATATGTACACCTATGTTCATGGCAGCACTGTCCACAAATGCCAAATTGTGATGACAATCTAAGCACCCTCCAACAGACAAATGGAGAAAGAAACTGTGGAATATATACTCGATGGAATACTATATAGCCGTTAAAATGAAACAGTGGGTCTTGGGAAAAAATGGATGAAACTTGAGGTGATTATGTGAAGTGAAATAAGTCAGAAAATGAAAGATAATATATTGGATGGTTTCACTTATCTCTGAAATAGAAACAACAACAACAAAATAACATACACAGACAAAATATTGGATTTAATGAAAATTTAATGGTTACCAGGGGGAAAGAGGACAGAATGGAAGAGGGAGACACATAGGATATTGGTGGGGTGGTTTGGTGGAGAGTGAGTGGAACAAGTATAAATATGAAGGAGCAAAAAATGTAACCCCAAAATTAAACTAAAAAAAAGAAAATATGGGTTTAAATTTTATTTCTGCCATTCATTAGCTACATTCAAATCCCTAGGGACAACAAGCTAAGCAATAGTTTCTAAATGGTAAATAAAGATTGCTAAAGGATACCTTTCTAGAAGATACAATTTGTCATATACATTTATAGTATACAGATGTCAAAGATAACTTCTTGATTAATGAGATAACCAGTCCAATGGTGCAAATAGCTCAAAGAATACAAAGAGCCACACACATAGGCAGTAAGAAAAACTGAATTGAACTTACAAATAGATGAAAAACTGCCTTCTTCCATGGTGGGGAAAGGAAATGAATTTAACCTCCACAAAACGAAGTGTATTTGTACATGCCAGGCTAAGAATTATTTGCATGGCTATGAGTTATCTACCATCATAGAATTATAGCCGTGAGGTAGCCACAAAGAGTGTGCTGCGAAGAAAGTCTAGTTTCCCACCGAGGACATTTATTTAGTGTTTCTTTTTCCATTTCAAAGTCTTTCCCTGGGTAAAAGTGCCCATATCTGTTGCTGGCTTGAGCATTAAGCAAGAACAGGGACCTGAGGGTTATGCAGATGCAAGTTTATCTGCGCACTTCTGGGGCAGGAGAGGAAGATAACCACTAAACAAAGAGCAGACCAGGAGTTTCTTAGGGAGCATCTGGTAAAAGAAATGTCAGCAGGGCCCAGTAAACTAAACTTGGCAAGAGGGTCTTTTGTTCTGGATCGGAGTATTTTCTCACAAGAAAAATAAATGACCGTCTACAAATATTTTTCAAAAAGCAAATGAACAAAAATGCCCATGAAGGTGATCAGACATTATCATGCTTGCAGAATTTGCAAGAAGACTAGAGGAACTGAAAAAAAGGAGCAGGACACAGACTATCTGAGCTGGAGGAACAAAAAGCTGGCAAGTCTGATACTAAGACTGTGATGTTTCTGCAACATAGGACCACTGTCATCAATTCTGAACCTTGCTTTTGTCACCACAGCTCCTAGTTGACCCTGACCTGGGTCACTTACTCCAAAACCCACACCTCAGGCTGCAAACATCTGACTGGCTGAACGTGAGCCCCATGCTATATCCTAGTTCCTATGCTATTCTGACCTGCTATTACCAGGAAGATGGAGTGTCTTCCCCTTGCAACTTTGTAGGGAGAGGCAAAAAAAAAAAAACTGCAGCACACCACCACTTCACACAGTGGTCAATTCTGCCAAAATACAAAAGAGGTAATAGATGCTGCAGGTCAAATGAAAGAGCCAATGTCCAGGACAGTTTGGGTGTTGAGATCTGAGATAGGTTCTTTGCTCTAGAGAACAGATGGGATTTGCATCCATGTTTGATTCACCTACTCTGTCAATATGAATGCACTTTGAGGAAGAAGAGTTCTGTAGGAATCAAGGAGGTAAAAAAGCTTATAAGGCCGGGTGGTTCTGCTGTGGGTTGCCTTCTAAAAAGACAGAATAGGACAAGGAAAGGAAGTATTTCACAACCAGCATGAGGATGGACACACTGAAATCATAGATCTACAGGAGGTTTGTCAGCAGCCCAGGAGAGGGGACTGGGTAGGTGACAATAGCAGGGAATGGGTGGGATTCCGGGAGCCTCTAGCTGACAAAAGAGGACTTAAGTATGTCTATGATCATAGCTGTGAAATTCAGGGAAATTTGATTATAGGAGTCATTGACAGTTTCCTCTAAAAGATAACATATAGTATTAATCGTCTGGACTATCACTTATAGCTATGATGGTCTTTCACATGATGCTTTCAACCTACCACAAAGGGGCCTACTATTCCTTTTTATCTAACTAAGTATTTAAACACTAATTTTAACATTGGATTTTTAAATATTTGGAGAATTCCTCTTATTAATAAAATATTCCTTGACCTAAGCCAACCTATATTCTTTACTTCATTATCTCAACCACATAATTTAGTACTTAAAATCACTTTATGACCTTTCTAATTGTTTCTGATCCTTAATTCTTGTCTCTCCAACCCACTTGGAGATACAATGAAGAAATTGTACTCTCAGACTTTGAACTTCCTTAGCCCTAGAGAATCTGATGTGCTTTATAAACACTTCTTTCACTTGGTTTAATCGTGGCGGAGTGGAAGGAAACAGGAAGGAGATAGGTTAAACCTGTCATACAGTGGTGATGAGATCAATAGTTCATTTATGTCTTGAACCTTACTTCCTCATCAATAAGAACATCAAAAGGAACAATAAATATAATATAATAAAGATTAAAAATGCCGTCACCAGCACCCAGTTAAAAAAATACCATCACCAGCTCAAAATGCTATCATGAGTTAATAAAATACAGCAAAACACTTTCAAATGTTAAACCCCTACATTATAAAAATACCACTTTTGAATACACACTACTAATAATAACATCAAACAAAAGCAATTTCCCCAGGAGAATTTTAAATGCCTTAAATAGGTTGTAAACAGATGATATTTTTGGAAATGGAGCCCATTCTAACAAACTTCAAAATATATCATATAGGGAGGTTTTTTTTTAAGATTTATTTATTTTTTAAAGATTTTTTTAAAAAGATTTATTTATTTATTTATACAAGCACTGGGTACAGTCAGAAGCACGGGAGGGTGAGAGAATTCACCAGAGCCAGAGCGGGGAGCAGAGCAGGCAGAAGGACCGAAGTACACTGCTGAGGGGAGCAGCGGGTGCAGGAGAGGTCTGCGCGCCATGCGGGACCCTCCTCCGGTGGCCAGGGAGCAGCCGGGGATCGAACCAGAGTTGCAGAGGCTGCGGGCAGCTTCGCAACCCAGGGCTCAACTGCTGCGCCACCAGGGAGGCCCGGGAGTTGTATTTTTGCTTAAAACCTACTCTACTGTCTGTTCCTGTCCTAACATGGCCCATGGAAGTCCAGTTCTGCATGTTAGCCAAATTACGCTATTCAAATGGGTCTCTTACACCATCTCCCTTCACAATAATTGTACCTTTTATTTATACAGCACTTTACAGTTTACAGAACACTTTCACACCTACTATCTCATTTGATCTTTGCAGACAGGCAAACAAAGATGACAAGAGAGAAGTGTTAATACTTAATAAGCTCCCAAAAATGTTTAAAGCTTTACAGTTAAAGCAAAATTTTGACAGTGAAACAGCTCTTTCTTTGAGGAGCCCCCTTTTGCCATAGCATAATTATCTCCAATTTGATACTCAGTACTTAAGACAACACTCTTAAGGCTTTTAGGGCAGATTCTATAACTTTTTTCCCCCTTTACCTAAAATTTAAATGGAGTAAGTTCTGTACCTACCTATACCTACTACGTCACCTTAGATTTATACTTTACAGTCTATAGAAAATTTTCATGCCTACCTGATCGGGCTGATCTCTTCATATACACAAAGGTCAAGGCATGAGGTCAAAGTCATGGCTTACTTTTTCATTTTCATCCCCTGTGGGATTAACACAGTACCTGGTACCCATGAGATACTGAATAAATGTTTGCTAAATTAAATGTGATGGAAGAGGATGAAGAAGAACTTGGAGGCAGAGAATGATATGAATCAAAAAGAAAAGGAAGATTAGTTCCACAGAGATACAGTTGATTGTGTTTATTTTTCTTGGCAAAAACTTCAGTAATTTACATTAATATTCAATTCTCACACATATTCCTAGTGTTGAGCACTAAACTACAGGTTTCTCAAAGAGAGGACTTATTAAATAAAGGAATTAGAAGATGTTCTTTTAGCAAGTTTTAAAAATGACATTTTTAAGAATCCAAAACTTTCAAATAGGGGATGAAACTAATCTTCATGGGATCAGTCTCAGCAGTTAAAGTAAAATTCTTTCTCTCATTACAAAAGTTTTAAAATGAGAACATTCAGTGTCTCTTAAATGCATCATTCTAAAAGGTGGACGTGGAAATGTTAATTTTTTTTATGGCAAGTAGTGGCAGTTCTTCACCTAAAACAGTAGAAGAAATGAAGAATGTTTCTAATAATATTTGAGAGACCTACATTTCCAGCAAGTTGCAGACCATTTCTAAATATACTTGCCTTAAGTATTTCAAATGGAAAACAAGCAAAGTAGTCATTGCTCTTAATCAGACACAGTGAAAATAAATATATTGCAGTCAAATTCAACCACAAACCCAAGCCAACTCTATGGAAAGCTGAAAAGGAATAACTCAGAAAAATACAATCAATTACTCAAAATGAATGCATCACTTGTTTAACTATAGATATGTCATGTCCATAATAAAGGAAATATGGTCTTCTTAAGTCAAAACAGAAGAGAGCTAACTGAACATATCTCTTCACTTTAAATCCCTTGAAAAGGATAAAAGAAAAAAATAATAAATACAAAAGTACACTGGAAAGTTGGGACAAGCATACATTTCGTGGAAGATATAAAGCAGATGGGAATAGACTAAAGTTAAAATTCAACCTAGTTAAGACTATTTCAACCAGACAAGACCTGAAAGAATATGAAAATAGAATTCTCTGGAGAAGAACTGGATCTTGGGCGATAAACAAAAAGCAACAGAGTGTCAATAAAACGGGGAGAGCGGCTGGTTTTTTCAGATTGGTAAACTTTTATTTTTGCTATCTGGCAAAAACAAACAAACAGGCATATCTTTATCTGAGTAGGGATTCTGACATGGGAGAATCCAGCAGTGGGCACAAGTACCAGAGATACAGACAAAATCCTAGGTAAAACGCTTCCTAGGATATTCAAGGAAATCTTAAACTGATTAACAGCCCCTACCTTGCCCATTTTCTCCTCTTAACAAGAACCAGAGGCGATATCCCTGTCTTTAAAAAGCTTATATTTACTGCCAAACAAGAAGCAATTATCATCTAGTCTGTGGAAATACACTGATGCTATCAAGACTGTATCATTTGAGACCTGTGGAGAAAACCGATAACTGGAGAAGAAGCAACAACCTACTCTCCCAAAGGGAAATTTGAGTAAACCCTCTTTTTTTTTTTAAGATTTATTTATTATTTATTTATACAAGCACTGGGTACAGTCAGAAGCATGGGAGGGTGAGAGAATTCACCAGAGCCAGAGCGGGGAGCAGAACAGGCAGATTGACAAAGTACACTGCTGAGGGGAGCAGCCGGTGGCAGGAGAGGTCTGTGTGCCATGTGGGACCCACGCCGGTGGCCGGGGATTGAACCAGTGATGCAGAGGCTATGGGCAGCCTCGCAACCCAGCGCTCAACTGCTGTGCCACCAGGGAGGCCCTTGAGTAAACCCTCTTAAGAAAAAGACAGGAGAAAGATTAAAAATGATGGGTACTAATGTCCTGAAAAATAAGATGCAAGAGAAGAGTGGGAACAAACATTTTTTTTTTAAATTACAAACACACATAAATAAGTTGTTAAAAAAAAAGGTTAAATACCAAAAAAATACCTACACCAAGATTTATAGTTAAAGAGCAAAGTGAATCCTGAGGACTGCTGAATGCAGTGGACGAGAACAAAACAGTAGATTGAGTTGAACAGGTAAGAGAGAAAAGTTATAAGACATAGTAATCAGCTACAAAAGGTCTAACATCTATGTAATAGGAGTTGTAAAGGTTAGAGAGAAGAAGAAATAAACAAATAGAGGACACATTCCTTTTGCCTTAGGAAAAACTTCATAAAATAAAATTACTGTGTAAAAATAGAGACTAAATCTGCTCCATGGTTGAAGACATAAATGGATAAGAAAGAACTATGCTAGTGAACAATTAACATGTGAAAGATGTTAACTTCATTACTAATCAGTCACATCAAAGTCATAACAACATGATTTTGCTTTTTGTTCATAATATTAAATATTTAGAAGGTTGATAAAATACAATAGTGGCAAGCTTTTGGGGGGATGGATATTCTCATACAGCTTCAGTGGGAACATAATTACTTTAGCAGGAAAATGGTGGTACAGGGTGTTAAAATATTAACTGTGAATATATTTTGACCCAACATTGAACTTGGAGGACCCTGTCTTACAGATGTGCACATTATAACAGAATATATAAACTGAGTTTTATAACAGTATTTCTAAACAATTAAAATGGAAGGAGCCTAAATGTCAACAAAAAAGCAACATTTTTATAAATGGTGTAACCATTTTATGGAATATAATATTATATAGTAATATTGTGAAATAAACTATGGTACTTTCATTACATAAATTATTTATGTTATGGAATGTTATATAAGGGTTACAAAATGAAGTAGATAAATATTGTAGTGTAGAAAGATCTCCAAGACATATCAATAAGAAGTGTGGAAGAATTCTCAAAATATCCAACTATGAAACCATTTATATTATATATATGAATGCAAACTCATAACATAGTCATGTATATTAAAACCTTTGCAGAGGGGAGGGAAATAGTATTATTGTGTGTATGTGTGTGTGTGTGTGTGTGTGTATCAATAAATGTTATGGAGTCAGAAGGAATTTACTTAAGACTTCATGCAGGTATGTATGTGTGTACTATATGTATTGTATTTCCATATTTTATTTTGTAATTTAAAATGTCCAATAGACATTTTCTTTCTAGTCTTTTACGAAGAAAACTTCTTTGATAGTTTTAAAAGATGATCTTATCAATTCCTCAAAATAGCCTACTTCATAGAATTAATGAAAACAATTCTATAAAACTAACAAGTAAAGCAATGACAATCACTTATTAATAACTATCCCAAACATCATTTTCTATAATACATACATACATACATACACACACATATATATTTCTTTAGAACTAATTCATGCACATATTCAAAATAAGGGTATACAAGCTTGTAGAAGACACACTAGCTTCATGAGACTTTTGTTTGAAGGACTTTGAAGCTTGAAAGAGGAGGCTGCCAGTAGGTATTTGTGTGCTCTTCCATAAACTCTACTATTCATCCATATTTTGGAAGCTAAACTATTATCACATTGTCATTTCATTTGTTGAATAAAGGAATTTGCTAATCTCCAATTACATCCTACTTGCTACCACATTAAAGCCACCAGGCTTCCTGTCCATATAGCTACTGTTTCTTTGGTTGTAAATCATTAGAACACAAATTTTTCCCCACAAAATGTTCCCCACAAAATTATTCCAAGGAAAAGTATCCCTTCACAACAGCCAGGATTATGTATTTTATTCATGTTATCTCATGTAATCTGCCGCATTACAGAAAAATGTGACAACCTCCATTTAAGGCTCTACAGAAATTTGGGCTAAGCAGAAAAGATTACTGGATGCCCCTGGCTCCCTCTCTACCCACTGGAAAAAATTAGTTTACTTCTTTTTGTAAATTCATTTCAACATTTCTTTGCTCCATATAAATTTGTGGACTTGATGACTTTTCTTTGAATCTTATAACATCTGCATAGAGTTTTTTAATAACAGGTTAAATAAAGTCTTTAACACATATTTATTCTATATCTGTATAATAATTATGGTTTTTTTTTTAATGTATCCTTCAACAGAACAAGAGAACACATCAAAGACTACGTATCATTCTGCCTGCCTCACCTCTTTACGTCATGTGAGGGTAGAGCACACAAAAGTGATCTGTTTATGCTCTGCCCTTTCAATATATGAATAAAACACAAGACCCAGAAAAAGTGCCCTTAAGCAACACAATAATTTGTGAAATGCCAGGTGTTTATACAAGGTTTTCTTTGGAAGAGACTTTTGAAAATTAAACAAAAGGCATATTCAAGTATAAAGGACATTCATTTCCAGCCAGTAAGAGCAAGTGGCAAACTTCTTTTTAAGAGGAGCACTTTGTATAAAATAAAACTGTGGGAGAAAGCACCTCAGTGGATTGTGTGAGTGCAGCAGTATCTCCTGAACAATGTGAGAAGGTGATCCAGGAGGAGAGTTACCTACGTCAGCAGAATTTAATGCTGATTAATCTAATTTCTTTAGAATCATTTGACTTCTAGAACTGTTACTGTGGTTATTTTCCAAGTAATTTAGGAATAAATTTTATTAATTTTTCACTATACCCCTATTTCTATGAGACACAAATCTTGCCAACTGGAGTTTGCCCAATAACCAGGAGAATTAAGATCTATAATTGACAAAATATTAACTTCTATTTTGAAGCAGAGAAAATGAATGTGTATGTGTGTATGTATGTACTTTATGTGTGGGGGGTTAACACCAGCTCAGAATGCAAATCGTGAGAAAACTTCAAGGAATGTTATAAATAATGGTTATAATTTTAGAATAAATGCAGAGAATAAGTATAATTACTTTGACAAAATCACTGATAATTGGAATGCACGAGCTCTCATAGGCTTGAATCAATGTTTTGCATAAGATTCAAATCTCCTCTAAAGAGAAAAAGGGCAAATAAATCATAGAAGCCCAAATATGCTAACTACATTAATGTATCAGCTACGGTGATAATAATAGTCTTTTAAATTGTCTTCTTTCTACTTCAATGAAGATCATATGAGAGACATACGCAGGAGAATAAAGCCCCACTTAAAATTACATTCTTTCTTACAGGAAGAAAATATCTTCAAATATTGTATCTGATAAAAGACTGTCTTCATACTCACACCTCAATAAAAAACAATGATAAAAATAATAATTCAATTTAAAAATATGGCTAAAGACTTGCATGGATATGTCACTAAAGACATCATGTAGCTAATAAGTTCATAAAAAGGTGTTTAATATCATTCATTCTTAGGGAAATGCACATTGAAGCCTCAGCAAGATTCCACTGCATGCCCAGATGAATGGCTATAATCAAAACAATAACATGCTTGGCTAGGATGTGGGGAAATGGGAACTCTCAGATAGAAATGTAAAGTGGTATGACCACTGGAGAATATAGCTTGGCAGTATTTTCAGAAGTTAAGCATAAACTCAATATGACCAAACAATGCCACCTGTATGAATTTATCCAAGAAAAATGAAAATGCATGCTACAAAAGCTTTATACATGAAGGTTCATGCAATATTACTTATAGCCAAACATATTAGAAACAATTCAAACTACCATCAATTAGTAAATGGATAAACCAAATGTGGTATATCCATATAATGGACTACTATTCAATAATACAAAGGAACAAAACATTGGCAAATGATTAATCTCAAACACATGGTGCTAAAGCAAAGAAGCCAGATGTAAAGGCTACAAGTGGTATGATTCTATTTGTATGAAATATCCAGAAAAAGCAAATTTACAGAGCTAGAAAACTAATCATTTGTTGCCTGGAGTTGGTAAAGGAATTGACTACACACAGGCCAGTAGAAATTTTGTGGGTGATAGAAATGCTCTAAAATTGAACTGTGCATATAATTTTGATGGTACATATATGGACTGTACATTAGTCCAGTTTAGTTGGTCTATATCACTGAAGTGTACCCTCACAAAAATTGACGGGATATAAATGAACCCTCAATAAAATTGTAAAAGAAAGGTACTAACAGATACAGTCTATAGATATTTTATGGCATGTAAAATTTATTAATGTTTGAACAACATTTGCATTACATTCTCCCATAAAACTAAACCTTATATAACAAAGACTCATCTACTTTGGTTAAATATTTGGCCATCAGGCAGGTTCTCATCCAAACCACAAGGTTGCTTTAAAAGAGAATTGCACATGGGGCCTCCCTGGTGTTACAGGGGTTAGAGTCTCAGCGCTGTCAAGCTATCGCCAGCCACTGTGGCATGAGTTCATGTTCCTGCCAGGGAGCTGACCCACTTGGAGCAGCAGACCTCTCCTGTCTCACCCGCTGCTCCCCTCAGCAGTGTATTTCAGTAGATCCACCTATTCTGCAGCCACCCCTGTCTCTGGTGAATCCTCTAACCCCCCGCCTACCTCTGGCCTACATCCTAGTTCTTGTATACATAAATAAATAAAAATAAATCTTAAAAAAAGAGAATTACACAGTATTATTCCTTTCTAGATACAAATAGTTCTTTAAGTAATACATAGTATTTTTGATACATTCAGAAATTTTATATAAGCAATGACATACTTTTGCTCTCAAAGTTGTGTTTCTGAGACATTTCACTTTCATAAGTATTTAGTACTTCATAATGCGATGACATCCAGAATTTATTTTCCTAATTTACAAGAAATTTTGCTATTACAAATAACCGTGTAACAAGCATTCTGAACATAGCTCTTTGAGTACTGGTAGAGGACTATGAGAACATATTTCCAAAAGCAGAATTGCTCTGTCAAAGTATATGCTCATGTTCAAGTTTATAGAACTTCCTATATTGCTCTCCCAAGTCAGACTAACTTATGCAGGTTTAAAACCAGTTTCTCCAAAGAAGGGAAGGGGCACCAGGATCTATGCTCATAAACTTTGACTCTTTGGTGGTGGGTACTCCAGGTAACAATGCTGGAATGGAGTGAGGGAGATCCTAAAGTTTTATTTTTTTTGAAGATTTATTTATTTATGCATACAAGAACTGGGGTACAGGCCAGAGATGCGGGGGGTGAGAGGACTCACCAGAGACAGAGTGGGGAGCAGAATAGGTGGATTGACTGAAATACACTGCTGAGGGGAGCAGCGGACGAGACAGGAGAGGTCTGCTGTACCATGTGGGTATCTCCCTTGCTGGCCAGGGATCAAACTCGTGCTGCAGAGGCTGTGGATTGCTTCACAGTGCAGTGCTTAACCCCTTGCACCACCAGGGAGGCCCCTAAATATTGGTAGGCCAATATTAACACAGTAAAAATATATTTTTTTAAAGAAATGAAACTGGTTTCTAGAAATTCTTGCCAATACATTTTTGTATTCAAAATTAAAAAAAAAAATACACTGGTCATGTAAATTTGAAATGCTTTGAGTGAGGCTGAACATCTCTTTCTTTCTTCTGTTGACTTACCATGAAAATTTCTTCTTCTGTGATCTGCCTTGGCTGATTTCTTTGTTTAGTCTAACCGAAGTTCTTTCAAAATCCGGTATGAAATCTTTTGTCAGCCATAAATGTGGCAAATGTCAGCCAGGTGTGTGTGGCAAATACCGAATTCCAGTCAGTAGCTTGCATGGCATCTATGCTTATGGTACATTTTGTTGTAAGATCATTTTTCAACTAAAAAAATTTAAATTCTATTTTATTCCATTTCCCCTAGCAATATCCTTTTTCTGCGATCAGTTTATGATATTATATATGGCAATCACTTATCAGCAAAAGTATTAAATCGAGTTACATAGTTTACTCTTGATGCAACAATCTAAAACTAATCTCTCCCAGAATAACTTACAGACATTTTTATAGCTGTGCAGCCTGTCAAATGGCCCTGGGGAGAAGAGATTTAAAAGACAAACAAACAAAACCAAACAAAAAAAAAATTTAACAATTTGGTACGGACTTCTTGAGAAATATAGTGAATGAGATTTTACAGCAAAAAAGCAATTTTGAATGTTTGAAGCAAAGTTTAGAAGATATATGAACCTGCCTAAAATGAAACTACTTTTAAAAGGGTCAAATTTAATGAAACTGGTAATTGCTTATTCTTGTAATAACACTGGAAATTGCTAATTTCAAAAAGCGCAATATTCCTAAGGCCAAAGTTAATCTTCCATTTTGACAGCCTCCTGCTTATCCAATGATTAATATCAGGCAGCTCAATGTGGCTTTCATAATTGTTTCAACAAGAAGCATGGTTCTGTGAGTACTTTGAAATATACTCTTCAAAATACCTTTAGCTCTGATTAGAAAAGCGTGTGGGCAAATGTCGGTCATACCAGATCATTTTTATGAAGTTCTGAAAGTAGGTCAGGGGTAGAAATAGTTAATTTTATACTGTTTTATTCTTGTATGACCTAATATATGTTCTCCAAATTTTGTAGTGGGGGATTGATTATTCACATTCATTCTAAAACCTAACAATGATTTTGACTTTCAATGTTCTCAGGGTTCAATATTCATCGCTGGTATAAATTTCTGAAACTCTCTTGATGCAAACTCTCTTTCACCCATTTACTCTCATTCTGGCCATGTTTAAATGCATTCATTTCCTTTCAGACAACTGCCCTCCTGTGCTATGTTAAATACTTTTGCTTAAAGTATTTTTTTTAAGATTTATTTATTTTTATACAAGAACCAGGGTACAGGCAAGAGGCACAGAGGGTGAGAGGATTCACCAGAGACAGAGCAGGGAACAGAACAGGCAGACAGACAAAAACACACTGCTGAGGGGAGCAGCGGGTGAGACAGGAGAGGTCTGCCATGCCATCTGGGTATCCCCTGGCCAGCCGGGACTCGAACATGCGCTGCAGCACTGCGGACAGCTTCACAGCACTGTGCTCAGCCTGCTGTACCACCGGAGAGGCCCTATGTTACTTTTAATAACATGTCCATCTCAAGAAATCTCTCCTCTTCCTACTCATCAAATCTACTGTCAAACGGCCACAGGCGCCATTTACAGTCTATGTCTATCTGTCACTTGGTCTCTCAACAATGACTACCCTTGAGAATCCAGGATCCAATACATGTGAATACATACTTTTCTCTCTAGACTTTTAGCCTCTTTCCACAAGATTTAATCCCCTTGTTTTCCCATTTTGCTTAAAAAGCTATTTCCTAGTACTGTATTTTTGTGGGAGTTACAAAGAGATTAGTTTTACTCTTGCTGCCTCTATTATGCAGCTCTATTAAATTCATTGCAAATGCAGATTTTCAAAGATATTTAAATTTTTCTTCTGAAATTTGTTCATGAAACCCTCACCAAATTTTCCAAAGTCCCTGAGATGGAGCAGAATGCTACTAGTTTTAAATAAAAGGTATGCCAAACGTATTTTGATTTTCCCTGTTAAGTTTCATCTTGAGGAACAATAACTACAGCAAAAACAGAAAGCAAAGCCACATTCCAGCATTGTTTCTCTATTGGAAAATCGAAATAGAGTATTCTGATTTACTGATTGAGTGAAGTGTATTACTGTTAGCTTTTCTTCTGACTTCCATTAATCAGCAATGTTACAGAAAATACAGGACATTGTTAAATGATATTCTTAATGTTGACAGTAAGACCCATGATACTGAAGTATCTTCTTAATGACTAGTAAAGATTAAATTATCAGTTAGCATGGTTTTAGGTTTAGGGATTGTCCTTGTTACCCAAAAGAGGATAATTCATATATGTTATTGAACATCACAGATAGATACATTTGGCAAAACTGTAGATAAACAAATAAACAATTCCCATTCAAATAAAATCAGAATATCAACAATTTACTAGGAGTAAATTCTCTACAAAAAGTCAATGTTTTGGGCAAAGAATCCACTCAGCGAAGTACAAGTATTTATTACATTCAACACATATTTTTTTAATTAACAACATCTCTCATCCATCCCCATCTTCTTGCTTCAAATTTCCCCTTCAACAAGGAGTTGAAATAAGGTAATTTCAGGGTTTTCCCCAAAGAAGCCTTAAATTTACTTAAGATTGAAACCAGAGTGAAATATTAAAGGATGAGAGGTGAACCAATGTTTTACCCCAAACTCAGCAGCACACATTTTCTGAGGAATGTCTAAAAATAGCCAACAAAAAGTTCAGAGAAAGTACTGACATTATAATTTGAATTTTTATCATTTTAGGTAGCTTTATTTCTAAACAAGCTAATGCAGCTAAATTGATCCTAAACTCCCACACAGCTGCTGGAAATTCATTAGTTGAGGAAAATGTCTAATGTGAGTATGTATGGGAACTGGGAATTCAAATGTAAATATAAATAGCTCACAGAATTTTTTCTTACCCTCAGAAATTTCATGGCAAGTATTCAGAGAACAGTTCTCATTCAGCCCATGCATTTAATTCGATAAATATATGACCAACAATAGACTGAAGACAGCAAATCAAATTACATTTTAGAAGTGATGGAAAAAAAAAAAAGTGAGATTACAGCATTTCCAAAAGAAATAGACTAGAATGTGCAGGAATTAGTCTTCCTGTTCTCATGGAATTTACATAAAATTTACCATAAAATAGTATCTTATTTATTTAGAACCACATGGAGTTCAGCACATTCATGGTCATAAAATGGACTAATGTGAAAGCAGAGAATGAACACAGAAAAAAGTGTGACTGGAAAAATAAAACCATTGCAAGTTTTACATCAACCACTCCTTCAAGTCCATGTGTTTTTGGCTATTTATGAACAGGGTATTTCTAGAATATTATAATTAGACCAAACAACCCCTATCACTATGCTAGCTGGGCTTAGAGAATATTTATCCCAGTGTGATAATGTCCTTTAAAACTCATGGCACTTCAATTGGGGTTAAGGCCTGGATAGTCATTTTTAAAAAAGGGGAAAAAAGAACAGAATGTCAAATTCTAACTAGTTGGTCAACTTCTCTGCATAATAAAACATTAATTACTGGTGTTTAATTCAAAGGATACAGCCTTTTGACTCTTTTGCAATATTTTCCACTAATTTTTTTTTTTTGCATAGAAGAGCTGGGGTGTAAGCCAGAGGTGTGGGAGGTGAGAGGATTCACCAGAGATAGAGTGGGGAAGCAGAACAGGTGGATCTACTGAAATACACTTCTGAGGGGAGCAGCGGGCAAGACAGGAGAGGTCTATTGCACCACATGTGGATTACATAAAACACTTCAATTGAACTATTTCCTGCTTTCTACACTGGGGAAGTATAAACACTAACACATTATCTGGCACCTAGTAGACACTCAGTGAACGCTTATGGAATAAAAGAACTGGGTAAAAGCAGGGAACTACCCAGACATACATTACTCAAGGCAACCACCACACCCATTGACTGTCCATTGTTCAGCAACTAACAGCTCAGAACCAAGTCATGATTTTCCACACCAGATACACATTTAAAAAATACACAGAAGTTGTATTTTTAATGTCTCTCTTAAGACATTGTCATTCAACAAATCTGGGACAGATCCTGTGTTCTGCAGTGTTCAATGGCTTACTTGGCAATTCTGGTTTGGAAGCCAGGGTTGAAAACCACCCAGGAGGTTTGTTTATATATAATAGTTTACACACACACACACACACACACACACACGTAATCTTTATTCATGCAATTAACGTAATGCAAACATTTTTTTACATATTTCTCTTTTTCAATATATAACAACACATACATTCAAGGAGACAAAGAAAGTATACAAATACTAGGGGACTGCATTAGAGGAATTAAGAAACAACACTTACTATGCAATCAAGAATATCTGGGGCAGGAGGGGAAGGTACCTTCTGCCACAGCCATGTGACAGTTCAGATTTGAAATGACTTGAGTCTGAACCTCCCCTCTGCCACTTGTTCATCTGTGACACGTGCAAATTGCTTAAGGTGTCTGAATTTCAGTTTCTTTATAAAGTAGAAATGTAGTTACTACTAAAAGGTTGTTGTTTGAGTTAAATAACTTATGTATTAGACATGCTTAGGAGAAACTGGCACTTACTAACAAGCCAGCGTGTGGGAGATGTGATGATGTTAATGCCTCTTAAACACAAGTGATCGAGGATTTTTGAAAAACCCCAAGTTACTGAAAAGAATAACTTTCAGTAATTCTAGTTTCAAACCTATCTGATTAAAAACTTTTTTTAGCCTTTTTTTTTTTTTCATTTGCCTGCCATGTTTTTGGCACTTTGCAAGACACTGGAGGGACAATAATAAAAAAAGACAAGACTGACTCCAAGGAATATATAATCCTGTGTGAGAGTTGAGTACACAAATGATAATATAATGACATCATAATACCATAAAAAGTGTGAACAAGGCCTACCTCTTTCTCTGAGATATCATTCTAAATATAATTTTTGTTAAAATAATCTAGGCACTATTGATTTACAATTATGTTGATTTACAGTTACAACCCAGGAAGGTAGTTCTCCCAATATTTGAAATAACAAATACCAGGAAAAGAAGAGAAAGATCTAGAAACCCACTAATAGGCAGCAACTATCTACAAAGATCAGAAGTCTTTCCCACACCCTCCAACATGACTGAGAAAGGCAATTGCTATACTCAGAAGAGATGATTCCATGGTCACGCTCTACGTACAACCCCATCAAGTTCACATACACTTCAGAATGAGGATCCTTCACAACTGAATGAACAGAGACAATGCAACAGCTCACCAACACCAACACAACAAAGTATTATTATTCTAGATTTCAAAAACTTATTGACAACTCAGAACCATGTCTCATGCCAGGTTAATGGGATATTTGTCATGTTATCTGTAAACTCAGCCAGGGAAGCAATTAGCACATTTGCTTGCTCACTTCAAAAACATCACAGACGCTAATTTAAAAGTATACATGAAATCATTTACTTGAATTTAGTAATCAAAGGAGAAGATCTGTCTTTCATGCCATCTGACTCCTCATAAGCTCATGTATTTGTAGACTCAAGCTACTGGATATCTACTTGAATATCAAAAAAGAATTGAAGAAAAGCCAGTACCTCTACCTTTTGCATCATCACTTAACAAATGACAATTTGAAAAATATATCACAAAGAGGGATCATTCTTGTTTTTGCAGAATCTTAGCTTTTACATCTCTAATGACTGAAAAATAAACAGATATACAGAAATCAATGAATTAGAGCAAAAGATTCAACTGTAGGCTTCAAGGGACCTAATTTTACCTAGAAAATTCTAAGCCAGAGAGGAAGGTTCTCAGAACATCAAAAAAAAACCTCAGATTTTTAAAATTAAAGCTTAAGTATTTATATGATGACTTATTCCAAAAAGAAATTATTCATAGGGCTCATGAAAATATACATAATTTATAGAAATAAATAAATGGCTGAGGAAATGAGAACAAGGAAGAATAAGAAAGAGAATATGTGCCCAAGAATATCATCTTTACTTAAAATATCTGCCACAAGACCTGGTAAACTTGCTTAAGGAAGGCTGAACATTCAACTCTGAGCATCCTGAAGCTGAGTCGAGGAGGCCATGTAATTGGTTTCACAATATTCCCCAAATCTCTTAATCTTCTACCTGCACCTCTGCTAGGGGAGGGAAGAAGCTGTCATGTCAGAGGAAGACAGAAACCGTTACATGGCATAGGACCTTATTAAGTAAAACTATAGTAACCGATAGATCATTTCATTACCTAAAATTGACCAAAAATGTCCCAGAACTTGACCTAGATTTCCCCCACGTAAAAGAAAGGACTGACTCCATAAAAGTTGTTATGAAGCAGCAGTGAGTCAGCGGAAGGGGCTTATTCAGTGAAACAGTTACGATTACATCATGTTTAGGTGACAATTCTGATGTTTTTAAATTTTCTTTTCAGACACAAACACTTTTTTCAAAGCAAAGCTCATTCAAATGTTAGTGAACAAAATAGATGATTTCAGAGTTGAGAGGCTGGGGGACAGGATGGGGAGTTAGATAAAGTGCATACCAGGCCCTCAGGTGCTGCAAGATGGGTTAAAAAACCAATTCTAAAATAATCCCTTCAACAACGAAGTCTTTGAACTGATAATTACTATATTTAATTTGTTTTAATTTGAAAGATGAGAATGCAGCATCTCCAGGTTTTTTTTTTTTTTGAGAAAACTTGTTAATGAGGCACCTTCTTTAAATATTTCCGTGAAAGTTGTTACTCTTCACCCTTCATATTTGAAAGCAGCTGATGTGTGACTGCAGTTTTGCTCAAATACCAAGGCAGTACGTAAGGTCTTTATAAGGTTTACAGCTGTTAAGTCTATTGGCATTTGGGGGTGTTTCGGCATTTTTCAAAGCATGAGGAATTTATTCAAACAAATCATCCTAGCCCTTTAAAGTTGCAAGTTCTAAGAGCCCATTTCATACAGTGTTAAAAAGAAAAAAAATGGAGTTAGACAATGAACGGATGGAATACTATTTAGCAATAAAAAATAATTAACGATTAGCAGAAGTATTAATGTGGAAGGATCTCAAGAAAATCATGCTCAGTAAAAAAGGTCAGTCTCATATTTACTGTATTATCCTTATTTATCATGTTCTTGAAATAATAAAATTATAGACATGGAGAAAAGTTTAGTGGTTGCCAGGCAGGAGGGAGGGAGGAGGCTGTGGCTATGAAAGGGTAGCATGAAGGACCCTTGTGATGAAGTTATTTTCTCATTATTCTACAAATTTATGTGTGTGATAAAACTGCATAGGACTAAACACACACATACACACAAATGGTCCAGTCTTCCAAAGGTGGGTGAATTATGTCCATGTTAATTTCCTGGTTGTGGTATTGTGTATTCTTCTATAGTCTCAAAAGACATTCCCAGTAAGGAAATCTGGATGAAGGGTATATGGTCTCTCTGTGAATTGCTTCTAATAACTGCATGGGAATCTATTCTTACCAAAAAAGTTAGGAAAAAAGAATGAAATTGTTCTTTTTAATCAATAAGAATAGAAAAATGCACAATTCTGGTGTGGTAATTGGATTGCCATCCTATTCTGAACCTCTCATGCCTTGAATACTTTCAATTTAACAAGAGCATATTTACTTGTAAAAAGTCCTTAAAATAATAATTCAGGCATATTTTATTTCAAGGGGGAAAAGAGAATCATTTCAGGGTTTGAGAATAATCAATGCATAATCTTCTCTGTTGAAGGAGCAGGAAAAAATCTACCAGATTTTTTGATTTACAAAAAGAAAATTTTGAATTAGCCAGGACACATCTACATTAGGCTTTCAATGCCTTTGAATTTCTATTATGCAAATCTTTGCAATTCCCCCATACAACCCTTTCTAGAAGCAATAAGCATAATTTTAAAACAGAAGTAACAATTCAGATAAGTGGACCCACTTCTCTGTCACTCATCTGCTCAGAAAATATAAACCAGTAATACTCATTTCCTGATTAGCAGAATGGGATGAAATTTCTGCCCTGTCCACCTTACTGGGTTGTGCAGAACAAATAAAAGAGACTTACCACAGAGCAGACTAGGAAGTATTATATAAACTTTCACCTTGTGTCCAACAGTACACATAGATGACTTCATTACAGAAACAGCGAGAAGACCCCTAAGGACCTAAATCCTTAACTCCCGTTAAGGACTCTAACATCCCTGATGCTTTTTAGTCCAGTGTTGAGCTTATAAGTACATGTCAGCGCCATTCCATCCTTGACTTGACTTTCAGAGAAATCCATTGCCTTTCTGGGTGTCACCCCTAAGCCTACGGGTGGTTCATTGTTTGACAGCATTCCAGCAAAATAATTTAACTAAATTTAATTCTATAAATACTACAAAGGTCCTTCATTTCATGAAAAGTTACACTGAGACAGGAAATTTTCTGTATTTTGCAAGTTCATCCTTCCACAACACATTTGATAGTCTAACCATACTAGGAACTTTCTAGGAGCAAGACACACTATCCTCTTTTAGATAACTTTTTTAGAAAAGCAGGCTGGCTATGCAAAACATAATGAAACATCATAGGGGATTTTTGCATGTGTAACTTCCCATTATATAAAAATATTAAGAATTCTTTTTTTTTGTACCATTTTAATAGATTTCACAAGTAGCATCATAGGTTTTCTGTTTTGTGATATTCATTTAAAGTTTTAAGGGCAGGTAAGGAAATAAAAAGTCATGTCAACATACCAGGTTTTTATTTTACAAAGAAAATAAACACAACTGATCTTTTTTTTTAAAGAAGTAACTTTTTATTTATGAAACATGGGTTTCCTCTCAACCAAAGATAACATTAGTAAGGAAAGTGGGATACATCTTGTCATCAGCTCCAACTTTCCTTTGGCCTATAACTTTCTGTACCCACTCCCTGTGGGAGGGACATTATCCTCATATCTATATTTATTTGTGTGACTTAGTTGAACTAAGGTATAAATAAATGTGACAAAAGCAAAGGCTTGAGAATTGTTTATGTCATTGGGCTGACTTTTCTGCACCTCTTTCATCACTAAAGGATCATGCTCAGCCAGCATGACAAGCAACATATGGGCTAGAAATGCTCCCCACTTAAGCTTCTGTGGCCAAGTCCCAACAGGAGCAGAATCTGTGAAAATACACACATGTATGAGCAAGTCCAAGCAAGATCTCAAAGCAATCTGGCTAAGTTCAACCTGGATCCAGTGAACCCCCAAACATCTGAGCTATAATCATCAGCAGAAAAATAATATGGCAAATAAATAACAGCAAATCTGTACTATCACCAAAAAAATCAACATTAACTGTAATATGATTTTACTTTTTAAAATTTTTTTTTATTTTTTAAATTTTATTCTTAAAATAATTTCCTATTATTCATTTCAATATCTTGGTTGTTAATTTTACTTGTTTCTCAAGTCTCATTCACTCAATTATTTGGGTCAGTACAACTAGTAATATACCAGAAAAAGCTCCTCTTTAAGAGGCTGAAAGATGGATAAGATTTAATGTAGACAATTTGCCATTCCTAGGATTTGGGGGTGTAACTCTACCCTCTACCATGCAGGAAAGCATTTTGAACAGCTTTGTTAAAATAGAATTCATACACAAAGTGCACATATTACGAATGCATAACTAGATAATTTATTCGATGTATACACCCAAAACACCATCACAGCCATCAAGTCACTGACCAAATTCATCATACCCCAGTTTTCTCATGTTCTTTTTAAATTCCACCCCCTCCCCAAACCACTTCCATTCCTAAGCAACCACTGACTGACCAGAAGCATTTTAATATGCCAGTTGGTATGACATTGTTCTAGAGGTAACTCTGAATCTGTTGGAAAATGATCACACGTGTAGATTTGTGGTGTAGCTCTCACGCAATCTGCAACACCAGTGGGTTATGAATGCCCGGCATGTGAGAACAAGCACTTTTGGTACTTATTACCAGGGAGGGAAATTTCTGAATAATCCACTAAATACTGTGATAAAACATTGCCACTTTATAACTTTCTGAATAGAGTTTCCCAGATGGTGTGTTCTTAAATAGCATGAAAATGTGTCTCAAAGTGACGTCAAGAGTGACCATTAAGATCTTATTTATGTAAATGTACATCTTACAGCTTAGATTCAGTTATTTTGTCTTTTTATTAAACACAAACTGCTGTAGTCAAAACCCTATGTATAAAGTCCAGCTTCACTATTTGCAAAGTGTGTGGTTGTGACAATTAATTCAACCTTTCTGAACTTCAATTTCCATAGCCATAAGGTGGGGTGGGGGGGAATCTATCTTCCTGTATTGCAGAGATTAAATAAATGCATACAGGTGAGAACACCAAACATAGTATTAGGTTAATGGCTGTTCAATTCTCTTCCCTTCTCCTTTTAAATTAAAATCAGTTCATTGAAATAAAACACATGGAATCTGCAATTAAAGAATGAAAGTAAAAGCCCAGCTGTCTCATCTACTAGCTTTGGGACAAAATACTGAGCCTCTCTAGTCTTCTGTCTCCTCATTTTTAAGTATCAACAATAAAAAGGTTTAAGAACAATCATGGGCCAATAAAGACCAAGGTCATTTCCAGTTCACGTTTTCTGTCATACACAATTGAAGAGATATCAAATTGCATTATCTAGTGCCTCCCAGGTGGTGCAAGGGGTTAAGATGCAACCTATGAAACAATCCACAGCCACTGCAGCACGAATTCCATCCCTGACCAGGGAAACACCCACATGGTGCAGCAGACCTCTTCTGCCTTGCCCCCTGCTCCCCTCAGCAGTGCATTTCAGTCAATCTGCCTGTTCTGTTCCCCACTCTGTCTCTGGTGAATCCTCTCACCACCCCCCACACTTCTGGCCTATACCCAATTCTTGTATGCATAAATAAATAAATCTTAAAAAAAAACCAAATTGCATTAGCTAAACCACTGAATATTTATTTCAATATTTATATTAACATTCAAAATTGTAGGGTAATGTTCCCCAATTCCACAATCCACCTGAGAAGATAATGTACAAAGTAAGTGACATAAGAAATCTAACTTCAGGAAATTTGTTCTTGGCAACCTGAAAAACTTCCTGTGAGGTGAGCGTGACATGTGGCGACTTAGGGAGTCCTTTAACAGTAAAAGCTAATAGTGAAGAATAAAATAATTTTTAAGGTATTTATTTTGAGTGGTTTTATTATGTTAATAAACCTATACATTTTCTTTTTTAACCATTTTGAAAGAAGACAAATTATGCAAAATAATTTTACATGCTTATCATTCCAAAATATAAAATAATAACCTAAGCACAATTACCTTCAGAATATTTTCACATATTTAAGTCATATACTTGCCATATCTGTCTCATACCAAGCTTATGGCATTACTTGAAAAAATATGCTCTTTTTCTTAGATAGTATCATTATTTTTGTTTCATAAAATTGCTTGTAATTTTCCCAATGGTACATTTTATGGTTAGTAAATTTGAAATTGCAGACATCTTCAATGAACTCTTCATCATAGAGTCTTAAAATTTTTAATTGAAAAAATACTCTCTATAATTACTGAAATGCCTTTTAGGCACAAAACAATTTTTTCTAAATAGAGGACACCAGCAATTTCATTCCCCAGCCCCCAAATTTTGCTCTGTTGAGAATACTTCAGATTATATTGTAAAAGTAAAAAGCTATGAATGTTTCAGTACAAATAATCCATAAGTCCTTTCATTTTGCCTAAGTCAGAGTAATTTTTTTTGAAAGGCATTTTTTTAAAGATTTATTTTTATTTTTATACAAGAACTGGGGTACAGGCCAGAAGCACAGAAGGGTAAGAGGATTCACCAGAGACAGAGCGGGGAGCAGAAAAGGCAGACTGACTAAAACACCTGCTGAGGGGAGCAGTAGGTGAGACAGGAGAGATCTGCCACACCATGTGGGATACTCCCTGGCCGGGTAGAAATTGAACTTGCAGTGCAGAGGCTGTGGACAGCTTCACAGCGCTGCGCTCAACCCACTGCACCACTGGGGAGGCCCTCAAAAAATATTTTTATAATATAAAAATTTATCATCAAAAGTGGCTCCATGATTCTTTTAAATGTTTTATCAGATATAGGCTGCAAAACGACACTTTACAATTTGCATTCAATTTCATTAATGTACATAAATTTTTCTAATTGAAAATGGAAGCTTCATCAAAAGGTTCAAGTTGAAATATTACCAAAAAAGTAAAAAATTTCACAATTAAATCTAATGATACTCTTAGTGCTGTTTGCTTAAAATTTTCTCCTTACATATCCAATGATATATTTCAATCTTTCCCTGTCTTTAAGTTTTGTTTACAATAGTTGTTATCCACTTAAATGAAGATTTTGGTTTTTTGTTTATCAAATACTTTGATTAAATATTTCAGCCAAAATGAAAAGGAAACATGAAACCTATTTAGAACACACTAATAAATTTTTGGACATTTAAACTGTTTATAAAGTATTAATTCAATGTTTTAAACTTATTTTAAGTTTATGGGGATGGAATTCCATTATAAGTTGAAGAAAGTTGTACCCAATAAAAAATTCTAAATAAAATGTTAATCAGTAAAATTAACAACATGGCCAAATAACTTTTATTTACAGAATTCAAAAACAGTTCATTATTATTAAATCTGTCAATAGGGTTTATAAAAAAGTAAAATGTCAAAAAGCTAGTTAAAATAAATAATAGCACCTAGGAATAAGCAGCCTTCAAATAAACCAATGCAATTAAATTAGAAAAACAAAAGAGTGTTAGACAATAATTAATTTTACTAGTAATTGCAAAAATGAAAATACTAGGAGTAAAATAAACAAGAAAAGTGCAAGAACTTTATGGAGAAATCTCCAAAAAGGTATAAATGATAGAAAAACATAGCCAGGTTTTGGATATGATATATATTTTGGTTATTGATGAATTTTCAACATCATAAATATTTTACTTTTTCCTATAGAATATTGCACTGAATATACCATTATGATTTTTTTTTCAGGTAGTGAATCTGATTCTTAAGTTCATATGGCGATCCTATTAAGTAGCCAAGTAAATTTCTGGAGAAAAAAATAGTGAAATAAGAGTTGTAACACATATCATAAAACTCTTATAATGAATGGAATGGGATAGAAAGTCAAAAAATAGCAAGAATCAGGATGGATAAAGTAATGCATATATCAGGAAAATGACTAGGAAGGTAGAAAGAACAAATTTTAATCCCTACATTATACTCAATAGATGAATTATAGACCCTATTAATGAAGAAGGAAAATTTCAAATACAAAGTAAAACTAATAAAAAATGATAGAACACGAAAGATGTATTGTTTAAGTAATTTCAGAATAGAAAGCACCCAAGTACATATAAAATATAGAAATCACAAAAGGGAAATTGATGAATTCTTTGATACAAAAATCAAAGAAACAACAAAAATTGGAAAAATATGTATAATTCACATCACTAATATTCATTTTCTTACTATGGAAAGATTTCATATACATGTCAAAATGAGAACACCAACAATCCAATTAATAAAGGGCAATGAATAGGGAAAAATAGTGCCCACAAAGGGAAATTCAAATAGACCTTAAATATATTAATGCTCTGCTTCCTTACAGTTTTAAAAAAAGTACATTAAAATTATAATAGACTCACTTCTTATCTACTAGTTCAAGTAACGAAATAAAAAATGAATATATGAAAATGGTCTATGCAAATATTAGCTCTTACTGTATCTTTCAAATACTTTTATGACTTTTGGAAAATTACACTACAACACTACACTATAAGAGATGAAGCACTGTACAGATAGACACGTGATTATTGGTGATTATTAATTCCCTATCCTAAAACCTGAAACCACACATTTGTTGGATGAGAGTAGCAAGCTCAGTTTTAGATGACTGAAAGGTAACTTAATCCAAGATACAATGGAAAAACTCCATTCTTTTCTACCAGTCCTGGAATCGAAATAGAAAACATACATTCGAGTATTAAGGTTAAAAGTATGACCAGTTTGATCTTTACATTATTTCTCCACTAAAGGAATAGCCAGAACACCGCACTTAAGGACAGTCTATTCCTTGTCTAACTGGGCATTTGACGTTTTGATAACATTGAGACTTCTTATGTGCATCCTTTTTTTCTAGTAAATCAAATAAATCATGGAAAGACTGACAGGTATTACGGGCTCTGTTCCCTTGAGTTCAATAACTAGAATCAGAAACTCATTTGGACTGACAAGTACAATAAGGAGGTCTGTCCTAAACACTTAATAGAACAGAAGAAAACCTGAAGGAAAAAAACAGACCTTTAGATTTGATTTGAGAGTTGGAGAGACAGGTATTCTTATTTCTTCCTCTAAGTTCATTATAGAGAAAAAGTAAATAATTTCTGTTAAAAGATGTCAACAGAACCTAACAATGGAGAATATATTTCCCCCAGTAAAAGCAAACTCAAGATAGGTAAAAGAATTTCCTCTGTAAGACACTAACAAGGTAAAAATCCAAAATGATATCACTATAAAAGCTGTAAGAATTAGGATACTTTCTATAAAGAGATTAGCCTGACAATAATAATAATAAAAAAAAATCACAAGAAAGTTCTGAAGACATTCCATTCTAAGCTCCAAAATCTCAAAGAAAGTGGACTTTTTTATTTTAAAAAAAATGGATGAAGATTTTCTTTGATGAGCAAAACTGCTTTGCACAGTAAATGCATTTAGTAGCTCCAGATATGAGTCTTAAATACCAATTTAAAAATATTCTTTAAATGACATGTACTTAAAGCATAATATATCAAAAGAAAAAACAGCATATGAACTAGAAATGACTAAAAACTTTAAAGCAGAAATCCCTTTTTTGCAAGTTAGAAACTTGAAATGATACCACAGATTGCCCCAATGTTTATATGACTATAAAAAACACATTTTAGAGACAGTGTGACATAGTAGAAAAATCACAGGCTAGTGTGATAATGTAGAAAAATTCTAAGCTTTAGTTTTGTATCTGTAACAAAAAGGCAAGCTGCCTTTCCCCTGGCTGGGCTGTTGGGCAGTGGCAGAAAGAGATAAAGCATGTCCATGGTGTGTATGTAGATCTCAAATGGCAACCCATATTATTCGAGTTTAATAAAAGAAATTAGCACTTGAATCATGTGAAAAGGAAGAACTGGAAACTAGTCTAGAATTATGTTTCAAAAGTAAATTTAATCACATAATACTGAATAGAAGGACGACCAGTTACCTAAAGGGAAATAAAGATGATTAATAAATACTTCAGATCTTCCAGGAATTCAAAGTTCTCTTACCCAAAGAAACATTATTTTTAATTTATATTTTTAAGGAATTATTCCTTTATTTTAAGCCTTTTATTTATTTAGTTTGTGTAGAAGAACTGGGGTGTAGGCCAGAGGTACAGGGGGTGAGAGGATTCACCAGAGTGGGGAACAGAAGAGGCAGACTGATTGAAATACACTGTTGAGGGGAGCAGTGCATGAGACAGCAGAAGTCTGAGAAGCCATGAGTAATAGTTTCCTGCCCGGGACCAAAATCAGGCCATCATGGTGATAGCGCTGAGACTTAACCCCTAGGCCGCCAGGAAGGCCCCCAAAGAAACATTATTGATCAAATACTTGGTTCCAAGCTTAACATTAAGCAAGGGGGAAACAAAAATGCATACAGACAGAGTCGGGGCTTCAAGTTGTTGATCACTGAGTGCAGAAGTATGGAAGCATATAATTCGAGCACATAGAAGAGCTGGTTAGATGTCCGGGCAGTGTAACGTGGAAGCAAGGAGATGTCATCTGACTCTACTTGAAGCCTCATAGAAAGCACTTCTAAGAGAAGGGCCAGGCCTGGCGGCTGGATGGATGATGAGATTTCGGGTGACTATGTCTGCAGCCTGGGAGGCAGTGGTCGGAAAGATTGCTGAGTCATCTTAAAACTAGATGATGACACTAAGGACTTTGGACAACCTCCAAGAGATAGCAAGGGGCAGCTTCAAGGAGGAGGGTTATGTGGTTAAATGATCACATTGATTTTAATAAAAACCACCTTGTTGACAATGTAGACTGAAGACAGAGCAAGTGGGATAAGCAAGGATGCATTCATGTGGATAAGAAACGGCTTCCAAACTAAAGCAGGAACAATGAAGAAAGAGATGAGGAGCCAAATGAGGGCATTTCTAAAGTAAAATCTCCACGACTTAACCAATTAATTGTGTGGGTAGGCATGGCAGACTCAGATTTCTAGATTGGAGAAATGGGTGGGAGTTAATGCCAATAACGGGGCCAGAAAACAACAGGAGGACAAATAGGTTTCATAGGTTGGAAAAGATTATTAGTTCATTTGGGGACATGTGAATTTTGAAGGGTTTAAGGGAGCTAGACAGTTGCATTAAAAGCTATAAAGAAAAGCAAAATAGATCTTCCAGGGAATTTATAAGCCAAGAACTATATTTGACTATTCAAAGTTTCTGAGAAAGCTATTCATTTGCTCCAGTTGCTAAATATGAACTATGTTGAAGGTAAAGTTAGTCTCATCTTTTTGCTTTGCAGGCTCTGTTAAACCAAAATGCATTTTAAAACTTAGTATTTCGACTATGTCAGCAAATGTACATTGCCAGGGTGAACCTTCTATCTCTGCAGTAGTTGCAATTCTGTACCTTTGACTGATGGCATTTCTCCAACTGACTTCACAGAGACTGAATTTTAGCACACCCTCAATTCTTTCTCTTCTCCACAGGCATAATTTCATAGTGCAACACAGGGGTGAGCTGCCCTGCAGGACAAGAGTACTCAGCTGTGTGGTCAGAGAAAGTTAGCTCCCTGAGCAAAACAGACATTTGTAAGAGAATGAAGAACCCATGAATTCCACTGCCTTCTGTGGAAACCTGCCCAAGTAGAAAAGCATTATTAGACAAGTAGAAAGAAGAAACATCATAGGTTTCAAGGTTGACATTTCTGCTGTGAAATAGGGGTAGGCTGAGAGTTCATAAACTGGGCATAGAAGGCACCATACTTGTCTTTTTTAAGATGTGTGGCTTTTACTTCTAATGGCTTCATACGCAAAGTACTTTGACTTTAAAGATATTCCATGTCTACACCGCCTACATTTCTATCCATTTCCAGCTACATCATGGTAATTTGTGCACACATTTATTTCCCTCTCTGAGAGAAGGACGAAACCTGATTTATCACAAAGATCCTAGCATATATATTCATATATTCATATATTGCTAGTTGATTAAATATAGCTCAATAAATGATTGAATGGTTGAGTGAATAAATAAATGAATAAAAAAAGATTTTTCAGAGAGACCCTCCCATAAGTACTTTGCATCTAGGATAACCCCCAAACTGGTAGCTCAGGGCCTTCAGCATGCTTCTCCTATCAGCAGAGGACACATACTATGACCTTTGGTCTAAAGGTGATATCAAATACCAGAGTCTACAAAAACTATATTGGGCACATTTTAATATGTCAGTTGTACATTTTTCTCTATATATTGATATCAAAACAAAATTATCTGATATTTTTAAGACTATACAATAAACTTTTTCTTATATGTATATCCGACTCATCAAAAACTGCATTTCTGGAAGAGACATAAACCAATTCTTGTAAATCAAATATTTAGTTAATTGCAGGGAAGTTATGGAAACCCCTGTGTTAAATTCTTGTAAGAATTCAACTACAAAGTCAAAAGGCTGCAAATAAAGGATTCCCTCTTCCCCACTCCTTTCTCTCTCTCTTTTTTCCTTTCTATATTTCAGTAAAACTGGAATAAAGTTTAAATAAAGAACATTATTCAGATTGACACAGGCAACTGACCTCAGTGTGCAAATACACAGTGGGGAGTTTTTAAATCTGAAACATGGTTAGAGGCAGGAGAAAGAGGGGAAAACACTGTTTCTAAACAGCCCGTATAGTTGGCCCAGAAACAGGCCTGGTTAAGAAAGTTAATTAGTAATAAGGTGTAATCAGCCCAGTCACCTCAGAGTGCCAGGACCTGGCTTGGGGATCATTCTTTGCAGATGCCATGTTCTTGGACTGGTTCCCCATGCAGCACAGACTAAGTTACCCATACTGAGACCAACAGACTCCAGGGAACAGTTCTCATCTGGAAAGAGAGGCCACCCTGTCAAGAGATAGGGTGCTCTGAAAATATTCCAGTATCTCCCACATAACATCTACACCACAAAATAAAGAATCTAATAGCACAGCTGAACAGAAACCTCTTGGGCTAAGTTTGCTCACATGCCATCACCAATGTGAAGGAACGCCCTCCTTCCCGTGAGTTAGACCTTGTGTTACAGAGACTTCAAGTGCATATGCAGCAGAGTTTACATTCACACAGAGGTACAGAGTTTGCTCAGTAGACTTACTTCATGGCAGAGCAAACTGGAGCACACCAGGTTTTGTCTGACAGCACAAAAAGGGGAACACATCTATAGTAGATTTCTAAGAGGGTTCTCAAAATCCCCAACTCCTGTGTACACATCCCATTAAAACCTTCCCCTTGAACATAGATGGGATAAATGATTTCAGAAGGTATTTTATAGATGTGATTAAGAGCCATAAGGAGTTGACTTTGAGCTCATCAAGACAAAGATGATACTGGGTGGGCTGACTGAGTTAGGCAAGTACTAAAAAGAAAGACACTTTTGCTGGTCTCAAGAAACTGTTAAGTTTTAATACAACCTAATGGATAATGCCGCATAGCAAGAAACCCCAGGGCACTCTCTAGTTTTTGAAAAGAGTCCATGGCTGGCAGCAAGAAAACAAGGACCTGAAAGAACAAAAGAACAAGAGAATAAAATCTACAAAGAACAAAATCCTGCCAGTCTATGTATGGGCTAGGAAGAAGGCCTCGAGCCTCAGCTGAGACCAGAGCCCCAACAGAAACCTTGTCTGCTGTCTTGTAAGAGCCTGAACACAGGACTCAGTCTGCATGTCTGGCCCATAGAAAATGTGAGCTAATAAGTCCTACTATGTTCATGGTAGTTTCCTGTGGCAATTTCCTAGAAAAGAAAACTAATACAGGATCTAGCTCCCCAAGCATAAAGAATAAAAGAGACAGAGTGACAATAAAAATTAAAAAATAATCTTTTTTTTTTAAGAGGCATGTATTTTTATTTATTTATTTGTTTGTTTGTTTGTTTTGTTTTATTTATACATGCACTGGGCACAGTCAGAAGCAAGGGAGGGTGACAGAATTCACCAGAGCCAGAGCGGGGAGCAGAACAGGCAGAGGGACCGAAGTACACTGCTGAGGGGAGCAGTGGGCGGCAGGAGAGGTCTGCGCGCCATGTGGGACCCTCCTCTGGTGGCCGGGGAGCAGCCGGGGATCGAACCGGCGCTGCAGAGGCTGCGGGCAGCTTCACAACCCAGCGCTCAACCGCTGTGCCACTGGGGAGGCCCTTAAAAAATAATCTTTATAAATTTCTATTAGTAGGGAGAGAGTATGCTATATACTGCCTTGAATGTTTTCATGCAGTAACCATTTACAGACAGACCCATAGGAAAGAAACCCATAGGAAATTCTTTATTATTGGCTAAATGTGTTTGATGATGTTCACCCCAGGAAAGGATATGAAGAGCTCACTATCCTACCTTATTCTCCCCTTCTTAGCACAAGGTACATGATAACTCTTTGCTCTATGCTCTTAATGTTAAGAGATCTATGCACTTTCATGAAATCATTAACATGAAAAAAAAATGAGCCTCTGTAAAGGAAGTAGTTCAGATTTTAACAAATTTCCTTGGACCATTTTGAATAAGCTAATAGCAGTACATAAATTATTTGCAAATGTGAGTCGTTTCTACACCACCCTTATTCTGATTACTATGACTGGCAATTTCCTTGCTAGAGTCCACTGGACTAGATTTACTTCCTTTAAAGTTTAAATCTTGTTTCAATAACCACAAAGAGGAAGAAGTATTCTGTTCAAAATTTGACATGGAATATGTGGGTTAATGCACCATTATGTTTGAAAACTGACACTTCTCTGAAAGTTTCATATCTTCCAAAAATGTGTTTTTCTCAAATGGTAGCCTGTGGCAAGTATTTGCACTAATTTTTTTTAATAGTTTAAAAATACGTACTTATGTGTTTTCTTACTATAATTTCACTTTATCCACATTAATATTCATGTACTTAAAGCAAATGTCTACTCAAAAGAGTTTAAAAAAATACATTATGTAAAGAAAAGAACTATAAAAAGTTCATGGCGTTAGGGGTGTGTGTGTGTGCGCGTGTGTTTTAGTGTTTCAGGTAAGAGGATGACTACATGTAATGAGTCAAAAAATTTCATTGGAATTACTTTTCCCCCCATGAATGGGCTATATAATCAATACTTACAAGATTCTTAGTTTTTCTACACTTCATTTGAACACAAATCATGAAAACATATTTCTAAAATATATATGAGTAATCTTTTATAGAAAGATTTATACTTTCCAATATTTTTTTAAAATTAAACTATATATATGGGCCTCCCCGGTGGCGCAGCAGTTGAGCACTGGGTTGCAAAGCTGCCCACAGCCTCTGCAGCACCGGTTCGATGCCCTGCTGCTCCCCGGCCACCAGAGGAGGGTCCCACATGGCGCGCAGACCTCTCCTGCCGCCCACTGCTCCCCTCAGCAGTGTGCTTGGGTCCTTCTGCCTGTTCTGCTCCCTGCTCTGGCTCTGGTGAATTCTCTCACCCTCCTGCGCTTCTGACTGTACCCAGTGCTTGTATAAATAAGTAAATAAATCTTTGGGGGAAAAAATTAAAAAATAAATAAATTAATTAAAAAATTAAACTATATATGAGGACAAAACAGTTGCAATCATCCACAGTGGCCTTCCAATTCTGATGAAAAGCTCATTTCTTTAATAATAAATGGGAAAATATCCTAACATGTAAAACAGTTAAGTATCACTGGTGATAAAATATATTATTAATATTATTAATATTTCTTTTATGTCTCTCTATAATAATCTCAACTGATAAAATAGTAAGATTATCTTGTAGGTTTTTATTGTCATCTATCTATTTTCCCAGGAGAAATTTTAGGTGATATTTTAAGGTTTACTTTTTTCTATTATAATATTAAATCAATAAGGCACTAACAACACTGTGTAGTGGTTAAATTAGCAATGTAGTTTTTCACACTGTTTACTCTTATTTTTTCATCAGAATTGTCCCAAATAAAATTAAATAAGAAACAACTATGACAATAAAATATACCTAACAAATTAAGGCAGAAATGTACCAAGCAAAAAATTACATTTTGAATATATTATTAATTTTCTAGTATCATTTTCATTTGGGTGGGTGGAAATTTTACAAATGTAAAACTCTGAAACGTTTTATATGGTACAAAAAAATGAATGACTATTATAAAAAGTCACCAGAAGAATGTCGATCACAGGAAAAGTGATTCTGGTATAGTAATTACACTTGATAATTGTGTCAAGACAGAAAAGATGTCATGATAAAGTAAACTCAATATCAGCAGAGGAAATGGTGACCTCAGGACTCTACTTAAGCAAAATTTGTGGCTACAATTTGCTTAAAGTGTTTTTCAAGTTTCCAATTGCTCAAGCCATCCTGTAGGTCAAACAAAAACCAAATGAGAAGATATGATTCTCTTTCATTGAGGAGCATGTGTTGGACGAGGGGTATTCATAAAATGTTGTAAACAAAATTTTGTTAAAGTAAACCTTTATGTTTGCACTTCACTTTGAAATCTGTTTCATTAATTTTCACATTGAGTCTATACAAAGTGGTTCCTTGCAGGAATCCCCCAGACCTGGTGGAGCACAGATTGAGCCTGGCCTCCAGCAGTATTAAGGTTGTTTTTTGTTATTGTTGTTGTTCTGTTTTGTTTTATTTTTAATTCTAAATGGTGATATGTGATGATGGTCTTTCAAAATGAGGTTTTGAAATATTGAATCTTCTATTTTACTAATATGCAGTTAAAATACAAAAAGTGCAATCTACTTGTATGCCCATCTTTCTCTGCATGCCTTCAGCTTAACATGTTATACTGAGAGAAAGTGTTCAGGTATCAACACACTGAAGATGCAAAGGCCCTCATTAGTAATTGATATCTAAATATATCACTGCAGTAATTTCCATGGCTGTGCTGGGGTGATTCACTACACATTGCGCTCCATTCAACATCAAATGACAATGAGATAAGCAACTACTATTAACCAATTACCTCATTTTCAATGGGTGCATTTGGGATCAATGTTTAAAACCTTTTGGGTTTAAATTTATAATTTCAAGAATAAACATCCATATCAAAACTGACGAGTGTCTCACATAATTAAGTAGCAGTATCCACAACCAGGCATGATTAAAGACAGCAGTGGTGATTTTGTGTGGTGCTTAGGTGATGGCAGTGGCAGGGACTTGAAGATTTATAACAACATCTTTTCTTGTTAGTATCTAAGGAAGACATAAATATTAGCATTGCACTTCACTCTAACTCCTTGATACGTGAAATATATTTTAAAAAGGGGAGGGGGTGGCCAAAGGTAAAGATAAATAACACCAGAAGTGACCAAACATCCACACTATCTACCATGATTAAATTGGATGTCAAAAATAAAAACTGAACACAATCAAGTAAACACTTCATTTCTCTCTCCTGTAAACTTTTCCAACTACTCCTGCAGAGCAAAAGTCCAGGACTTACTCCCCTCCATAATAAGAGTGTGTATCTAGACTACTGGAGTGGAAATAGAATTAGATGTGACCTTTCTTTCAGCGCCAAAGAAATATAGTCACAATAAAAAAAAAAAAATGATACTCCAACCACTGGAAAAGTCTCTAGGATAAATGAGTTTCCGCGAGCCTTGTGTAAAAGGCAACACACAAAGCAACATCAGGTGAGAAAGGTGTGGATATATCCATAGTGAAACCAACAGAGAGCACTGGTTGGGGGTAAGAGTACAGACTCCTAATTACAGGGCGAAAGCCTTCTGGGAAGTTCTACAGGCTCCAATAAAGAGCTTGAGAAGCCTGGTTAAGGAACGGGGACCTGGCCGTGGTCCTGAAAGAGAACAACTCGCAGATGATTCTGCACCGTCTCCAGCATCCAAACAGCAGCCTGGCTTTGTTTTTAACCTGTAGCTTAATCAAGCTACACGTCCAATAACATTCGCCCTAAAAAAAAAATCTAAACTTTGTCTTGCGATCAGTTCAGGCTTTACGATGCCCAGGTCGTCTTTCTCCAAGGTCTGTTCTCTGGTGTTAAGCTGATTCCAGAATCGAGAGGTATGCTATTCTAGCTTAAGGGCAGGAACCAAGATCCTGACCATCCCACGACACTCAGAATTCTATAGCCAGCTTACACTTGGCAATCCTGATTTTATCTGCATCTTCTTAAACTCAGATAGGAACTCATGCCTGTTGGAAAAAAACCTCAGGGAATGAAACTCCACGGAGAAAAACCATTCCAAACTCTCCCTGTTTTGAGGGAGCCTTAAAACTCTAGAAGGATGAGGTGGCAACGCACCAAAATGGACAAATCCCACTTTCACATCATAAAATTATCCCCAATTCCTTAAAGAGGCACCGAAACACAGGTCCCGCCGTCCCCACGGGCGCTGGGCTTCTTAAGGCTTTTTTTTTTTTTTTTCCAGCCCTACAAACCCAGTAAGTCAAGGAGGCAAGTGCACCCATTCAAAGTGATAATACCACACACAACCATGAGAGGAAAGAAAAAAAAAAAATTCTCCTTGGCGAGAGCAGAAGGAATTTCACTCCGCTGGTGCAAAAGAGAAGGCAGGAGCGAAAGTAATTATCCGAGACAAATCATTCTGCAAAAAAATACCATGCAACTCGTCCAAGTGCAAGACTTACGTGTTCCGTCAAAACGGGTGGCGATGGTGTCCAGGAAGGTGTTCTGGGGCGCCAATAATCCTTTCATAACCGGCATTTTTCCAGCGTGGTGTGAAATTCTCCATCAAAGTTTGTCCAGAAGGATGGTTCGACAGGAAAGTGCCAAAAAGGGAGAAAGGGAGCGTGATGACGGCAGGCGAGGGGGCCCGGCGCGGCCACGGGGCCGTGCCAGGAAAGGGGGAGGAAGCAGAGGGGGAGCGACTTGCAGCCGCCGCCGCGCTGGCGAGAGCAGCCCCGCGAGCGCTCCCGGAGCCCGCCCCAGGCTCCCTCTCCCGCCTCCTGCACCTCCACCAGCTGCCGAACCCCCCCCACCGGCCCTCCGCGGGGGGCAGTGCCCGCCGGGCGCCACCGCGCGCAGCCTCGCGCCCACCCCTCCCGCGCGCAAAGAGTCCGCGCTCGCCCGGGGCGCCGCGCCCTGCCCGGGGGCGCAGGGGTCGTGGAGGGCGGCGCTCCGAGCTGGGCGAGGCTCGCAGGCAACGAGCCTCCGCTCTCTGGGGCGCCGGGAAATGCGAGCGAGCACGACTCCCACCCCCGGGGAGCCGGGGAACAAAGACCCCTTTGTTCGCGCTCCGTCCCTCTCCCAGGGAGACCGGAGTCCCGTGGGTGTGGTGTTGGAGAAGGGGAGGAGACAGGTCAGGGCAGGTACCCGGCCTCCGCCTGCAACAGGGGAGGAGGGAGTGACCCCCCCCTTCTCCCCGGGTCGTGTCCTAGAAAGCTGGGGCAGCCCCGCGCCCCTGGGGGGATGCGCCCCCCTTCCTGCGCACCTGCCGTAGCCAGTGCCCGCCACGCGAGCCCGCAGCGTCGAGTTAGGTGCGTGAGCCCCGCGCGGCTGTCACCGGGGAGTGGGCGAAGCGCGGGGCTTTTCGGCCTCTGCTCCCGGGCATCGAGAAGCAGCTCCAACCCCTCTCCCCAAGTGCCATCGGCCTCCCCAAGGATGTCTAAACTAAAAGAAAATAATGCTAGCTTTATATGGACAGCGGATGGTTGCCCCTGCTCCGGTGAAATGTGAGTAAAACATTTCTAGAAAAGTTGGCTGTTTTTATTGCTTTGCAAAATACAACCCAAGTGAAAACAGTGAGGCTGCCTTGTGACAGAGCGTCCCCACAAATCCCCGCACGACGGCGAGGCGCCCCCCTGGACTGGCAGCGTTGGGGGGAAGAGCCCGCCGAGTCCCTGGAACGGCAGGTGTCTCGGAAAACGAAAGTGGCTGCTCCCTGCGCTCTGCGCTCTGCGCGCGGGGACTCCCTCGCCACCGACGTGCTGCCGGGAAAGCCTCGCCCAAGCCAGGGGCGCAGCGTCGCGGGGAGTAGAGGGGGGCCACCAGAAAAGGGGCGGCCACTGAGAACCTTGGACGGGAGGGAGCGCGCGGAGGAGAGCTGAGCGCCCGGGGCTGCAAAGACCCGGGTCAGCCCAGGTGCAGGCGCGCGCGCAAGGGAAGCGGAGGGGGTGCAGGGGTGCGAACAGGTGTGAGGTCTCTGGCGAGGGGCGGCTCGCGGGCCCGCCGCCCCAGAGCTCGGGGCCTCGGTGGGCACGTCCGCCCCCCGCTGCTGTCGCTGGGGGGGGGGGGGTTCTAGTGAGAGTTCTCCGGGCTCGCGGGGCGTTAGGGGGACCCTGAAGATTTCGTCACGGCTGCCCAGGGCTCCGCGAGGGCGGGGGTGTAGAGTGGGAGGGAAGCATCCCTCTCCCCGCCCCCGTACCCTCTTTCTGGTGATGCACTTCCTGCGGCCGAGGATTCCCTTTGTGTTGAAATTCGAGAAGATCCGGTCGCGGCGCGCGGCCAACTAGGCGGGGGCGCGCCGGGCAGGGGAGGGGAATCCTGAGTGGGCGGCGCTGGCGGACGGTGCCTCGAGCCAGGCTCGGGACCAGCGGGCCCCTGCCTGCTGCGCCCCGCGCCTGGCCTCCCGCCAGGTCCAGCTCCCTGCTCTCCACCAGAACCCCCTGCACCCCAATTCCGTGCGTCCCGAGACTGCTGTGCTTTGCGATACCAAGCTCAGGCGGGCGGGGTCCCCTGCGTGACGCGTGAGCCAACTGCAGGTGGCTGGCTCCCCCTTGGGCTGAGCGAGGGAGAAAGACGAGGGAGTCCCTTGCTCTGTGTGGACGGGGCGAATCACGTTCCAGAAAACCTAGACTGCTGCTGTCGGTGCAAAAGCAGAAAAACGTCTTCCTTGAAGTGGCTTGAAATTCGGCATGAAATAAAAGTGTAAACCGTGACTGAAGGTCATAGGATTAGCACTGTAGGGTGTGTGTGTGTGTGTGTGTGTGTGTGTGTGAAAGCTGTTTCTTCTTGTGCTTGATCTAGCCAAATGCATGAAATCACTTGGAAGAAACTAGCAATAAGAGGGTTTTACAAAGCGTCAGCCTGGGTTTTATGATTAAGGAAGCTCGGCATTTGTCCCTATGCAATTTCACTACCAGCTCGTGCTCTGCTAGAGGGACTGTGCTAGGTATGACAAGGTGCTTACCCTAAATTCTACAAAAGTCGAGGATTCTGTTGGATCCTATTAGGCCATAGTAGGTGGCTCTCCCCATTTCTTATGTGCTTTCTCCACCACAGTTGTTTTTGCTTGTTTTTAGTGAAGACTGTCATCACCACTCTCTTCTTAAGCCTTCTCTAAGCTCTGGTGCAGTCAAGGACTAATACTCTTCATAGGCATGTGTGGCATGGGGAAGACCAACCTGCGCCATTAAAACCCCTGGCTGAGTTTAAGCATACTAGGTCCCCTTACACACACTTTGGCACCTTGAAATCAAAGAGAGACAATGGGTTGGAAATTCTTCCATCATCTGCCCCAACTGGCAGCTCTTGATTCCTGTCTCTTGGAATACTTAAATTTCCTTAAAGGAAATACTCTTCCTGCCCCCAGTGGTTGACAAAAAGGACCATAACTCATGTCATTAAAGATCCCTTTCATCCTTTCTCTGTCTCCTCAATAAGACAACACTGTAAGAATTCAGGATAACCATACAGTGTAGTAATTAATTTCTACAGTGCAGTAATTAACCATACAGTGTTACTTAATTTCTATACGCTTCAAGGCCTGTTTAAAGACATTCAAGTTCAAAGAGAAAGAGACCCTTTCGTTTACCCTAAAATATAAGGGAAAATACCAAATCCCTGTAGTCATGCCCAGGTACTTTATGAAAGGCCTGTCTTTACTAAAACCAACCAAAAAATTTATGCCACAAATTTCACTGGTTTACTGTGTAACAAATCACCCTAACTGGCACCAACTTTTGAAAAGACAGCAATATTTATTTTACATATAGATCCACTATTTGGGCAGGACTCAGTGGGTCAGCTCATTTCTGAGTCAATTTAACCTGGGATTGGATGATAAACACCTCTAATATGGTTTACTGACATGAGAAGCAATTTGGTGCTGATGTCAGGAATTAGCTAGAAGTATCCCCCAAAGTGTGCAATACCCCTAATGTCAGAGCAACAAGAATACAGACAATAAGAAGAAAATATTGCCAATATAATTATCCCTGTGACAAATGGGTATCAAATGGACAAACGCAGAATCTAAAAAACAAAACATAATCCAACCATAATCCTAGAAAGAAAAGAAGCTCTAGAATATTCAAGAAGACAATCTAGCTTATCCTTGAGTTACACTCAAATCTATCATTAATTTCTGTCTTTAAAAAAGCTGTCTTCTAAGCGCCTTAAAAACTATGGAACCTGTCCTTTTGCACATTTTCTCTGCCACCCCCTTAGTCGATGTACTCATTACTTCTCACTATAACAATCTCCCCCAGCTGATCATCCTGTCGCAAAACTATTCTTCCGTTCATGCATCATATTGAAGACAGCAGAATGTTTTTCCATGCTATCAGTTAATCATGTAATTCTCTCCTTAAAAATTTCTGTGTCTGGATCACAAAGAACAAAGCACTGGGACCTCATGCATGAGTAATAAAGCTTCTCCTGACCTCACCAAAAAAAAAAAGAAAACAAAGTAAAACTTCATCACCTATAATGTAGGGGCCATTCAGGAGCTGGCCTCCCACCACAAACATAGCAGTCTAGCTCTTGCATCATTTTGAACCCAATCCATGCAGAACTACAGGCAGATCCCAGCAAGTGCTGTTCTCTTTCAGACTTTCAATCCTTTCAACTTGCTATTACTTCTATTTCAATTGACCATCTCATACTTCAAACTGCCTCTCCAGTTGAACTTATGACCCAAGGTTCACCATAAATGTCACTTCCACTGAAACCTATTTTTGAGTCCCTAATCCAATTTAAGTACTCATTTCTTTGTGTTCCTAGAGTAAATCACATGTGCTTCTAGCATAACAACCTCTTCCCTGTATGTGTAGGCATGTGTTAGTTATAAACAAGGTGTGTGACATAAACAAAGATTCATAATAGGATGACAACTGGGTTTCTTAGCACATATCAATTCTAAAAATTAATAGTAGCTACATGGCTTCCTGAACTGAAAGTAATATTGGACCATGCCTAGACTTAGGAAGAAAGAATTAAAGCTAAATTTGAGGTGACTCTGATGAGTTGAGAAAGAGGGTAGTGATCACATAACTGCCAAAATATGCTAAGGACTTAGGCTACTGCAGTGTACCTGGAGCTGTTACTTAATTTCTATGAGCAGATTTCTATGAGCTAAGTGTCCTCATATTGTTATCATTGAGAAAAGTAAAGAGAATAATATAAACTTTGTGGCCTAGTGCTTTTTATCTTATTTTTCTTACTTGTAGCTGGGATAGGTTAGATTATGTTATAGTAGCATGAGTACCCTACTTCAAGTTTAAGTGACTTAATCAACAACAATTAATTATTGCCTGTAGTATAATAGAGAAGTTTCTTTTCTGTGCATTTATGCAAGGTGTTCAGGCTGACAGATACTTAGCCATCACATCCAGAAACTGAGGTCTCCACCATTGCTACTGAACAGAAAAGTCACCTGTAGGGGGTGACTGCTATTCTGTGTGTCAGCCCATGTGGGTCTGCTACTCCTAAGCAGCCTGTTCCGCCACCATTTCGTTCTAAATCCTAAGCAAGGTCAAAATGTCCCGGTTAGTTAGGTACAGGAGCCCAACCCTGGAAGGTGCCCTTTCAAATCAAACAAGAGCACAAAAATGGATCACTTTGGGAAGGCTATGCATCACGAGGTAGGACCAGGAATGCGGGGGGGGGGGGGGGGGGGGCTGAGGACCAACGCAAAAAACATACTCCCAACTTGTACATCAAGAGGTATGACCAGAACACTCGGGGCTGAGGACTGATGTATGCCAAGGGACCCCAGAAACAGATCTGTGGAACGCCTTGTAGCATTAAAACCAAGGCAGGGGGAATTAGGGCTTGGTCTCAATGACAATACCAAGTCATCAAGCAGGTAAGTGCCTGGAGGGCAGACTCACAATCTCAGATCTGCTACATCCTTTCCCTTTCTTTAATCTCCTTCCTCCTTTATCTCCTTCCCCTTTCCTCTTGCTGCTCCCTCTTACAACTGATGTTGTGTATCAATAAAAGGCCAGGATTTTGCACTTCAGAGCATCCTGCATTATGTAGCCTGCTCTACGACTCGCATCTCTTTGTCAGTGTGGTGTTGTCCGATGCAGCAAGCCCAGAAAAGACATATGTCACCTCTTCCTGGAGGTTACTGACTGGAATTACTCAACTGGCCTTACTCATCTACTCTGCCTACTTTCATTCCTAAAAGGGAAGTAATAATACTGACACTTGTACTTGTTGTGATAATTAAATGAGTGAATAATGTAAAACTCAGAGCAGTGTCTGAATTATAAGTGATGAATAAGACTAAGAATATATTCCCCATCCTTTTGCTGCTCGGTGATGGTGAGGACAAAAAGAAATGATGACAGTCACTATTTACTCCCCATTTTATTCCCAGTGACTAACATGGTCTCTAGCACATTGTAAACATAAATATTTGTTGAAAGAATAAATGTAAGTTATAATTATCATCTTAATTCTCCAATACATTGCTTTACATTTGTTAATTTATCTGTCACTTTTTGCCACACATTGGGCTTTGTAAAATGTATTATCTTAAAAAGATTATCCTATCCAACATTTTATTTAAGGTTATCTGGCACATAAGATGTATTTTAAAATGTATTTTTAAACGTGTTTAAAAAATACTTTAAAAGAATGCTCTGCATGCTTTCCCCAATACTGTCTGTTGGATTGATCATTTACAGAAAAAATTAAATGTGGGAAGGAGTTTGTATGTGATGGAAAGGTATATACTCAAATTTTTAAAAATATACTTTTTAATAATTTAGTTTTTAAATCATACAAATTTTAGGCTATAAAGTCTTTCTTAAAATTGTAACTATTTGCTATGAGTCATAGGCAAACTCCCTGGCCTTCCTCCAACAGAACTTTGTCTCCCCCTGACACACACACACATACACACACACACACACACACACACACACGGTCAAGGTCTCCATTTGGTGAATGTCTATTTAGTGACTACACATATTCACAGATAGGTGGATATTTGTGAAAAATAAGGTGATGCAATTTCTGCTTAGCTCGATAAAACAAACCTAACCACAAAGTATTTTCTTCTTACTTTTAAATTATTTCAAGGCAGTTTACCAATTAAAACCTGTACCAAAAGGTAGTCTCAATAAAGTCATGTGAGTGGCGGGATTATAGCTTTTTCACTTTTTTATACTCTGACTTTAAAAAAAAAAAGTTCATAATTCTATATATTACTTTATGATAAAATAAAATGCATTAAAATAGGAAAAATAAGATATCAGGGAGGGTAATTTATTGTACAAGGAAAGTAATTTGCTCTTATACCTAGTAACTTCTGATTTCAGTAGCGGTCAAAACAGTGACCCTGAATATAGGCATCTCAGTTACTTGGCGCCATCCAAATCTTTCTTGGTACTAAATTCCAAGAAGAATTGTCATTTGGTCTTTTTGAAGTAGCAAAATAGTAGGCATCAAAACCTCAAGTTCCACTCCAGGCTCATTCTCAACTAATTTTGTGATCTGGATGAATCATTCATTATCTCTGGTATTCATTCACATAGACAGAGACAGAGGATCTTGAAGGTCCGTTCTGGCATCAATATAATAAGATCCATGTCCACGTAGATAATTTTAAAATAAGATTGGGAGTTATTTCTTGACACTTGAAACTTGAGGTCCAGCAGCATCCTTGCTGGTCCTGAAATCTTAAAAGAAATCTGTATCCCTTTGCTCACCTACAGATAAAGACAATTCCATCTTGCCTAGTGCATTAAAGATGAAAAGAGTGACTCTTCTCTCCTCTTTCTCTTCCCTAGATTCTATCCTGGTTTCTGTTTTTAGATTTTCACACAAGAAAAAAATATATCTATAAAGTCAGTCTTTTTCAAGTCTCCTGCTGCTCCTTTGTATGTATTTAAACCCAATGTTTTAGCAGAAGATGAGAATAGATGCTGAGTGCTGATGTAAATGGCAATGCCGTCATCACTCAGCTAACGGAAAACAGAAATAAAAGGGTAGCGAAGGGAAAGGGAGGGCACTGAGCACATCTAAATGTTGGTGAAGTAAATGTTGAAAATTCTAAGTACCTGGTGGTCAGACATCATGCTGTTAATTTCTTTTTTAATCGCATGGTGTGCTCTTTCTTCTCGTAGTGCTATCTGAAGTGTTTATCTACTAATGTCTCATGCAATATCAAGACACACTTTCTTTTGATGTCCTTGCTTCTTTCCATAAAATTTAGTTTTATTGGTCCTCCCTGTTGGCGCAGTGGGTTAAGATGCAACCTATGAAGCTGTCCACAGCCACTGCAGCACGAGTTCAATCCCCGGCTACAGAGCTACCCACATGGCACTGCGAACCTCTCCTGACTCGCCCACTGCTCCCCTCAGCAGTGTATTTCAGTCAATCTGCCTGTTCTGTTCCCCACTCGGTCTTTGGTGAATCCTCTCACCCCCCCATGCCTCTGGCCTGTACTCTAGTTCTTGTATGAATAAATAAATAAATTTTTTTTAAAAAGAAGTTTTAAAAAATTTAGTTTTATTGTCTATCAGTATCTTCTGCTAGATGGGAAATGTCTTAGAGAGCAGGTTTGTATTTTACATGCTTGTGTTCTTTGCGGTATCTGGTTTGAACCTGTGCCCTTTGGGGGTTTTTAATAGAGACTTCTACCTTCCGCACATAGTCATTGTGAAGTTATTATGTACCTGGGTTTTTTGTGCAATGTGGATTGATTGAATGAACTTAAATATGACCTCCATGTTGCCAACTTCTCTATTGATCCTACTACTTCCTGCAAAATCCTTGAGATAACCTTCATTGCAGGTTTTTGTTATTTTCCCAACTCAACATTTCCTTTCCCTTCCTTCTTTCTATTATATAACTATCTTCTAGATTCAGCTCCAAGGTCACTTTCTCTAAAAAATTTCTAATATACATTCTTTCCTTTTTGGACTATCACTGTAATCGCAAGGTTCAGTTTTTCCTCTGCTGCTGTCTGGCTTTGGAAAATTTCTTATGTAATTCATTCTATAAACTTTGCTCCTAAATGCTTGTAACAAGCAGTGTTGAGACATTTCTTTCTTATTGGGGAATACACAATAATTGGCATGTTGTAGTAGCTCAATTAGTGCTATTTCTTCCTTTTGTAGCTGCCCTTAAATTATAAGAAGTATCTTAAAATTATATTTCTGAAGTTATTCCTGGTAGTGAACTTGGCACTTCGGAGCCGGTGCTACTCATCTGTGTTCATTGATGTAAAGTGGATACAGTAAGGTGACAAGAAATGCAGGACATTTTTGAGTCAGGATGGCAAAACTAGAGATGACTCAGGTGAACATGCAATCACCCTGCAGAGGGAGAATGGTACACTAAGAAGGGCTATGACTTCTCCAAGGTCAAACAGCCCATTCAAGAGAGGACACTTGAACCCAGACTGTTTCAGCTGAGTACCTGTGCCTCTACCCCTGCTCTTTCCTGGATCAATATTTTTCAAACTATTAAGGTGGTGCATTTCTTGATGCTCAATCCCTAATGTGGAGGAGGATGAAGTTCCTCTTTTTCTTTTGAGTTGTAACTCTTCTGATAAAATATTCATGGCAGTTCATCTTTTGTAGATCACCTTTAAAGGTTCTCAAACTGGAGTATCAGTGCCTCTGATGATGTGTGGTAACGTTGTTCCTAAAGTCACAGGATGAACAAAGCATCTCTTCTAGAAACTTACTTTCATACTAAGTACAGCTATAGAATGCCCTTTTCAATAAAGGCATTTAAAAAATTTCAAAGTATGGCTGCTACTTCAAGTTACTCTTCCTGCAAATGCATTCAGGCTGCTTTGAGATTAGCAGAAGTCAAGAAAAAAAGTTGAAGTAGAGAATGTAACAATACCTAGTGAATTGTATAGCATCTGCAATGTCAGTTTAAAAAGCTGTCTGTAATGACTGTGTAGCTTGAAGTTTAGCCTTGGCTTTCTATCTAGTGATCTTACTGAGATCTGTATCATTTAGCATAGTACTAAGTATAATATGTATTTGTTGTCTAATAAATGTAGATTTCCTTTCCAGGGAAGGTAGTTATTGGGACTGCAGAGGTAAAGGACACTGAACACTCTGCCTTAGGAAATATGAAGACCCAGATATGTCATCACAGGTATGCTAAATACTGAGGTATTTAGCATATTGAGAATATTTTTAATTCTAAGAAATATTAGAAAAGTTCATTTCCAGTTTACTTTATGAAATGATTTCATTTAAAATTGCTGATATGGGAAATAATAGGTAGAAAGTTCAATATACTCAGTTTTGCCTATGGGTTATAATAACAAGAATTAAAATCTCAATAACTTTTTTTGTACATTCATTGATCATTTTATTACAGTTACCTGATCTTGCATGCTGTTTTAGTTTATTCTGAGACACACATAAAAATGCCTCTTTATATTATCTTAATAATATTTAAGACTTAGTTGAAAGGAAAAAGTAAAAACTTAAAAAATTAGGTGTCTGAAATAATGAAATTATTTGTATTTTAAATCTTTAAATATATGTTTTTTATTTTTCACCCCCCAAATGTCGACAACTTCACATTGGAAACAAAGATTATGGAGATTTTTTTTGTCCAAGTACAAAAATTATCAGTACTTTAGAGAATAAAATTTGCAGTTAACTTTTCATTTCTTCCTTTTAGCTGATAATTTCTTGTCATTGTCACAATCTTTCTTGGGAGATGGGAGATTATATCTGGTGAAACAAAGTAAAAAATTGTTGGAAATGCTAGCATGCATCTGAATGGGGTGAAGCCTCAATGGCTTATTCTTTTCATTAAAAGTACATGAGGATCAATATCACCACTGCTTAATATACAAAATGATTCAAAAGAAAAATCACTCACAAAAGTATCATTCACAAAGGTATCATAAAGATTGTGATTGACCCACTGAAGGAGTGAATGAATGAATGATTGAATGAACAGAGTCAAGTACTTTATTATCAAGTGGCAGCTGCCTTGACTCAATGTGCTGCTTCTGTGTGGTTCAAAAGTGTAGACTTATTTGAATTTTGGAAATGCAGGGTATTTTTATCTATGAACAATCCCACACTGCAGCTCCTTTATATTAAGTTCAAATTTCAACAGTTAAACACTTCCCTAGAGAGCATTTTGTAAGCTTACTCATTCTTCGCTGCCAAAAACAACAAAACAGGAACATCTAACAATTTTAATTGCTGCTAAAAGCTTATTACGCACATGTGGAAGAATTTTGGGGCTGTAGCTGAAATCACCTCTATTCTCTACCTTTTTTGTTTAAGGATTGGATCCTTTGAAAGATTTACTTTCTTTTTGAAAACACAGTATTGTGTATTATTCTATTCAGAGGATAAATAGTATTTAATCATATTGATTGCATTGAAGAACAGTCAAAATTTAATTAAATTGAAAATTCATTTTCCCCACATTCAAAATTTCAAACTTCAGAGTTTCCTGAGGCATAACTTAAGCAAATCTAAAATTGGGGAACTTTCCATGGATAATAAATTCACACAACTCAAAACATAACTTGACCTACCAATTGGGCTCTTTCCACATAATTACAGTAATGTGGATAATGTCTCTATTCTCATAGAAATTGTGGTAGTAGCAATTTAAATGCACATGTTACGGAAAGTAACATGGCAATGAGCAGGTATTCTGAACATGGTATCACTGAAAAACCAATGGATTTGGAACCAGGAGACTTGAGTCCTAATCCTGAACACTTAAGACGCAAACCACGCTACAAACACTCTGAATTTTTGTCTCCTAAAAAACAAAACTTTCTGCTTAGTTTCACTATTACTCACTTTTCCCATGGAAAAAATCTTCTTAAAGGACATACAATAATTTTACAGTATTTCTATTTACAGTATTTCTCTAATATTTCTTAGACTATGATACTGTAAGTTGTGGGCTGATTTTAGATTTTATCAAGGTGACATTGTTTTAATAATTGTCTACTATGAAAATAATGCATATTAAAAAATAGTTTTCCCAATTCAGTAATGATTCAAAGAGCTTATATTCTTTATTTATGTTTTACAAGGTACCATATAAAAATATTAAATATATAGTATTACAGGTGGGGGGCTCCCTGGTGGCCTAGGGGTTAAGTCTCAGCACTATCACTGCCATCAACTCAACAGATTGGGTTTAATCCCCAGCCAGGGAGCTACCCACATGGCACAGCAGACCTCTCCTGTCTCACTCACTGCTCCCCTTAGCAGTGTATTTCAGTCATTCTACCTGTTCTGCTCCCCACTCTGTCTCTGGTGAATCCTCTCACCCCTCCCGCTCCCCACCCCCTGCAGCTCTGGCCTAAACCTCAGTTATTCTACAAAAAATAAAAAAAATATATAGTACTACAGGGGGTAATAAAAAAAATACAGGGTGGAAGAAGCCTGGTTACTGGGAAATAAATGTTGCCTGCTCTATGCAAACCCCACTTTGAAAAATGCTGGGTGACAAGTATTGAGTTTCCTTCCAGTTTTTAAATACACCCTTTTAATAAAGGTGACCCCCAACTAACTTCATCATAGATGGCAAAAAAGGAGACGACACAGTATCCCTATACAGGATTTGTGAACCCTAAGCTAATTTTGTTTTTCTTTAAAATGCAGTTCCTGATGTCTTGGGAATTTCTTTCACATTAGTTATTCAAGGGCTTTTAAATTTTAGTTGTTCAAGATCTCTTAAATGGAAGCTGGTATATGAGCATTGACCATCACCCAGGATCCCTCTAGAGAGATACCTGAATCAATTCTATGTGGTATTGAAGCAAGCACAGACAAAATGAAATGATGGTCTGCAAAAACAGACCGATTTATATAGGGCTAATTGAATTCAATGAAAATACTAAAATATTCCAATAGGGAAAGTAGTCTTCTTAACTAATAATGCTGAAGCAACAGGATATACATTCGAGGGGGGTGGAAATGAACCTTGACCCTTATCTGGCATCATACACAAAAAAGAAAATGAACCTAAGTATAAAAGCCAAACTGACAAAATTTCTAGAAGGCAAAAAGAAAAAAATAATTGTTAAGTTGGGGTAAAAAAAATTCTTAGATTGGCTAAAAAGCACCAATGCTTTAAGAAAAACATAAATCTAAAAAATGGGATAATTCTGTTATAAGATGCCTGTTTTCCAATTCAGATCAGGATTAAATACCAGTAGCCCACAGTGGCAGATAAACTGGTTGCATAGCCTTTTTTGATGGTTTTCCCTTCTCTTCCCTGTTTACTTCTCTACTCTTCTGGTTCTTCTCCCAATAAACTGCTTGCACTTAAATCTTTGTCTCAGAATTTGTGTCATTTGCCCATAGCGATACAAAGCTTGACCTTCCCCTATGCATCTCAAATAAAGTGGGTTTTTTTTTGGGGGGGGGAGATATAGCTGAACCTCAGTTTCCTCCTAAGTAAAAAGGGAGATAATAATGCTTCCCTTTCTTTCTGGACATGATTATTATGAAGATCCAGTGAGAGAGTGCAAATAAAATGTTTATAAGATGCTACATGGTGAGCATATAGTTAGGTTATCAATTCCTCATACTTTATAAGGTAAAACCCCACATTGAATGACAAGTAAACAGCAAATAGTGTTCAGCAGTGGTGGTAGAGGCATTGCCCTCTGCCTTCTCTTGAAATCAAAAGGACAAGAATTAATAAAAAATTAGATGATTCATCACAAAGGGATTAACTAAGGCATCCTATTGTGTAGGCTACAGCTGCCCATTTATTTGTTGTTAATACCAGAGACCTCTCAGCAGGAAGGGAGCATAAAGTTAACAGGAAGAAAATGCTAGAAAAGGTCAAAGGGAAACCTCCTGCTGGGCACTGCTACTCAAAGACTAATATAATCTGTACTACCTTGCACTTTGGGTTGCCCAGGGCTGTTGATGGAGAACACAACCCACGCCATAGCCATTTACCCAAGGCGGAATGTTGGTTCCAGGAAAAATTCAGAGCAAATTGACCACAAGTAATTGCCAATTTGCAGTCATTAATTTTACTCAAGTCTGGATCTAAAAATACTCTGCTATATTTAATTATATATGTACATGCTATTGAATTCTGACACACATTCAGGAAAACCCAGAAATCCTAAGTATTCAACTCAAGGAATTATCAGAATGTGAACAAATTTGACAATTCTCATATAAGTCAAGAAATGATCAGTATCCCAGTATCCCACAGTATCCCTCTCAGTCACTACCCTACTTTCCTCCATAAAGTTTAACTCTCTCTGCATTTTTATCACCAGAGAATTTTGCCTGATGTTAAATTTTGTATAAATGGGATCATATGGTATATATTCTTTCCTGTCTGGGAATTTTGATTGTAAGTCTCACCTACAATATTACCGATAACTATGTTTCATTCATTTTATTGCTGTACAGTAGTGCTTTATATGATTTTACCATATAAAGCCATTTTACTATTTTACCAATTTACTATTTTACATTTTACCATTTTACCAATAGTTATTTAACTATTCTACTGTTGGTAAACATTTGGGTCATTTCCTTTCTTGGGCTGTAATTACTAGATGTGCAATGTACATTCTCTGTTAAAGGCTTTTTATGAGTCCCTGTGTTAATTTCTTTTAAGCATGTTCCTGAGAATCTTTGGGTCACAGAGTGGGTACGTGTTTAATTTCATTAAAAATCGCATTCTTCCAAAGGAGTTGTGTCTTTTACAATTCCACCAGCAACTGATAATAATTGCCATTTCTATACAACCTTGTAAACACTTGATATTGTCAGTTAGTTTTATTTCATGCATCCTGGTGATAATTTATTTGCTTTTAGGTTATATTTCACTGGCTAAGTTGCAACTCATCAAAAAGATGACTTGGATATCTTTTTAAATGCTTTGACCATTTAGATCTCTTTTTTTATACAGGGCCTGCTTGAATCCATTGCTTGTTTTTCTAGTGGTGCATCTATCTTTTCTCTTATTGATTTAAAGGCATTTCTACAGATATCAGATATACAGATGATTTCTTGTAAGTGTATTGTGGTTTACTTCTTCCATTATGTGGCATCTCTTCTCATTGAAATAATGTATTTTAAGGAACAGAAATTCTTAATTTTAATGTAATTTAATCCATCATATAGAAATTTTACATATTTTGTAGTCATTCTTCTATACTATCTTATAGAGTTTTATTGCTTGGATTTTTACATTATTGCTAAAATTTGCCTGGAATTGAGTTTTGTCTGTGCTGAGATGCTAGACTGACATTTTCCCCATCAGTCATTTGTTCTGTACTTAGAGAGCTCCTTTAATACTTCTTATAATACAGGTGTACTGTAATAAATCCTTTCACCTTATGTTTGTCTGAAAATATTTTATTCTTTATTTTTGAAAGATTTTTTCATTGGCTGTAGTTTTGTTTTCTTTTAGAAATTTGAAGATGCCACTTTCTACTGTCCACGGTGTCCAGATGTCCACTGTCTCCAATTTGCATAGCTTCTGACATATTATATGCTGATATTATATATAGTACATACACACATTATATATAGTATTATACAGTATTATGTATATATAATGTGTTCTTATTTCTTTGCCTGTTTTCAAGATTGTTTTTAATTTTTATTTTCAACAGTTTGAATATGATGATTCTGAGTATGGGTATTAGTATTATTTTTTACTTATTTTTGTTGGTTTCTCTGTGCTATGTGGATCTATAGTTTCTTAATTTTTATTAAAAATCATTAATAATTTCATTGAAAATTATTTTTAAACTGTTATTTCTGTATTCTGCCCCATTCTCTCTTCTTATTCTGGAATTGCAATTACTTTGTATTATTGATGGTTTGATTTTGTTGCACAAATCTTCACTGGTTTCATGATCTGTTCTATTAACTGCTTTTTTCTCTCTCAGCTTCTTTGGGGTTATTTCTATTACTTCATCCTGAAATTAACTGAGTTCAAATCCCTCACCACTCCTGGAATATACTTGGTATGATTTTGATAAATGAATAGCTAAGTGACTAGACAAGCCATAGATTTTGTAGTGGAACTCTATGACATAGAGGTCATTTAGTGAGACAGCTATGAAACTATTATTATTTTCTTTTGCAGCAAATACTGCTCTTCAAACATAATCTTGTGCAGAAATGCAATGTATACAATTTTAAAAGGAGCATTTCTCTGGATGAAGTTGGGGGTATGACAACTTACCATTTCTCCTTCTCTGGTTCTTGCAGTGTTATAAAGAAAGTCATTAGCAATTACAACAATATTGTGCCAATTTTGCACAAAATTGTATTGCAACATGCCCATCAACTGTATGGAAAATTGCTCCCCAAATTATATCCCTGCAAAGAACACAGCAGAAATGTACAGTTTCTCCATCAGCTTGAAATTGGATACATAACCCCAGATAACATTTCAAAAGTGCTCAAAGGGAACCTACCACAAAAAATAGTCTTTTAAAATGATTGTATAAAAATCACTCTCCACTTATACACAAAATTTGAAATTGTGAACTGGTGTCTCTTTTAAATTTATCTTTATAAACAAAATAAGGATAATAATATTAATCATAAAAGCACACATAGGCTGTCTGAATATGTGAGAGATTTTAACTCACAAAGATATAAACTCATTTTTCATTCAGATACTTGCTTTGTATACTTTGACCAGGTTCTAAATCTATGGAATCCTTCTTCAAATCAAATTTTGGGAAAACTCAATGGATAAGATCATTTGAGGTTGAACCCTTCTGACCAAAGCAAACACACGGCCCTGGAGCACTCACTCTTGCCACCCAGTGGCTTTTTTGCTGTCTGGCTCTCTTAAGGACTTGCACCCTAAGGCCCAAACTCTGCCCAAACTCTAGAGACTCCAAAGCAGAATGTTTAAGATACACATATTGCAATCAGCAAAACCTGGATGTGACTTATACCTCTGCCATTTATTCATTTGTCAACCTAATGTCTCCGAGCTCCAATTTCCTCATCTTAGAAGAACAATTGCAGTAGATAGTCTCCAAACAGGGCTGCCATCATTTCTTTTTCTCTGTCTGTGTCCATGCTGTTCTATCCATTAAGAGGCATATTTCCCATGTTCTTGATACATTCAGGCCAGGTTGGTTAATTTCTTTTACCGATAGATTGTGGAGGAATGACTCTATGCCAGTTTCAATGATAAACCTTAATAAGTCGAGTAGCTTCTGTCCAGGAAAATCAGCTACCATATTAGAAAGCAACTCAGGTGATACTATTCGATGGAAGAACAATCACATAGTACCAGAAGGACACAAGGCGGAGCTCTGGGACCCCAGAGAGTGAGTGAGTCTTCCTGGATCTCCTGGTCTATCCCAGCCACTAGCTGAAGCCAGGTGAGTGAGTGACCCCCAGGTAGCAGGAGAAACCATCTTGCAGAGACATGCCTACATTTCTGAGCCTCTGAATAGTGAAAATAATAACTTCTGTGCATCAATCCACTTATTTTGGGAATGACTTGTTAGCAGCAATAGAGAACCAAAACAAAAATAGAATCTACCTCATGGGGTTGTTTTTGGAATACATGAGATAGCAATAATAAAACAAGTAGCACTCTACAGGGGGAAAATTGCAATGAAATTTCAACTTTTGTCAGTGACTGGATGGTACCATGAATGAGATTTCCAAAGGCCTGTCCCTTTGTGGAATTTACATTTCAGAAGCAGCAGAGAGAAATAATAAATAAGTAAATTATATTGTTAGAATGTGATAAGTCCTATGGGGAGGTGGGGAGGAAAAGCACAGAACAAAGTAGATTAGTGGGTTTGGGGAAGGGAGGAGATAATTTGCAAGTTTAGCTAGGATGGTCAGGGTAGGTTTTGGGGGATGGTTCAGTGTCAGGAAAACAGTGTAAGAGGGCGGGAGAACCATCATTGCACACGCCAGGAAAGACCATTTTGGAGAAAGGATACAGACAGTGCAAACACTGTGAGTAGGGGCCAGGCCTGGAGTGACCAGCTTCAGTGACGAGGTCACAGTGGCTGGAACACCAGGGACAAAATGAAACAAAGGAGGAGGCAATGTGAGAGGAGTTGGAGGCAGTGAACTAATGTGAGGTCTCCGGATGTTCTAGAACATTGGGAAATAGGTATTCCATGTAGTGAAGAAAATGTTCTTTGCTTTCAAATATTATGAATTGAAAATTCAGCAACAGTTGAAATACCTGGTGTTATTTCCCTTTAACCCTTATCACTGCTTGCAAGGAACGATTTGTTTTGTTCATTTATGTCATCTGCTGGTCCTACTAAAATTAGGATTTATCAAACATGGGCCACCCATTTTTAGTAAATCACTGTAACTACAAAAGCTGAAGAGTCATCGTTACAGAGTAGATGGTCAAGAAATGTTTTTGATTAAAGAAATTCATGGTTGAGAAAATTTCTTTATAGCAGACATTTCCTCAATACTTTACAAAATGCTTTAGATAAGTGATCTCATTTTAACTTTACTACATTGTTGGGGAAATGACATTTTTCTTCCATGGGATGGTGGTGAGAATAGGAGCAGAAAGTTTAAAGGCCTTTCCAGTGGGGTCTCCCTGAGGGTCAGATGCATAGGATCTGAGCTAATTTAGGGCATCTTCAAAATTTTGGTTGTGTACTGTTTATTGGAAAACATTGTCACATTGCACATTTTAATTTGATAGCTAAAGAAATTTCACTACATATTTAAATCAGTATAAAGGGTACAATTTCTAACATAATGAAACTTTGATCTTAAATGCAACAGGTCTAATCAGAAGTCATTTGATACTCATTAAAGCATATAAATAAGATAAAAATGTGAAACAGCTCAATAATGTTTTGTATTGACCGCATCCTAAAATGGTGATTTGGGGATATATTGGCTTAAGTGAACTATATTATTAAAATTAATTGCAGCTTTCATTTGATTTTTTAAAATGTGACTACTAGAAAATTTTAAATTACATTAAGTGGCTAACATTTTCTCTGGAAAATGTTGGACTAGAGCTTCTCTATCTGATTAAGATTTTTTTAATCAAAATCACTTTTGGATAATTTTGAAGTCTTAATATGATGTTATAAAATAAAATACATTAACTAAAGAAAACATTTTTAGAACAGTATAGTACATTTTGAGTCCAAATATGAAAATATTTAAACACACATAGATAACTAACAGGAAAATTCTTCACAAAAACGTGAATAGATTTTTCCTTAATGGCAGGGTTATGTATCATTGTAGATTTTTATTATTATTTTGTAATAATCCAAGCTAGAGATACATAATTTTATATTAATTTTAAGAACAGTATGAGAAAATGTCTTTTTGTTATCTATTTACAAAACTTAAAAACTGTATGTAGAAAATAAACAGCACTGTTTATTTTTAGAGAGGTATGTAATAGTATAATTAAATTATGTGAGATGCTACATATCTTAGGAATATATTACAGTTTTTATCCTTCATCACATATTATCAGTGAAGACTTTTTTCTCTTCCATTATCCATACATTTTAAAGTAATGGATTTCAGTGATAAAAGGCAATAAATTTTTTGAAAATACCAGAAAGACCACGAAAAGAATTTGCTTAATTTTTCAAAAACATTGTTCGCAAGAAAAATCTGTCTACTTGGCCACCACACAAAGCCCAAGTGTATGAAAAGCATTTTGTGGAGTTGGTCCCAATGCAAAACAAAAATAGGGATTAATTGATTTGCAGAGATCTCTGCTACTACTCCAAAAATCCAGCTATCGTTTACCAGCACAGAATGCAAAGAATGCTGAATTCTCTCAGAATTTACATTCTTCGTATTTACTGAAAAAAATTGTTTTTAGTTTGCTAAAGCAGTAATTTTCCAATTATACTCAACCCAGAGAATACTGCTGCACCCATAAGTGTCTAATTTATAATTAAGGAGCCATTCCACTGAGACAGTGTGGATCTGATCACAAGTATATCTCAACTGCCCATATTCCTGGTTCATAAGCTTCTAACCACATGGTGCCTTTAAAGGATGAAGATATGCAACTCAGCATATAAGAAGAACTGACATCTGAAATCTCCTGAATGACAACAGCCAAAGACTGTTTAATTAAGAAACAGCAAAGGAGTCTCAACTCAGCAAGAGGGCCACAGTTCAGTGTTCCCACTGATCACCGATCTGCTTTTTAATCTTCTCCAGCTCATCAACTTCATTCTTTTCTTAATAACTACTTGATTGGTTCGTGTATCTCCTGAGGCTCAAGACTAAAGGAAGAGACATCTATGAAAATTTCAGGACTGTGCCGTTCATGCTGTCTTTCTCTAGTGATTCACTTTAACATGTGTGACACCTTTGTGTTCCGCTGGTACCAGGGGATACAAGTCGTTGAAATGGATGTGGGTGGAAAACTGCCATTTTAGACAATGTCGTCTGTCGCTCTAAGGGGCCTCGTATATCTGTCCAGAGTGGTCTGCAAGCACAGCGACCAGAGCAATTCAGAGCAATTCTGTTCTGCTTGGAGAACAGGGGTATGGGTTTGGGGGAAGTATCACAAATAGGCATGTTATTTGGGTCCATTCTTGCCAGCAGAGAGGTAAAAGGAAGCAGAGGAGGTTCTGTGGCGATAGTGTGAGTTTTGCTTGGAGGTTTAGAATACTGATGTCAACCTAAGCTGTTCTCCCCAACCCCCAAAATTATATTTATTGAGGTGAAGGCTGTTTATTTCTTTGTGCCCGCCCTAGAGGTTACAGTTTCGACTTCTACAAATATGTACTTCCACACCCTGCCCACCACCATCATCCCACCCATCTTCGACCATGTTCCACTGGCCCCATTTTCCCCACTTCCACCCCACCACCCTCCCTCTCTCGCTGCCTCAGTTTTGCAGTCAGGTGTTAAAAATTTATCATTGGCTTGGTTTTGACTGACAATTTGTTGTGTTTCTCTGATTCCACATATAAGTGAGATCACCCGGTGTTTTTGAGTTTCCAGAGAAGTATTCTAGATTGAGTAACTCAGAATCATGGGGGGCATTAGGCTGGGGTAACGCTAACTACCAATAGGTAAGGCACAAGGTTTCCCAAAGATGATGAAGACCTTCACCGCTTAGGTTGTGTGACATTTCTCTCTGAGAAGAAAGCAAACCCAGACCACTAGGAACCAGGTTGGGACACGGGACATATCCACACACACATTCTCTGTGAAAGTTTCAATTCTGGAAATTTTTCCCTTTGACCATGAGAAATACACATTCAGTTCATAGTTTTAAATGCTCACCCTCACATTTAATTTGCTTTAGCTTTTACAAAGCCTTCAATGGAGTCTGGAGGAAATAAGGGAGCGGACTTTAGGGTAAGTGTGTTTTCTGCTTCCAAATAATTGGGTGAAAAAACAGGCAGGTTCTGGAAACAGAGAAGTTGAGTTTGACTGGATTTTTTATTAAGCAGCTCTGAACTGGATTTGTTTAGGATGTCTGGCAAAATGTCTCTGGCTGCAAGAATGTTTTTCACCAATTTGATATGTAGGAATAATTGCTATTTGGATAAGAGAGAGCAAGCAGGTATGGAGAAGACCATGCAGAGCAGCTGAGTTTGTTGTGGTAAAGGGCAGCGAGTATTTCCTTGGGTGGAGGGGGTGAGGCCATGTCTCATGCATCCCAAAGAAACCCTGTTTGGAAGGCAGTTTGTGGAGGGTGTGGAGCGCGCTGTTGTCCAGCATTTGCTGCATAAAGGCTTTTGCATCTCTGGTTCTTACGATCAATTTTCATTTCAGGAAAGACATGTCTGATTTTGTTGACTTTCTATGGGGTCATGGGTCATTTTCAGATGAACTTTTGTTTGTCTTTTCAGGTTGAGCGACTGTAGGGTAAGGAAAAAATGTCAGGCTTTTCTGCCCTCCCGCCATCAGGATAGATGATGGATCCTTGAGGTCCTGAATGCATGCCTGATAGCGGGCACCTGAAGTAGCGTGTGGGCAGAGGTAGATGGGATTCACTTGGGCTGAGACTGGGCTTTTAAGGGCAGCGTCACGGGGACGCCAGCAGAAGCCAAGAAGCCGAAGAGAAGCCAAGAGAGAAGCAAAGAAGCAGGAGCAGAAGCAGTGAGCCCAGAGAGAGTGCGGATTTGCTGGGGGCTGGAAGGCCTGCCAGCTTCCTGGCCCCCCATCACCCCTGCCTGCTGCGTACCTGGTAATCCCAGTAAAAGCCTGCAAAACCACTGAGGACTCTGACTCCTCCTTTATCCGGTCTGCATGGGATCCTAGAAAACCTGCTCAGTGGTCATTCCTGACTTTACAGCGACCAATGCTGTTTCCGCCATGAAATCTTTTTTTTCTGCAACACTGCTCTGTGAGAGTTTGTCATATTACTTCCCAGGCATTCATGTAATATTTTTTACTATGTTGGTTCAACTCCCACTCTTACCCCCAAAATGGCCATCACTCATCTCCAACATCCTCCTCTAGGAGCTCAACTAACACTGCTAATTTAGAGAGAAAGTGAGAATAAAGAGTAAAGGATTAGGGGAATATATTTTTTAATTGCTGCTTTGTTGAAAGTCTTAAGTGAATACATTGATTCTATTTCCCTATTGTACCACAGCCCTACCAACAGCTGGTATTGTCAGATTTTAAAATTTCTGCCAATTATGCCTAGAATAATTATATTTCATTGTGGTTTTGATTCTGCATCCCTGATTATCAGTAAGATTGCCATCATTTCAAATATTTGTTGCCAACCACGTGAACTCTTCTGTGAAAGCTAGGTCAGTAATTTTGCCTTGTTTTCTGTTGGGTTATTTATCTTTCTTCCTATTGTATCATAGGAATATTTTAGACAGTTTGGATACTAAACCCTTTGTCAGTTCTAAGTGTTAGAAATATTTGGCAGATGCTTTTTCCTTATCTTTTTTTATAAGGTTGTCATACAAAATAATTTTAATGTAAAATTCTGTAATCTGATGTTTGTATCATTTTATGTTTTTTAAAATCATATTTTTTATTATGACATTATAAAGATGTTTTTACTCTATTGTCTTCTGTAAATAGTTTTCCATTTGAAATTTAAGCCCTTGACATGCTTTGATTTTATTTTCTTTCTCATAGATAAAAATTATTCCAATGTGTAATATTTGATTAATCTAAGCACTGATGTGAAATGTCATCTCAATCATAAAACAACTTTCCATTTTCATATTATATAATATTTTTCTTGGATTCTCTTCCATTGCCCTGTTGACTTACAACTCCCAAAATACCATATTGTCTTAACCACTATGGTTTATAATAAATAACTGAAAAGGTAAATCTCTCAGGTTGTTTTCCATTATTAGTAATACATTATCTATTTGTAGTTTTTCATTTATCTGAAGAATTTGTTCAAATTAATAAAAATCCTCCTGCAATTTTTTTTTTTAGAATTGCACAGAATTATAGATACATTTGAGAATCAGGGACATCTGCATAAAATTGTACCTTCCTATCTATAAACATTGTAGAATTCTCCATTATCTAGAATTTCTAAAATATCTTTAAATAAGATTTTCTAATTTTCCCAGAAAATATTTGCACATCTTTTGTTAGATTTATTCCTAGTTTTCTTATATTTTATGCTGTTTTTTTCACTAAATTTTCTACCTTGTCCTAGTCATCAATGTAACTGCTTTTTCTTTCCTTTTTTTTTTAAGATTTATTTATTTATTTATACAAGAACTGGGATACAGGCCAGATGTGCAGGAGGGTGAGAGGATTCACCAGAGCCAGAGTGGGGAACAGAACAGGCAGACTAACTGAAATACACTGTTGAGGGGAGCAGCAGGTGAGACAGGAGAGGTCTGCTGCGCCATGTGGGACCCTCGCTGACTGGCAGGGATCTGACCGGCACTGCGGGGGCTGTGGACAGTTTCACAGCATTGTGCTCAACCACCTGCACCACCAGGGGAGGCCCATAATTTTTCTTTATTGAGTTGGAATCCAGTAGGGTTGCCAGGTCATCTTCTTGATTCTAACTATTTATAGATTATTTTGTTTTCTATATAGAAAATCAGTCTATCTGAAAATAACAAAGTATTTTTCCTTCTTTTGAAAACCATTTATTTTTATATCCCTCTGTTTTTATATTAGCTGGCTGGAATTTCCAGCGCAATCTAACCAGAAGTCCTAAGTCTCATTTGACTCTTATTTTTAAATAAATGCTTTAAAATATTTAACTGTAAAGTATGATGCTTACTCCAGGGTTTTCTTTCTGGCAAAGTCAATATCAGAATTATGTTCAAATTAAGTTTATCACAATTTTTTAAGGAAATTAAAATAAAGCAGTTTTTCTGTACGAAGTTAATTCTGTTATTTAAAACAGCACTGAAGCAAGCAGTCCAGGATGGATATAGCATAAAATCATCAAGAATGAAGCTCTTTAATCTTTAATTCGCCAACCATCACTCTTCATAGCAATTGTCCTTTAGAGTTTGTGTCATAGCCCTAAGTAGCTTTTTGGTCTCAGGTCAGCATGTTAACTATTGGGGGAGCAAAATGAAGGAAGTTGGGGGAAAAGAGAAGGGCAACAGAATCAATTTCCACTAAGAGAACTTCTAAGAGGTCTCATGACACATTTGCCCTTATAGACAATTAGTCAGCTACAAGTTTAAGTAAAGAAATATTTTATTGTAGCCCACATTGATAGCTTTGCCCAAATTGAGATAAGAAGGAGGTAAAGGATAGTAAGAAAAGTTAAATTGCAGTCTCTGCTGTTTTAAGAAAATTCTAAACTAATAATTTTTTTTTGCTAATAATTTTTAAAATCATGAATACACATTGACTTTCATTGTACATCTATTCAGATGATCACATTTCTTTCTTTAATCTGCTAATGCTGTGAATCACATGAATTGATTCCTAATTTAAAGGTACTTCCCACATCCATAATAAGCTCAACTTGGTCATGACATAGCTTCTCTAAACATTGTTGGTATAGACTTGCTATTATTTATTCAGTGGATGTGGGTTGGGCCCTGAGAATTTGCATTGCTAACAATTTCCATGTGATGTTGATGCTGCTAAACATCACAATTTGAGAAACATTGCCCAAGTTCACAATGCACTAAAATCGCTGGTCTACATAATCTCTCTCGACTTTCTTATTTATTTACCTTTGTCCTAAATATCTGCCTCATACCCCTCCACAGGCCATTGTCTTAGGTTAGGTTGAAACTGACTCTGAGATGGGGTGTTGCATGAAGGTTTTGGGTTAGAGATCTCAGGAGATAACCCCATTTTGGAACCAGGGAAAGGCAAGAAAGACCACCTGACACACATGGGTTTCCACTGAGGCTTTGTCTAATTCTACTGAGGTGCTCTGCAGCTGAGCCAGCACTTCAGAGGCCTCCTCAATGGAGACAAATGTTTTGGTCAATCATTGCTGCCGAAAGTCAAGGTTTTACATTGAGGCAGCTCTCTGCTGCCAGGGTGGTGCCGGGAAAGAGGAGGATTGCAGGTGTGAGCTGTCAGCAGCAGAGATTCTCAGCAGCTGTAAAGTGGAGGCTTTTGCTCCGGAGAAAGGTCTGTGCATGCTGTGTTCCAAGATTATTTAAGCTGTATTATTCAGTGAGAAAAACAAATTTTGGAGGCATGTATACAGTACCATCCCATTTTCAGAAAACAAATATCTTTGTTATTTTTATAAATCCTTGTGTTTTTGAATGTGGAAGAGACTGTGGAAAGAAAAATCCTAGGCTCTTAGGCACAAATCACCGCAAGGGGATGCAAGTGTGACAGGAAGGGGATTCCTTGCAAACAGAAATTGGTAAGTTAGAGTTGTTTGTTTTCTCAATGCTAAACTAAGATTTCTAGAAATGTCTAGAAAAAGTTCAACAATTGGGCCTTTGAAAAGGGTTTGAAACCAGGAAAGATGCCACAACATCACTTCATCTCTGGCTCAGGGGTCTGGTTGAGAAGGGTAACACCTTGTACTGATCCCCTTTGCGCCTCCTCTTCTCTTTCCCAGCTTCAGTTTTCTAGACATTTGGAAAATAGGAAAGAAAAGAAAAAGAAGTAATGGAGCTAATCACTTTGATAGGCTAGAAAAAGAAATATGGTGGAGCTTTGTGTTCCCCTGGAAGTTAATTATTGTCACAGAATGACTTGTGATGTAATAAAGGACCCGTCATCTTAATTATTTTTCCTTTCCAAGCAGGCATGATTGATACCAGATACCAGACAGACATACTCACTAAACTAAGCCCCATCAGGTGAAACAGAACTGCTTTCTTCTTAATTATCTCTGGTTTGGAATCATGTTATTTCATTTGGTGTTATTTTTCTTTTGTAACCACTAATTTGTTGTTAAGTTGTCATTAAACCAACTCACCTAGACCAGCTGAGAGTGTCTGGGGATCATCCAAGATCGGAGAAGACCTGTTTTGGATCCAGACTATTGGTTTCCAGTCTCAATCAAGATGGGAAGTTGTGCCCCTTACCAAGGTGGTGCTGGCATAGCATTGAAGCTGGACTCAAATTTCCTTTCTTAATCTTCTTTCCCTATAAAGTTGTCCCTCTGAATTTCATTGTGCGAAGAGACAGAATAGACTCCAGACCGTGTGTGGGTTCAAATCCCACCTCTTAATCATCTACTTAATTGTAGGGAGGTCACTTAATCTCTTCAGGACACAGCTTCCTTATCTCTGAGATGGAGATGCACTCCCTGCATCTTAAAATTGCTAAAAGACATTACAGAAACTGATTTACATAGATATATATTAAATGATGCCCAACACACAGTACACACTCATAATTGTTAAGCTTTTCTAAAATTTTAAGTCAAGTGATTCCCTGCTCATAGTATTTTTGCCTTGAAAAATGTTTGAAATTTCAGCTCCTTTGAAATTTCAGCTGTTTTCCCATAACAGACAGGACTCTATTTCTCCTCTGGCCTCAGTGCCTCTTAGAATGAATCCCCATTTAAATCTAAAGCAAAACCAAACATTTAGCAATGGTGGATATTTTCTTGCTAAAAATAAAGACTTACCTCACTCTTAGAGTTTCCTGTAGAGGCCAGATGCTGAAAGCCTGTGGAGAGAACAGCGTGTGATGAAATCCACAGAAAATACCAAAATGATCATATCCTGGAAATGCATTTTGTTAACACAAAGTCCATCCATCCACTCTCCTCTCCCCACAGCCTCTGACTGTGACCACTTAAATCTTAGGACATTACAGTGCAACAGCAAAGATGACAGACTCCAGATGCAGAAGTGAGGCGTCACAATAAAGGAGGTAGCGACTAAAGAGATTCTGGTGATATTTCCCTTATTTTAGTTTGCCTTTGCTTTTTATTTTATGAAATGTATCTGGGTCTGGAGTGAGGAATAAGCAAATAATGCAGAAATGTGCTCACATCATTTAATTCTTAAAATCTGGTCCCCAGACCAGCATGCATCAATGGCATCCTGGAGTTTGCTTTATTTTTTTTTAAAGATTTATTTATTTATGCATACAAGAACTGGGGTATAGACCAGAGTTGCAGTGGAGGTGAGAGGATTCACCAGAGACAGAGTGGAGAGCAGAACAGGCAGATGTACTGAAATACACTGCTGAGGGAGGGGAGCAGTGGGCGAGACAGGAGAGGTCTGCTGGGCCAAGTGGGTCAGCTCCCTGGCTGGCTGGGGAGTTCTGGGAATGGAACTCATGCTGCAGTGGCTGGTGATAGCTTGATAGCACTGTCTCTTTAACCCCTGTTGCCACCAGGGAGGTCCCCTGGAGTTTGTTTTAAATGCAGATGTTTGGCTCCTTCTCAGACCTGCTGACTCAGGAACTTTGGGTATGGAATTTAAAGAAGGTTGGGCTAAGGGGTGACCTGCATGCTTCTAATGCATCAATTTATGCTCACTTTGAGAACCAGGACAAAAAGGTAGAGGTGGAGAGAGCTCTGTGGACTCCCCAGTTTGTTTCCTGTGTGACCTTGAGATAACCTTGTCACCTCTCAGACCCTGAGTCTTCCTTTTGCAAAAGGTATCTTCTGTTCTGAAGATAATGAGTGAGAGCACTTCATAAACTGTAGTGTGATATTGATATATATCCTTTATGTGAGACTGTGGAGGGGAGCACAGGAAGGTGTCAGCAAAGACTTGAATGATTTTATTGTTATTTCATTAAGGTGTTTGGGGTGCCTTTGTTGGAGCCATAGAGATTAGACCAGTCAAAAGAACCCACTGGGACAGTTTCTAAGTAGGAGGGAGGCAAATTGTAGAATTGTCAAAAGGTGGAGCTTCCAATTGACCTGGGGGAGATAGGGGATGAACAATGGTGATGTCTCCTGGCTTTTCTTAATTGTTGACCTTTAACTAACAATAGATTGTCTCTTTTTGTGTGTGGTAGAGTGGCAGGGAGATGGCTGGAGTTACCCCTGTGAGTCTGAGTCACAGTCAAAAAAAGTTAGCTTGAAGAAAATATCTTCATAAAATTACAGCTGGCGAAAGTGAAGCCTGATTGTTTAGACCCCAGGAAAATGCATTCTTTCTGAATTTAAGAGAATATATTAGCATCTTCCTGAATTCAGATTGCAAAGACTCAAGCTCATTCTCTAGTCATTCAAAGAGGAAGCAATTTTCCAGTGACAATAAGGGCTATTAAATGTACCATTTGAAAATGAGAATAATGTGTGGTTCACCCAGCCCAATTCCAAATCAGGATTCTTTGTTAGTATCAAGCAAATTGGTGATGCCTTCTGTTTCTATATATTTCTTATAAGTTACTTATGTGGGTCATTGGGTTTTATAGAAATCTTCAAATATAACACCTGCATATGAAATATTTTTACTTTACAATGTTATATTCAAAGTCATAAGTGGCAATGAACACATAAATCTAAAGCTGTTTTTTCAGGTACTAAAAATGCTGTTATTCTTTTCCTTTCAACGGTCTTATTCCTGTAAGTTACTACCTACATATAGAAGACACCTTTTTAAGGCAGTGGAAAGTAGGCTTCAAATGCCTAATACTAAGCTATATGGTCTTTTTTTACTGATTGAATAAAGCATGTCCCTCTGGGTTCAAGAAAAAATGTATTATAGCTATTAAAATTCAAGTGTTCTTTTATTATGTGTTCTCATTTTATGGCAGAGCCTTTGGGATGAGGGCATTTGGTCCTGTGTCTTATACCGAACCATTATTAACCTAGGAAGGACACAGTGAATGGAATCTCCTGGCATACTTGGAAATTGTCACTTGAAAACAAAGCTGTAGAGAAACTGGCTCTCCTAAAGATGTGGCATCAACCCTTCCTTCAACTCTGAGTCAGAAATAATCATAGAAATCTCTATAGCTTTAGGCAGTACGTTTAATATACCCTCTACTGCTATCACCTAAGTTAGGTGACTTTGATTTAATTTCCAGAATTGTGCTAGCGATGGACCCTTTCATTGGGTTGCACAATATCCCTTTTAGTCAGCATAAGAAAAATGCTAACACATCATAATCCTCTCTATACTGTCCATCCTCTTCTGGAGTTTTAAAATAGACTTTATTTTTAAGACAATTTTTTTAAAGATTTTTTTTTTTATATTCCCCATACAATTGTACCACCCCTTATTTTGATCCTAATCCCTCCTCTCCCCGCCCCCCCCATATTGTGTCTCTGGTTTATAGTTGTTTTGAAGACAATGTTAAGTTCACAACAAAATAGAGCAGAAAAAGTGTTAAGAGTTTCTGTATAAGCCCTGCTGTCAACATGCGTGGCCTCCCCTGCTATCAGCATCCTACAGACTGCTGTATTTGTTAGAATTGATGAAGCTAAACTGACACATCGTCCAGACCCACAGTGCATCATTTGTTTTGGGGTCACCTTATGTATATGTTCCTCCATAGTTGTCATGACTTGATGGCTCATTTCTTTTTAGCATTGACTAATATTCCGTTGCCTGGATGTTACAAAGTTTATGTATATACCATTCATTCACTGAAAGGCATCTTTGGCAGTTTTGAATAAAACTACCATAGACATTTTGGTGCAGATTTTTATATAGATATAAGTTTTTCACCTTATTTGGGTAAATACTGAAAGAGTGTGATTGCTCGTTCACTGCTAAGAGTGTGTTGTGTTTTCTAAGAAGCTGCCAAATTGTCTTCCAAAGTGCCTGAACCAATGTGCATTCCCACCAGCCAATGGATAAGAATCCCTGTTGGTCCACATCCTTGTCAGCATTTGGTGTGTTATCAGTGTTTTAGATTTTGGCCATTCTAATAGATGTGTAATGTTATTTATTTGAATAACATTTGTAATATGTATATTTGTAATGTGTGTATTTTCTTTGGGGAGGTACCTGTTCTGGTATCTTGGCTATTTTTTAATGGGTTGTTCATTTTCTTTTTGCTGAGTTTTAATAATTCTTGCTATATTTTGAAGAGAATTTTTATCAGATTTTTTTTGCACATATTGTCTCCCAGTTAGTGACTTCTCTTATTCCCTTGATCATATCTTTTGCAAAACATAAGCTTTCTATTTTAATGAGGTCTAGTTTTGAATTGTTTCTTTTATAAATTATTTTTTGGTTTTGTATCTGAAATACCCAAGATCATATAGATTTTCTCCTATGTCATCTTCTAGGAGTTTTATAACTTTGTGCTTTACATTTAGTTCTGGGATCCATTTTGAGGTAAATTTTGTGAAGGTTTGTGTCTACATTCATTATTTTCCTATGTGGATATCCAGTTGTTCCAGCACTGTTTGTTGAAGACTATTTTTCTCCATGTTGCTTTTGCTCCTTGTCAAAATTCATTTGAAGATAAATGGGTCTGTTTCTGGATTAATGTATTTTCCTATTTTTTTCTTTTGTCTAGTATCATACTGTCTTGATTATTGCAGCTTTATAGTAAATCTTGAAGTAGGCAATGCTAGTCCTCTGATTTTTTTCCTCCTTTAATATTGCTTTGGCTATTCTAGATCTTTTGCATATTGAAAAGAACTTTAGAATCTGTTTCACTATCTGCAAAATAATTTGTTGGGATTTTGAATCTTATTACATAGTGTAACAGGGTGGTCCCCAGGAAAGGGGGAGGTTCCAGGTCCCCTGCCCCACCCAAGGGAGGGTGGAGCTGAGCAGAGAGAGAAGAAGCTGCAGAGGAGACTGAGGAAGGAAGGAACCAGGACGCAGAGTCAGAAGGAGACCTGGAGGAGGCACATGGAGCCGAGAGACACGTGAAGAAACTGCGCTTGCCTTTTGGTCGTGGACTGGGTAACACAGATGGGGGTGAAAGACCCTTGGGGAGGTGACAATGGCGGTTTTGTCTTGATTTTGACTTTGCTCTTTTCCTTTCTGATTGTCTGGTTGTTTCTGATTCTTTTCTGTGGGTCCCCACTGGAAGATGCTTTAGACTTGTGGCAGGCTTTGGGGCCTTGTTCTGGGCCAATCCCATTTGGATGGAGTTTTACCCATGAGGGGACGGGTAACTGTCTGGAGCCGCATGGAGCATGCACCATGTTGCGCATGCGCACGAAAGTTAGGTTTCGATTCCTGTTTCGCCTTCTGAGAAACCACTGCATTTCCGGTAAATCACGTGGGACTGGGAGGTACGATGGGAGGAGCTAATTTCTAAGTGTTACTTCATCTGAATAAAATACCTTTCTCTGGTTTCAATGAACTACTAAAGGTGAGGAGTTCCTTGAGATAGAACATGTCTGTATCCCTATTATGGTCCTTATAACTCTTTTTTTTTAAAAATATTTATGCATACAAGAACTGGGGTACAAGCCAGAGGTGTGTGTGGGGTGGTGGTGGTGGTGGTGAGAGGATTCCCCATTTTGAAGATCAAAGAATTTGATAAGTGGGCGTATGTAGAGGGTATAAGAAGGGAACCACGGGAGAGAGCGGAGAGAGACTGCGGAGACTGTGTAGAGGATGAGGCGAGGAGACCTCGAGAAGGAGACTGTGGAAAGGATACTGCGTAGAGACTTCGAGAGAGGATACTGAGAAACATACTGAGAGAGGAGCATAGAGAAGGCCAGGGAAGGTAGTAGGACAGGGAAAAGAAAAAACATGTAAAAGTAGGAAAAGGAAAAAGGAAAAATAAAGAAGCAACCGCTAGCGGCAAGTCGTCTCAAGGCCCTCATTTCAATCCTCAGCCCTTCTCTTTCCCTGCCTCCGAATCCCGCGGGTCGGCACAGGTAACTTTGGCTGCTTGATTTAGAAACTAGATTCTCTGCCTTTCCTGTATTGTTTCCTAATTGTATTGAAGTTCCTTCCCATTAAAGTCTTATATGTTTTGTTTTGATGCGGCGGATGGCAGAACCTACTTAGAACAGGCAGGTTTGTGGGATCTGGGCTGTCCCTCTCCCTGCTCTGTAATAATAGGACATATAGATCTTGTGCAGAAAAATACAGTTTGCTTATCATGAGTTTTCCATGCACATGAAATGTCTCTCTACTATTTAAATTTTGACATTTATTTCATCAGAGTTTTGCAGTTTTCCTCATAAAGTTCTTGCATGTATTTTGGTGCAAGAATTTCTTCCTTAAATGTTTGGTAAAATTTACCAGTAAGCCCATCTAGGCCTGGTGTTTTCTGAGTGTGATACATAATTTTTGTCTGGAATGAGTGATATAGCTATTGGTTGATTTAGCTGAGTCTTGACTTTTAGCCCTTTAAAAAGGCAGGTACCCCTCACCTGAACTTGTAAAATGATATTTAAAACTCTGCAGTTGTAATTTAAGTTCCCTCCTTTTTATTGATTTATCTTTACATCCCCTTTTAAATGTCTTCTGGTAGATAGTTATAAATATCAATTTAATAGAAACATTGTTTTTTTTTGCCAAGTACAAAAATAAAGGTAAAGTTAATTATACACATTTTCTGGGGACATTTTCTCATTATGTGTCATAATGAGAGCTAACACTGTTTTGCCCCCATATCAGGAGTTATAGTTGACCTCGACCATAGCTTGGGCCAAAGGTACACCCCATTTTGAAGATCAAAGAATTTGATAAGTGGGTGTATGTAGACTCTAATAGGGCCACTTTTGGTTAGCATATTTGTTTGATGAATTTTTTTTATACAATCAAAAGCAAATACAAATAATTCTATGAATTGATTTATCCCTTTATCTGTGACCATATGGGCAAACACCTCTCCTTTTCGTATGAATTCTGCTTTTCAAATGTTGGGGTAACTTTGTATAAAGTAGACATATAACTGATGGAATCACAGTTATAGGCCCCTGCTTACCCTTAACAGAGTTGATTTTATGTTAATATGCTGAGAATTCTGGCTTAGGAACTCAGAGAGTAGTTGGATGAGGCTTAGGTTTAAGACAGTGTTCACGCATTCATTCACAACCATAATCAGTAAAAATATATTGGGTGTCAATGTTAGAGAACTGAAATCAAGTCAGTTCTTGAACCCGAAGTCATGCTTTTGAATCTGAACCTCAACCTTTTTGCATCTCAGTTTCCTCAACTCAAAAGTTGTTCTGAGGGCTGAAATTTATAACATCTGTGATGGCACCAAGAGTTTAGATGTCCTGTTGCAAATTTCTAAGTGTTACTTCATCTGAATAAAATACCTTTCTCTGGTTTCAATGAACTACTAAAGGTGAGGAGTTCCTTGAGATAGAACATGTCTGTATCCCTATTATGGTCCTTATAACTCTTTTTTTTTAAATATTTATGCATACAAGAACTGGGGTACAAGCCAGAGGTGTGTGTGGGGTGGTGGTGGTGGTGGTGAGAGGATTCACCAGAGACAGAGTGGGGAACAGAACAGGCAGATTGACTGAAATACACTGCTGAGGGGCTCAGTGGGCGAGTCAGGAGAGGTCTGCTGCACCATGTGGGTAGCTCCCTGGCCAGGGATCGAACTCATGCTGCAGTGGCTGTGGATTGCTTCATAGGTTGCGTCTTAACTCCTTGCACCACCAGGAAGTCCCACCTTATAACTCTTATAACTGACAAATACTCATTGTAGTTTTGCTAAAGGATGGAGGGAAGGAAAAAAGGAAGGAATGAAGGAGGTAAGGTAGACAAATACAACAAGGAAATGGCTACAAAACTATATTCAAAACTTGTTTAAAAAGCAGCAAAATGGGGCTTCCTCTGGTGGCCCAGGCGGTTGGGCGCCACACTGTGAAGCTGTCTGCAGCCTCTGCAGTGCTGGTTCGATCCCGGCTGGCCAGCGAGGGTCCTGCATGGCGCAGCAGACCTCTCCTGCCTCACCTGCTGCTCCCCTCAGCAGTGTATTTCGTCAGTCTGCCTGTTCTGTTCCCCACTTTGTCTCTGGTGAATCCTCTCACCCTCCTGTGCATCTGGCCTATACCCCGGTTCTTGTATAAATAAATCTTTTAAAAAAAAAAAGGCAGCAAAATGAGTTGCAAATATGTTGTATGCAGATTAAGAACTTGATATATCCCTTTAGAGTGGAGTTTGATGATGATTTTTTTTTGATATATCCCTTTAAAGTGGAGTTTGATGATTTTTTTTGAATCAATTGCTTTTAATCCCATTTTGTACAAAACTCCCACCTATATTGTCACTCCCCCATCCCCAAATGCAAGGATTTGTAGAATTTTTTTTGTTTTTGTCTCCAGAAGGTAATCAAAAAGCAATATTGTCTTACTGAACCTATGTCTTGTTGTAATTATTGCTTTCTTAATAAATAGTTATGGAAAGATAAATTGGGATATCATCCACCATCTGACCTGGGAGATTTGATTAAAACCAAAGGAGGCCAATGGAAAATGAAAGAAATAAACATAATTTTTCAGAGAGCTGGTTGTAGACCAATCACTTGAACAGTTTGTATTGCTTAATGAATCTATTTCTCACAAACACATATTTGGCTGTTGGCTCCCAGGCCAACCCACAAAAGCCTATTTAATGGCAAATATACCTGAAGCAGTCTTTGAGTTTACAGAGTAATATAGTCAAGGCTTCCCCTTGGGATGCCAGGAATCTGTCTTTCTGGATTCTGAGACAGGGAGCTCCTGTCTCCTTCCTAATCCCTTCAACTTCCATCCAGCACTGAGGAGGACAAGTTAATTGGAGGATTTGATTAAAGACCATTTGTCTTGGACCAAGTTGAACAGGCATAAAGATGAAAGGAAGCATCTGGGATGGAGGGGAAAAAAAAAAAAGAGGTGATGTTTAATAATTCGTAAGGGCCATATTGAAGCTATCCCCTCCAATCTCTTATGTTTTATGGAAAAAAAGATTTTGAAGAAAATGTATACACACAATGTCTAATATACATTGTATCTATAACCATAGCCTTATATAGTTATGAATGAATCACATAACTCAAGAACTACAAGAAATCACCATTTCAGTGCATAACAAATAAACACTTTTTCTGGTGTGTCCCCAAAAAGGCTTTCTACAGTAATTGCAGCTGTGTGAGTGACTTTCCCAAGCCACCCAAGGAAAAAAAAGTGTCTCTTGGACAACTGGTATTAACTCCTATTGAAAAATTGAGATGAGAAAAATTCTCTCCCCTCCATATTAGTCTTCTGTTCCACAGACTTGATCTGTAGTCACTAAATTAGAGAATTAGACTCATTATTAGCCTTGCGTTCACAACTTCTTAATTTCTATTTTGAAATGGGAACAATTCTCAATTTAGTGCTGGTTTTAGGTCACACGCTCATGTGGCAAGGCTGCCATCTAGTGCGCACCAGGCTTCATTGCATCCTGAAAGCGGAAAAAAGAATTAGCCCTGAATTTCTGTATGCAGCCAGTAAGCTCCTGCTGCTCGCTAAGTTAGGGAGGTTTTCTGGTGATTTTAAGATGCAAAAAATTCAAAGCTCATTAACAGAGTTCCTGTTCTTAATCACACGTTACTGTGACTAAAACTTCAACCCTCATTTGGGGCACTTTGCAGTATCATAGACGAATACAGGGCATGTTTGGACTCTGGGAGGAATCAGGGTTGCTGAAATTAGGTCATGTGAACAACTCTTAGAACCAGCAGTAATTTTCTTGCTCTATTACTGGGTTTCAAACAAATTTAAACAGTTTTTATAAAGAATGTTGGCATTCATAACTCCTTTGCTGCTGAACAAGGTATAAATTCATGACAAAGACTTTACATAGAGAGATTTAGCTAAGAGGTGGCATCAGATGGTGGCATCGGTGGCATCAGTCACTCACACAGTTGTGAAAAGCTTGGCTTTTAATAGCGACTGTGTTTGAATCCTAATTCATAGGTGTACAGACTAGAGGAATGTACCAGATGGCCACATGCCTCAGTTTCCCCATCTGTAGTTAAGACTCATAGTAGCTGTTATTCCCAAGAACTACAGGTTATGACATACCAAGAAATCTAGCTCACTATTTAAAAAAATTATTATTATATAGTATAAAAATTATAATTTATATAATAATAAAAATTATTATATATAATTATTATTTTATTATATATTAAAATAATTATTGTATATAATTATTATATAATATTTATTAACTATTGAATATCCAGGGATTACCAACATTTGAGTTTCAGAGTCTGCACACAGTTGGCAGACTTAGTAAGGAAAGAAGCCTAAAACTTACCCACATGTTTATTTTTCTTCTTTAGAGATCATCCAAAGAAGGCGGTCTTGTTTTCCGTGCTGAAAAACTGAAATTTGAGGCTCACTGCAATGAAAGACTGAAAAAAAAGGTAAGGGGGGAGTAATCTGAACATGAATGTTATCTGACTTTTTCAAACAGTTGGAGAAAAGCAAACTGGTTTGCAGTGAAGAGCTGTGTTGTCAGAGTTTAGCTCACTCTTCACTTTTTACTGAATTGTATTCAATGAATCAAAATGAGGGGAAATGTCAAATTTTACTGCTTGAGTGATTGAAAAAAAAAATGAAACAGAAGCCCAGTTCATGATGCAGAATGAAATCATAGAATTTAGAGATAAGACAGAAATCCAAAGAAGTACCAAAGTTAGATAGTAATGAAGTTTAACTTCAGCACTGCTTTCCAGTACCCAACACAAGCTTCAGCAGACAAATGAAAAGTCACTAAAATGGCATTTTTTTTTAAAAGATTATATTTATTTATACAAGAACTGGGGTACAGGCCAGAGATGCTGGAGGGTGAGAGAATTCACCAGAGACAGAGCAGGGAGCAGAACAGGCAGAAGGACCGAAATACCCTGCTGAGGGGGGCAGTGGGTGAGACAGGAGAGGTCTGCTGAGCCATGTGGGTTGCTCCCTGGCCGGCTGGGAATCGAACCGGTGCTGGAGACTCTGCAGACAGCTTCACAGCGCTGCGCTCAACCCGCTGTGCCACCAGGGAGGCCCTCAAATGGCATTTTTATTGGTAATTAGGTCTTTTAGTAAGAAACCCCCCTAGCTTTGCAAACACTCCTTGCTCACATAGCTCCTATCCTTTGCTCCTCTTAGCAAGTGTGGCAGCTGATACTTTCTGGGGATGAGAAGAGAGGCCAGTATCAGTTAATTACTCTTATATCTTGAAGGACTGAGTCAGAACTAGAAGCAGGTAGTCCACAAATACCCTAGAAGAATGATTCCTAAGGGAACAAATATTTTCTAATGTTTCTCTGCAAGCCTGAGCATCAGAGAGCAGAGTCAAGGAGGAGAGCTGACAGTGGATGTTACCACCTCTCCATTGCCTTAAGCAACTTTTTTGATATTTACATGGTCAACCTGCAGACACGTTGGAGCCCAAAGAGTGAATCACAGACATCTCCAAATAATGTTTGGAGATTTTCATTCTGCCAACAGCCATAGCCCATACCAAGCTCTTCTCTTACTCAGTCCAGATTTTCTTTTATTGAATTATGTGTTTTAACCAAGTAGGACAGTCATATCCCAGTTGCTTCATAGTAACTTCTATTCCTGTCGATAATCAAAACATTTTTAAAAGACAGTACTTCTTCACATAAATAAAAGATAGTGAGGGCCTCCCCTTATAGTGCAGTGGTTGAGCGCTGGGCTGCGAAGCTGCCCACAGCCTCTGCAGCGCAGGTTCGATCCCTGGCCACCGGCGAGGGTCCCACATGGCACACAGACCTCTCCTGCCACGCCCGCTGCTCCCCTCAGCAGTGTACTTCGTCAGCCTGCCTTCTCTGCTCCCTGCTCTGGATCGGTGAATTCTCTCACCCTCCTATGCTTCTGACTGTACCCAGTGCTTGTATAAATCAATCAATCAATCAATCAATCAATCAATCAATCTTTAAAATAAAAAAAAAGATAGTGAAGGAATAGGACAAGTGATGATAGAAATAAGGATAAGGATAATAAGGAGACATAGAAAGAGAAAAGCATTTTCCTTAAGGTATTACTTCCATGGATGCCACATGCCATTTTTATTACTTCCAGCAAGCTCTATCTCCAGGTTCCATAACAACTGAATCTCTCTACTCTTAAAAAAGAAAAAGATTAGCAAAATTCACACGGTCTGTGTGTGCTCCAGGAGTTGCAAATCAATAGCAGTTTAGAACTTCTAAGTTCTGGTGCTTTCTCTATTTCCATCTCTTGGTATCAGTGACCCAGGCACTCCACCAAAATTCCCAGGGCAATTGTAATGGACGATGGGACAAAGGAACAAATTTATCTTTTGATAGAATACAAATGTGCTCTGAAATTTTTTTAATATTCTCTTAATTTGGGAAGTTTCTCAAATAATTGATACTACTTTGCTTTCTTTTCTCTGGGGGCAGGGAGGAAAAATGAGGTAATGCTGTAGAGAGTGATAGAAAAAGCAAAGTCAAAGAGGAAGATTAAAGGAAAATCCAAGGGAAGTCAGGATCATTCTCAACCTGCCAGCTGATGGGTGGTCTGGCTTTCCTCCATGCACTTCCCCATTCCCTTCCAAATCGGAAATTTTAGTGTCTTCATCTGGATTCTGCAGCAAGCAGTCACACTATCAGACTTTTCAAAAGCTGGTATCATACATCTAAATCTGATATGCTTTAAACTCAACAGTATAGTTTATAACAATTGTCTTTTGAATTAGTTAAGGTAAAAAAACATACTTGTGTTTACAAATTCAATAATATGTAGGTATATTTGCACTTACTTTTTTGCATCTTCTTACAAAACGATATTTACTGCTGTTATTTATTTCTTTGTGTACATGCGGGTTACCACTTGGCTTCATTTCCCTTCAGCTTGAAGTGTTTCCTTCAGTATTTCTGATTGTGAAATTGTCATAGCCATGCGCTATGACAAAACATGCTGTTTTTTTTTTTTTTCATTATCTGCTAATTTTGATGTGGTTCCCTTGTTCATGGTGAGTTGATGTGTGTGTGTGTGTGCAGCTACTTTTAGGATTTTCTCTTTGACTTTTCTGTATACGTCCAGTACATCTAGTGTGTATAGCTACGTATCTATGTACTTATCTTACTTGAAGCTCATTAAGCTTTATGGATATGTAGTTAATGCTTTTTTGGTTATCAAATTTTGGAAATACATAGCCATTTATTTCTTTGTACATTTCTTCATTTTGTTCTGCTCTTTCCTCCCCTCTCCTTCTGAAACTTCTTTAACCTTCTGTTATTATACTTTATGTTGTCCCATATATATCTGAGGTGCTATTCATTTTTTCTCCATTCTTTTATTGTATTTTCTTCAAATTGAAGGATCTTTATTTATCCCCTTGAGGTATGCTGGTTGTTTCTTTTACCAGCTCCTATCTGTTGAGCTATTGCAGTCATTTCTCCTTTTAGTTATTACACTTTTCAATACCCCAAATTCTATGGTTAGTTTTTCTAATCCCCATCTCTTTATAGATATTCTTTAATTGATTATACTTTGTCACCATACAGTCCTTAGCTATTTAGACTTGGTATTCTTTAGTTTTTGAAGAGACTATAATAGCTTTTTCTTTGTCTGGTATGCCCAACAGCTAAACCTGTTCAGAGATGAAATAGATATTCCTATATATTGGTCACAATCCTTATTTCTTTGCATGCCTTATATTTTGTTGCAAAATATACTTTAGATACTATTATATACTCTGGATTCTTATTTCCACTTATCTTAGAAGTTGTGTTATGGCTGGTATTTCCTACTTACTCATTTGTTTAGTGATGTTTTCTTAAATGAATTCTGTAGAAACTATTTCCTCAGTAAGTGCATGATCACTGATGTCTCTGCTGTTTTTTCTTTACTATTGCTTTATTTTAAGTCTGGAATAGTTTAGGGGTCAAAGAACAGTGGGAAATGTTTGTGTTAACATGGTTTATATAATCCATTTTCTGATTTTAGAGAAACTCAAATTTCGAAATGCTTAGAGATATTCATGTGTTCCACAAATATTTGGAAGGGCTCAACTGTATGTCTGACACTTCTAAACCGTGGGAATACAATAGTGAATAAGAAAATCATGGGCCTCCCCGGTGGCGCAGCGGTTGAGCGCTGGGTTGCGAAGCTGCCCACAGCCTCTGCAGCGCCGGTTCAATCCCCGGCCACTGGATGAGGGTCCCACATGGCGCGCAGACCTCTCCTGCCGCCCGCTGCTCCCCTTAGCAGTGTACTTCGGTCCTTCTGCCTGCTCTGCTCCCTGCTCTGGTTCTGGTGAATTCTCTCACCCTCCCGCGCTTCTGACTGTACCCAGTGCTTGTACAAATAAATAAATAAATCTTAAAAAAAAAAGTAAGAAAATCATGACTTCAATCTATGGGACCTGAAATCTGTTGGCCATGACAAAAAATATGGGGAAGAAGTCACAATAGTCCAGAGTCAGGAAGTGGGGGGTTGATATGATGGACTCGTGGTTTGTTTTTTAACTTGATTAGATTGGCCATTTCAAAATTATTTTTCCCTAACTATAGCTAACAACACTTGGAAAGGTTATGAAGTGACTGGAGTTGCAGAAGGGAGTCGTTGCATTTTAGGACTTCTTTGGTTTAGTAGTATTTATATATTTATTTGAGTCAGTGGTTAACATAGCAGATTAAAAACCTCCTATTTCTTAGCCTGTGATGGCAGAATAAGAAAGCAAAGAAGGGAAAGGAATCATCTCTGCTCCTTTTTATGTCTACCACAAGCCTTGCCCTTTTCAATGAATTACCCACTTCAGTGCTTATTTACCCACACAAGCATTTTGATCAAAAGACTGATTTTGTTTATTTGTAATAAGACAAGGTATTTTACTAAATAGCTCGTCTTTGATTATTGGTATTCAGTTGGATCTAGAAAATAATTAGAAACTTACAAATCTCAAATCCATGAGATTGAAACTTGCAATAAATGCACAGCAGTAGCTCTGACCTATGCATGGTGGAATTTTGAAAAATTATGATGAATGGGCTTAATTGAGGCATCAAATGTGTTTTTTATAATGCAACTTATTTCTTTATGGTTGCTTTCAGGGACATACATTGCAAATCACTATACAAATCCTTGCAGCCTATCCAGCAAATACAATTCATAGCTATAAATATGGCATTGCATATATCAAGAAACTACAGTGTCAAGGAGCCGAAAAATGACTTTGATCAGAAATGTCACAAAGCATTGCATATTTGAGACACATGGCACTGATTTGATTGTTTTTATTATAGAGACCAAGAGGTATTACAGATCAGAGAGAAAGATTTAGATTTCGAAGTGATGAATTATATAGTTATTCACCAAAAAATAGATAGTTATATTGTTTTCCATTTTACCAGCAAAACATGCAAAAGATGCTCATAGAAATAAACTGAAAGGGAGGTCTCTCTTGCTTGCAAAGATTTATTTTCCTATTTACAAGTGATTTGTCCATTCCCCTCCCTAAAATATGCAAGAAGAGCTTAGCATCAGGAGAGGCAGTCTTGCTCAAGAAATGATTCTCTAGCTTCATTGTGAAGAGACCATTCAGCTGGTGGAAAATCATATTTCTGCTCCTAAGTAAAATGGTTTGGCTACAAAGCATAATGAATGGTAATTTTCAAAAGGAATATGATTTTCAAAACAAACTGCACAATACCACATTCAAGAGGTTTCTTTGTACTGTAATTAATGGAAGCAACTTCCCCAGCTGAGCCTGTAGGTCCCCAAGGACAATGTTGTTTTATCTCAGGACTCAGAGAAAAGTCCTGAGGGGTGGTCTGCAGGTATCAGTCCCGTGCAGGAGTGGGAGGAACCTGGGCCAGAAAGTAGATCCAACTCCTCTTAGAGCAAAAGAGATATTGGCAACTTAAAGATGGAAAAGTGTGTTGCTGTGCCTCTTGAGGGTTAATGGTGTGCTGCGAGAATTTCTGCCTGACTCTCGAATAGTGTGTGCAGTCTCCAGTACTACAATCTTCACTCATGCTTCTAGAAACAATAACAACCTGTGAACCTAGTTTCCTGTTGATGTGTGACAAAATATCTCAAACATAGCCATTTCAAATAACATGCGTTCATTGCTTGGTTTCTGGAGTCAGGAGCACAGCTCAGTGGAGTCTTTGCTCATGGGGATGCCCTTGAGACACTGACTGGGCACCTGCCTTTCTTGAACTTGGGTACCTCTTCAAACCCCTGGGATTATCAGCAGAATCTTGATGTCTTATATTTGAAGGACTTACATTCCTATTTGCCAAAGGCCACCCAATTTTCTCTGCCTATGGCCCTCTCTGCAATGTGGCACTTTGCTTCTTTCATATTAATAGTGAGCAGCTCTCCTACCTGTTTTTCTTCCCTCTAGATCCTCCTGTATAGGTCCTAGGTTAGGCCAGACTCATCCAAGTTAATCTCACTTTTGATGTTCTCAAAAGCCCTCACTTGAGATCTCAATTGCCCCTACTTCTAGAATCCCTCACCTTTGGGCATATAATGAAAACAGATCATGGAGGAAATCCATCACATGCTTTGGCTCTTACTCATGATCAAAGAAGTGGGACTTACACAGGGTGTAAACATGGCCAGTACGAAATCTCAGGGGTTACCTCATAATTCTGCTGACTGCAGAACTCCTGTTGAGACAGGATAAATGACCAAGGCCAAGGAAGAGTAAAGGAGGTAAATAGTAAACTCTAGCAGGAGGAGAATCTTACTAGTTGGCAGGACTTGGCATGAATAGGGATTCACTCAACATGAGAAAGAAGCAGTAATTCAGAAAAACCAAATACACAGACAAGCAGTGGCTTGGAAGATCAGAACAGAAGGAAGGCACTAAGATCTCTAAAGGTAGCTATAATTTATAGAGGAAGAGGATCTGTTATTCTGCCCAGTCCTAATGTGATAGTAATGTGGGGTTAATACCAGAATATTAGGGACATATGAAACTAAAAATGGGGAGGGGTTGGGAAGAGTATAGGATTTTAAGCAATTGTTTGGGGCCAAAGGTGAGATTTTAATTCTATTAGATAAACTGCCTGAATCAGAGTAGGGAGTTTGGATATGTCTGAATCTTGCCTGTCAATCAGTTTAAATCCCTTTAGCTTTCTAAGGGAGCTGTGTTCAAAAGACATAGTGAAACTTGGAATCAACACAGTCCTTCATTGATATTTAAGTGAATATTCAAGCCATATTGTAAGTTGTCTCATAAAAACTGACCCAGAGCAGGAGGGGGAGCTAAAGCTCATGGTGCAAATGGAAATCTCTAGCATCTTTCCCACTCTCTCAATAAAAATCTAAAAATGGGGGAATAATGTAATCAGACAAATCTGCAGAAAGAGAGAGAGAGATCACTTAATCCAAGGATTCTGAGTCCAACAACCCACCACATGGAGTAGAAAAGGAAGTTCAAAAGACTAACTGACTTGCCCCATGGGTCGGTCTCCCCCTAAGGTTGAGGTCAGAAGATCAAGATAATGGATGGAAGTTAAGCTCATACAATTAAGTTACAGCAGCCTTGTTCATTGTTATGTGGCTGGATCCAGTGAATAACGTTGTTATGGCCACTGATAAACCCCTGCTGGTGGTCTGAGAGGTGAAGAAGTTGGATAATAGTTTTGCTCCCTTTGGATTAGTCAAGAGAGCCTGAAAGTGCTGAAATTGACAGAGTCTCTGATTTTGGAAGCTGGCATAAGGACACTAGGAGATGTGCTTTTTTTGGATGGCAGGGAAACGACTGTCAAGAGCTGTGGAGTTACCAACCAGTTTTTTATGTTGGTTCTTTGCCCTTGGCCTGGGTGGGCACCAGGTAAAAGACTAGTAGAGTCTCTGAAAGCTCCACTACTTTCCAGAAGGTTGTTTTCTTTGTATTGTCTACTCTGGCAGCCACTGGTTAATCCTATGATGGAACTCAGGGGCCTGAGCTCAGTTCTCTGCCATCCAGTTCTGATTGCCTAATATAAGACTCTGTGTGGTGTGTTAGGCACTGAGAAAATCATAACATTGTGATACATACAAATTATGTTGTCATATTCTGAGTGCTGTACTTAGTTTAATTACAATGTTGTTTTTGCTTTTATTGGTACTTTAAAATGTCTCTTGCTGTTATTAAATATATGTAATATTTTTCAGAGTATAATATGTACAAGCTTACTACAGATTCTTTGGGAAACATTATAATGTGGAGGAATAAATAATGACAATATACACACTTGATACTGTTACAGGGCAGGGAGAGGGGCAGCAATACCATTTAACACCTTTCCACTTTTCATTAAAAATTCAATTTATTAGTCAGTGACTCAGTAATGATCTAGACTTGACCTTGCCAAATTAGTGCACTTTGTTGGGCAAAAATGTGTGGGCCTGTGACTGGTGGGATAGAAATTTGATTCATAATAGTAATTGAAATGAGCCACTAAAACATGTAGAAAGTTATGCACAGCTCTGCTTATTGCTTTTAGGACACATTTCAGAAATTAGAATCCTGAGTCAAGTGGTAGGAAGCTACTTACACCTCTTGATAGTGCTGCTGTCATGGAAAGTTTTGTGTGTCAATTCAGCACGGCTAGTCTCTGGTTATTTGATCAAACAGTAACCTAGGTGTGGCTGGAAAGGATTTTGTAGATATGATTAACAGTTGCAATTAGTGGGTGTTAAATAAAGAAGATTATCCTCAGTAATGTGGGTAGACATAATTCAATTGGTGGAAAGAATTAAAAGCAGAATTGAAAACTCCCTTAAAGAAGACATTCGGCCTATGGACTACAACAGCTTCTGCTCCTGCCTCAGAGTTTCTAGACTGCCTTTCCTATATAGGTTTCAGATTTGTCTGATCAGTCCCCACGTCACTTAAGTCGTTGCTTAAAATGTAGGAATATATATGCCATACAGTCATGTAGTACATATAAGTGTGTCTCATGGACACGTATTTTATGCCACACACAAGCATACATGTCATTATAATATGTACTGTCCATGTCATATATGTGTCATAATACACATAGGTGCTAGCCAGAGAAATAACTGTTTTCATTTCTCTCGTAGAACCCTGACTGATTCAGTTGCTCATTTTCTTTCCTGAATTATATCAATCGTCTGTAAGAATGTCCTACTCATCACATACTAACCAACACGGAGTGTGATCATTCCATAGAGACGGGGACACATTGACCAGTTTTGATTTGGGATCTGATCAGAATGGTGTTTCACTGTAACACTGATATGGTAACAGTGAGCAGGGCGAATTAAAAGGGGAAGAAAAACTCAGGGCCCGATGAAGAATTTACTGTCACAGCTCATAGCAATGAATTCAAATACTCAAACTAGCTCCGGCTGAAAATATGTATCCATTAGGGTTCTCACATTCTTCCCATCTTACTCTGCAATTGTCTATATAAATTAAAACTAAATCCTGAAATGATTTACTCAATTACTCATCTAAGTATTAAGTTATTAAGAGACTTCAAACTCCTGTGTTCTTTGAACTATTTATCTATCCTGGAATGGAAGATGGTGTTTCTGAATTTAAACAGCCATTTATCAGACTTTCTCTGGCTCACAATTAACCAGGCTCTATGTAATAATCCGTTATCTCCTCTATAAAAGGAGAAGCTGCAAACAAATGTAGAGCAGTGGGTCAGACATGGATTTGAATAGCAGGAAGCTCATTCAAAAACCTTAGGAAGATCAGATAAATACCAAGTGTATAGCCATCACTGGAGACAGCTCTCAGGGAGACAATGAGGAAGCGGCAGCAACTTCCTTTTAGCTTCTGTTCTCCTGTTAAATCTCTACTGGGTGGGTGGCAAGTTTATCCCTTAATTCTGGACCAAATCTCAGGCAAGCCCTTTGCATGTCTGCTCCCTCTTCAGTAATAGTATCAATTCTCCAGCCAATTAAAATCACAAACACATTCTTAGTTTAATAATTTAAAAGTCTAGCCTCAAGTGTAGTTAAAAATAGCTCCTCCTCCTGTTGCTCACACCTTCTGCAGACAGGAAGGCAGAAGTCAGGGAAGAGGGTGAAGCTGGCATCATCTCCATTTATTTCCATCCGTTTTCCATTCCAATTTATTTATTCCCCATGAGCTGACAAACCGTGCTTCTGACCCAGAGTTGGAGTGAAAGTGGGAGATTGCACTATGGGGGAAAAGTTCCCTACTAAACGGGTAAGCTTCTACTTATCCAATTTTCTGAGCTCATGAGACTTGGAAGGCATTTATAAATGAACAACTGAGTTGTTGGGATAGCTCATTCCCGGTCATTCTGGGAGAAATTTTCCAGCTGTCATCACCTGAAAGAAGGAAAATGCCCCTCTGTTGTGGCTGGTATCTTACCTCCCCCCAGCCTTACACACCCAGCCACACCGCCAGCCTTTTCTTGGACAGAATTTAAGAAGACGAAGCAGAGTGCCTTGCATACAGCCTCGATATGATCTGTATTCATCTTTTGCCCTGATGACCTGCATTCATCTTTTTCTCTAATTCCAGCAGTACATTCCAGCTGTAAATTCCAACATAGTGACCATTTTCCAGCTGCCCCATGATCTGGCCGGTTAGCCAGTTAGTCTTTTTTGCTATCAAGGTTTCTCAGGTGAGAGACACAAATCCACTCTGTTTTTGCAAACTACAAGGAACATAGCTTTCTATGTGATCATGTTGAAACTTTTTTTCCCTCCAGTCTTTTTGTTATTTTTATTTATTTTTTTTAAGGATTTATTTTTTTATTTATTTATACAAACACTGGGTACAGTCAGAAGCGTGGGAAGGTGAGAGAATTCACCAGAGCCAGAGCAGGGAGCAGAGCAGGCAGAAGGACTGAAGTACACTGCTGAGAGGAGCAGCAGGCGGCTGGAGAGGTCTGCGCACCATGTGGGACCCTCCGGTGGCAGGGGAGCAGCCGGGGATCGAACCAGCGCCTCAGAGGCCGCGGGCAGCTTTGCAACCCAGTGCTCAACCGCTGCGCCACTGGGGAGGCCCTCCCTCCAGTCTTTTTGGAAAGTGGTGACTACTCTCTCCAACCCCACCTTTCCTGTTCATGAAGTAGTGGGTGGTACACATTTTAGGGTTCCCCAAGTCTTCCATATCCCTCATCTCTGAATCTCTGTTGGTTTATGTCTTTGTTGTGAGGTAGGAATTTTTAGCCACTCCCTCTAAAAAGTTGCATCACGATTGTCTTGCATTTTATTTTAGGATGCAGTATCCTTTGAACTAGGGTAGTGGTTCTCAAAGAGTAGGCTCAGATCAGTGTTATTAGCATCACAGGGGGTTCTCAGAACACTGACTGGGTCTCCCTGATGGCCTAGTGATTAAGTCTCAGCCTTATCACTGCTGTGGCCTGAATCAATCTCCCACCAGGGAGCTGACCCACATGGAGCAGCAGACCTCTCCTGTCTGTCCACTCCTCCCTTGGTAGTGTATTTCAGTAGATCTGCCTGTTCTGCTCCCCACTGTGTCTCTGGTGGATCCCTTTAGCCCCCTGCTCCTCTGGCCTACACCCCAGTTCTTCTACACACACACACAAACACACAAAAGATTTCAAGAGAAAAGAACACTGGACTTAACTGAATCAGAAAGTCTGGGGAGGAGCCCAGCAATGTGTGTTTCCTTGCAGATGATTCTGGTATATGCTTCTGCATTAAGGCAAAGGACAAAACTTCACTTAAAGATTTTTGCACATGTGGCCTTAGTTGAACTGGCTAACCCACTTAATCTGTTTTTCATAATAACTCACATATTTACAGAATTAAGAAATAACTGTAACACTGATAAATTATCATTGCATTTTATAACAACTAGAGCCTGCTGACTGTCTGTCACTCATTAGACCTAAATCACCATGAGCTGAAAGGTTGGCCTATAAGGGCCGTTGGAGTAATGTGTCATATCCCTAGCTCCAGATAATTCACTAAACTGGGTAATAAATTATTGTGTTGTAAAACATTGCATTAAAATTTTTGTTTGATCAGACTTCCTCATGTCCTTTTTGTTATTAAAGACACCATTCTTTTACTTGTATAGCAATCTCTTAAGTTCCTTAATTGATGTAAATCTGTACTACTGACATTTTGGGCCAGATAGTGCCTTGTTGTAGGGAATTAACCTACATGCCAGTAGCATCACCTAAGCTGTGACATCTGAAAACTAATTCAGACATGACCAGATGTTGCCTGGGAATCGAAATCAACTGGTTAAGAAGATTTAGTTTAAATGGATAGCCATAAGTGCCCAAATATTAAAAAGAACTTTGGTAGGTTCCACACCTTTTTTAAAAAAAAAGAGGAAACATTTCATTTTTGGTTATGGCTGCTAATTACCACAGAGATAATTTTGAAATATTTTCAATAGTAATATTTTGCAACTTGCTATAAAAATGTACCTTTAGATTGCTGAGCAAATATTCTTAAGTTCATCTGATTCATATCATCAATTAAGCCCTAAGAATCATTCTGAGAATTTCCTGTCTGAGAGTCCTCATTTATAAACACAACAAGCTCCAAGTAACACAATTACTATACATTTTCTCAAGGAAGGGAGTGGTGGCAATATCGTAGACTGTTGATTTAAATTGTCTTCTTTTTTTTTCTTCTTTCATTAAGTGGTAATTCAACTCTTCATCTTTCGTGATTTTCTTTACTCACTTCAGGCAATTATTGCTGGCGATTATGATGTTAATGAGTTATGCAGAGCAGACTGAAAAATGAAATATATTTTTAGGAAGTTAAGTTAATGGAAGCAACAACTTGAATGCATGCAAAAAGCAAGCATCTTTCTTATTGTGCCCTGATTGATTTTATAAGTCAGGTGTTCATATGAATAGATAACCTTTACTTAGCGCAGGGAGTATTTTGACAAGAAATTTACTCTGATGAGCCATAAAGGAAGTCTTTTGTGAGATTGCCTGTTCTGTATTGTGTCTGGTATTTTTTTTTATATTGCTTGAGTTAATTTTAAGGTCTTCAAATCTAAGCAGAAGATGCTGATCGACGTGAAAACCAGAACTCTTTTCTTAGCTCCTTTGTAGTTGAATTCTAACGGTCTTGACATATTGTGGTATTGTTCACTGGGGTGACATAAACTACAATCAAATGCTTTTCCATAGTCAAGAAAAGCAAACCCAGATGACAACACATAACAGAATATTTTCTTTCACCCTTTTTTCTTATTCTTGAATGACATAGAACCGAAACAACCACCCTTTGTGAATGCCTTTGATTCAATCAACTGCAGGCTTCCCTTCAGAGGAAGTTGAAATATTAGCATTTCACTGTCAAAATCATCTTTGTTTCTAAATTAGTATCATATATATGATAGATCTTAATATGCAAAGACTCATCTTTCTCTACCTTCAGTCCTATGACCTATTTTTTTTCCTTCATAAACTCTCATCCAAGGTGCTTCTTTCAATTCTATATATCCATCCATGATCTCAGACATTTTGGTGAGGAGACTGGTGGTGGGAGCAGGAAGTGTATATAGGTCAGCCTCTTTTGTTCCATAATCAGTAGATTAGAAAAATAGATTATTAGGAAATACCATTTAAAATTGAAATGGGGGCCTCCCTGGCAGTGCAAGGGGTTAAGCACTGCACTATGAAGCAAAACGCAGCCTCTGCAGCATGAGTTCAGTCCCTGGCTGGCCAGAGAGAAACCCACATGGTGAAGCAGACCTCTCCTGTCTCACCTGCTGCTCCCCTCAGCAGTGTATTTCAGTCAGTCTGCCTGTTCTGTCCCCAACTCTGTCTCTGGTGCATCCTTTCATGCCTACCCCCAACCCCACATCTCTGGCCTGTATGCATAAATAAATAAGCTCTTGTATGCATAAATAAATAAATATTTTTAAAAATAAAAAAAAACTGAAATGGACAAAAATTTCAAAGTAAGGAATTGTCCTTAAGTAAACAGTGCATTTGGAGAATGTGAAAATAAATTTATGATAGGTTATAGATATCAATGTTTTCCAATATGAATTTTCTTGGGTGATAGATGTGTACTATCTATGACTTGTGGCACAGGGGAAGGATGGAGAGATGGAGGAAATAATATTAGGTTGAGAATTACCACCATCTTCCATAGGTGGGCACAGGAAAACTCAAATGATCTCAAAACAAGGCTGTACATCCCTCTGGGGTCATTTTATAAAGTCAGTTTCTGAAAAATGACACATAGTCCTGGAGATGGCTGCATATTCTATGGCTTGATGCAATTCGACTAGGGAGAGATGCTATTTAACATCTAAAAATAAGATGGATTTAAAAATCTGGAATACCATTCTTAAAAAGAGAAGATGCCAGAAACAGAGAGACTAGCAGTTGCAGAACTCACTCAGCAAGCCAAATGATGGAACAGTAAATACTTTCACCCGATTGCATTGCTAGCTAAACTTCATCACTGCAAACAGGAGAGCTTCAAGGTGGGCTTCTGAGCATTTCCCAACTGCAGTCTAAGTATGAGGTTGAATGACTTCATAGACCAAAAACTGATTTATGAATTGACACTTGACTGCAGGGAGACTGTCATAGTTATACATTCTGTTTGTGCAAATGTTTTGTGTGCCTGTATGTGTGCATGTGTTGGTGGGAGGATGAGCACACACCTTCACATAAATGCCACTGCCCAGGTCAGTCATTCCAGAGACAACTTCATACTAATGTTCGAATTCTAAGGGATATCTAAGAGGAGTGATGGATGATGGAGAATGAACAATTCTTTTGCTCTCATCTGCATTATCTACTTGTATATAACACAGTCCCCAGGAAGATGTAACGTCATTATGCTTCAGTTCTTTTCTTAGAAATTTCTGATGTGCAGTGACACTTGAGATCTCCAGAGTCACCAAAAATGCCTTTGGATAGAGAGATGATTCTTCCAGAATTCCTAGTTTTCTTAAAACAAGCTCTGGCTAGTTTTATTTATTTAAGATTTATTTATTTATTTATTTATTTATACAAGCACTGGGTACAGTCAGAAGCATGGGAGGGTGAGAGAATTTACCAGAGCCAGAGTGGGGAACAGAACAGACAGACTGACAAAGTACACTGCTGAGGGGAGCAGCGGGCACGGCAGGAGAGGTCTAGTTGTGCCGTGTGGGACCCTCACTGGCGGCCGGGAATCGAACTGGCACTGCAGAGGCTGCAGGCAGCTTCGCAGCCCAGCGCTCAAACCCTGTGCCACCAGGAGAGGCCCTCTGGCTAGTTTTAGTAAAGCTTTTTCATGATTGACTTTTCGCCAGTCTACTCTGGCATGCTGCTAGTGATATCAGAATCACCTGGATCCATGGTAGCCAGTGGGAGACTCTGTAGTATCATGCACTCCATAAGCACAGATCAATGTTATTCCACTCCAGTGATGGACACCAGTTCTGGCCAGAATGTTGTGCTGCTCTATTTCAGATTTCCTAAAGGCTGGGCACATCGGAAAGTTGTTGGTGAGGATGCTCAGTTTTTCTTTGCGTTGTCTGATTATTTTCAGAGATCTGTTTGTCCCCCAGTGTGTTCTTTGCACTTTCCATAATGAGTTGGAGCCTAGAGTTGATGGACTCCAGCAACTCTTTCCTTTTCTTTGTGGCTACCAACTTCCTGCTTTAGGTGGGGGATGTCCCCCAACCAAGAGCAGCCACCAAGATGGCCAGGGACAGAGAAAGGGAGGCGAAATTCATATTTTTTTTAATCTTTATGTGTCTGTATATCTTATTACATGTATAGGACATGTGTGACAATGTGGGAATTTAAACATACTCTTTTATCATTTAGAATGAAGTTTTCTGGAAACTCATTGGAATAGCAGTAAGAAATGCATGTTCATGAATTATTAATCTCTGCTATAAAAATGGAATTTACAGTAACATGATGTTTATTACTTGTGCTCCTGAGATGCAGAGACATGCGCCTTTTTTGCCAGGCACTTCAAAGCAGAGCCGTTCCACTTCATGCTGATGGCACTGCGGCATTAAACATTGTTCAGGGCCTTCCAAATGAATTTCTAGATTTCATTATCAAAAAAATTGTCTGCCCATTTGTACTGCCTATCTTTGTCCAAACTGACGGCATGAACTGGAGTGACTCCAAATCTGTTTTGTAGGGCTATCTCCCAGATTACAATGGAGTCATAGAAGAGTATTATAGAGTTCCATTCCATTACTCACTGTCTTTCACCATCCTGGAAAAAAATCCTAGGAAGAGGACTTGTTATTGTTTCATTTTGTTTTGCAAGAAATCTAGCAGATTCAAATTTTCCTTCTACAAAAGCTGAGCAAGGTTGCAACAAGTTTTCTAGAATACTGGGCATGAGGACAAAAATCCTGCTAAGTATGTCTCTCTTCTCTCTCTCTCTCTCTCTCCATATATATATAATATATATATATGATATGTATATATCATCTTTCTATCTCTCATGTGCTAACTGTGAACACATACACTGACCTAAATTTCCACAGGAGTGAGTAAAGTTTGCACAACCACCTCCCTACTCATTATATATTTAGGGTTGCTGTAGGTTTGATGTCAGTTAGTTGGTTTGGGTTAGCTATTTTAGCCTAGACCTATTACAGACTTACCTTCTAATCAAACATACTTTTTCCTCATAAAATAAAGTTTTTATCTGATTGGCCATATGAAATTGTTAGTATTTTCTAAGTACAAAGTGGTTGAATATAGATCATTTTATTTGACTCAATCTAATATATGGACCCAATTATCAATAGAAAAATAGCTGTGAATGGAATACAACTGCCTGTCTTCCTTAACTCCAGAGTCCTGTCTGAATGGTATGCCAGGGTGCCAGAAAGAAACTCTAAGTCATTTCCTAATTTTAGTTCCCAGGGATTTGGGCAATTCTGATTCAAAATGTGGTTCTTCCAATGCATAGATTTAGGTTACTTATTCATAGCAGATTGCATGTTATTCACAGTGTTATCATGGATCTCTGCGATGCTTTTAAATATATTTTTATATGTTCTGGGGAAAGGTAAGCATATGTTCATCTTACAGATAGGGAAACTGAGGCCAAATGTGAATTGAATGACTTTCCTGTAGTAGGGGGTAGTGGTGTTAGTGGTCTTCTCCAGTCAGCCTTAAGTCCTTTTATAACCACCTGCTGCTTCATCACTCATGTAGGACTATCGGTTCTGGAAGAACCCACATCAGCCGCATGCTGTGTGTATGCTCTCTACCCTACATATGTGCTTATTTCTGCTTCGGTCCCTATAGTTAGTTATTTTACTTCATTTCTCATCTCTAGCATGGGTTAATAATAGTACTAACTTCATGAGGTAATTGTGAGCAATCAAAGATAGTCAACATATGTGAAGTATTTAGAATAGTACTTTTATTGGAAAAGTGTTATGTGTGTTAAATCTTATCATTAGACTTTTTATTCAAAACCTCCTGCTCTGGGAAGCTGAAAAGTGATAGAAAATCTACACTTGAATTTTATTACAATGAGCTTTCATATGCATGAGAGCAACAACATGAAAAATGCAACCAAAGATCGATTATGAGTAGGTGTATTAAATTCTGCTCTAAAAGGGGTCTTCTGTTTCAGTATTCATGGAGTTCATCCATATTCCTCTTTGTTTATAGTCTCATGTTGGACTGAGGAATAGTTTTAGAGCATCATAAAAAAGCCAAGGTGTTTGTCATAGCACCTGGAAGCAAGCATACTGTGGGCAGGTGCTGAGAAGCCATTCTCCATCCCTCGTGCCAAAACACCTCAGCCCTTTCCCTGCCACGGCCCTAAACTTGGACATCACCAAGGCAGCTCCTGCCAACTCAGCAGGCTGTTTGATAGCTCGGTGTTCTCGGAACTGAGATTATGAGATGAATGTTCTGGCTGCTTCTTACAACTGGCACTTTCTACAAGGCCTGTGGGATTGGGGCTGTTGATCTCTGGGCTCTTTGCATGATGGCCAGGTATGAAATGCACAGAAAGCATCGATGGGAGCAAATTTACAACTTTTGGGTTATTGCCAATAGACTACTTTTCCCAAAAACCAAAAGCAGTACATGAGTGAGACTGGATTACCAGCCTGCTAAAAGCTAAGTCATTGTCTTATGTAACAAGTTATCTGTGCTCCGCCATCTACATAGCAATGGCTGCTGCTATGTAGAAGTATTACCAGCAACTCTTAATTTCCTGCTTAACAATTGTTTCTGGGTTATTAAAGATGTCTGAATTTACCTGCCAAAGTTTGGATAGATTAGGAGGGGATCTTGCTGTCAGAGCTTGAAGAAATGAGTGAGTCAGGAGAGGTTGGATGGATCATGGAATTTTTTTTTTTTAAGAATAGGTTACTTTTTTTTTTTAAAGATTTATTTATTTATTCATACAAGCACTGGGTACAGTCAGAAGCACGGGAATGTGAGAGAATTCACCAGAGCCAGAGCGGGGAACAGAACAGGCAGAAGGTCCAAAGTAAACTGCTGAGGGGAGCAGCAGGTGGCAGGAGAGGTCTGCGTGCCATGTGGGACCCTCGCCTGGTGGCTGGGGATCGAACCGGCACTGCAGAGGCTGTGGGCAGCTTTGCAACCCAGCGCTCAATCACTGCGCCACCAGGGGAGGCCCTAGAAATGTTGTTTTTAGACAGTTACTCCTGAGAATGAGGTGACCTACGTGGGCAAGAGATAAAGTATGAGTCCAGAACAAATCAAAGTAGGTTATATTTATGTTTAGGATGGTGAAGTGAAGATGTAGGTAGAGAACCCTCAGAGGCCAAAAACTGGTGGAATATCAGAGGATACAGTGAGAAGAGAGGCTCAAAGACTATGTGTGCAGGTAATCCAGGATCTGTAGCTATGGAAACTCGAAAAGTCACATGCAAAGGCTCAATGTATTTTCTTGGCTGTAGACATAATAATTCCTTAAACAAATAGATCAATTTAAACAATAAAGTTTTTTTTAAGATTTATTTTATTTATGCAAGAACCGGGGTACAGGCCAGATACGCAGGAGGGTGAGAGGATTCACCAGAGATAGAGCGGGGAACAGAACAGGCAGACTGATGAAATACACTGCTGAGGGGAGCAGCAGGTGAGACAGGAGAGGTCTGCTAAGCCATGTGGGATTCTCGCTGGCAGGCCGGGACCGAACCTGCACTGCAGAGGCTGCGTTGAGAACAGCTTCACATTGCAGCGCTCAACCGCCTGCGCCACCAGGGAGGCCCTAAACAATAAAGTTTTAAACCCAAAAGTTGCACAAAAATGTCCCTCAGTAAGAAAATGAATCAGTATATTTTAAATAAATGATCTTATTTTCATTAATTAAAACTGGAGGTGAAACAAATCAATGAAAAAAGGACAGCAATGTTGGAATCAACCTATTAGGGAAATACAATCTCTACTGAACATTTTTGAATTGATTTTTTTTTTTTTTTTTTTTTTTTTTCAGATGATGTGAACATTCATTTTATTCTAATGAAAATACAACATCATTCTTTCCTTTTAAGAGTCATTCACAAAGTTTCCTTAATTCAAGTTTATCCAAATTTATTTTTTTTTTTTGACAGGATCTAACATTTATAGAACATTCAGCTTAAAAATGACAGAATATCCATTCTTTTCTCAAATATATAGTTTCTTTTTTTTTTTTTTAAATAAATTTTATTGTTATATTCCCCATACAATTGCAGCCCCCCCATTCTGACCCCAATCCCTCCCCTCCCGCCCCCCTAAAAGTGTCTCTGGTTCATAGTTTTTTGTTGATTTTGATTTTCACTATCTTATAGTTATTCATTTTCCTGGTCCCTTATTTAAGTTTTCTAGATTCCTGCTATGAGTGAGACCATCCGGTATTTTTCTTTTTCTTTTTGGCTTATTTCGCTGAGCATGATCCCTTCCAGCGCCATCCATGTTGCTGCAAATTGCATGTGTTTATCTTTTTTGAATGCTGAGTAATATTCCATGGTATATATGTACCACATCTTCTTGATCCAGTCATCTATTTTTGGGCATTTGGGTTGTTTCCAAAGCTTAGCTATTGTAAACAGTGCTGCTATAAACATAGGGGTGCAGGTGTTCTTTGGAATTGATGTTTCTGTGTCCTTTGGGTAAATACCTAGGAGTGGAATTGCTGGATCATATGGAAGCTCTATGTTTAGTAGGTCCAGAAATCTCCACACAGCTTTCCACAGTGGTTGGACCAGTTTGCACTCCCACCAACAGTGCAGAAGAGTTCCTTTTTCTCCACACCCTCGCCAACATTTGTTGTTGCTAGTTTTTTTAATATGTGCCATTCTCACTGGTGTAAGATGGTATCTCATGGTAGTTTTGATTTGCATTTCCCTGATGACAAGTGATGTTGAACATTTTTTCATATGCCTGTTGGCCATTTGCATTTCCTCTTCAGAGAAGTTTCTTTTAAGCTCTTCTGCCCATTTTTTGACTGGATTATTTTCTTTGTTGTTGTTGAGTCTCATCAGCTCTTTGCAGATTTTTGTGATCAGTCCTTTATCATTAGTGTTGGGTGCAAAAATGTTCTCCCAGTTGGTGGGGTTTCTCTTTGTTTTTGTTATTGTCTCTTTTGCTGTGCAAAAGCTCTTTAATTTGATGTAGTCCCAGCTGTTTATCTTTGCCTTCACTATCACTGCTTTGGGTGATGTGTCTGTAAAGATGTCTTTGATGTGCAAATCACGTAGTGTTTCGCCTATATTTCCTTCTATATATTTTATGGTTTCAGGTCTTATGTCTAGTTCTTTAATCCATTTTGAGTTGATTTTTGTGTATGGTGTGAGGTGGTGGTCAAGCTTCATTCTTTTGCATGTAGCGACCCAGTTTTCCCAGCACCATTTATTGAACAAACTTTCTTTGCTCCAATGCATATTCTTTGCTCCTTTGTCAAAGATTAGTTGACCATAAATCTGTGGGTTTATTTCTGGATTTTCTATTCGATTCCATTGGTCTGTATGTCTGTTCTTGTTCCAATACCATGCAGTTTTGATGATTATGGCTTTGTAGTATAGTTTGAAGTCTGGGAGTCTGATGCCTCCATTCCCTTCTTTTTTTTTCAGGAGAGCTTTGGCTATTCGGGGTTTTTTGTGATTCCATATGAATTTCATCAATAATTGTTCTATTTCTTTGAAGAATGACATTGAAATTTTGATTGGAATAGCATTGAATCTGTATATTGCTTTTGGAAGGATGGCCATTTTAATAATGTTTATTCTTCCAATCCATGAGCAGGGGATGTCTCTCCATTTCTTTGTGTCTTCTTCTATTTCTTTTAACAGTGTTTTATAGTTTTCTTTGTATAGGTCCTTTACCTCTTTTGTTAGATTTATTCCCAAATATTTGATTTTTTTTGTTTCAATAACAAAAGGGATGGTCTTTTTGATTTCTTCTTCTTCAGATTTATTGTTTGTGTATAGGAAGGCTACTGACTTTTGCGTGTTAATTTTGTATCCTGCCACTTTACTGAACTGATTGATGAGTTGAATTAGCTTTTCTGTGGAGTTTTTGGGGTTCTCTATATATAATATCATATCGTCTGCAAATAGTGATAGTTTGACTTCTTCTTTTCCTATTTGGATTCCTTGGATGTCTTTCTCTTGTCTTATTGCCCTGGCTAGGACTTCCAGTATTATATTGAAAAGCAATGGTGAGAGTGGACATCCTTGTCTTGTTCCAGATCTTAATGGAATTGCTTTCAGCTTTTCACCATTGAGAATGATACTGGCTGTTGGCTTGTCATAGATGGCCTTTATGATGTTGAGGTATGTTCCTTGTATCCCAAGAATTTCAAGGGCTTTTATCATGAATGGGTGTTGCACTTTGTCGAAAGCTTTCTCAGCATCTATTGATATTATCATATGGTTTTTATATTTCTTTTTGTTGATGTGTTGGATAACGTTGATTGATTTTCGGATGTTAAACCATCCTTGTGCCCCTGGAATGAATCCAACTTGGTCGTGGTGAATTATCTTATGGATACATTGTTGGATTCTGATAGCTAAAATTTTATTGAGGATTTTTGCATCAGTGTTCATTAGGGAGATTGGCCTGTAGTTTTCCTTTTTTGTGTTGTCCTTGTTCGGTTTTGGTATTAGTGTAATGTTGGCTTCATAAAACGTGTTTGGTATTGTCCCTTCCTTCTCAATTTTTTGGAAGAGTTTGTGAAGGATAGGCACTAATTCGTCTCTGAATGTTTGGTAGAATTCATTTGTAAATCCATCAGGTCCTGGGCTTTTGTTTTTGGGGAGGTTTTTTATTACCATTTCAATTTCGCTAATTGTAATTGGTCTGTTTAGGTGTTCTATTTCTTCTTTATCTAGCTTTGGGTGATTGTAGAGTTGTAGGAATTTGTCCATCTCCTCTAGATTGTTGAACTTGTTTCCATATAACTGTTCATAGTAGTTACTGATTATTCTTTTGATTTCTGCTGTGTCCGTTGTGATTTCTCCTCTTTCATTGATGATCCTGTTTATTTGTGCTTTCTCCCTTTTTTCCTTTGTGAGCCTGGCTAGGGGTTTGTCTATTTTATTGATTTTTTCCAAGAACCAGCTCTTGGTTTCATTGATCTTTTGGATTGTTTTTTTAGTTTCAATTTCATTTATTTCTGCTTTGGTTTTTATTATTTCTTTTCTTCTACTGGTTTTGGGGTTTTTTTGTTGTTCTTTTTCTAGATCTTTGAGCTTCGAGATTAGGTTGTTTCTTTGCGTTCTTTCTTGTTTCTTGATGTGAGCTTCTATTGCTATATATTTTCCTCTTATTACTGCTTTTGCTGCATCCCATACATTTAGGATATTGGTGTCCTCCTTGTCGTTCAATTCAAAAAATTTTTTAATTTCTTCTTTGATCTCCTCATTAGTCCAATGGTCTTCCAGTAGTGTGGTTTTTAATCTCCATGAGGTAGGAAAGTTCCTTGCCTTCTTTTTATGGTTTATTTCTAGTTTGATGCCTTCATGGTCAGAAAAGATGGTTGATATGATTTCAATCTTGGTGTATCTGTTGATGTTTGTCTTGTGCCCCAGTATGTGATCGATCCTGGAGAATGATCCGTGTGCGCTTGAGAAAAATGTGTACTCCGTTTTTTTGGGGTTTAGTGTTCTATAGATGTCTGTTAAGCCCAATTGCTCTAGGTCCTTATTTAGAGCTTTAGTTTCTTTACTTATTTTTTGTCTTGTTGATCTATCCATTGTTGATAGTGGTGTGTTGAAGTCTCCCACTACGTATGTGTTTTCTCTGATGTCTGTTTTCAGAGAGGACAACAGTTGTCTGATATATTTTGGTGCTCCTTCGTTTGGTGAGTATATGTTAATGAGTGTTATTTCTTCTTGAAGTATTGTCCCCTTGATCATAATGTAGTGACCCTTGGGGTCTCTTTTTATCTTTTTGAGTTTGAAATCTGTTTTATCTGATATAAGTATAGCTGTTCCTGCTTTCTTTTTTGGTCCATTTGCTTGTAGGATTGTTTTCCATCCTTTAACTTTGAGCCTATTTTTATCTTTTGTAGCTAAATGTGTTTCCTGGAGACAGCAAAAGGTTGGGTTTTGTTTCTTAATCCAGGCTGCAACTCTGTGTCTTTTTATTGAAGAGTTTAGTCCATTTACATTCAGAGTTATTATTGATATGTTAACATCTGTATTTGCCATTGTGTTTGTCTTTCCTTTGATTTTATTTATTTATTCTTTTAATAACTTTTTTTTTTGGCCTTCTTTCATTGTTATTCGTCCCTCTGAGGTTCTGGCTTTAGGACTCCTTGTAGTATTTTTTGGAGTGGGGGTTTAGTTGCAATGAAATTCCGGAGTTTCTGTTTGTCTGGAAAGGTCCATATTCTTTCTTCAAAGAGGAAGGAGAGCTTTGCGGGATAGAGTATTCTTGGTTGGCATCTGTTTTCTTGGAGTCTGTTGACTATGTCCCTCCACTCTCTCCTTGCCCGTAGTGTTTCTTCGGAGAAGTCTGATGTCAGCCTGATTGGTTTTCCTTTGAATGTTATCTGTTTCTTCCCTCTTGCCAGCTTCATTATTTTTTCCTTGTCCTGGATTCTTGGGAGCTTTACTATTATGTGTCTTGCTGTATTTTTCCTTTCGTCGTGGAAGTTTGGTGTTCTTCTTGCTTCTTGTATATCAATTTTCAGCTCCTTCTTCACATTTGGGAAGTTCTCTTCAATTATCTCTTTGAATAATTTCTCTGTTCCTACATCTCTCTCCTCTCCTTCTGGTATTCCTATAACTCTTATATTTCCTTTCCTCATGGAGTCAGATAGTTCCCGAAGTCTTTCTTCGTTCTTTTTCCTTCGTACTTCTCTTTCCTTTTCTGTTTTGGTTCTTTTTATTTCTATGTCTTCAAGATTACTTATTCGTTCTTCCATTTCATCTATTCTGCTTTCATTGCTTTTCCCAGAATTCTTTAGTTCTTCCATTAATTCTTTGATCTCCTGCATTTCTTTTACTTCCCTCTTTAGGGACTCAATTTCTTTCTTCTGACCATTGTTTTCCCTCTCTAGGGACTCAATTGCATTCTTCTGATCGTTGATTATTTTTCCCTTATCATTGTTTTCCTTTATGACTTCTGTTAGTTTTTTAATCACGGCAATTTTAAATTCTCTTTCTGGAAGGCTCAGAAATTCTTCCAAGTTATTGTCTTTGCAATCTGGGGGCTGGCTTTCTTTTTGTGGTGTGCTTTTTCTCTGGAGAGTTGCTAGGTTGCGTGTGGTTCTTCTCTTCCCTACTGTCTGTTTTCTAATTTGCCGTATGCGTTGGGACACTGTGTAGTTGGGACTGGCCGGCATCTTGGGTGGGCTTCTCTGTTCCCCTCTGGTTCTTCCAGGAGTCATCTGTCAGTTTCAAGCAGTCTTTACTGGAGAAAGGTCCCTGTTCTAAAATGCCGATGTAGGGACACACTCCCCTGTGCGCCTGGTCTGCCCCGGCGGTGGGTTCCTGCTCCCCTCTGGGCTTGGACTGCAGGCCAGAGGGGGTCTGGCGTGGGCGAACTTCCCCCGCTCACCTCTGGCTCCTGAGGAAGCCTTCTGCAGGTAGTCTTTACTGAAGAAATGTCCCTGTTCTAAAATGGTGATGTGGGACACACTCCCTGCGTGTCTGGTCTCAGGCACACTCTTCTGCGCACCTGGTCTGCCCCGGCTGTGGGTGCTCGCTCTCCCTGTGGGCTCAGACTACTTGTTCAGAAGGGGCCCGGTGTGGGCAAACTCCCCAGCTGGCCACTAGCTCCTTCAGGAGCCTCTGCTGGCTTCAAGTCGCTAGGTGGTGCCAGAGATCTCTCCTAGAGCCCTTGGGGAGCTGATTTTCCACCCCGTGGGACAGGGAGCAGAGCGGGGATGGTAGGGTACACCTCAACGGCTTTGGGGTGCTGTGTCTGCCTTGTGCCCCACCGTCGTGGGGAACCCACGCCCCTAATTTCGTGCCCCGGGTCTCTGTTCCAAAGCCCTCAGTTCCAGGACGCGGGCTGTAGCCCAGATCAGTGGGGCGGGAATGGCGCCTTTTGAATCCTGCTCCCCTGCCTGGGCGCCTTGTTCCTGCTCACTCAGGATGGGCCTCCGCCGTCTCCCCCTAATTTCGTGCCCGGGTCTCAGTTCCAAAGCCCTCAATTCCAGGATGCGGGCTGTAGCCCAGATCAGTGGCGCGGGAATGGCGCCTTTTGAGTCCAGCTCCCTTGCCTGGGCGCCTTGTTCCTGCTCACTCAGGGAGGGCCTCCGCAGTCTTCCCCTAATTTCGTGCCCCGGGTCTCAGTTCCAAAGCCCTCAGTTCCAGGACGCAGGCTGTAGCCCAGATCAGTGGCGCGGGAATGGCGCCTTTTGAATCCAGCTCCCTTGCCTGGGCGCCTTGTTCCTGCTCACTCAGGGAGGGCCTCCGCAGTCTCCCCCTAATTTCGTGCCCCGGGTCTCAGTTCCAAAGCCCTCAGTTCCAGGACGCGGGCTGTAGCCCAGATCAGTGGCGTGGGAATGGCGCCTTTTGAATCCCGCTCCCCTGCCTGGGCGCCTTGTTCCTGCTCACTCAGGGAGGGCCTCCGCCGTCTCCCCGCAAGCCTAGGTCGCAGGCGCGGGGACCTGGGCAGCTGCGATCCGGTCCGGATCCGCGCCGCTTTCCGCACGCAAGCTTACCGGGCGGCCGGGGCTGTGTGCTGGTGCTGGTCTCCTCCTGGGGGGCGTGGCTCTCTTTAATGGCGCCTGGAGCTCACCTCCGCGGCGGATCCTGCAGGGTTCGCCTCTCCCGTTCACGGGGTGTGGTGGCTGCAATAGTTCCTTTCCACTCACAGTCCCACTTGCTGCGTCCGTTTTTCTTGTTGGCCGTTTTGGTTTGTTGTTTCCCTCCTTTCTGCCGGTCGGAGAGTGCCGACTTTGTGGGCGGGGGAGGGGAGCAGGGTTCTGCGCTTCCCTCCCTTCTCGTCCTCTTTTATGGCAACTTTCTTCTTCGGGCAGTTTGCTGGAGTCGTCCGTTTATCTTCCGTGTCCCAGTTCTCACTGGGACCTGCCGCTTTTCCTCCCTATTAACTTTTTTTTAATGGGAGATCTTACTCGCAGCGTCTCCTCGCCGCCATGTTGCTCCGCCCCCCTCCAAGTTTATCCCGAATTGATTTTTTTTAATAAGATTTTTTTTTAATGTACCGAGAACCAAGACTTGCCGAAGACTGGGATTCCCATTGATACCTAATAAAAGATTACTAGATTCTTAAGCTTGGAAAACTCATTGGTAAATAAACATAAGCAGATTTTTTAGTTGGGGAATTTTTCGGAGTCTTTAGGAGAGATGACTGTTTTACTAATTTCCAATAGATGCCCAAACTTATTTGATAATAAAATCTTTTTATAAGACCTATCTGTAGGGACTACCATTTTCCCAGATATTTTGAGAAATATTACCCATTTAGTCTCTGGGTATCATTTAATAAGTTTAAAAACTAAGCCCCCACTGCTTGCCCAGCAGATAAGTTTGGAAGGCTTGAATTGGTAAGGGAATCAATAAGATTGCCATGGAAACGGCCATAAGACTGACCACCTTGACTAGAAAAACCAGCCCAGACCCAAGAATGCAAAAGCAGGGCCGGGACACGTTGCGTGTCAAAGGCCAGTGCCTGGGACCAGACAGCCCAGCAGATAACTCATGCAAACTGGTACCCCAAGTTAGAAAGCCTGTGTAAGCAGAGTATAAAAGAGAGCCTCAAATTCCTCTTCCTTAACAGGTGATATCTCCAATCTTGCACCCTGTTCTTTTATAGGATATTTCAGTAAATCTGCCTTTTCTTTTCTGGTGAATTCTTTCACACACTTCCTCGGGCCTTGCCCTAATAACAGACCTCACATTCTCCACAATTCTTTATGAACCTTGGGATATCTTAATTGGCTTCATTAAATGGTAGTTATTAGTGTGTATGAAGCAATTCATATGTATTATTTTTAATTCTTATAGTCTCCATGTATGCAAGACATTTTTATTGCAAATAGCTATTAAGGAAATAGAATCAGAGAGGTTAATGGATCTGACCAGTCACAAAGCTAGTAAATAATGGGGCTGCATTTTTAAGCATTGAGATCAACTTCAACCTACAGTCTTTTTTTTTTTTTTTCTGTAAAAATACAACTTCTTTCTATATGAATATGGCCAAATGTCAGAGTTCTTTACTTTATGTTGGCTAAAAAGGGTGGCTTTCTTCTATTCTTTGGAATTAATTACAATAAGGAATACTCTTTTGATAAACTCGGTGCTTGATTTCAAGGAAGACTGTAGAAGGTAGATTGATTAGGAAAACAAAGGGATGAAATCATTCCAGATGAAGTAGGGTGTAACCAAATTCTGTTGATGAGTAAGACTTGAAAATTATTTTTGAGGCTGCATTTAATGCATCATCTACTGGCTTCCCCCGGCTCTTGCTGTTGCTTTGCCAGTTTCAGTTTTGATTTAATAAGCAACAGCTTAAGAAAAACCGTTTATGAAATATCTTTGCAATGCTCAGAAACCTGTTCAACTTGAAAGCATCTTGGAGACTTGATTGAACCAGAAGGACCATATTCTACACAGCTTTTATTTTGCCTGGAAATAAAAGACTCCACTTTCCTTGTCTTTGTATTCTTCCTTGTAAAGCTTGGCCTATGAGTGTAAGTCTGTTTTCCTACAGGAACAATCCTTGCTACTTTAACTTTGCTTCACTACATTAAATGTTTGACAAAGCACCACTGCCAAATTCAATGACCTTTGCTTCCCCAGCCACACCTCTTTACAGCAAGGGTCTTCATATTCAAATGATGATTTCTAAAAAAGAGCCATTCTAGAGAAAAGCTTCTTTTCCCAGTTTCAGTGCTATCAAGTTGAAAACAACCAACTTTCCCCCCACCTTTTAACTGCATTGTGTAATTGATCTCACTTTATTTCACGAATTCAGAATGGCTGATTATTATAAATTGTGCATGTTTTCTTTTTTATGTGATGCAAACTGTTTCCTGACCTAAACTTTAACTCCTTGTCTTGACTCAAATTCAACCATGAATGTAGAACCCTGCAGCTGTTAGATTCGCCTCTTGAGACAAGTTTCCTGAGTCTAAGACAGTTCAGGGCTTAGGGGCACAGATTGAGACTTTCATCGGAGATTTTGGGGTATTCAGCTAAAAATCCTGTCTTTGAAGATTCTTTCGTATTTACTGCACTGAATTTTTAAATAAAGCAATTTTCTGTGCAAGAAGGTGGGAGAGATCGGGGTAAGGTGGGAAGGAGATAATGATAGGGAATATGAGAGGGTTTCCAACTAAAATACAGACTATTCAGTTAATTCTGAAATTTAGACAAACAGCAAAAGCATTTTCAGTATCAATATGTCCCAAATACTGCACAAAATAATCTTATACTAAAAAGTTTTCATTATTGGGCCTCCCCGGTGGCGCAGCGGTTGAGCGCTGGGTTGCGAAGCTGCCCGCGGCCTCTGCGGCGCAGGTTCGATCCCCGGCTGCTCCCCGGCCACCGGAGGAGGATCCCACATGGCGCGCAGACCTCTCCTGCCGCCCGCTGCTCCCCTCAGCAGTGTACTTCGGTCCTTCTGCCTGCTCTGCTCCCCGCTCTGGCTCTGGTGAATTCTCTCACCCTCCCGCGCTTCTGACTGTACCCAGTGCATGTATAAACAAAACAAACAAACAAATATAATAAAAAATAAATAAATAAAAACATGCCTCTAAAAAAAAAAAAAAAAAAAAAAAAAAAGTTTTCATTATTGATGGAGACTAAGAGTAAGAAATTTAGAATGGAGGGGTCAGAAGACCAGAAATTGGAGGTGTGGGCAGAAATGATTAACAGAGTTGTTAAGTTAAAACAGCTGTAGAAATGAAATCTCCTCAGGCACTAACTGCTAAGGAAAGTAGCCTAAGGCTCAGACCAGAGGTGGGATATGGAGATTGAGGGTCATGTAGAGAATCAACTGTCCTTATAAATCAAGCTAGTCACACCCTAGAAGTAATTAATTTAACAATAGATAACAATTCCAGAAAGAATGAAGGCCACCCCCTAAAGAACACTATATCTGCACTACTTCTACATTGGCAAGAGGCAGATATCCTGCCAGCCTGTCTATGCACTCGTCTATTTCTTAAACCTACCCCTTTCAAAAATGCAGATTTTGTCCCAACACTGCCCACCTGCTGTCTATGCATGCATGTCTTTTAACAAACCTGTCCCTGTCACAGGCAGGCCTTTCTGCCCGCCCACTTGTATCTGTGTAAGAGTTGTCTTCGCCCTCCCCTTTTAAAATAATAAACATGCCCTTTGGATGTAACCAAAAGTTTCTGCCTCCTGGGGAAGCTTGCAGTGTGCTGCTGAATGGGGAGCTCTGGTGAAACTTCTCTCAAGAGGTAACCAAAGGACCCTGCTCTCTGCACCCAGTATCTCATCAAAATGACATCAATTATGATCAGAAATTCAAAGTTAACTAGCTGTTCTGTAGTTGGATTTGCCAAATCTTCAATCCTAGATAAGGGAGAAGAGGCTGTTTACGGAGCTGAGTGCCTCTACCAGGATTCGAACACAGGGACCCAAGAGGGTACAATGTGACGTGTGTGGGCATAGAAAGGGAGGAAAGCAAATGTGTTTCATTTTAGAAGTTATGCTTTGTGGGCCTATTTAAGGAATAAAAGGAAAATAGTCTATTTTCATAAACAATGCAATTAGATAAAACATCAGACGTTAATGTTTTATCACACTGTCATCTAGAACATCAAATTTGGGCCTTTGTAAATTTGGAATTCAAAATAGTTCATTTAATTTGTAGAAATCATTTCTCCTTTTACAAGAAATAATGAGAAAAGCACTGTTTGGGAAAGTTTAATGTTTTAAAAACACACTTGCATGAAAAATAGTTTACGCTCCCAAATCTGTTTTTCAAGATAACAAAGTTTGCCCTGTCTATTCCTCTGGCCTCTGTTGTAAACCCATAGATGATTCTTTTGAATATAGATTTCTGAATTTTCACCTGGCAGAAACCCTCAGTTCCAGGGAACTAGTCTCCCTGACCAAACTAAGCCTGAAAAGATTAATACTGAAATCACTTTGGAGGGCAATTCGAATAATGTGATTATGAGGGAATAATGCGACTATTAGAGCATCAGGCATGATGGAGGAAAATATTTCCTAGAAAAGAAAAAAAAAAAGAAATGGAGATGGAGAATTGGAGAATGGAGGTGGCTGAGTTTCTTGGCAGAGGGGCTCCACCTGTAGGTCCAAGAGGAAATGCACTTTTGAAGGGATGACAGGGGAGACTCATCCCTGCGGCAGAGATAGGGGTCCCCAGCTTTCCAAAATATGTCAAATTGCTCCGCATAGAAAATATTCAGACTTGAAGGGACCCAAAACTATGCCCATAATATCTCCATGGTAACCATGGTGGACTGATGACTAAAGACCCAGAAGCAATCCCATTTCCAGAAGTTACTTAACATGCTGGAACCTTTGCTAACACTGGGTAGGTAAGTGGGGGAGGAAGAGGTGGGAGAGTTGGTTGCATAATAAATTTCCCAGCAGCACAGCAGGATGAGTCAAAACTAAGTTGATGTGAGGAAAATTAAAAAAGTGAAATTTCCTGCACACCTGTGGCCTAAGATGCATACCCACTCCGCATATTTGCTTCATCTTAATTCCACATTTATCAATTACTAGGAGAAACTTTTTAATTTTTTCCTTGTAATTATGCCTAAGGTATCATGATGAGGAATACCAATTTCATAAATGTGTTCCTAAGATATTGTGGGTTCCAGAGAAATTCCCAAATTGCTTGATTTTGATTCAACTAGGGCAGACTGTAACTAATTGTGTCGCCTCTAAGAATTTGAAGTAATTGAATCTCCATTTCTGTCTTTTGATCCAAGTCCTAGAGAGAAGTTCTCAATATAATAATATTTTCCTAGCATTACTTCAGCAGTCAAACAAGAATATAATCCAAAAAGCCCCCTGTATTCACAGAGACAATGCTCTTATGATGAAACCACAGAAAGAAGTTGTAATTAATGCAGGAAATAATACGAACAATCTATTAACATAATCTGAATGAAATCCTTGCACTGTTAAATGCAGACACTAAGTGCTCATATAATACTTTATTAATTAACAAAGTATTTATCCACAGGGAAACGAGGATAAGAGACCATACACTTTGTCAGACTACAGGAAAATGTATTAGTGCTTCATAAGAAATGCATACAATTCAAACAATAGCATGATTATCTTTTTAAAGCAATTACATTTAATCTCAGAAGAAAGAATAAATACATTAATTCTTCCATGTTCCCTGATAAGCCACCAAGATACATAAGTGATCATTTTCTTTTTCTACAGCTCTGGAGGCTGGTGGCAATCCAGTATTTGCTGCTCACACAACTTATACAGTAAAATACCACTTAGCACCTAAAAACACATTATGAGATTAACTGACATTTGACTGAATAGAATTCTCTTCCCTGGAAAGCCAAGGTTTGTACTTGACTTTGCACGTTCCGTTGAGATTTGGAGACGTGGTTGATGAGAAGGTGTGTCACCCATACATAATTGTGTTTGGTATTGAATTCCATGCCTGTTTCCTTATCCTGTTATTCTGGGCCACACCATGTATGATCTTTGAGAAAGTCTTTTACCTCTCAAGCGCCAAAAAAAAGAGTGAAATCAAAGAAGCTCTGAATTCATGATTTCTTTCCCTTCCCAACCCCCTGCTCCCCTCCCCCAGGCCCTTCTTAGCTTTTCAGAACTGGGAGCAATAAGTAGAAAGCACAACTCCCCTCTGGAGCCACCATCAGCCATGCTGTCACCAGCTAATGCGAGAGAACACTGGGCAATACCTCTTGTTCATTACTTCCTAAGTTACAACCAAACATTTGTGGCTCCACTGGCCTCCCATAGTGCGCTCTTGTCTCTCAGTCCTCAAAGGTCTGCCCCAACTTCTCTGATAATTGCTCCATAGATGTTGCCTCTCTTGGCTGCCGGCTCTTCAGTCATAACCCTTCTCAGTTAACCTCTCGGCCCCAGACCCACAGAATGGTGCATCCTCAGATGTCATTACCTCTCACCGGGGTTGCAGCCGATGGATGGGATCTGGTGCAAGCCCACAGAGAGGGGGTGTGGTCAGTGGTCCACATATTTCTTAAATGAGAGTGTGTTTGAGAAGGTGAGACTTAGAATCAGGTGCCTAAGTTCTAGATGCCACACAGAGTAACAATGAAGAATCATTTGACTCCTCCAAGGCTTCTGTTTCAAATTCTGCAAAATGGCATGCTAATTACTTTCCTGGTATTTCCCGGGGACTGTGGTGCTAGACAGTTACGACTGCATAGATGACAACATTTTGGAAAGGTACACACTGGCAAATAAAATGCTCAACATCATTGTTTAACTCATGTGAATTAAATATTGTTTAAGTCAGCCCTTTGTAATGTTTGCCCCGAAGTCTAACCTGTGCACAGGAAAACCAGAGTAGCCACAGATGCTGTGTAAATGCTGCTTGGAGGGATCTAGCCTCTTGCCTAAGTTCACGCCACTGGCAGCAGTGCAGCTAGGGCTCAATTCTGGCCACCTGACATGTGTCCCCGCGCAGTGCATGCTTCGAATCATATTGATGTCCTGTTGGCTGAAATTTAGGAGCAGTTGAGAACTGTGCAAAAGGATTGCTGTGGTCTGGAGGCATGATTTCTATAGCTAGACTGATGGTTATTTTTTGTTTTTGAAGCCATGTACAAATAAGGGGATCTAACTCTGAATTCAGTGTTCAGAAAGCTAGAGATGGTGTCCAAGAATCATCAAACTCTCAGCCTGGAAATTGAGAACAGGTTAAGTATTCTGGCTACTGACTGAGAACCAGCCCCTATTGTTACATTGCTGTGTGTCAACCCACTATCCTCCCAAAGCATGCTCAGCTCATCAATCTGTTTATTCAGCTACTTCTTGTTTCAGAGTAGACAACTTATTGCTTTTAGAACAATATAATGTTTATAAGTTGTTAGATTTATATAGTTCAGAATGCAAAAGAATGTTTCTGAAGAACAAGAGTCTGTCTTATAAAGTCTTCACTGCAACCCATTTTTCAACTGCTTCATTCTTAAAATGGATTTCAAAAATAGAATGCCTCCTATTCAGGAAGAGCTTCTAGAGTGGTCTTTCAACCTCATAAGCAGCGATGATGTCATTTATAAGTAGAAATAGCAGGTACATGATCTTAATCCATTAGCAAGAATATGAAGCCAGTGGCACTACCCTTTAAAGACAAGCTGGAGAAACTTTGCTGACATGGTGTTTGGGTTATTTTCTTTTTTTAAAGAAAAGATTTATTTATTTATACAAGATCTGGGGTTCAGGCCAGAGGCACAGGAGGATGAGAGGATTCACCAGAGACAGAGTGGGGAACAGAACAGGCAGACTGACCGAAATACACTGCTGAGGGGAGCAGTGGGAGACAGGAGAGGTCTGCTGTGCCATGTGGGATTCTCCCTGGCTGGCTGGGAATCAAAGCTGTGCTGCAGAGGCTGTGGACAGCTTCACAGCACTGCCTTCAACCCGCTGTAGCACTGGGGAGGCTCCTATTTGGGATATTTTCTGCCTGGACCACAAACTATCCAGCTGAGGAGCTCATGGAATTTGAAGGAATGTGCCACTTGTAGTTATAGGAAACTTTTTCTTGTTTCTTCTGGAAACTGGCTTTAGTCAAGAGAGACCTTGAAATTTGAGGAGTTAAAATGGACCTAATCAATAGGGTTTGCACCAATAGCAAAAGTACCCAGCACCATTTCCTCTTGGGTGACTTCATGTGGGTGAATCTGTCTCTAACTAGATAAGACACAATACAGAATTGAGTTATGGGGAATTTTTATCTTAGGGTAGAAATGAAGTGGAGACATTCAAGTCTACCACATTTTGCAGAGAGAGCAGTTACACAGAGGAAGAAAGGCCTGTAAAAGATTGCGTGAAGTAGCTAAAATCAGAATGTAATAATTCTAACTCTAGTTCCAAGTTCTTTTTGGAATCACTAAAGGTCGTTATAATTATATTCATCAAAAGTCACTATTTTATGTCAGTGGTGGTAGGGAATTAAGCTGCCTGGGAGTCCTCAAATTTAACACGACTAGAGGATGCATGTCCTCTAGAAGGATTTCTAGATACTTCCAAGTAGATTGCCCTCTTATATGCTCACAGTCAGCCTCTTATTTCTTGGCAGCTTTCACCACAGTAATAAAAATGGCTTAAAACTAGCAGCACCAGGATCTCTGTTTCTCATGTTTGTGGAGTTACTTTCTTCTCTGTCACTCCAATAGTCCTTTTGATTTCACCTCTCTCCGAAGGAAACCTAAGATCTTGCCCTGTATCTATCAGGATGGCCAAGAAGTTACTTTAATTCTCCTAAAATTGGTCACTTCCTGATTGGAAGCTACCTCTCATTCAATTTTGATCATTTTTCACATCAAATTGCCACTCTCACTCCTGGAGTCTCTGGATATGGGACTTCCTAGGCTACAGCCACCTGAGTGGATAATTAAGAGAACAGTTATCCACAACTCAGAACAGAGCCCTCCCTAGAACCAGACCATGCCATCACCCTGATCTCAGACTTCCAGCATTCAGAACTATGAGAAATAAGTATTGCTTCTAGGCTACTTTAGTAAGGGTCGATATAGTCCCCCTGTTCTGAACATTAATGAAAGTTCAATGTTTTTCATGAATATTCCAGTTTGTTTTCTTCAATGACCTTATCTTGTGACCAAAATATATTGTGGATCTTAGTTCAACACAACCACAGATATAAAGACCAGTTAGCAAGGATGTTTTCATGAAATCTAAAGCCACAGTTGCCAGAGATTTGCCATCAGGCAAGGTGGCAAAGAAGACACAAGTTGTTATTCAACTTCAGCAAAGATTAAATTTGGTTCTTCCTGCTCTGCTAGAGTGATGGCATAGATCTGAAAGCCAAGAAGCTGAGGGATGGTTCTATGTGAGGTCATACTCAGTATGGTAAGAAAAAGTGAGAATTGAAATATTATGTTATAAGGAAGGCTGAGGCATTCTCAGCCAAATGCTGTTATGTTTGTTCAAGGCACCTCACCATGTCCTCACAAAAATAAATAGAAATCAGCCCTGGATTTGACGGAGCAGCCTGTGTGTGTCTAGGGTCTCCCTGCTCATCCATACATGACACTTGGAAAAAAGAGATGGAAAGTGGAAGTGATTAGAAGGAGCCCTTTAGGTTATGCCAATCCTTACTGTGTGCTCTAGGAAACTATGCTGTCTCGAAAGGTAGTGGTCAGACTTCCAAAGGAAACTCCATAGGGAGTGTGATACAGAAGGTTTTGCATACATTACATGAAACACAACTATTCCTAGGCCTGAGAGATCGCATTGTTTTCCTCTGCAATCTCCAGTTAGATTAGTTGTTTGAAATGGTATCAAACATGCCTGTCCCTAGGCTAGGAGTAAAATAGCAATTTTGAGGCTGAACATAAGGAGAAGAGAACAAAAAGATTAAAGCAATCAAAATAAAACGGGGTATGTTTGAGAAAAAAATCCTAAAACATGGCAAAGATAATTCTATTCTTTGTTGATACACAAAGAGTCAAAAATTAAACAAATAAATGTTCAAGCCATTATCAAGAGAAGCTCTGGTCTTGGAGTTGGGGATAGAAAAATGGATACTATTGCAGAGGAAGACATGATCAAAACCAGTGGTGTTCAACCATTTATTTCTAAGCACCAGAATGCTTTTATTCAAATGTGATCGTACATGGAGTTCAATTGATAAAGCAGATAAAAATGCAGCTGCTCCAGTAGAGTAAGGCAAGGCCAAGGGCACAGTACCTCTGCCTCCCTTTTTTCCTACTGCAGCTGCTCCTGTAACCCTGCCAGGGCATCTCCCCCCACCCCCAACACCCCCAACATGAAATTTGAAAAGGAAACATTGGAATGTTGCAACTTCTATCCATTTTAGAGCTTCACAGATATTGACTCCTTCACAGATATTAGCTCCTTTCAAAGTTGTACCTCTTTCTCTTTTCTTGTGTTCATGATTTTGAAGCTTGTAATAGGGTTGAAAAATCTAACAGCCAACAAGAGTACAGGTTGTGAACCAACCCATCTTCACACTCCTTGGTGTCCCTACTGGTATTGGCAAGAAACAACTGTATGTGAGTGATGTGTCATTTTCACACCACTAATATAAATTCTTGCCTGACCTCATGATCTGATTTATTTGAACTTATTCTCTTAGATCTTTGACCTAGGGACTGTTGGCAATTTGCATTGCTTCTATAGAGTAAATCTGATATATTTAATATTTATCTTGAGGAGGTCAGAGACCTTAGGTGAACTTTGTATCTAGTTAGCAGGAATGATTAATTCATACATCCAAAAGCTAAAGGGTGCTTTCTGTGAATTGTCTGCATCATTCTTTGAAATGCAGTAGGATGGTTTAATGGCTTAAATGCACTGGTGATGAAGGGATGAGGAGAGCTCAGTGCTTCCTGGTCCCATGAGGAACTGTAGGCACAGAATCAAAAAGGCCTATTTAGCCCTTGCTTAAGCCAGACCCAGGATGGAGAGGTCCCTGGCCCTGTAATTTAAATCATCATCAGTCTCTAGTGAGGAGGAGAAGGTGGGTCTAAGCACTTCAGAGTGCATGATCTGAGGAAAGAGAAAGCAGCTTATATATTTGATGTTTAAAGAGAAAGAGCAGAGGGATGTGGGGTCAGGAGAAATACAGAAGCTCAACTTCCTAAGTTTTCCTGCCTCAAGTTCACTTTTTCATCTGTAAGATAAAAGCAAGAAAAACTGCAATGGTAGCTTAGACAGTTTTTAAAACATATGCAGGGCCTCCCTGGTGGCGTAGGCAGTTGAGCGCAGCGCTGTGAAGCTGTCTGCAGCCTCTGCACTGCCGGTTCGATCCCCACCAGCCTCGGAGCAACCCACATGGCTTGCCGACCTCTCCTGTCTCACCCGCTGCTCCCCTCAGCAGTGTATTTCATCAGTTTGCCTGTTCTGTTCCCCACTCTGTCTCTGGTGAATCCTCTCACCCTCCTGCGCATCTGGCCTGTACCTCGGTTCTTGTATAAATAAAATAAAATCTTCTAAAAACGAAACAAAACAAAAACATATACATACATTTCTACCACCTTCAAGGTGTGAACAAACTTCTAACTCATGGTATTGATTTAACCAGGTAACTTGGCTGACCTCATCCTGGGCAGGGTATACATCACCACTCTTTGGCTGGGGGCTGCTTGGCATGTAACTGGTATAGGCTGTTGAGATGTGAGTAGATGATGCTGTAATAGGTTAAAATATGCTTGTCATTAGAAAAGCATGTGCTCGCTATCCTACGGTCTAAGTGGAGAGGTTCATTGTATGAACCTGGACTCAACCCAGTCTTTTGCATCACTGTCTAGCAGACACACAGATATGTGAGTGACAGTATATATACTTTGACGTCACAGAGTCTTAGGGTGCTTTGTTACACAGTAATGGCTAACTAATACACTTAGAGATCATCGCAAGGATTAAATGTGGTAACATACAAATACTTTAGGTCCATCCACCAATGAGCATTCAATAAAGAATTTCTGCTGCTCTAAGCAATATTCACATTAGTATTTGGGTTAATATTTTTTTCCTTCAAATGTTGCTGATGAATAAAAGGGTGTCACATAATTTTCTGTGGGAGTCTTAGTGACAAAATTCATGGTGGTGTTTTCTCTTCATATTTCAAGGCAACTCCCCTCTTCCTGCCCTAGGTTTCTCTTTCTTTCACCAAAAAATGGGCATTTCTTTGCAACTGTTGGATTTTGTTTTAAAAGAGTTCTTTTCATAGCAGCCAACAAAAGCAGTAGGTTTTCCACGGGTGTGCAATTTGAACATATCTCAGCTAGTGGTCTGATGCTGGCTCTGCCACTGGCTTTCCTGTCGCCTGAGGAACTTAACCTCCCTCTATTGCACTTCTCTGATTTACATAATGGGGCTGATTATAATTGCCAACCTCACAGGATTGTTGTGCGAATTAACTAATGTTTGTAAAGTGCTTAGAGGTCCATAGATGAAAGGTGCTATATAAGCCTATTATTATGTCATCAAAAATGAAATTCCAATAAGATTACACTTTCATTTAAATTTCCATTAATTTTGTCATCATTCTAGATTAATTCTCATGGGTTTTCTAGAGCAAAAATAAATAAATAAATGATAGGAGAAAGGGTGATATATTAAAATATGAAGCATTCATATGGAAAGGAAATTAGCTAGAAAAAGCTAACACTTAAAAGTGATTTTTAAATTATTATCCTTTAATGAGCCCTGATCATGTAATCAATATTATGTAAAACCTAGATATGGTCTCTGAGTTTACAAACTAAATTATGAACCTGACTAATTAAATAGCTAACATTTCCTATTTCAAGTGTGTAGAAATGAATGCTATATAAAGACCCATAACTCAACTCATTTTTAAATTGGACCTCTTGTTATAGGAAATAGATTCAAAAGGTTTAAAAAGATTATAAATGTATAGAGAGTATATTTATGAGCTTATCATGTGATCTACTTAATTCTATATTGGGTCTATGTGAAGTGGTGTTGAAATGCAGACCAACTAAAGTGACTTTGGGTAATTAGTACATAAAAATTGAGTATAAACCTTCTTATCAAGCCAGGGAATGTTAGATCTTGAACATCTGGTTTAATGTTCTCATTTTACATATAAGAAAACAGCGACTCTGGGTGTTTAAATAATTTGCACAAAGTCACGTGGCTAGAGGTTGGCAGACCTGAGTCTCTAAAATTTCCATCTGCTGTTATTTCCTGTAGGGCTATTTACACCTATGAAGAAGAGAATTAGTTCCTTCTCCATATTGCAGAATGGCTTGTCTCTTTCATGTTTTAGGCATCAAAGTTCCATCAGATGGACATTTCCAAGTCTCATTGTTTATTGCAGTAAGTTTCTTGTATTAACACTAGCAAAATATCTGCATTCACTGAGCCACGATGCCGTTTTAAGAAAATAAGACATTATCCTGGGTGTCCTGAATACATAGAAATGAGTCATTTCTTCAGGATTGTTGAAAAGAGCTGGCAGAGAGGTCAATGGAATCTGTTTTCTCCTTTGGAATCTGGGCGTTCGATTAAACATCCAGTTCTCCAAATCTAAATGTTTATGCATCTAAGATGCCAGGTTCATTAGAAGTGGATGATAGTATGGGATCCTACGCTGGTTACAAGGAGAATTCATTGGATTCCCTTGAATTGTAATGGCAGTAGAAAGAGATGGATGCTGTTGTTTCGTTTTCCATTAGATAGATGCTATATACAGATAATAAAGGAAAAGTCTATTTAAAAGCCTAATGCACACTTATTTCTTAGGTTGTCTCATGCTGTTGATGTCTGAGGATGCAAATTTTCTTTTTTAAATTGGGAGTGAGAGTAGTAGTACCAAGTCCAACTAAACTTCACTGGGTTATGGATGGGGGAAATTACGTTTCATTTGATGACTGCAGTGATGCCAAAAGAAACCTGAAAGACAAATGCCTGCCTTAAATATTGAGACAGAGATAGATGGACTAAAAGAAGCACTGTAGGAAAACAGCATCAAAGCCTTTCGTTGCTGGGAATCTTATTCCTTCTCTAGATTTGATTCATCTTTCCACTGCAGTGCCAATTTTACCCACGGATTCATTTTCTGTCTCTATGAAATTGAAAATGTTGGTGGCTTAGCATTAAGGTGCATAATGATGGGAACTTACTCATTCATTCATGCATTCATTCATTCAGTACTTTTCGAGCACTTTCTACTTAGTGGGAGGCATTGTGAATGGCATTGCAGTGACAAATGTTATTGCTAATTTTTGCACCATGTTTTCTACATGTCACATACTTTCCTGTATGCTATATATACATCTTTGTGTGTTTGCACATATTTCATTTAATCTTTCCTGCAACACTATGATGTAATTCTCATTATCCCCATTTTAAAAAGGAGACAAAGAGGTTGAGCAACTTCTCAGAGTCAGTGTATTAATCATGTCTCTCTTTTTTTGAAATATCTATATCTTATGATATTTTGACATCGTAAAGATCCTGCTGGTTTGAGTGATGCTGTCCCTCCCAGGAATAAGCAAGTCTTAGCTCGAGCAAAGGACTCAGCCAGGAGCATGCCTTTCACATGCAAACCAACCAATTCCAAGTCTATCTTCCCAACTCCCCCCTTATTCAACTCACACACCAAGTCAAATCCCACACCCCTTCCCTAAATCAACCCAGGGTCAATTATTAGGCGCCTAGAGACCCTTCCCACAGCCTCAAGCCTACTGGAATTATTCAAATTAGTCATTCCAAAACTGTTCATTCCCCCTTCCTTGACATTCCCACCAAAATCCAGATAAAAACTCTGACCTAGCTTTCGCTTCTGCCTCCTGACTGTGCTTCTTCCTGTGACCTTGTGTGGGGTGCAATGCCTCTTTCTCAGTTACTGAAGATGCCGAAAAGAACAGCGATAACATGTACCTTAAATTTGGGGAGTGGGTATGTGGGCATCTACAACAAGAAATGGTAGAGCATTAGGTATGAAAATCAAGAATGACTCTGAAAGCTTAAGGGTGGAGTAATTAATTCTGTTCTCAAGAGGAAGTGGGGGCAGGTGGGCAGTAAAATTACTGTGAGAAATCAGAAATTTGGAAAGTTTTATGGGAAATGTCGTGAGCCAGAGGTAAAGAATCAAGAGGGTGGAGTCTCATTTCCTTGGAAGAAACAGAATCAGCAGATTTTGAGATAAGGCCTGATGCAAGACTGATGAACTGGTTTGTTTCTTTGAAGCTCTGATTGTGTTAAATGTCAAATTGAAATGAGACTGTTCAGAATTTCAAGCCGGATCACAGATCTTACTGTATGGTGGCCAGGGGATGATCAGAGTGGTGAAGAGACTACCAATTTCTGGAACTCAATAGCTCTGAGCTCAAATCTTGACTTTTTTTTTTTTAACTCTAGCTATATGATTTTTTTTTTAAGATTTATTTATTTATGGGGTACAAACCAGAGGTGTGTGTGTGGGAGGTGAGAGGATTCACCAGAGACAAGAGTGGGGTGCAGAACAGGCAGACTGACTGAAATACACTGCTGAGGGGAGCAGCGGGCGAGACAGGAGAGGTCTGCTGCGCCATGTGGGTTGGCCGGTTGGGGATCTAACTTGTGCTACAGAGGCTGTGGGTTGCTTCATAGTGCGGTGCTTAAACGTTGCACCACTAGGGAGGCCCTCTAACTATATGATCTGGGACAACCATATCTCTGGAAGTCAGTGAGAGTATTTTTATTTCCCTAAGATATCTATCAGATTTCTTTAAGAAAAAAAAAAATTCTTCTGTGTTCTGGACCCCTGTAGCCCAGAGGGGTTCTATATATCTACATATCTAGTTAAAAGATACAGAAACATATAGACCCTCTGGGAAAAACACATGAATTCTAAGCAAATGGCAAAAACTATGGTGACATGATTCCCCACAGGCTTTTGTTACCCGCACGAGATAGGAGAGTGATAAAACTCAGCTGAGTCAATTTTCTGTCTTCATTCCCTTGACCAACTTCTTAGCATTGTTCCTTTCTTGGATGAGGTGGAAATGTGAGATTAGTGAATTCTTGAACTGCAAGAGGCTGGGGTGTATTGATGGAACATGATTCACATAAAGCAAGGATGACCAATGAAAAACAGAAATTATATATCAAGATACCAGTGACTTAACTTTGATGCCCACTGAGATGTTTTTCATTTGCTCTTTGTCAACAAATGGTCAGGCCCCAAGATTGTTTTTCTTCATGGTTACTGTATCAGATTACCCTAGAGGATGCAAAGTCACTATTTTGAGAGTGTGTACCATGTGACATGTTGCTTGGGGCACTGTATATAAACATACATATCTCAGTGGCCTTTGTTCTAAGCATGCTAACCACTAACAAAAATGTTTGAATTACCCCTGCTGGGCCTCCATCTGTCAATAGTAAGAACTGAGCCAGTCAATGGATAATTATTACCTCCAACGTGAGACAATCCTTTCTCACTGGCTCATCATCTGTTCTCAGGTTATGTACCTACAGAACTGATTCGTTGTAGATGAGTGAATTTCATAGCAGGTTTCTTGATGCCACCTTCACAAGAGTTTCATGAGAAGAAATAGAGAGTCAGATTGTCTAGGTTATATCCTAACTAACAGGCTCGTCTGGTGACATAAGATAACTAACTTAATTTCTGTGGACCTCAGTCTTCTCAATCATAATAATGCTGACCTCATAGACCCCACAGACGTCGGCTAATAAATGAAGATAATGATGAGCCCCATGCCCAGCAAGTAGTAAGTACTCAAAAGATACTATTCATATTTTTATTGACAAGGACAACTCAATGAAATAAAGTTGTGTGGTGCTATCCAATTCAGCAGCCACCAGCCACCTGGGAGTTATTTACATTTAAATTCATTAAAACTAAATTTTAAAAATCAGCTCCTCAGTTGCACTGGCCACACATTAAGGGCTCAACAGACACATATGAATAAGTTTCTCCCACTGCAGAGCCCTTCCTGTTGGTTGGCCTCAACAATGGTATGTCTAACTCTAGAAATATCATAAGAGAAAAATGTGAAAGGCCTTCTATACACATTTTTTTCTGCTTTGGATGGAGGTTTTAAACTTAACAGAAATACCCTAGATACTCACCGACGGCACGTGTAAAGCTTCTGGAAAAATTAGATCATACACTCTTCCCTTTCACAATGTTTTGTGATTGTTTTTCCCCACCCCCTCCCCCATTTTCAATATCCTTCTGATGGAGCTGCATTCCATATGTAATATTGTTACAGGTGCACAATTGTTTCTTTCAATCCTGAATGCGGTGGCACATGTGCAGATAGCGCTGAAGGCCAGCACACTATTACCGCATACCCAGGCCTCTCACAGTCTGTGGGTCAACAGCGTTCTTCTTTGCTTGCTAATGCTTTATTGTCTCTTAGTATACATTGGAATAATAATGGTAATTTATGCAGATATTTTGTATGCATAGCAAATAATGAGAAACACCTGCAGAAATTTCCCTCCTTCTCTGAGTTCAGCAACTAATTATATTTTTAAATAATGGCTACCATTGAACACAATTATCCAAATCACTTTAAGTAATGGAATCTTTTTAAGGTGTTTTTGAAAATTTTAGCACAGTTTTTAAACACTCATTTTTATCTAGAAGATGGGAGGGGAAAAAAATGCTAGTGGGGAGCTTACTCACCCAAAAAAAAAAAAAAAAAAAAAAAACCCATGAAAAAAACAACCAAAAAACGGTTTGTGCCAAGAATGGATCCTGAATTTTCCTCTGGGCCCGGGTCTGCCTTCCAAGGCTGTGACCAGCTGATGAAAACCAGGTTTCCCAGAGAGTTCACCTTGCTGATTTTGGCGACTTTTTCTTCCTTTCCCTCTCCTTTCTTAATGCAATATAAAAATAATGAAATTAACTCCAAAAATTCTCTCCTTTAAAAGCACAAATTGCCACATGTTTCCCTCCTGTCAATCTAATAGTTTGAGGGGCAAAAGCACTGGCTGGGAAGTCAGCAGACCTGTTCACTTTGTCTTTCTGTCTGTTTTATCTTCCACACATTTGGAAGGTAAAGGCAGATAATTCCCAGAAAGCTTTCCTACTCTAAAGACCCATGAGCCCTTAATAGCTAAGGGCCTTGACCCCTAGCCACCGGGAATCAAGTTCACCAGGGAATCTAAAAATACAAGTAGTGGTTCAAGAACATGACAAGAAAGATGTATTTTCTTCTCCATATTCCAAACCCTAGGCTGTGGTCTTAATTAGAGCAGGGTTCTAGAAACTTTTTAGCCCCCCCAACCCCCTAACACACACACACACACACACACACACACACCATATATCTATGGTAATTTGGGGGTTGAACATAGAGAGAACAATTTGGGAAATTTACATCTCTTAGGGGACTTGCCTCATTTCTAGCTTAAGGCAAGGAGGGGGGGGGTCAATAATTTCACCTCCTAACTGTTCTAACCTTTTTTTACATGCACCTGTAAAGAATTATTGGGTTGTAGGAGGAAAAATCAACTCTTGCATAAATCATACGGTTTTCTTTTACATTTGTGTTCATTTGACCAACCGAAATTTATAGAATGCTCTTCAAAATTGCTTAAAGTATAGGAATTCCTGGCCTCAGGGAGTTTATAAGTTGGAGATGGGGTAAGTTAAATATCAATCAAATTCAAAATAAAATAAAATGATGAAAATAAAACAATGCATGATAAGAGCTGGAGTGAAGGAGTTTTCCGTTCTGACATGGGGAATTAAGGAGAAACTCACGAAGCAGGAGTTATTTGACCAGGGCCCTGAGGAACAAAACTGATGAGCTAGTGAACTTCAGGTTTATCTGTGGATGCTGTGGATGACCATTACTCTGGGTTGAAGTTTAATTGATCTAATTAATAAAAGCATATAGGAAAAAAAATGACATGATTATTTTCTAAAGCTAAATATAGCTAACAAAAAGGATATCCCTTTTATTTTCTAAGATTATGGTGTACCGATGCCTTTGCCATTCAGTTATTTTTTTTTTTATAAATGATGGCTAGAATAGATGGTTATTTTACCTTTTTGTAAATAAAATGCTTGAGAAAATCAAGAGTTGGAAAATATATTTTAACCCCAAGTTCCAAAGGTTTAGTTTGACCTTTTACTGAATCTTTAAACCTAAATCTGGGTGACTGTAGACTCTAGTTATATTTTCTTATTTGTTTTGAAAACTTACAAGGGTCTCTATGGTCTACTAAAAGAAGCATAGTGAAGGATCAAAATGTATTTTTTCTGTGCTATTTAATTACACTGTGTGTGTGTGTGTGTGTGTGTGTGTGTGTGAGAGAGAGAGAGAGAGAGAGAGAGAGAGAGAAAGAGAGAAAAGGAGAGATTAAAAAGTATGAGGGTGCAAATTTCTGCAAGAAATTAATAATTGTGCTTAGGAGAAGATTGTCATGGTCCTTACTTCACTTAGTTTTGATTGTCATATTAAACAAAAAGGCAGAAAGAAAAGATGAAGGGTAAGAATCATAAGAAACTGACCCTTGATTCCAGAAAATCAAGAAGACCTGGAAGAGCAATGAGATGTATAAAAGCGGAATCTTTTAACCCCCAGAGAGCATGGAAAGCAGCACCAAAGAACCACCATGGGAAACAAGATTTTTTTTTATATTTACTATTTTTTTTTAAAGATTTATTTATATAAGAACTGGGGTACAGGCCAGATACACGGGAGGGTGAGAGGATTCACCAGAGACAGAGCGGGGAACAGAACAGGCAGACTGAGTGAAATACACTGCTGAGGGGAGCAGCAGGTGTGACGGGAGAGGTCTGCCGCGCCATGTGGGATTCTCACCAGCTGGCTGGGATCGAACCTGCACTGCAGAGACTGCGGACAGCTTCACAGTTTCGCTCAACCGCCTGTGCCACCAGGGAGGCCCTATATTTACTATTTTTTAAATTGTATATTTATTTTTCTATTTGAAGAAAAGTCAATTTTTCTTTTGAAAGTAGGACTGAAAATTAAGTTAAAGCAAGTCCTATTTCCTGAAAAGGTAACCTGCCTCTGTTATGTGAGCTTCTTACGTGACTCACACTGCGGGTGGATAGTTAAAAATTAACTGCCCATGCACCTTTACGCAAAAGAAAGTATGGTCAATAAAACATAGGGACGTGGCCTCTGCTTTCCTTGCTGCCTTGACAATGGAGTGAAGCAACTTGAGCTTGGCTGTGCCTAGGTGGGCAGGGAAAAGGAAGGCAGAAAGAATGCACTTGGAATGAGAAGAGTAAGCAGTAGGTTGCCAGTCACTACAGGATCTCCAGGCTCTTGCTTCTTGGCATCTATCTCTTTTCCCCACTCCTCTGGTGTTAACCAGAAAGAGTGTCCATTTTCAAATGGAACCTCAGTTCTCATGTTAAACTTCTAAATAAATAAACTCTGTAGTGAATGAGGATTGCTCCTTAAAAACAGCTTGACAAATACAGATGCCTTCCTGCTTTCAAAAGGATCCTCAGAGCAGAATCGAAAGATGGCATTTTTATTACTCAGGATTTTGAAGTGTACTAGAAGACATCACAGACAGCTGCAGTCCTCACAGATCCTCTCTGTCATTTGCCCTCCAAGGCACTTGCCTCTGATACTAACAGCCCTTTACCTTTACTTTTACATTAAATATGATCTGAGGAAAGAAAACCTACTTCAGGGACATCTCTCGGCTGTTGCTGTTGTGAACATGGCTTAACACCGAAGGAAAGCATTTCTGGGCCGTGTCCAGTGTGTGTGTCAGAAGAAAAGCCCTGGTGGCAAGAATTTGGAGTGTGTGAGGCAGTGGTCCCTGGGGGAAACTTGATTCGAAATAAATCTTTGAGAGGATATATCAGAGGTGCTTGAGAAAATCATCTTGAGCAATTAGTTAAGTGTAAGGTTTTCCACTCTCAGAGGAACTTTGAGGGTACGCCCGAAAGAACACACCAAGTCTAGATTTAATGGTATTCGTGTCCCCACAGGAGAGAACAAAAATTGTGAATAGTGAAGTTTAAATCCATTTCTAGAGCATCAATGAAAGCTTAAACTGCTTTTTCCCCAACAGACTTGTTAATATCTTTAAAATTGTCCTAAAATGTGGATACCATACCCCAGCAGAGAGGGATTTTTCTAATATGCACTACCAATAATAAGCTTCAGGCTGCTTGGCTGTTCTTTCTCAATAAATTCCAAAACTTGTACCTGGATGAAAATAGGTAAGAAAAGCCTGGGGGATCTGGGAAGGCCTCCAAATACAATCTGCAAGTAGATTAATACTGTATGTTTTACCGTAATCTGTTTTAACATGGTAAGAGATGTTTTCTACCCACTTTCTGAAATTGCAGTACCAAGTCACGGCCACTAGAGGGAACCATTGTTTAAATGTTGGAAGTAAATAATGGACCAGGAAAATGAATAACTATAAGAAAGTGAAAATCAAAATCAACAAAAAACTATGAACCAGAGACACTTTTAGGGGGGCGGGGGCGGGAGGGGAGGGATTGGGGTCAGAATGGGGGGCTGCAATTGTATGGGGAATATAACAATAAAATTTATAAAAAAAAAAATAAATAAATAAATGTTGGAAGGATAAGAACTGGAGGAATTCTTCCAGCTCAAATCTTCCTTTAGTATAAGAACCTGGTCAAAAGGGTTGAACAAAAAAGTAAAGGCAGAGATGCAATCATCGATGGGGGTCTATTTTTGATACCTGATTTATTTCGGTTTTAAACCTCCAAATAATCGATGGTGTTCCTATAACCTGGTTAACAGAAGCCCTTTATATCAGAGTTAAGCACCTGATAAAAATCCACCTAATACAGAAAATACCCTCATGTCTTTCTTTTTTCTTTGGGTCTCAGTTTGACTAAGAACAAGATAAACTTTTTGGATGCAAATAGAAAATATTGAAATATAAGGAAAAGCAAACAAATCCAAACCCTCAGCCCAAAATGTTATCTATCAAATAGCAGATAACATCTCCAGTAAACTGGTGGAGAAGGGGAACATAGGTGCTGAAGAATTCTTGCTTGCAGCCCTTTGAACCAGCACAGTTGTGAAATCCAGATAAATGTGATAAAAGACATATAGAATGGCCTCTTCGAGGTCGCACGGCACTGGGCTGGCACCCATCCAATTTCTGCGCCAACCAAACTGCAAAATAAACTCAAATATATATAACGCCACTAGGCTTTATAGGAAAACAGACGACGGCTGAGATTATTAATCTTGACAGTTTCCTGATTTATTAGGACGTTGTCATCCTCTTCTTTTGTATAATTTGGCAAATGATCACAGTATTAGACTTAGTGGAGGCAGAACTAAGGGTTTCCCCCTCCTTTTGCAGAGGCAGGAGGTATAAAGCATTAAGGCTTGGGTTTAGGCAGGAGGTGGAGGAAATGAATTTTCAGTTACATGCTGTCATTTGAGGAATACTAAGTCGGTGTCTTTTTATGATTGTCAACCTAGAGACAGTTATGTAACTAAAATGTACTAATTATCTTTAAAAAATATACCTTCTGCTTATTCAAAAAATCCACAGCAAGGGTGATTACATTTAAAACCGAGATCTCTGGCAGTTCAAGACGTGTTGTTGTTTACCATGCAGGCAATGAAAAACAAAGAACACAATTAGAAAATAACAGGAGTCTTTAAAAGCCCTTCCTCTAAATTGTTATACTGAGCAGAACAAAAATGTATGGAATTTCTCACTCTGAATCATTCCTGCCAAATCACTAAACTGATCTTGGGTGACTTCATAGTAGAGTCAGAATAAGAAAGCATTTGATGGATTTTATTAGTGATCTCTTCCAAGACATTTATTACATTCTATTTTTTTGTAATCCCTTGCATTTAAAATAATTGCAACAGAAATTAAGCCTCAATAAAAATGTATCACAATTAGATATTTCCAACTAAATGACGTTATATCCCCAAGACAGTTTTATAAAAATATAAAATCCCCAAACTTAAAATGCTATAATTGAACACTTTTTTTATTAAGGAAAGCCATGTCTGCACCTATGTTTCAAGACTGACATATTGTGCAATAAACAGCAATCAGTCTAAAGATGCTATATTAAACAAACCAAGTTTTGTTTTGCTAAACTAAGCAAAATTAGTTGAATGCCCTAAGTAATAGTTGCTGGTATTTTTTTTTCTAAATTATTTCTCCACTTGTTTTTGTGTCTATGCATAAATTAAAAATCTGCTGAAATTTATTATTCATCTGAGATGTAATTAATATGCAAAATTATGCAAATTAAGATGCAATTAGGCTTCAATTCTCTAGTGGAATTTTCCATTATAATTTAATACAAAGTAATAGAGTAATTGGTGTCACGTGTAATTACGGTTACTCACGTGTACTTGCAGACGTGCAAATGATGTGGTATATGTTAGTTATCCTATGCAAATGGATCATGCAATCTCTTAAAACTTGGGAATGAAATAAACAAAGATGGTCTTCAAAAAAGGGTGAGAGGAACCCCTCTTTCTTCTCATGTGCTACCATTTTGAAGAACCATGTGAATAATTGTAACTAATATTTCTGTATTTATTTTGAAGAATTTTTGACTTGGTGTTATACAGTGCATTGTTTATTACTTTAGAGAAATTATTTCTAGTGAAAATGAATCACTAAACAGAGACCTAACAGCCATTCCAATGCCACATGGAAGCATCCCAGAGCAGAGCAAGCAAACCAAAGTGCTGTTTCTGCATCAGGCTCAAAAGGTCTCATCTTTAAAAGAAAAACACAGCAGCTTTGGCAAAAAAAAAAAAAAAAAAAAAAAAATCACTGTAACAATTTTGTTATTTCCTGATTATAAACTTGACCAATTTGCTTTGCAATCTCTCTGTAACAGTCAGATGGTTTGATTTTCCAGCCCCAAATTTCTTCCCTCCTACTTTTCAGAATTCTAGAAGAATCCTATGTCATTTCTTTCTGAATGAATAAAGCACTCAGCAGATTAAACTATATAATACTCTCCGTCACTAACTCTGCCATTTGGTTCAAGGAACTCAGCCGCTAACTACTGTGTGTTTCATTGTGTCTCCCTGGAGAAATGAAAAGAGAGAGTCTCCCATGTGCTTGTCCTGAGTCTGAAGCTGCAGTTTATAATTTCTCCATGAGAAATGATTACCGCTTGTTTTAAAACACCCATGCTGTGTTGAATCCTGCACAGAAAACATTATGATCTCGACACTTTCCTTCTCATAACTGAAGCACACACTTTAAGACGAGTATTTTATGTTCTCAGCTCCAATTAACCTGAAGTGTTTCTCTTCCCTATGTCTCCCCTTCACCCCCACCCCCCTTCACCTGAGTTTATCCTTCTACCCTTTTGTAACATATTTTTTTCCCAAGGAGGAGGTATGTGATCTATTTTATTGCAATTAGTAAGAGTGGGTGCTGGCAGAGAGGAAAGGGGATAAACAGCTTCACCCTTTCCCCACTACATCCCACTTCTTTGCATCCAACTGGTGCTTGGAGGGATTGGCGTGGATGAGAGAAGTGGTAAAAGCTGCCGTAGTCTCCCAGGCCTCACCTTCCTCGGTCCCACCCGTTTATCCATATGTGGATTTCCCATTCATTCCAATAATGATACCCATCACTATACCTGCAAGGGCCATGCTTGTTCTCATTTGCAGCTCAATGTGGAATTTCTACTACACTCTGAGCAGCACCCCTATCTTCAACAACAGGACTGTACAGCTGTGTAGTCATTGTACGTGAAATATACAATGCCGGAATCACCGGACATGCATAAGGTGGGGTAGGGAAGCTGGCCTTCCCATTGCCTGATTTTTCTCTGTCACTTGGCTTCATTCTCTAAGTCCTGAAGTGTCCAGGGGCTTAAGGTGGAGAAAGAGCTGAACTGATAGAATTAAGAACCAACAAGATGAGGCAACCTTGTCTTTCTCTCACAGGCAGGACTTTGGGATCCAGGTTTGATAGACAAAAGTGTCGTGGAGGCCTCAGAAGTTTGGTGACCAGGCATTCTAGGTTATCAGGGAATAACTTTGATTCAGACTCTCTAGATTTGTCTCTTGTGATGCTCAGACATGATGGGCTGTATTGATAAAAATATGTCATTCTACAAGTGACCATCACTCACCCACATATGCTCATAAACAATCAGCACAGCTCAGATTCTATCTATTTTGCAGATAAAAAGATTAATATAGATTTTATTTGTTTTTACTTATCTGACACTTTGATATTACTTTATCTACTAAGAGCTTGGTAAAGACTAATGAAATTGAATGTACTATTTTTATTTTGCATTTTAATATGTAATATTAAACTTGTTTTGTGAATATGTTAATATCTTTTAATGACTTACATTTGACAGTCATCCTCAGTCAAACAACAGTTTTTATGTAATTGTTAATGTTTCCATATTTACAAACTTTTTTTGTTATTCTTAGTGAATGACTGAACTGAAATTCTTTGAATGTTTAGCCAACATTCTTTAACTTAAGGACCATTTAAGAAAAAACACAAGTCTTTCTCTTGTCTGAAGATTCTCCATGTGACATTTTCTGGTAAGATTAAGAAAGGATCAGCAGGAAGATGCTCAGAAACTTGGAGATGATAGTAGCGCACTCTTAGGAAATGCCATATTACCAGTGCTGTTTATAGCACCAAGGATGATACTGTGTAGAAAAACAGAGTTGAAATCTCATTCATAGTTGTCAGACTCATGATGTAGAGAGATTATAAGAAACCAAAGCAAATTATCCCATTTGTATTTCCTTTATATATTTTCTGAAGAGTGAGAAATGATAAAAAAATCTATATTGAAATACCTCTGACCAAGCTCTTTCAATCATCACAAAACAAGGTTCTAAGTGGTGAGAAAGCAGTCATCTCTTCTTTCTTAGGAATACATAACATCATGACTCATCTTGCATTCAGGGAATGTATTAGAAACTCATTGATCTTAATAGATACCCTGTGAGATTAATGCATTTAGTCTCATTTTTTAGATTAAGTGGTGGACTATGTATTTGAAATTCAAGTCATTTGATTCCAGGGTTCACTCTTAACCTGGGCTGAATCTGGCCTATAGACTGAATTTAGGAGGTTTAGATGTTGATTATTTTTTAATCACAGCACAAAACTACAGTATTAAGAAGTCAAGAATTTATCCAGAAGTCAAGAATTATATAAAGCCTAAAAGACTGAGTTTGAAAATCAAGTTTCTATCTTGGGTATCATATAAGTCTCCTTCTAGTATCAATTCCAGCTTAATCCAGCTCCAGTGCTCTGCTGCATTGACTCCTGTGAATTCCAGGCTCACCCTATTGGGGTGAAGAGCCTTCCATCACCCGGCAGCCTTGTCTGATCTCAGGTCTAGCTCTTGTTTCAAGAGTCTTTGGCAGAAAGAACTATAAAATCCTGAATTGCACATAGCCCAGAACTTATGGTGTCCTGCCATCTCAGACCTTTCTTCCTGGGGACTAGAAGGGGTTATAAATGATCAATTTATCTCCTCTTTCATTCATACTTCTGATTTCTGATTGGATCTTGAAGCCATCCTGTACTGCAGCATCAGAGAATCCTAGGGAATGACGTGAGCAATCCATGGCACATCCCCCAATTGAGGTTGCACTTCAGTGAGGATGACCAAAGCCCAGTGGGACTGGTTATTTCAACAGTAGCTGAAAAAGAAGTACAGCTATGTAGAAATAAGTGGGACAAAAGAGAGATCCAGTATAGTCCACCCCTTGCAATACTCGAGTTCACTGATACCATCCATTGAGGTCATGTCTGATGGACCCAGTGCTAGGAAGGTATTCCAAGACACCAAATTTTCACAGAGAAAATACCAGGCTTTGCTTTGTGTTCTTTCACTGTATTAGAAATTAATAAAGCCCCAATAGCTGGTCATTATTTTCTTCTAATCATATGATAGTCAATGATTCCCAACCTCTTACAGTAAGGCAGGTGAACTATAGCCAATGAAACATAAACAGAACTGATATGTGCTCCTATCGGGTGGAGGCTGATGAAAACCCACAAACAATTTTCAGTCTCTCATTTCTTCTTAAGTAGAAATATGGGATTTGTTTGTTGAGATCAACAGCCTTGATCATTGAGTCATCACATGGAGGACAGCTGTCCTGGAGAGCTACCAAACCTATAATGGACCTTGCAAGAGCAAGTAATAAACTTTATGTGTTTGGTTGCTGAGATTTGGGAACCGTGTATTATAATATCATAACATATTCTTTCTGAAATTCCCTTAAACCCTTGCAAATTCATTGTGTCATTATAATCAAAAGTCAGAGAATGGGTTACACTTCAGTGTTCTAAATCATTTATAATAGGCTATAAGTTTAATCAATGCTTAGGAGCAATTAAATTCGTAAGTGAGAGAATTTACTAACATTCAGAGTTTATAGAAACCTTTTTAACATCTCTCATCAAGTCAGACTTGATGACTGGAATTGGGAAGTTTTGGTTGAAATCCCAAATCTTGTCCACATTGGGATGCCTCAGTGAGTTTTTGGAAGCCCTTCAGGAGCACATAGGCATGGAATCCCCAAATCCCTCTTTGTGTTCCATACTAAATATATCTCTATCATTGCCCATTACAACTTCATTCCTTACTTAATCAAATTATACTCATCTTTCCCAATGAACAAGTTTTGAATTGCTGAGCTTTTTAAGAAACCCATTTTTGCAACTATCCCACCATCATTCATTGTCATGTCCCAGCATTGTAGTTGATAAAGAGTTGATGTTGATTGAATTTACTTAAAATGACCTGACATGAATTGAAGGAGTAGGAGGTGTATGATCTGGTCATTGGGTTGGCAACTTTATATCTGTTATGAGGCAGCTAATAATAACCCCTTTTTGTACATGAGGAAATTAAACTGCAGAGATTAGGTTGGATGTCAAGTGTCATACAAATAGTTGATTTTTTGAAGTTTCTAAAATCTGAGATAAAGTCAGACTTCTTTCTACATCACAATGCTATCTTGAATTGAAACAAATATTAATTGAACCTAAGTGAACTGAATTGAACTGTATTGAACTGGAAAATCCTTCACAATGCAGAGATGTGGGACTTGAGCCTCTATAGTGCTCATTTAATTATGGTATATCATTATAGCCAACTAACCACCGAGTGCCTATTTCCTCAGGGTGGTTCTTTAAAATATTGAACTCTTAATATGTTTTTAATCCACTTTTATTAATAAAAGTTTTAGCTAATAAAAAAAGTTTTGAGCCAAACTCTTGGGTTCTTCCACTGGTTACAGCACCTATCTCGTTCTATGTGAGAATGACTCCTTCCCTAGCAGAGAGCTGAAGAGAGGCCTGATTAGCATTGGTTCTTAATATTTCTAGTTGCATTTGACTTTTGCAATGGTACAAAGATGTCTGAAATTATAATCATATAGGGATACTTACCTAGTAAAAGAGCAGTTTTCTAAGAGTCAGTTTCTGTAACCGGTTTTTAAGTCATCTCAAACTTTGAACCAGCACACCAGGAACAGCAACAACATGCAAACATAGCCTCATGGAATGCTACTTTAACACTGTTTTTGAAATAATTCAGGTTCAACTTTCTCATTTTTCAGAAGAGAAAATAATGCTAATCCCTCAAACTGATCTTACAGCTCGTAATTTATACAGAGTATTCACATACCCATTATCTCATCTATTATGTTATTTGAGGCCTCAGCTGGAAAGTTAAGCAAATGCTCTGAGGTCACGTGGTCAATTAGTGACAGAATGAAACTGAAGTATTAGAAACCTCAGGTTTACTGAATGTGTATTTTTCATTGTTATTTGCTTAACAAATATGTATTGTGCAATATCCAATAGACATCATACTTAGGACATTGGGTTGGCATGGAAAAAAGAATGTATAAAATACTTGGTAAATGCTGACTTGCCCTTAACCTGCACATGGTCTACTAGCAAATAAATGACAGTTACTTACCACTAGGAAGGGACAAGTGCCTATGAGAAGTTCTTTTTCTTTTTTTTAAAAAAGGATTTATTTATTTATGCATACAAGAACTGAGGTACAGGCCAGAGGTGTGGGGTGTGGGGTGTGAGAGGATTCACCAGAGACAGAGTGGGGAGCAGAACAGGTGGGTCTACTGAGATATACTACTGAGGGGAACAGCAGGTAGACATGAGAGTTCTGCTGCACCATATGGGTAGCTCCCTGGTTGGCTGGGGATTGAACTTGTGCTGCAGTGGCTGCAGATAGCTTCACATTGCAGTGCTTAACCCCTTGCGCCACCAGGGAGGCCTTGCCTATGAGAAGTTCTAGTCATTTTCTGTACATAGGTGTGATTCTGTTTATCTCATTGAAAAGATAGGCTCTCAAAGATTTCTAAGAGAGGGACATTTGAATCAATTTTTAGATGGGTAGGATTTGAATATGTAGATCTGGAACATAAAAATCAGGGAATTTTTCTAGACAAGAGCAGAGGATGGTAGACACAAGATGTGTGGGGAACCAATGAAAACTCTTGAATTCTCAGTGGCATTATCTTTTATATTTAAATGTCTAGCATACCATGAGTTATTGTAGAATAGATTTCAAAAGAAATCTACCTTCCATTGGATTGTTGAATAATATAAGTATTAAATGAATGATGCGTTCTTCAATCAGTGGCGCCGCATAGTCAAGGATTTTAGTTGTTACCATCTATATTTCCTGTATCTATTGCTTTGCTACCAGTGGTGGGTCATTGAATTTAACTTTTTTTTTTTTAATTTTGATGCTTTGTTTTGAAGAATGCTATAACATTAATTGCATTGTATTAAATTGCATTCCATCAATTGGTTGCGAGCTATGAAAATGAAAGTAATAGGGGTCAATTTAGTAAAAAAATTAGTTTATCTTGGTGCCAGCTGTGAAAAATGCATAAGACTGGCTGGAAGCCAATCACAAAGGCCCTGTAAGGTATATCCTTCCACCTGCTTGCAGAGAAAATCTTATTTAAAGGGAAAAAAACCCAACATATCAGCAGACGATTGCAGCTCTTTCTGTCTTGACTCAGAGATGTTTTGTTTTAGTCTCTGATTGGACAGTTCTGAATTGAATTCCCTGACAACAGACGCCTCTATTAGCCTGTTGGACCAAATGATTCACTGTGATCCTCCAAGGTGGTGGCATCAAACAGACATATATATATATATATATATGTATATATATATATATATTTATATATGTCATATACATATATATATGTATATCAGGATGCCTCTGGCCCAGGATCAGAAAGGAACCTCTTGCTAGAGCCCAGGCCTTCCTTCTCCCTCTCCATGGGTCCTACTAAAATAAACTTGTAAATGTCACACAAAACAGTTCCCACCACCAAGCATTCTTTCTGAAGATTAGATACAAAATTAAAAGCCAGATCAAGAAAAAGCAGACCCCCCTCTGAGGAGGGCAGGAATTCCCCAAAGTGGATTAGACTCTAGCCAGTCAGCCAGTTAAAATAGCTGAAAAGGCATATATTAGGGAGACCAATTACTCTATTGTTCTTGGAAGTACAGGTCATTCGGCTGTTTTGACTTGCTGGGGACAGACCTTCAGCCCAAAGTACTTCACCCAGTTGACTCTGATCATATTTTTGTCATGACAACTGGGTTGCAAATGGAGGCTAGAATAAGCACCTGTCTAAGACAAACCCCACTGAATATGTCATTCCTAAAGGTAGGCCCTGGGGAAAGAAGAGCAACATACAAAGGACTTCAGGAAATCCATCATTCCCAGTTTTTTAAAAAGGCTTCTTCAGTCCTGTTTGCTGATATTTCTATAATCATGGGGATTACTGTATATTGTAAACATTTATTTATAATTGATATTGATGCAGCCATTTCCAGTTTACAAATGAGATCAGATCTTTGGTCTCAGCTTATTCTCATAATACCACAGGTATGACACCTATAGAAAAGCCAATTATCTTCATTTAATAGGTGGAAAAACATAGATTTGGAGAAGTGAAAACATTTTCCATTATAAATTCAAGAGAACTATGTCATTCTGCATTGAAATATAAGACATTATTAACAGAAATGGATTGTAGGACTCAAGTAAAGTTTATCATTTTCAATGGGCATTCAGTAAACCAGGAAATAGGCAGCAATATGTTCAACCCTGAGCCTTTAAAAATAATTGGACTTTAAAAAATGAAGATGGAGAAACAGGGACTGCCAGGATCCAGGAAAAAAAGCAAAACTTCTTAGAAGAGTAAAATATTTGCCTCATATTTCTTCGTATCAACATTTAATACAGGAAGCTATCCAAGTAGTGTCTCAACCAAACCGCCTACATTTCATTTAATGCATAAAGACTGTAACAGTTTTGCCCATTCAAAGCTCAGAGGATATTGTGCTATTAAAACTCTTCTTCAGGGAATTACTAAACAACAAATTTTGGCCAACTAAAAAGCAGTTGGGCAAACATTGGCAAAAGAGCTAGAAATAAATATTGAATGTATTTACCTATATAGAAGTTAATTTATAAACAGATATGGGAATTGAGATGTGATAATAAAATATAAACTTTAAATGCCTTAGTGATGTAGAAATAATACAAGCAGCAAAAAAACTGGATAAGCATGGGAAAAAGAGTGCCAGAAATTAAATAATTTTACGGTATCGAGATTTCTTGACCTACTAAACCTAGAGCTTTCATATGATCCAGCAATTCCACTCCTAAGTATTTACCCAAAGGACACAGAAACATCCATTCCAAAGAGCACCTGCACCCCTATGTTTATAGCAGCACTATTTATAATAGCTAAGCTTTGGAAACAACCCAAATGCCCAAAAATAGATGACTGGATCAAAAAGATGTGGTACCTATACACAACGGAATATTACTCAGCAATCAAAAAGATAAACACATGCAATTTGCAGCAACATGGATGGAGCTGGAAGGGATCATGCTCAGCGAAATAAGCCAGAAAGAAAAAGAGAAATACCGGATGGTCTCACTCATAGCAGGAATCTAGAAAACTTAAATAGGGGACCAGGAAAAAGAATAACTATAAGAAAGAAAATATCAAAATCAACAAACAACTATGAACCAGAGACACTCCATGGGAGGTGGGGGGCAGGGAAAGGAGGGCTTGGGGTCAAAATAAGGGGGTTGTAATTGTAAGGGGAATATAAAAATAAAATTTAAATAATAAAAAAGTAAAAAAAAAGTAAATACTATTAGAAACTAAAGTCAGGAAAGAGAGAAGAGAGAAGAAAGGGGAAAGGAAGAGGAAATAGTCTAATCTTTAATTGTTATTCAGAGTAGAGATCTTAGAGATGTAATTAAAGAACTTAGGGTTTAATGTAAAATTATCATAAAAGTAACAAAGAAAAATCACATAACTTGAGCAGCAGAAAAATAACGCATAGAACACAAATTAAATGGAAATTATAATAAAAAACTACTTTTAAAACCACAAAGAAAATGAAATACAAATAATATGATGGAACAAAGACAAAACATAATTTTTCTGTCAATAACCCACCCATTAAAAGGCTTAGCTTTGCTTTTTAAAAGAAAAGAATTTCCAGAATGGATTATAGAACCCAATCCTATGCTTGATGTCACAGACTCATCTAAAACAAAGTATTTTACTAAGGTAGTAAATAAAAGAATCAAAAAAGTGGGTCAGAATGCAAACAACAAAAAGCAAGCATTCTAGCAAAACAGTATTATAAATGAAAAAATAATAGTGCAGGAGTGTGTCACTTACAATGTATGAACATGAACCAAATATTCATAAAGCATAAATAGCAAGTGAAAGATGTAGAAATAGACATAAAAACACTAATGGGAGATATTAATTCACCTCTCGACCCATGTTAGATCAAGTAGATAAAAATAAATAAATATATAGAATATTGAAATAACAAATAGTAAGATATAGTTCATTGGTAGGGTAATTCTGTATCTTAATAATTTGAACAAACTTTGGAATATTTAGAAAAATTGACTATATGTCCGACCACCAGGAAATCCTTAATCTATTCCGAATTGAAAATAAACAGGAATCTTAGATACAACCTTCTCTAATAACCATGCAATAAAAATAGATAACAAAAAGAACTGTTTCCCTGAAATTTATAAAAGCATCTTCATAAAGTCTAGGTTGTAGAAGAAAGAAAAAAATGAAATTACATCATATATAGAAAAAAAGTAATAGAATACTTTAGGTACTATGGGATGTAATTAAAACAGGGTTTAGAGGAAAATTCGTAATCTTGAAATGTATCAGTAAAAAATGGAGTTGTGGATACATATTCAACTCAAAAAATTAGAAAAGGGAAAATGAAATAAAGGGAAAGTGGAAGGCATTTGTTAGATTGAGCATTGTTCCCACTTTATTTGTCCTCTTGGCTTTCCATTCAGCTTTGTGGGCCTCTGGGTGCATCGCAGATGTGATGCAAGTAGATGCTTGCAATGTACTTGTTCCCTCTTCCGTTTCTCATAAATTAATTATAATATATTTAGTCCTCCAAAGTTAATTTTGTATGATTCCAATAAAATTTTTTATTTTTGAAATAAAGCTAGAAAAGCTGATGAAATTCATATGTAGAAAAAAGTAAACAAAGGAAACCAAGGGAAATTTTTAATAAGATAGAACATTGGTGGTAGACTAAGACCTGTCATGTATGAAAAGATCATTAAAATATTGTGATATTTTTGAATAAACTTAAAAGTCTAGAATTCTGGATAGAATTGTAGAAACAGTTGTAAGTACATAGAAGAATATATTATATAATAACGATGGTACCTTAAATCTTGGAGAAACAGGGAAGTTTCCTTAACATTGTATCAATATGCCATATCATATACCAGAGTACATTTAAAAAAATAAAAGATTTAAAATGTGAAATAATAAAAACTCTAGAAGAAAACATAGATTCATTCTATTATAAACTTGGAGTGAGGAAGACTTTTTGTCTGACTCAAAATTCAGAAGCTAAAATAGAGGTTAATAAATTCAGTTGTATTTAAAAAAAACAACAGCCTATGAATGAAAAATGAAATCACTACAAGCGATAACAAACAACAAAGTGGGGCTTGTGTATTAATATAGCTGCTCTTACAGACAAAAGACTGGTAGCCGAAATTTATAATGCATTAGAAATTGCGAACACCAGCAGTACCTTACAGAAAAATGAGCAAATGCTATATAGATACAGGGAATCAAAAGTAATGACTTTAAAACACATAAGATGATCAACCTCTCTTATAGTATGAAAAATGTAGATTAAAACTCGACTACAATTATTTCTTAACCATTAAATTGTCAAAAAAAAATCGAAAAGCCTTTCAATAGCACTTTTCATTTGCAAAGGTGGTGGGACTGGATATGGTGAGAATGCATAGTAACTCAAGCCAGTATGATTTCTAAGAGTAATTTGACAATATTTGACAAAATTATAAATACATTTATCTTTGACCCAGTCATTCCATTTCTACTATTTATTTCACAGACGTACTTGTACATGAACAAAATAATGCATGCAGATTGTTTTCATGCAAAATAATTCATGCAGCAGTTTTTATAACAGAAAATGTTTGGAAATCACTTGAATATCTACCAGTATTGGACTATTTAAATGAATTATATATCCTTGCAAAGAAATGTATGGTGCTGTAGAAGGGAATGAGGAAACACACTATATATAAAAGTAGCTGGAGTAAGCATATGGTAATATGATAGGTATGGGAGCATATCTGTTGTGTATTTATTTATATATATTTATATATTCATTTATTTATTTTTAAGTAAAAGAGTTTTCCAATGATTATCTTTAAAAAGAAACAGTGTATGTATTTCATGCAACATTTTGTTTCTAATGGGGAGCCTAAGAATGTGTGTGTTTGCATACAAATATAATAGCATTGGTGGAAACACAAAAAGCAGTCATAGCCATTATCTCTCAGGGCTGGGAACTAGGTATATAAATTCAGGAGTGGGGACAAGTCTTTTTAATGTATATTTGCTTTGTATTTTCTTTTCATCCACTATATTTTTAGAAAAAAATACCTTAATGAAGGAATGAATAAGCAAAACGATCAGAAAAGCACTGATGGTTATGGGGAAAATACTTCACATTTCCAAGAAGGAGACTAATGGCTGAGTGTAAAAGAGGAAAGGATATAATCTCCTGTAACATTTGATGTATTGTATAATTTGGGGATCAAAATCTGGTGCCCCACTGGCTGATTTTAATGAGAGATGTGATTATCCAGCCTGTGCGCTACTGTTTTAATTCTTAATGGTTATGTGCATTGATACTTTCCAGGTTGATGTGGTTACCAACCATCTATTACTTTATACTAGATACTAAAAAACATTTGATTTATAATCACTGATAGAGAGTCACTTGCAATAAGCTGCTTTCACTCTTGGCTGTAGGAGCCATTACCTTTTCCACACCAATCTCTAAGAGCCTTTTCAGTGTAGGAGAGAGAGTAGCTTCTAAAACTCATAGTTCTAGATGATCTAACTAAGGCGTGAGATAATCCTTTGCACCCTCTTCTTCTGGAGTTGAGGACCTAGCTGGGCTGAGAAGGAAAATCTGTGTTTCCACCACCTGTAACATATTTGACCTGTTTGTGAAAAGCTTTTCATAATAGACCAAATGTTCCCCTTAACATTTACTTAAAAAATTAGAAAATGCGTTAGTAACAGCCTTATCTCCCAGATTTGCACAGGAAAGGACAACATGACCTTTTAAATATTCTTTTTTAGTTAATTCTTAGGCTCAAGATTGAGAAAAGAAATTGAGGATAAATATTGGAAAAAATATGACTGTTAAAGAGCCAAACCTGGATGAGTGAGCCCCACAAAAGGGAAAGTAATTGATAGATGAATAATACAATGTGTAAAGATGTATTAGTGTTTTCATTATTTTGTACTATTTCTATTCAGTTGGAGCTGATTTCCATAGTAATATAGTTAGCTAAAAATCTGCCTTTGTATATAAGGTCTCCACAGAAAAAGCAAATATGAAAATGGCAATTTTTAAAACAATATTCTGTTTTTTGTTTAATAAAACTAATGTTTTCAAATCTGCTTTTATTAAAACACAATAAATACCATCAATTTTTGACACGAAATTTCATTATATACTGTAAATATTTATCACTTTCTAGGGTAAGATTATGCAGTAGATGACTTCTCATTGATTCACTCATAAAGCTGAGTTAGAAGTGAAGCTGCTTTTTATTTTCATAAAAATAAAAGGGACTCAGAATTTGACATCCATTCCATTTGGACCAGCTAATCAGACAAAGCACAGATGGTGCACTTTCCCAGAGCATTTTTTTTTTAGCATTAGAAACATTATAAAAGTAATGTTAATATGAAAACGTTGAAGGTAAAATAGACCAAAAACAGTGAATGCTATTGCAGAGATGATTTTCTCTCTAGTTCTGGGACTTATTTTCTTCCTAAATCTAAAGTTTGGGTATGAAATATTCAACTTAAAGATGGGTAGAATGGTATTGTTTACACTGTATTATATTCATAGATCTGGAAAGAAAATCTTTAGAGTCAAATAATAGCTTAGAGGTGGAACACAAGGCATATATATATGATCATGATGTCAACAAGCTCAGCTCTCTTTGGGAACTGACATGACTCTGTCATTGGGCAGATTTTTATAGACTTACATGTTCTTTGTCATTGATTATTGATGCCAATAATATGTAGATTTGTGAGGTTTAACGTGACTCAAACTGTTCAATCTAATTCATGATGCCATGATAAGAAGTAAAGCTTTGGGACTGAGGAAGGTAGAAGATGTGTCTTTAGGAAATTGGAGGTTAATTTGAGGCATAATAGCAGCCAAAGAGAGTTGGTTGAATTCTCATGTAGGCAGGTTCATGATTCATGGCTCTGTTGATCAGTGATATACTTTAAATAGAGTAGCCCCTTCTCTCATCCAGGCCTCATTTTTTTTTAAAGATTTATTTATTTATTTATACAAGTACTGGGTACAGTCAGAAGCATGGGAGGGTGAGAGAATTCACCAGAGCCAGAGCGGGGAGCAGAACAGGCAGACTGAGGAAGTACACTGCTGAGGGGAGCAGCGGGCGCCAGGAGAGGTCTGCGTTCCATGTGGGACCCTTGTCTGGTGGCTGTGGATAGAACCGGAGCTGCAGAGGCTGCAGGCAGCTTCGCAACCCAGTGCTCAACCTCTGCGCCACCAGGGGAGGCCCCAGGCCTCAGTATTTTAATCCATCTAATAAGATGGCTAAATTACATCTGTGACTCAACTTTTTTTTAAAGATTGAACATTTTGAGAGTCTGAAGAAAGAAATGTACACATATATCTGGAAAAATTGGGATACAAATTCAAGTGCATCACAGATCTTCAGAAATGCTTCTGTTGAGGACCCAGCAACATCTGGTTGAGGGTCCCTGAAATAAATAATCAATAAAAACATAACCCAAATATTTTCATCCATTTATTACTTCATCTCTTATAGTCCCATCCTTTTTTTCTAGAAATGTGTTAGTTATTGCCCAACTGCAAAAATTTCTGGTACTCAAATCCAAAGTTGATTCCATCATAAATATGCTTTTTCTTACAATATTACCTCTGGTTGTACTCACAGGACTGTAGGTTTCAGTCCTGCTTCTGTAGACAAAAGAGTTAGATTTTATTTTTTTTATTTTTATTTTCTTCTGAGCTAATGATGATGGAGGAGAGAAAGACAAGAGTCTACCATCTTTACCAACTCATGTAAGACTTTGGTTGCATGTTAACTTTTGGACATTTATCATTTTACTTTCTGTACTGTTATCCTACCAAATAGTGCATAGAATAGTTTGGTGTTCCTTTACTGTGTCTTGAAAAAATATATTAGATAAGCTCAAACCATCAAAAGAACAACCAATTAATCTCAGAATACTATTTTTTTTACTATGACCATTTAAAGGCTTAATTCATTTTTTAATTATTTTCATTTGCTAGAGAAAAGCTACCATCAAAGTTGTTAGAATGAACCTGACTTATGATTCCAGATGCAACTACTTCTATGCAATTAAAGGTTTTCTCCTTCAGATATGATGTCTTGTTAATGCTGAATTGATGTATTTTTTTTAAAAAAAAGGAGTAATTCCACTTTACAAAAGCAATTATTTAACTATTCTGGTATATTCTAGCATATATACCACAAAATATTAAAAAAAACATAAAAGTAAATAAGCAAGCAAAATTACAGTCCAAACACACAAATATTTAGCTAATTCTAAATAATTATGCAGAATATAAAAAATAGTAACCATCTGGATCTCAAATCCCAGATGATTGCAATACATAATGTGGTGGGGGTTGGGAAGCCAGAAGGAAGTGATAGAAGCAAAAATTTCCCAAAAAGTTAGGGTAAAAAGACCACACAAAAAAGAGAAAATGTGAGATGAAAGGATACAGAAGACACAGCTTGAGCTATATCATGCGAATAGAAATTTCAGGATGAGAGAACTGAAAAGATGTAAGGGAAAAATTATTAAAGAAACAATAGAGGATTTTGCAATGCTAAAAAAATGAGATAAGAAAAAGAGCCACAACTATCTTGAGAGATGTTCCATTAAAATTTGAAAGTAAACTGAGAGAGAAGACATGGGTCCAGAAACCAATTAATAGTGAGTTATCTAAAAATAATGTTGTTGCTGTTGCTGCTGAAAATTGACTATCTATAGAGTTATTTAATACCTTCCCAAGAAATTTACATTGCTGTCCCACCATTCTTTGAAAAATCTAAGACATATTTAAAAAAGTAATTAAGAGAATGTTTTAATGAGAATTTCTAATCTTTATATAAATCTAGTATTTATTTAAAAGTGGTGAATCAAGAAATAGAGATTAAAATAGTGAATGGAATTATGGCATTATTGCTATAAAAAATAAAACTGAAGTTGTAAGAAATATCATATTGGGAACGGAGAGTATAAGAATAAGATTGATTTTTTATTCTCATAAACCCTTCTGTACTTCTTGATTCATGCATGTTAACTTGATGAAATGAAAATACAGAAGATAAACAGAAGCACAAAAAGAATACAATTTAAGTCATTCAACCTAAGAAAGTATTGTAAGTTGAAGATATTAAGTATGGTGACAGGAATAATTCCAAGATCACATTAAATGTGAATGGAATAAATTTCTCCACTGAGATATAAGCTCTCCGATTACAAAGAATTGAACTAGTGAGATAAATAAGTAAGCACACGTCCTTTTTTTGGGGACATTAAAATTTTTTCCTTTAGGGGTAGAGGTAATATTTTATGTTCTCAGCATCCCTTGAGATTACAGCAAATATATGTGGTAATATATGTGAAACAGCCCCATGGTAGACTAACTGGGCAGTGAAAAAATAACTATTAGTCTTTGGACAAGAATTATTTGCTTTTCATAGGGATTACTTGTAGTCAGCATCCAGGCCATCTCTTGTAATATTGCTGTCATTTATTTCACTTGTCCCTAGTGATAATCATCCAATGCATTATTGCAACTGTTATTTGGAACTATCGTCTTTAAGTTAAATTTAGAATAAGTAAAATATTTTCTTTTACCTTCATTTATAGCAACTCCAATGTGGGTTCCTGTGAGTTGGCTACTAGCTGGCCACTCATGGGCAACTGTGACCTATTTGCTATCTGCAAATCACAGCAGAGCATGCCTTGACTACCTATGGAGTATAGTCAGTATCATGAGGCAGGCCCGGGGACATCTAGGCCATTGTTGACCTGATAATGTGACTGTCTCCATGGCGGTCTTGGGATAACTCTGCCTGTGATAACATCAAATACTTTGTTGACCAAATGTCTCTTGAAATGTTTACGATGTCCCCTTCTCTGTTCCTCATAAAACTGTCCCCCATTCCAATCCCACCCTCCAGACCTTATTCCTCACACCATTGTTGTATGACCAGCATTTATTAGCCTGTGTGCTTTCAACAGATGGCACAAGTCTAAAGCACCTTTGGGTATGCACCCATAGGAAAAGGTCAGAAATAATCAGACAAGTCTAGAAGGAAAAGAGCAAAATCAAAATCAAGACAAAAGCTGCCATTGTTAACCTCCCCATGGTTCTCTCACCCACATGTGTGTCACCCAATAAAGGACCAAGAAGCAAATGCAGCTTCTTTACATGTCTCTCTGCACCCCGTGCCTCCTTCAGGTCTCCTTCTTGCTCCCCGCCTTCCTTCCTTCCTTCTGTCATCTCCTCTCCAGCTTCTCTACACCCTGCTCAGCTCTAGCCTACCTAGGGTGGAATAGGGAACTGGAAACTTCCCTTTCCCTGGGACCACCCTGTTATGCTATGTTGCCTTTGACTTTTTCTAGAGACTCCTCCTTGAATAAAATCTGAGCATTGCAATTCTTTCAGTTGGAACCCCATTACTATAAAGAAGTTGCTTTGATGTCCAGTGAGTTGTGAAGGGAAAGTATTCTATGATCTGTTGTTAGTTCTCTGTATTTCAGTGGGCTTTTCCCCTGACCCACAGTCTTCACAAGTACTTTTTTTTCTTTCTGTTAGGTGATATTGGAAGTTTGAGGGCACTGGAGTTGTGCATTTCCTGTCTCCCATCTCAACTAGGGTCTGGTTAAAATAGTTTCTCTTAAAGGAAGGTCTTTGAATGCTGTGGGCATATTTCAAAATGGTAGCTTTTCCTTTCCACCTGCCCAAAACACAGAGGATTTTCCTCTGCTCTTCACTGTGAGAAACTGTTGAGGCTTCTGAGTATAAAACTCAAAAATGTGGGGACATCCCAAATGATGAACATCTAGGAGTTTTTCTCTCTTAACTTAGGTCAGAGCAGGTTTCCAGCAATTGATCAATTGCCACTTATCTGTTCCTTCCATTTGCTCACTTCAGCAACTTCTCCTCGCAATAAGATATGGTTCTCTGTATCCATTTGTCTATTCTTACAGTTTTGGGGGCAGCAATTTCCCCTGAGACTTCATTTCTTTAATGAATCTAGAAGAATTGTTGATTCGCACACAAAAAATTTGTTCAGCTTTTTTTTTGACAGGAGTAATGGCTTCCAAACTTTTCACATGTGGGATTCAGAGATGTAAAGACAGATTCTAATGGTATAAAAAATATTGAAGATTATAGAAGAACATGTAACTATTTCAACATAATGTATCATTATATTATAACCTTTATAAAAATACTTGATAAAGCTAGTACAACGTGAAAATTGTAGCTTCATACAATCTCTTATAAATATAGAAGCAAATATCCTAAATAAAATATTTACAAGTTATCAGATTTTTTTGTAATAACTGCTATTTCTTTAAAAATATTTTTGGAGAAACTTTAGCTTTCCTAATAGTTTCATTACTATAAGTGAGAAACTTTCATTGTCAATTCCCTGAACTGTGTTTATTGAGCACAGTGCTGGGCACAAAATAGACGTTCTGTAAATATGTTTTCAATGAGTGAATATTACACATAAAGCTCTTTAAGGGGACTTGTGAGAGGCATATAATGAAAAGGTCACCACCCTTTAGGAGATGCTAGTCTCCTGGGGAGTCAGCCACTAACATAACAGACTATTTCAAATCCGATTGTGATAATTGCTACTATAGAGAAACAATCACACTTCTATAAGTGCGTGTGGGAAAGAGATTAATTCTAAAAGGCAGTGTTTATTTAGATCATGGTTTAAGAAATAGAAGGAAATGAAGCTTTCTGACTAAACTTAATTTCACAATTACCAAGAATCATAGAATTAGATTTGCACAGTAGTCTAGCAGAGGCTTGGTTATTGCCAATTAGATCATAGAATCATCTTAGAATGTTTATTCCAGATTCCAAAAAATTAATGTGGAATTTGAATTTTCAAGACTTTGTGACTTTCAAGGTGATATTGTGTGACTTTCAGGTTCAAAATAAGATATTATTGGTATCATGTCTTTTTTTAGCAGACACATCATAGTTTATTATTTTCATTCATATTTTAAAATTTTATCATTTTTTTATTGAGGTAACGTGGATTTACAACACTGTATGTGATTTACAGGCAAGGCTCACAGCTTTTCAGATGTAAGCTCACACACCGAGCCCACCCCAAAGCAACCCCATTATCCTTCACCCTCCTCCTAACTTTTTCACTTGGCTGAATGGCCTCCTGCTGTAGCCATGTTGCTGCAAATGACAGGTATCTTAAAGCAAACACCTTAAAAACTCAAGTCCAGCAAAGTCTCATCTAATATGTTTGCAGAGCCTCACAATTTCACATGAGCACTTGCACAATATTTTTGGGTTCTAAACTCTCCCTTTTATTGTCCTCCATGGTTCTTTCTTCTTGCCTTGCCTCTGTTACTAGTGGCACCTTGACACTTAACCATGCCGTTTGCCAGCTTTTTCTGAGGCAGATTTGTTTTACTCATAGAAGAACAAGGTCTCAGTTTCCCACACTGTGTGACTCTCTGAAATGGTCACTGGTGTAACTTGAGCTTTCAATCTCCCAGTGAAGCACACGCCCCCCCCCCCAATCCATGCATTCTTTTTTTGCCTTTACATAAACATATGTGATTTAGATAGGAGCGCATCTTCAAAAACACTCAGTATTCTTTCGTTCAGGCAAAACTACTCTCCCAAACTACTTCGGTAAACAAAAAAGTTCTCCAATTGTAGAAGCTTGACTCATCAGTTGAGATATTTTCTGTCACTTCTAAACCTCAATGTGGGATATGAATTGTCCTCATAAACCCAGGAAGACAAGAAATATTGTGTCTTTTCATTTTTTATGAATCAACTTACTTTGACTTTCAGGTTCTTTTTGCTTAGTGATTCCATGGGACTTGACAACATGTTTGGGACATGGGGCTCGATCTCAAAGTTCTCAGAGATCCCCTGTCCAGACATACCATTCTCTGGACATTTACTGGTTCCTTAGGTTGCTGCCAGAGTAATGCGCACGGCCTCCTTCCTCTGTGTGTGGGACATCAGACCTTTCTCATTTCTCTCACCCCAACCTCAGTCCAAAGGAATCTCTATCTAGTTGGGTGGAGGGAAGCTTTATCCCTCTCCTGCCCCTATATATGTTTTCAAGCTACTCTGCTTCTTCCCGCATGCTACTTTGCTCTCATTCTTCCATCTCTCCAAAATGCATCGGATTTCCTAAAAGTTCAGTTGGGAAACTGAGTCAATACATTAGTCTGGCAACATTCCTCCTGGGAGCTAGTGCTGGACAGAGAAGTCTGTGTTTTGACAAAGAGGAGGGAAAAGAGACACACTCTGGGGATATCCCAAGTCTCAAATTCCTCAATATTAGCCAACTACTTGAGCTTGGTTTTGGCTTACGTTCTCTACTACATTTTAGAATGATAAAAAAATTTAGGAGATGGCCCACTTATATCCTGATGAAGAGTTGAAGGCCTTTTTAGTTACACACACACATACACACACACACATACACACTACCCACACATACACACACAGGATAGATAGTTACATATGTATCCTATATCTCTGTCTCCATTTCCTATTGGTTGTTTCTCTGGAGAACCCTAACTAACACAGTATGTCTCAGACTGAACAGTTTCTCTTCGTTCTTATAGTAAATTCCTTACTGGCTTCTTTCACTTAGCAAATGTAGTTCAGCCAACTCCTCTTACTTTCTTGCTTTTCCCACTTCTCTTCTTTAGCTCTAGCCTAAACACTAGAGTTAAAATTATTTTCCAGACTCTTAGACTATTTTATTCATTCATTTTTAGATATATATGTATTCATTCATTTAAAAGATATATTACCACATTCTCTATTACCATAGAAATTTATTTTTATAATTTGAATAAGGCAGAGTAATTATCCAGGAATTCTGAGTGCCTGACCTAAGAGAGTTAGCTTTCTGATGAGATTCTAAGCTGTATCTGACCTGTATAGAAAGCATAGTTTACAGAGCATTATTGCATACCAAAGAGAATTTTGGGGAGCAGATAGCTAGGCATCAACTACAGATTTTCTAGAAAGTGAAAAGTGAAGAGTTTAGGACAATTTGGCAAATGCCCAGAGTGTTTCACAGTATTCTTTTCCTTTCCGTGTGTTAGACATGGCTAATCAGTCAGAGCACTGCAGCTGGAAGTGACCTCAACACAGTGCCCTAGGGGTTACTATAGGCAAAACTATCCAGTTGACATACAAAATAAAATATCTTTGCCTTTTTGGGACCATAATCTAGAGAGAAAGAGGTGAAATCAACTAATGTTAGAATTTATTTACAGAAGACTTAGGGGATGGATTTTGCTTCTATAAATTGCTAATGACAAAAAGCATTTTTACAATAAGGTGGATGTGGTAGTTTTCTGACAGGCCAGAGACCGTCCTGCCAAAGGGTCCATGCAAGGAGTTGTAGTCAATAATCACTTGTGTTGACGCGATGGGTGGCACCTTGGAGACTTAGTTTTCTGTTGTTTGTTGATTTACTCAGACTTATGCATCTTTAAATGGTTACATTTTGTGTCATGTGAATTATATTGCAATAAAACTGGGGAAAAAATGGCACAGACATCTAGCAACAAATAAATTGATGGAACTGTGGTAAATATGGTTCTGTCCTTAGGATACTTTCTTTGCAAAGTTCCTTCACTTCTCAGATTTCTTCTACTTCCTCCACCTCCATGTCTAAATTCTCCATGTGTAGAATTTAGTAGACCACAAAGGTGCCAGATCAATGGTGATGATGTGATTCAATGATTTTTAATTTCATACCCTTCACCATGCTGTAGAAAAAGCAAAAGAGAAATTCAGAAATGTTTTACAAAGCATATTGTGCGTGTCATTCTGGATACATAGATGGTGTCCCGATGCTGCAGACAACTGCTTAGTTGTTCATCTTATTAAAAAAATAACTGAGCCTCTTAAGAGCAAAATCTGAACCACATTTTGATTTTATTATGTTTAGAAAATTGAAAAGAACATTTTGGCAAGCCTGTGATTATTTCTAATTGCCTTAGAGAACTCATGTTCTGAGGAGGGGTGTTGATAAGAAACAAAGCATAGAGAATCGATTTTGGATGCTATTAATTGGAGGCTGATGCCACACTAAATACATGACCGTTCTGTTTGGTACCAGATCCTCCCACAGAGGACACAGTGGAAGAGAAGAAATGCCTGGGCAACCTTTTGGATGAATCCCTGTGGAAGGCCCGAGAAACACATGCTATGTGGGCATGCACATTTATCAAATGATTTACACAATTTTTTGGTCTAGCCTATATTACAGACATGACACAATTACTAGATTTATTAATTCCTTGTTGTAGGGACTAGAGATTTCCCAACGTGGTGGATTAATGCATATTGCATTAGCTCTAACATCTGGGGCTCTGCACCCACCAACACCAAGAGATTAACTGGAACACAACAGTATAACTTTCCCTTTGTCTTGATATGAGACTTCTTCCTGCCCCTAACCCCCCTCCACATCTTGCTCTTTCTCCTGATCTCTTAAACTCTCAACAGACTTTTGTGTGCAAGGAAAGCAAGAAAGTGTTTGATTTACAACCTCATTTGCTCTCTGCTTGCATTTTACCCTCCATCTTCACATTTCTTACTGAAGCTGAGGTGAGTGGGGGGAGACGTGTGGACTGTCTATTTTCCTCTCAATCTTTCAAGTCTTTGGAGAAGCACCAATCACCATTCAAGTTGTCAAGAATTCTATCAAGATCTAGGAGCAGAGCTCAAAAGAGCACAAGAGCATATGGTTCTTACATTAGACCTGGGGTCTAGGGGCCACTTCATCTTTTGGTAGGGGTAAAAGAACAGGCAGAGAATATGATGGTCATATGCCTACTGGGACCATTGTCCTCTCATCACACCTGCGCAAATAAAAGCCTTCTGCCATTCTAATTCTTGTTGCCTGAGACCCTCTGTTTGTAATTCTGCTCTGTTATCTCCCACTTCCTTTTGTCCTTGCTGTTCAACTTTTATGCCCTAGGATTTTAACCCCAAAACAAATGCCTAAGGCAGGTGTTTGAAATGTCTTAGGTAAGTCTCTCAATCTCAGATGTTTATATGGTTGCCTGTGGAAATGGGTCACTTGTTAAAAAGCAAGAAAGCAAGCACTGTGTTGTAGTGGCAATTAACAGCTTCAACATCAGTGAGACAATGTTATAGACATCATGAACTATTTACTGATGTCCTGATGAAAAGGCACAGCCGTCGTTTTAGCCAGTTTGCTACCATCTGAAAATAAGGGATCTAATTTGCTCGCTCTTTCTGTTACACACTTTGAAAGGAGGTAGTTCAAGCCAAACAAAACCCATCTGGGGCTTCCCCTGGTGGCGCAGCGGTTGAGCGCTGGGCTGCGAGGCTGCCCACAGCCTCTGCAGTGCTGGTTCGTTCCCTGGCCACCAGCAAGGGTCACACACACACACACACACACACACACACAAAACCATCTGTATTTGTGATTGGACCCATGGGATGAGAGCATGATACCTATGATTTAGTCCCCTGTTTCCCCATTGGTATGTCTGAAAAAATTTCCTGAAGTTCACACCTTTTAAATAGCTTTAAATAGACTGCCCCTCAATCTGCTTTTGCTTAAATACCCTTAACCCTTACATATTGTCTTCTCAGCTATCCAAAGCAATTCACCAAATGTTGATACATGAGAGATCATACAAAAAAGATACTGAGCAATGCAAAGATATTATTTAAAAGGGATTAGATTCCTGCAAAATTGACCTAAATTAGTGGCGATTTAAATAAAATAAGTCCATATTTCCGACATAAAGCTTATCGGAATATCTCTCTCTCTCTCTCACACACACACAAACCTCAGCCATCAGCCTCCCAAAATTCTTTACTAATATTTTCAAATATATAGACACTACAGAAATATAGCATCCAAACATATGGGAAAGTAGAGAGTTTTCATTTTAATTTTTAAAAATAAGTTTATTTTGCATCTGCTTTTGTGTTATTTCTAAATTTAATGCACAACTAACATTTTCAATGCCATCAATTATTTTTCTGTATATTGTAACATTTTTAAAGATTGTAGAATATTCCATCTTAAGGGGAGGATAGAATTTATTTTAAAAATACCTTGGGTATTTATAGGAGAGGGTTTTTTTTTGTCTTCTAGGAAATATTGTGAAGAAAATTCTGATAAATAAATGTCTGCATAAATCTGATATTTTAAGGCTAAAGTACTAGAGGTAGAAGTTGTTGGTTAAAGTTACCCCAATTTTAAAAGTTTTGACAATTTAAATTGTCCTGCAGAATGCTTAAAATAATTTACCCACGTAAGGACAGTTTATGAATTTGCTTATTTTCTTAGACAAGCAGGTCTCATACTCTTTGTTACCAGCCAGACCTCTTTACTCTCTGAAACATTAAGATCTCTTACAAACCTCAGTTTATGTGAGTTTTACATATATATTAATATTTTCATATAAGAAATTAAAACTGAGAATATTCTAAATGATTTTATGTTAGTTAATGGTTAAACTGATAGTAATCATTCTGTATTAATAAAAGTAACATTGTAAAAAATCATTGTATTTTCCAACCTAAAAATCCTTTAATATCTGACTTAACAGACAGATGTTTGATTCTCGGATCTACTTCTATACTCAATTTGCTTTATGTTGAAATATATGTAGAGAGGCCCTGGCTCATACAGACATGTAGCTGGACAAGGAAAAAGTTTTTTTTTAATAGCCTTTTCATATAACTGTAGATATTCATCTTTAATACTACCTGAAATTCTTGCAATGTGGTATCAGAAGTCAGTGTTGTGTCTTCTGTTAGTTAAAATCCATTGGTCCTTCTTGCCCTGAAATTGATCTTTTAACCATGCAGGATTATATAAAATCATATGTTGAAAAATACTGTTATTCAAAGATTTGTAGATCTTTCCATCGTTGACGCATTTTGTTATATAACATCAAAAAGGCACAGTTATTCATATCACTGTTGTTTTTTTCTTAAAGATTTATTTATTTATGCATACAAAATCTGGGGTGTAGCCCATTGTTGTGGGGGTGAGAGGATTCACCAGAGGCTGAGTGGGGAGCAGAACAGGCGGATCTAATGAAATACACTGCTGAGGGGAGCAGTGGGCGAGGCAGGAGAGGTCTGCCATGTGGGCTGCTTCCTGGCAGGGGATAGAATTCATGCTGCAGTTGCTGTGGTTTGCTTCATAGTGCTGAGACTTAACCCCTTGCGCTACCAGGGAGGCCCTCACCATTGGTTTTATCAGAAAAGTCTTTCAGGGTTGGGGAGCTGTCAGGGCAATAATTGCTTAAATACCTTAATTTCACAATTGACTGAAAATCCTGCCAGTTGCTTTTCTAGAAGCCACAGCCTCCATTCATTTCTTTTCAGGAAAATGTTACCCAAACTGAACACCCATGGTTTGTCTATCCTTTCAGGTAAAAACATGATGGCCCGCAAATGAAAGGGGCTAGTTCAGCTCGCCTCTCACGCAATCACACCAGGCATTTCCTTGAGACAATGGTCATAGTTTGGTATGCAGCAGTAGTCCTTTAAATGTTCTTTCCATTTCATCACACAGAATATTAAAAAGACTGTACTCAAGGGTTCAGATGGAATGAAATTAATATTTTTACTACCTCACTAAGGATTATCTTAAATGAAACTGCCTTTCCCCCCCAGCAAGTGAATTGGGTGAAGAACACAGTTACTACTAGTATGTTTGCTCTCACAGCCTTAATTTATGCTGAGGCACCACTGCTTTTGCACCATCAATGTAAATATCAGCATCTGATAAAGAAAATGGTAGCTTAGCATTACTAGGAAGAGTTTTAGCCTCATACCCCCTGAAAAGAGCATTTCTTGTTATTACATTATGGTGAAGAAGATGATTATAATAGTCTTTTGCTCCCCTTCCAATTAATTGGGGGCAGGGATGAATTGAAAGAGTTATCATTTTACTCCCACCCCCTACCCAGTGATATTTACTATTTAATTCCACTTAAAAATACTCAGAGAAACAAAAGCAAACTTCTCAACTGATACCACAAAGACAGGTTCTCAGATTCAAAGAGAAGCAGGAGAGGAAGTAAACACATGTGGACTTTAAAAACATTATTATTTATGTGTTTAAAGAACAAATTAGTTTGGTAGAGAATATCTCATGTCTGTTTTATTTCCATATCCCTCAGACTGACAATGGGATGCCTATCAATTAATTCATTTAGAGAGCCATACACCACAAGAAATAAATTATTTGTCCTCTGGAGCTTGTCACAAGGGGATTTTTAAAAAACCATTAAACAGAAAGGCAAGTGTTCATCTTCGAAAGATGAAAGGCCAGTTCCTCCTCCTCAGCTGATGGCTTCTTAGTAATAGTGATATCTACTATGTATGGGGCCTTACATATTATAAAGCATGTCCATATCCATGTTACTGAGCTTCTTTGATCCTCACTGTTCTCTGATGTGTAATTGGGTTAATGGCAACACTCAGTGAGTATTTAATATGACAATGCATGCGATGTGTTCAGCGCTCTGCTTGACATCTAGCAAGTCCTCAGAAACTAGTCCTGTTAGTGATAGGAGTAGCCAGATCAGGAATAAAAGTAACTGCAGGAGTTGCATTTTTAGGAATTAGTAGCTGTCAATGTCCAGGGACTCTATGGTTCACCCATAAAGAAAGGAGGAGGTGGAACTTATCTTCATATTCAAGCTCTTTTCACTGTTACCCCAAATTCTTCTGACCCAGAGCTGCACCTCCAGGCTCTTAGAAATTGTCCTCAGCCTTCCTGTTGGCTTGACCTCTTCTTACCTGTTGATGGGCTTCTTTCTTTTCTTTTTTTTTTTTAATAAAATTTATTTTTATATTCCCCATACAATTGCAACCCCTTTATTTTGACCCCAATCCCTCCTGGCCCCGCCCCCCACCCCCTATAGAGTGTCTCTGGTTCATAGTTTTTTGTTGATTTTGATTTTCACTTTCTTATAGTTATTCATTTTCCTGGTCCCTTATTTAAGTTTTCTAGATTCCTGCTATGAGTGAGACCATCCGGTATTTTTCTTTTTCTTTCTGGCTTATTTCGCTGAGCATGATCCCTTCCAGCGCTAATGGGCTTCTTTCAAGCAACCTACTTCGCAGGTGTTTCCAAATTGGGTTCCTTCTCCCCATTTAATAGTTTAGTGTTTTGAGAACCCTAACAACAATGGCACATTTCCACATACACACTGGGTGGTGAAGTGTTCCTAGCATGAACTTTGGAGTGAGCAAATTGAGTTAGATTTCAGCTCTCTGCTTCCTAGATACGTGACATTGGTCACATGGGATAATCTCTTCCTCATCTAGTAGAAAAAGGTGCTAATGCCTGCTGCATAGAACTATATTGAGGCACCATCTGAAATGCACAGACACAGTGTCAGGCACACATGAATGACCAACGAAGGGCCATTTGATGATTAACCCTTGTAGAAACATTGGCTCTTCTGGGTCTTGTTTTAGTCTCCTAGACTAAACAGTTTTACTGTTTTCCTCCCTATTCAGTTCCCAGACACATCATAGAATTATATGATTATTAAAAATGCAGGACCATACCTACACAGAATTTTCCATAACCCTTTTTCTACTCTGGGCTCCTAAAGCTATTTCATAGAAAAGTGACCTTATTTTTAAATAGAGGGGGCAATTGAAAATCAGTGAACGGACCTACCCCCTAATGATTTTTTTCTCAGACATAATTATAATAATTAGCATTATAAAGTGCTAATTATCTTTGGACACAGAGGACCTGCACACCAGAGACAGAGGTCCGCATTAAGTAAAGTGGATTCACTTTCTTCAGTTAGAGATTTCTCTATTTTCATCTTTGTCTTGATGCAAAAGATATTTAGTCCACCAAGCCTCATTTAAAAACTTTTTTCCAGTTAAGGAAGCTATCTGCTTGCTTCTAGAGGCAGATTCCATATTAAACTTGGGATGTTCAAAGAAATTATTCCAAACTCATCATTTTTTGTTACATGATAGCACTGTAGTTCTAGACTAGGACCAAGAGCCTGGGAATAATCCAAAATGGTAAAAATCATGAGTTTCTTACTTAGATGGTGGCCATTCTTACTGCCAAACAGACAGCTTTCTAACCCATATTGGAAATTTGAGAAGGAGGATAATTGTCAAATGATAGCTGCAGAGAAAAAATACTTATTACATAGAATTTGAAGATGAAAGAGACTGTTCCAGCCATTTAATTTTACAGAGAAGAAACTGAAGTCTAAAACTACTTGATAGAGCTGTGACTTTAACCCTTATACCACCAGGGGGGCCCCCATTTGTCCTTGTTTAAAGAATCCCTTAGAATTTTGGCTGTTATCTTTTCACATTTGTTCAAACTTTCCTTGTTGGGCATATATGAGTTCTCTACTTGAGGAAAAAAGTGCATTTTTCTTTAAAATAAAGTTAAATGAAAGTGTGATTATCAACACAAAGCAAGATGGCTAAAGAGAATCTATCTCATTAGATTAGTTTCCATAGCCTATATACAAATTATTTGAAGTAGAATGTATTTGCTATGTAACTCATTTCTATTTTCATTCATGAACATTATGGCAATTGGGGTAAAATATGCTTTTTTTTGTATTAAACTTAATTTTCATATTCCGGGTTTATGACAATGTGAGAAAGACTGAATTTGGAAGTTGAAGACCTGATTCTGAAATTCAGAGACTTGGATTCCATGGACATTGTGATGCATTTTGACTCTGTATTGTTAGACAACTGTTTGATTTCCTCATTTTTAACAAGCAATGAGATAGTAATGGCCGCCCTTTATGCTCCAAACGGAAGTGAAGGACAAGCACAATAACAACACAATAATACTTGTCTATCTATAGAGTCTTTGCAAATTTCATTATTATCTCTAGTGTTTATTCAGTTGGCTGCTTTTATTTTTTCATCTGGAATTACATTTTGTGAGAAGAAAAAATAACAGAAGAATCCATTTGCTTAGAAGTATATTCAAGCAGGAGCTCTCCACTGACTGAGTGCATTGCCTACATTATGTCTCCAAATTCAAGTGAACTCCTAGTTAACCAAGTTAAGGAGGTGCACTGTCTCCTGGGAAAACCCCCCATGGAGTCTGAGCCCCCCTAGTTCCTCTGATGACAGGTGTGGTAATGGACTTTCAGTTCCCTATGGAGACCTTTATTTCCTTTATTTCCACCACGTTTTAACAGCATACTCTTTGCTAAGAAAGAATGACAGCAATTTAATATCATTTCTTTTCCATGAGTGGGAGAAAAATAATCCCAGGTTCCGAGGCATGTAACTTCCTGGTGAAACCTTGAATCAGGAAATCAGAGGATGAGTTTTGATGAACTAGTTGTGTTACCAAGGGGCTGTGATTGATTTTTACTACTATATACAGACTTCTACCGACTACTAATGAACATGCTTAGGAACAAGAGAGTTGAGTCAGCTGAATATTCCTTCATGTCTGTGGCACAGGTACATCTCCCATAACAACTCTCCAGGTAATAGTTGTCTCCACTTATATTTGGATGACTCTTTTTGAATCCATGTAAATAACACTTTTTCAAAATGACACTAAATAAATGCACTATAAGAAGTGATCATTCAACATTACTGTTTCAGGCACTTACCATTTACGCAATAAGAGTTTCTAATCAGAAAAATATCACTGGGATCTATTTGAATTGCTCCCATGCTAGGATGAGCCCAAAATACTTTTTTGTGCATATGTACCCCCAGTGAGAAGTTGGGAAGGTGTCATTTGCACATTTCTTTATCCTGTTGTGTGTGTGTGTGTGGGGGGGGGGTGTTCATTTGTTTTAGAAAGCTCTCTTGCTTAGCTTTTGTTTTGCGAGAAAATATTTCTCCTGTGTTACAACTTTATTTTTATTTTTTAAAAAGATTTATTTATGCATATGAGAACTGGGGTGAAGACCAGAGGTGTGGGGGGATGAAAGGATTCACCAGGGACAGTGTGGGGAACAGAACAGGCAGACTGACTGAAATACACTGCTCAGGGGAGCAGTGGGTGAGACTAGGAGAGGTCTGCTGTGCCATGTGGGTCACCTCCCTGGCCTGGGATCATACTTATGCTGCAGTGGTTGCAGATAGCTTCACAGGTTGTGTCTTAACCCCTTGTGCCACCAGGGAGGCCCATTACAACTTTATTATTTATTTATTTATTTATTTTTGTTTATGCAAGCACTGGGTACAGTCAGAAGATCGGGAGGGTGAGAGAATTCACCAGAGCCAGAGCGGGGAGCAGAGCAGGCAGAAGAACCAAAGTACACTGCTGAGGGGAGCAGCGGGCGGCAGGAGAGGTCTGCGCACCATGTGGGACCCTCCTCCGGTGGCCGGGGAGCAGCTGGGGATCGAACCGGCGATGCAGAGGCCGCGGGCAGCTTCGCAACCCAGCGCTCAACTGCTGCGCCACCGGGGAGGCCCACAACTTTATTTTTAAATCTACTTTGAATTCAAGAAAACTGTAAACTCACAAAAAGTTAAAAACCATTCATAAAGAAAGGTAGTCAGATAGGAAAATGTTTTATCCAAAAAATAACTCTTTTGTAGCTCTTATATACCACTTCTGATTTTCTCTGTAGTCTTTTTTTCCTATATTGAGTGTCACAAACTTCCAGTTCACTAGGTTTTAAGTACGAACTATACTTATTTGTCTTTAAGTTATTCTTTGTTACTTATACAAACTTGCATTCATTGCTCGATTGATATATTTTTCAACTGATGTTTGTCAATAAGTATATATAATTATATATATATAAAAAATTCAATTGATGTATTTTGAGTATAATGGCTTGGGATGGAGCATGCAATCATTTTGCTGTTTAAAATTAAAATAAATCATCTTTCATTTAACAACTTTTCCCTTAGGAATAGAGTTTTTAGGAATATATGAAAGTCATTTAGTGAGGCATAAGTTGTATTTTTTAAATTCACAGCAAAAAAAAGAAAAAAGGTGGCAATTTACCCTGGAAAAGGGATAAAAATTTGGGACCTCCGTTGCTTGATTCTGGGGACAAATCAATTCTCTATCCCTTGATATTTTTGTTGGAGCCCCTCCTCCTCTCTGAGACGCCAGGTCAAATATTTACACTTGAATGATGCTCAGGTCTTTAAAAGACAAGCTTGCTGGAACCACTGCTGTCTCAGACAGTCTTTAAATGTATTTTCAGCCTGTCTTGAGACAGTTATTTTTCTTCTGTTCAATTTTGTTCATCTTCTTACTTAACTTTTCAAGCGCTACTATTTCCTTTTTAAATGTGGTATGGAGAAGTGCAAACATTATTGGAAGAGAGAGTCTTACTAGCATAATTGCACATTATCTGCCTTTTATATTGCAGATGGAAAACATTCAATCTAGAGGGAATAGAAATCTGCTCAATCAGATATTGATAGTACAATTTCCTTTAAAAATACTTACCTGTGGAGAAGAAAAATACTGATTTTTTTTTATGGTGGCAACTTTCCATCATTTTTAAAAAGAGCTTAATGACATAGGGAATTAAAATTCTGTCTTCTAGAAACCAGACTTCTCTTGCTGATGCTTCCCCCACTTCTTTTTGCAATTTGATAATACATTTAGGGCTTGGGTGGGGGAGGGAGTTCTCCAGTAGAGCTCAATGTTATAATTTGTGGATTCGAGCAATATTTGGAAAAGACAGTGTTCTGTACCATGCTTTAGATTACATTTTAGTCATAATAATTACTTACCAAAAAACCTAGAAGTTTTATTAAAGGATAATTGACAAACAGTAAACTGTAGCTATTTAAAACAGTTATCTGGATAATTTATCACATTAATGTATGTTTAAGCCTATGAAACCATCACCAAATTCAAAATAGTGAAAAAATTCATTACTTTCGATAGCTGCTTCTTTGATGCTGGTCTCAGGTAACCACTTACCTGCTTTCTGTCTCTGTGGATCAGTTTACATTTTCCAGGGCTTTATAAGGTGAAATTGTAGGGTTGTACACTTTATTTTCTGGCTTCTTCCATTCTGCATAATTATTTTTTGATTCATCTTGGTTGTTGTGTATGTCAGTAGTCTGGTTTTTTTTATTGCTGATTATTCTTTGTGTGGAAATATACTTTGGTTGACTTTGGGTAAATAAATGGGAGTGGGTTGGTGAACTGTATGGTAGATATCTATTTAGAAATCACCAAACTATTTTCCCAAGTGGCTGTACCTCAGAAAACAAGCAAAACTGGATTAGGTGAGACCCTTGCTACTGTCCTTGCCAGTGCCACCCTCTGTGTAAAGCTTTGGGGACTACCTCACCTCGTCTCTGGTTTAGTGCTTCATGGTAATTGTTTTGTTTCCCTACCAGCTCCCTCTACTACCCTCCCTGCTATCCAAATCCTGGGCTGCCTTACTGTGCATTTCAACAGTGATTGGCCCAAATAAAGGATGACTTATTGTATTCTCAGCCCTCTTGTGTAAATGACCCCAACCCTGAGCACACCACCTGTTTGAGCATCCGCCTATCGGCTCACAGCTCATACAACGCAATGCAATCTGGGTAGGAATTTCCTTGCCATATGCAACCAAAATTACAGATAGAATGACATCTCTCTAGAGTGCTTAGATAACCCCAGGTCAGACTAGTAGAAGCATCTCCTCAAGGTCAGAACTGGGTGCCCTGATCTCTTCACTCTTTTTTGAAGCTATGTCATGCCGGTGGGTGGGGAGCACCAGGTCTTATCACTGTGTTCTTTGCTTGCCCATTATGCTCTCTCTCATTCATTCCAGACGCCCAGTGGCAGAAATTGTACCCTTGACCCAAATTACTGGAATCATATCCAAAATCTTCTATTTTAAATTTCTGTGAGATTTTATTGAATGAGATTTTCTCCCAAGCACTTTCAGCTTCAGAGGAGAGCACCGCTTCTTTCTGAGGGGGAGAAACATCTCCATTACCACTTGGGAATAGTTTCTACTATTTAATTGCCTGTCACTAACACTAAAACTCTACCCTGAAACCTCTCTTCTTTAGGGTCAGGCAGAGTTTCTCCACTTGGTTGTGCATCATAGTTTCCCAAAGTTATTTTTAAATAGATGGTTTCCTGGACCTTCTTACAGTTTGGCTACAGTAGAAGCTCAGGACGGGATGGACCTAAATTTGGGGAAATTTTTAAAAGAGGCACTAGAGATATATCCCAGGTGGAGGATCCTTGATGAAGGAATTATCTTTTCATAAAATAAAATGCACTTTGCTGTTTTAACATTATAGTGCTCGGCTAATACAGCTTTTCCTACATAGCCAACTGAGAGTTGGTTTACCATAGTGATTTAGCTTGCACTTGGGAAGCAGAAAGTATGGCATTATAAGTAAGAATATTTGTTTGGAAGTTTTGCAAGGTAGCAACCTTAGGTCTCTGAATTTTATGGTTTTGTAATCTGTGGCAAGTTACTTTGCTTTTCTAAACATCGATATACAACACCATAAATGATTCAGAGGTATAAGTTCATACCTCTCAGATATATGTTATCACACCACAGCCACCACCAAGCCAGCCACAGTCTTAAATTCATAGGCCACTGGTTCCCTCCTCATTTTCATCTCTACCTTCTCCCTCTTCCTCTGGAAGTCTCGGCTCTACAATCTTATTTCTAGAGTTTGTTTGGTTTAGTTTTAGCTGTTCTTTTGTTTTGTTTCTCTATATTCCACATATGATTGAAAACCCCCCCACACCTCTCACATTCAGTCTTGTCTCTAATAAAGGTGGTTATCACTATTTTAGAATGCAACCTCCAAAGGAGAAATTAGGCATCCACCCAAATAACTGTTTCAAAAATCCTCCAAATTATTTGTTGTTCAGGGTTTGACATATTGTCTTCATTAGTCCTGTAGTGTGTCCATCATAAATTCCATCAAAGAGCTATTTTCTCCATACTGTTTTGAAAGTCTAATTTGAATGTTAACTAGCACAGCAGTAATACAATTCGGATTGTTAACAATAACCTCCAGACTCAGAGACAGTTCAAATGACCATTATCTGCATAAAGAAACAGAATAAAAAGCTGTTTCATATTATGATGCTTAATTTGCAAATTAAAAGCTTCTTAAACCCTCATTTCAGAGCTGGTCAGATTTGGGGCAGTGATGGATAATAAATATTGTTCTAAATAATAAAATTGTTTTGAAATGTAAAATGGCAAAACAATTGAATTGACAACTTTTGTTCAATTTCTTAAATAAACATGTTGATTAATATGTGCTTAGTATACTTTTAAGTTTTCATTAACTGTCATTGCCTAGAATTAATGTCACTTTCATCTTTCTAGATTGTGAGAAAACATTTGCCTTTAAATATGTAAAGAAGTAGATATATTTGAAATTGGCATTATTGACTAAATTTATATGTATATGTGTATATATGAGCTAAGATCTTCCAAAATGTCAAAGATTATGAATGATGATCCTTGACTTGCTGCTTTACATACGCCCAGAATTATTATCATCTGAGGAGAATTCACTTGATAGACCAGCATTTTTTCAAATTTCAGGTATTGATAGATTATTTTGTATGGCAGGCAGGATCTAAGGTGACCCTCCACATAAGGTGCTTTCCTTCTGGTATTAACCTCCCCCAGCATAACTGCTTCCATCCACATATGTGCTGGATCTGTGATGTGCTAATCAATAGAAAGTGGTAATAGTAATAAGACACATGCAATTATGTGCATGTGGTCACCTTCTTGAAGATGAAAGAAATCGTTTTGCAAGTAGATTCTCTCTCAGTGGCTTTATTTCTTCTCCTCTTGCTGGTTTGGAAAGAGTAGGATGCCATACTGGGAGCTTGTCTATTGAAATGTTCACAGGGTAAGAAACTAAGGGCAGTCTTTGGTCAATGGCTGGCAAGAAACCTGGCCCTTTGTCCAGCAGCCTGCAAATTGCTGAATACTGCCAAAAACCAGATGAGCAAGGAAAAGAATCCTTTCCCTGTTGAGTCTCAGGTGGATGACAAACCTGGATAATACCTTGATGATAGCCTTGTAGAGGACACAGTTAAGCCATATATGGGCCCCTGATTTACAGAAACTGTGAGAAAATAAAAACATGTTTTTAAGCTGCTGGGTTTGTGGTGATATTGCTACACAGCAATAGATAGTTAATACTATGTGTTAGAAAATAAATTTGGTTACTGGCAACCTGCAATTTAAAAAATGAAATGAATAGAGTAGATGAATAGAATAGGATAAAGTAAATATAAGCATATTTCATTAAAATGTTACTTATATATGTGTGTATATGGATCTAACACTGAAGGGAATGCACTATTGCTGAAGGTTATGTAAATTGTAGACTCTTGAATTAAATAATTTATACTGTCACTGTAGGGAATGTTTATGTGCTTGTGATGTGGATAAGTGTATGAAGAGACTATATGGGTGCACATATTTTTCTGATATCTATCTATATCCACCTATTAATATCTAATCTATCTATCATCTATCTATACATCTATCAAGATTTATTTTAAGAAATATACTCATGTATTATGGAGGCTGGCAAGTCCAAAATCTGGAGGCTGGACTAGTGGCCTGAAGACTAGGGAAGATCCTGGAAGAGTGGACATAGTAGTTCAAGTCCAAGGGCTGCAAAGTTCTCTTTGCTTGGGGTAGATCATTAGTTTTATTTCTATTCAAGTCTTCTATGGATTGGATGAGGAATATGGCTGACTCAAAATCCACCGATGTAGATGTTAATTTCATCCAAATACACCCTAACTGATAGCTCCTCCAGCATCATACTTGACTGGATATTAAGCACTATGCCCCCATTTAAGTTCACACATTAAAATTAGCTATAACAAATTCAACCCTCTTCAACCTGGCACCCGTATCCATCCCAAGCTATGCTTAATCTCCAAGTAAAGATAGTAATAAGGTCACACTTCCACCTAACTTGATACAAACCTGTGTACAAGTGAAAAAAAAAACACAAATTAATAGAAGAGGAAGCAAAGTCCTTGGATGATGTTTGCTCATTTTTGTGATAGCCCATAACTTAAGTATTGTGATGTCAAGTTATCAATACATAAATACTATGATATACAGTCAAGACATTTTATACTGTACAATAAGAGGATAAAAGGGAGAAAATAGAGATACTTGCTATAGATGCAAATTTGCATATATATATTTTAACATGTATATACAGTTGAACCTGAGCAATCTGGGGCTTAGGCATAGTTGAAAATCCACAAATGACTTATAGCCATCCTCTTCATCCCCAGGTTCCACATCATGGTCTTAACCAATGAACGTTCACTGGATGGAAAAATATTCCACCTATAATGGCATCCGTACATATATCAACTGTACATATATATTATAGACAAACTATACATACTCTGTGTGTTACATGTATATGAATTGTGAAGATTAAATGAAATTAAATCTATATAGCACCTAGAATTTTCTAGCATATGGCATGTTGTTACTAAGTGCTATTTCTCCATACTGTACTCTAATTTAGAATCAATCTCTGGCTACATATTGTCATACATTAACCATGATAGAAATAGCCTCTATAATTGTGGGCATAGAAATTGTATGTGGTGTATACTTACACATGTTGGTAAATAATAGATGACATGTGAAGTAATTAGGTGCCTGTTTCTTTTTATATAAAGAAATCTTTCTACTGAATTTCTTGTATTTTGGACCATATAAATACAATTGTGGAATTCTTGGCAAAGAAAATCAGGAGCTTTTTATATTTTAGAAACCTGAAACTAATTCTAAAAGTTCTACATGCAGGTAATGACGTGAGCCCAAAGCAATTAGGTCAATATATATACTGATCTGAATCACTTGCTCTAACATGGTATTACTGATTGTATATGTATAAATATGCACACCTACACATATATATTTGACATTTAAATTTCCTGCAACTTCTATACCTGTAGCTTTATGTAATTCTTTTCAATGTTCAGTCTAACTCTACAGCTGCAATTAAATAGAAAATCCTGCCAACTTTACATTTGTTACCCCTACTTTATCCTAACTAATCTGAAAAGTAAGGAAAAATATTGGCTCATGAGCATTTAATAAAGATGCAAGGTAAAGAACTCTACTTCTACATATCTTGCATTTAAATACTCTTTTCCATTTAAAAGAGTATTTTCCTCAATAAGACAAGTAGTACATGTCTTTGGTGAAATTCTTTCTCCCTTCGTAACATCCTTCTTAATTCTAGTATGATGTAATAGTAAGCAAAGATTTTTTCTATTAATTTAAGTTCTTTGCTTTTACAATGATTTTAAAGCTCTCCCAGTCTCTTGCACCTTTTAAAAAATATCACCACCCATAGAAATGCTTAATTCATTGCTTGACATGACAAAAATTAAGAAGTATTTATTTAAACTTTTAAATTTTGGTTTTGCTTCTCCAATGCCCAGTCCCACCTCCTTATATGCCCAAACAGATATAATAAAAGGCAAAAAAAAAACCAAACCAAAACTCATTCACACACCTGCACAAAAGTCCATGGAAACTCTTGCATACCAAGAAGTCTAGTCCACATTCTATCTTTCCTGCCATCCAAAATTACAATAATCAGGATGGTTAATGATTGAGAATTTAAATTCTGCTTTCTTATTTTCAATCATTATGCTAAGATCATAGAGATAAATAAACTTTTAACAGTGTGCAGTGAGAGAAAATCTTTTTAAATTTACCCAATCAAGTTATTCTGAATCCAATCTTTCCATGCCTTGCAAAATCAGCTATATCTGGTTGTTTTCACAATTTCCTGATTAAATCTGTCAATAGATTTTCTACTGCTCATTCTGTTATTTATCCAGAGCATTAATGAACTTCTCTACCTCCTGTGGATCCATAAATATTTCTATTTTATTATCAAAAACAACCCTTAATTGGACTAAAAATAGGATTGTAGATCTATCTGCTCTCCCTCGGTAGTGAATTAACTTTTCTGACTCCAGAGTCCCCACTTATTTATTTGTCATTCACTGAGACTTGCTACATGCCCACCACATGCTATTTCTGGGCTCAGGGATAAATGGAGAAAAAGGCAAGCAAGTCTGTTACTCTCAAACATCTTAGATTTAGGGAGAGAGATTGTTAATGAATAGGTAACCAAATAAAGCAGGAGCTTCTCAGGATGAAAACTTGTATAGAAATATAAAACCAGGAACTCTGGACCATAGTGGGAGAGATGAGAAATGTAGACCAAGGGACAATGTCCTAAGAAGTACTCTTTGAAGGCAACTTCTAAACTGATAACAAAATAATGAGACCAAGCCAAACAGGCAAAAATCTAGAGAAGAGATTTTTCAGACAGTGTGAGCAGCAGATACACAGGCTCAGAGTCAGGAGCTTGGTATGTTTGAGGGCAATTGAAAAAAAAGAATGTGATTAGAACTAAGGAGACAAGTAAGTACAGCTGAGATGAGGTTGGTCATTTTTCAACTACCTCTCCTTAATAATAATGACTAAAAGTATTGGGCTCTGAATATGAAACAAGAACCAACTACATTCATTTATTCATTGTCTCAGTTGATTCACACTTCACTGCATGGTAAGCTAACTTTCATTATTCCTATTTTACAGTGGACTAAATTGAGGTTCAGAGAGTGAGTGAGTTTTTGCAGGATATTTAACTAGTAAGTGGACAAACTCTAACTGAACCAAATTTGATTCCTTAACCATTAAGTAAACCCAAACAACATCTTCTATTAGTAAACTGAACAATTTTTACCTTGCTTTATGGGCTACTTTTGCAGCTAAAATTTAGCTGCAAGTCTACTAAGCACAGTGCCCTCAATACTCATATAATACCCTATTGACTAGGTAGGAGTTAGTTGTATGTTGGTAACTATTTAGCAGCTACCCCCTATATCCTCCCAAGAAAGCCCTGATTTCCATGGTGTAAATGCCCTCAGAATGGCCTGTTTTGAGCTCACGATGAGTCATCTGCTAAATGTGCAATCAAGAAGAAATGTGCCCAACCTGCTCTTAAGAGCTGGTGAGAACAGGATCCTGTACACCACTGGTAGGAGATGCCCAAGAAATATTCATCTGAAAGCAAACCTACCCCTTGGAAAAATAGATTGAAATCCCTTGGATGAAAGTCAGAATCACAAAAGCTAGAACAAAATGCATTTGATTACTTTCCATGCTCTAAATGTCCTAGTTGGGAGAAAGGTAGGAGGCAGAGCATACAAAAATGGATGCCTTTCCCCGGATGGGTGCCAGGGAGATTTTTATCACTACCACCTGAAACATTTTGCCATTGAGTTTGCACATTGAAGTGTGAATCATCTTCTTGAAAGTAGTGTGCACAAATGGTTATTTCAAAACGAAGAGGCACAGCACCTTAGGTACCTATATAATTTCAGGATGGTTTTGCTAATTGAGAATTTAGGAGACCAAACCACTGGATACGGTACCTAAGGAATTGTTTTGCAACATGGAAGCCATTAGACAATATGGACCTTCTATGAATGAGCAGGAATCTTTGCAGTGGGGGTGGAGAAAGCGCCTTTCAAGTGCAAATTCTAACGTGGAATCGCCAAATAATAATTCATGACAGAGATACAACATATGCTCTCGTGATAGAGTGGGAGTTGCAGGACACAGAGAGCGAGTAAGCAGCACAGCCTCCGTGAGTTACGGCACCTCATTGCCATTATAAAACATCTTTATTGGGAGGGAAAATGCAATATTTTGGTAGAAGGAGATGAAGTAGGTAGTCTGGATTGCTCACTTAAGGTAGAATGTGCAATTTTACAGCTGGGATATGCCCTTCTGCTTTGTGTCTTCCCGGACTCACAGCCTATCCCGAGCAGGCGCTGAGTATACACAGTTTAATCTGTAAAGCAATCAAGGTGCTTAGGTAGAACTTGGGAAATGGCAAATTTTATGGAAAGGAAACCGATATTTTCTACGTGAAGTTCTCAATGGCCACCCTCTCCATCCCTTTTTAAAAGTTGATTTGATTTGTGCTACTTATGGAAATCTGTGCTAATGGTCATTGCATGTTGTTCGACGAATTCACCTGCATAAAGGACACTTTTTTTTTTAAATGCTAGAAATTGGGAGTAGTCACTATTTTCTTAGGAAAGTCTTCATTCCAAGCACATGTCATTGGAATGAGGCACGGAAGCTAGGCACCCTCAGAGCTTGAGACTTAAGACCAATGTCAGCGTTACACCCCCAAAATGAATTATATCCCCAAAGGGATAGCATCAGAACGGTGGTGAAGGGCCGCTTAGAAAGTCATCACAGAGATTCTCATGCAATCTGAATTTGTAGAGCTGAAAAGAAATTAGCCACGCAAATCCTTCCGTTAGGATTATGTGTGAGAAGAGATTTTTTTTTTCCAGAAGCAAAGAAAGGAAACTAGACTCTCTCCAAAAAGAGCTTTCGATCCAGCATTTATGTATTTTTATTTTATTTTTTCTCATAAAAGGACTCATTAGGAGATTTGAACCTTTTATCTACTTGGCAAATCAGAATATTGAAATATAATAACGAGGATGTTTTATAGCCACAGAAAGGAGTCTCAGAGAACGGAGCTGAGATGGAGAGCTCTTTGCTAAAAACCCACAGTGTTTAAATGTCTCTATACCTTATCATTTTTAGCAAAGAGAATACAATTCCTCTGAGCAAATGTTTAAGAGTGAGTTCACATATTGATTCTTTCTTAATCACCTGCTAGTTTTGTTGACATGTTCCTTTAAAATATTTTGAATCTCAGTCATCAATTGAGGGATTTTTGAAAGATGAGAAGGAGGTCGCCAATTTTATGATTTTGGTGATATGGCTGTGGAATGTCATTCTTTTTCACTTATGAATTAGATCAGTAAAAAAAAATACCATAAAATTGTCCTGGTAATTCCCTGTAAGGTAGCCCCCTAACATCTGTGTTTAGAAAAAAAATGTTTCAAGGGGTACTTTGAGGCGATACGCATTGCTGGTATTATTTGTTATTGTTTTTTAAAAGGCATGAAAATGTCTTTCCTATTTGGAGTTGTTTTCAGGAAATATGGACTCTTCTCTCTCTCTTGCTACCTCCTGGCTACACTCACTTTCTATGCTATTTGTGTATCTACATTATTCATGCTTACAAGCCCAGCTGTAAAATAAAAATAGAGTGAATGAATGAGTTCTAAGGATCAACATAAAAATATGGCCTGAACTCCAGCCAAACCTTGAATCTAACACATTTTACATAGTTCATGGCTTTCTTATTTCAAAATTCTATTAGCCAAACCACTTGTCCTCTGAAAACCTAGTCGCCTAAAATTAAGCTTTATGTGTCGGCATCTTCTTAGTTGAAATGGCAGAATCCATAACAATCCATGTCTTGTATACATCACTAGAATCCCTGTATGACCTGGAAAGTTTTCCTATCCATCAAACATGAAGAAAAGTGCTCGACTTTGTTTATCTATTTCTAAAATTCAGATCTCTTTATTTTTATTAACTCACCATTCCAAAAACATCATATAGTTTTCTTTGCAGCTATAAAAAAAATTAATACGGAGTGGCCCCCACCTCACTCTGCTAATATTCTGGGAGGCTCAGTCCTGAGAGATCATCTTGGGCCAGCCGGCTGCTGCTTCTGATGCTGGTAAATTGAAAAGCAAAACACCATCGACATGGTGAAAAAGCATGGTCAACTTACATCAGACTTCATTGTTCCTGTATAATGCACTGCTTTCCACACATAATCGTGACTGATCTGGGTGATCTTTTTCACTTAGAGGGGGAAAACATTTTTAAACTCATTTTATCAGCTCCAGAGTTTCACTTGTATAAACCAGAGAATTACATATGCGACACTGGGGCGAAGAGATCTCCAAGCCTGGAATGAAAAACATATAGTTTGCTGGCAATTTGAGCCTTTTGTAAATTCTCCTGAGCTGCTTCACATGACTGAGTAGAAAAATGCATATTCCTCACTGAGCTCCAACAGGCAGCTTCCTAGCTTTCTGCAGTCAGTTGTGGGGAAATCATTGTCAATTAATCAAGTGGAAGAGCAAACACCTGCCCAATTTATTATTATTTTTTATAAGTAATTAGGGGGTCCAATAAAGCAGCAGGAGTAGGTACATTTTCAGGTAAAAGCATATGTCAAAACCTGCATGTTTGTAAGCAATCTCAGGAGAGAGAGAAACAGAGAGAGACAGAGACAGAGACAGAGAGAAAGGAGACACAGAGAGAATATCTATCTCTTTTCACAACAACCACAAACAATACTGCAACATGGAACAAAGAGGTTTGTCAGGTAACGATCTTTGCTGCCTCAGAGCCCAGCACCTGCAAGCATATTTAAGAGCATGGGGTTTGAGAGGTGTATGTAGGTCACTGAGTGCACAGACTTAAGTGCCATTGACCTCAGTGCAGGCGATAGGCCTCTGTCTACAGGCTTTATGTATATTTGGTCAGTCACATAAGAGAGACAAGCTCTAAACTTTGTGTCTCCTCCAGAGAGAGAGAGAGAGAGAGAGAGAGAGAGAGAGAAGCAGCCGGGTGGCAGAAGCCCATGTACACTTGCACAAAGCAGGTGGTGTTCTAGTTAGGATGCCATACTTGCTATTTAGGGTTCCTGTGATCTCTGGAAGGATGGGTAAGCTATAGGGTGCGTGGGATGAATCTACACAAAGCATCCATAGCACTCCAAGCCTACAGGCTCCGTGCGACCTGGCACTCCATCTACCGAGATGGGTTATCTCAGCTAAGCCCGCCTCAGAGTCTCTGTGAAATTTGGGTTACCACATTTAGCTGTGGGATCACAGCACATAATACCACAGATAGGAGATAATGCCTCGGGCGTGTGGCTGTGGCAATGTAAGTCTCGGTAGACTAATTATGGCAGAGTTGGGGTTTGGGGGGCTGGAGGTGAGGCAGGACGTGGAATGGGGCGCACAGCGTGGCTTGTGGCTCACTGGTGGCTGCCACGGCATCCTGGCTTCTACAGCCCGGTACCCACCTACACTGACAAACACAAACAAAGCTATAAAATGTCATTCTGTGCCTCTATCCTTCTTTCTGAGGCAGAAAATAAATCAGAATTTATTTTCCTCAATAGGAGTCCAACAATCCATAAAAAGGGCAGAATTTATTTTTATTTTTTTCTCTTCCTTTTCACTCTCCTTTTGAAGGCCGAAGTTATAGGTTAAAATTTTCTCTCTTATGGTACTGATGGATTTTTTTTCTTTAATGAGGCGGTATTCATTGCTTCCGGTGGCCAGGAGCTATCAAGATATTTATGAAACAAGTTGTCACCTCTTGGCATCTCCCCAAGGTGTTGTCTTCATAGTTTTTGTTAGCGAGCTTTATTCCTCACTGTGCTTCTGTGGAATAAACTTGCCAACACTAGGACAAGTCCTGGACAGATATGGTAGAATTCAAAATAAATTGAGTGGGAGATGATGATTCTTCCTGGTCGTTCAGTCTCTGATTTTGATCCTGCCTCATTCCCCAAAGCCCAGCATTTTCTTCTGGTAGAAAACCATACAAGGGCCATTTCCATTGTGTCTCTTTCTCCCCTTAGGAAAAACGATGCTTGTCATAATCTCTGAGCTACTCATACAGCTGGGTGGTTTGGAAATTCAAATATAAAAAAGGTGTTTATCTCATAATTCTAGCATTTCCAGTATACTATTGTATTGCAATCTCTGCTCCTTTCTCTCAGATACAACCCTCCCGGATCTTGGGAAAATGCCTAACAAAGAGATATGAAACAGAAATTCCTAAAATGCTGAAAAATGCTAAGTATGGAAACCATCAGTGCTATTCCTGAATGATTTGAGGATGGCTGCCTCTTTGGCACATATTAGGATTATATTTCCTGCCCTCCTTGTGTTTGGATAGAACCATCAGACTTGTTCTATGCAATTAATTGTGATGTGGGGGTACTGGATTTCACCTCTGATTGTGGCATTTAATCGTCTAAGTATATGTGACTTTCCAGAGCTTTCTCTTTTTCCCTCTAGCTTGGCAATTGACTGACATTATATTCTAGATCTTTCTTCAGATAGAGCTATTTGTTTATTGAGTATCTCTTTATTGAGATACTCCACTCTCTCAGCATAACTTAGCCTACTCTGACTGGTTTTTTTTTTTTTAAAGATTTATTTATTTTTATACACGAACTGGCGTACAGGCCAGAGGCACAGGAGGGTGAGAGGATTCACCAGATAGAGAGTGGGGAGCAGAACAGGCAGACGGACTGAAAGCACGGCTGAGGGGAGCAGTGGGTGAGACAGGAGAGGTCTGCCACGCCATGTGGGAAGTGCCCTGGTTGGCTGGGAATTGAACCTGCGCTGCAGAGGCTGCGGACAGCTCCACAGTGCAGCGCTCAAACCGCTGCGCCACTGGGGAGGCCCTAGTCTGACTGTTTTGAACCAGCTTGTTGGGATTGCAATACCTGGGGTGAGCCAAAAAAGAATGCAAGATTGAGAAGGTTTGGGAAAGCTAGCTAGAACAAAATTAAATAGGCTATTTAGACTGTTTCAGATTCATTAGCAGTTGTGAATCTTCATAAGTTTATTGTAAAGAAACAAAAATATCCTAAATAGAATACTCTCAATTTGAGGCTCACCTCAAAGGACTCAGGTACTAAGAATTCTGGCGAACTCTCCAGCACCTCTGGATGGACCTCACTGATCATCCTCTTCTTTCCTGGATAAGTAGCTCATGGCATGAAGTGGTTTCCATGCCACAGGGTCTCTGAGTGCATTTGTCTGAGGAAGTCTATAAATGCATCCTCCTCTTGAATGTTAAGTAATTTCAAAGGCAAGTGTATCATATTTAGCACATGAAGAAGCAGTGCTCTTCTCTAGAAGGTGATATATATATTATATTTATAAATATGATATATATATATTTGTAAAAAGGTAGACTGATATTTTCTGGCTTACTAATTTCTTTTTTTTTTGATTAAAAAATATACTTCATTTATAAGAAAAACTGTTACCATACATGCTACTAATAGAAGCCAGCACACCAAAGAAAGTAACTTCTGCTAAAAACTGGCTAATTGAAATATAATTCATTAGTTTCAAACAGAAGTCACTACACACACACACACACACACACACACACATACACACACAATACCCCCCACCCCAATTTTGGCCTCACAACCTTTTTTAAAGCTGCATTTATGTTTCTTTATCTGGCAGTCTTTTTGCTGCACTTGAGAAACTGGAAAACCTATTGCACTGAAAACTAAAGGTCACCACTCACACGTAGTTAATAACAAGGTCTTGTCCATGGCTACTTTTATTAAAGATTTATTTATTTATGCATACAAGAACTAGGGTACAGGCCAGAGGTGTGGGGGGTGAGAGGACTCACCAGAGACAGAGTGGGGAACAGAACAGGCAGTTGACTGAAATACACTGCTGAGGGGAGCAGTGAGCGAGTCAGGAGAGGTCTGCTGCACCATGTGGGTATCTCCCTGGCCGGGGATCGAACTCATGCTGCAGTGGCTGCGGATAGCTTCACAGGTTGCGTTTTAACCCCTTGAGCCACCAGGGAGGACCCAGGACTATTTTTTGATGTGGGACGATGGTATAGATGCTGACCTAGTGCTGTATTGGGAGAGGAATAATCAAACTTAATTCTCAAATCCTTCCTTTGATGCAAATCGAGGCCACACTATTTCAAGAGCCTCGAGTTTCTTTTTTCAAAGTCACCCTGCATTTCTGGAGCTAATTTGATCTGAAAAGTAACCAGTTAGGTGAAGCATCAGAGTGTTTCCAAGCCTTAGGCTGCAGGTGGCTGAGATAAAAGTAAATCTCAAGCTGTTAGAAGAAGCAAGAGAGGCAAAGGAGGAGGAGGGGAAAAAAAAGAAACTAAAAATGAAATGGGAAGGAAGGAAGAAGAAGAAGAAGAAAGGAAGGAAGGAAGGGAAGGGAGGTATGGAGGGAGGGAGGGTGGAAGAAACTAAATTCTGCTCCTGCACTCTTTTACTTTCCGAATTGACACACAAGCAGCCCAGATCTTACCAGATAACGCACACATTTAGAAATCCCGTCTGCACGTGCCTGTGTTCCTACAGCCCATTCTGCCTAGCTAAAACAACATCTTTTTTTCCCCCAAAAATCTGTTTCCTTCTTACATAGTCCAAATGTTAGAATGTGGTTTGAATTCTTTTTTGAACATTAATTTAAACAGTATGGGAATAGATCAGCCCTTATAAGTCTAAATTAAATTTCCTTTGACATATATAATATGGTGTGCTTATTTGGAGGCTAATGGAGTTGGAAAGAAAAAGTGGGAAAGAGTTAAATACAGAAAAGATTAAGCTTCATGAATTTTTTTCTTACAAAATTTAATCGCTGCTTTTTTCCCTCTCCATTCAACCTAGTTAGCAGATATTGACAACAATGCTTTAAACTGGTTTTCACACCAGCATTCCAAATGTTTGGAGATTTTGACCTGAACAGGAAAAAAAAAAAAAAATGCAAATAGCACAGTGCCACTTAGTGGAAAGGGGGAAAAAAAATCATTGTGGATGAGAAAGAAAGTCAACAGCCATCCAAGTCGTTGTCTGAAATTATAGATACAAGTCATGTTTGACATTCATATGCTATGCCTTTTGATGGCTTTCAATCACATTAAACTCCTACTGCCACAATAATAAGTAAATTGTGTCACACGCTATCACAACAAACATTTCCAAAAAGAGCATGGAGGAATCCATTCAACACTTATAACACAGAAACATTATAAACTCTATTTGCTCAAGGAGAGAAATTTTAGTGACTTCTTAAGGTGAGAGAGTCTCGTAAACTGATAGAACATTAAAATTTTTTGTAGCTATCTGAATTACAATCAGACACTTCTACTGGGCTCTGCAGAGCAATTTTCTTTTCTGTATGAAGGTAGAAGTCGCATTCCTAGAAAAGCCTTGATCATTCACTTCCATAGTTTATGGGTACCTTGCAACAGATCTCTCCAGCTTGGGGTGAGGCAGGAGCTTGGGTCACCAAATGAGTTTGCAAGCTGAATGTTTTGTTTCCACTACTAACAGTTAAGGTCACTCTGATGTGAAGCTTTTTGTAACTCTTGTTGCATTGTCCTTGGGGGCAAATCTTATAATACTCTTAGGCTTTTCTCTGTGTTCCTATTAAATAATGTCATAAATTATCAAATATCTTTCCATTATTCTAATATTTTGCAAAATTCACAGTGTGCATAGAGGAAAGTACTGACTCGATTTGTGTATATATAACTTGCCATAGCCAGTAAAGAGCATCAAGGCGCTCTATCCCTCACCCACTCCCTCCTGTTCTCTGTTGGAGTTAGAGCTTATTTTTCTAGCTCTGAAAGTCTGCTTCCTCCCACCATCTCTCAGATTCCCAACATGCTTATAAAAATGCTACCTTTGGATACTAGATTTGATACTGACAGCCACCCTCCTCCAGCACACACGTTAACCCTCTTCTAAGTCACTCAGAGCAGGTTACATTCAAAGGTCTCTGTCTTCCTCTGGACCAACTTGGGATCTTTTTAGGATTCGTGGTGCCAAATGCAAATGGCAGCACTGATGGTTTTTACAAAAAAGTATTTGAGGCATCCCAGACAGTACTTGGGGAGTCAGCAAGGAATTAAAGATGAACAGCATTCACAGCTCTTAATCAGAAGCTCTTTCTACATGAAAAAAAGAGAAATTAAAAAAATGTTCCTACATTACCTACAGTGTTGTTAATGTAACTTTCTATTTACATAATATGCAAAAAGGGCTGTCTGCAAACTGCAGTAATCTATATGGAATGAGGACAAAAGATACTGATTTCTCTAAAATGTTCTTGTTAAGGAATAATCAAGAAGTTAGAACCTCTAATCTTGCAGTCAAAGCAGAAGTTTGGGGGATTTTTTTTCTTTTTCTCATTTTGCTCATGTATATATATTCACATGCACAGACGAGTACAGGCAGATTTACAGATATCAAATATATCGTCTTTAACATTCAGGAACTAAATTAAACTTCAAAGAAAAAGTTAAAGTTCCCAGTAAAGGAAGCATTTATTCACTTTTGATTTAGCCTTAAGCATTTCCAGAAAGTTTGCTCTGAGATGTCTAAGATGTGTGTGTGGTGTGTGTGTGTCTTCCCGCTTGTATACAAGAGGGGAACCAGAAATAGGGGTAGGTGTGAAGGGGTGATCTGGGGAGGAAAGGCAGAGAAGGAGGAAAGAAGATAAACCACACTAGACGAGGTTAAAGCGGAATGGAGGGAAAGGAATGGAACTATGGAAAGGAATAGAAGGAGAAGGAAGGGAAACTGCAAAGGCAAGAGGGATAGAGAAAAGGAAAGGGATAAGTAGGCTAAGATTTAGATGCTCTTTCTACTCTGCATCCCTGCACTTTCCAGTCTTTTAATCAGTGTGAGGTATATTTTCGTACATGTTAAAACACAGTCTGTCTCAAGAAGCTTCTGGAGAAAGAAATTCCAAGAAGAAGACTAAGAAAATATCAGATTGCTTGTTAATTCTGTTTTCCATCTCTAGATGATGATAAAGGAAATTTGGGTTGACTTCGACTGCCAGGGGACAGCAGGCAGAGAAAACCATCTCTAGGGCAGCACAACGCCAAACCAGCAAGGGATGAGTAGATGAAAAATCAACACCTGGAATTGCATTCGTAAACAGCCAGCTAGCACACAATCCTATTGGGAAAAGGTGGTAAACTACTGCATTCCACAACAGTATGAACTTCCCAGAGCAGGGATAGCAGGAGTCAATGAGCTGACAGTCCTGACAGGCCATTGAATGCATTGATCTCGGTGTCCTTAGAGTCCAAACATTTGCTAAATTCAGGTGTAAAATGTAAATCATGGGAAAGTTTCAGACTGACGACATATTTTAGGACTAGAATTGCTATTAAATCGTCATTTGGAATTCTTTATATATACCAATGAATCCATCTATTGATCAATTTCACTCTGAATTATAATCGCGACTTAAAAATTTATATTAACCTGATATTATCTTTCAAGCTTTTCATGGTGAAATGACAGTAGCATGGATTTTAGATCCAATTCCCAGGTTGAAACTCAGATCTAGTCTGGAATAACTGTGACATTGTTCAAGTATTAAACCAGGCTGCATCTCCATTTCTTCTTCTGCACATTATTAATAATCTTATACATAATAAATGCCCTACAGAGACTTCTCAGTGGTGAGATGAGATCATCTTTGTGAAGAATCTTTGTCAATCATGACTAATATTTCATGGGGCCATTTTGATTTCTTTGTGTCTGAGACTCATAACTTGTAACATCTTTGAAAACCATCCATTTCAAAGTGATTGGTGATCTAGAATGCTTGGTCCCTCAGTCAAGTTCTTGTAAATGAAACCCTGGAGAAAAACTACCTCTCCACCCAGTGAGAACTTATGTGTGCATGTAGTGCTCTTTTCAGTTTCTCAGAGGGACATCTTACCTACTACCAACTGAGTAGGCTTCTAAAGCTTAGTGCTTTTTACTTGCTTTAGCTATCAAAGTTCTAAATAAAAGCATGGATGTTGGTCAACTGCCTGCTGAAAAAGCAGAAATTGCCATCCTGACAAGAGAAGGAACAGATGGTCATCAGAATTCTCAAAACAAAAGGAAATGGAACCATTAATCAAAAAAAGAGAAGAAGGTAGGACTCAGTGGTTAAAGAAAGAGAACAGAAAGAAAAGAATAAATAGAAGACAAAATGGTGAAATGACAGTGGCATGGATTTTAGATCCAACTCCCAGGTTGAAGCCACTGGGTATAGGCCAGAGGTGTGGGGGTGTGTGTGAGAGGATTCACCAGAGACCCAGTGGGGAGCAGAACAGGCAGATATACTGAAATACACTGCTGAGGCGAGCAGGGGGCAAGACAGGAGAGGTCTGCTGTGCCATGTGGGTAGCTCCCTGGCCAGCCAGATTTTGAACTCGTGCTGCAGAGGCTGCAGATTGCTTCATAGTATGGTGCTTAACCCCTGTGCCACCAGCGAGGCCCTGAAATGATATTAAAGAAAAAGCTTAGTGCTTTTCTAGGCCTTGTGGGTTGCTGTTCATATTACTTCATATGCATATTTCATTTAATCTTGATGAAAATCCTACAAGATAGCATACTCTCACCATCCCATTTTACAAGTGAGGAAAGTGAGGCTTGGAAAGCTTATTTGATGAAGATTACCCAATTAGTGCAAAGGAGCCCAAACTCTAAAGTCCATATTTTTATCTATTTACCATGCTACATAGTTCATCTTCAGTTTTCCCCTCCAGAGCCTATCAAAAGCTTTACCAGAAAAAAAAAAACAAACTTTTGGAAAACAGAGTGTAAGAAGAAAGAAAATATTGTGTGAATAATACAAAGAATGTGTATAATATGATATTTTAAAAATAGAGGTTCTGTGTATACATGTCTAAGAACCCAGGGAAAGAGTAAAAAAACAACAACTGAAAATTGTTTGTAGGAGTAGATATAAGTCAAACTTGAAAGGTGGTGTGAATGGGGATCAGTAGGGATGAAATTTAATTTGTTTTGTTTTAAAAATAACTGTATTATTTTGCTTTAAAGAGAAGAATATAAAAACTATGTATTACTCAATGCTTCTGGCATTAAAAAAAATTCTATGTACAGATGAATGTCAAGCAAGACACAGCTATTTATTTGAACATCAGTGTATTGGCTCTTTGTTTCTCCAATCTCATTTAATCTCAAGTCCTCAGCTCCTATCAAAACCATCATGAGAAAGAATCAGATGGGAAGATCCTCTGCTTTTCCTGCAGTGTTTTTCAGGATTATTTATCATGTTGTTTTCTAATCTGTGTTCGGTCCCATACATCTATTGAAATTTAGCACCAGAAAAAAACTCTTTCCCCTAAACAATTAACACGCTTTCTTCTTTCTCTTAATACAGGGGTTAGACCAATCCTCTTGTTTTCTATATGCACAGATACTAGAAAATTCATCCAGATTTTCTCTTTCAGTAGAACCAGGTTGATTTGTATGCCCACATTAATCATTTCTCTCATCTTCTCTCAGGCCTGGCTTTCTTTTACTAGCTTTTCTGGCTCTTACTGGATGTCTACAATCCTTCCTAAGGTTCTTCAGGAATGTCGGAAAAGAGGCACTTTATAAAGTACTTGTTAGCAAAATATAACATTATGCATTTAGGAGGTAGGGGTGATAAAACTTTGGAAAGGGAAAAAAGACTTCCAATAGAAATTTTATTTATAGAAAGAAATACTTAGTGAAAACATGTTCTTTAACTTTTTTGAATGACAACAAATAGGTGCAATAGGACCAACTAGGGCAACTTGGTAGGGTAACTGGTGGAAAATCACAGAAACTCAATTGCATGAGTTACCAACTGATTCAGCGGGTAAGTACATTACACAAGTGCGTTTTTAAAATTCAGCAGCTATAGAAATGAGCAAAAGATGAGCTGGATGTGGTCATAATCCATGGTCATGTTCTGGGAGAGGTCTAAGGTAGGAAGGCTAGAATTAAAGAGAGGAAGGAATTAGGGCAGTAGTCAGAGAGGATCGAACAAAGTTTCTCAGGATACATTGGGAGGATGTGAAGGAGTTGAACAATTCTGGAGAAAGCTGGGTTTTGAAAAAGAAAGAGACATGATCTAGCCAATGAAGGAAGGCAAAAGCGTTAACGCAGGTGGCAGAAGTAGGATATGTGTCTCGCATGTGTCTCTTAAGTGTCCCCTTATGTTCCATTTTGGGGTATCACAAAAAGCCAGTAAGACAGACGTGAGTAGTGACACCAGTACGTGATAAAGGCATGTGACAAAGGAAGGGAATTGCTCGGAGATGTATGTGCGTTTGCAAAATAGAAATTATATTTATCTGGTTGATTTATTGCTTTATGCCACTCAAATTCTGAGGCCATTTTACCTAGTCATTGCCTGACTTTCTCTTAAGGAGCTTGCCACCTAGACTCCCCGAGACTGGGAAAAACAGTACCTTATTGGATATAATAATAATAATTAGGCATACACTTGGAAAATAGAAAACTTAAACACTAGTGATGCAATAATAATTAAAAGGGAACACAATGAATGATGGTAGGGAAAAATAGTGTATAAAAATGTGGCAGAAACCAGCTCTGAAGAATCACATGCAAAAAATTAATGTTTTTCTGTTGATGATGGTATTGGCTAAAAGTTATATTATTTTTTATTATTGGTATATAACAATTTTTTAAGTAATGAAAAGTATTACAGCCAATAGAGTAAAGGAGAATGAAAATGTCACATAACAACTGAACTGATCCCAACTCTGACTATCCCAAAAATGTAATAATAATTATTATACATACATATATGGACATATGCATGTGTACATGAATTAGCCCCTCTAGCACCAGCAATTTTGTTAGTATCTTCCTACAGCAAAGCTGAGTTAGAGGAGACTGACTCTTAAGTTACAATTATGAAAACAAAACTGGTTTCTTCTTAATTTTGTAGATACCAGGTTTGCATACAGCATTAGCCATTTTCCTGTACATTTCCATTAGTAATGTCTTTGCTGATTAGTTTTTTCTAAATTAGCATGTTTATCCATTAGCATATCAATATTGCTGCCAACCATCCTCTTAATTTTTAGTTTTCTTTTTGCAACAAAAAAAATTTTTTTGCCAATAAAAGCAGGCATTTCTTAAAGCCTTAATTAACTCCAGCACAATTCCTTTCTGCTTCTTTAATAATAGTGTGTAATATTTACTAAGATTATAGATTTTGCCTTATTCAAAAACACCACTCACTCGAATAAGCAAAATCTTCACATTTTCGGGTTTGGCATTAACACAGTTTCCTCTTGTCAAGAGAGTTTCCCTGATTTCTGGAATGCTCTGAGAATACTGTAAATATTCAGACTAGGCATCAGTAAAATTTCAAGGACAAGGATGCCAAAAATGTAACAATTCTTCTAAATGATTATTGAAATAATGTAGATTTTCAGAAACCATGTAAAAGGAAAAATATAACCATACAAACTTGAATTCTCTGACAGTCTCCTTATCCATATTCTCTCACCACAAATGAGCAGAATTCTGACTGACTCATAACTTTGATATGCGCAATTATATAAATTTAAAGTCACTTACTTACAATAACACTATGTTTAACAAAGTACACAGGAAGAAAGTTAAAATATAGAGTCTGTTAAAGGCTCCTGTCTACACTGTTATTCCAGCTAGGTACTTTTGAGTACAATAATTAAATATCTGCAATATTTTTTTTTTCCTGCTGAGTCTGAGTAGACTGTTAAAATTATGCTTACCCATTTTAAGCACTGTCTTATTAAGGTAAGTGCTAGTAATGATAAATTTTTAAGTTTAAGTGTAGGGTTTTCTTTTCACACCTTTCTGGTGACTAAGAGAGAAAAATGATGAAGTTGATGATGTGGATGACTATCTCACATACTTTTTGTGGCTGTGTAAATTGTCATTATCTTTCTGGAGGGAACCTTGGCATTATTTCTCAAATGAGAATACCTTTTGACCTATAAGTTCCACTTGTGAGAATTCTTCCAAGGAAAAATAATTGGAGAAGAAAAGCAAAGGTGAATGTGCAAAGATATTTGTAATAGTGAGGAAATGAAAAACAATATTATTTATTTTCTTAATATACCTCAATAGAAAATTGGTTCAATCAATTATAAAAATCCCAATAATAGAATACTAGCAAGCCATAAAAATGGATTAGATAAATGTCTCTCTATATTAAAATTTTAAAAAGATTAATAATTATTCAATATTTAAAGTTTAAATACAGAATAATATACATATATGAGAATAATGAGATATATTTATATATGTTAATGCAAAAGACTGGAAAGAGATAAACTGTTATCAATATTACTAACCTCTGTTAGTCCAACTACAAAGAAATTCTCACTCTTTTATTTACTTCTCTATTATTTAAAGTTTTCTCAGTTAACAAGTTTGATCAAGAATTGTCTATATTTTTTATTTATTTACAACCCTCAAACCCTTTGCTCTTTCTCCTTAATCTCCCTGTTGAGGGGAGTCCCTGCCGTGTGCTGTTTGGCTGAGGAAAGTGCCCACCACAAGGCTATGAAACTGACCAGATAGTCCTTTTCACCTTGAACTATAAGGCACACACATGACACATTCTCCCAGGTCTTTGGTACTCAAGAGAGTGTCTCAAAAGCATGTGAGGAATTAGCTATAAGACTCCTTATGGGGGCAGAGATGGCATGCGAGCCAATGGGGGAGGGGGGTTGAAATAGGGGGGGTAGGGGGGGTGGACCTGGCAGTGGTTCCTTTGTTCAGGGCTTGTAACTCTCCTGGTTCTTGTATGTTTGTTTAACCTCTTCCCCCAGCCACCAACCAAGTCTGTGAGCCCTTGCTATGCTTCTCATGAATTCTCCGTTGGCTTTTGAATGTCATTGTCTGCTTTGGACAGATAGGAATGCTTTGCTTTGTAGTGAAAGAAAAAAAAACTGTTTCCCTATATGAAAGAGATAACAGAATATTTAGAAATAAAAACCAAAGCACTGAATTAAAAAGCAAGAGAAAGAAAATGAAGAGAGAAGGAAGGTGGCAGAGAAAGAGAAGAAGCAAGCATCCTTGTAATTCCAAACAGCAAAGGCCTGGGTAACCTGGTAATTTATGATATGGACAGAAAACAAGAGGGAGAATAAAGGTCAAGGTGTGTGTATAACCACGAGCCCCTGATTAGTATATTCAGTATATGTCAGGGAAAAGTTCACCTCTGTGTTTTGCCTTTCATAAAATAAAACAAGGACTTCAATATTAAGAGTTTAATTCTTATTATTCAATGTAGATTTATTGAACTATGAGTCCCTGGGGGAGCCCTGGTTAATTTATTTCATATGAAGTAGGTGTCTTCTGTATTGGAAAGTATTGCATTTTATTCACCTTTGAGACACTAGGTTATCTGGCCTCTACCTTTCTTTTACTAAGATTATATAGATTCATAGAGTCACAAATAATAATGGGATCATAAACAAACACTCCTGAAATAGTTTATATCATGACTTTCTCTTAAGTTAAAGACATAAATGTTCCCTTTTTGAATACCTGAATAATTCAAGTAAAGGTATTCTTTAAACTTTTCCAGTATTCATATCTAAGAACATAAAATATTTTCACAATACAAGTACATTTACCAAGAGCAAATGTTTAAACAAAAGAACCAGGGTTCTTAATGAAACACCCTCAGGAAAATGTTTAAACTTTGCCCTTAAGTTTACTTTGTTCACTAATAGGCTTCTATTTCTAGTAGAGAGTAGGAAGGGTAAGTTCAATGTGTTAATAAGAAAAAAGTAATAATATTTAATTAATTCTGGCTGAACACACATGGTTTAATATACTTGGCAATATCATTCCATCACATGATATGATAATTTAATGGAACTTTTTTATTTAAATTGCTGGCAAGTTTATGAAATTATAAAGCAAATAGGCCATGCACTTGGGTGTAATTGACTGTATAAATGTGTTTTATACTATACTGTTGGCAAATTAGCCAATCCCTGTCACGGAATCAATTATTATCTAGCTGAATACCACAAACACAATAGCAGAAATATTGCATTTATACAAAAAAACCCACCATGACTGTTAATCTTACATTGTGCATCTTAAAGCAAAGCAATAAACATTTATACACTGGATAATCGTCTTAAGATAATGCCCCTGCCAAATGATGCACATTTAAAGATTCCTTGTTGTTGGAGACAGTCATTTGGGTTTTATTTGTGCTTGCCTCTCCGGATCAATGAAGAGGATAATGGAAGCTTCAGTAGTTCAAGTCAAGTAGGGGTTCAGGCATTTGACCTCCATTTAAGAGACACACACGGGCCAGAGCTGGCACCATGCTGTACATCCATGCGTGCCTTGCACCAGAGGCTTTAGATATAATAACGCTGTCTTGTATTTAAATAGAGCTATCACTTTTTTAAGTGCCCACTCTCTCTTGTTACCTGGGTCATGTGAAAATCTGGGTCATGGAAGACCCAAAGAACTCCATTTTATCAGTTTCTAGTCTAGATGAGTGTTATTTAGCATGGCTTGTCTGAAACAGGTGTAAAGGGTGAGCTCCTTCATGCTTTCTCCTTCAGTTGTCCCTCTGGTATTTCCAGCACAGCTACCCACGCTGCGTACACAGACTGTGAGCCACATGTACATACACAGGGCTAACATGCCTATAGCATAAAGTATTATATATATACACACACACACACACCCCATTATATATATGTATATGTATATACTATATTGAGAGATGCCCCATCTATACATATGCATATATTATATAAATATATACATGCACTATTCATAGGCTCTAACCTGCTTGTTGAAAAAGCTCTGTATGCCAGCTTCTTGTGTTCGGAAGCGCAAGAGTGGTCTGAAGATACAGTCGGCCTTTGAGATCACGTTTTCAAAACTGTGACACGAAGTGTACCTTAACTTACATGTTCACATTTAAGCCTCCTACGTGCCTGTGAGGGTTACTTTCTTTATCTCTGTCTGATGGGAAAACAGACTTATGGCGTCAGAGGGATTTATTCAAGATGACATATAGGGAAAGTGGCAGAGTCTGGTTGTTCATCCTCAAAGGCTGATTAAAAACCTGTATTCTTTTCTGTAGGACAAGAATAGAAACAGCAAGACCCTGTTCATGTAGCTGCTGATAAGAAACCAAATTGGGGGGAAATGCTAAAATGGATTCCACAAGGATCCCACAAGTATTTGCCTTACAAGAATATTTTCTCCTTAAAGAGAGTACATTCTCTTCCCTCTCATCATTTCAGGAGAGGAAATGTCTTTGGCCATCCAACTGAAACATGTTATCTCCTCTTGGCGTTTTCATATTTGCTTGAATTAGCTTTTATAATATGCCACTTGTCTTCTGTCTTGTTTTAAGCATTTGGACATTTCTTCCTTCTGGGAGGTTTATTTCCCCTTAAGATTTTCTTTTTGCTCTTTTTTAAAGGTTGCTTGATTTGAATCCCCCTCTCTTTCTCTTCCTGTTCATCCTTTCAGTTTCTTATTTCTATAAGTCAACTCAGACTGCTAGGCGATGTGTCTCCCAGCAATATGATTTATAAGCTCTGGGGTGGCGGAATGGCAAAAGTAGAAAAGAGAATAGTGTGTCAAAATTCTGGGTTTTCATTTCTACCTGGCTGTGTGTGATGTTCAATTAATATTTGACAGTGGTGGGAAGCATCATTGAAATAAGCCTTGCCTCCAACTGAATTTAGTATACATGAATGCATTCTAGTATATTTAGTATTTAGTATATTTAGTATTTAGTGTAGGTGAATGTGTTTCTAAAAGCATAATTGCTTTTATGGTGACATTCACCCATCTTTAGGATTTCCAAAGAGTCAGTAATTTCTTAAAAATCTGCAGAGTTTTTCCTTACAAGCTAATTTCTGAAATAGAGATTTGTTGAGTTTGTGGGATAGCAAAGGCTAGTCCATGATTGCTTTCCATTTCTTCCTAAAGCACTGGAATATGGCTGTGACTGTTATAATAAAACAAAGGTAGCTCTTGAGAAACTGCAAAAAAAATCACAGATGATGAAACATTTTCTAACATCAGTATTAGTTTAAAGGTTTATAGACAACTTGCGTCAATTATATATTTAATTTCTACACCTTTCTGAATATCCTTTTGTCAGCCACTGAAAGAAAGTCATTTTTTTTCACTTACTTTGTCCCCAACCTGCAAATCATTGCAATGTGATAAAAAGAAGAGCAACAGTTTTTACCACCTCATCAATCAACATTTCAGATGTGGACAAGAAGACAACAACAATCTTTCCTTGACATCACAGTGCAAGCTGTGACAATGCAGATAAAACCATAGAACTTCAACCACAAATCTTTCCTTTTTTCTTGGCACCATAATTCCGACATTTAATTCAACAAATATTTGTTGTTTTAGTTAAGATCTTCAACATGTGGGCCTCCCCAGTGGCGCAGCGGTTGAGTGCTGGGTTGCGAAGCTGCCCGCAGCCTCTGCAGCGCCGGTTCGATCCCGGGCTGCTCCCCGGCCACCGGAGGAGGGTCCCACATGGCTCGCAGACCTCTCCTGCCGCCTGCTGCTCCCCTCAGCAGTGTACTTCGGTCCTTCTGCCTGCTCTGCTCCCCGCTCTGGCTCTGGTGAATTCTCTCACCCTCCCGCGCTTCTGACTGTACCCAGTGCATGTATAAACAAAACAAGCAAACAAACAAACAAATAAATAAATAAAAACATGCCTCTATAAAAAAAAAAAAAAAAGATCTTCAACATGTTCAACATGTGACTCTGAAACAATGTTCTTAACTAAATGACTGGATCTGATAAGTGACAGAATGTCCAAACTCCAAATCTATGTGTGCGTGCGGACAGACATGTATTTCACCGAACTGACTTCCAACTTCATTCTACAAGTCTTAAATTGGCTATCTGAAGGTCATCCCAGTTTTGACTCCAAAGGACCAAAAAAATCTATCTAGTTCTCCCTTAAACTGACTCCTCTTCTGGTATCTTCTATTTGGGAAAACACAGCTACCCAAGCAAATCATTAGGAATTGATCTAATTTCGAGATTCAGAAATTTATAAAAGTCATCTTGAGCTCCTTTATGGAAATCAAAGACCCACCAAGAAGTCCTCGGCACCTACCCATAGGCCCTCAGAACTAACTCCCTCTGTCACTTTCACTGTCTTTAACTCTAACCTTTATTATTTCTCATACTTAGCTATGAGAGGGTCCTCAGCACAGGGCACCAACTGTAGCACTTCCCCAATTCATTCATCCATAGTCACTACCTCTTTTACTGAAAAATTAATTTTACATGTCATTCTCTTGCTTGGAAACATTTCTGAAGTTCCCAGCTCTGAGAGGATAAGTCCATGCTACCTGGATGATGACGAGGTCACATCCAGTCAGTCCCTTGGTGGCTGCCTGCTCCTGATTCACAGCACATCTTCCTACTGGTCTTGCTTCCCCAGACTTGATGTGATTGTGAGCTCGGAATCACAGTTCTCATGTAGTTCCATGACCATCACATATCTCATGTATTTTTCATGTATTTCCAACACTTTACAGGGATTCTGTGAGGGTTAAAATAAGCGCATGCATGTAAAGTCGCCCAATAGGTTGGGACACACAATAAGTTTCACAGAAATATTAGTTATTGTTGTTGTTATAATCTGAGTATTGCTGTCAGTTTAGGATTCTTTTATTCCCCTCATCTTCTTGGATAAATTGGATTTCGAAAGACCCCCTCTTTGTAGAATCATGTGTGAGTTACTCCCCTACATTTCTATGGCATTTTGCTCACTAAGAGACTTACCTGATTTAAAATCAAATATTGGGTTAAGTGTTTGTTTACCCCCATTAAACTCTTACATTATTAAGAATGGATACAAAGCCATATTCCTTTTTTGATCTCCCAGAAAGCTAGTCAAGTGCCAGTCATTTAAAAGAAGCTCAATAAATGATTGTTGATTAAGTAAAATATATATGTTACATGACAATGGAAAACAAAGAGACTACTGGATGAACTACTTAAAAACTTTAAGGGGCTCTAGAAAAAATTTTAAAGTCCTAATAGTTCATCTCTACTCCCATTAAATCTAGTCTTAACCTGTTAAACAATGGAAGGTTCTGTTCTTGAGCATCTTTTTCAAGTAAGATGGGCCTTTGGGTCATTCAGTCATTTTCTATATCATATTTTTGAAAGAAATAGAATTGGTGGGGCAGAAATAGTCTCTATCATCCTATCTTAATATATCTACTGAGTTTGAGGTATAGTGTATCTGTGCTAGTAAAATTCAGAAAACATTTCATTCATTTACATGTGATTCATGCCAGAGACCTGCCAAAAGAGTGCAGATATGAATCAAAAAATGTTGTGATTCATCATTCCCCATATAGAAGTAATTATCTGGGCCCATGAGATTCTCCCAAAGGGACAGCATGATATTTAAAATAGAAGAATTTATAGCTCTCACACATATTTGCATCTCCTACAAAGTTGATAATATTTTGAAAGGGATCATATGGAATATATGGGTGCCCTTGGGCCTACAGAGTTCCAATTAATCTTGCCAAATATTATATGCTGTAAAAAACTTTGACTTGATTGTCAATCCTGAGCTTGATCAGTGGAAGTGGGATATTCTTAAGGTGATAGCCCTTACAAGTACAAATCATGGCTCTTACAACCTACGTTTTCTCCAGGACATTTGCTCAATATGTTTTGGTACTTCCCAAGTGTCAGAGGGAATGAGAATTAATTTAGAATGATTGATGATTTGGCAACCATTGGATGAAAATGATTCATTCCTTCCCTCCTTGGCAGTCAAAATTCAACTTGGGTTCCTGCTTTCTGTCACCCATGAAAGTAAAATTTTCTAAGATTTTAGTAGAGGCTGCCTTCCTAGTTTCCTTCAGAAACCTTAGCTGACTTGCCAAGTTAGGAACCAGAAGCATATGATAGGTTACAGAGGCTAAGAATTCACACTTATTATTTTTTTTTTTTTGCAGTTGAAAATGGGTGATTTAAGAAGACCTGAGCATGGCAGCCGTAACAGTTTCAGCCCAGTAAGAAAATGGTTCCATTCCAGCTGTTCTCAGATTTTTCTTTTTCTTTTTTTTTTTTTTTGTGGTGGGACCCTCACTGGTGGCCGGGGATTGAACTGGCGCTGCAGAGGCTGCGGGCAGCCTCGCAACCCAGTGCTCAACCACTGCGCCACCAGGGGAGGCCATGTTCTCAGATTTTAAGTAGTTCAATCTTAACTTGCAGCCCCCCTACTTCCACTCACCGTTTGGCCAAAGGACCCCTAGTTTAAAGGGCTTATCAAGTTATTATCAGCTTCTATACCTTAGTGCTTCTAAAGTGAAAACATGCATATTAATCTCCTGTGGACCTTGCTAAAAGGCAAATTTTGATTCCATGGTCTGAATTGCGGTTGGCATTTCTAACACGTTTCCAGGGGATGCTATTTGCCTGCTGTCCACACTGCAATGAGGAAGGGTCAAGATGTCACCTCAGACATGAATGACCAATTCACTCAGGGCTCCTTAACCTGACCATATGCAGGGAAAAAAATACACACACATACACAAACAGCAACTTAAATTAGCTATATTTTTGGCCTTTCTTAGCATTACCTGAGTGTTTCAAGAATGAATAGTTTATCGGAAGCCTAATTTCACATTTCTCAAACAGAAGTCCATTCTGGTGAAGGAAAGGCAGTCTTAATTGTCCCTAGGACAATCCAAATGATCTTCTAACCATCCATTTAGGGTCCTGTAGAGGCTGTGTGTCATCCAGTCCCCTTGGTGTGCCCTTTGCCCTGTGTCTGGGTGTATAGGAGTCGGGGATGGGTGGACTTCTCTGGTTCAAATGAGAACTTTCTGACCTGGAAGGTTGCCAATCCCTACAACCCATATGTAGATGGATGACTAGATCATCCTGGATTATCAAACACTCAGTCCCTGGCTTGAGGTTGACCCAATGTAGTAACACAACTCATGACCCAGAGCTCCTAATGTGGCCAGATTGGGGATGACTGCCACTTGGGTGGGCCCACTGTTTTGCTTGATTCCTTCATCTCCATCCCTGATTCCCTCATTCCAATAAGTGACATAATGTAACAATCCTCATGGCAGGAAATCCTCTGTGTCCAAGGAACTGATCTGAGCTAAGCTATGCCACATCTCTTCTCTATCAAAGTCAAGCAGTACCTTTTAATTACAAGAATTATCACTGAGTTCTGAAAAAAGAGAAACCTAAGAAAATGATCCTATGACCTGGTGGTAATGTTTATTTCTTGAGTTATTCTTACTCCATTTATGGTCTTGGATAGAATAACTTGCTCACACTTAGTTGAAGGAATTACAGATGTTGTTTTTTTGCTTGAGTAAGGTGAGATGGGATAGTTCCCTCTGCTAGGAATATCTCCCAGGGTAGTTAATGCTATCAGTTCTTCAACCTCAGGTACATATACTGATGTTCACCTGAAATCTATAAGTGATCAGGTGGAAAGCAAATTCTCCATGAGCAGGGCATACCCGAATTGTTCAAGTTCAAGTAGATTAGCGTGTTCATATTGCAAAGATGAAATAATCATCTATGGATGATGTCTCCTTACTTTATCTTGTCTTTCAGTGAGTGGGAGAGTTATAAATAAAATGTTGTTTAAGGAGGTGTATAAATAAATTGGCATAATTAGGTGTCATAATTAGGTGCCCATTGCTGTTCCAGACACATTTACATAATTGTCAGTACTGCAATGAAAATAATTGTTTGCCAGGATTGCTTCTGTTAAGGCTGATAGTTCCTTACTTAGTATAGTTTGCTCTAAGTGGTTGTTTAGAAAATATTCTAAACTCTGATTGTGGAATCATTGTACACAGACTTAAATTTTGCTTTATTCTCTAAAAGGAAAGGAAAGGGCAAATAGTTCATATTTGGAAACTTTATCCATAGATAAAGTTTATCTTTATCCTTAAAAACTTTATCCATAGAATAGAATCAAGAAAAAGTGTTTTACACATGTATAAACATATATGCATATGAAGAAATTTTTATATATTTATATAAATAAGTTTGCTCCAAATTTCAAACTCTGGAACTCTCTTTTAAGCACTAAATTGGACTCCTTATCAATAACTGTCCAAGGTTAACTGAAATATAATTGTTGAAAAGAAGTTGGCATTGGGCCTCCCCTGGTGGTGCAGCGGTTGAGTGCTGGGTTGCGAAGCTGCCCACAGCCTCTGCAGTGCCGGTTCAATCCCTGGCAACCGGCAAGGGTCCCACATGGCGTGACAGATCTCTCCTGCCGCACCCGCTGCTCCCCTCAGCAGTGTATTTCGTCAGTCTGCCTGTTCTGTTCCCTGCTCTGGCTCTGGTGAATTCTCTCACCCTCCCGTGCTTCTGACTGTACCCAGTGCTTGTATAAATAAATAAATCCTTAAACAAAAAGAAGTTATTATTCTTCTGCCTGAGAGTGGTAGGTAGAGCAAGATACCCTTGTTGCTCAGAATTCTTTATTCAGCTGCTGTCTTGAAGTTCAGACTTTCTGAAATACTCTCGTGATACTCTTTTTCCAAATGTTCCTGACATCCTTCAAGTCTTGGCTCAGATTCACCTTTGCAAAGGTCCTAGATTGGCCACACATTTTAAAAGTCATGTTCCTCCTCCCACCTCCAACACACACTCTAACTACTGTGTGTCTTTTCTCCATAGCACTGAATACCTTCTACCTATTTATATGACTTACTGCTTAATTATGCTTATTGCTTATTTTCTGTCTCCTTACTTAAAAAAATTTAAATTCTATGGGGCAGAGCTCTTTGCCCTTAATAAAACTATTGTAAAATATAACAACAAAAAGGAATTTGCTGTCCACATAACTAAAAAGTGCAGCACTTTTTAGTGCTGCAGGCATGGCTATATCCAAAAGTTCACAAAAGCTCCTAAGAATGTGTTTTTTCTTTCATCCTTCTGCTTTATTTTTTCCTTTCAATTTTTTTAAAGATTTGATTTATTTATTTATGCATACAAGAACTGGGGTATAGGTCAGAAGTGTGGAGGGTGAGGGGATTCACCACAGACAGAGTGGGGAGCAGAACAGGCAGTTCCACTGAAATACACTGATGAGAGGAGCAGCAAGTGAGACAAGAGAGGTCTGCTGCACCATGTGGGTTGGCTCCCTGGCCTGGGATTGAACTCATGCCTCAGTGGCTGGCCATAGTTTATTAGCATTGAGACTTTAAATTCTGTGCCACCAGGTAGCCCCCCAATTTTTATTCAGTGACAAACTGACCACCAATAACTCCAGATTACTTTCTCCAGGTTATTTTGATACTCTAGAAGCATCAAAGCAGGGAGGATGTGGCCCTTTCAATGGTTCCAAAATAAGACTGAAGACTGGCTTTTGAGGTTCAATCCTGAACCAGTCCTTTTGGCCAGGGGTATAATGCCCACTTCTTGGCCTGAATCACATGGTCTAAGATTGAGAACACTGTGGTTTCCCAAATAAAAATCAGGGACATAAATATTGGACAAATAAAACCAGAAGGTATCCATAAAACTTCTCTAGAAAAGTTAAGTTCATCTTTATATGGAATTACCTTAGTGCCTAGCATGATACGTGGAAAATCATAGATGCTCAATAAGAAACACTTGTTTGATAAATTCTTGAGCAAAATCATTCTATCTCTCTAATCTCAATTTCCTCACCAAGAAAGAGCTATAACTCCCAGGGAATGAGCTATAACTACCCCAGTAGGTAGGGGAAATCATGTTAAAGATCCTTGAAAGCATTGTGAATACTTCACTCAGCATTATCCTTATATTGGCTATTAAGAATTATGGTTTTAATCCAGTAAGGCTTTTATATCGGTATAATATATGATTCTTACCCTTAATTTTAACAAAATTATTGATCATTTTACATAATCTTTAAAATGAAATTTCCTCCCTCTTCATAATTTTCTTTCTTTTTTTTTCTTTAATGATCTATTTATTTATACAAGAACCAGGGTACAGGCCAGATTTGCGGGAGGGGCAGAGGATTCACCAGAGACAGAGCAGGGACCAGAACAAGCAGACTGACGAAATACACTGCTGAGGGGAGCAGCGGGCTAGACAGGAGAGGTCTGCTATGCCATGTGGGATCCTTGCTGGCCCGCCGTTATCGAACTGGTGCTGCAGAGGCAGTGGACAGCTTCACAGCACTGCGCTCAACAGCCTGCACCACAAGGGGAGGCCCCTTCTTCACAATTTTCAAAGTGAAATGTATCTTCCTATCAATCAGTATATGAGATTGTCCTTCTGGGTTTCAGCTTATGTTTCTTCGACCCTTCTGTCTGTTTATATGATAGTTCCATGCTCTTGATAATTATAATATTACAGGATTTTTCATTATCTGGTAAAGCTAAGAACAATTACAAAGTTCTTATACTTGTCAATTATGCTTGTTATCACCCTTTTGTGGTTTTAATATTTTTTAAAAGATTCATTTATTTACTTATGCATACAAGATTTGAGTGCAGGCCAGAGGTGTCGGGGCTGAGAGGATTCACCAGAGACAGATTGGGGAACAGAATAGGCATATTGACTGAAACACACTGTGGAGGGGAGCAGTGGGCAAGTCAGGAGAGGTCTGCTGTGACATATGGGTACCTCCCTGGCCAGGGATCGAACTTATGCTGCTATGGCTGTGGACAGCTTCATAGGTTGCATCTTAACCCCATGTGCTACCAGGGAGGCCCCTGGTTTTAAAATTTAAGAATATTTTTATTCTGAATTTTGATAATTGTTTCTTGGAAGTGAATGATGGATCTTTGACTGCCTTGATGCGCCCTTCCTGAGGAACCATGATTATGGCAATGAAGAGCTGAATTCCAACCCATTTTCAGGTCACACACTGACTTCAGTGTGCTGCAAATAATTTTGACCAGTGAATTGGTGCAAGCTCAGTTTTGATTCCACAGCTGCTAAGTCTTCAACTCTGTCTTGACTGACACTTGACCCCATCCTATTAATGTTCTTCCTGTCACAAAACTTGTTTCTGACATTAAGTAAAATGGAAGTAGCTCTCTTCCAACTGCCCTTTTCTTCTACTACCACTAATTGATGCTGCTTCTGCATGTAACATCATTTCATGTTGAGGTAGACAGTTATTTCTCTCCCTAGCCTCCTTCCACCACAATGAGTATTCCCGTGCTCTTAATCTTCTCTCACAAGTCTTGCTTTCTGAGCCTTTCATCATCTTGGTTGGTCTTGTCTGAACTGCCTACAGTCTATCTTTGAAAATACAGGGTTTGATATCATCACCTGAAGCAGAACCCACTTCCTCACGGAGCAGAATCAATTCTTTTGTTTAAGGATTTTTTTTTGGTGGTAGTGGTGGGGCATCGAGTACATACCCCTGTTTTCTCACCTACATGTGGGCTATATTATTGCTTAACTGGTATTCCCCAGTTATACAGCTACTTGGAAATTTACCAAATGTCATTATCCGACCCCTACACAGATGCACAAAATATAATGAAGCAATTATTTAAAAGAACATAAAACTAATTGTTAAAAAAAAGCACAACTCCAAGTTGATCCAGCTGTTGACTCTGACCTGCTTTCAGCAGGAAGTTTAGATATAAAGAAGAGAGTAGAATCTGCAGGTGTGAACACCCCTTGACATAGAATTTAAGTTAAAAAGAATTTAACCTAAGGATTTTATTGTGCTGTTTGACTTGTTCATTAAAAAAAAAAAAACTTCATTAAACATAACCAGGCCATCCAGAAAATGCAAACATGTGCTTTTCAAAATTACAGTAGACACTGAAGCATTATAATATTGCACAAGGGGTAAAAATACCCAAACAGACACCAAATCATGATTCATAAGAATCTACCTGTCGTTTTTATAATTAATGTGCTGATCACATTTTCATTGTTATAACTATGCCACAATATTATATAGTTTTATTATGAAAAAGTGTCATTTAAGGCATAGTACAATCCACCATGTATGCACAATACATTGCTCTTTCAGATGGCCTCATGCAGTGCGTTGTCTGATCATTCACATATTCTGTAACATACTGTTACACTATCCAACCTTGCTTCTTTAATGAAACTTCAAACCTTTGTGCAATATCAATCTGCCAAAGAAAGTAGTCCCTTTGCAGGTGATATAAGCAAACTCAGCTGCTTCCCTTTTAAACTTCCAGTTTCCTCTTCCATAATCAATCTAGTTGCTACGATTATCTATGTGACAGATGTTAAATGGAGAGATGTTTAATTTTCCCTAGGTGTTATTATATACTTATTTTATGTTCATTTGTTTTCACTCATTTAAGTGCTTCATTGGAATGAAATTTCCTCGATGACTGTCTTGGGTTGCCAGAACTCCACATCTCATTCCTAAATAAGCCTTTCCTGACCTAAAAAAAGCATTTTACTGTCCTATAAAAGTAAATACTTTCCATATTGTGTCTCTTCTTGTAGCTAATGAGCAGATTCACATTTTCCAAGGAGTTACACCAATACAAGGTCCATAGATATTCTATGACCAAAGGGTCTTCTGATCAGATATGGTCAGGGAGATGTGTCTCTCTTCCCTTCTTGGAGGCAGCACACAGGCACATAAGAATAGTAAAGTCTATGAGAAAAAGTTCAGAGAAAAGAAACCTTTGTAAGGTAGCATTGCCCAACATTTCCAGACTTGACATGTCTCTGGTCCCACATAGTCACAGCTGGGCAACCGCTTGGAACACTGCAAAATTCTGATTTGCAAGAATATTTCATCCAGTGATACTTCCTCTGTCGATTTCCAGGCTGTTTTCTACATTCAAGGAAATACATCAATGATATTTCCTTAATTTGTAGACTTCCATAGAAAGTGAAGACAGGTGGGCCTCCCCTGGTGGCACAGCAGTTGAGCACTGGGCTGCGAAGCTGCCAGCAGCCTCTGCAGCGCTGGTTTGATCCCCGGCTGCCAGCGAGAGTCCCACATGGCGCACAGACCTCTCCTGCCGCCCGCTGCTCCCCTCAGCAGTGTACTTCGTCACTCTGCCTGTTCTACTCTCCGCTCTGGCTCTGGTGAATTCTCTTACCCTCCTGCGCTTCTGACTGTACCCAGTGCTTGTATAAATAAGTAAATAAATCTTAAAAAAAAAAAGAATGTGAAGACAGGTGACAACATGGAGGGACACTCACTGAGACTTGGGAGATGAAGCGTAGAGAGACTGGGTTAATTTCTGGAAGACATAATTGATTTTTGGGAGACATAACTATTAAGCATCTATTACATTCAAGCCACTCTTACTTTCATGTACTCAATGTACATGCCTTCACTTATTTACTCAACAAATATCTACAGGGCATCTGTCATTTTGGAATCTGGGAAGAAGTCCAGAACAAGGCAAATTCCTTGTTCTCATGGTGCTTAGATCATCATGTTGAAATTTCAAGAGATAAGGGCTTTATTTTCCTTTTACAAATGAGAAAATAGAAGCTCAGAGATGTTATAGAAGTTGCTCAAGAGATGATAAGTCTGCATGGAAACTTGCCTGGAAACTCACAGCAGACCTCCTCAGAAGGCTCATATCCCAGCCGACCCACCTGACATGGGGGAGCCCCAGTGACTGTCCACAGAGGTCCTCAGGGGAAGCTGAGAGATGGTTCATCAAAGCCATTGTCCTCCAGGTACCTTATTATCTGTTACACACCTTCTTTACCAACGACCTATAATAATAAAAGGAGCCAAGCCTGGAGGCCTGTTAGGGAGGTAAATAACACTTCACACTTTCCAAGACAGTTTTGCATCAGCATTCTCAGCAAATACCTTCATCCTTGGTTTCCAACCTAACTTTATGGGAAACTTAATCTATATATTTACAAATCACTCTTCAACTATGTGTCTCAAACCCATCTTTAAGTTCCAAAACCTCTTATTCTGCGACTGATTGTCGAGAATATGCTGAATGCAGACGTTCTCCTAAGTTGGTGAACCGTGGCTTTCCCAGAACCGGTGTGAATTCTAAGTTTGGATCTCTGCTTTTCTACTTACTTACAGAATACAAAAAATTCAAAACAACTTTTTCCTTCCCTCCCTGCCTCCAGTGTACTTTCTCCTGCTCCTTAAGAAGGACAACACCCTGTCAAAACTTGTCCTGGGAAAGGATTTGAAGGACCCAGGCAACAGTCATTCCTTTTTATGGTTTTGGTTCTCCTGGGATGAAACTTCCTAAGATTATTTTGAGGTCTTTGTCTTTCCAGCTCCCATAAAATACTCTCCCTGGGGAATCTCGTCCACAGCCTTGGCTTTAACTGTCACCCAGAAGTTGTAGACTCCTTGTTCTCCAGTCTGGTATTTTCTGCTGAATGTCACAACCTTATTTCAAACAATCTACCTAGCATCACCATCTAGATATCCTGCAAACACCTCAAATTCACCCTGTCCAAACTTGCTCTCTCCTCAGCATACTCTAAGGTCTACCCTCTAAGTCGTATTTTTGCCTAGGAGGGAAATGTATTCACATATCAGTGACTCTGCTTGTTCAACCGTGGAGAATCCATTGCAGCACCTAAAGTGTCTGCTTATTGTGTTGTCATCTGTCCTTCCTTCTAGATACTAAACATCTTGAGTACAGCTAGCCTGTCTCACCTGCCTTCTTATCTCCAATGATTAGCAAGTAACAGACACATAGAGTGTCAAGTGAATGATAAATATATGACTGAATGTATCAGTAAAGTGGAAATAAAGGTTAAAATGATCAACAATTAATTCCTACAAGTGTCATTTGCTAAGGATACATCACTTTTAAGAGACTTAACAAGTCCAAATGAAAGTTAAACATCTCCAGAGTTTTCTTTATTTTTTTAAAAGATTTATTTATTTATTTATACAAGCACTGGGTATAGTCAGAAGTGCGGGAGGGTGAGAGAATTCACCAGAGACGGAGCGGGGAACAGAACAGGCAGACTGACAATAGGCACTGCTGAGGGGAGCAGCGGGCTGCAGAAGAGGTCTGCACACCATGTGGGACCCTCACCCGTGGCCGGGGATCGAACCGGGCTGCCGAGGCTGCGGGCAGCTTTGCAGCCCAGCGCTCAACCGCTGCGCCACCAGGGGAGGCCCCAAAGATTTCTTTATTTAACCATTTGTTCAGCAATGTTTCTGAAAACCTTGATGTGTAAAATACAGTGAAAAGCAGTGTGGGAGTATGACTACTAGAAAATGGTGTTAAGTCTATAACTGTGAAGTTTAGGACTCTAATTTTTTTAGATAAAGCCAAGTTTTCAATATCTTGGGTGAAAACACAAAAGTACAGATTTTAGGCTTGTGCATTTTTTTTTTTATTACATAGTTACAGTACTTTTTGGCTTGACGTTAGAGTTGAGGAAAGTCTAAGATGGTGGTAGGATGTTTCTCCAAGGTCAGAAAATGTCTGATATGCTTCTTGTCTGGAATTGCTTGACCAACTCTTTCAAGTTTCCTTTAGCTCACTGGCTTCCCTTACTTTAAAGAATGCAGTATATAGATGTTCCTCAATTTATACAAACGTGTGGGGCTAATGAGAAAGGATGTCAGAATTCGCACTTCATGTTAGTTGACATTCAAGGAAGAGGCTCATCTCTATACTAAATACATTAATGTCCACAAAGAATCAACTCTTTCTTATTCTAGAATAATGGGACTACAGACAAATTTCCCAAATATAAATGAAAGAATCATAAGCCTTCTGGTCTTTAAGATGTTATCAATGTTCTTATAATTTGCTCAGTACACAAACAGGGGAGATTCCACAACTCTTCCCGTGATGCTGTCGACACTTGCCTCTCTGACAATATTAAAAACTAAGTATCCTATTTGCTTTTTAAACATAAAACCTTCATGTTTAAATGACAGCCTACCTACTTTACAGAATGTCACACAAGTTACTTAAAAATGGGGACAGGAATCTTCCGCTCTAAAGAAAAAGTATATTATCTTTGATAGCAGGACTATAATGTGGTAAAGGGGCTTTCATTCATAAATAATAGCAGCAGACAGATATTGGATCTCTGGTAAGTCAAACTCTCCAAGCTGATTATATAAATTAACGTTTCATCTTCACAACCACTTTGTGAAATAGGTACTATTTTTATCTCTTTAATAATAGAGGAGATTGACCAACAGAAATTTGTATAGGACAAAGAGCACACAAGTAGCAGGGCTAGAATTTAATTTTTCCCAATATTATTGATTTGCCAATCATTTACACAACTATAGAACTTTGAGAGTACAACTTCACACCTTCATGTGTGCACATGCCCCACTCACCCTCCACCAAAACTCCAAGGTCACACCCTATCCCTCTCCCCCATCCCTTTTGATAATCCTCATATTTTTCAGTCTAAAAATTATTTGTTTTGTTTTTCTAGCTTCTTTTCTTTTTTTTTTAAAGATTTATTTATTTATGCATACAAGAACTCGGGTACATGCCAGAGGTGTGGGGGTGAGAGGATTCACCAGAGACAGTGATTCCTCTGAAATATACTGCTGAGGGGAGCAGCGTGCAAGACAGGAGAGGTCTACTGTGCCATGTGGGTCAGCAACCTGGCTGGGGATAGAACTCTTCTGCAGAGGCTGCCAGTAGTCTCACAGTGCTGTGCTTAACCCCTTGTGCCACCAGAGAGGCCCTCTAGTTTGTTTTCTTTGGTTATTTATATTATGTGAATGAGTGAGCCACTCCGTAACTGTCTTTCTGACTTATTTCACTTAGCACAATTACCTCAAGATCATCTATTTTATCCCCGAAGGCACTACTTCATTTTTAAAAAATAGCTGAGTAGTGTTACTACATACATTGAGTATGTAGTCCACAATTTCTTTATCCAGATGTCTGGAGGGACATTTCAGTTGATTCTATATCTTGGCTATTGTGAATAATGCTACTATGAACATCAGAGTGAAAACATCATTTCATAACAGTGATTTTTCATATTCCTTGGGTAAATAAGTACTGAGAAGTGGCATTTCCTTTTTAATTTTTTATGTTTCATAAAACTCAGTCTCATCTTTACCCACTTGTATAACTGTTCAGTTTCACGTGTGGACAGATTCACTCTTACTTAGCTCTCCCACTATTCAGACTCCAGAATCAATTTGACTTCTGTCTCCTTTCTCATGTATTCTAGTTTGTTTTAAATGCCTTTTACAAGAAAATACGTCTCTCCTACCATCATGTCTACTTCTTTAACCCAGTACTAACATAGTACTACCCGTAGTGGTAAATAGTCCTTTAAGTTTTCTTAAAGAACTATCCTGCAGTGTCTAACATGGTAATCACTGCCACGTGTGGATATTTACATTTTAACTTCAGTTATCCAACTGTACTAACATTTCAAATGCTCAATTGCCACATGTCACTAGTAGCTACTGTATTGGATATCTTAGACATAGAAGATGCACCATTCTAGATGCAGAAAGTTCTACATAATTCTAGAAATATCCCTAAAAACATAGTGTTGTAAACCAATATAACTTCAATAAAATAAACAGTTTTTAAAAATTTCTATTGGAGCCAAATTATGGAAATAGCCTAAGTGCCTAAGGACAAACTAGTGGATCAGAAAATGTGTGGTGCACATGCACGTGCACGCACATACACACACACACACACACCAGCTATAAAAAAAGATAAATTAATACCATTTGTAACAACATGGATGGAACCAAAAAAATAATGCTAACGAAAATAAGTCAAAAGGAGAAAGACAAATATTGGATGGCCTCATTTATATGTGAACTATGGAGAATATAACTAAGGATCAGTCAAAGCCAAACTAATAATAATGAATTCTAAGCACCCACCTGCAAAACCGAGGCAACCAGAAGGCAGTGGTGTCATGGTGGGAGTGGAGAGAGAAGGAGCCCAATGGAACATGATGGAAGATTATTGGGGCACTGGTGTTGGGCATGTTGTAAATACATTCATTTATGGAGGTTTGAACCTCTAACCCCCAAAGATGCAATGATATAAATCAACTAACCTCAATAAACATAATTTTTTTAAAAAAAGTTTTACTCTAAGTTTCAGGCTAGATCATTATCTTTCTTCATACTTTGAAAACTGTGTAACTATTCATGCAAGATGCTAATGAGATTTCCCTCTAATTCTCTTCATTGAAAATACATTCCACATGCATTTTCATATAAATTGTCCATGGTGTTTTGCATATAATTTTGATTTTATCATGAAAATAGTGAAGTTTGAAATATGTAGGAAACAATTTTGGGTCCAGTTAGCAGAGGTTGCCAATATTGAAAATATCATCAAGATATAGTGATTCTCCCTCATAAGATGTCAAAGTGTCACCACTAGTTTTTACAAGAGAGAAGGTAGTTCCCAATACCAAACAGTCCATCTTGGTTGATTTGTCTCCAGTGAGTAATAAATCCTCCCTGTTTGCTAACTCCGCCAACTGATGTACTTGATGGACCCTAGAGAATTTATAGTTTCTTTCTAAAAATTTATTACTTAGTAGATCAGTATATTCATAATTCCAGAATCGCAAACAAACTCTTATATAGCCATCTCACAAATGAACAAAGTGGCATCATGTCCTTAAGCTGTAGCTGGAGTTTGATGAGTATTTCCCCTCCAAATCCACCTCAGATCTCATGACTGTCATTAAGTCAAAAAATTAGTTATCTTAAAAAAGAAGACAAAAGCCATCTCTCCCCATCACCAACTGTGGGTACATTTAAAAAGTGAATCAATCTTTTTTTTTTTTTTTATGAAAAGACTAAACACTAGTAATTCATCTACCTGGACTATGCAAAAGAGAAATAGGTCATCATTGCAGCAAAAACAATAAGCAGAGCCCCATTTGGAAGAATCAATAGTGTCATGATAAATGAAGTCCTTTCTTGTATTGCTACAACGTAAACCTCCCGTGACTGGAATTCTCGACTGACTCCTCACCCACCCCCTCCTTCCATGCCACTCAGCCCTTGGGGTTCTCTCAGACACTCTTCTAAAACAAGAGTCCAGGTCATGTAAACCATGAAAACCTTATGGACACAGCTGCAATCAGAAGTTAACTAGCTCTTTCTGAAAGGCACCCCAATGTGGTGACTGATCACTGGACCTTCGTCCTCTTTTCAGCTGTGTTGGCTGTATCTTGCAGACACCCTACTTAGCAAGTGTGACGGACACTCAGTGCTGAGAGAACTGGATGTCATTCTGCTGACAAGGACACTGACAGACTCTATTCTTCCTGTGCCATTCAGAGGCACTTTGAACAAAGAAGCAAGTGGCCAGAATGTTCAAAGTTAACTGCAAACAGGGAAAAGAAAGTTAATGTGACACACTGCAGTATTCTCTCTTAGCATGCAGTTGCAAGCTTTGAAAGTCCCGTTAAGTATCTCTTTTTTAAGATAAATACCTATTAAGTAATGTATATGCACAAGCTGAAGTGTTAAATGGTTTGTTGAAACCTATTAGAGTACACAAGATGATAAACATAAATTATAGCTAATATACTGCACCAGTGATTTTTAAACATAAAAATTACTGACACTGTAAAAACACACTTGAGTCATCGTAGCAGCATAATAGCACTAATCCATGTTTATCCAACCATGCACTTTTCAAAAACAACACAAACCTCTAATAAATGCTTTGGCTTCACCTTGACAACTTATATGGGTTATTGCCTCGTTCATGCCTGGATAACCATGTGTTATGACTTAAATGTTCTTTAATATCAATTTATGCCTTGAAGAAAAAAGATTGAATAACATAGTGTACATATGGTTCAATTTATTACAGCAAAACAATCATTTTAGTTTGAAGATATTTTCTCATGGTGCATATCATAGAAATCTTCTTCAATAGAGCTTTCAATAAACCAGATTTTTTATGTCACAATAAATGAAACTAAGGCAGCTAATTGTTGCTAAGATTCTAAATAGATGGGTCTATTTGGCTTCCTTGTCAATCAAGAAATACATTCCTTAACACTTGTATTTCTGGATTCTAATGTTTCTAATTGGATTTTACACTATCTGATTAACGAGGTAGTTTATAGGCTACTATAAAAAATTGATACTTGAAAAAGTAGAGGAGGAAATTGTAGACTGTCAGCACTATTGAAGAGTCAAGAAGGCCCCAAGATTCAAAGTAGGAGCCAAAACCAAAGTTGGGGGGGGGAGAGCAGAGAGGTTGAGGAAGTGAATTCTAAAAAGAGAATGTGTTGATGATCATAGTTACAGAAATGCTTCTGAAACAGTCCTCATGATACTATCCAAGTCTGATGGTAGTTGGCCAATATCCACCAACCCCCCAACTCCTCAACACACACATCAAAATTCCAGGTCTTATAAGTGGATATTTTTGTTTGACTCTGGCTGACTGAAACATTGAGATGGGGTCACACACTCAGTACATTGCTTCTGAAGACCAAAGTGGTAGATGGGTTCTGGCAGATGACAGATATTTGTAGATATCTATTTTCTTAATAAGTTAGCCAATCTAGTCAATAGGTCTTCATAGAAATGGAAATGGATAGAACCAACATATTGCTATATTACAATAAAATAGACAACACTATAGCTAGAGAATTTATTGATTTTCATCCTACATTCATATTGCTCCTTAAGGACAGTAGGACTACTATCTCTTATTCCATGTCCTATAATTGGATTCTCTTCCATGAGTTTCACAAACTTCAACCAAGCTTCTTTAATAAACATGTTCGATTTGCCCATAATCTTGAAGTTTCCTGCACTAATAGCACAGAAACTTGCCATTATAAAGATTATACTCTCATGAAACTATTGATGGAAAGAACTGGAAATAGAAGTATTTCTTTTGCATTCTTCTTACTTTGTCTTTTTAAAAAGACAGCTGATTCATAACTATGTTGTCTTTCATCTCAGTTTTATTCTTAATCCATCTAAAGGGACTGGATGGTACTCTTCCATGATTCATAAATGAATAAAAGAATTTCAAACACACAGAAATTATGCCTGTCTTGTCCTTCCTTGAAAGCATCATAGTGACAAACTGCAAGTACTGGGACATTGTCTCCTAATAGGCTACGTCTGTCTGTGTGCCCATTGGAATGCATACTTGAACTGTCTAATCCTTCTCCATTATCCATTAGCCCAGCATACATATTCTGGGATGAAACTCAAAGTCAATGACTGTTTATCATCATTAGCTCCTCCAAGCAATGATTTACATGCAAGTGCAGATACTGTTCATCACAGCTTCTCTAGTCCATCAGCATCCAGGTTTCCCCTAGAGCATCCTTAGTGATTCCAGCTTGAGAAAACCCATCCCAGATTCCAAATGTGGAGGTCCTTGAGCAGTAGCTGCATAGACTAAATATTCTAAGTTCATGAAGTTCCCCCAGGGAGCATACCTCTGTAATGAAAACAAAACATGCAAATATGCATAGTCGTGTCAACGCCACCTACCCCTTTTTTAATAGCAGTAAGTATGTGATTTGAAGTCAGTTCACCACTGGGGATGGGGTAGAGGTGAGTCTCTTAGTAGTTAACAGAGTCTTGGTAGTCATTTAGAAAATGGCTGCCAGAATGTTCTTGGCTCACTTGATGAAAAATTATCCTTTCTCTGGAGCCACATGGATGGTTTTATGTGATAACTAAGAGAGAAGACCATCCAGCAGATTAGAACAGGGACCTGGAAGACAAATCTCTCAGCTCTTACTTTGGCAATGCTAACTATTTGTTGGGTTGATCTTTGAGAAGTATCTGCTCTAATGTTTCAGGTTATCATTTTCCTCCTAAAAAAATACGGGGAGAGCACAAAGGCTAATGTTTTCTGATTTATTAAAAAGACATTTCAATCACAAAATAAATGATTGGGCTCTCATGAAATCTGAAGATCAACTTAAATAAAAGATTTTATCATTTTTTTAGACTGGTGATGCCATGTGTGCCCCAAAGGGACTTTTGACAACTGGGGAAGAATCATGCCTCTGTTTAAAGAGCAAAACCAAACACAAGCAAACAAAACGATTAACTTTCTCAATGATCCCTATATTTTAAAAGCCTGTGAATCTGTACTTTGAAGTTAAATTTGGGAATCACATAGGCAATGGAACTCATTTTTTTCACATAATTTTTCCTCTTCTTGTTTAAAAATCGTCAAATGCAGAAATGCAATGTGCATTTTGCATATGTTTACTCATATATACTTCAAAGTGAAGTTTATAAACTCATAAAAAAGTCCATACTCATGTGAAATTCTTCATGATACTTGCTTTCACTTCCGCTCTCTCATCTGGTCTTACTCTCGTGACAGCCCTGTTATCAAAACCTGATGTCAGGCTGTGATGTCATTTGTTTATATTCTCATGCAAATTTTAAAAAATCGATTCACTTTTCTACTACCTTATATGTCAAGTCTAAACTTAAATTTGGAACATTTGCCTCATGTGAAAGAATTTAGAACACCAGTTGGTAGGTGAGAAATTCTTGGGGGTGAGAGTTGAGAAGAGGAAGCAAGACACCTTCTCCGGAGTCTCAGAAATCTTACTTCTAGAATATTGATTCTATTCAGTAACAGTCTACCTAGACTAAGGGAAACCCCACAGGCTCACAATATACTTATGCTTGTTTTATAGTGTTAGGTCGAGTACCTATTGAAACAATAATTATTAAATTTGATAAAGAAAAACCATTTCCACCCAATTATAAGTTTCCAGTGGTATCTTAGAACTTTGATTTCCTTTTTTCCCCCAGTATTTGTAGGTAACAGGAAGGACATAGTAGTAATAAAATAGCCAGGACACTAGCACCCTTAAAGCCACCTTTAGTGTTCCCTTTCCCTGATTCCTCTTATATTTTACCTCAATTTCCCCTGAGTGAATAGTCTGTGTGGAGACAGGGTTTATCTTCTTTACATTCAGATGGTTGCATTTCCTGCTTAAAATGTCAGCTGGATTGTCTCTGCACCCTGCCTCCCCCTCCATCTTTTGGTCTCCCAGAAGCTGTCTGCTGCTTCAGGCAAACTTAATGATGGCAGGGCCGCAGAGCCAAAAAAGGAAAAACACCTGTGGCCAGTCTAAAGTTTAGTCCTGAAATAGACAGGCAATGGCCATCACCTGCCTGCTGTGTGCGAGCCTAATCAAGTCTATTCATCACAACTCACAACTGTGCCGATAAGGGTTTTTTTTTTCCCACCCCCTCCCTTTTTTTTTTTTTTTTTTTTTTTTTGGGCTGTTGTTTTTGTTGAACTGAGTATGATAGGAAGAGAACAGAATATAGCAAAGGCATGGTGCCCTCTGCCTGGCCCCGATAGGCTGCTACTTACACACATCCCGGGAAAGTCATCATTCTGAAGAAGTGGCTCCTAGGACCTACTCATTCCGGATGACCAACTTGGACTTTTTCTACCCCCCCCCCCGCCCCACACACATTTTCTTTTATGATATTTTCTTTGACTTTCCCAAGGAAAGGATGAAGGGAAAAGAATGAGGGCTTGTGACTGCTAACTTCAAGGAGGAGCTTATATGCGTCAGGTCATGTTGCAGGGGCTGAGGGTACCTACTTGTCATGGGAAAAAACAAGAGAAGATGAAAGATCACTTGCTGTGGACACTGGGACAAAAGTGTACAACTCTGTCCCTCTCTCTCTCTAATTCTTGTTAATTTTTATTCTGAGCCTTGCTAAATACTCACATCCCTTGACTTCTAGGACTTCAATCTCTCTTGATTTTAGCCCCCATCTCCTTGGCTGGTTCTTACCCATTTCTTTTGCAAATTCCGTCTCCTGTGCTCATCCTAAATGGTGTTGCTACCAGGTCTAAGTCACTTGCTTTCTGTACATTTTCCTTGGGAGATTTCTATTTTTTCCCCACCACAAAGCTGTAGGTTACATCCATATCCTCATAACTCCTCAGCTCTTTATCTAAGAGGTCTCTCCTCAGCTACTCCCCAATTCACAGAGGGGCAACTTGCCACAGTGCTGGCAATGGGACAAGCTGACAGCTATTGGGATATCTTCATGTTTAGCATTTCTGATAGAAGTGCCAAACCACATCCTTTCTTTTCCTCTGTAGAGAATGACATGAGACTGGAAGAGAAAAAAGTATCTACCTTGTAAACAAGAGTTATGAGGATGAAAGTTACCTGCTGAAATTGGAATAACAGAATGATAGATGGAGTCTGGGACTTTATTGATGTCACGAAATTACTGTATAGATGTGGGTGGCCTGCTCTAGACTTCATATATTATGAAAAAATGTCTCTTTTTTGGTATAATGTTGTTATACAGATAGAATTATGTGTACAGTTGCATATAATTTCATACCATAAATAAGAGAATGCCTTTTTAAATGAGACATTTGTATTTAACACAGAGGGAATGTTCACAGACTGATCATGCATTTTGGCATGAAGGAAATCTCAACCTAGTCAAAAAACCAAAAATTCTTAGACAATATTTATTTACTATCATTTAACAAAATCAGAAATTTATTACAGTCAGCAAGCAACTCCCACCACCATCATCACATCCACCTTTCACCATCCAAATATGTTCAACTGGAAATTGAAATTTAAAATTTTAGCATCTAAGAATTCGAGTTAAAGAAAAAAATAAGGGCCTCCCCAATGGTGCAACAGTTAAGCGCTGGGTTGCGAAGCTGCCCTCTCAGCCTCTGCAGCGCCAGTTCCATCCCCGGCTACCGGGTGAGGGTCCCATGTGGTGTGTAGACCTCTCCTGCTGCCCACTGCTCCCCTCAGCAGTGTATTTCATCAGTGTGTCTGTTCTTCTCCCTGCTCTGGCTCTGGTGAATTCTCTCACCCTCCCGCACTTCTAACTGTACCCAGTGCTTGTATAAATAAATAAATAAATCTTTTTAAAAAAAAGAAAAAAAAAGTAAAAACAGTTAAACAAAAAAAAAAAAATGAAATTCTACTTGTAAGGAAGAGTTTCCTATCTTAATATCTATCTATCATTCCATTTTTATCTATGTGGACTCATGAATTCTCATTTTAGTCAATAGGATATAATGTTATCATCATTATTTATTTTGGCCTCAAAACTGTTCCACATTTGGCCAGTGAGAATCCCTCCAGGATTCTCTGTCTATTTGATGTGACTTTATCATTTTTTGAACACTTCTTTATTTTCTGACCCAAGATATCCCAGACTTAGTTTACATTATCCATGCCCTAGATCTGGAGCCAGCCGTTTTTCCAGGAGTGTGTGTTTCTCCAGTGAGGAGTGTCACTTAGAAGCTAAGCACAGGGATGCTCAGCACTCCAGGATGTCGCTGCTTGGAGAACCTTCCAGAGGATAGGTACTGTCTTCTCACTTTGTGACTCCTCTTTGCTGGTGAGAATGCTGGCTCTCTTTCTCCATAACATATTTACTAATTTTCTTAAACTTAAGAAATCATTTTCATAGTTTCAGAGTTAACCTTTATTTCTGTGAAAAATGAAACTATTAACTAGAGTTCTGTATTTGTTTATTGATCCATACTCTTCAGAAATATCTGGTTCATTAAAGATAAAGAAAGGCTAATAAAATTTTCCAGACTAAAAGTTTTTAAGAAACTTGACAACTGAATGAAATGAGTAATGTTGCTCTACCTCCTGGATCAGAAGAAAAAGAATATTTGAATAATTAATGTTAATTTAAAATGGTCTTTAGATTAGATTATATCATTAGGTTAATGCTATATTCCAAGATTTGAAAATTCAGTTGTGATTATGTATGAAGCACTTAAGGATGTAGGGTCTTGATGTCAGAATTTATTCTCAAATCATTGAGAAAACTATATGTATGTGTGTGTATGTATACATGCATGCATACACATACACTCAAAGACATGCATTTATTTACTTATGGATACATATGGATAGTGAACAATAAAGGAAATCATACAAGAAGTTAACAATTGGCAAATCTGGATAAAAGGTATAGTGCAATTATTTGTACTACTTTTGTGACTTTTCTGTGAGTTTTAAATTTTATGAAAAATGAAGTTCTAGAAAAAAGAAAACAGAATCAGTGACACTGTGTATTCTATATATCAAGCAGCAATATGCTATGAGAGGAATGCCCAAGGGAAATTTATGACTTCAGAAGCATGTATTAGATTAGGGAAAGGATGAACATAACTGAGCTAAATAACAGTAAAATAACTAGAAAAATATAAAAAATATTCCAAAAAGTACAAGATAAAACATAGAAGCAGAAATTAAAGAAATAAGAAAGGAACACTGACAAAAACAGAAAGCAAATTATAAGTGTTAATCAGTAAAATGAAAAGCTTGTTCTCTATAGAGATCAATGAAATAGACATTATCGGCATGTCTGGATCAAAAGAAAAACTACCTAACAACAATGTTAGTGGGTGCAACTGTAGATGCAGAAACATAATTTGAAAACTTAGATGAAATGGATGACATAATAGGAAAATATTGATGTCCAAACTTTACTCAAAAAAATAAGAAAATTTTGAATAGTATCAGCACACACACATAATAAAAATTAATCCAGGAGTTCTTTCAAGACTAATTCCAATGAGAAGGAGAGACTAACACCAATGAGAAAACACAACATTGAAAAATATCAGTTATTCTCAATATAATCATAAATTTCATTGCATCTTGATCAAAACCCAATTATGATTTTTCATGTAACTTGAGAATCTGATCTTAAAATCATATGGAAGAAAAATACACAAGATGACCAAGATTTCTTGGAAAGTAGGAAATATTGAAAACTCCCATATTTACAAATATTTTGCAATATTATAAAATTGTGACTATTGAGATGTAGTATAGCATCAGTGCACAGAAACTATTGGTGAGAGGAAAAATAATAGAAAATCTAGACACAGAACTGTAACTACATTAAATTGATGTATGTTTTGTATGCAGTGTAAAAGGATGACTTTATGCCAATCAACTGTGTTAGGAAAATGTAAAATAATCTTAGACACTTCTTACCATTTATATAAATGAAATAAAATCCCAAATAGATTAATTTAAAGGACTAACTTTACTAAAACATTTCAAACCTATTCAAGGATCTGCTGGATTCAGATGTTTGAAGACTTATAATAGGATAGGTCTTCTTCAGCAACACACTCATTGAAAATGACATTGTGAGAAAGAGCGATATATTCTATATTTGCAGAAAATAAATCAGTAAGACACATGATACAAAAAAACTAAAACATTACAAGACAGATTGGAGATAATATGTTTTCACTGATTATAACTGAAAAAGATTAAAAACGGAATATATTCTAAAGCTTTTCAAAATTACCAAGAAAGCAACAATCAACTTAACCGAAACACGGGCAAAGAATGTAAAGATATCCTTCACAGCATAGGAAATACACATAGATTACAAAGACTTAAAAGATGTTTAGCATCATTCAGTGCCAGGGAAATGCAAAAGGAGACTGACAAAAGCCCCAAAGCTTGATGCTCTTGAGGGCTGTGAGATATGAGAAATGGGTATTTTTAAATACGACTGCTGTTAAATCAAGTTATCCAGCCACTTCGGCAGGATATTTCTGAATCCTTTAAAATGAAATAAATAAGTGAATTTTCTTTGACCAAGGAATCCACTTCTCATTATCTACTCTTGGGAAGCACATGTATGTGTACCTAAAGACACACGTGTGGCACTGTCTACCCAGCAGGGATGTGATAGCAGGGAAATTTAGGGAAAAGAGACCATCCGAATGAAAAGGAAAAAATATATAATCACACAATGGAATCTTATGTGTAATTTAGACTGAATGTGGTTAATTTATGAAAGGATTGTCAGGACATATTGTAGAGTGACAATAGCAAGCTACAGAAGAATAAATATGGCATTCTATCATTTTAAAAAAGAACTCACGCACAATAAAACCATATCCAACTAAATATCACTCTGTGTACATGCACAGAAGAAAGCTTATACCAAACTGACTTAATGAATCAAAAACATCTTTGGCATCCTCAGGGAAGATACAGGAACAGAAAAGATGTTTTAAAGGTGGCAAAACTTCATCAGTATTGCTTACACTTTTTAACATATGTTCAAATGGCACTGTTGTAATAGAATTTTTTTTTGTCAATTTTTGAAAAGAAAAACAAATGGATGTTATTTGTTCTGCAGCCGTAACTAACCATGTCTATTATAACCACATAAATTGGCTAAAGATTTCAAAGTCATTGCCTCTGGTGAATTATAACACAACTATTGTCATATCTGTAACTACACATATACACATACAATGTGTATGTGGCTATTTGAAAACAGATGTTTAAAATAATCATGTATATTTAATTTTATATAATATTTATATTCCTAAAGCATCGAATTAAGATGGGCCGCCTGAATTGAACATATCTTCAACATACTAACGATAGTTGTTTTAAAAGCTATTATATGATCAGTTACTTGTGAAGTGAATAAATACTACAAAAAATGCTTCACTTATAAATCTGAATGTCATGCAACAACTTTACATAATAGAAAATAACCCTGCAGGTAACTGCTAACCCTGTTTGTATCTTTCAGATAAAATATAGCTAGCTTATACCAATTATTTTTACTATTTTCTCAGACAAGTTTATTTTTCTAGAAAGCACTGTCAGAATGCAACCCTATTATTTAAATACCAAATATCCTCCATAGAAAATCTTTCTGAATCATCACAGTCTCCTTGGAAAACTGTGTTTGGGGGCAATTGCTGTATTGCTGTATTAGTTTTCATATTTTAATTTTCTTGCCAAATATTTAAATATATTTGATAACTACCAATGCAAGCTAAAGGATTTTTAGAATGTGTTCAAGGGGATTATATTAGAGACCTCAGTGTAACTTGCCAATCTGGAGGGGTTTCCAAGGCTAAATGAGTTCTTAGCAGGTTTATAAGAAAACCTTTTGGAAATATTTTGTGAGTTTATTTGTTAATCAGCAAATCAGATTTCCACAGTATTGCCCTCAGTGAATAATTAACTATTTTCATGACAGTAATGCTTAGTTAAGAATGATAAATTTTAATTATAGATTTTTATTGTTTTTCTTTTAAGGAGAAAAGATCTGTGAATGTAAGATAGGCCTTAAAGTAAAAGGTCACCAGATTTTATTCTTTTGAGTATACAGGCCTTTGCCTATCAATATCCAAATCTCCTGAGACATTAATGCCTCAAGTCATATATATTTGCCATGGTGTGCTTCTTATTCATCATATTCTCCTTTTAAACATCATTCTTTATCTCTCTGAAATCTGCCGACAATCATTTCCCCAGATAACCATTCCCAAAGCTGTGGTTCATGCTCTAAACCTTTCTCAGGGATTAGGAAAAAATCACCAAAGTTACCTGGAATAAAAATCTACACCCAAAAGCAATTTTTATAATCCGCTGTAAATGTTTTTATTATTATTTGAAAGCAAAAAGTACAGAGAAGGAACAATACAAAGGAAGAAAAATTGGTAGAAAGGTTAAATTTGTCTTATCACATGATCAGGAAGTGTTTCGAACACTCACTAGGAATTGGTGAAATACTTTTGTGTTTCATTTAATCATGAAGAGAGTCAACATTTATCTCTTATACTTGTTTAGCAAAGTACAAAAGAAAACTTACTTACCCACTGATTTCCCTTTACAGCTCAGGGAAAATCAAGTAAAACACCTCATAATCAAACAGCAAGAAAATGTGCACACAAAATTAACACACAAAAGGTACCAAATGGAAAATGGAAGTGCCACAACATTCCATACTCAAAAGACAATAAATGGGGCCTCCATGTGGCCTAAGGGTTGAGTCTCAGTGCTATCATGGCTGCAGCTTAAGTTCGATCCCCAGCCAGGGAGCTAACACACATATGGTGCAGCAGACCTCTCCTGTCTTGCCCATTGCTCCCCTCAATAGTGTATTTCAGTAAATCAGCCTGTTCTCCCCTCTCTGTCTCTGGTGAATCCTCTCACCCCCCTGTACCTCTGGCCTACACCCCAGGTCTGCTATGTGCAAAAACAAATAAAATATTTTTAAAAAGACAACAGTTGCGGGGGGGGGGGGGGGGGTGTGGTGAGGAAAAAAGACAACAAATGCAAATAGTCTAATCTAGACATCTTTTGAAGATAAAGCTGGGGATAGACAACTAGATAATTTGTGTATAGTTCCTTCCAATTTATCTTTAGCTCTTTAAGATTCACTGTGAGAGAACTTAAGCAGGGGAGAAGATGTTTTTTAAAAGCTGTGAAGAAGCAGATTAGGTCAGGAGATAGCACATTCTAGGCAAATAGAACAATCTAACAAAAGGATTTCTTGGAATTAGTTGTTTGACCAATCTGGAAATAGAAAAAATTATATAGTAGCAGTGTGATTTGAAATGCCTTAATCATTGCTAATTATAGCTGCTAAAGACATGGAAATCGAGCTTCATAACTCTTAACCCTTTTGACCAAAAGGACATTTGAGTTTTTTGAATTAATGGTGCTCAAAATCCTAATAATTCATAGAGAAGAGAAGTGGGTAGCAGGAATCACCAGTATAGGTCCTCAGTGAATGGGGGTAAGATATCAAGCTGCCCCGAGTCATAGAGAGACTAGAGGCATCGAGGAGGCTTCAAGCAGGACAGTTTTACTTTGGACTTCTGTCACTGGTGCTGACTTAAAAATTTAAATAAAAAAAAATTATCTAATTATTTCTAAATTTCAACCATTTAACTCCAGATTTCTCATTTTCTTCATCCCTAATGTAGGAGTAATTGCCTTCCTGACACACCTTGCAAAGATTTTGTGATGTCTAAATTACACTAAAATAAAACAATGTGTTTAAAATTTTAAAAAGTGAACTATATATGAGAGAGTAAAATGAATGTCCCTTTCATTTGGATGAAAAGTTTATTGATGAGACTCATTCAGGGATAATTCCATGGAACCCCTGCTAGTCCTTTCTCATGAAAATGGGCTCAGAAACACATGACACTAAAGCTAGATAGTAGTAGTAATACCATAGTTTCTATTTTGTAAAGAGTAATTTTTATCTTGATAATTTATTTTGTATCTATATCTTTTACATCATTGTGTATTCCCCATAAAATTTCCAAAGAGTAGTTTTTAAATATTAGAATGTGCTTTCCTCACTGAAGACTAAACTGTGTGCAATTATGTTAGAGTGAATGTGGAAGTTTTTTTTTTTTTTTGTCACCAAGAAGAGCTCTATCAATTACAGGCTTCTAGGAAATCAAATATGAACAAGAAATGCATGGTCTACATAGGTCTGCTTGGTGTTTTAAAAAGTAGAGTGGACACCGTGCTGTAGCTACCCAAATCTCTCTTTTGGACCAAGGCACTCATTCTCCCACATCTAGGAGAGCTGCCTACTGATCCCCATTCCAAAAATTGTCATCTGCCAAATGGAGCCGCTTCAGTCAAAGTTAAGTCCCCTCTTCAGACAGGCAGCCCATTGGCAATGCTAGGTCTATGTGAGGATACTTCATGCAATTCACAACCACCCTAAAGGGCTATGCAGCTTCAGAGCTGAAGTTCTGGTGCACAGCTCAGCCTCTCCGTCTGCCCCAATCTGTTTGTGTCACATTCATTCTTACAGATGTCACTTCTGCAAGCATGTCCCGATACATTTCCTGCACAGGGATATCTTTCTCAGAATCTTTTTCTAAGCATGCTAACTAAGATGAGATGCCAATAGATTTTGATATTAGGAGCATTTCCATTTCAGTGGTTTATTTGAAATGGAGAATCAATAGATATTATCTAAATTTAACAAATCAAGAAGTGGAGCAAAATCCTATTGTTTAATGTTATTTAGGAAATCAGCAAGTAAACAGAAACAAAAAATCTTTACTTCTGAGGATAGAAGAGAAGAACCTAACTTTTCATTATACGACCTTGTGAATATGAAATATGCATATATTACTTTAAACTATTTAAGGATAAGAACTGCAAAAAATGCATGTGTTTCTGCTTTCAACCTTCAAATAGAATAAAGGTCTATGATGTGTAAAGAAGTCAGAGTAAAACCAAATCATAGAATTTACCTCTGCAAACAGATAATGGAATCATTCAGTATGTGTTTTAAAACTAACAAGCAGAAGATAACCAAATCACCAGGCAAGAAAGGGGGCCAACTTCATGGTCTTTAACACCAAAAAATAGCAGCCAAGGAAGAGAAGATAGTAGAATGATCTTGTCTGATTTATCTTCCAACTTTCCTCTTTCCTTGCAAGTGTTGACCATGTAATTTCATAAATATTACTAGAGGAAATAAATGATGAAGTTTTTTTAATTATTGAAAAATTCTCCCTAATAGTTTCCTTCCAAACTTATGCTCACCTTAATCTGAAGGGCAATGCACTAAAAAGGTGATTAGAAAATTCTGGAGACTATGAAAAGACACCATCCCTATATCCTCATGTCAAAAGCTGCTGGGTTCACCATTTCTAAGGCTTCCATGCTGACATGAGGAAAAGTGTCAAAACTTGGCAATAATCCTCCTAAAAAAAGGATGCATTTTTGAATAGTAACAGATAGGTAATAACAATTCAGGAGAGAAAGTAGAGTCTAAGTCATCCTCAACTGGGGAGGAAACACACTGTAGGGCTACAGAAATGGGAGAAGGAAAAATGCACAGTCCTCGAACTTGAACTGTAACTTGGAAGGTAATGAAACAGACCTCACATAAAACAGTTTGTCAAGTAAAATATCCCCACAATGTATAAGATAACAAGGTCTTGAGTAAACTTCCTTTATTAAGCAAGAGAAAGATGAAAACAAAGGACATGAGAAATAGTGTGAAAGAACAGTAGGAAGAGGAAGGAAGGAAGGAAGGAAGGGAAAGGAGATTAGAAAGAAAAGAAGGCAGGAGACAAGGTGAGAGGAAGGAAAACAACTTGCAAAAGGACTGTGAAGAACCTATTCACAGTTGGCTTAACATTCAAAAATCAATCAATGCGATTCACCATATTAACAAACTAAAAAAACAAAAAACCAGATCATCAGATCAGATCATCTCAATAGAGGCAGAAAAAAATCATTTAACAAGCCCAGCACCCATTCATAATAACAATGCTCAGTAAACCAAATGGAAGAGTTTTTCCTCAAGACTTTACCGAAAGTCCTCACTCAACATTGTGACTTGGTTCTTGAAAACTGTGACTTGGGCCTCCCCAGTGGAGCAGCGGTTGAGCGCTGGGCTGTGAAGCTGCCCGCAGCCTCTGCAGCACCGGTTCAATCCCCGGCCACTGGCGAGAGTCCCACATAGCGCACAGACCTCTCCTGCCGCCCGCTGCTCCCCCCAGCAGTGTACTTTGGTCCTTCTGCCTGTTCTGCTCCCCACTCTGGCTCCAGTGAATTCTCTCACCCTCCGGTGCTTCTGACTGTACCCAGTGCTTGTATAAATAAATAAATAAATCTTTAAAAAAAACAAAGTTAATATTGAAAACTGTGACTTAAAGTGAAAGGACATATAAGGAAACCAATTTCACCAGAAGTCAATTTGTATAAACAGGAGTTAGGTTCCAATAGTATATTCCTGGTCACAAAGCAGCAACAAACTTCTAAGTAAAGACTTCCAATTGTTTTAGTTATTTATGCATACAAGAGCTGGGGTACAGGCCAGAGGTGAGGGGTGTGAGAGGATTCACCAGAGACACAGTGGAGAGCTGGACAGATTGACTGAAATATACTGCTGAGGGGAGCAGCGGGCGAGACAGGAGAGGTCTGCTGCGCCATGTGGGTCACCGCCCAGACCAAGGATCGAACTTGTGCTGTAGTGGCTACTGATAGCTTCATAGTGAACCCCTTGTGCCACCAGGAAGGCCCCAAAATACTTCTGATATTAAACAATAATTTGTTTCCATTCATTCATTTTCCAACCCTCTTATGCCAGATCAGAATCACAGGTGGCCATGTCTACCTTGGCAGCTCAGGCAGAGAGCAGGAGCAGGCACCATTCCACCACAGGACACATGCTCACACAGCTCCTTAGACTGGAACAATCCAGATTCCACCTCACCTAATGTGCAAATCTTTGAGATGTGGGAGGAAAACTGAGTAGCTGAGAAAACCCAGCAGACATAGGGAGACACACAATGGATACCAGCCCTGTCCCAGAACCTTGTTTTTTTCCTTCCTCAACATTATAATGAAACCCATTGAAGGGAACCAGGTTATTTCAGAACCTGCTGTGCTTGAATGTTCCGAAGAAAAGAGTGTGAAGCTCCTGGGCCTCCCCAGTGGCGCAGCAGTTGAGCGCTGGGCTGCGAAGCTGTCCACAGCCTCTGCTTCGCCAGTTTGATGCTCGGCTGCTGGCGAGGGTCCCACATGGTGCAGCAGACCTCTCCTGCCGCACCCGCTGCTCCCCTCAGCAGTGTACTTCAGTCCTTCTGCCTGCTCTGTTCCCTGCTCTGGCTCTGGTGAATTCTCTCACCCTCCAGTGCTTGTGACTGTACCTAGTACTTGTATAAAAAAAAAAAAAAAAGTATGAAGCTCCATGGAGCACAACAAAAGGAAGGACAGACATCACATCCTCCCCCCATTACTCCTCATCCCTTGTTGCACTTGCAGGCCAGCCTTATCTAGAAGGAACATTCTCCCCTCGCAGACGTGGGCCAATGGGTTGACTCACAACATGGAAGACCTGGCCTCATGGGTTAAGACAATATCCAAACTCAGTCAATATTATGAATGGCTTACCCTCATTTCTCCAAATTTTCTATAATCTCGAACTTTGTTCATTTTGTCCTTCTAAACTTCAATGGTATTTTTAAGCTCTCTTTGTTAGGCTACTTTCTTTGATTTTTTTTTTTTTTTTTGGTATTGGTAATTTTATCACATTCTGTTCAATTGCAAGCCCTGGGGACAGCGTTATATATTGATCCTTTTTATTTCTCCAGAGTGTGGATGAGAGCCTTTTTCACTGCTGCATCTCAATACCTACTTGTTAAATAAAATTGTATACAGTGGTATAGAGGACAGAACCATGGACTAGCAATGATAAGTCTTGAGTGCTAAGCCTGGCTCAGCCACTGACTTGTCCTATGACCTTTTGAAAGCCTCTGACTCCTTGGGTTTCAATTTCCTTTTCTATTAAATGAAGGCATTTAAAATAATTGTGAGGGCTTATGATACTTGCCAGCTGTAAATAAGTTTTGTTATGAATTTTAAAAAGTGATCTTAAAATCAACTTCTCCTTTAGGCACTCGAGTGGTGCCATTGTTGTTTTGCCACATGTCCTCACCATAAGGACAGGGGTTGGGAGGTTGGGGAAGAAGCAACTGAAAAATTAGGTGCTGATAGAAATTATGCAACCCAGGTGTTTAAAGTAGGACACCTAGGGGTGCCCACACAGCCCTGTGGTGAGGCCAAAGATCAGAGGACCTGAGAAATTTGGGGAAGATAAGCGTGTCACAGGTGTATGTACAGTTAAAGAATCCTGCGCTGTAGAACACTATGAAGTGTGGAGGGGGAGGGAAAGAAGCTGCCAGATCAATATACCCTTTTTAGAGACTGAATTTACACAGGAACAGTTGCCAGTGTGGGACTGGCCTAATGATTTTATCTCATTCTCTCTCTGACTTCCCTCCAGTGAATCTTGTAAGGGAACCAGCTACCTGATCCTTTAATCCAGCTAACATTTTATAAAAGAAGATTCAAATTAGTTTTGCTTATTCCAGATGCTTTATATGCAAATGAGCCACGGAATTGGTGACAACTAAAATGTGAAGCAGACTCCACGATCTGGTGAAGGAAATACTCCCACCTGATCACCCTCTTGAAACAATGCTGTTCATGGTTCCTTTTTCTCCAGGGAAAAATTCCACAATTTCCACTGTGACTCTTTGATCCCAAAGAGGAACTCTTCAGATTCCTTTCATGTGTAATTGACGTTGACTTTTCCCTCCCAACGTGTGGATCACTACCCCTGCCTTCCATAAAAAGCATTACCTATGCAGTATTAATCAGAGTTTGCAAGTCAAATATTAAGATCATTCCTTGGGGTAATCCAATGGTACAACTTTGCCATTTTATTTCCCCCTTTGCAACTCTAACTAGACAAGGGAGACTGAAACACAGAGCTTGAAATTATTTATTTAAAGCCACAATCCAACCCACACGGAGTCTGGATAAAGATTGCTCACTCTCCTTTATTATAAAAGTGGCATCTTAATGCAGAGCAGTGTGGAGCCTCAACCTTGCCTGTGGGCCAGCTTTTACATCCTCCCATGTAGGCTGGCATTTGCCCTCTAGCATTCCCATGTTGCTTGGCTCCAAATGGAAGTGCTCTTAATTTCAGATGATTTATTGGGGACAAGTGGGAGGCCCATCTGATCTAAGTCTGTTTGCATTTGGCTTCCTGTGTCTCAGGGGTGATTTTAAGATGGTATCTTCTGTTGTAAAGGAGGAATAGAAAAAGAGAAATGCCCACCTGCTGTTGTGATAGAGCTTGCTGGTGTTTTACAGAACTGCCTAGTGCTGTTTTTAGCAGCTATGAAAAGAAAAGCTGAGGATAACAGCAAAATCACTGACTGGCGAGGGATATTTGTGCAATTCCCATTGAGTTATTTGTTAAAGGGCAGACTTGGTAGATTGTTCCAGGACAGAGACTTAGACCTTGTGACTCCAACATTGGTGACAGTGTCAGTGGCCACAGTTTCCCTGTTGTCTTGCTCCTTAGCACTCACATGAGTTACAACCCACTGCATACTATACAAATATTAAATAACTTTATATTTGTCTTGAGCACTAACCTATGAGCTACTCACAGAAAACTGAATGTGCATGTATTCTATTGACTCTTCACAGTGCAGCAAAATAGTAGATAGTCAAGAAAAATGCCAAATGAATGGAAATGTATGTTAATGAATTAAAACTTTTTTCTCCATCCAAAGCAGGTGCATAATGTAGAACTGAGCCAGTGGCCCCATCTGGTTAGGGAGGTCTATCTGCCTGATTTGGGCCCCCATTCAAGGGGCCAAACTGGTTGTAAAACTTGGTCTATTCCCCACCCAGGCAGCAAACCAAATTTGCCACTTTGCCCAACTGCTGAGGGAAACTTCCAGTCCTCTCCATCCGGGAAGCCTGGTCCAAGAACCATGAGTAGCTACAGTGCTCATCATACAATCCCACTCAGGCAGGAAGGCAAGCCAGCATCTTGACCCAATTGTTGAGAGTAAGTCTAGGCCTGAAAAATCAGGGAACCCACACAGTGATGCTGGGCAACACTTGGTCCCAGGCTATGATACCTCTGAATCACAGAGTACAGGCTAAATTCCTTTCTAGCCATGGATTCTGGCCAGTGGACCTATCAAATTGCTCAAAACAGCTTGCAGTCTCTCTCAGAGTCCAGCTATTGATGCTACCCAATAAACCTGCAGCTCCCATCACAAGGGAGCCTGTATAGTAAACCTGCCTAACCAGGGAGCACAGTATCTAGCCTACCCAACTGTGAGATAGAGCTGTATGACTCTCAACCAGAGAGAGACTTTGACCAACAGTGGAGTGTGGCCAGTTTCTATAGAATCACAAAGCCCAACTTGCAACCTGCCCAACTTCAGAATATAGCCTGTGGCACTGCCCGATTGCAGAACACAATCTGGGGCTCCATCTAATACTGAAACTTACCTGAAATTTAACCTGAACCTGAACCTGAACCTGAATGTAGTCACTGGCACCGTCTAGCCAGGGTACATAGACTGAGAACCTACCATGTGAGAGGTGGTTATAGAGCTCAGCTGGAGGCTCCCACAAGATGGTGGAGCAAGTCAGGATCCTACCCAATTGGGGAGCCCATCCAGAGGTCCTACTAAAGTGCAGAACCTAGTCAACAGCAACCCTCCTGACCTCGTAGTACAGGCAGTGACTTTATACAACTAGAGATTACAATAGCAAGCCCAGCCTGTCCATTGAGACTACTATCTGACCCAACTGTTCTGAGAAGACTGGTGAAAGTCTTTCCTTGACAAAGCAAAACTACAGAGACTTCTTCTTCAAATGCATAGATAAATGCAAGGAATCAAGTATCACAAAGAATCAAGGAAACAGGACAGCACCTAAGGAAACTAATAAAACTCTAGTAGCTGACACTAAAGAAGTGGAGGTGTTCTACTTCTGACAAAGAACTCAGAATAATTCTTTTAAAGTTCAGTGAACAAAAAGCCCCTCACAACTAAATGAAATTGGGAAAACAATGTATGAACAAAATGAGATATCAGATAAGGAACAGGAACTATCAGAAACAAATAGAATCCTAGAACTGAATACAATGATTGAGCTGAAAATTTGATAGAGAGTTTCAACACAGACTCAATCAAGCAGAAGAAAGAATACATGAACTAGAATATAGGTACTTGAAATGATCTAGTAAGAGGAGCAAAAATGGAAGGAATGATATTGAAAAACCTTTAGCTAGACTAATAGAAAAAGAGATTACAAATAAATGAAACTATAAATGAAAGAGAAGATATTACATATAATATCACAGAAATAGCAAATATCATAAAAGATTATTATGAATGATAATGTATCAACAAATTGGACAACTTAGAAGAAATGAATGAATTCCTAGAAATGTACAACATACCAAGACTAAATGAAAAGCAATAGAAAATCTAAACAGACCCATAATGAGTAGGGATATTTAATGAGTAATCAAAAAGCCTCCTAACAGAAGTCTTGGTCAACATAGCTGCTCTGGTTAACTCTACCTAATGTTTAAAAATGAATTAATGCCAACCCTTCTCAAAATCTTACCCCAAATTGTAGAGGGAACATGGCAGGACTACTCTGATGAAAAGTCAGAAAAAGAGACCACAGAAAATAATGCTACAGGTCAATATCTCTGATGCATTTATGTCTACTAATAACAATCAAAAAGAGAAACAAAGAAACCAACCCATTTATGATAACATCAAAATCAGTAAGATATTAAAGAATAGATATTTTTCCAAAGAAGACATGCAGATAACCAACGGATATATGAAAAGATGCAGAGTGTCACTAATCATCAAGAAAATGCAGATCAAAACCACAAGGAGATATCACCTCACACCTGTCAGAATCATCCTCACTTACGCAAGAGAGAACAAGTGTTGGCAAGAATGTGGTGAAAAGTAAACATTTGTGCATGTGGGTGAGAATCTGAATTTGTTTAATTGTATTTTTTATTTTTATTGAGGTAATGCTGGCTTACAGAACTGTATATGACTTAGGGGTATAGGTGCACACCTCTTTAGCTATGTTACCAAACCTCAACTAACTACCCCCAAACACCCATAATCCTCTGCCACAGGAGCCTCCTCTCCCCTTTACATCTGCCCCCTCCCCTTCTGGTACCCCCAATTCTGCATTTAGATTTCTAAGGTTTGTTTTGGTTTAATTTTGTCTGTTCCTTGCTTTGTTTCTTTATGTTCCATGTATGAGTCAAATCACCAAGTGTTTTTCTTTCTCATATGCAGACAACAAACTAGAAGAGAATAAAAATCCAGTATACAAATACATTAAAAAAGAATTGAATAACTAGGAATTAATTTAACAAAAGAGGTGAAAGACCTGTACAATGAAAACTTTAAGCAACTACTAAAAGAAATAGAAGACAAAAGAAAAAAAAAATATTCCTTGTTTGTAGATTGAAAGAATTAACATTGCTCAAATGGTCAACTTAGCCAAAGCAATATACATATTCAACACAATCCTTATTCAAAGTTTCAATGATACTCTTCAAAGAAATAGAGCAAGCATTACTGAAATTTATATGGAACCACAAAAGAGTCCCAATAGTCAAAGAAATCCTGACAAAAAAGAAAAACAGATGTATCACTCCCAAACATGCTGTAAATCTATAGTAATCATTGGAATAAAACAGGCAAATACTTCATGGTATTGGCTTCAGGGATGTCTTTGGGGGGGGGGACTCAACTGTAACTACAAAGGAAATAACAGTAGAAATAAGCAAATGGGATTATGCCAAACCAAAAAAAGTAAATTGATAGAGTCACATATGGAAGGGAACTCAAAAGTAAAAATATCATGTATTTTTACCAGCAATCCCTATATATATATATATTTTGAGTACATGAGCATGAGAAATAAATTCAAGGCTTTGAAAAGATACCATACTTCTACGTTCATTGTAGTATTATTCACAACAGCCCAGATATGAAACAGTGTATATATCAATAGATGAATGACAATATATACATAGATATAGCACATAATACTTTCAACCTTAGCAGAAGAAAAATCTTGCATTTGCAACAACAGGGATGAAATGCGAAGGCATTATGCTAAGTGAAAAAAAGTAAAACAGAAAAAGAGAAATACTATGTGATCTCATAAAATGATCTCACATGTGAATAAAAAAAACCAGCTCCTAGAAACGGAAAGTAGATTGCTAGTTGCTAGAGGTGGAGGGATGGGGGAATGGGCAGAATTGATCAAAGGGCACAGAGCTATAGTTATACGATGAGTAAGTTCTGGGATGTAATACATAGAATGGTGACTGTTAACGATACTGTATTGCATATTGAAAGTTGAGAGAGTAGATCTTAAACTTTCTCACCAAAGAAAAAAAAATTGTAACTATGTGAGAGGATGGATGTGTTAACTCACTTACTGTGTAATCATTTATATATATATATAATATATACACAGACATATATATGTATATGCATATGCACATACACATGCCTATATATTTTATCTATATATATATGGAGCCATGCTGTACCCCTTAAACTTGCACAGTGTTATATGTCAGTTCAATAAACAATGCTAAATAGAAATGAGTTGGTAATTAGTCCTGCCCCCCTAAATAATATACCACATACATATATATGGGGCAGATAGATAAATGATTATTTTTCTTAGTTTACAGAATCTTCTGCCACTTGTCCTAACTGCCATGCCTCTGACTTGACACTTCTGTGAAAAAATGTCAGTTAATCTCTCATGAAAGAATAGAGGTAAGAGTGTTGGTTTATTGTTGGAATTTATACCAAGAAGTATATATTTTAAATATAAAAATTCAAGTGAAAAAAAAGCTGGGGAAGGGGAAGCAGAAAATGAATCAAGACATAAGAACTCAGCTGAATGCTTGCTTTGTTTGTTCTGGCCCAGTTAAATATTGTAAACCCTGGTTATTAGCCCTGGATTTGGTAGAAGTTGTAATGATGCAGGGTAGAGACCCATCGGCCCTGGAATCTGAATTCTCGTTTGACAGTGTGCTTACCTATAGTTACTCGTGGGTAACTATATGTCTTTGGTTAACCTTTCAGTATCAGTTCTCTGTAAGTTATATTTTACTGCAGGATTAAGAGAGTATAAAAAGGACAAAGCCTGGCACATAGCAGGCACTTTAAAATGTTTCTTTTTCTCCCCTCTTCCATGATCACTACCAATATTTTCCATCTCCCCTGACACTTCCTCTATTACATAGGATAATCAGACTGTCATGGTACCTACCCACAAATCCATCTTTTTAAAAAATCAGTCAACATCGGATTTACCTTATCTTTATCCGTGTCTTGACATCAACAGATATGACGAATATAGGTGCTGAAGGATGGCCATCATCTGAAAGAACTACCAGCTTTCACCATAAGTAAAATGAATGGAAAGTCTGTTTTCTGCAGTTCTTTCCCCATTGTTGTGCATGTATTCAATTACACCAGAGTTGAGAACAGAGTTTTATTTCTTAAAGGCGTTAAACTAAGGTTGGGGTCTCCTTGTCTCCAACTGTGGATCATTTCTGCGAGCATACTTTGTGCTCCTGGATCTTTAAAGGGTAGTGTTGAATCAGTTGGATCCAAGCTAGTGCATGCGGCAGCCTGGGGGACTGAGAAGCTTCAACCCACTGGGAACCACAGCTCACACTCCAGGCTCAAGTTTGGAATTCCCTTGAATGTAAAATAGGGATTGGATTTGTGCCTTTAGGCATATTGTTAGGGATCAAAAAACTTTCTCTGAGCTACCTCTTTCCTTCACCAAAACAAAAGAATTTCCCATAAAGAAACACCTGCACATTTTTAAGAACCTCTATCAACCAAAAGGTGTTGGCCCATTAATCAACTGAAGCTGACAAAAATATTAATGTTCTGCACATGCACGCGGCAGAGCATTGTGGTCATAGATTATTATCTCCTATCTTCCTTTCATTGCTGCAGGCACGTAAGGAAACAAGTACCTTCCATTGATATCTTCACATCATATTCTTTCTCGGCAGCAATAGTAACAAATAGTGTGCTTCTTGGGGAGTGAAATTAAAGGCAAAAAATTTGGACAAGTTTGGGTTTGTTGCTGTAAATATTTCAAAGAGTCAAGTTGTGTTCTTAAGTGCTTTTATTATGTCAGTTGCAATCCCATACTTGGGGAAAGTTTGTGATTACCATCAAATGTGTTCACACGATTGCCCTATCTGCTTGGCTAGGGGTTTGAGGCTTCACAAGACACAGTTTTGGAGGTAGGATCTTGAGGGTTTGGTATTCCAGAAGAAAGAGTTTGAGAATCTTTTGAGAAATACTGGCCAGAAGAAAAATGTAATCTGATAACATTGAAGTCAAATATTGTGGGAGATGTAAATAAAAGTATTGCTCAATTTTTCCTTAAATTGCTAACATTTTACATAAGGTCTGGTATGCAGTAGCTGCTTCATAGCTTGTGAATGGGTTAACCTTTGAAAGATAAAAGAATGAAGGAGACAAGGGGATGAATTTTAGGCTTTTAAGACCCTAAGCTTTGAAAAGATGATAGACCTCCCCATGTAATTCAAAATAATACAAAAGCAATTCCGAACTGTGAAACAGAAATAAGGAAATACAATAACATTGAGATTTCTCCCATGGTACTTTTTAATAAGATCATAAAATAAAATCTTTCAAAATATTTTTCCAATTTTTTGGTACCCCTGCTTTGCTGGTATCCTGAACATGTGCTTGGTTTCCTGGTGGGCAAGCTAACCCTGAGAAGCCACTGGCGTTTTCCCCATAGACTCATTTGTTCGCTAGCTCCTCAGACTTTTTCTGAAGCTCAGCTATCTGAGAGCCTGGGAATTCATAGATAGATAAAAGTCAGGTCCTTCTGGGAAACAGTTCAGAGTCCAGTGGAGATACGTGTGCACCCAAGAGCCGTGTGCTGAGTACTTGAAGTTCTCAGCAAGGCTCATGAGGATCCAGGAAGAAAAATGCAAACTGGAAATAGCAGTGAAGCCTTGCCAGAGATGACTGGAGATAGGTTTGGAAAACAGACTCACGTGGAGAATGGAAGGGGCCTTCTAGGTGCATGACATAGCATTGCTCCTCTGAAAAAAGGGACATGCCAATGGAACTGGGGAGCTATTGCTGGCCCAACCACAGGGACAGAGGATTGGAGACCCTCTAGGACATATTTCTTCTTTTTCCTTTGCTCTCAGGTTTGGCAATTTTACAATTTCCTTTACAGTTTACATTATTTTTAGAGCCATAGATTCCTGAAGCTGCCTCACCTGTTTGGATTGCATTCTGAACCTCTGGATCTCCCTAGTCAAGACCTTTATAGGAGATGACAATTCTCTTACAGCTTTCTGGTTGTTATTTAAATATCTAGCAGCATTCCTCATTTCCCTCTGCCTTGATTTGTGTGTATCATCCCCTCTGTGATTCGGATATAGTCAGATAGAGAGATCTTTCCCTCTGCCCACATTTATTATGTCAGATTTATGTAACTGCAATGCTCCTCCTAATTTGATGTGTGGATCCTGGCCATGGGGGAGGACATGCATAGATTTAAGTGATACACTTGGTGCCTCCATGTCTGAGCACCTGAATGCATCTGCAGACTGTTACAGGGCTAATTGGCAGGTGTTGTACAAGGCAAGCACAAAGATCTCTCAAGCTTCGAGAAATAACTACTTCCTGGGACCTCTGTGGAGAAACATTCAAGGGTGTCACCATCCTATTTGTTAATTATGAAAAGTAAATTGCCATGGTAATGGCAGTGGGCAAAATTAGGAGGAATAGAGAGACAGAGATAGCCAAGTATGGAAAAGGCACCTGCATTTACAAGCACCAAGAAAACTATTCCTTTCAACCTACTTCGAGTTATTCTATTCCCTAAATTTATGTGTGAGGGTAAGGGCCTATTTTCTTCATTCTGCATGTAAGATTGGTCTTTCTTTCTTTTGATCTCAAGAAAATCCCAGGTATTTTATGACTAGTGAAGATGGACACTATGTGTGCATGTAGGTTGGAGTGGAATGAGGATGCAGGTGTCCCGGTTCCAGCATAAGATTGTCTATAAGTGAGCTGAAGGTCATGGGGAACAGAAAATGACTTGGTGTGGTGGCCCTATACAATGTCAGGGGCATGGCACATGGAAACAATGTAGCAATGCACATCCCAAGCCATGCCAGTAATTCATACTTTTGCTAATAATTGGATAATGGAGATTCCTCAGTGGGTTTTACACTGGGAAGTGATACGATCAGTTTCATGTTTCAGAGATAGTAATTCATTTGAGTTCGAAACATGGTTGAAGACAATATTAACCACAGCATGATCAGTAGTAAAAGAGATAAGGCCGGGTGTGTGTGGTGACACAGATGGGAAGAGTTGTAACCCTATACCTCTGAATCTCATGCAGTGTTGTAGACCAATATTACCTCAATAAAATATTTTAAGAAGTGATAAGGTACTAAAATAAGGGGAAGAAGTGATGCGGTCTTGAATTAAGGTATCAGAGTAGTTGGGAATGAAAACGAAAGAAAAAATTCCATTAAAACCAAACAAAAAGTACCAGTGATTAGAAGAAGATTAGTTAAAAGTCAAATATAACTCTCTTCCGGCTTCAGTAAGTGGATGGATGAAGAGTCAGGACCAGTAACTCAAATAAGAATCAGGTTTGTAGATAAAGCAGAGAGAGAAGAAATGGTTCGGAAGTAACTAACCCATATTCATTCATTTGTTCACTCTGAAAGTTTGGTCCTTTGATTTTTATATTGATGTAAGACGGGTCTTCTCATTATGACAGTTCCGCTAGCTCTGATTTCTTTTTCCTTTAGCCAGCACTGTGTGCTTTAAATTTTGAATTTGTTGCTAAGATCTAAAAATAAGAAGTATTTTACATAAAAATCAGAATTCTCATTCTCTGCATCCTACTGCTCTTTAAGAGTAAGTTACAGTCTCAGATGATCAGAGAGAGGAATGACCTTGGAGAGATGGAGGCTTAGAGACCACAAGTGAATAGTGTGAGACCACACAGAATGATTGGTTCCAAGACCCCGCGACCTGCCTGTCTTGACCGCACTGGCTGCGGGCCATCTACTCCACTATGAGTAGGCAATCAACAGCGCCCCCACTGGCCAAATTAAGCAACGGTCTGTTTTTGAAAATATGGTAAGATAGCCACACCCATTTATTTACCTGTTGTCTCTGGCTGCCTTCTCATTTCCCAGCAGAGTTGAACAGTAACACAGACACCAGCCAACCCACAAAACCTAAAGTATTTTCTATTTGGGAGCAAATGTCTGCTGAGCCCTGCATTCCAAGATAGTTGTATGGAGCAGAGGGTGGGGCCTCATGCTCTCCTGGGCTCACTTATAGGAAAAACAGCAAGAGCAACCTCTCTTTTGCACATATGCTCAGTGGAGCAAAAATTGCAACTACCTCCCTTTTGTTCAGCTGGCAGAGGATGTTTGCAGCAGAGCCAAAGGATCAAGGCTGCAACTCTGACTTCTCTCGATAAATTAATTTATTATTTAAGCACATCTGCCTGTTTATTTAAAGAGGTACGGTGGCCTCCACTTGTGCACTTGTGTGGAGGAAAACATCACACTGAGATCTCAAGTGTCACAGCAATTAGTCAAATGGGGAAAGAAGCTGCTCCAGGATGTTCAGGGACACTGTACTTGATAATCTTTAATTTGCTCAATATTACAATTAAGGTAACTTCAAATGTGTTATAACCTTAATAATGTCAACATGTTTCCATTATCTCTGGTGTACATATTATTTTTAACCTACTTCACACACAAGAATGTATTAATGCATTTTTTGGCTGCTGCTAAAGTGGCCCTCTAACATGTTTGTGAAGGACTTAATAACCTTGTCGAAATGTTTTACTGATGAGTATTTAAGAATTATTAGAACACCACTCAGTGAGGATTGAAAAAATACTCTACTGCATTATCATTGGCTGGAAGATAGATATTTGTGAGGAAATACACAATGAACAGGAAGACAGACAAAACTAATGTTTTGGTGACAAAGGAAGCAGAGCAGAGTGGAGAGGGAAATATCTCTGAGTTAGAAATCAAGGATCTGGAATTCAAACTCAGGCTTCACAATTTGTTAGCTGTGTGATCTTGGGAAACTTGCTGAACTTGTCTGATAATTAGTTGCTAAATATCCAGCTGAACAGTCCTGCTTGGTTCCCTGCAACATTCTTATTAGAATGGAGTTGATGGAAGTTGGAGAAAAGGTTGTGTAAATGGTCAAGATGTGTGCCAATGTGCATTATTATTATTGTACAAACCTGGGACAAAACATGTGGGGATGCTGTTTGCTATAATTGTGTATGACATGTCTTTCCAGTGGTATTTTAGGACAATTAAACATAAATCAGTGGAAGCACAGAGAGAGGGGGGACAATTCATTCCTTCTATCTGGGAACTTCCTAGCCAGAAATGATAGCTGATACATCCACGCCACTGCCCAAGATGGGGGTAGGCACTAGTGGGAACGAAGCAGCCTGCCAGGGGGCAATCTCAAAATTGATTTACTAAGAGTCCTATCATTCGATGCATGCTGAGTGTGACCAATGACCAGTGACTTGTTCTTTCTCATTTGGGAAACAACTTCACTGGCCTCGGGCAGTTGCTCATGTCCCCTCCTTCACAACCTGTGCAGAGACAGGCATAGCCCCATGCCTGGATTATTGAGGTAAACATTTATGTAACTCCAATGCTTTCCACTGGTGTGAAATTACTGATACATTGGGATCCTCCATTTTCCCTAATTAGACCAGTGAGTGAGGGATTTGCAGAAACAATTCCAGAGACTCACACTTTAATATTAACTAATGTGCACTTGGCCTACTTTTTGATTTTCCCACTGAACATATAGGGTCAGTTTCTCATCTTGCTCGGCACCCCTGTGGAGTAAGCTCTGAGCTCAGAACTGCGATATTTTCAAGGGCGGTGCCTTCCCTCCCTTAACCTCCCGCTTGTCCTTTGCCTCCCACCAGGATTTTGGGCACTGTCCATCCAAGGACAGAAGCTGGAGTTTTGTGGGGCTGCAGAACTCTTTGGGTAGCTTTGCCCAGTGAACTCAATTAAAAAAATTCAAATGGTTCAGTTGGTTTTTTTCTATAAACCTGTATGGCCACTGCATGTGTGTTTTAAACATGGATTTAGTTTCAGAGTTAGAAGGCATTTTTTTATTCTGATGGTCATTTAGGAAGGGAAACATAAAAGGAACATAAAATGTAACACTCTCTTTGAGAATCCAAATGTGAGACAGTGAGAAGAATGACAGTGTTTAGAGTCAGATAGACAGCATTCAAATCCAGGCTCCTGAACTCACTTCCTTTGCTATCTTCAACTAGCCAATTTATCTGAACTTGAGATGCGCCATCCAAAAAATGGGGATAAAACTTAGCTCCTAATTTGGTTGTGAAGTTATGATAAAGTAGATGAATGGCTCTGCATATCCTGGCACATGAGGGGCCCTGGGTCAATTACTGCAATAGCCATAGTGCTGGTGACATTTGACTGACTTGTCATTCCTGAGAGCCTAGCGATGGGGATAAGATAGATCAGCCTGGGCCTCCCCAGTGGCGCAGCGGTTGAGCGCTGGGTTGCGAAGCTGCCCGCAGCCTCTGCAGCACCAGTTCGATCCCCGGCTGCTCTCCAGCCAACGGGCGAGGGTCCCACATGGCGCACAGACCTCTCCTGCCGCCCGCTGCTCCCCTCAGCAGTGTACCTTATCAGTCTGCCTGTTCTGCTCCCCGCTCTGGCTCTGGTGAATTCTCTCACACTCCCGCGCTTCTGACTGTACCCAGTGCTTGCATAAATAAATAAATCAATCTTTAAAAAAAAAAAAAAAAGATCAGCTTGTAGAAAAACTACCTGCTACAATAGCTAAATTGTTGACTCAGACATCAAGAGAAATGAGGTCGAGGTCTCCTGCCAACCATGTTGTCTCTTTAGTATTAAGCTTGTTTATCTAAAAAGAGGTGTTAGGACCCTTAGTGATTTTTTGACTATGCCCTTTAGCACCATACAGACTTTGGGGTTGAACAGGCTGTACTTGAAAAGAAGGGAAAGGGAAAAAAAACAATGTACATAACATTAGCATCTCAACCTAACTCCAACCCAAAGAATTGCTTTCGTCTCTTGTATACCTGGCTTCTAGATAAGATTCATTAAGCTAAAATGACTTCCTCCTCTGCAACTTAGGAAACCACTGGATGCAGTGATCCTAAGATCCCTGGCAGCTCTCATATTCTGTCATGATGTTGTCACCTTTCCCAACCTGCAGCTTAGAAGACTGTCAGACCACCTGAGGTTCCAGAAATTCCAACGTGGTTGTAGGCAGAGTCAGTTTGAAAGCTATGAGGCACATAACTCTATGTCTCCTGTTCTTCTTCAGATTCCTACTCCACCTCAGTCCTCCATTGCCTCATAACCCACAACTCTGTTTAGATACAGACACTTAATCCTTATCCCTGGCTGGTATCCATCTCCAGTCAAATTGTGGCTAATTAGAAGAAAGTACTTCACACCCTTGTCCCCTAGGAATAGCTTTATTAACCAGAATTATAAACCTCGGAGGGACATACTTTACTTCAGGGGCATCTTTCCTCAGCTTTAGTATCACACAACAATGCCAGTTGTCTGGTTTATCAGCCCCATGAAACGAGATCTATGAGGTGAGATGCGAAAGTCTCTGCTATGGTCATTAAAGATGAACTCGGGGTCATCCAGATCTACCCTTTAATCCTGACTGCATAATTCCTTTGCTTCTCTGCCTTGTACAACTTAACTTCCCCAATTCCCTGTATTTATAAACAGTAGCTATCTCATGATTGTTATTCAAATGTGAAGTTTTTCTTAATATTTTTTTGGCATCATTATCATTATACAGTCACTCAATTCTTAGTTCAAACCTCAAGACTAAGAAATATCATGCATCTCTATCTTATTTAAATAAGATCAAAACTCTATTTTACATATTGATGTTAGTGAGCATGTGTGCGTGCGTGCGTACACACACACACACACACACACACACACAGAGTTATATCCAAAGATCCTATAGTATCTTCCTAACATAAAACAGCTAGAAGCTCCATCTAACGTTGCTCGTTAATGGCTAACATCATCCTGGCTCTTCCAATAACCTCCTAGACCACCCAGGAGCTCTGCTGTTTCTGAGTTAGACTCAGAACAAAAGATACATTGATGAGAATGGTAGCTACTGTTTCTGGAGTCTACTCCCATGCTCTCCACCTTCATGTGCTCTGAGACCAGTGTATCCACTCAGAGTAATGGGCGGTGGTCATACCTTCTCTTGAGGCATGCTGATTTCTAACCAGTCTGGGGAAAGTTATTCTCTATCTCCACTCTTTTCATTTTTTCTATCATCAAGTTCCAGTTTCTCCCCAATTCTGGATACTCAAGACTTTATGAATAGTAGGACTAAAATCCATCTTGAGAGAAAAAGAATACTGTCTAGAAATTTTGAGAGAAAGGGTATGCATCTAAATGTAAGTGATAGTAATCCTCCATCAAGGATTAACACTCTGATCATCACCATCACCATCATCATCCATGCCACTGATACCAGGCTCCACTTCTCGAGAGAGTCATGATATCTTACAATTCTTAAAAGGACAAAAATAAGTCAGACTGGCAATAGCTTGGGAGATATTGTTTTCCTGTTGAAGAGAAAGAGACACATACATGATAGATAATACACAACTCTGGTTCTGAAAGCCATACGTAGGTAGCAAGAAATCCCTTCCCCTTGTACAAAACTTCATAGTCTTTTCACCAAACCGAACCTTCTCTCAACACATTTGTAAACTGTCACAATACTATATATAGGGGGAGGAGGAATTTTTTCAGGAATGATTGAATGAATCTCCTTGCCACTAAAGTTTCAGTTAAACTTTTAAAACATTAGTGGCTTCTTATGAGCTGATGGCAACGAAATGGTTTGAATTAAACTAGGCACCATGGTGATGGGTCCTTCCCCTATTTTCAGATAAATTCTAACTTCCTATAAAACTCATTTAACTCATTTAATGAAAATAAAACACTTTCAACGACAAAGGAAAGTGCAGATTATCACTTGCTCTGTTTAGTAGACAAGTAAAGCCACACAAAGGACTTAATATTGTTGATCCTGAATTGGTACGAGTCTAGACTTCTAGTGCTTAGAGGCAGAGCCCAAAATACTCCTTCAATTGTGATTAAATAATAGAAGCTACTATGTACGAAGAGATAGCTCCGTGCTACCTTCTTAGCAGCAAGATAAGATCTTGACAACAATAGTTCAGTTAATCGTCACATAAACTTAAAAAACAAAACACAATAGCTACTGCATCTCAGAATGACTTCAGAACTTCTAAATATCACATACTCAGGAAGTTGGAAATCATGATTCAACCCTGCTTGATTGACTCTAAGCCCATGCTCTTAACTACTAAGCTACACTGCCTCCCACTTCCTAACCTCTTCACCTTGATGTAAGTAGTAAGATGTTCGCAATACCAAATTTGGTTAGTGCCAGCCACTGCTCTCCCACACCAGTTTTTCAACCTTTTTCAACTCCCATAATTTTCCATCTGTTCAATTCAGTTCAAGAAATGAAAACATTTAATTGCCTTTCAGAAACACGGTTTTATCTTTCAACCCTCATTTCATGTTTTCTACATCCAATCACTTGACAAGTTCTTTTCCATATTCCTTTAGTTTATCCTTTTCCCCTTTAATTTAGGCATGCATGAGTCAACATGTGTATGTTGAACCAGTTTTTATTTGGGTTTCTCTGTGGTTTTCCCTACTTTCATCTGTTTGAGAAATTGGAAAAGACTTTGAAATGTACCAAACTAACATGAAATAAATAAATAGATTGCTGAGTGTCCTCTAAAACACCCCTCGAGGTCATTTTTACCTTTCACTGTTTTTGACCTATTTCAACTCTTTAATTGTAGATAACTTACAGTAATATCATGGAGACAGTTTTTATACATGCAAATGATTCTGCTAAGTGAAAGAACTGACCTCTCCCTGCTCCAAAAAAAGAAGAAGATGAAGAAAGAAAATAGTTTTGCACCTGCAAATTCATCCAGTAATCCTGATTGAGCTATTTTTGTGTAGTACTTTGAATTTGCCTTTCAACCATTTGTAACATCTTACTAGTGCCCTCATTAATTCATACGTGAAAGACAATCTTTGAGATGTGCTCATTTTATATTGGTAGGCAAATGATGCTTTACCTTAAAAGACATTTACACATAACACCTCTTATTTGGCTTTGCTGTTTATGTGAATTTGAACTTCCCAGAAATTAGAGCCTAATGTTGACATTTGGGTACAAGTATTTATCATGTGGGAACTCCACAAAGTTGCAGTGAAAAGTAAGATAGGCATGAAGGGAAAAGCAATCAGTGATGTGTTACTGAATTGGTTACCAGTGTAGGCATGGACAGTAATGCTGGAGGGTGCTCTGAGAAGCATGTTGAATCATCCCTCCATCAGGAAAAAGGCAGGACCGTTTCTCTTCCAACTACTGTCTTCTCTAGGTGGAAGGGTATTGCCTTACGGGTACTAATTCCCTGTATTTGCTAGTTGCACTTTCCAAAACTGTAGAAAAATTTGTGGTATTGGAAAGTGAGGAAACACTGTTGTGTGCATTTGAGCTATCAGCCTGGCAGAAATGCACACAGCTGGTTACCTCGGCTGCACTAAAATCAGGTAGGATTATGGGGCGTGATATGGGGCACAAAAGCCACTGCCACATGACCAGTGTGGTCTCTCTAAACTGAAAATGACCTTGAGAATAAAAAATCTGAGCACATGGTCACTTCTGCTCTGGCCTTAGCTTCATCTTTCACCTCTCTTCAGATTCCAGCCTCCACTCTTCTCTGATACTTTCTGTTTCTCCTCACACTTTTGTGACTTGGTATATGTGTTCATGCCAATTCTTTGTTCTCCTTTCTCACTACCCATCACAAGATGTCACTAGAAGTGGTAAATGACTGTTCACCACCTTTTTTGCTCTCCCATAATATATGGAATTTCCATATGCCATTGGGCTGTGTTTTCCTTCATCAGAGGGTCAGTTACATTAAATTCCATTCATCTCCCCTTCTGCCATTCTCTCTCTCACTCCCCACCCCCACTTTCTGTGTGTTTGTTTGAAGGCTGAGACAATGCTTCTTTATCTTTGATTCATCCATGCTCAGTAGCTTTCACCCACAATAGGCACTTCAAAAATGGTTTGTTGATTTCATTAAGCACTTGCTGGGCACCCTCTGTACTGGTCTTGATAGAAAGTAAAGAATTTGCATTTACAGTAGTCAGGTAAGTCAAGTTATACTGCAGTAGCAAGTAACTGTTGAATCTCAGTGGTCTAAAACTGTTAATCTTTATTTATCCCTCTCACAACGTACCAGTAACCTCTCGGCAGAGGACCTCTGCTTATCATAGTAAATTAGGAACCCAGGCAGCTAAGAATCCATGTAGAATATTGTTCTTCACTTTACCTAAAGGAAAAGCTAATTCTTGAGTATTTTACTCTGGCAACTATATACTCACTCAGGAGTGACAACAAACCACACTTAAGACTCATAGGCTAGACCTAGTCATGTAGCTCCATCCATCCAAAAGTGGACTAAAAGTATATTCCTGCCCTGTATCCAAGGGGAGGAGATCCAGAATTATTTGGTAATTGTTACAAATAACTCCCAAAGAGTCATTGCCTATATAGCAGACTAGATAGCAAAGACTAGCAAAGATTCTTATTCTCTACTATTTTTTTCTCCACTAGCTCCTCTATCTTAGAAATAAGTAGTCTGTACCATTTTAACCCAAACTTCTTTTCATAACCTTTTCTAGAATTCTTTTCACTTATCTGGGGAGAAATACATTGTGAAATTTTAAGGCACATCATATTGAAGTAGAGATGTGTCAATTATCAAAGCCAAGCAGAATCCTTCATACAATTAAAAATAGATACTTGATTTTCTCCATTGATCAAGTATAACTAGATTATCTCAGCTCTACTTTAATTTAACTAGGGATATAAACTATGTGTTTGACAAAAGACCGGCTTTTGAGTTCTCTTTACCCAGAGATACTTTTTTGGGGGGAAATAGAAATGAAAGGTAGTTGTGTTGGTGATGATGATGATATTAGTAATGGTATTGGTGACAATGATGTATGATGGTGCAATGTTCATAACCCTCCGAGTCTAGACTCACTTCCTTGGTAAAATTTGTTCTATGCATGAATACAGGCCTGGCAACTTCCTCAGCCCAAAGGCACTTATCTCACAACTCTAGTGTTTTGTATGACCTTAGTGTTTTAGATTCTCAAAATAAGTCTGTCTGTTTATCTATCTGTCTATCATCTATCATTCTGTACATTTAAATTTTAACTTTATGAGATAGAAAATCTCTAACAGGAAAACAGAAGGCTCATGGAGCAGAAGAAAAATTATTTTGGTAAGGAAAATATTTCCATATTATATTTTCAAGAGGTCGACATAAACAATAGTGAGTTAAAAAATATTTTTAAAATTATGCACAGTGTCACTTGCCAGTGTTGTGTTAATTAATGCAAATGTAGAACACTGCATCAGTTCTTGCTTGAATTCTACCAATGTACATCTGTACTGTAAATATGTTAGTGAATAACCCTAAGCCACTGTCAGAAGATTCTTTTCTCAACTGCTAAATCCTAGAAATTCTTTGCCAGCATTCTAGGCATATTTTTATATGCTCAGGAACATTCAAAGAAGGAAGTAGAAGCCTACAGAAGAGGTGTGATACTTTCCCATTATTGTTATGTATAAATCTATAATCCAATAGTAGTCAGAAGACAGAAAAGAAATTCAGATTAATTGAACACCTACTAAAGAAATGACTTTTATGTTATTTGATTTAATTTTTTACAAAATAGCTGTTACTGAAAGTTCTGATAAAATACCTTATCAGAAATAACCAATGATAGAATAATTGAGAAAAAGCTAAAACAAGAATAATCTTCTTTGTCAACATTCTATGTTTTCTATTCTATTCTATGGTAGACATTTTTATCACTCTAGAAGGATTTCAACATTGGAAATCTTTTTTTTTCTAGAGATTGGGAAACAAAAAAGTGCAGTGTTTATAAAATCTGCAGTAAACCCAACACCTTAACAATTACCACCCCTTCACTGATAATTTAGACTGCCTCAGATTTAAAACTTTTGTGTTTCAAAAAGCACCATCAAGAAAGTGCAAAGGTAACCTCACAGAATGGAAGAATATTTGCATGTCATGGATCTGATAAGAGAATTGTATCTAGAATATATAAAGAAATATTACAATGCAACAATATAAAGACAACTTAATTTTGAATAGCCATTTCTCCAAGGAAGATAAACAAATAACAAGTGAACATGGGAAAAAATACTGACTATTATTATTTTCTAGAGAAGTACAGATGACGCCATCATGAGATACTATTTCATAGCCACTTGGATGACTGAAATGAAAAGGTAGACAATGACAAGTGTTATGAGGACAAATTAGAGTATTCATACCTTGCAACTCTACCCCTAAGTAAGTACCTAAAAGAAATGAAAGCATATGTCCACACAAAAGCTTGTAAGCAAATATTTATAGCAACATAGAAAAATTATAGTGAAAAAGTAGATATTGCCCAATTGTCCATCAACTAATAAATGGACAACAAAATGTGGTATACCTATACGATGAAATATTATTCAGCAATGAAAGAAATGGATATGCATTATAACATCGATGAATCTTGAGAACATTATAAGTGGGAGAATATGGTCATAAAAGACCATATAGTGTATGATCCTATTTATATGCAATATCCAGAATAGATAATTCTACAGAGACAAAAAGCATATTAATATTAGTGCTTATTCGGAATTAAGAGGAAGCGAGTAATGGGAAGTGACTGCTAATGGGCATTGGATGTCTTTTGGGAGATGAAGGAGTATTTCAAAATTAAGTTGTGGTGATGACACACTTTAACTAGGTCAACTGTTTGATATATAAATTACCACTCCATATAGCTGTTAATAAATTCATTAATGAAATTTTATCAATAATCATTTTTGTCTTAGAATGAAGGGATTAAAGTTCAGAGAAGGGAAAGGGTTGATCAAACCACATAAGTAAAAAGTCACAGATACGTTAGAAATCTGAAAGTTAAAGCTCTTTCCACACTACCAAACTGTGGACCAAAGTACTAAAGTAAAAAAACTTTTAGGAAAAATAACTGGAGGAATAAAGTAGTTCCATACTATTTACTGAAGGGAAGCAGATAAAATTTCTCTACTACAAAACACATATGCTAATGTTAAGAAATGTCCTGCTCATGTTTACAAGAAGCTTAATAGAAATGATCAGGTCATACATGGTTTTTAATAAGATTTTTCTCCCAACAGATCAATTTACAGTGAAACCAATGAGACTTAAGTTTTAATGTCCCCCAATTACACTGGCCCCTTCTCCACCCCAGCATCTCATTTTATATTCTTCATTTGAATTATTTTTCTTAAAGAAGGTACCTCAGATTATATAAACCTTGGATGCTACAAAATCTGGATTCACTCTTTTTCCCAACCTTTCTTGTTATAATCTCTGACCTCAGCTAGTTATTCAACACAGCTGGATCTGATATCTTTATATCCTAATTCACTCCTAACATGCTTTCATATTCATTGTTCTTGTTAACAGCAACCATTAAAAATAAACTCAAAGGGAGGAATAACAAACGAAAAGAACAAGCAACTTGGAGAGTCCTTGACACAGAGTGTTCTAGGCCCAGTGGGAATCCAAAATGAGGACAAGGAGCCTTCTCTAACCTGCACCAAATGGCGATTCTTAGGTTTTATTTATTTGCTTATTTATTTATTTATTTATTTTTGTGGTAGTGTTCCTGTTGCTGGTGAATTACCTCAGGGAGAAAGTCCATTTCCAATATTCCTACTCTCCCACCATAATTTCCAGGTGGTGAAATCTCAATGGCTTTGGAGTAAAGATGGAATAAAATTTATATTGCCATCATTAGCATACCTAAATGGAAGCATCCTGCCTTACTGTACGTACTCATTAAGAGTGAGTATCAACGGATTCCAGAATTTGCCTCATTAATTTGGTGATAGAATCATATGTGGCTCCGGGGCTCCTGAGCAGGATGGGAGGAAACTGGGCATTATGACCTAACCAGGCCATAACTCTAGGGGCTTTCTGTATTTGTAATTTATGTACCCCCTTCTGCAACATGGGCCTTACTCCCATTTGTGATTCAAATAACCATCTTCAGTCTTCCTAAGTATGTACTCAAACTGAAATCCTATTTTAGAAGGAGAAGAACAGGCGTCTCTCAAATAACTCTACAGGGAGTCAGACAATGTAGCTTGGGTACTGCTGAGACCATCTCAGATAAAGAAAACCCATTTGTTTTTTTCCCTTGTCCTGTACAACAACTTTGTGGTGGGGCATGCTGACTTAGAGGAAGTGGGGGTGTCCATGTACAGCACCTGATATTTTCTTTTACAAGCACTATGCATGACTTGTGCCCAGTGTAATGGTGGCCCACAGAATAATAGGTGTTCCCTAGGTAATACATTGATTATCAAAGTAATTGAAGACATAATCCTACTGAGAAAAAGGTACAGGCTTAGGAAGTATTAGCTTTATTCCATACACTTAGTTGCACAAGAAATACTATACTCGGGCCTCCCTGTTGGCACAGCGGTTGAGCGCTGGGCTGTGAAGCTGCCCGCAGCCTCTGCAGCGCCGGTTCGATCCCCGACCGCTGGCGAGCGTCCCACATGGCGCACAGACCTCCCCTCAGCAATGTACTTCGTTGGTCTGCCTGTTCTGCTCCCTGCAGAGTGCTCCTCTCACTCTCCCATGCTTCTGACTGTACCCAGTGCTTGTATAAATCAATCAATCAATCAATCTTTATATTAAAAAAAAGAAATACTATACTCTTCATAAATCAAACCCATTTCATAAGTTTCAAGGAAAATTTAACTTGAGTCCTTTCTGTGTTCCACTTATGGAATGTTTCACAGTGACAGATATTTGGAGGGGATGCTGTGGAACTAGTCAAGGGCCATTTGTCCAGTGCATTACTGTGAAGGCCTCCTCTGTGCTGGAAGCTGTCTGCTTTAACAGCTTCAGGTTCAGTGCCCTGGAATCCTTTGAAGCTGCTTCTGCTCCCTAGGCCTAGATATACCTGACAAACCATTTTCTTTCTGAAATCCTTCTTCACTTTGGCTCTACAAAAGTCCTATCCCAGCCTTCCAGTTTGCTTCCCTTTTGAAACTGTAACCCTTGGTCAGAGGGAAAGAAAGTTCCTCCTGGTCTGTTTTTCACCAAGACATCTTGTCTACAGCTCAGTCCTTTCTTCTGCTGTTTGACATATCTGCTAAGGTCCCTGGAAGGCTGAGCATAGTGGAAGAGATAAGCCACAGGGAATTAGGTCTTCAGTTTCTATTCTAGGGCCAGAAGGAGGAAGGAGGAAATAAAAGGAAAATAATCCCTCCATGGTGACTTGCATTTCAAAATGTTGCCCTATGCTATTATCATACAATGAAGTGGAGATAAAAGTGAGAACTGTGAAGGGGAAGTTAACCAGGAGGCTGGAGTCAGTGACATGGGACTGAATTAAGAAGTATTCATGAGCAAATGGCAATCAGGCAGTTGAGAATGTTAGCCATACTATTCATGAGCAAATGGCAATCAGGCAGTTGAGAATGTTAGCCATACTCAGAAGTTATCACAAAGCCATTTTAATGGCTGATTCTATAAGGACTGACTTTCCTTTAGATGGACAAGGAAGTTCCTAAGGAAAGACCAGCCTACACGTAAGCTAGAGATTGCATTAAGGTTGCATCACCATTTCATGATTATTTTTATCCGATTGCATGATTAACAGCCTGGGAACTCATGATGAAATTCATCAGTTTACCCCAAATTTGCTTAGTCACAAGAAGTGAGCAGCCCACCTGCCAGAAACATCTGTGGGATAGGCATTGCCATGAACTGCTGGGAAATCCCTGCATTGCTTCTAAGCGACTCTTTCTGATTTGCAACTGCAGGATATGTATGCTCTAATAGCACTTGCTCTTAATGGCTGTCATTTCCACTTTATCTATCTTTCCTGAATTGTCTTAAGTTGCAGCTCACTGGTTCCTTGTATCATCTCTTTTACCCACCAAACAAGCAAATTCACCAAATGGGACCTACTTCAGTTTCTCTTTTTATTTGCTTTCCCAGGAATTCAGCATTTCTAGATCAGCAATTCTCAATTTCGAGTGTGCATCAGAATCACCTGGAAGATTTGTTTAAACCCAAGGCTGCTAAACCACACCCCCAGGGTTTGTTATCTGATAGGTCTGGGGTAAAAATTGAGAAATTTCATTTCTAACAAGTTCCCAGGTGATGCTGGTCTGATAACCCCAGAAAACAAAGGCTTACCTTTAGAAACAGAACTCTGAGTCCTATTATCCTAAAAGTCAAGTGTGTCAGTGACAAAGAGATTGTACTGTGTTCCTCCGGTTAAAAGTGATTCCGCGCCCCCCACCCTGCCCCACCTCCCCCCACCCCGGTCTGTGTACATTGATACAGTCCAGCCAATGAGGAGAATTTGAGAATTTTATTCTCTAGAGTTACTACCAGCTCAGAATTACAAAAGCCCATGTTAATTACTTACTTACTAAATACAATACAGTGAACAATGACTTTCTGTGGCTGGTGTCATGATGACTATGAGGCATGATGTGTTGCAAATGAAGACATATGTGCTGCAAATAATACTATGTCATCAAAAGCTTGCAACTTTTGGAGTCTCAAGGCCTAGATAGAAGCCCATCTTTGCTACAAGGTCTGCTCTGTCCAGGGAAGGATCTCTGTGTCATCTTGCTAAGCTGGAGCTCCATTTCCAACAATTCCATGGCTTGTATGACATGGGCTGGGTTGGTCACATGACAAATGTGTGTACAGGCATCACACTCCGAGTTCATTGAGGACTGCATACACTGTTGCAGCTTGCATGCTTGTCTCTGACCTCGTGTTTTCCCTTGTAGGCATGCTCAGTGGCCAGGCCCCAGCTCCTCCACTTCCCACTGCTATTAGAGAACTGGCCAAGTGTAAATCCCACAGATGGTGATAGACACAGCAACTCCTGCATACTACCTGTTTTACTGAGGTCAGAGGCAAGCAAGACACAGCCCCAGTTTCCAATTTGTCCTCATGGGACCCAGAGTGTCCTTGTAGGATCCACATTTTCCCTTGGATTTTTCAGTTACCCTTTTCTTTCCTTCACTTGATATACTATTTTCTTAGCAGTACTAGCTCTGGTCACCTACAATGACTTTCATCCCAATCAGACAGTCAACAAATTTCCAAAAATTGATTTCTACTTTCACAGTTATGTAAGGCCTATTGCTGTCAAAAATCCTCTATTTCATATCATTTTTAGTAGTCTGCGGCTCTGTTATTTCATGGCTGATAGAGACAAACTTCACATAGTCTAGTACATGAGATTCTGCTCATTGGAGTTTTGCAATACAACCTGTGCAATCATATACATTAGCCCTGTTCTAATACTTAAGTAGGTATGACTTAAATAACTTGGGTCAACCTATGTTTGCTCATAGTTTGATGGTAGCTCATAGGTTGATGAGAGCAATAAGTAGTTCAGAGTATTATTCTGAGGATTATATAAGCTAGCATTTACAAAGCATCCTAACTGCTCTGACTCAATGCAGTCATTCCTTCCTTAGTTATTCTCTACCATTATTCTGTTTTATTTTCTACCTATCACTTTCCACTCTCCAAGTCATCTTATCTGTTCCTTTTTGCATGCTTATGACTTAGGAACTGCCAATATACTCTCAGGGAATGTGTATTGTCCACCTTGTTTACTGCTGTATCCAAAGCTTAGTTCCAGAACATGCCTTGGTGCTTAGTGTGATAGATGCTAGATTGAAAAAAGGAGGGGTGTACATGGATGAATGACTGAGTGAACTAATGAGTGAAACAGTAGCTGGTTCATGGTGAGAACTCAATATGCAATAGTATCCCTTTAAGCATCTGTAAGCCAGTAATGAAATGTGTCCACCATTAACCACAATACCTAGCAGATTGGGATAAATGCTATAGAAATAGTAGTAAGACTTAGAGATCACAGAGAAGTGTTATTTAGCTAAATAATCAACCAAAGTGTATGCATAAGACATTTTGGAAGTTCTTAAATCATGGGTAAACATTTTTTTTAAAGATTTATTTCATTCTATTTTATTTATTTATTTATTTATTTTTCTATCTATCTATTTATTTATTTATATGAGCACTGGGTACAGTCAGAAGTGCGGGAGGGTGAGAGAATTCACCAGAGTGAGAGCGGGGAGAAGAGCAGGCAGAAGGACCGAAGTACACTGCTGAGGGGAGCAGCGGGTGGCAGGAGAGGACTGCTTGCCATGTGGGACCCTCGCCCTGTGGCCAGGAAGCAGCCGGGGATCGAACGGCACTGCAGAGGCTGCGGGCAGCTTCGCAACCCAGCGCTCAACCGCTGCGCCACCAGGGAGGCCCCATGGGTAAACTTTTAACTGAAGAAGGTTGGATGGAAAAGTGAGTAAAATAGAGGAGCAAATGTGGGTGTTTAGCAAACATCAGAAATAATGGAACAACAAATGGTCCTTTTTTTTTTGCTGAGAGTATAAATATAAATTAGTAACAGGAAATTTGTAGGGGGCAAATGGATAGATTAAGAAGGGAAATAAGAACCAAGTCATGGACGCCTTTTAATTACTCCCTAAAAACTTAAAATTGTATTTTGCTGAACAGTTTTTCATTAAATGTGTGTTCCACAGAACACTACCTGTAACACTCAAGATGCTCCAGGAGAAACAGACCTTACCGGTCAAGTGCTATAGCCTTTATCTTCTACTTGGAATTCTACAAAAACATTAGCACATTGACGGCTCGGTTAAGTCTTGCAGTAAACCTATTTTGTTAAGTCAGTTTTTCCCATATCTATTGATGGAAAATTGTACGTGTCAAAGGAGCTGTGATATCCAGAAAAATTAGCATCCATTGGCTACATTTTGAGGTGTACTCTACCCAAACTGTGATGTTTGTCTGGAAAACACGGCATGAATATTATACATTTCTTATATGGAAAGTATAGAAGCTCGACTTCTGTTTAACTTGATCTCTTCTCAGTGAAGAGAAAACAGTCCATTTCTCTATATTTAGCTAAGATCCCAGTGGCTGTGTATCTGTGTACATGAATATATATATATATATGTATGTATATCTCCATACGCAAACAACTTCTACTTCCATTAGCACTGACTCCCTTGAGTGTGTTGTGTATATTCCTGTACCCACAGATGAGTCTGGCTCAGTATTGCTGTGTAATATGAATTGAACAAATATTTGTTGAGTGAATGAAAGAGAAAAGAAGGGAAGGGAGGGAGAGAGGGAGAAAGATCTTGCCCAAGATTGGAAACTAAGTATTATCTAACAACATGTGAGTTTCTGATAAAACCTAAGCACATTATATAAAAGTCTAGTGACATTGGACTTGGTCTGAAAAAATTTTAACTGAATGTTTGCATCACCAAGTCAAAAATTATTGTATCTTTCAGATACAGTGTATCTTTGTATGTTAGTATAAACAAAAGGTAATTTGATATTGCATGAGTGAGTTAACTTGGAAAGACTCTTGCCTGGTTGTGTATTTGCTGTGACTGGCGGAACCCACCTGAACAGGCACACAAAGGCACATCTGTATGCACACAGAAATCAACAGAAAACAGACAAGATACTATCATTTGATGAAATGAACAGTATGGAGGAGAAATGGATATTTTATGGTTCATGTTTTTTTTTTTTTTTTCTGCACAGACACAATGAAAGTGTCCTTCCTGCAATCAGATTTTAAAATGAAAAAAGAAGTAATTCTTATTTGCCATTAACATTTGCCTAATGCATGGTGTCAGTTGACATTAAGAAAAGTTGGCCAGGTAGAGTTAGGGTAAACTGAATTCTTTGGGGGAGGAAGAAGAAAACTGGATTATTCCGGTACTAAGATAATTTAAAAATCCATAATAAATAAAGTAATGAGATTTTAGGGAATCACTTAAGCAGGAAAAAATGGCATAAAGTTACTAAATCTATAGTAGAATAAGTGTTTTTACAAAGATCTAACTCTTAATTTATCAAAGAGTAGTTTCATGTTCTTTTTCTGATAAAAAAGAAAAGATCTCTCTGTTCCAGTTTGTATGAAATCTAAATACTATGTTGTTATTTGTTTAAATTTACTGCTGAAATTTTTGTCTTGAGAATCTGCATAGCAATGCACATTAAATGGATATTGATCTAACATTAGAAATAAAAAAAACCATTAAATTAATCAATAAGGATTTAATTCCTGATGAACTCAGCAACCTAAGGTGGGGTATTTGTTTGCATTTCTCTTTTCCAAGCAAACTATTTCACGTTATAGGAAATAATCCAGCATTTAAAAGATTATACTGGGGAAAAACAGCATTGGTGAAAGCTGCAGTTTGTAATTGCAAAGTTAATTATCTTTCCTAAACCATCAGTTGTCACTTAGAGAGACCAGATTCTTGCAGACTCTCCAGGGACTGCCTTTATTTCATTCCTAATGGCTTGGGACCCACCATTTTGCTGTCTCTGAACATTTGGTCACTGAATGCACCATTTATGGAGTATTGTTTAATTAAGGACAAATTAAGAGAACTGTGCACAGAATTTAATTTCATAGACTCTGTAAATTCTTTTAAAGAGGATACTAACTATAGGCATGATAAGTTTTCATTATCCATTGCTTCTATAAGGTATTGACAATTTATTGTTTGCAACAGTTCCAAGTTTTGTTTACTCTTCAGGGGATTTTGTTGGCACTGTACTTTTTGTGCTTCACAGAAATCCTGGGAAGACATCAGATTCTTCATTAACCCCTTCAGCTCTGAATCACCCAGAAACAGAAGCCCACATGTTTGACAGGTTGCATTTGGCTTTTGTAAAAGATAGGAATTTATGGTAAGGGTCAATTGAGAACTGATATCATTAAAATATGTACTTACTGTTCTTGATCTGGGGATGTGAACTATCTTGAGTGGATAAGTCATTCATTCATTCGTTCATTTGACAAATATTTATTAATGCCTGCTAGTCACCAGGAAACATTCTAATGGAGAATGCACCATTTAATAAGAAATAAAGGAGTTCTGAAATATTTTGTTGTTAAATTTTTTAAGAATACATGTTCACCAGGATCTCCAAGGCATTCTCTGAGAAGTCAAGCACAAATAATAAGCTTTCATACTGGCACTTTGATAGAATAATTCTATGTTAGATACGGAATGAATCTTAGAGATCTTATTGTCCAAATTCCCACATTACTGATGAATAAGCTGAGTCACAGTGAAGTTCTTTTACTTGTCTAAATTCATTTAACACATTCGTTTCAGTTATCAGATACTTGTATCCTCAAATATAAAAATTATTGAAAAACATCATTATTTAAGAAATTGCTATGAACAATGTCTAGATAGCAAATAGTATCAGGAATATTAGGGCTCTTGTAGTTTCATATAATAGAAGCTCAACTCAAACTCTCCTAAGTCAAAGGGAAATTACATGGATATAAAAGCTCCAGAACAAACTGACAGCAGAATTTGTTCAAGATTCTTTGTAGTTTTACAGTTGTGCCCCTTTAGGCATCTGTTTCATTCTTTTCTTCCTCTGCAGATATTTCTAATTTTTTCTCCTTTCCTTTTACAAAACAGGGCTGCCAATAGCCTTTTAATTTATAGGGTTTATTGCAGCAACCAAGAGGCATATACCTTCTTTCTGCTCAAGTCCAAAATTCCTAGGAAGGTATTGGTGGGAGAAACGAGACAAAGTGTTTTCCTGAACTAATTTATTATGGCCAAAGAGGAAAACTCTCTTGAAGGCAAAGTGATTAACTTAGTGTCAGAAATTTAACTATGGGTCATTCAGCTAACACTGGAGTTGTTTTTGGCAAACGTGTGGGGTGGGGGGTGGGAGGGGATCGGATCAGTGTGTGTGACTTTTGAATCTGGCTGCTCTTGCTAAAATCATCTAAATATCCTTAGAACTGAAAACAACTTACATCCTCTCCACAATAAAATGCCAAAATTGTGCTGTTTTATATAGTAGAATACTGTAAGGTGATACACAATAATTTTGTCTATGCGTGAATTTCACAAGTATGATTTTTCACGTGAAAAAAGTCACAAACAAAACAACTTACACTATGTGATCCATTTAGGAAAATTTAAAAATAGATAAAATTGGCATTTAGGGCCTTCCCAGTGGCGCAATGGCTGAGCACTGGGCTGCAAAGCTGCCCGCAGCCTCTGCAGTGCCGGTTCGATCCCTGGCCTCCAGCGAGGGTCCCACATGGCGTGCAGACCTCTCCTGCCGTGCCCGTTGCTCCCCTCAGCAGTGTACTTCATCAGTCTGCCTGTTCTGTTCCCCGCTTTGGCTCTGGGGAATTCTCTCACCCTCCCATGCTTCTGACTGTACCCAGTGCTTGTATAAATAAATAAATAAATCTTAAAAAAAAATTGGCATTTAGTAGATCATACTTAAGCAGTAAAACTGTGAATAATAGAAAGAAAAAGATGACTGAAAATTCAGTATTACCTTTGGAGGAAAATGCTGGAGGGATTACTGAGAGAGCCCCCAAGGGAGGCTTTGGGGAGTTGCCAATGTTTCATTTCTTGAACTGGTAGGAGTGACATGGGTATTCACTTTGTGAAAATTCACTGAGATATATTGTTATCTTTTCTCCCTTTTCATGTGGGAATTGTGACTCACAATATAAATAAGCCAATATTTCCAACAAGGGACGTAGCCCCTCTGTGCCCCCCCTCAATTTGAGAGTTGTCTTCAAAGAGTAGGGGGGCCAGGAGAACCTCTCCATAATTTTGTGGCTCTAAAAGAAGAGGGGCCTTCTCTAATTATTCAGGTAACATCAAGTCTCACCAGAATGTTTTCCTGCTACCACAGATCAGCAGCTTGAGAAGGGATATTTAGGGATAGAATATAGGGATATTTAGATTTTTAGGGACAGAAATCATTTGGGAACTATTATTCAAAGCTTATGAAAGGCAACCCCAATCTGAACAATTTCAGAAGCAACAGTCTCCCTTATTTTGGACAAATTTCCAAAATTTGTCCAAAACTTAAGTTTGAATGGGGAGTCATATCTCCACAAAAAGCACTAAATTTGTGAATGTGTTTATTTAGTTATTTTGTCTGAAAGATACTGTCATTTCTATTTTCAAAGTAAAACTGGGATGGGGAAAGAGAAATCTTTTTTCTATTCCCATCATATTTCACTGATTTTCCGTTTTGTTTACAAAACTATAGAATTTGCGGAGTATAACTTCACACCTCAACATGTGCACACATTTCATTTTGTTCTCTGGCAAAGCCCCAGTGCCCACACCTAACATCTTATGCTTCTATGCACCCACGAACCTCATAGCTTTCAGAATCTGAGTTATTTCTGTTGTGTTTTGACAGTTATTTTGTTTACTTTGGGTACTTATAGTTCACAACGGAGAGGAAGCATCCAGTAATTGTCTTCCACTTTCTGACTTATTTGACTTAGCATAATCCCAGAGGATGAAAACTTTTAAGAGCACCTCAAATTCCTTCTGGTGCCCTTTTCTCTCTATATTATCTTTTGATGATCCCAAATGGTTTTCAGTACATGGAATTCTTAAGTTTTAGCATAATTACAATAGGTGAGTATTTGTTATTGTAGCAAGTAACTCTTAACTGTTTTTCCCAAACTGCCAAAGTCTTTCTTTGGTAGGGATGGTAATGTTTTTTATAAAACCAAATTCTAGCCAGCAGCTCTTCATTCATCATAAAAAAGATAAATACAGTCATGAAGGACAACATAAAAGGACAACATAAAAGGGTGTGTGGGCGTGTACGCTCTCCTCCATGCTCTGCAGACATGCACACTCTCACACACATACACACATGCACACACACACCCACGCGCGCATGCGCGTTCAAGTTCACACCCACACAGATGCATGCATGAATTGGGACCAAGACAGATTTTATAAGCCTGGATCATTGAACACAGTGTACAGGACTAAATCCTTACAATTTGCATTTCTACTCTCACAGCAGACCTACCAGTTTAAACATTTGGGTATAGGAAAGAAAAATATACGAATATCGCTAGATGGACAGACATAAAATGAAATTCTGATATGCATCCTCAGATTTGTACATGTGCAGCCAGACAAAAGCGTTTTCATTGTCATATTTCATAAGGAATCCCCTAGCCATGAACTAACTGTTAAAATATTTATATAAGATTGAGAGTATGTAGAGGAGGGAAGGGAAGGAAAAGGAGGATGTGACAGGGGAGAGAGGGAGGACTTGGAGGGGAAAGACTAAAGGGCTTAGAAATAAAATGTCATCTGAATCATTGCTAACATATTGCTCATCCAACACTAAAATTCTATAGAAAAATTATACCAAATCCAAAACCTGTCAAATGAGATTTAGCAACACAGTTCAGAAGTTATCCCCCATTGGGTAACTGTCTATAATCTTGCAACAAACCCCGTAAGTGTTCACGGTAGTTATTCCATATGCTAAGGGTAGCATATCATTTCAGAGCTGTCAGTTTTAATTTCGGTTTTATTAATTTTACCATAAGCTTACAGACCTATATTTCAGAAGGCATATATCATGAAGATCATAAACTCCCACAAAGAAGCTGGTGATAGTTATAGGTTATGTCACAGGTTTGATGGGAATTAGATTCATCAAGAGAATAGTAAGGGAAGGTTTAATGTATATGTCAAAGCATGCATGAAGAAACTGGTCTGTCCACAAATTGGCAGTCAGAATGTGTCCAAGTGATTAAAAATACTTTGGGGAATTCTTTTTTCTCTTTAAATTAACAACATATTGTGTTACAAAAATGTGGGCTTTAATGCAAACCTATGAGCTTATGAGGAAGAATTTATTTTTTTTTTTAAATGAAAACTTTTTATTTCTGAAAGTACTACTTCTTTTGCAAAGATTTCTCAGTAACAATTATTTTTTAAGTACCGGAATCAAATTTTTCAGAGGGTATTAGCAGACAGCATTCTGTTACTGATCGACTGGTGTCTGTGGTCTTTAAAACATGATAAAGTGAAACAGATATTGTAGTAAATTAAAAATGGCTGCAATTATTTGCACACATCCTACTGAAAGACAATCTACCCCTTTTCCACCCCTCTCCTTTGAACTGAGGAGAATTTGGGATTTGTCTTGTCCAGTGACTGTGGTGAGAATTTATTTGGCTTTCATGGCTGAACCTTAAACTACTAGTCCTAAAATAGTTTTAAAATTCTCTCACCAATTGAAAAGCAATCATGAAACTATTGAAACCACTGATGAGTGCTGGATGCTTTGATTGCTATGACAGAAGAATGTGGGACCCTAGGGATTTCCCCTTTACCTTTAAGCCCGTTGACACTTGGAAGTCAGCACCCACCTAAGAAATCCACCTCCCCTTAGATTATCATGTTGCAAGGAAGCTCAGGTGACTTGGAAATGGAGAAGCTACTTGCAGGAGCCCTGCAGAGCCAGATCTACATGAAACGTTCTTAGATGTTCCACTTCATCTCTATCAGTAGCTGAATGCAGCTGTAGGCAAGACTCTAGTTGACACTATGTCACAGAAGTACTGCCCAGAAGAGAGTCACTCAAATTCCTAATCCACAGGATAGTTAGGAATAATGAATTGTTTTTCTTTTAAACTACTGTATCTTTCTTTTAAACTGCTGTGAAATAAGATAAACTACAGAGATTATGTGTGTGGTGTGCATGGGATGTGTGTGTGTATGTGCACATAGAAATACATGCATATTTGTAACCTAAAAAGAAGTGATGCAAAATACAACTTTTAACAAGAAATTTCACTTGTACATATGTTAAAAAAACTAATAAAAAATGGGTATATTGTGACTAGGAAGCATAAATGAGAACTTTGTTATTATTTACAAATGTACAAAAATATAAAAATATAAAAAAAAATTAAACCATGTAATTATTGTATAACATTCAAAATTTGGAACTAAAATTTAAACATAATTATTCAGACTGAAAGAGATAAAAGAGAGGAAGAGCAAGAAAGAAAGGTGAAGAGAGAGCAAGGGTGGAAATTGGGAAGCTGTTTATTTTTGATAAATTGACTTGCCATGGAATGTTCTACTAGAATGGGTTAATTTTAAAAATGCTTTTTTCAGGGATTATATCTTGAACAGCCTTGTGCCAGCCCTAAGTCAGTCTTCAGATAGGCTCACCACTGGAAATACTACCATGAAAAAGTATTAAATCTCAAATATGGCCCATTCAGTGACACTTTGAGTACAGTGACATAAGAATTTAGTCCCATAGAGCCAGGAAAGGTAAACTTACCATTTAGTTTAAAATGAACATCTTTGTTCGAAAGAAGCTTCGATTTTTCTTTGTTAGTAACAATTTTTGGTATCAGCTAGGTCAAATCTATAAACTGCTCATTACTAGTCCAAACTGGAAAACTTTCTACAAAGTAGACATTTATAAAGTCTGTATGTGTGTACATTTGTGTACAAATGATGATAGTTATCTTCACATAATCAGATTTTTTTTTTTAAGACACATTCATTCAGCTTCACAACCAGACTATTAGATTTAGCAATCAATGGCATGGGTGCAAAAAGCAAACTACATTAAAACCCTTTGTTGGAATGCTCTAGACTCTCCAACAGAAATGAAAATAACCTGTTATACAGTAGTCACAAATACAGTCCTTGAGTTTTTTGCCCATTACACGTACTATCTAAAATATATCTTGTTTATAGCAGCGAGGCCCTGCTACCACTGTACTGAGTTGGGTTAGTTTTGAAAATACTCTTTCCAGAGTACTTTTTTTTAAAGATTTATTTATTTGTACAAGAACTGGGATACATTCAGAGGTGTGGGAGGGTGAGAGAATTCACCAGAGACCGAGCGGAGAGCAGAACAGGCAGACAGATTCATGACACTGCTGAGGGGAGCAGCGCGGCGAGGTAGGAGAGGTCTGCCATGCCGTGTGGGTTTCTCCCTGGCCAGCCAGGAATCGAACCCATGGCTGCAGAGGCTCTGCAGAGTCTGTGGACCACTTCACAGCACTGCACCATCGGGGAGGCCCACTTTTCAGAGTACTTTTGGTCATTTGGTGCTAACAATATGCAAATGAAGACTACTTTGGAATGTATTTTTGGTCTTCATTTCATAAATTAGACAAAGATTAGAAAGGTCAGATGCCTTATCAATCATAGCTTTATACAAAGATTTGACCTTACATCTTTTGTCTCCTGGACCTCACCCTTCCCATAGCCATGCTTTTCACTTCGTTTTTATCAGGAGAACTGAAACGTAAAAATAAAGGTCTTATCCCTACCTGGAATTCAATATCGCATCTTGCCTCAGAACCATAAAATGATGCAAAACATTAGCAGTGCTTATCTAAGGACATTGTATGCTGCTTTGGGTTCATTTGGTTTTGTCTGTGGTACAGTTATGTCTCAAGGTCAATCATTCACTCTCCTTAGTGGTTGGCCTCCTACCAAATGTTGCTAACTGAAGCCGAGTCCCCACAGTGGATGAAGGCAGAAATTGGGGGATGGGAGAAGAAAGGCCTGGTATGGCTCTGATGTAATGGATTAAGCAGAAGCAAAACACTAATTAAAAATATATCTTGGCCCTAGGTTGATATTTAGCATCTTGTCCATTAGCTTACTGGCTTGAGAGTTCACAGCCTTTGTGGTCATACCATTTGAAGGTTTTGATTTGGGCATTGCGGTATACTCCAAACATTTATCAGCACTCACTGGGGTTATTAATAGAAAAATCTACAATGTTATATTGGATTAGGTTTTTGTGTTTTTGGTGTATTTTTCCATGGGAACAACAGAACCACTGCCTTCTCATAAACACAGAAATTCTATGCTGATATTCCATTAGCCAAACATATAATAAGTTGCTTAGGTAGTTTTAGCACAAATGTGTTCTCTGACTAAAAGGCAGGTATTTCTCCGTACAAACAAATATTGCCCACTGTGTGCCAGGCATCATGATACATGGTTAAGTAATGTAAAATCCCCAAAACTTTCTTTGACTATTTGCTAATTTTAATATGAAAATAATTAAGTCTTCTTCATCTGCTTAAATAAATTAAATTCATCTGTTTAAGCATTAATTCATTCAAGAGATACTTATAGATCACCTACCATGAGAAAAATGTTCCAGAAGCTCATTCAAGGTTCTTCCCAATTAAAATTTATAAGCTAAAATGAAAAATAAGACATTCACATACATCCACAAAACTCTGGAATTCTGCTCTGAATCATCTCCAATGCACTGCCTGACCTGCCATACATCCAAGGGAGGTCATTGGATCATGTAGTCCCCACCATACTCTGTTGCTGTGACCTATGCACAAAATGGGAAGAGGTGCTCTCTCGCCCACTGTGCCCCTTGCCACCCGGCTTCTCCACAGCATTTCAATGTCCTGAGTTTCTCTCATATTTCTCCATCAAAATAATCTCCTCAAGCATCGCTTACATCTGTGTGATACTGTGATGTAATTAGGAATATATGTATTTCTTACTATACTATATGTGATTTATAGCCATATGCAGGTGTATATATGTGTGTGTTATTATATATGATATGCTTATAAATACCATATACTGTGTGTGACTCATAGGTGCATATACTATTACATATTATATATACTATGTACATATTATACATACTATGTACATATTATACATACTATGTATATGTCTATTTGCATATACTGTATATTACAGATGCTATGTATGTGTACATATACTATATATAACATGATATATATTTATTTATGATATATATTATATAAAGTATATAAGTATATGATTATATATATATATATATGTATCTTAGTTCCAGCTCCTTTGTGTCTTGCCTCTAAGCCCTAAAACCTTTATAATTTCCTAAGTGATAAAGGGAATAAGAAAATCTCTTTGTTCTAACATTTTGATCTTTGATACCAGATCCTGACACAGAGCTCCCACACACTTGGAAATTTTCTGGGTGATAGAAAGTCATTTGTTCTAATGAGGCAACACATGGTGGATTCCTGGAGAGCTTCGAGATGGGAGTTGGTCTCCAGAAAGACAAGCCATGATTAAAAGCCTGGAACTTTCAGTACCACAACCTGTTCTCCAGGGATGGGAGAGGGGTTAAAGATGGAGTCAATAATTGATTACACTAAATAATGAAGCTGCTACAAAAATCCATGAATTCAAGGAGCTTCCAAATTGGTGAGCTCGTGGTGTTGTGGGGTGGGGGAGCTCCGGGAGTGTGCAACTGGGTCGAGCATGAAAATTCTGCTCCCCATTTTCATATATCCACCTCATGCTTCTCTCCTACCTGGCATTTCTTGAGTTGTACCTTTTGTAATGAATGACAATATAGGAAGTAAACTGTTTTCCTCAGTTCTGTGAGTCATTCTAGCAAATTATCAACACAAAGGACAGGATCATGGGAACCCCACTTTATAACTGGTCAGTCAGAAGTATAGGCAGCAACCTAGGTTTGCGGCTGACATCTGAAGTGGGGGCAGACTTGTGGAAATGAGCCCTTGCCTTGTAGGATCTGATGCTAATTCCAAAAGAGAGTGTCAAAACTGAATTGAATTGTAGCACACCCATTGGTCTCAGAGAATTCATCAGTGTGGGAAAGAATCCACATATCTAATCACATAAGTGAGTAGTAGAAAAGTGCATTTTCTTTTTCATCTCTAGTCTAAAGTCATACTGTCCAACATTGTAGCCACACGTGGCTACTGAGCACTTGAAAAATGGCCAGTCCAAATTGAGACACCCTGGTGGAGCAGGGGTTAAAGACAGCACTATCAAGCTATCACCAGCCACTGTAGCATGAGTTTGATTCCTGGCCAGGGCAGGGAGCTACCCACATGACACAGCAGACCTCTTCTGTTTCACCTACTGCTCCCCTCAGCAGTGTATTTCAGTAGTTCTGCCCCCTACTCTGTCTCTGATGAATACTTTCATTCCCCCACCCCCTGCTTATACCCCAGTTCTTTTTTTTAAAAAAGATTTATTTATTTTTATACAAGAACCGGGGTACAGGCCAGATGCGTGGGAGGGTGAGAGGATTCACTGGAGACAGAGTGGGAACAGAACAGGCATACTGATGAAATACACTGCTGAGGGGAGCAGCAGGCTATACAGGAGAGGTCTGCTTCGCCATGTGGGGTTCTCGCTGGCCGGCCGGGATTGAACCTGCACTGCAGAGGCTGAGGACAGCTTCACAGTGCGGCGCTCAACCACCTGCGCCACCGGGAGGCCCTACACCCCAGTTCTTGTACCATAAATAAATCTTAAATAAAAAATAAATAAATCTTAAAAAAAACAAATTGAGACGTGCTTATAGTATAAAATACATGTATCAAAAATTTACTATGAAAAATAACAAATATTTTGTCAGTAATTTTTATATCAGTGATATATGAGGATGATAATATGTGGGTTACACAAATTATTAAAATTAATTTCACCTGTCTTTTATTATTTTAAATGGCTACTAAAAATTAAAAATTACGTGTGTGGCTTGCTCTAAAATTCTGTTGGGCAAACACTGCTTTATGTTATCCGATCAACACCCTGGGAATGGTTGGCTGAATACTTAAATTCTCCATTTTTTTCTCTCCCTCTTGTCTTTGTCTCAGACACTGGTGTTCCAGCACCCTCCTCCTCCAGCTTCACATGAGAATTAAATTTCTCCATGCATATCAAAGAATTAAAACAGATGCCTGAGGGTGGACCCCTTACCAGCGTCTTAATACCTTCAAAATTAATTAAGGTTTAAACAGAGATTCTGTCAGACGTGGTGGAGGTAACATAGTTTTCTATTGCTTCCATAGCAGATGACCACGCAATCAGTGGATCAAACAAAATAATTTATTACCTTACAGTTATGTAGTTCCCAAGACAAACCTCGATCTCCCCAGGCTAAAATCAAGGTTGGGCAGAGCAGTACTCCTTTGTGTGAGCTCTTTCCTTTTCCAACTTCTAGAAGCATCTGCATTCCTTGGCTCATAGCCTCTTACTCCATCTTCAAAGTCAGGTCAAGTCCTCACAACACATCACTCTGATCTTTTCCACTGTGTCTCTCTTCAACTTTTAAGTGTTCTTGTGATTACATTAGACTCACCCTGATAATCCAGGATAATCTCCCCATCTCAAATTCTTTAATCACTTTAGCAAACTCCCTTTTGCCCCAGGTTCCCAGAATTAGAACGTGGACATCTTTGGGAAGGTGGGGTAGATTCTACCTACCATGTACACCAACCTGCACTTAGTCAACCTAATCGAAATGCATACTTTTGTTTATTCCATATTTCGGGAAGGTGTTCTGTAGAAGAGCCTTGGGCAAATATTGGGCAAAAATGTGTCACCTTGATGTATGAAGTGAGGATGCTCTTAGGAACTACTACAAGATGAGACATAAGTTTAGAGGAAGGTGTTTCTGGAACCCTAATAATAGTAGCATCTATTCCAGATGATTGATGATCATATATGTGAGGGTGTATTTTTTAAATATGTCATATATGTGAGGGTGTATTTAAAAAAAAAAACAGGGTTAATCATCATTCCCAGAAGAATTATTAATCAGGGCATCATCGTCTAGCTCAGAAAATTTAGAGTAGACTGGCTAAAAATTCCAAAAACTCAAATAAGTTAAAAGTGTATGAGTGTGTTCACTCACATCTTGCAGTAACTTCATTAATGCTGACATTCCATCTAGACAAGGGTTTCTCAATATTGGCACTATTGAAATTTTGGGTGGGATAAGTCTTTGTTGTGGGGGGCTTCCCTGTGCACTGCAGTATTTTTTTTTTTATTTATTTACTTATTTATTTATATAAGCACTGGGTACAGGCAGAAGCACGGGAGGGTGAGAGAATTCACCAGCGCCAGAAAGGGAACAGAACAGGCAGACCAATGAAATACGCTGCTGAGGGGAGCAGCAGGCATGGCAGAAGAGGTCTGTGCACCATGTGGGACCCTCACCAGTGGCTGGGGATTGAACCAGTGCTGCAGAGGCTGTGGGCAGCTTCGCAGCCTAGCACTCAACCACTGGCCACCAGGGGAAGCCCTGCACTGCAGTATCTTAATAGCATCCCTGCCCTCAACTCAAGCCTATGTGCCCTCTAGCACATACCTCCAATTGTCACCATCAAAAATGTCTCCAGACATTTCTAAATGCTCCCCACTATGGGTAAAATCATAGTCTATAGAAAATTATTGTGCTAGATAAAGACTATAACTGAAATGGTGTCTTATTCAGCTACCCCATTCTGGCAAGCCCTCAAAGACAAAGAGCATAAACTTGTGTTTGACCAGTTTCTCAGAATGGTTGAGTGTCTAACTCACACCACCTCCACAAACAACCTAACTAGGTTCCTCTTTTTTCCATATAAGAAATCACCACATTAAAAAAAAAAAAGAGCTTTGAAGTTTGAGAGACTTACTGTGATCTTGGTTGATATTTCTGAGCTTTAATTCCCCCCTGAAGGAATGTGGATAATAAATCTCCTTTTATAAAGGGTCTAGCACAATACTCAGTGATACTCAACAACAGGTGTTTCCTCTCCTAGATAACTACAGCTCCCTCACAATCTCGCAAAAATCTGCTAAGTGAAAAAAACTCAGATCCTGGACCCTCTCAAATGTGCATGTGTATACATAGGCACACACACACACACACACACAGACATGAAATCGTTAAAATTGGAGCCATAAATAGGTTCACTCTGCTTAAACCACAGCCTGAGTGTTTTGAGCCAAGTTTGATATTTTTAGTAGACCATGATGGCAAATGTTTTGAGACACATCTACCCCAAAGGTGAGACAACTAGCTATTTTGATTTATCCTCGAGTCCCTGAAGTCATATCAGGGAATCCTGGAATTTTGGAACTGGAATCCTACAAGGAACCATCTAGATCAACCATGTTCAAACTGCATCCTTAAATCCTTCAGAGGCCCCACCCCCACCCCCCCACCCCCGGCAGAGGGAGATGTGGACTAAATCATACCCTTCATTTTCCTGCTTCGCTTCAACCAGAGTTAAAGTCACTTGGGCCTCTTTTACATGCACAGCTCCTACATAAAATTTGCTTGAAGAGGTTCTGCTGAATTTTTTATTTTTCAAGCCATTGATTGAATTCAACCCCTTCATTTTACAAAAATGAAAGTAACTTGACCTGAGTTAGGCAGTGAATTAACAGTACCCTTTCCACTGCAACTTGCGCCCCTCCTCGGGGTCCCCACTGTGCAAATAGAGATGGCTCACGGTCACTGTCAGATGTCAACTGCTCTGCAATCAGCCAAGGGCACTGTGCGAAGCAGCCATCAATTATCCTGAGTAGTCAATGAGAGTTTGCTGTTACAGAGGGACTCAATTGAAGATAATCCATAAAAAATCAATTACATTATTATTTCTTAATTAGGGCACTTGACAATATAGCTTTCCTCAGCAAAGCCGTCAGTGAATAAGCACATAAATACACAAAAATAAATGCTGCTTCTGTCCCACGGAGCTCTCAATAAGTTCACAATGACCTTTATCACCAAACATTCTTCCAGACAAGAACATTTACATGTTTAAGAAAACTCCCAACTGTTTTTCTCTCTTTCAATGGAAAATTGAGTCCATCACAAGTGCCAATAATAATATCACAATTTTTATATTATTAAAATGTCATTTATTATTTGTGTAATGCTTTCCAATTTATGCAACTCTGCCACAGTTCATTTCCTCTCAGGTGGTAGGGAGCTCAAACGTACACTTTGAAATGAAGCAAATATGCTTTTGCATATTTTAAATAAATAATGAGTTACCTCACTATATGAAATTATTTTCAATGACCAGTCATCCTTGACCTTACCCCATTTCAATTGAATTTCTTTCCACCATTTTCATCGTGGGTTCCTCTCTTATTGGTAGCCTTGAGAAATACCTCTAGACTTAGTGTTGTTTTATTTTGTTCATTCAACCACTATTTGTTGAATGTCTGGCATGTAACAGACACTATAGAAACAAAGGTTCCCAATGTACAGACTTTACCCTTCATAGCAGTTGTTCTAACTCAGTGTAAACACCAAAATATCTACATGCTTATGAAGCATTGAGCAGAATACCTTACCATACTTAGGAGAGAGGGGGAGGCTTTCTTAATGAAGTACCAGCTAAGCTGAGACTAGAATAATGACTAGAAATTAACAAGGCCAAGTTGGAATAAAATATCATGTTCAAAATCCTGAGAGTATAATAAACTATGACATAATCCCAGATCTAAAAGTAACCCAAAATGTCTGGGGCTCAAACTGGAAAGGGTGAGGTTAATTAGAACCCCATGGAGGAGTAGAAGGAGAGAGTTATAGGAAAAGGCATTCCAGGCAAAAAGTCCAGCCTATAGTCTCAGGGGAAAAAAGCAAAAATGGAAATAGTTGACTCTGATTGGTAAATTATGAAGGACAAACAATTTTAAGTAATGAGGATGGAATCAGAACCACAGCTGCAGGATAGGTTAAAGACATGTGTTGTAAAGGTGTATTAGTTATGGTTCTCCAGACTCAGTAGGAAAGTATAGATGTAGAGATAGCGATATACAGATGTAGATACAGAAATATTTATAGAGATGTCCCTATATCTCCTATAGATATATAGAGACACACACGCAGGGGGGTGGGGGGAGAGAAGAGAGACAGAGACAGAGAGAGTGAGATTGTAGAAATTATTTCACACAGTTGTGGAGGTCAACACAATCCCGTAATCTGTCATCAATAAACTGGGGAACCAGGGCAGTTATTGGTATAAATCAGTCCAGTCTGAAGAACTGAAGGGGGAAGGGTGGTGTGAACCTGGTGCAAGTCCCAGAGTTCAAAGGCTCAAGAACTAGGAGCTCTGATATCCAAGGGCGGAAGAAGATGGACATCTTGGCTCGAGGGAAGATGGAAAGGATTGGGGGGAGGGGAGAGGCAGAAAGAGAGGGAGGAGGTGAGGGGGGTGGGGAGAGAGAGAGAGAGAATGAATGAATGAATGAATGAATGAATTTACCTTCCTCTGACTCAATAAGATCCAACCTAAATGCAAACACCAAACTCTTGACATTTCTGTGGACCCAAACATAGGGGTGGTCATTTCTTAAGCTCATTTTATCAAGACCAAGAATCTTTTCTACCCACCTAAAGAAACCTTGTTGGGTCTCCACCCTAACCCTCAGCTCTTACCAATGCCACCTTTGGAGGATTTTTCTCTGGATGCCAGTGCTGGCGTTACCCGCACTGGATACAATCCAGACATGCAGAACCAAGCCCTTAGGAGAAGCTGTCAACCCTGGTAAACAAACACTCCTGCTCTCACACATGGGTTACTCCCAGAGTGTGCAGGAGCCAGTTCACACCTGCTCACAAGAGCTCACACAAAACTTTCAGGAATTTGGTAAGTCGGTTGTTAGAATCATTTTGCTAAATATATATATTTCAATTAAATAAATTTTAATAAAGACAAAGGTAATAGATATTGAAATGCATCACTTCCTAATTCTTTTATTTTACTATGATCTATACTGTTGTGAATCTTTATATCTACTATATTCGGATAGAAGCGATTCTATGTCATAGTATGAGTCCTTTCCAACCCCAGGTTTTAATGATATCACGTTGGTAGCTTGAAATAAGCCATAGTGGGAGTATTTACATCATAAAAGTCTTTCAGCTGTTTAATATTGCCTACAGAATAAATCCAAAATTTTAAACAAGCTATGGATACTTCTTCAAGGTGGTTTTATCCCTTTTTACTTTTAAGTTCCATTTTTTACAGACATTACAATTCCCAAAATACAAAATTCCCAAAAGCTTAGTGCCTACTTCTTTTTCTCTAACTAGGTGGCCCACCCTTTTCCCCTTATTTCCACACCTATGAAGACTCCATCACATGGCTGTGGGACAACAATATTCTAAGGATGTCTTCCATTTCTGCGTGTCTTACAAGAGAGGTCCTGAATGCCGTTGTTTTGGATTATCTTTTCAGGGATATTTATATAGTTTACTTCTAGAAGATAAAAATAGTGTCTCCCTCAAGTCAAGGGAAAATTTGCTTATTGTTCAGATCTTGGATTCCCTACAATCAGGGAACATGTGTGTTTCTCCTGTAACACAACCTACTGCATGTTTGTGTTTCCCCAGGTCCACTTCATGTCTCCCTGTGGGAATCAAAGCTATGGGAATCAGCAGAAAAATATGCTGATAGGTTGGCTCCTTCTATAGCTGCAAGCACAAAGCTGTCATGTCAAGGTGTCTCATATTTTCTACTGTCATCTATGCAACTGTGGCAGAATAATATTAACTTACCCAAAGTATAATATCTTAGAATCTACAGGAGTCTTGGTAATGGAAAACCATCATTTAACTTTAAGAATTGACTGAAGGATCATATTGTCAAAGGAAGATGCAGAAAAAGATGTACTCAGAGAAGGAAAGGAAATACTTTCTTCCAAAGAGTGCCAGGGAGTCTAACCCTAGTTTTACTTACTCGCGGCTCCTCACATCAAGAGTTTGAGTTTAATTCTTATCCCTTTGAATTGGGACTGCCCTCAGGGTGGCAGCAATCATGTGGTGTGTCTTCTAGCAGTAGATTATTACAAGTCTCTCAGCTTCCTCTTAGGTCTCCAAATGTACTAGTTTTGCAGACAATGCCTTTTGTCATGTAGGAAGTTGAGAAATCTAAGCTACATGGAGAGGCTCCATAGTATCAGTGTGTGTGTGTGTGTGTGTGTGTGTATGTGTGTGTCTGATGCAGTGAGAAAATTTAACTTAAGATCTTTCCTCTATGCAAATTTCAAGTATTTAATACAATACTGTTAACTGTAATTTCCAGGCTATATATTAGATCTTTAGTACTCATTACTGTATTACTATGGACTCTTTGTCCAAACTCTCTTCATTATCCTTCCTGCTGTCAGTCCCTGGCAATAATCTTTCTTCCCTCTGTTTATAAGAGCTCAACTATTCTAGAGTCCACATAAATGTGACAATATGCAGTATTTGTCTTCCTGTGTTTTGCTTAAATAGTCCTTTTCCTGTGTTCACTTAACACTTTAGTGATAATTTAATCAAACAGCATCATCTTGCCTAAAGTGAATAAGTATTTGTGTCTATCTAGCACAGTTCTTGGCACATAGTAAGTAATTAATACATTTATATTGCACTAGCCAAGAAAAAAGTTTCCAAGCAAAGAACAACTCAGAATTCTAGAAAGCAGAAGAGATACATTTTTCAAATAATGAAATCAGTAAAAACAGTTTAATACCGCTTAAAAATTTACATGGCAATGCCTTTAGAGGTAAAATAATCAAATAAGGGCTTCAATCATGCAACATTTTTATTTATAGAATTCACTATGTCAATATTTTAAGAATGTATTTTTTTACTTACTTCTTACTACATTTCAGAAAGGCTAAGAACACCACTACCACAAAATATAAAATTCACAAAGGTAAAGCAACCTACCCTGAATCAGCAAGCTAATTATTAATGGAATCAAGGTTCAAATTTTTCTAATCTACTTTTTCTACTGAAATATTAAGTCAGTCTAATCTATACCCAAAAGAACTATAAGCTTCCTACAGCATTGTACACTCAACAGTCACTCAATAAATATTACTGACTTTTCCCAGCCCAAGCCTGGTAAAAAGTAATTCCATAATACACATTTAATTCATTTTAGTCTTTCAAGTTTTGATAAACTAATGTAGAAACAGACCTTGAAGAACATGTTAAATTATAAAATGTATAATTTTCTAATCCAGCAATATAATACTAATTCAGCCCTTCATCATATATGTATGGAGTACCTACTATGAAATAGCTAACATTCATTGTCATCTTAATATGTGCCAGGCAGTATGCTGAACACTTTACATATATTATTTTTTTCATTTATACAACCATTTGAGGCAGGTACCATTATTATCTGCATTTTTCAGATACGGTTTAGCAAGTTGAAATAATGTGCTTAAGATCACACAGTTAGTATATGGCAGAGGTGAAATAAAAACCCAAGTCTAACACTTGCACTGTTAACCACTATGAAATGCTACTTCCTTTTTGCTGTAGAAATAAAACTATTGAAGGCTCATGACATTAACAGCAATAGATGGCTTTTTAGACATTGGGGATTTAAGAGTCTAAGAATGAATCCCTGACTTTAAAAGAACGTAAGGTCTGCTCAGTAAGACAGATATTGACATAAATATTTTCAGATAAAGATACTTGCATGCTTAGAAATGATTGAGAAATTCAGAAAATTGAGACTTCTGGCAACTGAAGCAGACAAACAGGTGTAAAAATTTGAGGTAGACACCAAATAGTAAGTAAGAGAAGAGAACAGGAGGAAAGTTCCAAGTTAGTAACCCAGTGTCACCCAGTGATTACAGGTCATGGTAACAAGTTTACAGAGTAAGATTAGGATTAGATAGGAGATGGTTCTGAGTATAGGCTGAGGGAAATCAGACCTTATCCTTTAACCACTTTATGTGGAGTAGAGACTATATTGATTAAAAAAGGGGGGGTGTTACAATATAATTTCTGTGGTAGCAGTTTGTCAGATTAGTGGGAGGGGAAAGGATTATAACCTAAACTAGATGTTAAAGACTAGAGATGGGGTGGGATGGGGTAGGGGCTATGAAGTGAAGGCATCTACTGCAGAGGTCATTATGAAGGACTCAATAAGATCTTGTGGGTATGAATGAGGTAACTCCAACACTTATAACCCTAGTGACTCCGTGAAAAATAAGGCTATTTGAGGAAAGGACAATTTTATGACTGCATAAATCCTTTGCTTCCAGAGACACAAATGCTTCTGTTATGACAGAAAAACTTGCAAGTAGAAAAGATCAGTTGGCAGCCAGAGATTTTTGTGGAAATGGAATTCAGGGGCGAGTTCTAGACTAGCAGTTAGAGAATTATCTATCTAGAGATAAAGTCTTGATGCTTGACTAAATCTTGACTAAATACAATAACAGAAAAGATCTAAACCTTTGAGTAAATTTAGGGACTGAGGAGAGAAAGTGTCACCAAAAAAGTGGAGATGAGGAAAATCAGCAAGTGCCGAGGATGTCAAAGTGAGAAAAGGCACCACGTACTCTGAAGCCAGCAGTGCCAAGTGCTAAAAAGAGGCCAAGTAAGACAAAGGCTGAAAAAAGACATTTCACAGCTGCTTCAAAGGATTCTTGGAAAGTTCTAATGCAATGAAATGAATGGAAACTCACTGCTTTGACTTAAGGACAGTAAAGTATTGGAGACAGAAAATAGAGACACATTTTATAGCGAGCTAAAAGGAGAGATAACAGGATAAGGGGAAGTTATTTTGTCAAGATGGAGGAGACCTAGGTATGTCAGAGAAGGAAGACCCAAGATTGGGGAAAGACAGAGAAAAGAAAGGCAGGGATCCTTGAGAAAGTAAGAGTCAGTGATGTAAAGGAACAGCTGGAGAAACTGCCATTAGACTGGAAGAGAATTACCTTTTCATTTCTGTGAGACCCTGGAGAAAAAAGAAGCAGAGAAAATATTTTTTCGTGCAGGAGAAGGTATAGCTATTAGGGAGGAAAAAATCCTTTTGATAATCTACCTGCATCCAAACTCAGTCTGCCTGCCAAGTCGTCACAATCATTGTTTAATGGAAAGGCTTCCCCTAAAGGGAGCAGGTGTGATTGGAACCAATTCAAGTGTGAAGGAGTTGACGCTTCCTTTGGCAATCTCCCACATTTCTTCTCACTTTTCTTTTTTTCTACCACATCCTGCAGGTGCCCAGTGCCCCCCTATTGGGGAATTACATCCAGGTCTGTTCCCTGGGGACAATTCTTAAGCCTGTATTTATTTAAAATTTAGGTCATTGCTTTCTGCTTACCTATCAAGAAAAATTTGATAAAATATTAGGTCACTTAGTAGCAGAATTATTATTGCTCCCCTCCCAGATTACTACCTCCAAAAGATTCTTTATTTAAAAAAACCTTTGTCCAAAAGAGTAAGTGCAGTTTCTGTTGCGGGAGCAACCCACTTAGGGATGTGTTGTGGGTATGGGGTATCATCTGGTTGAAAGTGACGTGGTCTTGATGAACTGCCATTCCACATAGAGATGGTTGAATAGATGTTGGCATAAGAATACAAGAATAATGACGTTTCTGATAGATACCAGTGCTTACTAATGACACTGTAGCCAGTGTCATTCACAATTATAAATGTAACACATTATTGCCATCAGGTTTTTCCCCCTGTAAAACCTGCTTTATGAGAGAAAAGAAGATGAGTGGCAAATTTCAAGTGGATTGTAACCTGTGTCAGTAGTCTGGGTTCTTCGTGTTAAAACAAAAGAAGTAGGGTGGGCGGGTGGATGGATGGATTGATAGCTAGATAGATAGACAGATAGATACAGATATACATTATTTGTTTATTTCAAGGAATTGGCTAATGCAATTATGGGATCAGCTGGTAATCGGTCTGGTTGTCTCCTCTGTCTAGAGCTGATGTTGCAGTCTCAGAATTTCCCCTTCCTCAGGGAAACCTCAGTTTTGCTTTTAAGACCTTTCAACTGAGTGGATGAGACCCACTCACATTATTGAGAAAAAAATCCTTGACTAAAAGTCAGTGGTTTGTATCTGCTAACACTTACAAAATACCTTTACAGTAATACCTAATATGATTTCTAACAGAGTGTTATAGGTAGCCAAGTTGACATACAAAACTACAGGATGTACAAAAATCACAGGACTAAAATAATGACTTAATAAGGATAAAAATGCGTTGGCCATAGTTTTAAATCAATGGTTGTGTCACACTATCTCTATAATTTCACACATCTGCTTTGTATAAGTGATGTTAAAGGAATAGACAGGGCCAGAAGTTTCAGGTAGAAAGAAGAGACCAAGCACTAAAAATGTTAGGGATTTGGACAAATCAGTACAAGTAAGAAATTAAATAAGAGTTATAGAAGAGAAACTATCAGAGCCCGAGAACCCCCTTGGGGGACTTGAATATCTTGGGATGGGTTCCAACCATTTTTATTTAAGAGTCTAAGAAAAAGTGACCCCACAATATTGAAGGATTTGGGGAGACCCAGATGACTTCCACTTCAGTTACATAGAGAGGAATGAATATGAAATAATGTTACTTCCCTCTGTGATATTTGGCTATCCTGTGCAGATTCTCTTCTTTAGATATGAATTGCTTCTCAAATTCAGGATCTAAAGCCAGATCATATCACAACAGTGACTGATCAAAACCTGGCTCAATTTTCCTATTTCTTATATTTTACAGCACTGAGTAAGATACCTGCTTATCACAAAGAGGCACATGAGAAGGGGTGGTGAGGAAGAGCTAACATTTATTGTGTGCTTACTAAAAGTACCCTCTTACTGATTTCCTCTCTCTCATTTTCTCTTTAGGAAGGCTCTTTAAATTAGGCATAATTGTCTTGATTTTGCATATAAAGAAGCAGAATTAAAGAGATTAGAGATAACACCAGTGATAAACGGAAGAGTTCAGATTGGTTCTAGGCTTCAAGATAAGGCTTCCAAGGGACAGGACTTTGACCAACATGCTGAAGTGAAATTCCAAAGCAGTAAGACCACTATTTCTAGACTTCCCACATGTGCTCCTTGGCATCTCAGTCTGTCACCCATTTACCTTAGGGATAACCTGGAAGATCAAAAAATGGCTCTGGAGTTGGAGTGCTAAGCCAGGAGCCCCACCTCCTCTAAATCAAGCTCCACACACACTAGCAACGTTCTTTTGAGTACTCAAGAAATGTGTCTAAGGATATTGCATTAGAACCTTCACTCCACTTAGCTGTTAGACAACCTACTGACTGCAATTTTCCTTGAATAGCAGTCGTGATCTAAAGGACTCCATGTGAACTGTGGTTTGGTGCCTGGGGTCCAAATGGAGTACAAAGGACTTCACATTTGAAATGACGATCTCCTCACTAGCAGGACCAACTTCAGGTCTAAATAAGATCCACGTTCTCTACACAAGCAGTCTTGGGCAAATGAGCTAATTTTCAAACTTCATTTCATTTCATGCTGCCTAGAGAGGCCCAGCCATAATCAGAGCCTATCCTTCCTAGAATTCTTTATAAATGTAGATAAGTAGGGCATAAGCATCAGCTCCTACTGTATTAGGTAGTATAATCCAAAAATCAAAACATAAAGAGTCTTCAAGTGTTATCAAATCTATTAAGTCCAAAATAGTTCATTGATGACCAATTTCCCAGTGCTTAAATGGTGCAACTGCATCTTAGCTTATGTGAAAATCAATGTAAAAGCATGAATCACCAGAGAGGAAGCTGGAGCCTTCTACAGACAGTCTGTAATTAGCAAACCATTGATCCAAATAGACAGGACCCTGAAAGCTACAGAGACCAGGCGGGTGAAAAGTCAGAGCCCCTGTCCTTTACAATTAATCATTCCTACCCTACTCCCTCCCAGCTCCATGTAAGGGACTCCCATCCTGACTGTAATCTCAGCATTTCAGGTGGTTTCGGGGTCATAACTCAACTATGGCACTGAAGAGAAATATGAATGTTATTAAAGGGAGCTCATTGTATAACTTATATAAGCTCCTGCAAAAGGCCAGCACTATTATCATTAATATTTCCCAGTATCTTTTTTCCCAAATATCATGTTCTGGTCAATATTATATAAATCCAAATGAAGATAATAACTCACAGAATCGCAGACTCTTGGAACTGAAAGGAAGCTAAGAGATCATTTTGTCTAAGTACTTCATATACAGAGGCAATGAGGCAATTTGTCTAAAGTGACCGAGTGGCAGATATGAGCCTAGAATCATGGTCTTGTTCCCAAGCCCTGCACTTCCCACCACATCTTATAGACGACTAGCTCTAGACATTTGACCTAGTGGTCTAACTCTTTTATCTTAAAGTGATTGATCTCCCTGTTAATTATACCATTTTCCAAAAAGAGAGCTGACCTTCTCTAACATGAAACTCTAGTCAGGCCTGGATTCTTGCCATGAAACTGACATGCATTTGTAGTTTGTAGACTAATAGAGAATTCCCATATTTTCCTTCCATATTCAAATGGTTGTACAGATGCCGCCTGAGACTGATCGTATCATTAATATCCAATATCCCTCATGGTGGGGGGAGTCCTGAGGGGGATAGATTATGCTTTATGAGCTCTTTGAAGATAGATAAAGTCAAGATGAATTCTGGTCAATCAAGGGGCTTGTTGATAGTGGTCAGAAATGACATGTGCCACATTTAAGCCAAATCACTTTATTGCTGTTGTAAGACTCTGCCCCTAGCCATTTCCCTGTTTTTCTAATCCAGACCACACACATCAAAATAGACAGTCAATCAGCATCGTCCCTGAATGACTGTAAGAAGCAGTGATGACCAGCACTGGGCAGGTAGTAGGAGCCACTGAGATTTGGGTGCCATTTGTTACTGCGAAATTACCAGACCTATCCTGACTAATACAATAATACGTGATCATTTCAAGCATCTCTTGATTTGTGGTTGGATTTGAAGACACACTCACCTTCACAGTTGAGCTAGACAGCCATGTGTGACACTTAACTCAGATAAAAGTCTGATACTTCTTTTTCTCTGTGTGCACAGCTTTAAAGCACAAACTTATTTATGCATCTAATAATTTTATGTCATGTTTTTGGAAACCTGACTTCAGAAATTTATTTATGTGGATTGTGGTGACCTATACAACATTAATATTTGATTTTGCTTATAAATATATTTCTTTAAACATCAGTTTAAGTAGTGTTGAGGGTAAAACTAATTGGGGAGGGGGGAACTGTGTGTGGAGCCAGCAATTCCACAGTAGTTACCTGAGAACACTGTGGGGATAATTATTATTGAGTCAGTCAAATGTTCCAGCAGCCTGGGCACAGCAGGAGTCGATACGCACACCTCTGTTTTCAATTCAAGGGATCATCTCAAAATCATCAACATTTGTGAGGTGTGTAAATACAAAGTGGCCTATGTTTAACCCCTCAGGGACCTGGGTTGGATTTCCTCACTTTTGTTTAGATGGACACCTTCCTCTGACAAGCAGAGGGAGAACTTCTTAAAATTCCCTCTTGTTAGTACAAAATAAAAATATAAATGCAGTCTACCACTTTGCTCTTCTGCCCAGCCCCGCACGCCTGTTCTCCAACCTGATAATGTATTTGCTACACTGGACACATCCTGTCCTTAAGAAACAATAGCAGGTGGCTAAGGGAAGAGTTTTTATCAGATTTCTTTGCCTTTGAACTTAAGAAACTTTGAGCTGGAGCCTTTACAAAGCAGAGTACAAAGACCAGTGGTGAGACATTCCACATGGTCCACACTACTCATTGGCAGAGCAGAAACTTCTGCTCTGAAAACTCCAGAGTGAGAGCTGTTTGGCGGTCCCTCCACAGGCAGTATTGGCATCTCTGGGAGTTTAGTAGAAAGTCTGTGACTCAGGCCCCACCTAGTAATCCAGAGTTCTCAGAGAAGACTCAGGGATTGGTGGCTTAACAGTCTTGCCAACCAAAGTTTGTGAGTAACTTGTATAGAATTTTTATTCAGCTTCTTTTTGTTTCCTTGCATTTCTGCTTTCCCCTGGAATTTAGAGTGGGCATCGAAGGGCCCAGCAGATATCTGAGTGTACATTACTCAGCTGCTCCAAAGCCTCTGTCGGATTAGACCCCATCGATGGCGTAGTGATAGCAGCCCCTGCTTGTGCACTGAGGAGCTGCCAAGCAATTCCTTTTTCTTAGATAATTCCAAGATTAACGGTCTCACATTACTCAGATTAGTAGTGCTTGCCACCCTGCAGCCAGCTAGAGAGGGAACACACTGTCCTCTCTGTGGGCCAAGGGGCTCGCTTCCCAGACATCAGTTTGGGCAGAAGAAATGCTGATCAACATAAGTCACTGACTGTTCCCAGATTGTCACCATTACCCAACCAGTGAGACATTCTGTCCTGGTGCTCAAGCAATGCTCTGCTGGTTTGCCTGGTTCGTGCTGTGGACAGGCAGAGGCATCACCCATTGCAAAAGGCGTTCTGTTGAAAAGGGATCAGGCAGACAGGGAAGATGCTGCCCACCAGACTGAGGAAGAAATGTCAGTGCAGTAAAAGGGGCCATTTTTAGATAGCAAGAATGAGATGTGCAGGAACCTTCTTGCACATCCTATGGAAAGCCAGCTGGGCTTTGAAATACCTAATCTGTTTCCCAGTGGAGGCCACCGAATGGCCTCCTAGGGAGAGGGCATGTCATGGGAGAAGTTTCCATGCTCCTTTCTTCTCATTTCACTTTTCAAACTGTCTGAATTTTCGTTTTGTTTAATTTGGAGCTGGTTTTCATGCAGGTATGTCACAGGAAGCTTTCAAAATAATAATGAAGTAATAGCTGCTCTTGGTAGAAAAAGTGCCTTCCACTGTGGCAAGGGATTCTACTCCAAAATCTGCCAAAGGCAGTAATAATAGAGGTATGTAGAGTCTCTCTTAAAGGAAAAAAATATATATTTTTATTTTTACATGATAATTCTTTGAAAAGAATGCTGCTCATTTTAAAGCCTCTGGTCACAACATAAAATAGAATCCAAGTGTTCAAGTATGCAAACATGATCCAATTGTGACCAATTTTGTTAAAATGGATAATTCTATCCAACCCCATCAGATGAGATTTAGAATGGATGTAGTAGAAACAACAGCAAAAAATGTTTTGCTACAAAGTAGCAATGGCAAAAGTCTGGTTCCCTCTCCAGCCTCTAAAAAAAATTATCCAGGCTGCCCATTATAACACCTGCTGCTCACAATGGAAACCCAGGCCAAGCAACTCATGGCCTTCCATCCAAATATCCAATCTACCCACAGAGAATTCAAGCTGTCCAGCCACACACCAGCTGCTTGCATAGTCACTGCAGAATGCTCAGCTTCCGCTCCCTCATCTTTCCTAATGTGTTTTCTCCTGGTTTCCCTCCTCTCTGCCTTCTCATGAACCTGGAGTCACTGACACAGTCATATAATCTCTCATGAACCCCTGAACCAAGATTTGGGGAGCTTCCAGCAAATAGCATAGAATTTTAACCCTCCTTTTCACCGTCTTCTTCTGCTTCCTTTATGAGTCAAAACCAGACATTTCTAAAATAAAAGGGAAAGCCAGTAGATTCCGCCTGGTACTTAAGGACAACCATGACTCTTTGATTGGAAACAAAGTCAGGGAATGGGATGAGCTGTCACACACTCTCCCTCAGCTAGCTTCATCCCCTTTTCCAGCTGCAAGTGGAAGGCTTGGAGCTCATGACCTCAAGAATCTTAGGAGGATACTCCATCTTCTCCTGCCATTCACTTTCCCATATGCTAGATGGCCCAAAATAGTTTTCTGGCTTTGCTTGACTTGAGTCTTGCCTTGCCTGGCTTTATAGATGCATTTTAAAAATTATTCATGTAAACCGTAAGAAAACAAATTGTATATTCTCATGAGTATGTACTCTTATTGCAAAGGCTCTTTGACTTTATTGATGATTGACTATTAGGCAGTGACTTTTAACATGTAAACTTTAAATGCATCCTAGCTGTGTAGTGACACATACTAATCTACTAAAGTCAGATGTTTGTAGTGCCCTTAGGATTAATCCTTGTGATATAATGGGTGGTACCATGATATAAATAATCACTGATAGTTGATCAGGTTTGTGAGCCTTGGGGCTGTTCTGATAATTCTGATAACATGAGACGATCCAGTCTAGGCCCCCATATCAGCCAGTTCAACCAATGAAAACTAACATCCAGATTTTTCTTTGCTGCTCAAGTCTTGTAACCCAATGGAAGGGTATCCTTTGAAATTCATCTCTTCAGAGAGGGGTGTTTTTTTTTGTTTTTGTTTTTTTGCAGTTTGCACAGAGATTCTGGGTTGTTGGCTGAATCCCCTGCACTTGAAATAAGCTTACTCTTTAGCCAGTGTATTTCCTTACCAGGTCACAGATCTCACTGCGGAGAAGAACCCTCCCCTACCCCAAACACACCCGTTCCCTCTCAGCCTGTTATTTAATTCTTTTTTAAAAAAAGATTTATTTATTTATGCATACAAGAGCTAGGGCACAGGCCAGAGATGTGGGGGGTGAGAGAGACTCTGCCACTCCGGTGGCAGAGACAGAGTGGGGAACAGAACAGGCAGACTGACTGAAATACACTGCTGAAGGGAGCAGCAGGCAAGTCAGGAGAGGTCTGCCATGCCATGTGGGTAGCTCCCTGGCCAGGCTGGGGATCAAACTCGTGCTGCAGAGGCTGTGGATTGCTTCATAGTGTGGTGCTTAACCCCTTGCACCACCAGGGAGACCCTGTTATTTAATTCTTAAATGCAAAACAAACCAAAGATCAAGTGTGTTGCAGATTTTATGAGTAATTTTAATTTTTTTGTCCTTCCTTATATCCATGATCTTCTGTATGTAAGTTTCTCACCTCTTCTCACTTATCCCTTATGATTTGCTTTGGCCAATACCATGAGGCAGAAATACAATTACAAATGCACATGTCAAGTCTCTGTTTGCATCTGTTTAATAGTATTCCACTGGCTAAAGCAAATTACATGATCAGTACTAAAGTCAAGAAGAGGGGAAGTAGAAGGAAATACAAATTAACTTCAAAGTGCATAGATACAGGAGTAAACAACTAGATTAACCAATTTCTACCAATTGCCAATAATCTATTGGAATGCTGGGTTGAGAAGGATTCTGAAGTTTCAACTGGATTCATTGAAAAGTAGGCCATAGTTAGAGAATCTGAAAAGACATTTCACCAAAGAAGATAAACAGTTGGCTAGCAGTCACATGAAAAAATGTTATCATTTGTCATTAGGGAAATGCAAATCAAAACCACAACAGATATCATCTCACACCTGTGAGAATGACTTATATCAAAAAGACAAGATGCAACAAAGTCTGTGGGGGTGTGGAGTAAAGGGAATAATTGTGCATTGTTGAGAATGTAAACTGGTAAAGTCATTATGGAGAACAGTGTGGAAATTCCTCAAAAAAATAAGAATGGCAATACCATATAATCCAGCTATTCCATTTCTAGGTATTTACCCAACGAATACAAAAACACTGATGTTAAAAGATGTGTCTATCTTTATTACAGCATTATTTTCAATAGACAAAGTATGGAAACAACTTGAATACCCATTGATAGATGAGATGGATTGATAAATAGATATGTGTGTGTGTGTGTGTGTAATGGAATATGACTCAGCTATAAAAAATGATGAAATTTTGCTATTTGCAACAATATGGATGGACCTAGAGGATATTATGCTCAGTGAAATGATTCAGAGAGTGAAAAATACCATATGGTTTCACTCATATATGGGAGATAAAGAAATAAAACAAATGAACAAACAAAACAAAAACAAAATTTGCGATTCTAAGAACAAAATGGTGGTTATGGGGAGGGGGAAATAGAAGTGGGTGGGTAAATTGCATAAAGGGAATCAATTAAATGCTGGTAGATGGAAACTAGACTTTTGGTGGCAATCATAACAGTATATACAGATGTCAGATTATGAAGCCATTTATTGCTGAGATCTATATAATGTTTTAAACCAATGTCACATCAATGAAAATATATTTTAAGTACACTATAATGAAATTGCAACATCGCTCAGTCTATGGTATGTGATGACACAACAGAAAGCTGTATGGAGAGAGTTAAAATCAGATTAGGGGATCTAGAAAGTAAATATTTGTCCCGAAGCCCAGAGCTTAGGAAACATCACTGGTCAGTAGTTTGGTCCTAGATTTAGTGCCCTGTGCCTCCTATTTGTTTTCCTTTTCACTTTTCCAATGTCTGTGTTTTGGAGACCACTGACTATATTTGCTGTTGCCAGATGCTCATGTTTCCCTTGTCTAAGAACCAAGAATACCGAGGACGATAGAAAGGTGGCAGACCCATGTGGCAGGACTGAATGCAAATGTTGGGTTGAAGAGAGCTTCATTTTTTGCAAGGCTAACTCTGGGATTGTTTTTAAAAAGTCCATTGCTTTTCTCTTATAATTTGGGTTCATCAAAGGATTTCTCTTATGTGGGCTCCTTATTAAGGTTTGTTGATAATTTGCTTAAAAGCCTAAGAAAATGACTGGTATAGAAGTGTTGGCTTATACCTTTTTTCCATTGCACCTCTATTTAAACACCCACATCAGACTCATTTAAATCTTCAAGTACCATCAAGTTGTTTATTTTTATTTAATATCTGTCTCTAATAGAAAATCAGAATAATTGGGGGATGTTGAGCTTCTGTCTGGAGGAGCTACTAATTCCCTACTCACCCTAGTGGATTTGGTATATGCTGATGGCAACAGCTCCCCACAACCCCCCTTTTTTGAGGGGTGGAAATTCAACAGTATATTTGACCAAGTATAGTGATATAGTTGCCATTATAGAGGAAAATAACAGAAGGAGAAAATTAAATCAAGGAGGACCCCATAACATAGAGCCCAGAAACGACTGACTTGGCAAAGGAATGACTTCATCTTTTTCCTTCCACCCTGCTTCTCATCTCAGTGAATGGAGTGACTACCTGCCCAGTTACACCAGACATGAGCCCCAGAGTCATTTTTTTTAATTAAAAATTTTTTTAATTTCATATATTTTTACATCATTTTTTTATTTTTGTACAATGTATGCATTTTCATCTTGGTTATAATCCCCATACAATTCCTACCCACCTTGTTTTGATCCTACTCCCACTTCCCTTCCCCCCCCCCCATAGTGTGTCTCTGGTTTATAGTTGCTTGTTGATTTTGATTTTTACTTTATTATAATTAGTCTTTTTCCTGGTTCCTTATTTAGGTTTTCTAAATTCCTGCTATGAGTGAGGCCATCCAGTATTTTTCTTTTTCTTTCTGGCTTATTTCACAGAGCATGATCCCTTCCAGCTCTATCCATGTTGCTACAAATGGCATGAGTTTATCTTTTTTGATTGCTGAGTAATATTCCGTTGTGTATATGTACCACATCTTCTTGATCCAGTCATCTATTTTGGGGCATTTGGGTTGTTTTCATAGCTTAGCTATTATAAATAGTGCTGCTATAACACAGGGTTGCAGGTGCCCTTTTGAATTAATGTTTCTGTGTCTTTTGGGTAAATACCTAAGAGTGGAATTGCTGAATCATATGGAAGTTCCATCTTCAGCAGGTTGAGGAACCTCTACACAGCTTTCCATAATGACTGGACCAGTTTGCACTCCCACCAGCAGTGCAGGAGAGTTCCTTTTTCTCCACATCCTCGCCAACATTTGTTGTAGCTAGTTTTTTTAATATGTGTCATTCTCACTGTTGTAAGATGGTATCTCATTGTAGTTTTCATTTTCATTTCCCTGATTATAAGTGATGTTGAACATTTTTTCATATGCCTGTTGGCCATTTATATTTCCTCTCCCAAAGTCATTTTAAATGTTATTTCTTCTTCAAACTTTAGTCCAATTATTCTGCAGTGTAATACATAATCACAAAGTCAAGTCAGTTTCTTTTTCTCAAGAGGTATCATAACTGTCATGTACCTCTGTGTCCACTTCCACCCTCAGAGTTGAGACCAGCACACTTTCACCGAAGCTGTTGCCTATCTAGTCTCCCAACTCCCACAAAAGCCTGACTCTAGTCAGTTTCCAAACAGCCAAAGTGATTTTTCGAAAGAGCAGTTCTCACAAAGACATATAGCTGGTTGTTGAATCACCATTCTTAAGATGAAAATTCACTTCTATAATTTGGGTCTCACGATTACCTACCACATGTCTTTCCTGATCATTGTTATGTCATTCAATATTTTCTTGGTTCTCTGAATCCACCATTAATTTTCCACGATATTGTTCACATTATTCCACCTCCTTGAACTACATCTCACGCTTCTTCCTTAAGAACCCACCATCTGGCTAATTCCTACCAAGTCATGGCACATGCTTCACTTTATACTGGAAACTTCCCCTGATGTCCTAAGTTGCTACGTAGCTGTCGCCTACTTAGCAACTTCTCATGTGAAGCTGCTAAGTACAGTCTATCTCTTATGAGTACCCCACTCGACTGTCAGCTTGGTTTGATATGTGTACCCCCATTAGACCATTAGTTCCAGAACAGCAGGGTCTATGTGTGTATCTACCCATCATATAGCAGTGTTTGACACATACTAGATATTAATAAATGTTTACTGAATTGATTAAACACAGAAGGCTGGAGGGTCATAACAACTACCTGCATGTTTTGAGCACATATTTGTAAACTGGTGATCAGTCTGACCGAGTGCTGATATGCTTGGACTCAGGTGCTGATATGCTTGGACTTGGATCTCATTTGCACCACTTACGAGTGTATGACTTTGGGCAACTCATTTAATTGCCCTAAATCACGGGCTAGTAATCTTAAAACGGAAATAGTAATGCTTAAGAGAATTGTAACAGATTAGACATCCTTACAAAGTGGCCAGTACAGTCTTCAGCTTAATGGGTGCTAAATCAACAATTGTTTTGATATTATCAGAAATAGGATAGCCAGTGATATGTGAAAAATATTGAAATTTAATAGAGAGAAAGAGAAAAAGCCACCCAGGACACCAGATGGAATGGGAGGCTACAACAGTGACATAGGTAGTAAGCTCTTAATCATATACTAAGCTTTAATAGACAACTAAGGTCCCACTTTATTTATATATATATATTTTAAGATTTATTTATTCATTTACACAAGAACAGGGGTACAGGCCAGATGCGCGGGAGGGTGAGCAGATTCACTAGAGACTGAGTGGGGAACAGAACAGGCAGACTGACTGAAATACACTGCTGAGGGGAGCAGTGGGCGAGACAGGAGAGGTCTGCTGCGCCATGTGGGACCCTTGCTGGCCAACCCGGATCAAATCAGCACTGCAGAGGCTGCAGACAGCTTCACACAGTGTGGTGCTCAACCACCTGCGCCACCAGGTGAGGCCCTAAGGTCCCACTTTAGTACACACTATATTCACTCTCAGATAGAGACACATATGGGTATATCTTAGAATTTCCATTGTGATTATTTTTGATTAGTGACACATAGGTTGAGCACTAAAATCCCTTGGTGGTGGTTGTGTTGTGGTGACATATACCTGAAGGGTGTGCTCCTATGCCTCTAAGTCATGTATAATGCTGCAAACCAATGTTACCTAAATATAATAAAACACAAAACTAAAAATGAATAAAATAATAATTACAGTACAATGGTTTACTTAACTACAGTACAATGAAAACACTGAATACAAGCTCAGCTTGAACCCAGGCCTCTAAAATGCCCCTGAGTACAGTTTCTTTCATGTCTAACTCTAAAAGTGACAGCTAGAAGTTGTTCTCTGGTTTTCCCTTAAAGGAAATCATAATAATCACATAAAGAAGAAAACCATGGCTCTAAAAGGTCATCCAAGTTGCACTCAAATGATTAGTTTAGGACACAAATCCAAACATTCCAAAATCAAGTGGCCTTGCAGAATCACATAAATTGAGGCCCCCTTTGAAATAACCAAATGTCATAGTTACCAGAAAACTTTGAAAACAATAGAACCTAAAAGTAAATTGACAGTTTTCTCTAAACAATGTGTATATAAGAGATACAACTATATTTAGTGTCTTCCAATCTATTGCATATATGGATCAAAAATAATTAATAGTTGGATCTCATGAATCTGTAAGCCTTGAAACTGTTTTTCCATTTAAATGCTTTAATTCTTTTTTTTTTTTTTTGGTAGCATATGAACTTTTTATATTTATTTTTAGGCACTCTGTACTGAGCTGCTTGCATCATGTCAATGTTTGCTGTGCTAACTTTGCATCTAAAGGTTATTCAACTCACTGAGATATGAAAAAACATTCACATTTTTACCTCGAAGAAACTGTACTTGGATTCTGTTTTATGTTCTAATGGTGTTAAATGTCAAAAAAAAAAATACTGGAAATATAAGTATTGGGAAATGCTGTGACTGTAGACCTAGATTGTTTGTGCAGAGAAAGGATACAGAGATGTCAGGGCACTTTAGTTCAAGGTTGGCATTCTCGTGTCAGTCTGTTAGATTTTGAAGAGGAATACAAATTTCAAGGTGGGAAAATTATTCAGTGGTTGTTTATCAGTGCCTGCAATTCACCCATTACTCATTATAAACAAAAGAAATATTAACAACTGAATTAAGAACTGAGTAAGCAGGTAAGACGCATGCATTTCTGACTTGAGTATACTTAGCCCTTTGACAGATTCCAGCTCATTCCATGGTCCTGACAACCCCGAAAAGAGGGGATATTATCTTACATCTGCAAATAAGGAATCTAACAATTAGAAAGGTTGGGTTATTGGGCCTTCCCTGGTGGCGCAGCGGTTGAGCGCTGGGCTGCGAAGTTGCCTGCAGCCTCTGCAGCACCAGTTTGATCTCCGGCCACCGGCGAGGTTCCCACATGGCGCGCAGACCTCTTCTGCCATGCCCACTGCTCCCCTCAGCGGTGTATTTCATCAGTCTGCCTGTTCTGCTCCCTACTCTGGCTCTGGTGAATTCTCTCACCCTCCTGGGCTTCTGGCTCTACCCAATGCTTGTATAAATAAATAAATAAAATCTTTAAAAAAAAAGAAAAAGAAAAAGAAAGGTTGGGTTTTTGGTTACAAGGTCACTTGTGTTATTCTCAAACTGAGGGAACAGTACACTCTCAATTATTTGTTTCTGGGTTCACTTTTAACTGGAGTCTGTCGTTCTGCTGTGAGACTGCTTGGTGGAAGTCCCCTCTAGTTGGCTCTGGGTTTCTCCAGTGCTTCAAAGTTTAGGCAAGATCCTCTTGACAGTGCTGTTTCCGTCATGCTGCAAGTCTCCCAAAAGTCAGGAGAGAGACAGGCTAACTCCTAGTCTGTCTGATGGAAAGACTCTGGGAATCATGGCCTAATTGGGGAATACTCACAGACAGAGTCATGGAGTTCAATTAGTGTGCATCTTTTATGAAGGAAGGGAAAGGAAATGAACCAAGTTAGGAAATGAACTTTTAAATTTCTCCTTTGTTTAGAAATCATACCAAGTTGCTTTCTGTGCTTCTACTTAAAAGCAGGAGATGCTTTTATTTCAATATCTCCAAAGAAAACAGAATAAAGTGTTATTTGTGTTTAATAATCGTTATTATTAGTATGTTTGTAATTAAATACATTGTTACAATTATCTTATCATTTAATAATAATGTGCTATGATTGTTATCATTGTAAAAAATAAAGCCGTATTTTGCATCTGAATGACCAATTTATGACAACGTGCAGATAGGAAACTTCAGTACATGGATTTGTTTTCCTGCTTATTGTCACAAAGTCAGTAGACAGTCATTAGACTGGGGTCTGCAAACTATGGTCCCCCCAGGTGAAATCATTCTGGCCTGTCTATTTTGTAAGGCAAGTCAACCATTTGTTGGTTACTATGTATGGATGCTCTAACACCACAGTGACAGAGTCAGGTGCTTGTGATAAAGATGGCTTGGTCTACAAAGCTAAAATTATGCATTATCTGATCCTTTATGAAAAAGTTGCCAACCTCTGACCTAGCTTATAGGAGAGTGTCTAATTATTTTTGTCTTGACAGTCATGCCTGGCAATAAGTAGGCTGTGCTACATTAATATGAAATTGACAAAATATTAATTATTTTACTTCCTTGGAAGTAATCTACGATAGGGATTATTCTATTTGCCTTTATTCAGATGTATTGGCAACTTATTATAATTTAACTGCCACTTATGAAACACCTACTATGTTTCAAATACAGAAATTCTTACACAGATTCTAACTCTCCTGTGACAAAGAGTAAGTGATATCTATGATCGAGTGGTAGCACATGATGAAAACTCTCCAATGCTCCTTGAAAAATCAGGCCTATCAGATAAATTGATAGATAAAAGGTTTCCCTCTTTGCTACCCACCATGATTAGGACCAACAAAATAGAATATAATTGACATCAAATGATAAGAACACTCCTTCTAACGCCACTGTTACTTTCTTTTAATATTCCAACAATACATTGTTACCTTATGACAATACCAAATTATTTTAACTCCCTTTCCAGAAAGACTCCAATTATAATCCAATTCCTTTCAGATTAAATACACTTTGATAGCAATTCCCTTATACCAAAAAATATAGCCCAAGATAATGGGCTGAGAGTATAGTTTCAATGCTAATAAGAGGCAGTTTAACAGCCTTGAGAAGTTCATTCTGACTACATTTTCATTGCAGTGATAAACAGCATATAATGCCCCTCAATTATAGCTTTAATGTAAAAAAATGAAGTTATAAGACAATTTATCCCAACTAAATTGTAATTTCATTTCTGAGATGTTGCCCTTTTAATAAATAAAAATTCCACTACCCATTGCATTGTTCTCAGGTTGGCTTCTGACAGTGAGATCGATTACAGGAAAAAAAGAATTACAGATGAAATCAATGCCACCACTATAAGTAAATTAGAGAGAGTTTGTTCAAGCCACCAAGCTTGCAACACTTCTCTCCCCTTATCTCTCAGAGAGCATTAGGAAAAAAAAATATTATTGATGATCACAACTTTAACTGGAATCACGGATTCGTGCCTACTATGAACAACAAAACAAAGGAACACATTAGGGAAGTTCTGAATCACATACTAAATCATTTTTAATCACTTTATTGGAATACACATATATTCAAAAAAGTGCATCTCTCACAAGTGTGTAAATCTTGTGAATTTTCACTGACAGACCAATGAAATCATGAACCAGATCAAGTTACAGTATTACCAACACCCCAGAAGCCAGTAATGAACCACTGTGTAGACTTTTGATAGTATTGATTAACTTTGCCATTGGTATTTTATATAAATGGAATCAAACTTTTAAAACTGGCTTAATTCATTTCATGTTACGTCTGCAAGAGCCACCTGTATAATTATGTGTGTGTTAAGAAATGATTACTAGAATCACTTCTTTTCATATCCATTCTATAGGGCATTTCTCAAGATAGTTTCAGTGGATGAACATTATAAGGTGAAAAATTATGGCTTTTTTTTTTATTAGGCAAAAGGCCACAACAAGAACTATGATTTAAAGGAAGCTTAGAATAAAAGTAACTTAAAAAATTACAATTTTGTATATGAAATGCTTACAGCAGCTCTATTGATAATAGCAATATACTGAAAACAATTTGTCTTAGCTTGGATGACTGTTAACATGACCTCATCTAAACCAAAGATATCAACTCTGCATGCCATCACATAGAGAATTACAGTTTCAACATATAAATATGGGGAGGACATAAACTTTCAGTCCATATTACAACTTAAATGGCCTTAGATGGGCAAATGGTTGGACAAATCCTGGCATACTCATACAGTACAGTACTACTCAATGATCAAAAGGAAGAGATGATTGATATATGTGACAACCTGGATGGACTTAAAATGCATTATGCTTAGTTTAAAAATAATAATCATGAAATTACATATTATAGTAATCCTTTTAGCTCCCATTCTTAAAAAGACAAAACTGCACAGATGACCACATCGTTGGATACCAGGGGACAAGGGTGAGGAAGCTGGCTATTGTGAGATGAGGTTGGCACAAATAGAAAGAAATATCCACTATTTATCTAAAGTTCAAATTTGTGTGAGTACCCTATATTTTAGCTGGAACTAAGCTAATTTTAGTCATCATATTTTAATACTCATGTGTATTTGTGTAATTGCTTTTCTTCTCTGGATCACCAGAATCCTTTTCCACACTGCCCTTTGCCACTCATTGTTGGATATCATCAGAATCTCCAACATCCCCAACTTCTTATTTATCTTGTTTTACAAATTGAAATCAGGTTTTTTTCCTGAGGACACCGTGATCCCTGCACGCCCCTCTTGCTCACCCTTGTGTGCCAACAGATGGATCTAGTCCCTTATCACACCAAATCCTTTTTCCTCCCATTGGCCAACACCACAACTTCAAATCCCTTGTCAGTAGAGTATACCGCCAATTATCTCTTCTTTCTCTAGGCATCTTCTGTTAGCCCTAAGAAGGACTAACAGGTCATCCCTTTCCAATTCTTTAAAGATTTCAGTTCTAGGCCCAGTGTCATTTACTGCAAGTCTCCTGTTTTAATTCTTACTGATTTCAATATCCATGCAGATGACATCTCCAAAACCCATGTTCTCAATTCCCTGAACTCTTCTTAACGTAGTTTCTGTCATCCCCTTTCACAGTCATGCATGTCTTAGACCCTGTCAGTTCTGAAATTTTGTGGTCTTTAATTCACTCCTCTCTGTTCATTATCTTTAGTCTTCTCAGCTTACACCCTTTGAATACACCAACTTAGCACAGGCATCTGCAATCCATTGCATCTACCTTTAAAACTGCCTTTTAACTCCACAACTTCACTCCACTTCTTATCCACGCAAAATGTTGCTGATTATTAGAATCTCTTCCCTGCATGTCCTCTCATCTCCTTTGCACTCTCTCTCTTTGGCATACTCACTTGAAAAATGCAACTCTGGTCAATTCTAATCCTCCTCTTATCCTCACCTGCCCCTGTGAAACTAAATGAAGCTGGAAATAAACACAGGACTGCTGAGTCGCCTCCCTTTTAAATGCCTGTCCACTCTCCACAAGAGAGTCCTTAATGTGGCTGGACAATCACTACAGTCCCCTGGCCCATCCACTCTCCTGATTTCCTAGGTGACTCTTTCGTACCTTTGCCCCACTCCTCAAATTCTAACAGTCCCTTCTTTGTTCTCGCTCTCATTTTGCTGAAAAAATAGAGGCAATCAAATGGGAAGTTCCACAAATTCTGACACTCACATACCCCACCTCCTGCATTATTATGTAAAACTGGCTTCTTCCCTAATTCTGGGTGACCCGCACCTCCACTGGGAAAGCCAAGCCCTTCCCTTGTGCACTTGTATGTCCATTTAATATTCCATGTATATAATGTATCTGTTTCATTTACTATGTATTTCATGTCCCTAGAAGCAATATTTTTGTCTGTTCCTCCAACCTGCTACCTGCTTCCTAGGTTCTTAAAGAACGTCATGGCTCATCGATATTCATGATATCACTTTTTTTCTGAAAACATTTTCCAGAATCCCCAGTCAATTAGATTGCCCTATTTATGGTCAGTGGAATGTAGTCAGAAGAGCAGTAAGCCACCTCTAGGTCTCATCCATGACCACCTTTTTTACAAGTGATACTCCCTCTTCTTCCTGTTCAGCAAACTTAGAGGTCATTTGTTGGGGGTCGTAGCTTATGGTAGCTGAACATGGGCTCCAGAATGACCAGCACTGGACTGTGATACATGGGAGAAATCAATCCTCATATTAAACTAAAGATATTTAAGGTTTAATGAATCAATATACCATGCATTTTACAGTACTCAGTATACTCAGTAAATATTTGTGAATAAAAAAGCATATTATTTTTTTAATTTTATTTTTATATTCCCCATACAATTGCAACCCCCTTATTTTGACCCCAATTCCTCCTTTCCCCACCCCCTAACCCCCATAGAGTGTCTCTGGTTCATAGTTGTTTGTTGATTTTGATATTTTCTTTCTTATAGTTATTCTTTTTCCTGGTCCCTTATTTAAGTTTTCTAGATTCCTGCTATGAGTGAGACCATCCGGTATTTTTCTTTTTCTTTCTGACTTATTTCGCTGAGCATGATCCCTTCCAGCTCCATCCATGTTGCTGCAAGTTGTATGTGTTTATCTTTTTTGAATGCTGAGTAATATTCCATAGAGTATATGTACCACATCTACTTGATCCAGTCATCTATTTTGGGGCATTTGGGTTGTTTCCAAAGCTTAGCTATTGTAAACAGTGCTGCTATAAACATAGGGGTGCAGGTGTTCTTTGGAATTGATGTTTCTGTGTCCTTTGGGTAAATACCTAGGAGTGGAATTGCTGGATCATATGGAAGCTCTATGTTTAGTAGGTCCAGAAATCTCCACACAGCTCTCCATAGTGGTTGGACCAGTTTGCACTCCCACCAACAGTGCAGGAGAGATCCTAAAAAAGTATATTATTTTTAATCAAGCTTTCCTTAAAAGATATAAAACTGCTTGCTAGCAAATAAAATAAATTAGCATGACTTAACCATTAATATCAAAAAGTATTTTGTACCAAATGACTAGTCTTAAAAAGACTTGTGTTATGTACAACTCTTTATACTTATCAAAACCTCACTCTAATCATGCTGTCTTTTCCCTCTTCCTGGTGTTACTTTCCTTTAGTTGTTATTACATTGATTGCTGGGTGCTTCATTGTTGGCGCTCATAACTCATCTTAGATAAGAGAATTCCCTCTTTTACTCTTTTGTGATTTTCCCTTGTCACTTTCCTTGCTTTGTGTTGTATAGGCTTTTGTTTTTCAGCTAATGGGAAGGTTTGGATTTTTAACTGTGAACATTGAATAGGAGCATTTTCTGATTGTAAACCATCTATCATACAATATCTTCTTTGTGGACTCTTGGCTTATCACAGCCCTTGCTGTGAATGCTTACATGAATACTCAGACAGAGAAATCATTTCAAATTCTTTGTGAATTAAAGTCTGTCAGATACATAGTCACCAAATAAAGGTAATAGGATAATGCAAACAAATTTTGGCTAAATCTTTTTTCTGTGTATTTATTTATTGCCACTGTTTATAAAAATTGCATTTCTTTTTTTCATATTTCCAAATTTACTGGTGGGCTAAAACAGTCCTTGAAGACTAGAGGAAATGGCATCTCTTGTGGTAACACTTAAGATTATTTTCAAACACAACCTTTTAAAACAATTTTAATCTAATCAAAATGTAGTTATAGCCTGGAATTAAAATATGTAAGAACTAGGTTTCTTAATGGTTTATTTCAATGGGATGTGAAGTTAGAATTGTTAAGAAATGCAGAATGCTAATTAACTAGCGTTAGAAAGCTGGGGATGAGATAAAATATCCTGATGTGAACTCTTGATCATTCTTCCATATTAAAAGTTCACAGAGGCCTGTTGACCAATGCTTAAAATTTGGCAGGTCATGGCTACTCAGACTCTTGGGGGTTGTTCCACTCTACTAACCAGCAGGGGGAGACACAGAATGCTCCTTGTAAACCAAGGTATGATACCCGGTACCCTGGTATCTCATCAAAACTTTCTTTGTCTATAACAGGTAGAACAAGTTGGTCCAGTATGACAAAGATCACTCCTCTTCATGTTTTTTGGCTTCTTGAATTACAGTTGCTTTTGCATTCAAGTGACTCATTTAAGAAGGAGGAACTTTGTATTTGTTGGTGTTGCAGATACTTGATTATACTGATTGTTTTATATTAGTAAATTTGGCCTTGGCTCCAAAACATTGATGAATTTGATGGAAATTCAGCCCTCCATTTAAAAAAAAAAATCTACTTCTCTCTATCAATCTATGTCCAGTAATCTTAGTCCAATGGTCAATTTCATAGAAGCTAACAGCTCAAGTAGACCTAATGTCAAACTGTATCGAAATTTTAAAATGTCTTGGCAGATTGGAAGGTCCAGACTTTGTGTTTGGCTTCTCAGGAACAAGATGATTTTGCTTTCATCTCTCCGTCAACTTAGCTTAATTCATACAGGGGGTAGAAAGGCTTATCTATGGAGATATGTGCCTACTTCTAAATGAAGTACTAGGAATAAAGGAAGATCATCAAAGTTGCCCTTTAGATCAATATTTAACAAATAATTGCTGGGGGGTGTGATCCCTGCAAACATAAGAAATATGAATGTAGTGCTGAAAGAACTTAGAGGAAGGAAAAGCAAATTTTGTCTGAAGTAAGGCTTTATAAAGAGAAGCTATGCCTAAATCTGGTTTTAAAAAATAACTAAAAAGAAAGAGAGAGCATGGGCTTGGGTAAAAACAGAATAGAATGTAAAAAGGCTTGAAAAAGAAAAATCTGAATAATTCCCCTTTCTTCATTGTTCTGGAAGATAATGGAAATGGGGCACTATACAAAAGAAATCTGAGGAGAGCCTCCCTGGTGGTGCAGGGGTTAAAGTCTCAGCACTATCAAGCTATCCACAGCTACTGCAACATGAGTTCAATTAAAATTTGGCAGATCATGGCCACTCAGACTCCTGGGGGTTGACCCACATGATGCTTAGACCTCTCTGGTCACAACTGCTGCTCCCCTCAGCAGTGTATTTCAGTAGCTCTGCTTGTTCTGCTCCCCACTATGTCTCTGGTGAGTCCTCTCTCTCTCACACACACACATACATACCCCACCAGCACCTCTGGTCTATACCCCAGTTCTTGTATGCATAAATAAATAAAATAAATCTGTCTGTCTTTCTTTTCTTTTTTAAAGAAATCTGGGGAGTTAAACAACAAGCTTTGGAGAACCTGGACCAAGGCATGGACACATATTACATAGTGAACCAGGGGAAGGCTCTCACTTGACCCAGTTACTATTCAAAATTAAGTGGTTATTCAGGTTCTACCAACCTGTTGAGTGTGTCATAAGTCAGACAGAAAGAATATGGAAATATATGTCAAACCCCAGCAACTTTAGTGACAAAAATCCATGCCTTGCTCCTTCAAGAATATCATCTTCACTATATTAGCAGAAGAATAGACATGAATTATTAGGCATCACAGGTTTTCAAAAATTAAATGTCATTCAAAATAATTTCAACTACTTTTTATCTTGATATTCAGCAACAATTTGTCCTTGAGGCTTTAATTTTATAGATTAATTATCTTTTTCATGGAAAGTCCTCAAAAAATTCTTTGATGGGCATATTTTTGAGTTCTTTTGAAATCAACAAAGGTAAAACAACACTGAGCAAATACCTATTTTACTTTCCCCATTTTGATTTCCTTGATTAATAATTTTATCTACTCTGCTACTAATTTTATAGAACATTGGGTAAGGATGATGACTTTGGAGAGCTGAATTCCTACTTGTGTTATTTAAAAGGTATGTGGGTTGTTGCTTTTTAATAAGTTATTTGAAAAAATAAAGATTGGATCTTTCAAAATCCCCACCCAAATCTCACTTAACACCCTGTTCAAAAAGGAAAATAAAACCCTTAAATGTTTACACAAAACCTAACTACAAGTTTATAAGCATTTTAAGAGGATGAAAATGCATAGTCCTGACTGGAAAGAAGTATCATGAAGTGTGGGTGTGTTATTTACAGATAATAAAGCAGGGAACAGTAACTTCTGGGGCACAGTCAAGGTAAATTGTGCTTAGAAATACTTTTGACAGGTCTCGTGTTTGTTTTTAAGGATTTATTTATTTATTTTAAAGATTCATTTATTTATGCATACAAGAACTGGGGTACAGGCCAGAGATGTGAGGGGTGAGAGGATCCACCAAAGACAGAGTGGGAACAGAACAGGCAGATCTATTGAAGTACACTGCTGAGGGGAGCAGCGGGCAAGTCAGGAGAGGTCTGCTGTGCCATGTGGGTTGTTCCCTGACCCAGGATTGAACTTGTGCTACAGAGGCTGCGGATAGCTTCACAGTGCTGTGCTTAACGCCTTGCGCCACCAGGGAAGCCCAGGTCTCAGCTTTTGATGGTAAAAAGAAAAAAAGGAAATGAGAAGTAGTGAAGGAAAACAGGAAGAAAAGAGGGAAGTAGCAAGAAAAAGTGGCTGGTTTCTCTGATACTCTTTCAGAAAAAGACATTTACAAGTCTCATGGACTAGTGAGAAAATTTTATTCAAAGTATGGCTCTTCAACTTCTTGGCAACTTGACCCAGGCATATCATTTGACCTTGCTGAACCTCCTCTGTGTCTCATAGGCTTATTAAGATGGTTGATGATCCAATGCATTTAAAGTCAAGGGAGGATGATCAATATGTGTTAGTCTTATACCTTTGACAACCCCTGTATAGAAGAAGATTATCCAGCTTAGGAGAACTCAAATTCATGACATTTTCCCCCAGATTCTTTGGTCTGTAAACTAAAAATTTGTCCTTATAGTTGTTCTCCAAAGTTGGATAACCATTGTGTCATTGTGGTAAATAGTGAATGATCCCTCATAGAACTTAAATTAATAATTATAAGGATACAGGGCCTCCCCTGGTGGCGCAGGTGGTTGAGAGCCGCGCTGTGAAGCTGTCCGCAGCCTCTGCAGCATCAGTTCAATCCCGGCTAGTGAGGGTCCCACATGGCGCAGCAGACCTCTCTTGTCTCGCTCGCTGCTCCCCTCAGCAGTGTATTTCGTCAGTCTGCCTGTTCTGTTCCCTGCTCTGTCTCTGGTGAATCCTCTCACCCTCCTGCACATCTGGCCTGTACCCCGGTTCTTGTATAAATAAATTAATTAATTTTTAAAAATCTTTAAAAAATAATTATAAGGATACAAGGACTACTGCATAATGAGAAGCACGTGGTTATAAGGGGATCAAGTAACAGCAAGACCTAAAAAACTAGCTGAAGCTAAGAATTAAAGATGAAGAAGAGGTCATGTGGGTAAACAAAACAAGGTGGGGGAGAACCCTGGGATAAAGGGAAAAGAAGATGGTAAGTTATAGGACTACAAAAAAGTGCACAGTATCTAGGGCCTAGAAACCCAGTACAGTACCTTCAGCCTTTGTATCTAAAGAAAGGATTGATTCCCTCAGACCTTTTTTTTTTTTACTTCATTCTTTTTTCTATTTCCCAAGTAATATTCAATCATAAAAATAATATCAATAAAACAGTCCTTTTTTCTTGTGAGTGGAGGAATTTTAATTCCAGGTCATATTTATTAATTTCTACCTTGTTAGAAAATATAAAGAAATTGTCAAATAAGTGAGTTCTAGAATACACTCTGCTCTACTCTGGGCCCACACACTCAGAGGAAACACAGGGAGTATCAATTTGTTCAAACTGTGTGGGTGAGAGTTGAATGATTTCCTGGCTCAGTGCAAACAAAGACCACCTTTCTATGCCTCACATGCTCATCTTTTTTAGCTTTTGTTTTTTTCCACCAGCTCTTCGCAGCTCATCCTGTATGTGGTAATGGAGAAGGGGACCCACCTGCCTTTTCCTTCAGACTAGAGCTTCTGTGGGAACATAGAAATTGCCCACACTACACAGGATGACCATTGAGGAGCCATGATCAATGAAAAGGAATTCCCGCCACTCCTATGTTGAAGCAATTCCTCTAGAACTTCTTGCTTGTTCCCATGTATTCTCTCACTCCCTCTGAATTCTAGGGCCCACATGCTTTCTTATGCTTTGGTTATGCTCCTAGCCTGACCTCCACACTTTCCCTCTATAGTTTCTCACCATGATGATAAGCTTGCAAATGATCTTGTTCTTTATGAACCAACTACTAAGTTGAGGCTGTTGGCTAAATCCTTCTAACAGGCAGATCTATTGAAGTACACTGCTGAGGGGAGAAGCGGGCAAGTCAGGAGAGGTCTGCTGTGCCAAGTGGGTTGCTCCCCGACCGGGGATTTAATTTGTGCTACAGAGGCTGCAGATAGCTTCACAGTGCTGTGCTTAACGCCTTGCGCCACCAGGGAAGCCCAGGTCTCAGCTTTTGATGGTAAAAAGAAAAAAAAGGAAATGAGAAGTAGTGAAAGAAACAGGAAGAAAAGAGGGAAGTAGCAAGAAAAAGTGTGTGTCATTCTGCTCAGTAACTACTGAGGTTCTTGCTCAATAGTGATGGTCAGAATCAAATTACTATCCTATCATCCTCAGATTCCTTGCCTTCTAGTACTTGGAGCTGAAAAACAGGGATTGGAAGGATGAGACAAAAAAAATTCCTTACAAAAGAATGTGGCAAGTATAATAGGTAAATTTTCAATCATCACATCATGGAATTCTGTAAGTCAGGGGCTGGCAAATTTATTTCTACAAAGTGGCAAAGTAGATATTTTCAAATTCATAGATCTTAAGTGCAATATCTATTCCAACTGCTCGATGCTGCCACTAAACCAGGAAAGCAGCTGGAGACAAAAGGTATGTGAGTGAATGTCACTGTGTTTCAATAAAACTTTATTTTTACAAAAATAAGCAGTGGGTCAGTTTGAGCCATAGTCTATAGTGTGCCAATCCCTACTAAAGTTACTATATAAAATACATTTTATTTAAAGTGTAATTAACATATACTTAAAAAAAGTCACTCTCCAGGAACCCAGAGAGGCAGTTGCTGTTGATCTGATATAATACACTGCTTATGTTGACTTCAGAGAGACCCTCAGAAAGAGTGGAAGCATCCTGCATGAAGGTAAACTAACCCAGAGTGGGCTTTTACAATTATAGTAACATTTGTGAAATCGAGCATCCGCTAGAGCTACTTTTCATAATCAAATGCTGATCATTGTGATTTAAGCTTTATTTAGCCCATATTTTAGGCTAATAAATCCCCATTGATACCCACATTGGCAATGAGACCATATGTCACTTATCCAATAACTTTGAAGAAACCATTGTGTCTTTTCATGTAAATCTTGCTAAGCTCATGGATCACTGACCTGCTTTAGTTGATGGACGACATATCAGTTCAACCCTGAGTACACATAATAAACCTATCCACCCTGTCTCCTTCTGTGCTTTTATATATAAAGCAACTCGTGAGCACACATTCACCAATTTCAAACCAAGGTAGCTTGACCATTTTGATTTTTTTCTCCCTGTCAAGATGCCAAAAGCATTTAGAGCACTTTACCAATGTCCCACTTGCCAAATTTCCATTTTAACATCAAAGCTGTTGGAGCCCAAAGACAAAGCACAAAGCCCTCTCAGCCAGTCAACTCCTATTGTTCTGTTTTACACTGGTTAAAAAAATAAATAAATGAATGGCGAAACAGATTGTTTTTGAAACTGATAACACAATTTGTTCCCCTGCTTCATATGTTAGATTTCTGCCTGCAGCAAATATTTACAGCAGAGTTTTAACCCTCTCAAAATCAGCTTGGTTATGTGAGGGCTGTGACTGTCTTTCATACAGTACCCTTGACAATGTGGCTTTAAGAAAGAAAAAGGAGTGATCACAGACACTGTCCTATGTGCCTGGTCAATGTTTAGTTACAAGGAGACATGCAGATAGAAAACATAGTCAAAAACTTGTTGTCAATTATTTAGCATTCCCATAAACCATTAGATGGTCAAAAATATCTTTAATTGATTCCATCGCTACCTATGCTACTTATTATTTATTACTATAACAAACTTCTCCATGGGAACAGCTAATTGTACCTCCCTGGTGGCCACTTCAAGTGGAATAAGCCCTGCACAGTGCAGCCTAAGATACGCTGAAAGGTCTTCAGCTTTGGGGATTTGATTAAAACTGTATTACATGAACACATCAGCAACCATTGCCAAAACAAAACACTAATTTAAAAAATCCTTCTGCTTTACTGCTTAACACAATTGAAAGGAGCTTTGTGTGCATGTGTGCGGGTGTGTGTGTGATATGGTGAGTAGTAACAGGAGGTGGGGGTTGCATATGTTGTCTCCTTTGTAGACAATCAGGTTTAACGGAAATAATGCAACATTCTGTGTCATGCTAAGGCAATAAAAAAGGGCAATCCTGCCAGCTGCATTATGGGTACAAGCAAAATCCCTGACCCAGTGATAGTACACTGTTACACCAGAAAGCGAATTTTGTGCAAGAAGAGAATATTTTGCCAGCCTCTCCTGAACACACACACACACACACAGACACACACACACCTTTAAAAGAAGCATAATTGTTAATCTGCTCTTTAGTAGAAAAGACAGATGTTATGGAAATAGTAAGCCACACTCTGCTAAGAGTGTTTTGTGGAAAGAGATTCCATAGGCAGCACTCTACACGGGAAGATTTAGACAATTAAGCAACCGTTGTGAGGCATGCAGATGAATAACACATGCTAAATTAAATCAATACCAAACACTGTGTTGGAAATAGGTTAATTGTTTATTTTAAACTTCATGGAAGAAGAAAAAAAAAAGTAAGCAACAGTGAAATTTGTCAACTATTCAAAGCGGTATACTGGCCTAGATTTACCAAAGCAGCCCAGAGAACAGGGTACCCCATGAAGCCCTAGCTATCTATGGGGCTTTTTAAAGCATTGTTTCTCTACTTAAACAATCCCAGAATTCATTTAAAGAAGGTGGTGGTTGAATGTAGAATTTGTAAAATATGAAGACAAAGACATTGGACTATTGCATGGTAATTATGGATACACAGACAGATCTTAAGTCCCTAAAGGAAATGTATGCCTCAGTTTACCACATTTATCTATGTAGACTAGCGATCAAGAACAGAAGATCTTGGCCAAATCTGAACTGGTTAAGAGCTGCAATATTATGTGAGTCCATCAAAAGCAACAGTTTTCAAGAAATATCTTTATGTCATATCAAAGACAATGTGATGTACTAAAGGGTAGATGCATTTCTTTAGTGCAATGTTTATGTATACAAAATTAACAAAATGGAAACTCTGACATTAAAACGACAGAGAGAGCAACAGGGTGATAGCCTGTATGTTTGCGTATTTATTCAATGACCCCAAATGCTAATTTTTACATCTGGGAAAATCAGGAATGCAGAAGAGGACTCTCTTATTGAGTATCTGAAGACTATACAGTGCCAAATACTTATAAATAGATTATTGTGCTTAATCATCCTCACAAGTCAGTGAGAAAAAAATTAGTAGTCACATTTTCAAGTAAGGAAACTGAGTCTTCAAAAGTTTAAGTGACTTTCCAAGATCACATTCTAATGGAGCTGGGCCATGAAACTTACGTCTGGCTGACTCCCAAACCCAAGATTATCATAGCAACCTGCTGTAAACTTGGAGGACAGCTGAGGTTGCAGGTCTGAGTATAAGTTATGCTTTTCCATACAAGGAATGACCTTTAGTTAGCTGTAGCAAGGCAGCTCTTCACTAAAATAATCCCAGGGTAAGTAACCATGTGTCTTATATACCCAGCTAATTAATTTCTTGCCAGGATAATTTGACCAAGTTGAAATCATAATATTGGACTCATTAAACACGTATTAATTTCATTCCTTTTGATATATTTTTAGATTAATATCCATCCTACTCACAAATTGATTAGAATTGATTTTTACAGTAGATGTCTGAGGTAATAGTTGGTTAATTGAAAAAAAATCAATTAAAGGAAGAAATTCTAAATAAAAATATACACTAATTATTCCATTTTACCTTAAATATACAAATATATATCATTTACTAATTTTTATATATCAAATACAAATCTTTTCCTTGAATACATGACCATACTCATAATCTACCTCTTGGAGCAATTTCAAGGTTGGCCACCTTAAGATGAAGGAAAAACATAAAGATATTTTCAAAGCAACCAGAAGGTGCAATCCATCTACATAACCATTTTTTTCTCCAAGTTTTTCCATTACCTCATCCATGTCTAATTCCATGTCATTATTTTTAGTGACTTAACATTATTGAATCTTTCCAAAACATATGACTGTTTTCATAGAAATGATTCCATTTCTTTGCACTAGTATTTTAAAGTTATAGAATAGTTCATCAAATTTGTATTATAATAATTGCTGTACCACTAGTGCTAGTTTAACTGACATAAACAAGCATGGGATTAAACACAACTTCCTCCTGGTAAACATTATGTTCATTTAATAGGGACATGAACTCACAGGTACACAAGAAAGGACATCAGTCAGCATTCTTCAGATATGGAGAATAGCAATTCATTCAGCACACTGGTTGGGATCTCTAGTATCAATTACATACCAATCATAAATAAAATAAGACTACTGGAACTAAAGGCATAAGTGTTACTGGGCACCTGATAGGACTTGCTAATGGGAGTTGGACCTTGAGTGTCCTGGCAGTGAAGTGAAAAGGGGAAACATGCCTTGCTGTTAGAGTTCCACTCCATTGAACCATGATGAGAAGAACCATCTACAGACTCTGTCCCACCCTGCCTCTGCGTCAATGAGAACTGAGTTTAGAGATACATGATGTATATCCTCACCACTAGCAAATGGGAAAGAGAAAGAAAGAGTTATAGAGCCATGGTTATATCATCTTTCAGATTCCTCAGTAGTGCCATAAATCATGGTATTAGTCTGTGGTTCTTATGTTGGTCTCCAGACACTGGGGTATCTTTATGTATATCATTTATCATATATCTCCTTTGCTCTTAATGACGAAGGGGATAGGGATGCATGAGTGGGAATTGGGAGAGTACTTGTTTCTCTTATCTTCACCCACTGATGTCCTGGCTGTTTTTTACCTTGTCCTTTCTCCATCAAGGGTTCTCCTGGGACAGAACTCAGCTATCAAAACAGGTATGGAAAATACACATTTTTATCAGCAGAGATCATCAACCTTTCTTAGAACTCAGAAGGGAATTCAGTACATGAATTTCTGAGAAATGGATATTTATGTGTAAACAGTAGACAATATATGTATAATAGTAGATAATATATTCAACCTAGATTTTGGCAGAAAAAATCAGAAATAAAACAAAAATGAATGGCAGTTTTGTTCTTTAAAAAGACTAAGGAATCCATCAGTTGGTATGAGCTTAAATAAATAGTTTCATGCATAGAAAATGTCAGCTTAGAGGGTTTCATCCTCTCATCATCGTTTTTATCTACTCTTTTTTCCTCTTAAAAGTGAAGAAACAAATTTTGAAACTCTAGACTTTTAGAGCTGAAACGGAATTTAAAGTCATCTCATCCCACCTTGTCACTGACCGATGAAATAAGAATCCTCAAAATTAAAAGCCAGGATGAGAAGAAGAAAACCTTCCAACTCTACAGTTCTACTTCCAATAGTCTCTCTTAGCACCATGTTGTGGGGACCCCAAAGATTAAACTAAAAACGAATATAACTGGAAATTTGAATATTAGAATATTCTAATATTCAACTTTGAATATTAGAAGAAATGCTTGACACATAGATCTTGCTTTTGTTAATTCCCCACAAGATTGTCTGACATTTTAGGTACCAAGCAAGTCAGCTATTATCGTTATCTTGCACCCTCTGGAACTATGTTCAAACAGAGGCTGCGTGATCTTTTGGCAGGGATATAACAGAAGAGATTTAAACATTGGAGGAGACACTGAAACTAATACCAGCCGGCCAAGAGATGCTGTGATGTCGTTATCTGAATAACAGAGGTTTTCATTATCTGAATAACAGAGGTTTTTTGCTTTGGGGATTGGTTTTTTTGGTCGTGGTTGTTTTTTGCTGTTATGTACATGTATTTTACTTTGAAAATGAAATCAAAGCACCCTTTCAGAGACCCTGTTACTCCCATTTTTGTACATAGATATTCTATTGAATTTCTTTTTGTCTTTTTTTTTTTTTTTTTTTTTTGCTATCATACAACAGAAACTTTTTTTTAACAGGTCAGTTATTACTGAAACTGGTAATTTCTAAACTTGAATTGGGACAAATGACTGGAGTGCAGAGTAATGGTATCCGAGGGCTGTGAATGGAAGATTGACTAATTAACAGCCACCCCTCAGATGGAGGACAAGGCGCAAGGTGGACTCTTTCTGGATGTTGTAATCAGAGAGAATGCGGCCATTTTCCAGCTACTTGCCAGCAAAGATGAGCCTCAGCTAGTCAGGGGGGATGCCTGCTTTATCCTAGATCTCAGCCTTCACGTTCTCTATGGTATCACTGGGTTTCACCTCCCATCAGGATCTTCACGAAGATCAGCATTTTGACCTGTTAGTGAATGCAAAGATACCGCCAATCAACTATCAGGTAGATTCACCCAAGGGCCGCACACACTACAATGCCGATCGTGTGTGAACCTCTATTGAGTTTCTAAATTATGAAAATGTGGGAGGCTCTTAGATGTTTTCCTTCATACCTCATTTCTGTTTTCTTCCCCTATAACCTGTCTCAAAACACCCAGGATGCTTCATCTCAACCATGACAGCAATAATCATCCAGTTTTACAATAACTTGGAAATTATTCTAGATTGCTAATTTCTCCTTCCTGTCATTTTCAATCTATTAGCACATGCAATTGATTGTACCTCAACATCTGTTTGTATCTTCCAGCTTTCTCCACCTCCATTGCCACAGAACCAGTCACCACCCACTGTCATCTCTAGCCTAGACTATCACAACTATCTCCTAACCATGCAAGCACTTCCCAGTTTTTATTCTCTCTTAAACTTCAATTATTCTATTGCAACAGCCTAAATGATTCTCTAAAAAGCCAAATCAGATAGTGTCTCTTTTCTGCCTAGAAAATCTACCAACTTTTTCTTGCCTCTAGGTCTTCATGCTGTACTGTTTTCCTGAAATCATTTTCCCACTCCTTACTTGGATAGTTCCTGCACATCTTCCAGATTTTGGAATAAATGTCACCTCCCCACAGAGGTATTCTGTAGCCATCCTTTCTATAATTGTCTGCCCATATCAGTCTGTCATAGAAGTTTTTTCATAATGTTTATCACAGTTTATAGTAGTTTTGTTTTAAATCTATATTACTAGAAAATTGATACATATGAAAATAGGGCTATTAGTTGTCCCTTTATCCCCATAGCATATACTAAGCTCTTCTTAAATATTTACTAAATGAATGACTGAATAAATAAATGAGTGAACTAGGTCAGTTATCATAAGCACTCAGGGCTACATTTAAGGGGATGGCAATGAGAGGAAATGAAATTTGAGAAATATGTCATGTGAAACAAACACTGAATGTTTTGACTTCCTTCTGTGACGGGCAGTGACGTACTCATTTCTGGCTTCCAGTACTTAGCATAGTGCCTGAAACAGCCAGAGCCTTCCAGGACACCTGCTCCACGGGACAATGGAATAACAAACAGTGGGAATTTAAAGCTGAAAGAGATAGATATGGTATAAAACTTGCCTTTTGGATGAACACCTATGTGCAAACATATGAAAGTTGTTTTACAATTAGTGGTATTGTTGAGGATGGCATTATACAGCAAATGATTAATAGTTCTTTTATTAGAATTAATTGTTTTATACGCAGAGAACGGGAGTCAGCCTTCTATTCCTCCTTTTTAAAAAATAGTTATGCCTTTTTCCAGAAATGTGAGAAGTTCACTCAATTGCTTGGAATCTTAATCATTTCTTATATTTAAAGATTGGTCATTAAGGCTAAGTCATATTAATAACAGGGCTCACACTACTTATAGCATGAACACTGGTTGTTATTATTAATGATAATAATAATTTTTTCCTAAAAACTTATATTGGGGAAATGGTTTCCTGACAGCATCACATTTAAATATGTTTTTATTTGTCATGTAAGACCACAAATTCAGAAACATAGTTTTATGTTGCTTAGATGAACTCTTAAGCTACGAAGAAATGAGGAAGGTTGCCCACCCATCTAAAGCATAAAGCTACCACGCTTCAGTTCCTAACACATTATTTTTTAAAGATTCTTATTCTGAGTAAAATTCAAAATCACCAATGCACAACTATTCCAGAACATCTTTGGAAATCCATTGAAATGGAAGGCTCTAGTATTCAAAGTAAACACACATCAAAAGGTTGCTGAGTGGGCCTCCCTGGTGGCTCAGGGGTTGAAGTCAGCTCTATCAAATTATGGAGCCACTGCTGGATGAGTTCCATCCCAGGCTAAGGAGCTGACCCACATGGCAAGGCAGACCTCTCCTGTTTCACCTACTGCACCCCTCAGCAGTGTATTTTAGTGGATTCTTACTACGTTTTACCAGTGGTTTTTAGCTTTTGTATATTTATTGCATATATTTAGTGCATGTTTTTGAAATTTTCAGTCCTATAAACCTGAAAACAATGTATATACAAATAATAGTCCCTTTTAGTAAAACAAATATTATAATACAGTTTTAATAATGTATAGAAATTAGATCATTTCTATACATACACGACATTTGTCAGAATTGCGATTATGATTTGTGTGGAGTATTACAGAATATTCTGTTCTTTGAGACGTTTAATGTGTTGCATACAGTGGAACCTTAAAAAATATTGGTTGAAGGAATACATTATGACAAAACAAGCAGACAGTAAATACAGAAGGGAATGGATTGCAAAAAACTGTCAGAGAAGAGATGACAGATGACGTTTCTTCACTGGCTCCCTAGTTGTTGGGGATCTTAGGAGACTCCTTGTTTTCCCCTGCTTTAAGATAAGCTCAGTAAACTCTTCCCTGAGCTGGAAATTCCTCTCAAAAAGGACAGAAAAGTGAGCATTTTATTAGCATAAAGCCATTCCCTTATCTGAAAAGAAAGGTCAGCAGCTTGCTCTTCATCATGGGTCACGCACCAGCTACTTGGACATCACCTCGGAGATTGCAAGAGATGTAGAACCTTGCAAGAGATGGAAGATCACCCCGAATCTTCAGAATTAGAACATGCATTTAAACAAGATCATTAGAGGAACAGGATCATCTGTGGAACATCCAGCTAAAGCACATCTCCATGAAAGGAGAGTAGGATGTGATGGGTATGGTATGGAGCGTAAATGTGAGGTCAGAGAAGGCTGTGGTTTCAAGCCTTGGTGATGAGGGAAATGATGGTGGCATTAACAAAAATACAGAAGATAGAGGAGGAACTGGTTTGGAGTGGGAGTGAGGGAGAGACAAAATGATGCCACTCAGTTTTAGAAAACAGGAACTGGTTTGCCCACACTATTTGCCAATCAAATCAATTAACAATTAAGAGTAGCACACTTCTGATATCAGGAGTCCACCAATGCAGAGAGAAATTGCAAGAGAGGAGAAAGTAGGTTGCGTATGTGTAAAAGGAAATGACATATTGTTTAAAGACATCTGAACACCTCAAAGCACTGACAGTTGGTAAGTGTCCTGTGGCCCTGTGCCATCCTTAGCCTGATTCTTTTCCTGGACTGGATTCCATCAGCTAACTCTCCATAATTTCCATTCTTGCTCTTTGTGCATTTAAAACCTTGAAAAGCAATCCTCTCAATATCACCTAAAACCCATTTTGGATATCCACACTGTGTAAAATGTGTGTAAAAAGCCTCTTAAAACAATTGTTTTCAAATGATACTGTCAATGTATTTTCCCTCATTTTCGTAATCATTATTACTCACTGTTGTTTCTAATAACCCCACACGAGCCTAGAACGGAAGCCTGTTTTCTTATGGATTTTTTTTTTCAAACCTTAACCTTCTTTGCCTGTCACTATTATTCTTTCTATTTTTTTTATTTTATGATGATTTTGTCAGGTTCTTCTTTATCACAAGCATTAATTTTTCTTAAAGAAAATAGCCTGGAATCATTTACATGAACTTTGCAAAAGTGTGCATCTGATGGAGCGTAGATTACGGATGGGGGTGGGAACAGGGAGAGAAGCGAGCACTGCTTAATATAATGCACCTTTTATCGTCAGATCTGAAAGAGCTTCACAAATATTAATATATCACATTACTTTCCCTGGGAAACAAGTCAATATGATTAAACACATTTTACAGATGAGAAAACTGAAAGTACAGATAGGCAAAATGATCTGTCAAGAGCCGAAATGAAGGCCAGTGAGGCCAGAACCCGGTGTCCTGGTGGCCCATGTCAGTTGTCATGGGTCACTGGACCCTCGGTTTTGTTTTGTTTTGTTTTTCAAAAAGGCAGAAATGCTATGGCCCATTAACCCAGCACGGTGTTTGTTGCAAGGCGTGTTCTTTCCTCTTGCCCTGCCCACAGCCCTGTCTGGTAGCTTGGCTCCTTAGTCTCCGACTGATCCCTCCTCTCAGGAAAGAGGGGGATAAATAGGGGCTCACTGGGAATTCGATAAAATAAATAATATGACAATATGTATGTGTGTGAGAGAAACAATATGTGTGAGAAAGACAATGTGTGTATGCGACAGAGAGAGTGAATGTGTGTGTGAGAAAATGTGTGTGACTGAGAGAATGTGTGGGAGAGGGGGAGGGAGGGAGATGGGGGAGAAATGGGGAAAGAGAGAGAGAGAGAGAGAGAGAGACTTTGTGTCCATTCAACTAAAAGGACATTTGGCATGTTTAAATTTTTCAAATATGAGAGGGCACTTTTAGGATCATTGTTAATATTGGACTAAGATAACATGAAGACAAAAATGCTATAATTATAGCTAAAAGGCAAAGGAGAAACCCCAAACTATTTTTTTTAAGTTTCAGTGCTTAAAGTAAGGCTCTGGAGCTGTGGGCGGGAGGCTGGCATTTCCCTTGCGCTAGCCCCATCCTACCCTGTGCTAACCCTCTCCCAAGGACCCTCTACCCATCCCTCACTACATCCCCCACCCTACCCCTACCCCCACAGTAGTGAGGACCCCCCCACACACCCCAACCCAGTCCACTTCTGCCTGCCAGTGTCAGATGCTGCATCCTGCAGGCTCTGTGCTAGGCCTCTGGGGAACTGGTACATTTGAGATCACTTGGGAATTACATTAAAACTGCTCTTTAATGAGCTTAGGGATCACGGAGCTCAGGGAGGGTAAAGTTTGCACCTGCAAAGATGGAAGTGAGGAGTGAGGACTCTGAGCTGAGCAGGCAGCTTCTACAAGCTAGAAGAGATTTTTATCTTTTATTGGCGCACCTCAACTTGATCTGAACTCACTTTATTTTTTACTGTACTGTTTTTTGTTCCACGTAACTTTGTCTTGCCCTTGCGTGGACTTAACTCAGCCATCATCCATATTTCCACAAAGATTCTAATTCTGATTTCTCACTTTCCCGAGAATAGACAGGTTCATCTTCAAGAAATTCTCTCTTCTCAAACCACTAAGGGATGAACTCCCCAAATTCTTACCCTGCTGACATCTCCTGTTCATCTCAGCCAAGCTTCCCCCAAGACCCAGGGGCCTGTCCCTCAGGGGACTGGCTGCCCAGTCTGTGTTCATGTCTACTGAGCCTTCAATTTAGCCAAGCCTGTTTGGCTGCCTGGCCCTGTTAATAATAATAGCTGTCATTACTGAAGAAAGCCACAATCTCATCAATGAGGATTATGAGAATAAAAAGATTTCTAAACCAATAACATAATAACATAACTTCAGGTTTTATTTCTAACATACTGGAAATTAGGCAAATGGAGGAATAATCTATATCTGGTCCCCTCACTATTACTTCTACCGTGTGTTGGAAATCAAAGTCAAGAGCAGATTCAAGATGGCTATTGTAACTGCAGTTTGGTGACAATGAAACGCTCTTATTTTATCCGAGGCAGTTCTCAGAAGATTCAGTATATCGAAATGTTAAAAAAATATTCCTATAGTTTCTTAGTATGGCATGGAAAATAGATGTGTGAAAAATCATTGAAGGGTGGTTAAGGTTAATTAAGCATGAAGTACTCTTTTAAAAGGATATGTTTCTTTGGGTGTGTTTAAAAAGTGACCTATACCTTTGTATATGCTCTTCATTAAAAAATAATTAATTAAATGACTAAATATATAACAAGATAAATATAATAGAGTAAATAATGTTAATTGAGGTCTGGAAAATAAATTCTTGCTACTTTTCCATTTTCCAACATATGATGCTACACAAAACACAAACTGGATAATGCCAGATAACAGCCTTAGAAAGGTCAAAATAGACACATTTTTAAAAATGTTAAGTTTTAAGGGCATATTACATTCCTAAATTTCACCTATTCTTCCTCTTTGTTTCCATTCTCTCTGTCAGAGGTGTTAAAATAGACCATGTTAAATAAAAAACTCAGAAAATAAAGAGAAATTAGCTAAGAGAAGAAGCAGGATGAAGGATGAAATACAGAAATTGTGTGCTCACGCACACACATACGACTATGCAGTATATTTTCTTCTTCAGAAAGCATCTTTGTCTTTAAAGACTCTCCAAATGCTACCATAATCTTTTTCTCTCCTTAATATATGGAAGATATATATATATAATTATATATATATAAATTTTTTATATTATTTATATATATAAATACTATATATAGATATATAATTTTTTTTTGCCTTTAAATCTTTCATATTTGCTCCTGAACAGACAAGCATCTTTCAAGAAACAGGTTAAAATGTGGGTTTGAAACCACACTTTCTAGGAGCTTCTAGTAGGCATAGGATTGCTACAGGAATGTGCATTTTTTAAACCAACACAACTGGGAGTCTATGAGGCAGGTGGTCCCAGATCTCCAGATTTGAGAAACAAACTGTTTGGCCTCAAGAGAAAGACAGATTCCTCAGCAAGCCAGCAATCAATGAGATCGTTCAGTGGACAAGAGAGAAAAAGCTAGAAACAACTCAAAATTGTCACATGTGGATCTTTCTGATGAAACGCTGACCTAAATCCATTATGTGAGCACCAACAATCTCTTAGTGGAAGTGGCACCAAGCGATAGAGAGAAAGGAATCTATAAATAAAGCAGGTGGGTTTGACAGTTTCACGTTTGTTTTTTTTTTTTCTTTTCATTTTCTTTCAAAGTCTGAGATTTATGAATCCTTAACTAGTTGGTGAAAATTTTTCATTAAGCTTCATGGGATAGAATTACTCCAACAAGTATCCAATGAACGCATCTTGGAAGCACTATTGAATGTCAAAGAACAGTCTGCCTTAGTCCATTCAAAGCCTTCCTCTCAGAAACAGGAAGCTGTTTCCTCTTGCAAGGTGACTGGCGTACAAAGCGTTCATGTTTGACCTCAATTCAAAATTCACAGTAAATTTGGCAAAAAGTGGCATCTATGGAAAGAAAGGAAATTTACATTACAGTAGATAGCGTTGTTCAGCTTTTTGAAATTATTGAACTGACACACACTCATCTTATTCTTTAAAGATGCTGTATGAGGCATTTCCCAAGAAATTTTGATGATAATCTGTGGTGGACAGATGGGTAGTATTTACGTACTTCTGAGGGACCACAGAGTTACATTTGTGTGAATGAGCTACTTCCTACTAAATAAATGACTCTTCTTTCACATGTGTAATACTTAGACTTCACTTTTTCACTCTGCTCTCCCAAAGAAGGTTTTTCTCTCCTGTCATTTGTTGTTGTTGTGGTGAAGTTATTTTTCTTGACGAGTTCCACCTACTCACAGTTAACCTGAAGGTCTTTTCCACTGCAGACATGCTGTGAATGCGCAAAAAGGAAGCTTGTTATCGCAAAATCAGCAACTCAAATTACAGCGTGATCAGAAGTGACATCACTGTGTGGTTTCATTAATGATATTAGAGAAGAACAAACTATTTTTAGTCCTTCTTTTAGAGTCGAAAAACTCTGCGTCTTTTTGTCTTCATCCCCCTCGCTCCCCCTACTCCCTGAAAAATATCAGGGATTCCTTCTTTATTCCCAGTTCATTCAGAGCATGAAACTCTCCTTTTCTTGCTGGTGGAGAACAGAGCAAAAACAAAACAAAACAAACACATTAACACTATTGACCTGATAACTTTCTTTTCCCAGAATACGATCTGAAGAGAATTCAAGAAAACCACAGATACTAGAGCTGATGAAGTCTACTTCCTGTGAATTTGTGTGGCTTGTTCAAGTTGTACTCCCTTTTCTATTCTTATTCGTTATTCTGTAGTCACAACATTTCTGCAGTTGTCTGTGAACTGTGTTTACCACAAAGTCATGATTATAATATGTGAGAACACTGGCCCAGTTCTAGTGTTCTAGCAATAAAGACCTGTACCCCAAACCACCCTTTCACCCCAGGTTCTATTTGGACTCACAGGTAATCGATTGCATCGAAGCTGATGTGATCAGGGGAATGATTCCACCTGTGCTTGAACTTGTCGACCTCTCTGCCTTATAGATGAAATTGTGAGCACATGTGTGCTTTTCTTGGTAGCTGGAGGACAATGTGGTAAAATCTGAAGTGTGACAAAAACAAAGATTCTCTACACCTATATTACCATAAAGGGGATTGAAAAGCTGAAAAAGGTGTCTGAAGCCTGAACTGTCTTCCGCCTTCTGGATTTTTTAGGTTCTCTGTGGTAGATGAGATAGAGCCAAAAATAATGCCATCAAATCCTATGACCACCCCACCATCATGAATAAATTTCTTAGCTTCTCTTGGCTTCAATTCCCTTAACCCTAAAACAGTTTCTCCACCTCATCAGTACTGACTTCAAGGAGAATAATTCCTTGTCATAGGAGACTAACCTATATTCTACAGGATGTTTAGCAGTATTGTGAGATCTTCTAGATATTCTAGACCCCTAAAAAGGAGAGATCAAAATTGCCTCAATTGAGAACCAGCAGTCTAAAATTAAGCAATTAAAATTTGTGACAGTTTTCTGCTCTTAGATTCCATAAGTCTAACATTACATGACTCTAGATATGTAGTGAATTTCTTGATATAACTCTTAATTTAAACCAGTAAGGATGTGGAGAAAAGATAAAATGAAATCATTTTTCTCACCTGTGCATGAAATTAATTAAAGAGTTAATGGCAAAAGTGATTTATATCATTAACCCAATTAAGATTTGGTTTCAAATATTTGTTGAGACCCCATCTTGTGCAATAACTATAACAGACAGCATCTGCTGGACACGTACTGAATCCTCTGAGCACGCTACCTCACTGAAGGCTGAAGATTGAAGAAAGCATAGTTATGACTCCCGAATTAAAGAGAAGGCACACTGAGGCTTAGCAACAATAAAAAAATCTTGCCCAGTAATGGTTAATGGAACAAAAACTCAAAGCAAAGTGCATCTGCTCTCAAATCTCTAATTTGGGCCATTATTTTATATTAGCAACTGGAATATTATGCCAGAGTTATTCCTTATCTCACTATATCCATGAGGTGAGTGCAATCATTATCATCATTTTTTAATAGGTGGGGAAATTAGGACAAGTGTTTATGTAATTTGCCCCAGGTCACATAGCTAGTAGGTGGCAAAGCTGAGATTTCCACTCAATCCATGAGCTCAGTCACTATTCTCTGTTACCTTTCAACATCAGAAACCAGTACCAGATCTGGGGACTCTATGAGTCAATGCAAATGAGTATTCTTTGGGGGTGCAGTGCTTGGTGAGACTTTTTCAATGGGAGATGTTGTCATCAGTCTCTTCTATAAAGGACTTGGTGCTATGGAGTAAGTGTAACATTGAATATATAATAAAAAGAAATTCTCTATACATGTTACATAGGAAAAAGAGATCTGGCCCATTTTCTTCCACTCAATCAAAGGGTAAGTAAGACATTTGAGCCTTCCTCAAATGACAGTGCTACTCAAGGTCTGATCAATAGCCATCCAGTTACTTTCTCATCATATCTTTTTGAGCACTCACTCTGTTCTAGACACTGCGCCAAATAATGGCGCACACAACCTCAGAGAAGACATGATTCTTGAAAAGCCCGAACATTGACAGTAAGAGGAAGCCACAATAATTAGGCAGGGCTAGCAGAATGACAGATAGGAGAGCAAATTTCTTTACTTTGGAAAAAGCCTGTTTAGGACAAGCTTCTAGGGAGGAAACCGTTAAATGACTGGAAAGGTACATCAGGTATCCCAGTTAGAGAGGCAAATATGAGAGGTGAAAAGAGGTAGCAAGTTCAGAAAGAGATATTATCATTTACTTCTGGAGAAAGTCTGCAGAGGATGAGAGAAGGCTAGAAAAAAATTAAATAGGATTTGGAGAGAGCCTTGAATTTCATTCTGAGAAGTTTGGGATTTGGGTTTTTTTTTTTTTTGTAGGTAATATGAACTCATCCGAAGCAAAGAAGTGGCAGAATCAGGTTTGTGTTTTAGAAAAACTGCTCTTCACCTATGTAAACGATGAATGAACTGACCTCTATCTGAGCATCACCTTGCCACTGGGCAGCCACATTTTTCTTACCGGAATTTATAGTTTGTCAGAAAAAGGTGATGACCTAATACAGAGGAAGGGACCAATCTGGCCCAATTTTTTCTGCCACTGTTCTACCTTGGGGCTAATTAAATTGCCCTACAGGAATCCTCTGGGGGCACATTTCCTTGAGCAATAGGGTTTCGGGAAAGTAGTCCAGCTTAACCTTCCTTCCCCACAAAAGAAGTCTCCTGAGTTTAACAGATCTAAAAAGTCTTGGTGTTGGTGAGTAAAAGCAGGCAGTGCCAACGGCATTAATATTTTATGCCCACAAGGAAGACGATAGCCAAGGTTCTTACGAGCATTAACAAGCATGCATTTTAAAAATCTTTCTAGGTGGTTGAAAACATTGAAAACACAGGACACTGGAGGTAATGACTGAACTATTGTGGTCCCACAGACATGAACAGAACCTGGGATGGAACCCCTCTCTCCTCCTGGTGTTACCCCCTGGAAGAGAGAAGAGTCCAGGCTTAAGACCTCAGAGCTTAGTAGCTGTGCTGGGATGAGTTTTCCCACCAAGAAGGCTACAAAGGACATAGGGAAATCCGCATAACCTACAGAAATAAAGGAAGCTGGTCCAACAGAGCTATCTCAGGAAAAGCAGCCCCACAAGTTCCTCATCTGGGTTTCTTTTCCCCCTTGCAGTGACCTCCAGGCAGGAAGGAGAGGTCACGTGTTCTTAGTTCTTACCCAGACCAGATCATATCCACAGTCAGTGAAAAAATAGAGTATCCAGGATAAATTTCTAATCAACAAAACCCAACCAGTGCACCAGGTAAGAGCTGCTGAGAAAGGGGGAAGCATAATCTTGCTCCCAGCTGCCATTTCCTGGAGGTCAGTGGGTAGAATTACTTGTTGCCTTTGGGACATTCCCTAAAGCCTTTCTCTCCCCAGTTTCCATGGTCTCACAGACATGAAGCAGAAGACTACTTCTGTCAAGAAAGTAAGGTCTTCTTACCAACCTCTCTTCTTTAGCTGAGAACGATGGGGCAGGGAATGAGGATAGCCAGGGAATGCCACTTTATTTCCTGTTAGGATAATACTTCTTCATGGCTGGAACTGAAATTCCATTTTGTGTTATAAGATGTATCAAAAAGAGATTTAGACAAATTACAGCTATCATTTTAAGGGAAACTACCCAACAGGTAGTAAAACCTGTGGAATTTTAAACTAAACTCTATCAATAACCAGATGAGTGTCTTTTGAACAGAGCATTCTTGTCAGCTTTGGGGTCCTGTCAATATGCAGTTCAATCCAGGCCTGGGTTTTCTCATTAAGAAATGAGGGAATTAGACTAGAAAATGAGACTTCAGACAGAGAGGCACGATTCCAAGCATCCATAATGCTGTACCGGGTTTAACATGTGGAGTCACTGGGTACCTTTGAAAGTCTAACAAAAGATATAGAAAAAAATGATTCTTTGGAAATTTTGGAAATAATTCAGGGGATTTATAGATATTTTCTGCTCCCTTTACCTCAACCCTCATGCTAGTCCAGAAGTCCCTCCCTTGTTTTTCTATAAGAAAGGGAAATCCTTCAAAGTGCCCAGATTGGCATCCAATTGGAACTCAAATTACTGCTTGGGGCCTCCCTGGTGGCACAAGGGGTTAAGCACCGAACTGTGAAGCAATCCGCAGCCTCTGCAGCACAAGTTCGATCCCTGGCCGGCCAGGGAGAAACCCACATGGTGACGCGGACCTCTCCTGTCTCGCCCGCTGCTCCCCTCAGCAGTGTATTTCAGTCTCTCTGCTTTTTCTGCTCCCTACTCTGTCTCTGGTGAATCCTCTCACCCCCTGCATCTCTGGCCTGTACCCCAGCTCTTGTATGCATAAATAAATAAATCTTAAAAAAAAATACTGCTTGAGTGAGCAAGCATATTAAATCCATCACCTTATCTAGATATTCTTTTTCCTCACAGGTGCAGCCTAATCTCACTAGCATCATCCCTCAAAATAAATCATTTATTAAATATCTACTTGCATTTATTGTTAAATGATCTGCCAGCTATAGAGTAGTATAAATTCAAAGGACCGGTTCATACTTTAAGAAGCTCAGTCAAGATTGTGCAGAATTAAGAATGGCACAGAAACCCATCAGCCACTCCACCAATCACTCGCTTGCCTGGCATGCACTCGGAAAATCTGTATTTGTTCAGAGAGGATTGCCTCCCGAGAGAGGAGGGCACTTCTTACTCAAGGATATCTGAACAGATCCCCTTAAGAAGCCCATGTTAAAACTCTGCTCAAGCTTGGTACAGCTCTCCAGAAAGCTTTGTACTAGTATCTAACTCACTCAAATTAATTGGTCCTTTCCAGGAGATGATACCATCTTTGATTTATTTTTCTATTTTCTTATTATTTTCATTACTTTGAACAGTATATAATATCAATAGAATTATTGGTATCATTTGAGAAGAAGAGGTAAACCTCCTAAAATATTCAACTCAAGTGATAAGGAATCAGGAATTTTGCCCATGAATTAAAACCTGGCTGTCACTGTAGCATTTAACTGTAGTTAAAATCCTGTATATTGCCAGGCAGCTTGGAAGGGAAGCATTTTGATTTTTTTTTTTTTTTAGCTGTATCAACAATACTAGCTAAGTGTCACCTTGATTTCTCATTAGTGAAGTCTGACTTTTGACTCATCTCAGAAAAATCTGGCATAATTTATATATTATACAATTGCACTCCAAACCCTGGCTGCTTGGGACAGTGTGGTAAGTTAATCCAAAACATCTGTCCTGACCTTTGTACTCAAAATCCTTAAATAAGGAGATAGGACAATGAAAAATAGATCTTGCTCTTGTACTTTACTCATTCAAACCCTAGGTCCTTAAACATTCAGAAACAAATGTGCCTTTTATAATTGATTCTATACACATGCTGAAATAAATGTGTGATAGTCCTTCTCCAGCATCCACACAACTGGAAACCATCTAGCAGTCAATGTGTCTTCCAGATTCCTTAATTTCTCATTATTCAGAAGTTATTGGTAGTGGTTGGCTGGTGCATTGGTGGCCCCCAATGGGCAACTATCCTGGTGTTCATGTCCTTGTACATTGACTCTAATGCTTGGAGTTGTGACTTACTTTGGCCAAAGCAACGTTAGCAAGTTTGATGCAAGCAGAAGCTTGCAAAGTGCTTACATACCACGTTTTGTCCTCTTAGATTATGCCATTTTAGAAGCCCACCGCCCTGCTCGCGAAAGTGTGGTCTAGCAGCTAAGTGATGAGCTGTCAGGCACAGAGAGGTCCCAGAAGGGGAGAGCCTGTCTGGTGAGCCCCAGCCCCCAGCAAATGGCCCAACAGAATGCAGCCAAATAAATGATCTCTGCTATGTCACCTGAACTAGAAAACTGTCGGTTAAGCCCAGTCACCTCACAGAATCATGAGTAATAATCATCGTGGTTTTAAACTTCAAGGTAAAGTTATAAAGAACTGAAATATTAGTAATATAGTTTTAACCCCACGTTTTAATTTATACAAAATGAATGTATCTCATGCATATATATAGGCAACATATAATAAATGTATGCAAACACTGTGATATAAATGCTAGTTCTTATTGTTGTTTTTATTACTCACATAAAGTTCAAACTCTAATGTCCATAGTGGGGAAGAAAAATTGTCAGGTGTAAATTGTGCTTGAATTAACATCTCTTTTCCAAAAGTATTTTTCTCCGTATTTATACCCCAAGTAAATAAAAGCATCAATAAGACTTATAAAACTCTACAGTATTAAGAGATGAATGCACAGTTTTGTTTATTAATCAGCTGTACTCAAGGCTGAAGGCATTAACCATACAAATACATTTTAAAATTAAAGTGTAAACCTGAGCACATTCCATTACTTTAAATAAAACTTGTATTTCTTGTGGAAGGATTATAGGTCTAAACTTTTTTCTTTAGTCTCCTGCAAGCCAATGAGTTTAGTTGACAGATCTGATATTGTTTTCTACTTTTGTTCAGACTCTAGTATAAACTAATTAGTAAGTTTTGGCTAGTATTGTTTCAATAATAACTACCACTTTTTCAGTGATTATTAAATGCTCACACTTCGGCACACAGTCACTGACCATCCTAAGTTATAAGGTGGAGAGTTTTTTTTTTTTTCCACTCCATTTAAAAGAGGAAACTAAAGAGCACAAAGGAATTTGTAAAGTCACAATGCATATATGTGGCAGAGCCACTTCAAGTGCTTCATTTGGAAACTATGGTTCGAGGCATTCTCTAAACCCGGGATCAGAAAACTTTGGAAAGGGTTGGAGAGAGCAAATATGTTTCACTTTTCGGGCTGTACAATCGCTGTTGCAACACATCAGATCTGCCATCACAGCACAAAAGCAATCAAAGGCAATTAGTAAATGAAAGGGTGTGGCTGTGTTCCATTTAAAACTTTATGTATATAAACAGGTGGCTGGCTTCATGTAGATCAACAGCTGCACCCTTTCTTCCCCACCTAACCCCCCACCCCCAGCACCCCAAGTCAATGATCATCAAGCTCAAATCATAATCCCTAGGAGGACTTCTTCAAAAGATTGTTGGCTCCTCCCCCCAGAATTTCTGGTTCCATTGGTCTAGGATGGGCCCCCAAATTTGCATTTTCCATGAGTTTCCAGGTAATACAAATGATATTGGAACCAAGATTTGTATTACCTGCCTTGAGAGCCGTTGTTTGAAGTGGCTTGAGTTGTTGGATGTAAGAAAGAATGCCATGTGAAGGCCTAAATCTGGCTTGTTATTCTTTTAGTGAACTCAGGCAGCCAGGAAGGGTCATTTAAATCCAGGTCTTGTCTTTATTTCTTCCTCCTCTTTGGTTTACTCCGGGTTCATGAAGGGGTTGCACAGGTCAGGAGCACAGAAGATTCAGAAAGTTATAGTGAACTTGAACTTGAATCTAGACAGAAAGCACCCTGGGCCTCCCCAGTGGCACAGGCAGTCAACCTCTGCACTGTGAAGGGGTCCGCAGCCTCCGCAGCGTGGGTTCAATCCCAGCCGGCAGGTGAGAATCCCACATGGTGAGGCAGACCTCTCCTGTCTCACCCACTACTCCCCTCAGCAGTGTATTTCTTCGATCTGCCTGTTCTGTTCCCCACTCTGACTCCGGTGAATCATCTCACCCTCCCATGCATCTGGCCTGTACCCCGGTTCTTGTGTAAAAATAAATAAATCTTTAAAAAAAAGAGAGAGAGAAAGCACCAGTCTCTGCCACTTGCTCCATCTAGCCATGCTGTGCTTCCTCTGAAGATAGAACCCTTGTAACAAGTTTTAATCTTGTCTTAGAACTCACACATGTGCATTCATAAGCACATATTTGTGTATGATATTTAATGTAAAATTAGAAAGCTATAGACTTGGGTTAATATAACCTTATAGAATAACCAACTAAGCTTTCTACAGAGGCAACAAAATGCAATCTCAATGTTGGAGGACACCAAGAGAGAAAAAACAGTGACTATAGACCTGAGTGTGTATGTGGAAAAAAAATGACATTACTACACACTCTCAGAGCCAGGAACTGCTACGCTGGGGAACTGACACTTGTCATTTCTTCAATAACCCCATAGTTTGGAAGATGTCGTCATAGGGTAGTTAAAAGCAAGGACTCCTGAGTCATAACACCCGTAAGTGGATTCCAGAATTTCACTTACTTCACCTGTGACCTTGGGCGGCATTTTGCTCTCTTACTCTCCATCCATAAAAACAGGATGTTGACTGCACCTTGTTTAAAGGGTTCTGCAGGAACTGAAGGAATCAACACAGGAACAGAGATTGACCACGTGTTAAGCGCTATTCAGATGCACCTACTGATCATTCATATTATAATTGCGAGACTGAGTGAGAGAGAAGGCACATCCATTCAAAGCTGTTTTATACATGTAGTAATCACCAAAGCAAGATTTAAAACTGTGGCTGATTTCAAAGCTTTAGCGCCTAAGGGAGTGGAAACATAAGCCAAATGAAAGAAGCATCCAATCCCTTTTTACAAGACAACAGGCTTAGGAACACACACCAAAAGCTAATTCCAATATCCAAGAAAACAGACAACTGTGCAGGAATGTAGGTTCAAAGAAGAATGGACCTTTTGGAAGAAAGGGCCTTGTGGTAGGAAGCAAGAGCAAGATTGCCCTGGATAGAAGCAGTAGATATTCCTGCGGCAAAGTTAAGACTACAAATTTTGAGACCCACCTCCCAACACACACACACACACACACACACACCACGTGAAATTAAGAAAATTCCTAGATAAAAAATTACCTTCTAAGTAATTTCTTCAAAAATTGAATAGAAAACAGTATTAGAATTATTTGCTGCTCATCAATAATAATAAATGGGGAAAAAAATCGTTATTCCCTCATTGCTCGTCTCAGACCCCAGCTACTTAGCAAAGTAGGGCAGAGAGAAAAGAGTGCCTGAGGTAGCTAGGAAAATATTAAAGAAGAAGTTTTTTGTGCAAATAATTTTATAAGCCCTTCTGTTTTCCAACAAGGGGCACATCTCTCCCTGGAGCCTTGCAGCTGTGCCTCGCACAGAGCCGGCTATTAGGTTTACAGCTCCCAGAAAATAGCTCCACACAGCTCTGATTGCACCGGGCCCTCAGAGGTCTTGCTGCAGGTTCGGTTTGGTTTCATGGTGATTTTATATTTCCTGTTCAAGTTTTTATTAGTTTTATATAGATACATAAGCATGAGGGGTCAAGGGGGAGGGAGAAACACAAGACGATAGAATGGAATTTTTATGCTAGTAATAGGAATTTAAGGAAATAAGATGTTCCATTCGTGGGAGGTTGGGGCTGGAGTCTGGACCACCAGGTCCAGATTAAGTCAAAGATCTGCTGCCCCAAAACGAGGCAGAGTGGATCCCTCCTATCTCACACCATGATCTCCCCTGTCCTTCTTCTGTGTGTAATGACTCTTGCCAGGGTGTTTTATTGTTGTAGACATTAGGAACAGGGGAAAAAAAATACATGTTTACACCGGAGTCACTCTAAATCTGTTGCAGCCAATGATGGAGAGCTTGGGCTCAAGAGCCAGACCTTGGACCCGGGACACCAACGTCCTCATCCCTCGTCACGAAGTGGGGACCATGAGAGAATTTAATCACATGGCTGTGTGTGTATCGTCTCATTTAGTAATAAATGACAATCAAGGGAAATTTAAATAAATTATATCAAATAATTTATATATTAAATAAATTATATATATAATTTTTAATATATGTACATATATTTAAGAGCCAGGCATGTAATAAATAAGATAAATATAATAAAATTCTTAGGACAGTACCTGACATACAGAAAATCTAAAAAAAGGTATTGCTCAGTATTCTGTTGTTTGTTATTATTATTAATCTTATTTTAATGAAATTATCTCATTTCACATCTAATTTGTTCCCCATCAGTTTCTTTAAGCGATGTTACATGTGCTCTTGGTCTATTGTCTTCTGGCCATGGGCGGTGCTTGTAGTAAGCCACAGAGAAAGAAAGCCAAGGCTGTGCATTCCTTTGGGGGTAACAATGCAATAGTTTGGGAAGTGAACAAGAAGTCTAGAGCCATGTTTCTCAAATGTTAATGTGCCTGGGAATTACCTGGAGATCTCATGGATACACAGAGTCTGACTTAGCAGCTGAGTCCTGGAGGGGGGCAGTCCTGGAGGGGGGCAGTCGTCTTTGCATCGCTGCTGACCTATCGACCAGTCTCTGGTCCCAAGGAATCTAGAATCAAGCACTCTTGGCAGGGGCATGCCTACCTCTACTGCTGAACTCTGATAGGGTTTGGACAATTCATTTCTTTCTTTCACCCTGTCAGCTTGCCAGATGAGCTCAGGAAATGTGCAAGAACTACAGAAATAGATTGAAGTACATAAAGGGGACTGAGGCCAAAACTCCTGTTCTCAGAGTATCTGCCCTATGAAGGAGCAGAACAACACGTGTGCACGCTCCCGCACCACACAGGTCGGAGAGGAGGCACTGTGGGCCTCCAGGGGAAGAGGATCGTGATCCCTCAACCCGAAGAAATCAGGCCAGTGACAAACTTAATGGTACTCTGCCTCCATTTGTCACTCTGCAAAATGGAGTGAATTTACTTGTCAGCTGGCTTCAGCTGGTTCTTAAGGGTATACTGACCCATAAAGATAAAGAGTCCTAGCAAACCAAATTCAATCTGACTGTTGAAATGAGGCTACCCAAAGGGGTGGAGTGAAGGGGACCAGGAGACTAGGGTGGAGGATTATAGGTGCCTTGGTGTTGGGTGCGGAGCAGTGACATACGCCTGAGGAGGTAGGATTCTGTATTTCTGAATCATATGCAGTGTTTAAACAATTTTCTGTGTAATTGTTACTCATTTCAGTAATAAAATCAACTTTCTGATTATGATAGGTAAGTCATTTGAGGTGATTCGCCTTGTTATTGGACATAATTCTAAGCATTGGGCTGTCAGTTACCGTAAAGGAAACACTGGCTCTCTCATGACGGCACAACTGGAGGTGAACCATCTGCTTCTGACAGGCCTGTTGTTATATTCATGTATTTTTGCACTAATGCCTAACACATAGCAAATGTGCAACGCATAGTTGCTGCTGTCATTATTGTGGGATGGATATATGTCCTTGCCACCAGAGAACACTTTCTCTTCTTTCTCCAGTCTATCTTTCCTGAGTCACTTCTTCTCACCTTCTCAGATTTTTCAGCAGGAAGGTCATCTCCTCAGCAAAGCATTTGCTGATTCACCTAACTCCTTACCATTTCTTAGAATTATTGTCACCCAAGATTTTTGTTGTACAGCATTTGCTAACTTGTCTATCTCTCGCCATCTATTGCTCACAAAGCTTAATTTTTGAGCAACTTGAAGTCTTGGATACATTTTTTTAAGACTCTGTTTAACCAGCAAAGAGTAGATGTTTAGTAAATATTTGAAGGTAAAATTTAGATCGGTGTTCTTCTTCCTTAGAATCACCTGTAGAAACGTTCAACATCTAGATTCACAAGCTTGACCTCACATCCAGCGAATAACTCAGGGTTAGGGATCAATTCTGTGGTCTCACATTTGCGTAGAGTTGAGTAAGAGCTCAGCTTGACCATTTACTAGTTCTACTGAGAAGCGATCCATTGAGCTCTAACTTCATTTTTTTAACCTTTGTTCTATCATATATTTTTCATTCAAGGCTAAGCCCATAGTCATGCCAATCAATGATGACTTTACCCTACGAAAAGGCTACCAGGATTTACAAATAAACAATTTGGTGACTGAATATGTGAGCTCTGGAGACAGGTCACTACCTACAGTTGTAGGTTTGTAACAGGGTGGTCCCCAGGAAAAGGGGAGGCTTCAGGTTCCCTGCCAACCATTTTAAGGTTTTTTTTCCTGTGATTTTGACGTATTTGCTGTCTTGTTTTAGCTAATGCTCCAGATTTTTTTTTCTTTTGGCTTGGATAATGGACTATTTTCCAGTAATGGAAAACCATCATACTGGACATTCATGGACAATGCTGCTGACTAATTGTTGCTTCTCTTACAAACATTATAACCCTAAAAAAAAGACTGTCTCCTAAGACTACACCCTGAGATTTGTGCCATCATAGATATGGTGGAATAAAAATTAAAAGGGGGGATTGTAACAGGGTGGTCCCCAGGAAAGGGGGGTTCCAGGTTCCCTGCCCCACCCAAGGGAGGGTGGAGCTGAGCAGGAAGAGAAGAAGCTGCAGAGGAGACTGAGGAAGGAAGCAGGATGGAGCCAGAAGGAGACCTGGACGAGGCACATGGAGCCCAGAGACACCCAGTCGTGGACTGGGTGACACAGATATGGGTGAGACCCGTGGGGAGGTGACAATGGCAGCTTTTATCTTGATTTTGATTTTGCTCTTTTCCTTCCCGGCTTGCCTGGTTGTTTCTGACCCTTTTCTGTGAGTCTCAACTGGAAGATGCTTTAGACTTGTGGCAGGCTTTGGGGCCTTGCTCTGGGCCAATCCCATTTGGATGGTGTTTTACCCACGAGGGGACGGGTGACTTTGGGTGCTTGATTTAGAAACTAGATTCTTTGCCTTTCCTGTATTGTTTCCTAATTGTATCAAAGTTCCTTCCCATTAAAGTCTCATGTTTTGTGTTAATGTGGTGGATGGCAGAACCCTATATAGAATAGGCAGATTTGCGGGGTTTGGGCTGCCCCTCTCCCTGTCCTGTAACAGATTGACTACTGGTCCTGCCATACCCTGCCTGTACAACCTCAAATAAATTACATCCCTCTCTCTGCCTCAATGTCCTTGCCTACAAAATGGGGATGACACTAACCCTCACCTCATGAAGACTGTGAGGACCAATGAGTGAATGCATGGGAAATATTCAATACTGAAGGTGACATGTAGGAAAATCTTAATGAATTATTTTTATTACTATTTTGATTGTTATTTTTATTATTATCTTCAGCTATTACCTTTGGGAAACATTCATTTATAAGACAGTGATTGGCCGAAATGTCAACATTTATGAGGCTGGGTCATGTGTAGCCAAATTCACAACTCAGGACTTGAATCCCAGGCCTATATTATCTTACCATTGTTAGTTGCTTTTCAATGATCACCTACTTCCTGGTGCCTGAGATTTTTCTCACATTTTGTTTTTCTGACAGTTCTTTCCAAGTGTAAACAAATACACTCTTCAGTTCAACATTCTAGAAAAGACTTGGGTAAAGGATGTTTTTTATATCTTAGAGGTTTGAAATTGCGCAATCCTTCAGGTATAGTATTTCAACTGAGAGTGGCCTGTTTTCTGAAAGTTAGCCTTCCGTACAGACAGTAGTATATCAATTTGTCACCAGCTTGGATATCCTGGCAGAAAACTGTGAAAATTACATACCTGTAATTTGGTTTTCTCATTAGAGGGACCTTGAATGTCTGGGTGCTTTTGAGTAAGGTCATTGACACTTCACAAAGAGCAGCTGGACTGAAGAATTTGATGCCAAAACTCAGCAGCCCCTCCTCTCCCCTCCGCCTCCACATCCCCCTCTGGCAGGAAATTACACCCAAACCACAGAAAACATTGCAAATGTTTGCATCCAAAGAGTTATAATTAAGTTGATCAGCTTAAATAAAAAGGCTGTGACCTGCTTTTTACTTTGTATAAATAAGTCAGGTGAAATAATCCATTTTACTTGTCACCAAATTGTTCACCCACCAAACGCAAGAGAAAGCTTAGATTTCAGAGGATTAATTTAGGGTAACCTTGAAGGAAGGTTTACACATTAAGATCTCTCAAAAACATTACTGTAAAACACATAAGATCTCTCAAAAACATTACTGTAAAAACCTGTGAACTTTTTTCTCATTGAACTTTTTTTCTCATTAAAAAAAAAAAAGGAATTACTTCTCAAAGTCCTCAGTCTTCGATGAAGACAAAGTCGAAGTTTGTCCTCTAAAAGATCAAGATTTTGCGTAAGATTTGAAAATCTGTCTTGTAGGAGAGAAACTCATTTTGGTTCATTCTACATGAAAAAAATCTAAGGAAACTGGATAAAAACATATCAAGGGGGAAGGTCAATATGAATTTGAGATGTAAAAATGTCCCTATATAACAGCTAACACTCTATTTACTCCTAGAAAAAGAAAAATATTTGCTTAGGGCTTTTCCATGATGAGTGCTTGAGGAAGAAGATGAGCATTGTAGAGAATTAAGTATGGATTTCTAGAGGATCTTTCGCAGAAACTGGTGGAGGTATTGAGTGTTGCCTCTGGGGCAATGTAGAATGGAAGCGAGGACGCATATATGACAGCTGGAATGTCAATAGACAGATGCATGAGGAAGTAAGTTATCAGGAATTTGCAAATATCATGGAGAGGGCATTGGGCTTTTAGAGAAATGCATGATGAATTGACTTAAATCCATGAGGGACCCTGTCGGCTTAGTTGTATGACAAGCACCATCCCATAATTTTCTCCTTACTCATTAAGTGACTCCCTGAGGGGCAATAGACCCTACTATGTTTTCCTCCCATGCTGCACTCTGATCCCCCTGGTCAAGGAGTCTAGAGTCCATTGATGGAGACAAACGAGTGAAGAGACCATGGCAATTCCAGAGACATAAATGTGAAGATGGGGTGCTGCTCGCCATGCTAAGTAGACCCAGAAAAAGAGCCTCAAAATCAGTCTGAGAGGAAGACAATATCAGAGGTTTCTCAGAAGAGGTGATGATGGGGTGGGGCAGGGGGTAAATCAGAACAAACAGTATGTTCAGAATATAATATTTGTCTGGTACTTGGAGGGAAGAGCTCACCGCAGAGTACAGCTAGCTCTCGGGTGCTAACACCGGAGAGCTGTGCTTCCAGAAATCCACCTAGAAAGGTAGCCAGCAGCCATGTCATAAAGGATTTCCTATTTCAAATAGTCTAAAAGGTTTGTATTTTATCTGAACGATGTGCATATATTGTAAATGTTCTGGGAGTCTCCACTTCCCTGCGCTAGCAGCGAGAGAGCAAAGTTATCTGCATAGAATTGAAGTCAGAACAGGCTCTGCCCAGTTCTGTGAAGTGGCCCAGGCAAAAATCTGCTGCCTGTGGGTGAACCAGCCTTTCAACTGCCACTGATGACCAGCTTCTCCCATGTGTATTTATATTGCTATCAGGTCTAGATACATGCTTAATAAATATAATCTAAAATCAAGGTGCCATGACTCCTGTTATTTTTCATATTCTTGTATTTATTTATCATTCATTTGACTCAATTGTTACTGCTATTTATCTTTTGGACTTATTTCTAATTTTCTGAAATAAATTAAAACTCCTAGATATCATAAACTCTCATAGCCCCAATCCCTAGCATTTTCCCTTTGTAAAGATACTTTATTAGCTGTTTACTACAGTAAGTCACTAACCGTAGTGACTACGGTTAGTGACTTACTCATGTTATTTCATTTGCTTCTTAAAGGAATAGTACAAAATTATCACTGGGACTTTGATCCCTACTTACAGGTAAAATCCAAAGCAAGATAAGGTTAAACAGCTTATTCTGACTCATGTTAATAGTAAGGTATAGAGTTGAGACTCAACACTGTGAAAGGTTGTTCCAGAAAGTTCTGTCATATCACTAACAATGCCTGGTGATAGTTCTCTGATACAGTCAGAGAACCTGAAGAATATATTTCTTCCATGTCTCTCCAGTGCTATAATACTACAAGTGATTCCTTGGATAGCTAAATCATTTCAAATTCAATGCAATGATGTTAACACACACACAAACGCACAAAAATACTGGAATGATTTTTTGACTTTATGAAGACAGTTGTCCTGTGGTGATTTAAAACATCCTTAGAAGGGCCTCCCCTGGTGGCGCAGCAGTTGAGCGCTGGGCTGAGAGGCTGCCCGCAGCCTTTGCGGCGCTGGTTCGTTCCCTGGCCACCGGCGAGGGTCCCACAAAAAAACAAATAACAAAAAAAAAAAAAAAAAAAAATCCTTAGAAGTATTTTTCTTAAGGGAAAGAGGAAGGTGAGTTGGGTAAATCCAATCAAAGGGGTCATAATATGGCGAAGGATGAAATTGAATTCTTAGTGGTAAACTTAATGTAGTATATGCAGATGTTGATTTATAATAATGCACCCCTGAAACTTAGTGTTATAAGGCAATGTTATGTCAGTTAAAAAAAATTAAAGAATGGTTTTCATATTGTGTTTTTACAAAGGTCTGGTCTGATATTCTCTATAGTTGATTTGACCATAATGGCTCAATAACACCTTCAAATAGTTTTATAACACTAATTTTAAAAAATCCCTGCATATTCAAATAGAAAGTCAACCTACTAGAAGTCTCCAATGAGCTAACCTGTAGTCTCACTGATTATATAATAAGTATATTTATATATTTAAGTAAAAAGTACATTTGTACTAATAAAATACCACTTTTATCTGCTTTACATATCAGAGTTCTATGTCAGATTATGTTTGCATAATGCATTCTGCCCTATGAGAAAGTTGGAAAGCATCTTTCCCAGTATATACCTCCTTACTAAGTCAGCCCCTGTTTGCCTCCCTAATTACATATGCTGAACAGTCAGTAGGGGCCGATTAGCATTGTATTATATTCATGGAATCTAAGACATAATCAATTGCAAGATGTACTATCATTTTATGTACCACAAAGAAAGGAAAAAACCTCCCAATGAAACCACACCATGCCATGAGTTCAGGAGCCTTAACAGTTTTTTTTAAAAGAAGTAAGTTATCAAATCAATAAAACATTATAATTAAGAACTTGGACTCTAAAATCTGATTATCTGTGTTAGAATTTGGGGTATCCTGATATTAAGCTTCCATCGTCAACTGAAAAATGGGACTATTATTACAACCTAACTCAGAAAGTTATTATGATTAGTATTTAAGAGAGTAAGTATAAAGTCAGGGACTTGAGATTTAGTGCTTGATAAATGTTTGCTATTACATGGTATGAGCCCCCCAAAAAGACCTTGATCCTCTGACCTGATTGCATAAAATTGTTCCTATAGTGGGGAGAGGAGAGTAGAGAGATTACTCTTGTATGATTCCCAAATAAAAGCCTCCAAGAATCCATGTTTCTCCTTTTAATCTCCTTTTCAGAAGCTCTTTACTCTTAGTCAGAACAGTGAGCACATATCTGATTGAATGGCTTTTATCCCTCAAGGAAGAGGTTTGCCGGATGATATAAAGTTCTGTTCAGATGCCAATTTAATCTCTTTTGATGGAGAGGTTTTAGAAGCTTTTAGCCTTCCTTGGTGACCTCCACATCACACAAATAGATTTCTCCTGCTTTGTGTCCTATAGCCCCAGAGTACTTTGAAATGGTGGAATGGGCATTCCTTCCAAAGTTTCGGTCTTGAGTGCAGTGGTGGGAAAGTTTATGTAGATAAATGATGGATTCAAATTTTGGAGCTAATTTTAGCTGCAATATTTTGCTCATTGGGAAAAAAAATAAAGGTTCTTGGTCTTTCTGAACTGTGTATACTACTTATTTCATATACAGGTTTTTATGAGGAGCAATTCTAGTCTCTTAGACTCCAAACATATCTTACCAACTCCTGGTAGTTAACATCAACTCATCACATTTTGGACCAAATTCTGGACTTCTGCAAAAATAAGTGTATAAATTTGTGTGGGCTAAGCAGTGACAGAACACAAATCTCACTTCACAGTCTAGCGGAAGTCAAATGACTCTCCTCAGCATATTGTGATAAAAGTAGCTGGGTTCCTTCCATTGTGTGACTACACCATCGTGTGTTCTTTCCAAGGTTGTTTCAGAAGGAAAGAGAGGACAGGGCGGTCACCTAGGATGTCTTAAGGACCAGGTCTATAGTCTTATCAGTGGTTTATCTTACTTCCACCCACATTCCATTGCTCAGAATACACTTATAAGGCCTCCCATGACTTAAATGGCATCTGAATCTTCTTTTATTTTCTACTCTCAGTGACACTTTCTTTTTGTAAATACTTATCTCTTTCATCTACACCAACAAAGTAGCTCCTTAAAAGGTCATCCTGCCTCCTATCTCTTTCCTCCCAACCTTGAACATACATCCCCACATTTGTTTGATTTAACTTTCACACACCTGATCTTATTTCCCTAGTTGAAGATAATTTCTTTGGATAGCCTGTGGAATAAGGACTAGGCTCCTTGCGTAAGTTCAGGTACTGTCATTTGCTGGTGTACCTGTCCAGGCTGACCTCCCAGCAGACCTCTTTATGTGTCATTTGATCCAGCTTAACTGGATTTCTTATATTCCTGGAAATTACCTTATTTTATGCATGGTCCACACCAGTCAACATATTTGTCTTTTGAAGACCTAATTTAAGACCCCGCTTAGGCAATGTCCCTTCCTTTGTCAAACCTTTCTTGAATCATCTAATTGCAATAAAAGATTGTTCCAAGAAGCTCCTAAAGCCCATTCTAAGAACTCTTATTTCACACTTATTACATCCTTCTGGGTGTTTAAAATTAATGATGTATGGACTTGTCTCTCTGACTTGACCACTTGCTTTGTGAAGACCTGCAGGAGACACTAATTTTATATTCATATCACCAACATCAATGCATTTAAAGTAGTAGATACCCAATACATGTTCAGTATATTAATTAGTTTTTAAAATTCTTTGCAACTGCTATAGAACCAAACAATACCACAAAATTCCAAATGTAAAACTTTTCAATATATTTCATGCAATAAAGGTACAAGATACTTGAAAGAAGAGATATTTGTGGTTAATGCTCAAATGATCTATATATAAGACAACTTGCAAAGGACTCTCAAGGTGGAAACTATGCCGCCTTGTCATAGCCAAATGATCCAGTTAAGGACTTTAAAGTTTGAAAGCTCTAGTGGTATCTGGGACTTTAGGTAAAGAAACATCATGATAGAGAACTAACATTCACAGATTTAATTCTGAAACCTTGTACTTTATCTAATTCTGCTTTTACATAATATATTTTCTCTATTCTGTTTCTTACCAAATAGTTCTGGTTTTCAGACCTATTAGTTACTTTTAGCTCCATTTTTCTGACTCCATTCTCTCAAACTCACGACCTTCTCCTTGAGTCCTCAGCAAAATACTTTCTTTGATCGGTCTGCCGACAGTGGTTTTATTCCTTTACTCCCTGACTTTTTATTTGGATGAAAGTCCATTTATGGAGCAAAGGGAGGAAAAAAATAAAAGAATAGGTATACTAGACAAGATTCTTTGGATTGCAACCAGCAGCAAACTCAAAGTGATATAAACAATATAGAGCTTTAATAACTCTCTTAATAAAAGTCCAGAAGGAGATAAGCTTGTATCTGCTTTTTAGCATTTTTTTTTGGCTCCCTCCTCATTTTCTATATTTGCTTATATTCGAGTCAATAGGAAAATGGATGTGGTAATTCTAGAGATCAAACTAAACATGATGCAGTAAAAGAAAGAAAAAAAATGTTCTTGTGTTTTATTTTTGGAGAAATAAAACCTTTCATAAAAGTTGTCCCATAAGACTTTATTCACATTTCTTTAGCCCTATTGTTCTACATGCTATTTATAAGCCAATCACTGACAAGGAGAATAGGATTACCCAACAGACTGAACTAGTATTTTTGGGTAGAGTGAATTTTGAGGGATCAGCTACCACATTAATAACTACAAAGGAGAAGGCAGGCAGGAGACAGGGAGGAAAGGTAGAAGGAAGGAAAAACAAACTCAGGGGGGAAATGAAGTTCCAGGTCCTTCCAGCAGAAGGAATGAGATCTCTGAAGAGTCATCCTGCACTTTAATGCTCCCATCTATAGAGCGGCTATACCACTTCTATTCACAAGCCATTGGTCACAGCTAGTTATACTGCCCAACTTAACCATGGCAGTCAGTGGCAGGAAATTCAAACCTACCACATTTTAGAAGATAGGAAGTTATAAATACAAGATGACCAGAATTAATGATCACCATCGTCCACTAAATATGAAACCCATAACCGCAAAATGTCAGAAGCTTATCACAAGAGATGTTTACTTCTCCCTTCTACTGCAAGTCCACCTTAAGTTGGTAGTAGGTTTTACCTTCTTGGAGTCACTCAGTGACATTACCTGCGGTATCTCAACATGTTCTCATAACCATTCTAGCATTAGAAAGAGAATACAGCAAACTATGCACTAGCTTTTAAAGTTTCTGTCTAGAAATGACACTTGTCACTTCCACCCACATCTCATTGGCAAGAAAGTCATGGCCGGCTCAAGTGATAAAAGAAGACAAGGAAGTATAATCCTTTTTTGTGCCTGCAAGTAAAAAATAGAACTACCTGGTAAACTACAAGTATGAATAACCTCTTATTTACTCTACTTCTGTTTCCTCAATATGACTTCTTGGGTTTTCCCATAACTTCTCTGGTCACTATCAGGTAATAGACTATGTCTTGTGGTAGCAAATAGTTCAGCCTAGTGCAATATCATAGCTCCAAGCTCAATTTAGTTTAAAATCCAAACACTTATTATTCAATCTATTCCTTGCTTGCCTGGGGTTGACAGGCTTCAGGGGATTTGTGTGTGTAAATGATAGGGGTATGGTCAGCTTTTCCTCTTTCTGACTATACTTCCAATTCCACCCATCCCTGACCCATTCTTTGAACAATTAGGTATTTACCATCTATTCTATTACTTTTCTAGGTGCTAGGGTTCTAGCAATAAACAAAATAGACAAATTTTCCTATCTTCATGGAACAGTATGTTAATAGATAAATAAAGTACACATATAATAGTGAAAGGTTCTGGAGTAAAGAAGAGAGTAAGAACGGTATAGAAAGTATCAAAAAAGTACTATGTAGGTTGGCACTTCCAGAGAAGTTGTCATGTAAATAGAAATGAAAATAAAGGAATGAATAAATAGCAAGATTTTCTAAGTCAAACATGACTAGATGTAAAAGCTCTGGATCCAGACAAAGTCTAGCTTATTTGAAAAATAAGGAGGGCAAATTGGTTAGAGTAGAATTATATAGGAGATAGTAGAATGACACTATACCAGAATGTAAAGAGGAACCGAATCTTGTAGGGCTTTGTAAGTCATCATATACCAATAGAGGGTTTTGAACAGAGGAATGGCATGAGTTAGTATAGGTTTTATCAAGAGTATTTAGCTACTATGATCTCAATTTTCCTGTCAAACTCGGAAAGTTCTGTCCGTTTCCAAAGTTGCACAGTCTACCACCCAAGGGACTGGGCTCAAAATTCTGGTCCTTGTGTCCATGTCTTTACAGAAGATGTACAGGATTGCAAGTCTTTTCTTTTTTTTGAAGCTCTACTCACTTTGAGCTGAAGGGGAAGCATGGCTTTCCCTCCCCTTATTGGTAACACACTGACAAGTCCATGACAAGAGCAATTAGCAACTCCTCCAAATTCTATTTTATTCTTTTCCTCTTTTTATACAGGCTGAAAGAGAGAATTGGGTTTATTCTGGGAGAACTAGCTTCTCACACTTAGACAGTCCACCAATTATATAGGTCAGTTATCACCTATTTGCAGAAACTCAGTCTCAAGAAAAGTTGAATTTAATATGTTCTTACCAATGCAAGCTGGGAGTAGAGTGAGGCAAAGAAGGTCCACAGGGTATGCGATCATTCTTAGGGATGTGCAAGCACAAGGCTGACACTTCATGACCTGATAATTAGTCCTCTTAAATTTTGTGTCCCACATGCCTCATTTGTCTCACTCTAGTCTTAATCTTGACAAGCAAACAGAAACCAACTGGAGTTAATTTAATTGCAAAGGAAGTCAATTGTGTGTTGATGGGGAAAACTAGACTTTTGGTGGAGATAGTAATGTGGCACCTACAAATAATGAGTTATTATGCACCTGAAACCTACAAAACGTTGTAAAGCAGTGTTACCTTAATAAAAACATATTAAATAATTTAAAATGGAAAAGACATTTAAAAAAGAGAAAGTATTTGTTTAGAAAGCAATTGTGTGGGTTACTCATAGAATCATTTTTAAAAATCTGGGGAACCAGGTCTGCACAGTGAAAACAAGGTCCCAAATCATGCCCTGGTCCAACAACAACATCTAATATTCCATTGTAGGAGAGACACACCCGAGTTTGGACTGCCCACCACAGTGGGACTAGACAGCAGACCAGTTCCACTATAGCCTTGGTCCATGCCATTTTTGGAAAATAGGTGAACCACTGCTGCTGCTCCTACTCTCATCAAAGTCAGTTCCGAGCAGTCCCTGTTTCATCACTAGCTTCAAAAGTCAGAGTGGTGCAAGTGATCTGAATGACAGTCTAGGTCACGCGTCCAAGATGCAAGGGCTCTTGCAAAGTGAATATTCACCATTTTTAAACTTGTATGGTGGAAACAGACTTAGATTTATTAGTGGGAAATTTAGATCCTGGACAGCAAACACCTATGACAAGAGGTAATCGATCAATCAATATTGAGAAATAAAAGGAAATGGCAGAAAGTCCTATGAAAGAAGCAAAAATGGGAGTTAATGAAGGATGAAAAGGGTTTGGATGTCTACTTAAAGTACAATGAGGAGGGCCTCCCCAGTGGTGCAGCGGTTGAGCGCTGGGTTGCAAAGCTGCCCGCAGCCTCTGCAACGCTGGTTCGATCCCCGGCTGCTCCTCGGCCACCGGAGGAGGGTCCCACATGGCACGCAGACCTCTCCTGCCACCCGCTGCTCCCCTCAGCAGTGTACTTCGGTCCTGCCTGTTCTGCTTCCCGCTCTGGTGAATTCTCTCACCCTCCAGCGCTTCTGACTGTACCCAGTGCTTGCATAAATAAATCTTTAAACAAAAAAAAAAAAGTACAATGAGGGACTTCAAGTGAGAACTAGGGAAGGGAAGGGAAGGATCTGTGAATTTGGAAGTTAAAGGGGAAAAAAAAGAATCCCTAAGTTTCTGAACTCAGTAATTGAATGGATAGTTGAGCTTTAACTAAAATGGAAAGTGGAAACCAGATGTAGTGGTAAAAGTCCAAGAGTCCCATTTGGGACATATTCACCTTGCAACATAGTATGTCATTAAATAGACAAGGCTCCAACTCAAGTCATTAAAGTACCTCAAGACTTGCAACAAACCAATCTGCAAACATTTCAAGCCAAACTGGTATTAAACATTTCATGACACTCAGAGCCCAGAAACATTATGTCCCTATATTAAAAAAAAAATAAATAACCAAATGTTTCAAACATACAGAAAAGTACAGGAATAAAAGCTTATGCGACACCTGTATATCCACCCTCCAGATTTAACAAATGTTAACATTTTACTATATTTGCTTCAGATCTTTTTTTAAATAAATAACACAGTGCACATACAGCTCTACTCCCTCATCCTACTCCTCTTAACTGCGTGATACCATTTATATAAAATTCTGAAAGCTTCAAAACAATTCTATGTATTTTTATGGACTGCTGCATATATAGCAAAATTACAAAAACAAGCATGTGAGGACACACCAACAGCAGAATATATTTTTTTGTTGTTTTCCTAATTTACTAAAATGTAGCTCAATCCCCACCTATCAGCGGTTCCAGGAAATCACATCTCAGTCATTTTGGAGACTGGCATTCCCCTTAACTTACAAGAAATCTACTGCTGTGGCAACCCAGGAACATTGAAGGGAACCTCATATTTTCAGGTGAGTAGAATCACATCTAAGATGTTGGTCATCTGAATGAAGGAAGGCTGAATCTTTACAGCTTCAATTGCCTTGTGGCAAATGTGCCTCTAGAACCTATGTCACTGGTCCGGTGTTGCCAATAGTTTGTGCTGAGCCCCAGGGTCACCCCATCACCCCTCATCTGGGATCCCTGAACCCTGGCACAATTGCCTGAGCACAAAACATAAGATCTACCCACCAACCCCCTTCCCAATTTCAAGAAACACCATTCATCCCAAAGTTAGAGCTTCCACCACACATCAATATTGCAAACCTCCAGCTTTGAGAGAACAGTCCTCCAGAACACACTTTGCACTGTGCACAAAATGTCCGTTCAGGGAAATAAGCTGAGTTCTAACCACTAGCTTCAGAACGGAAGGCTTTTTAGCTTTCCCGGTATGAAGAGTCAGCATTCAAGATGGTAAGTTTTATCAACCCTCACAGATAAACACAAAAGCATCTCTCCCAGCACCGGTTGGCACGAGACCACTCATTTCTCCACAGGTTACCTTGTCCTACACTTCACAATTTCCCTCTTGTGCTTGTTGATGACTCTCTCTGAAGGAGCTAGCCTGGAATCTTCGTGCTAGTCGCTTCCAGGAGGTTCTATTCTCTACATCTTTTGTCTCTTAAAAAAAATGGGGTATAAATGCTAGGCCACTGACACCTCACTATTTTAATCACTCACTACTCTTACTTCCACCACATAGTCTCTTTCTTAAATTTGTGATCTCTTACCAATTCCAGTCACTTTCTATTCTCCTCAGGAAGGTCTCTTTTTTTTGGTTTGTTTTTCATTCTCCTGCACTCTATTTCACTGGAGAACCCCCAAGTCCCCTGATGAATAAGCGCAGGCTTATAGCAACATACCAGGGTTCAAAAAAGGAAAATAAATTACATTTTGAAGTAATATACCTCTTGCCCGCCCATTCATCTCTCTCTCTCTCTCTCACACACACACACTCACACACACACACACAACAACAACAATGACGACAACCATGAAACAGATAACAAATGCTCTATCAGATTCAAACAAGTGACAGAATTGAAAAATTTGTCTCCAAATTTCTGGGGAAGCTCTCGACACTTACATTCTCATGCGTATACTGATGAATCTACTTTCTCAAGTAAAAGGTCATAGTTTCTTAATTTATTTCATTATTAAAATGCATCTATTTTTGCCACATTTCTACTTAATTTACTCAATAGCTGTAGTGCAAGATTTGCAGAATAGATTGGGGACTTAAGCATCACTTATACTTTTATTTCTCAGATACATTGTGTTCCTAGTTCCACTTAGAAAGAAATGCAACTGACTAGTGGCTCCCCACACACTAAGTAAGTCAAGTAACAAGAGCAAAATTTCATATCCCTCCCCAGTATAGAAATATTTAAGTTTTCTGGAAATATTTCATCAAGCAGTAAGAGCAAAAATTCCCATTTTTAGTATAGAAATATTTGACTTTTCCAGAAACATTTCACTTTTTTAGGCACAACTGTTTTATTTCAATTATTAGAGATTCCATGATCTAATGATTTCCTTCCCCAGAACTCTTTTACTCATGGGGACAAGAATTTATGGAGCACATATGGAAGGTTCTCAAAATTAAGTAAACAAGATAGGCAAAACTCCATCTTTTTTATAGACTTCTTTTCCTTCTGTCTTGTTTTCCTGTCCAAAGTTGCTAAATAATGTAAGTAGAATATTTAGTTACTCTTGGGCTGAGTTCATAAAAAAAGAAATTCAAAACTATTCAAATCTCACATTTTAAAAAGCTTTTAAAAATGAGATAAATTCATGTTTGTATCTTTCATGTCCAGAGTATTCACAGCACACAATTGTCTTGCAATAAATATTTGAGAATGGAAAATATCTGTAGAACACTGTTCGATGTAGCCCTGCTTAGGAGGCAAAAAGAAAAAGAAATTCACTAGCTCTCTGATTCCTTAGATTGTATTCTCTCAGCAGCCTGGTGGTATTCCACATCCCCTTTTTCCCACACTCTCCCAACCCCAAATCTCTAAAAGGCTGAATTCAGGAAGGCAGGACTGGACAAATCAAATGCCTCATTAAGAATGCCTGTAGAAATATGCCTAAAGATGAAATTATAGCTCTTAGACCAGCACTCAAAACCCTGGAATAAAAGAAAGAGAGAAAGAGGTGGGGGCAAAATTATGCGATTTGACCTTGGTTACTTATCCAGCAAATGTTTCTGAAAGCTACTAACTACTAATTGTGGTAAAGGTTTTTAAGCCGGGAAATGGTGAGTCTCTCTCTCTCTTTCCCTGATGCTCTTGTAATTCATGTTCAGTTTGGGGATGGCACTGTGTCTTAAATACAACAAAATGTAGAGAAATCTGAGCACTCTTAAGTTAACAGGTATGCCAATTTGGAGCCATAAAAGATGCAACTCTAGAGATTTCAAATAATTTAATAAGGCGTAACCATTTTTCTGAAGTTCTGTGGTTTTGTTGTGTGTGTGTGTGTGTGTGTGTATTTTTTTTTTTATCAGCCTAAAAAGCTCTACCATGAGGCCTAATTCAAGGCTGCAGGCAGGAGAAATTACTGACTTCATTAGGCCTGCCTGGTGCTCTCCAGTAAAAGCGAGCAGCACCAGGCGTTCCTATTCTAGGAGACTCTGTAGAAAGCTTTTGCCCTGACAGATCTCCACTGGCTTCTTGTGAAAAGCAGCAGTGAGGAGGCTATGTGCTATTGTGTGCCAGGCTCAGAGGTTTGTGTCCCCCTCTTTGGCTGAGAAAAGGCCCACAGGAGGGCCTGGTCTCACCCGAGTCACAATGGCCTTGGACCCTTGAATACCATTCAGGGTTTGCTGAAGAGAGATTAATGTTTATCATTATTGCCATTAATGGTATTACTGTTATTGCTGTTATTATCCGTTGCTTATTGGAAATGAACATTCTGTGGTCTTTTGAAACATTCCAGCACTTTCTCTGCAGGATGTCGAGTAGCCCAGGGTTCCCTACAAGGAAACAAGTTGTAAAGTGAGTCCACCGCTTTTCCCTGTACTTCTTTTGGTGCAACTATTTGTGTTTTTGTTTGCTAAGATAGATAAGAACACAGCAAAGGGTGGTGTATTAGCTAGAGTGAAGCTGGCTTCATTGAGGGAATCAATCCCCAAATCAGTGGCTTAATGCAATACAAGATTACATCTCATTTATCGAAAATCTGAGCAAGGTATTATAAAGGGAAGAAAGCATTATTCCAAGCCCTGAAAACACCAAATGGGTACCTTCAATTTGCAGGCTACTAAGTCCACAGCAGTGGCTGACTCCATTCCTTCTACGTGAATTGGGGGGAGACCACACCTGGCAGGTCTCAGTGGAGCACACACCACTTCTGCCACATTCAGCTGGTCAAATGTAGCTGCCAGGGAATCTGGGAAATGGAGTCTACTGATTCCTGAAGATAGGATTGGAAGCTGTGCTATCTGATTTTGGAAACTTGTTTTATAAAAATTGGGATGGTGGGTTAAAGCACATGAGGGCTCATGATACATGGAATCTAAAAACATCAGACTCACACAAACAGAGTGGTTTCTTAGGCCAGGAGTATGGGTGGAAGTGGGTAGATGTTGGCCAAAGTGTCCAGACTTCTGTCAATAATGTGAATATATTCTAGGAAATGACATACAGGTTGGTGACTAGAGTGAGCACTGTTTTGCATGTTTGAAAGTGGCTGTGAGAATAAAGCTCTCCTAGTCTCACCATAACAACAATGATAACAACAAATAGTAATTATGGGAGGTAAAGGAGGTGCCAACTAACCTTATTATGGTAAATATTTTGCAATATAAATGTGTAACCAGCCATTACATTGTACCTTCAGCTTACACAATGTCAGTAACATCTCCATAAAGCCTGAGGGGGGAAGTCCCAAGGGTGGGGGGCACTGTTCTAGGGAGCCTTCCCTGGGAAGGTGACATTTGTGTGAATAGGGAGCACAGTGGAAAAAGATCTAAAACCCTTTGCAAGTTGCACATACCTATAGTTTATTGTTATTCTTTATTGTTTCAGCAAAGTCTGTTTGAGCTCTCCTATAAATCAGTTCCTCTTGAAGCACTTTTACATTTCTGGGAGCGACTGGTACAGTGATAGACACAGAATGGGCACTCAAATGTCAATGTCTTTTATCTGAGGCCATTGAATTTCTAAAGAGATAAAAGCTCTAATATCCTATCTGGAGGTAGACATCTGGTTCCCCGGGTTATGCTTGCTCTAGTGGGAGATAGGAAGGTCGACTCTTCCAAATACAGATTTTCATCCAATTTCCTCCTGCTTTTAACCAACAACTTATGCCCGCCTGTCACCACGTTGGTGCATCTGAGCTTGTGGCACACATCACGCTTTTCTTCTATGTTCCTCTTTATAAAAGCACTGACCCTCACTGGACCTTATCAGTTTCTTACCAGTTTCTACACCTCCGTACGCTTTCCATTTCCAGAAGTTTTATTAAAATCTCTCAACTGGCAATGTCTCCTCCACCCTCTTTGTTCTTGTGGGTTTTGACAATATTCTTAATTTTTTGAGAGGCTTTTTCTTAAAATACAGATTTCTTGACTTAATACTTGAAAATTCAGGTAAAGTAAATATGACTTGGAACCTAGATCTTCCTCATGAAATATTAGGTAGATATTTGGATAGATGGATAGATAAAATAAGAGAGGGGAGATGAGAGGTTGGAGGAGAGAGAGAAAAGAGATGGAGAAGTTGAGAGAGACACAGAGAGAGAAATTTTCCTAAGCTAGGCTGACTGACTGGGACAGGAAAACAGTAACTGAATATCTGACTTATTAGAGTTTAGAAATATATTTCTAGCATATAGTATTGCATAGACTTCATAGGAATATCTATGATGTATATGGATGTTCATGAATGTATGTTTACGGTGAGATGTATGTTTAAGGTGAGAGTCATGTTAACTATGTTTTCTGCAAGAAAGAAAAAAAATTAAGCCTGATTCTTTGATTTACTAGTTGTGTAAACTTGGCCAGCTCATTTGAAAAATTAATATCAACTTTTATAAAATTTTTCTGAACCACTTCAGGATATTACATCCTACTCTTTCACCCTTAAATATTTTAGTGTGTATTTCTCAAATATGAAAACATTCTCTTATATAATCTTATTGTTGTTATCAAATTCAGGAAAAACAACATTAATGCAATATTGTTATCCAACTTGTCTTCAAACATTTGGTACAATGTAAACATTGATTTGATACCTCAATAAGGGAGAAAAAGGGGCCAGGGACATAAATCCTCATCTATCATAATATAAATTCAATAAATAATGACTAAGGTTGAAAATCAGGAAATAGATGCGTAAACATGTTATTTGAAAATATGGAGTTGTATGCAAGACAGCGGGGCTGAAAGTGGTTGTCTTGGTGAGCAGGTAGGGATGTGATAAGGGATGCAGGCTTTGTTATAGCTCTGAGTTCAATTTGTCCTTCAGATACATGTAAAAGTAAAAAAGTAAGTCCTTACTCTGCATTTCCACCTGACTCTACATCTATCAACACTTCTAAGGAAACAACTCCATGCAGTTCCTTTCACTGGAGGAGACAAGATAGAGGGCCAAGAAGCAAGGTACATAAGATGGCCCCCTTGAGCAGAACTACTTTGAAAATGTGTAGTGTAGGCGGCAGGACTGAAGTCAGGTCTTAGGCAAGGATGTGTCTAGTGTGACTGAATCCTGGCCAAGAGGTGAAGAGCAGTAAGATGAAGATAGAGCAATAGGTTTATGGGAGCTAATAATTCCATTTGGCGACCCTGCTAGGAGTGTGTGGTGGTAGAAGCGAGAAGTTGGTTGCTGTAGATAAACTCATGAATGAGAAGTAAGACAATGAGGACAAACTTCTTTTTAGAGACATTTGTAGGCAAGATAATGCAGTGAATATTGGGGAATTTAAGGTCAAATGACATTGTTGAAAATAATTGGATTTTTTCTAGATTTTTAGCAATTGTGACTGAAGTTTCAATAAACATCCTCATTTAGTTTAGTGTGCACTTGTTTTCATTTCTTTGGGTAAATCCCAAGGAATGGAATTATTGGGTTTTACGGTAAACATATGTTTAATTTTGTAAGAAATTTACAATTTTGTAAGAAGTTCAAAGTGACTATCATTTTGTACCTTTTCTGCCAGTTCCCTTTCCTCCACATCCTTGCCAGTGTAACAGAGTGGTCCCCAGGGAAAGGGGAGGTTCCAGGTTCCCTGCCCCACCCAAGGGAGGAGGGAGTGAGCAGGGAGGAGAAGACGCTGCAGAGGAGCCTGGGGAAGGAAAGAAGCAGGAAGGAGCCAGAAGGAGACCTGGAGGAGGCACGTGGAGCAGAGAGACACGTGAAAAAGCTGTGCTTACTTCTGGCCTTGGACCTGTGCCAGAGTCTTGGGGGACATGGAAGGAGACACTTAGAAGAGATGTGGGTGAGAGTTACATAAAGAGGTTAATATGTCACCATTTTCTTGATTTTGATTTTGCTCTTTTCCTTCCAGACTTGTAGAGACCTTTGGCACCTTCCCTATGGGTCCCCACCAGAAGGGGCTCTAGACTTGTGACAAGCTTTTTTGGGTCTCAGTGGCCCTGCTTTGACCCAATCCTGTTTGGCTGGGCATTTACCCATGAGGGGATGGGTCACTTTGGGTGCTTAACTTGGAAACCATTTTATCTACTCTTTCCCTTCTCTTGTCTTTATTGCACACTAATTGTATTAAAGTTCCTTTCCACTAACGGTCTTAAGCACTACAATATGTTCTGTCTTGATGTAGCAAATGGCAAAACTTATTAAGAGCAGGCAAATTTGGGGGTTCTGGGGTACCCCTCCACCCAGCCCTGTAACACCAGCACTTGGTATGTCATTTTAAAATGTTGTTATTCTTATTTTAACTGACATGTAGTAGTCAGGACCGCATGATTTTATGGCAATTTCTACTAAATAGACATGGAACAAGTAATTTCAATGATACATAAAATCTTCTGGAGAAGGAAAAAAAAAAATGAATATACACGCCCCCACTCATATTTTATGAGATTAAAATGACCTTATTGCCCAAACATGACAAGGACAGAACAAGAAAGGAAAATTACACACCAAACTCGTGGATGACATAGATGAAAACAAAAATCTATATAAAATATCAGTCAACTGAATGCGGTCATATATAAAAAGATAAAACATAGAACCTGGTTCAAGATGTCCCAAATTTGCAAAAGTATTTTAACATAGAAAATCAGTTCGTGTTGGGCCTCCCCGGTGGCGCAGCGGTTGAGCGCTGGGTTGTGAAGCTGCCGGCGACCTCTGCGGTGCCGGTTCGATCCCCAGCTGCTCCCCGGCCACCGGAGGAGGGTCCCACATGGCGCGCAGACCTCTCCTGCTGCCCGCTGCTCCCCTCAGCAGTGTCCTTCGGTCCTTCTGCCTGCTCTGCTCCCCGCTCTGGCTCTGGTGAATTCTCTCACCCTCCCGCGCTTCTGACTGTACCCAGTGCATGTATAAACAAAACAAACAAACAAACAAATAAATAAATAAAAACATGCCTCTATAAATAAAAAAAAAAAAAAGAAAGAAAGAAAATCAGTTCGTGTAAATTAACAGAATAACCAAATTAAAAAGAAACTGGTACCGTAATGTCAGGTGTTCAGGCCTAGTCTCCCAACCAGGAATGGATCCCAGGCCGCAGTGGCAGTGGTGAGTCCCAGCCACTGGACCACACAGGTTGGTGCCTCAGGAGGCTGCAGCAGGAACTTCTCTGATGCTGACGTCATTTTGTAGAGTTAGTGCGGGATCCTTAGGTTCACCCTGGGAAAGTTTTCACCAGAGCTCCCATTTCAGTGGCATACGGCGAGTTCCCCAGGTGAGTTTCTCCACCGGATAGAGACATTAGCTATATTTAAAGAGCAGGTTTATCAGGGAAAGGAAAAAGGGACAGGTTTTGCTGAGAGGCCTGCATGGTTGCAGGTGGGCAGCCTTGTCAGATCACAGGCAGGCAGGAGGCTGCTGCCCTGCAAAGGGAGAGAGTTGGTGAAAAGAGGCACCTGCATAGTCACAGGTGGGCAGTGGAGTGCTGCCCCAAGCCTTTGCAGAGACTGCATTGATATAGTCCTCTTCTGTTTGGGAGGGGTCACTCCTCCGTGGAGTGGCCTGCTTGTTGCCAATGGTGGGTAACAGGCAAAACTAGAAAGGGACCAGAGATTCCAGGGTGGGCCCAATCTCCATATCTTTACCCTCAGGTCTGTGCTCCACTCCCTGTAGCATCTGATCCTGCTTGGGTCTCATGCCTTGTGATAAGACACCGGTGCCTGAGGGGCTGACCTCTACAGCTGGGTTAATGGTCATGTTATTCCCCTCAACCCCCACCTCCTGTGTGAGTGGGGTTTTAAGTCTTGTGAGGCCTCCTTCCCAGTTTTTCTATTCTTGTCCTCCATCAATGCTCAGGCAAGAAGCAAAAAGAGGCAAATTTGTTTAGAGAAATAGATATAAGAGAAAATTTATTAAGAAGAAAAGGGACAGAAATAAAGTGGGACTCCCAGGCTGGTGGAAGCAGGCCAGGAAGGGCAGGCAGGGAAGTAGAAGTGGAATTGTGCCTCAGGGAATAGACACCTTCCTCCCCTAATTATTCTAAAGCCCCATCAGTCTCTGATCAGTTAGTTCTAGGTGGACTCACTCTCTGTCTTGATGTCTCTGGGCACAAAATTAAGTCTTTGTCCCAGCCCTTATCTTAGAGTCCTTTTCTCTTTATTGTGCCTGTCCAGAAATGTCCTGTTGCCCCTAGTTGGAGAGGGGTTGGGGTACAGGGGTGATTAGTCCCCTTTAGAATTTGTTGGCCTTATCTCTGGAGCCTTCATTATTGCTCCCAGGCTTTTTTTCCTATTCTATTCTGACCCTGGAAGCCATCCACTTGCCCTATGACTCAAACCTTATATAATCGTATCAATAAATCTTGGAAAAGTCTTTGCTAAAATCAGCATCCATTTATATTTAAAAGCCAAACTTTTAGCCAACTACAACAAGAGATTTTTTTCAACCAGATAAAAGGTATGTGCAGACAGAAAGCAGTGAATACCAGGCTTAATGGTGAAGCATTGTAGCCATGCTCATTGAGATTTAGAACAGCACAAATGTATGGGCTCCCTCCACTTATGTCTTGCATTGTAATGGGGTTTAGCTAATAAAGAAAGGGAAGCAAGGGGAAAGGAATAAGGATCAGCAAGAACATGTGTGAGTTCATTTTAATCCTGCCAATGGGATGCCTTAATCTCTCACCACACAGGACAGAAAATATCTGGATAAAGTTAAATTTTATACGGACAGAACTGACACCCACAGGGGTTTATGTCACCAGCCACTGCACTACGATAAAGCAAGGATGAGTGGTGATGAAAATACTAGGTTTTGGTTTTCTCTGCCCTCTTTTATTCCCCTGTAGCCATCACAACCTGGTTTTGCTCTGTTGTGTCACTGTTATTCATTATGCAGCTTTCAACAAAATCATCCATTAGACCACAAAGGTAACACTGCAAAGGCTAGAGAGCAAATTTTCCACTTAAAGAGGTAAACAAAGGGTAAAGAGAAGTCAACAAAGTTCTTGTAGTACTTTGAAATTCTTAGTGACTTTTAAGTTGAAAAAAGTTTAAAGACTCATTTAAATGTCATTATTTGCTTAACTTACCATAGAATATGACTCTGCCAATCTACCCAATTACAGTAACTATATTAGAATATTTTAAAAGATTTTCATTGTTTTAAAATTTATTTTTATTGAAGTAACATGGTTTATAATACTATTTAGAGGTATAGGATCATACCCTCCAGGTTTATGTAACCACACCCGTCACCAAGGTGATGGAGGACAAGAATATAAAGACTGGAAAGGAGGTGCCCCAAGACCAGAACCGACTCACAAGGAGGTGGGGGTCGAGGGAAATAACATGACCATTAACCCAGCTGTAGAGGTCGTGACCCTCAGTCACCAGTGCCTTATCACAAGGCATGAGACCCAAGCAGGATCAGATGCTACAGGGAGTGGAGCACAGACCTGAGGGTAAAGATAAGGTGATTGGGCCCACCCTGGAATCTCTGGTCCCTTCCTAGTTTTGCCTAGTTACCCCAAATCGGCAACAAATGGGCCACTCCACGGAGGAGTGACCCCTCCCAAACAGAAGAGGACTATATCAGGGCTGTCTCTGCACAGGCTCTGGGCAGCACTCCACTGCCCACCTGTGACTATTCAGGTGCCTCTTTTCACCAACTCTCTCCCTCTGCAGGGCAGCAGCCTCCTGCCTGCCCATGACCCACACCATGCCGGGGTCTCCCTTCACTGACCTCCCTCAGCAGAGGCAGCTCTCCTCAAGGCCGCCCGCCTGCAACCATGCAGGCCTCTCTCAGCAAACCTGTCCCTTTCCCTAATAAACCTGTTCTTTAAATATGACTAATGTCTCTGTCTCATGGAGAAACTCGCCTGGGAAACTCGCCGCGTGCCACTGAAACGGGAGCTCTGGTGACACCTTTCCCAGAGTGAATCTTGGGTGGGGCAGGGAACCTCCCCCTTTCCTGGGGACCACCCTGTTGCACAAGGACCCCACACTCTACAAAACTCCATCAAAGGCACCCACAGTCCTCCACCAGAGCCCACTGGGCCCCTCCCTACTTTGCTCTCCTGCTCCTCATGCCCCTCTAGTAGCCTCAATTCTGCGGTCATATTTCTAGGGTTTGTTGGTGATTTGGTTTTACCAAGACTCTCATAAAGTGACTCTCTCCAGTCAGAATCCAGGGTTCCAGCGCGGGGCAATTAAAAATGAAACCATAAGGTCAATCAACCATCAACAGCCTTTCAGATTTGGGTCGAGACTGGTATTTATAATCATTGTATCATGTAAACTGTTCAGTGTTCAAATCCATTCATCTGCCTATTCAAAAACTATAGATTGAGTGCCTACTATGTGCCCTGTAGACACGGGTGTAAATTAAAGAGACGAAAACCACAGTGTTCCTGGAACTTAAATTTTGAATAGGGAGACAGAGAAAAGCAATAAATTTTTAAAAATGGCAAGAATATGAAGTGGTAAGAAGTTCATGAATTAAAAAAAAAAACAAGAGGGAAGTGGAGGCTAGGAAGTAATAACGGCAGCTGGAGAGTAACATTTTGAAAACATTTTCAGGAATGCTTCACTGACCAGCTCAACTTTGAACAAACCTCAAGGAAATAGTTAAAAATCAGAGAAACTACGTGTCTGTCATTCAGGGATAGCAGAGATGAAACCGCATTTTGACACTGGCAGTTCAGGAATGGGTCATAAAGCACTAAGAAGTAGATTCTTCTGCCTACTGGCCCCTTAGTCATGGACCGCATAGCATAAAGTGAAGGGAAATGCTTGGACCAGAGCTGGGTCCCAGATTTGGCTTGGATTAAAGATGCTTTGTGCATCTTTTTCAGCTTCTTGGCAGCCAAATACTATTGCTTTTAAGAAAATTTTTCAAGGGCCTCCCTGGAGGCACAGGGGTTAAAGAAAGCACTATTAAGCTATCCATAGCCACTGCAGCATGAGTTCGATCCTGCTGGCCAGGGAGCAACCCACATGGCACAGGAGACCTCTCCTGTCTCGCCCGCTGCTCCCCACAGCAGTGTAATTCAGTCAGTCTGCCTGTTCTGTTCCCCACTCTGTCTCTGGTGAATCCTCTCACCCCCCACACCTCTGGCTTACACCCCAGTTCTTATATGCATAAATAAATAAATCTTTAAAAATATTAATTCTGACTCTTTGAGACTGAATATGATAAATATTCAGGCAGGAATCACCACACATTAGACACTGGTGATTATAGGGAAACTAAGAATGACTTGAAACCAGTACTTATTGAGATACAGCATACAGGGGAGAAAGGCAAATAAATGATCTCTGAAATTAATAATTGCAAGTGAGGGATGCTAAACAGAGGCATTAAGAGGGCGTATTACAAGGTGGTGCCATTTACTCTTTGGGTATTGTGAAAAGCAATCATAAAAACAATACTTTGGAAAGAGAGAAGGAAGTGGAGTTCATGGAGCAAAAGCCTGAAGGGGAAACTGCTTTTTCTCCCCAGGCTATGCAAGAGGAAGAGAACATCAAGTGAGTGAAGGGCATCAAGGTAACATGGTTTTGTTGTGTTTGTTGATTTTTTAAAAAAGATTTATTTATTTATTTGTTTGTTTGTTTATTTATTTATTTATACAAGAAACGGGGTACAGGCCAGATTCGAGATTCGAGGGAGGGTGAGAGGGTCCACCAGAGACAGAGCGGGGAGCACAACAGGCAGACTGACCGAAATACACTGCGGAGGGGAGCAGCAGGCGAGGCAGGAGAGGTCTGCTGCACCATGTGGGACCCTCGCTGGCTGGCCGGGATCAAATAGGCACTGCAGAGGCTGCAGACAGCTTCACAGAACTGGGCTCAACTGTCTGCGCCACCAGGGGAGGCCCTGTGTTTGTTGATTTTTAAAAACAGGGATGGATTTTTCTTACTTAGCTCCTATGGGCACCTAAAAATCTCCTGCTGAACCTACCTGCAAAGAATTAGTCATCTGGTCTTCAGCAGACCTGCAAAAACAAACATAGAAATTCAGTCGTTCCCAAAGACTGCTTTCTTACCAGTTAACAGTTACCTGGACAGGGCATGTTTTCTCCTTGCTGAGATGATCCTTTGAGTTTCTACCCTCTGCCATGTTCTCCATCTACAAGTGTCACTGACATCCTACCTTCCACCAGCAGAACCTTAATAGCTTTTCATTGGCCGACTTTGGTCAAGCTCACATGCTTGTCCCATCAGAGCTGTGTAAAGCTGAGAGTCTTTGCAATAGCCCCAAACTCATATTTGCCTTGTTTTCCCTCTTCAATAAGGCAGGATGTTTCTATAAAATGGAGACAGGACTATGGCATATTCTGTGAATGACAAACTTTAATACACAAAAGAATCTCAGAAGACTCTTCCGAAAACAGTAGTATAATCTGAAAGATAAGGGGTGTAACCATTCTAGTTTTTACTACATATAAGATCATTTGAGGTATTACCACAACCTTGCTCACATCATCTCTGTATTAGTAACTATTCTGAACTAGGTCTTCTGGTACATGTTTTAGATGATAAAACAGACATAAATTTCTCATTTATTTAGAGATGTGATTTCTATCTGTTCAGCAGCAAATACACCTGGGGGTAAATATTAATGTTAACCAATAAAACTAATAATTTAAATTTCATTTAATTGACATGAATGAAAAGAAATTGTTACTATAAATGTTTGGTGAATCTACCAGAAGTACTTTTAATGTTTGGCTTAGAGTATTCTTTGAGCCATTACATTATTTTTTCACTCCCCACCTTAATGATATTAGTCTATAGTTATTATTTTTGTTTGTTAGATTTTAGTCTAGCCATAAAAATCCATTACCAATACAACTAGTATGTTTTATTTATCGACTTTGAGTTTTAGTATCAGAGCAATAAATACCATTCAGGAGTATTCTAACAAAATTTCACTATTAATTTGTTAGTTTTGTCTGTTTTTAAGGTACATGAGTAAAATTGACTTTCCACGGTGCCGTATACATTTTATTTAAAATTACTACATATGATTAATATTAAAAATATTGGCAAATCTGAATATATCCTAGGCATGAAAGGTATTTTCAGCCTTTGTCATCATAGGATCGAGGATTGGTGGCAGAAAAAAAATGTATGGAATATGAAATCCTAGAATTTGGGCGCCTCTCTCTTACAGAGCATGCCTGCCCACCCAGCCCTATGCTTAGCCAGAGCAAATCTTACCTGAACAGCAGTCACTACAGTTTTCAGATGTCCAGTCGCTTCAATCACTTTATAAGAAATGGAAGCCCAGCAACATGGATGGCGCTGGAAGGGATCATGCTCAGTGAAATAAGCCAAAAAGAAAAAGAAAAATACCGGATGGTCTCACTCATAGCAGGAATCTAGAAAACTTAAATAAGGGACCAGGAAAATGAATAACTATAAGAAAGTGAAAATCAAAATCAACAAAAAACTATGAACCAGAGACACTTTTAGGGGGGCGGGGGCGGGAGGGGAGGGATTGGGGTCAGAATGGGGGGGCTGCAATTGTATGGGGAATATAACAATAAAATTTAAAAAAAAAATAAAAAAAAAAAAAAGAAATGGAAGCCCATTACCTTGCTATTTGTTGAAATTTTGTTGAAGCTTCATACCTCCCTGGAAGCTTACTGCCTCCTTCAGGGCAAATTGAGCTGCTTTGACCATACTTTCTTTGACCCACTGATCAGAGGACCCACGGATTCTTTTCTGTGTCCCAGAAGACTCACCTACACTGACTGCATCAAGTGGTTTCCTTGTCCTATGGCTTCCAGTTGAGTTTGATTAATAGCAGGCACTATTAGGAGACTGGAGAATATAAGAGGACATTGCCTCTCTTGCTTGCTCCTCATTGAGTCACTACACTTTTATTGCACCGTCTTTGAAAAGTCACAGGAACTCTCAGGTAGACCTCGTCCACGGTTAGTGGCTTCCACTAACCATTTCCTCCACTTGTGCCTTAAGATCTATGAAGAGCAATGACGCTCTGGTTTTGCTAGTCTTTGGGTAGTCTACTCCTCGCTGGTTACCTTCTGCCCCGTCTATACTACAATGAAGAGTTTCTTTATTAAATGTTTTTCAATTACCCTGCCGAGATCTTTACTGAAACATTGCTATGTCTGTCAGTGAGGGACTAAGGACTCAATATTTGGCCTGATCCAAACAGATGGCCACTATCACAATCATTACACCATGTGCATGTCCTACCAGCTACTTAGGTGTCATTGTACAAATTATTTACTTTTCATGTTCATTTAGAAATAAATATTTCTGGAAGTGCTAAAGCCATGACTAGCTGCAGACCATGATTATAAACAGATCACCGCTGCCCTCTGAGCTTTATTTAAAAACCTGTATTTCACATTGACACATTCAGCTTATATTATTTGACCCAAAGAAGGATCCCACTGATCAGTTCCCATTTTCTCCATTTTTATATTTCAAAATTTCTAGCCCTCATCAAAAGAAAAGACATGCTTGTGAAGGTAACACTGAGATCCAAAAATGAAGAGATTTTAGGCAACAAATTAATATTCACTGTCCAGACTGAGTTCACTTTCTTGTAATAATTTAGCACCACATATGGTAGTGATGAATAAGTATTGATAAGAGAGGTTTCCTTTTTTTTTTTTCACATGAGTCAGAAAAGAAAGATTTTTAAAACTGTAGTGAGTCAATAAAGATAAATATTAATAGCTCATATTATGTGTCCAAGATTCTAACCAAGCAAGATGTGGAGCTGGATTTGCTTTGTCGCAAAGTTAGTGAGAAGAAATTGTTAGTTTTGTTCTGCTACTGCCATTGCTGGTCTTTGGACATCTGAGATGTTCTTGGTGCTGAATGAAACATTTGGGAGGGCAAGAGAGTTGATTACCAAGAATTTTCCTTCTGAAAAATCACAAACTAAACGAGAAGAGAAAAACAATGTTTTAGCTGTTCATTTATTTCATTTCCTTTTATGTGTTTTTACTCTGTAGAGCAGAGGGGGTAGGCTTGGGGGTATCATGCAGAGTGTCTACCATTCCCTAGAGCTGAAGGAGATTTGCCTCTATCTCAACCAAAATTTCCCAACATGAAAATAGATTGTATTCTGCTAAAAAAAAAACCACACACACATACACACACACACAAAAACCCAACCCATTTCAAAATGCCCTCTAGCACACACCTCCAATTGTCACCATCAATAAAATGTCTCCAAGGGCCTCCCTGGTGGCACAAGGGGTTAAGCGGCAGCACTATGAAGTTATCGGCAACCACTGCAGCATGAGTTCGATCCCCTCCCAGCCAGGGAGCTACCCACATGGTGCAACAGACCTCTCCTGTCTCTCCCCACTGCTCCCCTCAGCCAGCAGTGTATTCCAGTTAATCCTCCCGTTCTGTTCCCCACTCAGTCTCTGGTGAACCCTCTCATGCCTTGCGCCTCTGACCTGTACCCCAGTTCTTGTATGCATAAGTAAATAAATCTTTTTTAAAATGGCATTGAACTGAGTACTTAAGATCTCAACAGAAAAGCTCATTTGCGAAATCCTCTAGGTCTTTGGCTAAATGGTGTCCAACCCAACAGGTGCAAGGAAGACAACATAGAACTCTTGTTTTTCTCCCTGTAATCTTTGGAATTTCCCCCTTTTTTTAATTCTCAATTATTCAAAGCTTATTTTGAACTGTAAGTTCAATAAGGAAGTAGCACTTTAAAATATAACTTACGGATGTATGTGCTCCAGAGCTAAATATCTAAGGACTGTAAGTTTATGTTGACAATGTTGATCGTAGTTTCTTTTTTTAAAAGATTTATTTATTTATGCATACAAGAACTGGGGTACAGGCCAGATGTGTGGGGTGGGGTGAGAGGATTCACCAGAGACAGAGTGGGAAACAGAACAGGCAGATAGACTGAAATACACTGCTGAGGGGAGCAGCGGGTGAGACGAGAGATCTGCTTCACCAGGTGTGTTGCTCTCTTGTCAGGGATCGAACCCGTGCTGCAGTGGCTACAGGTAGCTTCATAGGTTGTGTTTTATGTCAAATTTCAAATTACATACCCCTTATAGTAAAGAAGGATGAGCAAAACGTTTAATAAGCAATAAGAAACACATATCCTAAATTTTCCTTTTTTTCAAAGAATTTATGAAAAATATCACAATTATTAATATACAGGAATTGGATTTTGGTCCTAGATTTACCATGAACTACTTGAAGAACCCTTCCTGAGATTTCAGTTTCTTCCTCTCTAAAATTAGGAAGAAGAGCAGGACAATAATCTTCAAGATCACTTACTGTATATCCTAAATCTATCATAAGTTCCTTTTCACACACACACATATACACACACAAATGGGATTAAAAAAATGTGAGTTGTTATCTTTTTTCCTAAGTCTTTAGTTTTGTTTCAGGCCTTATTTTGGAAAGGAAAAAAAAAAAATCACAGATGAATCATGGCAATTGCACTACCAGTCATGGATCTTATCAAAATTGGCTTCTCACCCATTTTCAGCAGTTTTGTTAGCCATGGGAAAAATGCAATTTCTCTCTCTCCTTCCAAAGGCCAAAGGAACTTTATTGCATTTTTTTCCAATCTATTTTTAAAGGGCTACAACTATTCTTTATTGTTTTTGTACACTTTTTTTAAAAGATTTATTTATTTATACAAGCACTGGGGTACAAGCCAGAGGTGCGAGAAGGTGAGAGAATTCACCAGAGACAGAGCAGGGAGCAGAACAGGCAGAAGGACCAAAACACCCTGCTGAGGGGAGCAGCAGGCTAGACAGGGGAGGTCTGCCATGCCATTTGGGAATCTCCCTGCTCGGCCTAGAATCCAACCAGCACTGCAGAGGCTGCGGACAGCTTCACAGCATTGCACTCAGCTGCTGTGCTGCTGGGGAGGTCCCCTGTTTTGTACACTTTTTTGCTTAATCTATAGGAATAAAATTGTTCAAGCCCATTTTGCATCAGCATATTAAAAAAAAAACAACAACAACCTGATGTTTATGGTTGTATTTTCTGAGCTTGGAGTAATAATCCTTATCCTTATTGTAATAATAATTATGTGCTCTAATTTATTATTGATATTATTTACTTAAGGTCAGTTTTATTTTGGCTCACAAAAATGTCTGTTTTGTGTACTAGGCAGAGCATTGAATTTTTGACTTAAGAACACGCATATTTGTGTCTATCTCTACTTACAGCTGTGTGACCATAGGCTTGTTATTTACATTATTTAACCTTAATTTCCTTGTAGAATGAGGAAACTGATAATCTGTCAAACATGCTTCCCTAGGTTATTGTAAAGGTCTGGTAAAATACTCATGTAAAACCATTTAAGCTAATATTTACACTAATTGTATTTCCCTATTTATTTTTCTAAATGGTTCCGTCCTCTTAGGAATAATGAAATTCTATACACCTTTCAATCTGGGATTTACTATTAATTTTAGAATTTTTGAGCACTTATAGATTTTTAGTTGTTCATTTCTGCATAAATAAATTTTCAAATGCTTAAAATATGTCTACCTAATCCAGAACTGGTATTAACATAAAATGCAAAGCTATAGTCGCTCCCAGCCAGAGCAGCATGCTGACAGTTATCGTGTGCAACATACCTAAATGTCCATGGTATTGCAAATGTCCTCGTACCTCTGAAACTTGAAAACTCATTTTGGAATACTACAAGTGTGATGGCAAAAATTTTTAAAGAGAACAAATTTTCAAATATAGTCCTTAGTCCAACTCTATCCAAAACTTAAGTCTTTTCCATTCAGCAAAGTAACTATTTTTCAAGTTTCCCTGGGCCTCTGCAATGAAGGGAGTTTCTGGTTATCAAGTTCATTGCCAGGAAATAAACTGAGAGTAGTGATTGCACAGATCTTTGGAGAGATTAAGAGTTTGCAAAGATGGTAGAAGATGACCTGGAAGGGCCAGGGCAATATGCAAAAACTCAGTGAGAAAGTTTCTTTCAGCTTTCTCAAAGAAAATCATTATAGTGATGTGGAAATTTAATAAAGTTCCTTGAATATAAACAGTCTGGGGAATTATTGGTTTTGAATTACTGGCAGTACTGAAGAGGGTTAAATAGTTTCAGAATGAAAATTAGTTTTATTTTGTCAGGAAGTGAGCGAGCAAAGAGGTGCAAAGGCAAGAAAGAGAAAGAGAGATCACTGGGGGCGATACCCAAAAGTGCAACAAATTCAGAGATGACAGAGCAGGTGAAGATTTGCAGTGTGACCACCACAGTGTCAGCTACAGCTGAGAATCCCAGAGTTAGAGAGAAAGCCACAATGCCAATATGAGCTAAATTCATAGCCATCCACTTTACTGCTATCAGTGAGAGCTGATCTTTTCTCTCTTACAAACTTTAATACCCTCATTAGAAATACTGTGAAGGAATAAGATCCCCTAAATTCATGAACCCCTCTTTTATGCAGAAAACTTTGTTGTAGTACAGGTTTTTGTTGTTTTTTTTTTAAAGGTTTATTTATTTATGCATACAAGAGCTGGGGTGCAGGCCAGAGGCGCGGAGGGGAGGGGGTGCGATCAGATGATTCACCAGAAAGAATGGGGAGCAGAACAGGCAGATCTACTGAAATACACTGCTGAGGGGAGCAGCGGGTGAGACAGGAGAGGTCTGTTGTGCCATGTGGGTCAGCTCCCTGGCAGGTCAGGGATGGAACTTGTGCTGCAGTGGCTGCTCATAATGCTGAGACTTAAACCCATTGCACCACCAGGGTGGTCCTGTTGCAGTACAGTTTTGATGAAAATCACTCACTTCAGATTGCCTTGCCTGCAATGTTGGCGCTGGGTCCTGAAACCACCCATCCCAACATGACTTCTTACTTTTGTTTGCATTGAAAAAACGTCCCCCATTAGCCAGGGATCACATTTTCCCTTCAGATCACTAGAAGAAGTCTCAGGAGGGAAGTTTTCTGTTTTTTACTCTTAGCACTGAGGTATCCTGTCCCACAATTAGATTTTATAAATTCATAAAACTGGGATGACCTAAAGCGTCATTTCAGTCACCAAGTATGGAGTGCTGAAATCAAAACCTAAAGTCAAAATCTTATGCCATTAATAGGGCCATTATACAAGTTACTTAAGTTTTTAAGTTCTTTGAACTTCAAATCCCTTCATCATGGCAAATAGGGATAAGCTTGTAATTTTAAGGATCATTTTTGTGAATTAACTGCAGCCGTTATAATTAAATTTCACAAAACACATTAATAGTATCTTTCTTCACCTCTACTATTTCCCCTGAACCCCTCCATGGAAAGAAATGTATCTAAAATCCAGCAAGTAAAACCAAGTCATTCTGGGTTGAAAGAGCATCCAAAGAAATCACACACATTCAAAATAAGTTTCAGTAAAAGCAAGGGCTTAGGAAGTAAATCAATATGTTAGGAATCCCAGCTCCACACTTACTAACACCATAAACTTTGATTCTCAGTCTCTCTGAACCTGTCTCCTTTTCTGAAAAAAAGAAGACAGTAAGTCATACCCCCTGGGACTTCAACATTTACTCGTAATATATTGTTTCATTTGTGTGACAAAATATTTTTTGAACCACTTAGTCCCAGGTACTGTTCTAGGCACTTGGGAATATATCAGTGAACAAAATAGGTCGATATCTCTGCTCTAGGAATCTCTGTTCTAGGAATCTCTGCTCTAGGAAGGTTTTTGTAGTGGGAGAAAATAGACATTAAATAATAAAGATAATAAATAATGTAAATGGTCTCTGCTAAAAGGTTATAAATACTATAGGAGAAAGAAGTAAAAGGGAGTGGGAGTTTGGCAGGAAGTTTTGTGGGTGAAAGGAGGGGCAGAAATATGGCAGTGTTGATTATGATAATTGGGCTAGAACTCATTAAGGTGAAATCTGAGTGAAAAATTGAAGAGGGCCAATGAGTCAGTCCAGGAGCAATGTGAACAACGGAGCAGGGGGTATAGAGGCACTAGGAACAAAGCAAAAGTGATTGTAAGGATTTTTGACTCTGAAGGAAATGGGGACCTTTTTCAGGGTTTTTGAGAAAGGCAGTGATGTGATCCATTGGCTTCTGTGCTGGATTTATTTTATTTTATTTTTCTAAGATTTATTTATTTATGCACACAAGAACTGGGGTACAGGCCAGAGGTGTGTGTATGTTGGGGGTGGTGAGAGGATTCACCAGAAACAGAGTGGGGAGCAGAACAGGAAGATCTACTGAAATACACTGCTGAGGGGAGCAGCAGGGCGAGTCAGGAGAGGTCTGCTGCGCCCTGTGGGTAGCTCCCTGATCAAACTCATGCTGCACTGGCTGCGGCAAGTCTCGTAGGTTGCGTCTTAACCCCTTGCACCATCGGGAGTCCCCTGCTGTGCTGGATTTAAAAGACTCGCTTGGCTACTGGGTTGACATTTCTCAACTTTGGGGACCAAGGGTAGTAATAGGAAAACCAGTTAGGAGGGAGAGGAATATAGCAAGTGGTAACATAGATAAGTGAGCTATGAAAGTGTTCATCTAAGTTGAAGGAAAGCCACAACATTTACTGGTGAATTGAATATTAAGTGTGAAAATAGAAAGAAGTTGAGAAAGATCTCTAGATTTGTGGGCCGGGCAAAGGGGAGAATAGAACTGCCATCAGTTAAGATGAGTAAAACTATGAGTTGAGCAAGTTTCAGTGCAGGAATTCAATGTAGGCATAACAAGTTTCAAATTCTTGTTAAACACCCAAGATGTCCAGTGGACAGTTGGGTCTGAATCTAGAGCTCAGAGAAGAGGTCTGGGCTAGGTATTGCAATTCAGAAGTCATCAGCACATAGAAATATCTAAAGTCATAAAATGAAGAGATCAGCAGGCATGTGAATAAAGCCAGGGAGGATCAGAGAAGTAAGGACAAAACCAGTGACTAAAAATGCAAGGGAAAAACTGAAGGAGCACATCTGAAACAAGTCTAGGAAATATATCTAAATGAAGGGAGTGATCAGTGATTATAAGCATTGGCAATAGGTTATCTGCGATGAGGACTGAGAGCTGATTTGGCAACATAAAGACAGTTGTTAGCTTGACAAAAGTGGTGTGAGCAGAGCAGTAACAGTGGCAAAAGAAGTCTAACTGTGCCAAGTTTAAGATAAGAAATTTTTGAGATAGGATAGTTTTTTCAAGGAGTTTTGCTATGAAAGGGAGAAAGGAAATGGAGTGGTAGCTGCTGTGAAAAGCAGAGTTAAATGAAGGCTTTTTGATGTGGAAGAAATTATAGTATGATTGAGTGTTCATATTATGTGTGTCAAGCTTCTGGAACAAGATTTGCCACTCGGCAGCTATTATGTGCATTCCCTATGAACCCATTCTTACACTTGATAAGCTTGGCTGTCAGAAAATATTTAGGTATTGATACTTCCTGCCATACAAGTACCTGTGAATATAAGAGGAAAGTTTGGTTGATGCCTGAAAAGGATGGAAGAGCGCAACTAAAAAGTCTTTCCCTGTTGGGGGCATTTCCTTTTGACCACATCCCAGACAGTCATGTTATGTCTAGGGAAAATAGCAAGAGCCCACTGTTTCTACCCACTTGGGAGCCATTGCACTTGCACCAAAGACACAGACTCTTCCTGCAATACTTCATTCTCCTCTTGATATGACATAAATACATCCTCCCAGAAAAAACATTATGGCAATGCTTTTGTCCTTAGCTGAAGACTCCCCACACCCTTTAAATCTACTTACTTCACATTGTGGTTGAAATACTATGGAAAGCAGAAGAGGAAAGCTTAGAAGAAATGCTAGCACTAGAGGAACGGGGATGTGATCAAGTGTAGAAGGACAGACCTATATGAGTGTGGGGAAGTGATTCACCTGAATGGAAAAGCGTAAGCTAACCCTCTTACAATTATTTTTTTTAAAGATTTATTTTATTTATACAAGAGCCGGGTACAGTCCAGATGCGCGGGAGGGTGAAAGGATTCACCAGAGACAGAGTGGGGAACAGAACAGGCAGATTGATGAAATACACTGCTGAGGGGAGCAGCGGGCGAGACAGGAGAGGTCTACTCCCCATGTGGGTTGCTCTGAGGCTGGCGGGGATCGAACCAGCACTGCAGAGGCTGCAGACAGCTGGACAGCTTCACAGCCCTGCGCTCAACCACTTGTGCCACCATGGAGTCGCCCCTCTTGCAATTATTGCAGTGTGTATAGGCTTTGGTGGTGGTTAAAAGTAGCTGTTGGTTTCATCTGGATAAGACTGCACCAAATCTCCATTCCTGGAGATCTTTTCCTGGAAATTATTGCCCCACCATTACCTACAGGTTTGGTGGGATATAGATCTAGTTGCTGTCCTTCCTCTTCATAAGCCATAGTCAAAAAAACCCCAGTTACACTAATCAGCCCTTCCTCTTGAAGGAAGTGACACTAAGGGGGAAAGAGTTGCTCCTGCCTCTCTGCCATGGGAATTCCCTTTGGAGATGGTCTACTGAGTATTGCTTCTCAGATTCGGGGCCCATTTGTGGTCTATCTGCTCTTCCATGACTCCACCTTTTCTCATAGTTATCAGCTCGTTTGTTCTGTATCCATGCTATGCTTGTCATTAAGTAATTTGAGTATAACTTCTGGGGTGTCCTGCACCCTGTTCATGCCATTGCTTTGTTCTTCAGTTCTCTCTTTATATCTGTGAGTTGTAATATATCTTCAAATGAATCTTCCTCCCCCCAAATTTTCCTTTGCAATTAAATTAGGCATAACTATTGGCCATGTACCTGCAACCACCAAAACATGCTAAGGATAGAATGGACTAGTCTGTAAAAATGACAGCTAATATAGATGATCAAAAGGGTATCTTTGAACACACCTATTAGTAGGCTGGGATCAGCCCTTGCATAAAACTTGAACTCCTACCATTGCTTTTATTCACTGACTTGGTGTAATTTCTCACTCTTGGATAGCACTTGGAATTGTTTGTGAATCAGGACCTGCTCCTTCTGCCCACCAAGTTCTCAGTGACATATCAATACATTACTGCTTAAAAAAAAAATTCCCTTTTTTGCTCTTAGAACTAACAATAATTATAAAACATATAGCATTTAAGTACCTAATACGGACATAGTAGGATTTTTCAAATATTTTGTATGTTGTAAATAGATACTGGGGTGGGGGAACACATCCTTTGTCTATTAAATATTATTTTTAACTGAGAAGATGGAAATTAGTTATCTAGATGCCATTCCCAAGAGCCTTTTGCTCTTGGCTAAAAAACCTTCAATTGAAGCCTTTTCCTTTGAATTCTCAGCCACAGTTTTATGGGATGCTCAATGTAAACAGATGCCTCATATAAATTTCATTTTTATAGGTATCTAATATACTAATATCCTACAGGGATAATTTAAGCTTGCAGGTGTCCAGGCTTTAACTAGGCTACAAAGAAAATTTAGCCAAGGACAACAGGACGAATCACCTAAGCTAGAAATGTCCTGGTTCTTTCATGAGGCACAAGGATTTCAGCAAACTTCAAAATAATGTCTCACCATGAACAATCTGGCTAGGGAAGAGACTCCATTAACTGAGGTGAATCATATTTATAGATTATGTTGGGGCCATTTAGAAGCAGGAAATCCTTGTATGTATTATTTATATACATAGTTCCACATTGAAACTTGGAGTAGTAAAATATCTCATAGTGAGTCGCATCGGAACACAACCCCTTGCTATCTTCTGACACCAGAAAACAGGATGCATGCCATGAGAGAGTACATAATGCAAAAATGGATGAACAATACCGTGTACCACACACACACCTGCCATATTTCTGCATGTAGTGAAGTTCCTGTTGAGATGAAATAGAAACCATGGCAGGAAAAGCCACCACAAAAACTTTATACCCAGAAAAGAGCTGGAAGCAGATATTTGACTATCCCCAAAATACAAAAGTGATCTTTGTTATTCAAACATAAGGTTAAAGTCACCCTTGTCCTTGGTTTTCTACACTGTTACCCCAATACAATTCTATACCAATACAGCCCAGAATACTTGGCTCAGAACTGAGTTCAGAGAGGAGTTTGGTGCACTGACTTGAAGGCCAAGAAGCTTTCTGGAAAAAAATAGTCCCATTTTGAACACTGAATATTGTAAGAACCTTTTCCAATTATTAGCATGGCAGCTAAGGTTTTCAAAAATAAAGGTGTTGGGCCTCCCTGTTGGCAAAAGGGTTAAGACAGCACTGTGAAGCTGTCCACAGCCTCTGCAGCACAAGTTTGATCCCCAGCCGGCCTCTCTTGTCTCGCCTGCTTCTCCCCTCAGCAGTGTATTTCAGTCGGTCTGCCTGTTGTTCCCCACTCTGTCTCTGGTGAATCCTTTCACCCCACAAACCTCTGGCCTGTACCCCAGTTCTTGTATGCATAAATAAATAAATCTTTAAAAAAATAACAAAGGAGTTGTCAATGGAAAGACAGACTGAGGCTGATGAAGTACCTGCTATTAGGTAGCTCATGAGGGTTTACCAGAATCTTCCCAGTTTAGGCATAAAGGTGATGTTTTGGTGCATTGGTCCAATATTTATGAATTAACAAAACTGTAATCCTCATATGCACGTATGAGACACCACTCCACTGCAATGGGAAGTAAGATTGTAAGAAGTTTACAACATGCAGACCTAGTAGCTGCAACATTAATGACACATCGGTTAAAAGGAGGACCAGATAATGGTTGAGAAGCCCCTCTCCAGTGGTACTGATTGAAAACAAGAATAACTTTTTAAAGAGGTAAGTCCCAGGGTGTCTTGGCCATTTGGCAGTGCAATTTGGTCTGAAAAGTAATTGCTAAGTTTTCTGCTACCCTAGGATGATGGCCAGTTTTATGTATCAACTTGTCTAGGCTATAGTGCCCAGCTGTTTGGTCAAACACCAACCTAGAAGTTGCTGTGGAGGTATATTGTACATGTGGATAATGTTTATAATCAGTTCACTTTAGATAAAGGTGATTATCCACAATAATATTGGTGGGCCCACATTTAATACAATTAGTTGAAGACATTTAAGAACTAAAAACTGAGGTTTCTTGGAAAGGAAATAATTCTGCCTCTAGACTAGTATATAAATCCTGCCTGGTTTCCAGCATGCCACACTGCCCTGTGGATCTCAGACTTGCCAGTTCCCAAGGCATGTGAGACAATTTCTTAAAATAAATCAGTCTCTCTAAAATATATATATATATATATATATATATATATATACATATATATATATATATTCCCGGGTGAGTAGCCTCTGCATTTTCTCTTTAGGTTTTAGAGCTCTGTTTCTGCACTGGATTCAAAACACACACACACACATATATTTGGTTCCATTTCTCTGGGGAACCCTGACTGATACACTGATACATCTGGGCAGGTAGGTGCATGCTTGAATGATTATTTATTATAGAAAAATGCAAAATATATAAATATTTGTGTACCCCCCCAACAGGAGAGAAAGCTCATTTTAGTTACATACATATACATAGTTGATAAACATAGACATGCTATTCTATAACTATCTCACTTAAACACTCACATGGAGTTAAAGAGATTTATAGTTACACATTTTTTAAATATAAACATCACTCTTCCATTATAAGTAACATCCCTCATGTCTCCTTTTAAGTACATTTTCTGTAAATTATCTATCAAGTGCTATTTTCTACTAAAAATGAAACTACCAGAAAGGGGAATCCCAGGCAGATTTTTCTTGTACATAGATTCATATAACCCCAAGGCTTTGGTGGAATTCTTCATTTCTCTTCAGGCTTTAGAGACAGGTAGGAAGGTACTCGACAAAGGCTGGGACTGAGTGAAACTGAGAACTCTGGGACCAACATTTAAAATTAAAGAGACTAGAGACCTTAAATCAAATTCATTAATTTATTCAAAATTTATGAAGCACTCACGACACGCAAGTCTATGTTTGATGTCGTGAGTATTGGTGGGGATGGATGTCCTCAAGCCAGTGTCCTCAAGCTCTGTAGAGTATGTATCCAGTCCCACTTTATATATGAAAAGCTGAATAATGAGTAGTATTCCATGGTATATATGTACCACATCTTCTTGATCCAGTCATCTATTTTTGGGCATTTGGGTTGTTTCCATAGCTTAGCTATTGTAAACAGTGCTGCTATAAACTTAGGGGTGCAGGTGCCCTTTTGAATTAATGATTCTGTGGAAGGGATCATGCTCAGCGAAATAAGCCAGAAAGAAAAAGAAAAATACCGGATGGTCTCACTCATAGCAAGAATTTAGAAAATCTAAATAAGGAGCCAGGAGAAAGACTAATCATAATAAATTAAATATCGACAAGCAACTATAAGCCAGAGACACACTGTGGGGGTGGGGGGTGGTGGAGGAGGGATTACAGTCAAAACAAGGTGGGGGGGATTGTATGGGGACTATAACTGAGATGAAAAAGCATACATTGTGCAAAAATGAAAAATGATGTAAAAATATATAAAATAAAATATATTTTAAAAACAGAAATCAGGAGAACTTAAAAAAAAAAAGGCTGAATAATGAGAACAAGAAGACATGTCGGACCCCTGAACATATGCTATGAAGTCAAGCAGGTGTAAAAATAACTATAATATAAGATGGGAACTCCAAGGTCTCATCCACACAGAAACGAGGAAGTTGACAAGAATGTCCACAGAGGAACTATAACCAAGTGCACTGGAATCCCAAGATACCTGCCAACAGAAACAGGTCAGGTGGAGATCTAGTAACCCTAATCCCCAAAGACATCATGTTGGTGTCTACCGCACTCCATCATGACCACATGTTACTCAAAACAAAACAGTATATAATTTTTTTAAATTAAAGAAAGCTAGCGAATTTCTAATTGCTTCCACTATCACGATCCCTTTCTTGTTTTTCTTGAATGGACACGTTATTTCGAAAACATTTTTCCGGAGGTGCTTCTGTTCTGCTGTGTCACTAACACCATTCTTAGTCTGTCTACACTGTGATGCATAAGGTTTTATTGGTGTACAGCCCCACCCACTCACTGATGCATCATCTGTGCTTCCCCACCACAAGAATGGAGTGGAGAGACTACGGGGACCGGTGGCCTGCAAAAGCCTGAAGTATTCCCCCTCAGGACATTTCTAGAAAACGTTTGCCAACTGTTGGGCTTTCAAGCAATTCCACACTGGAATAAACACACACACACAAGTGTGCAAGTGGCATATGCTGATTTTAAACAATGGGCTGGAAATCTCCTAAGAAATATTAAGGCATGGAAGTTATTAGGAAGGTAGTTATAGATAACTGGTTATTTCCGTAGTCTACCTTATGAGAAAAACTTCCTGACTGAGTCCACCTCTTCGGAGCAGATTACCCACGACTGGACTGGAAATTGACTAAAGATGATGAAACTGATGCGCATGAAAAGTATGTCACACTTACCAAATCATTGACCACATGACTCTTCCATCCCCCTACACTCATAGAAGCAAGAATAGTCAAACCATAGACTCAGAAGAAGTTACCAAAGTGACTTATAATGGTAGCAGATGGAGAGACCATGAAACAGCCTCTGATGAAAGGGTAGCCTTGTCCACAGACCCAGACTCCAGAGCTCGTGAGCTCCTCTTCAGCATCTGGTCAGGGATTGCCTCTAGTCTTCCTTTCACACTTTTGCTAGCTTCCCTCCTTTTCTTTCTTTTTTTTTAAAATATTTTATTTATTTTGTGTAGAAGATCTGGTGTGTAGCCCAGATGTATGTGGGGGCGGGGCGGGGGAGGGTAAGAGGAGTCACCAGAGACAGAGTAGGGAGCAGAACAGGTAGATTGACTGAAATACTCTGCTGAGGTGAGCAGCGGGCGAGACAGGAGAGGTCTGCTGCGCCATGTGGGTAGCTCCCCAGCCAGGGATGGAACTCAGGCCTTCAAAGTGATAGCACTGAAACTTAACCCCTATGCCACCAGGGACAGCCTCCCTTCTTATGACACATCCTTTCTTTGGAAACCTGAATCTATTCAATAAGCCTGAAGTCAAGTTTTATAAGCCTGGTCTCCAGTCTATTTTATTTCTTTAGGTCAAGATTTGTTCTCATCTATTGCTTTTCTTTCCTAATTATGAGGGCATCGCTCTGCAGTCTTCAAGGTCAACTCTAAGGAGTGTTTTCTCTCCTTTTTTCTCTCTCTCTCTCTCTCTCTGTTTTTCTTTGCTTTTCATTCACACCAGTTGAGAGTTGGTTCAGCCCTTCTCCCTTCTCATTGTCATGCCCCTCACTGTGTGAGTAATTACTTCCTCACTCATTTGGTGCCATGAACATGTGTTCACCTATTCAGGAATGTAGACAAAGAGCTCATTTAGAGGCCCTAAAACCTTATCAAATCCTGATTTATACAGGTAACCACATCAATAAACACATCAAAATTCTGCTAGTATGACGATAGCTAAATAAAACTAAATCTGCCTCTCTGGACTGTTTTGCATATACAGCTCTCTTTCTAATGTCTTCTGGATGGTAGCACTTCTGCACTGGTAGCAAAGCTCTTGGCCCCACTGACCACTTCTTTTATACTTTATAAGACTTATTACACCAGGATTATTGGGAGTTTCCAGTCATTTCATTGTCCATATGGTCAACAACTTAATGTAACACTGAATTCATCGTTTATCAATGGTCTACTTCTTTTTATTATGTTGTCATGAGACCATTTAGGCTAATGGTTGCTCTTTGAAGAAAGATTTGCAAGGCAAATGGCCACTCCTTTTGCTCTTTGGAAGATGCAAGAAAGACAAAAATACATTGTTAAAGCTAGACACAGGATTGTGTATTTCCTATATAAAGTGCTTGTCGTAAACCATTTCAAAGCATGTATCTATTTCATAGATGAAAGTTGAGGCTCAGATAAATTAAGTACCTTGCCCAAGTTTGCGCAGCCAGGAAGAGGTGAATCTAGGGAAGCAAACCCAAAGCCACTTTACTCCACTGTGATTTCATTCTATTGCACAGATGCATTTTCCCCAGCAGCAGTGAGATAATAAGGTTGGTAGCTCTTGAAACCACTGATGCATTATCACGAGCAGCATATGGTTTAAAAATTTGGGGAGTTAGATTTCACAAACTTACCATCACATCCACAGCTGTATCAAATATTTTCTGGAATCAGGTAGAGAGCAACAACATAAATAAATAGACATTCCCATTGTCAGTTTATAATCCTAACTCCCTAGTCATCATCAAGTTACATCAGCTGCAGTCCATATTCATTCAAATAATGTCCCAGATATTTACTGAATACTTAGTAGGAACCAAAACTTTGTGCTAAGCTTTATAAGAGATTCTTGCCACAGATTGAGCTAATAGCTCAACACATTGGCATAACAGTTTAATATCAGGGTGAACAAAATAGAGTTTTGAAGATCTTGGAAAGAAACATTTTTTAATCACTGAGATAGTTTTTAATGTGTAGCAATGGTCTCCCAAATGATGCTTCAACTTACTGTTGAAGCAGTAGGGTATGATTAATTCTGTTAACCACATAATTAATGTGCCCTATATTCAGAGCAACTGACACCAAATCTAACCAACCAAGTTTGTTTGTTAAGTGAATGCTCATGCTCACCTAGTCACACTCAACCATTTCCAGTTAAGAGAGGCAAGGAGGCCTGGCAGTGACATAAGCAAACGAAGAGCCCTCCACTGTTCTTGGAAGCTTTCTTTCTGTCTACTGGCATGCGTCAGGGGTGCAGCAGCTAGTAGCACCTGCAACGCACCAATGATACAAAAAAATTCAGAAATTAGTTATTTGTTCTCTTAACCTTACTAGCTTCTATAACAATGGGGATTCTACTCTTAAAAGGTCAGTGGTACATAAATAAAAGAATGTTTAGCGTCATGTTCATTCATTTAACAGAAAAAATACCAGACATTTACTATAAACCAAGAACTGTGCGAGACCCTGGGGGCAGAAGAGAAAACCCCAGGGACACTGCGCATGTGCTCCTGGGTCTGTATGTGCAATGGGGGAAACATATCAAGTGAATAGTCACCAATGAACCAAGCAATTAACATATGTCAAATGTTATTTTAAAATGCTATAAAGTACAGAGTGGTGTTATGGGAGTATATCATAAAGGCTCCCTGTGGTCAGCTACTAATGGCCTCCCAAATGATGTCCATGTCCTCTTCTCTACTACCTATGAATATGTTGCTTTCTTTTTTTTAAAAAAAAAGATTTATTTATTTATATAAGAGCTGGGGTACAGGTCAGAGGCACGAGAGGGTGAGAGGGTTCACCAGAAAAAGAGCGGGGAGCAGAAAAGGTAGATGGACCAAAAGCACTGCTGAGGGGAGCAGCGGGCAAGACAAGAGAGGTCTGCCGGGCCATGTGGATGGATATCTCCCTGGCTGGCCGGGAATTGAACCGGTGCTGCAGAGGCTGCAGACAGCTTCACAGTGCTGCGCTCAACCTGCTGCACCACAGGGGGAGGCCCTGAATATGTTACTTTCCATGACCAAAGGGAATTTGCAGATACGACTAAATTAAGGACCATGACATGGGGAGGTTATCCTGGGCTCAATAGAATCACCAGGGTCCTTACAAGTTGAAGGGGAAGGCAGGAATTTAGAAAGTTTCTTAGAGTTTGGAAAGGCAAGACTTGAGGAAGATTCAACATGCCATTATTGACCAAAGATGGGAGGAGAGTGGCATAAACTCAGAAATGTGGGTGGTGTCTAGAAGCTTAAAAAAGTGAGAAAATGATCCACTAGAGATGTCATAATGGAAAGAAGCCACCTTGATTTAGCCCTTGAGAGCTGCATCAGAGTTTCAATTTACTGTTTGCTATTTTCAGACACTATTGGTAACTTGTAGCAGCCATAGAAAACTAATACTGTCCTAAACTTAATGGGAACTAGAGAAAGGGTCAGAGAAAGCCTCCTTGAGGAATTTAACTGAGAATTGGCAGTTGAGCTGGAGTTTGAACAAGTGCCTGGCCCACTGATGACCATGACTTCTGCTGGTGGAGTTCAGATTCCATGAGTCCAGGTAGCTCTGGCTAGGACCTCTGGCCTTCATGCCTCTGCAACACAAGTTTTTATTCATTCAAGTAGTATTTATTAAATACCTACCACATGCCAGACTGTGACCTAAGTCCTGGGGGTCCAGCAGCAACCAAAAAATACAGTCACTGTTCTGGGTGGAGTATAACTGGTGTTCATATCTACACAATAGATGAAGCCTATTTTATGATGATTTTTTTTGCAAAGCAGAACTACACGTGGATGAATTGATTAATCATTAAAAGTACTATCATCTTTAAAGTGATGACAAACAGGAGTTCTGTTCAAGAGCTCCCCACGAAAAGAATTTCACCTTCCAGTAATTTAGCCTGGGTGGCCAAAAGAATCGATTACTTGCTCTCTCCTGTTCTTTGCTACCATGAACGAAGTTCATTGCAGTGAGAGGTAAGGTCTCAACTCCAGCTCTAGGGATTGCTGGTGTGAAACGCACAATTGGCATCTGGATTTAAGAATGGAGCAGGTGCATCCTCAAATCCTAGAGGCATGGCTTAAGCAGAGATTGTACTCTATATCTTCAAGGTGAGAAACTCCCAGAGTTGATGAAATGACAGAAACAAGTGACACCACACTCTCCTGGCATAAACATTGCTGAGGTACTGTGCAGCCTATATAAACATTAAAACATATTTTGTAGCCAAAAATCCATTGTCATTTCCAACACCCATTGATGTTTTGGAAGGATGTTGTTTTCATTTTTGTTTCTTTTATTTTCCAATCAAAAATGTCATACTGGCCTAGCCTAGGTGTCTGTGTTCTACTAGATAGACACTTTAATGCCAAAATGGAGGCACCCGACTCCTCTCCAGGAGGCTGAGGCGGAGTGTGTTTGCATCAGATCTTTTAAAGCATGTGGCAATCACGCATAACGAAGAATTCTGAAGTCGCTTCTACTGCCTATTGGTTTGAGAAGGTGACCTACCAGTCCCTGGATATTCGAGTGGGAGACATTAATCAAGCATTCCTTTGTCAGTGTTAGTTAAATATAGTTAAATGATCCTATCTGCCTGGGCTGTTTAGACCTGTCAGAAGTAATCTGCCCCTTCTTGAGGATTGCCAAACAGGTTTTCATCCCAAGTGACTCAGTCATTTATTTCTGTTTAAATACAAATCTTAACTTACCTCTGTAAGTTCTGGCTCACCCTTAAAAACTCCACATGTACTTATCATGCCATACTGTACAAAGTAGAGAAGATTGTTACAGATTCTTCTCATTTCTCTGAATACTACAAAGAATGTGGCCAAATCTTCCTCTGGAGAGTTGGGCAGAGTAAAATGTAAATCGAGAGCAAACCACAGAGATAGCAAATAAGGATTCCCCAGCTGGGGAATAAACTTGAATGACTTTTTATCCTTGTTCACCCAGAACCTACATCAGGAAAACAGGCATTATCTGAGGAGTGTGAAAATAATATGTCAAACAACACAGTTAAACATTTTCTGGCTTGTACCTAATGATGATTATTACTTATGATAGAAGAGAAAAATGAAATTCGCTTTCCTAATGGAGAAGCATTTTTGAAATTGAAACAAAGAACTGAGGGCTGTTTCCTTCATTGTCATAGGGACACTGGGTTTGTTTGGAGGGTGGGGATGTTCTTTTTAAGCCACCAAGTGGTTTTGACAAATTTTCCTCATGTTTGTGGGCCAGGGTCTTTGCACAGAGGTATCACGGTAACAATATGGGTCCAGCCACAGGGATTGCCAACTTCCTGTGCAGAATTGGCTTCTGGATGTAAAAGCCTTTGAAAAGCTCGTAGCCTTTCACCCCATGATTTCTCTTCTATGAATCTCTCCTAATGGATTGTTTGTCAAATATTAAGAAAAATGTATGTACAAGATGGTCTTCTCGGTCTTGCTAATAATCAAAAGATAAAGGTAATATAAGAACATGCCACCATCTTCAACAAAAACTGGTCGGTTGAATTAATTCTGGTACATCGAGAAAAAGGCAATAGTGTGATGGCAACAGCAATTTTTCATAAGACTTTTAAGAACAACAACAAAAAATTGTACTCATCCACACTTTTCTGTACTTCTTCCTAATATTTCCTACAAGATCGTGATGGGTCTTGGTTATCACAGTTTCCTATTTATCTGAAGTTAATCATGAAAATACTGCTATGTAACATAATGGGCAACACAGAACAAGTTTTCTTTCTTTAAGTGTTACATGCACACTCAGTATTCATTATCCAACAAATTCCTCACCACTCAATCAAATATCTTTAATATCTTGCTGTATTTTCAAACCACCAACTGGAGTTTCTGCACTTATTCTTCTACCTGCTCTTTGTTGCAAAAAGTTAATGCCATTTATACTACCCTCTTGGAGAGAAATATCATCTACAAGTATTTTGTCAATCAAGACCTTTACTTCGTGGTTTGGATTACATTGGAAGAGGTTCTTCCGTTAGTTGACACTTATATGAAAGGAAACTTGCTTTTTCATATTCTCATGAGAATTCCATTGAACTCAGAATCTTATTTCTGTTTATATACATGTTTCTTTTCAATAGAAGTGCTAGCCATGCGTTTTGTAATAGGTAATGTTTGTCTCACAATTGTTCATGTTGCCTGGAACAAGACTTTGAGTTGCAATGTTTCAACAAATTCTGCTCAACAAATAACTGAAGACTCTACATCAGTGAGTTTTCATCTTTGTTTTTCGCTTCAAAAAGAATTATTTAAGTTAAATCTCATGCTGCACCCCAATATTTTAAGTAATTCAAAGAGGACTTGTCTGATTAAACTGAAAATGGGGTGCACCAGAGCTGAGTGACCATACAATTTATTGTGCAAACTAGGACGTTCTTGGGAGTGAAAGGAGGCACCATGAATAATTGCACTGGGGCAAAATATTTCACAAAACTTTCCTTTCTGCTTTAGGAAGATCACAAGTTCAAATTGTCCAGAAGTAGTAAAGGAAATGATTGGGAATTGGTCAGATCAAATGAAATCACCAAAATGGGGGATGGTAGAGAGAAAATACTAGAAATGAAGTCCAGAACCAAACAAATTTTACAAAAAAAATTATTTTACAGTACAGAGAGTGATTTATTTGGTCACTTTCAAAAATGGTTAAAAAAAAAAACAATGAGAAAAAGATGAACCTTTCCAAAACAAGCCAAGGTTAGCTACATGGGCAACTTTAAGGGAGAAAATGTACCAATGGCAGCAAAAGCACTTGATCTCACTCATAATTAGAGAAATGTAAATCAAAACAACAAAAATGTTTTCACCTAAGAGACAAGCAGCTGTTAAAGTGTGAGGATACCTGATATTAGTTAGCCTACAAAGAAACATCATTCCTAACACACCTGATAAACATATCATCAGGTTAAAACTTTGAGATGGCTGTTGGCAATAGCTATTAAAATAAAGACACATATTGTCTTTGATCTGGCAATGACACAGCTAAATTTTGACTTGATGTTTGCAAAGAAAAAAATATATATATACAAGCAACATGAACTTGTTATAGTCGTAACAAAAAGAAACCCCAAACAACCTAAATGTCTATCAGTAAGGGAGGAATTAATTATATCATGAAATGCATGTGCACATGGTAGAATTTCCTGGCAGTGCAGCCAGGAAATAAAAATGATAGCAGACTTGCATATTCTGATACAGAAAAATCTCAAAAATATATCATTAAGACAAAAAAATAATAAAATAAAACAACCCAGGGTCAGAACACTATAGATGATGCCTTTTATTCTGTTAAGAATTGTTGTTAGCGGCTTCTTGTAGGTACCAAGTATGTGGGGGTTTTTAGGATCCCACAGAAGACCATTACCAGTTGTTTTGTCATAGAGATTAGGTAGAGAATTGGGGGAAGGGATTGTCTTTCACTCTTTGTTTTGTACCTTTCTGCCTTGTTTGAATTTTCTTAATATGTTCATGTGCTCCTAGTATAAATTTTTAAAATGTCAACAGAGGTTATCTGTGTGGTTAGATTACCGTAATAAATATTATAACAGGTGGAGACAGCTATGTGTGGGGAAAACAAAATGGGAAGCCCAATTCAAAATATGTTCCAAACTTACAAAGTCATACCACCTCCATTAACTATGAAAGAGTTTGAAATATATCATTCTCATCCTTTGCAAAATATATAGCTTTTGAGTCACCCATTTACCCAGATGTTTGTTACAATGTTGAAATTACAAAGGATGCCATTCCTTGCCCTCTAGTAAGAGAGAGAGAGAATTAAGTACAGGGGTTGTGGGAGCAGAGAATATATGGTGAATATCAGCATATTCGAAAAAAGAACCTAGAATATCCATCCCAACCTTATCTTTACTCTTGAACCTCAGCAAATGGGAGAAGCCGCTGCTTTTATGGAGCCTTCCCTGATACCATTTTCTTAAAACACAAAAGCAACCATTTTTCATGAATCCAAATTATTAGTGTTGTAACCTCCTATACCCTTCAGAAAAGGTGCATGACTGGGGAAGATTGAAGTTAGGATCGGGAACTTCATATACAAGTGAGAATCTTCTAGAAACCTGCTGGACCAGGGGCATCCTCACAGAAGCCAGTGCAGACCACCAGCCAACCTGTTCTCTGGCACATCAAGTAACAAACATGCATTGAGGGAGGAGACATCACAAACTCTGTTGAAACTAAAGGGACTGCCCCTTTTCTGTTCTTCCAGTTTTCTTTCTTATAATTGAGTAGATATATGACTTACAGGATTTCTGCTATCATTCTGTTTCATGTTCTAATCTAACTTTTTTCAGAAGCAAAATAATTGGTTTATGATATTTTGTTACAGACCCTCAATTTTCACCCATTTCTTTTATTTTTATGTATTTTTACAAATGAAATTTCCTCCACAATCGAATGGCAGGCTTTGTTATTCCACCAAATTAATACTAATGCTACTCATTAGGCATCTATTGTCACCCCAGCACCAGACAAGGTGGCTCACATAAAGTCATTCTGTAGAAGAGATGAGGAAACTGAGGCTCAGGAAGACTGAGCAATATATACTCTATTAGATAACTAGTAAATGACTGAGCTCTTAATTCAATGCATTATGGATGCTGTAGAATGTCACTAAACTTAAACTGGGTAAAGATGAATTTTCCATAAGAGTTTGGCTTCTTTTTTTCTTTAAAGATTTATTTTATTTATTTATGTATACAAGAACTGGGGTGTAGGCCAGAGGTGTGGGGAGATAAGAGGATTCACCAGAGACAGAGGGGGGAACAAAACAGAGCAGGCAAGACAGGAGAGGTCTGCTGTGCCATGTGGGTAGCTCCCTGGCTGGGCATTGAACTTGTGCTACAGTGGCTGCAGATAGCTTCATAGTGTTGAGACTTAACCCCTTGTGCCACCAGATAGGCCCAAGAGTTTGGCTTCTTTATCATCACATATGGCTGAGAGACTGGATTCTTCTTTATCCCATCAAAATGTTATTGATTTACCATGTGTTCACAAAAATACATACCTCAACATGTGCATACATTTCATGTGCCCTCCACCAAAGCTCCAGTGCCAAGATCCTATTGCCTTAGGCTCTCTGTCCACTCCCCCCACCCCACATTTCCCCACTACTGGATTCCACACATTGAATTGAAGTTGAACATCCAAGAAAAGACCTAAATTAGAGTCTTGTTCACACATAGAACTTTCTGCACTCTTGGAAATGTTTGTCATCTGTCCTTTCCAAAGAGGTCCTCTCCATGAGTCAAACTTGGCCCCCTTCATGTGAGATGTGTCTAGTGTCATTGTGGAACTGAATTTTTAATTGTATCCATTTTTAATTTTCTTTGATTCTGATAGCTACCATACTTGACAGCATGGTTCAAAGTCATTCAAGAAACAATGAAGAGAGTGAAGTGGAGAATGAATGTTGTAAAACTACAAAAGATTGGGAGTTGAGAAAAACCTTTATGAGAACATCTCATCCAACCCACTCATTTTACACAAGTAAGTGAGGTGTGATCTGAAGAAATTAAGCAATTTGCTAAGCTAGTGAGGGGTCAGATGTAAATCCCACCTTCTAATGAATGTTAAGCCTAGCTATGGTGCAAAGAGAATCGCACAGAATTGAGTAAGTTAAGAAAACCAATGACAAGATTTTCTTTGTACTTATTTTGAAGTCTGATGTAAAGAGCAAGTGGTAAACAATCCCAGGGAGGATGGATTCTCTTAACAAATCTCTACCCAAGAAATAACTTCAGGTCAAACTCTCACAGGTAGGGATGTAAATAAGCATAAAGCTAACCTGCCCGTTAAGCCCATGACCTCTTGTTAGGGAAATACCAAGAAGCTCCATGGAATTGTGTTTTGATGTCCCAGTTCCGTTACCAAAAAAAAAGCTCAAACAAAACAAAACTGACTCCAAATTATAATATTCCCTAAAGCTTGCCCTCTTTCCCCACCTCTAGCCCTCAATGGGAGGAGACCTGCATCCCTCCCTCACAGAGAAGCTCTTCCATTTAATTAGGTTAATAGGTTACAGATAGGTTAATTGGGTTAAATCCTGGGCAGAGCGAAAGTGTTTTCTGATTGCTGATTGTCATTCAGTTCCCTGGAGCTTCGCTGATGTTTAGTCTACATTAGTCTATATTCTGTTCATCAGAACAGAATGCTTACCTGCAGACAGGACAGTACCATTCCCCTAAACTCTTTGGTAGAGGCATTTTGAAAACAGTACTTTCAGCCTTATAAATGATTTCTTGCAGGTTTCCACTGAAACAAGTCATTTAAAAAAAAAAAAATTTTTTTTTTTTTTTTGACAAATGAAAGGAGGGAAAAATGCCTTTTCAAATCCAGGGCACTTGAAAGTTTCATTTTCCTGTTTTAATTTGCTTCAGCGTTTCAAGGGAATAATAATAGTTTTTTAATGCCAAAGGTGGCTTTCATCACTCAAAGCCCTCTAATTTCCTCCCATATTGCAAGTAATGTGTTAATAGTTCCAAAATGAAATATTACCGAAAACATAACTTGGTAATTTTCCTTACAGTTCAAAGTTATTTGAAAAAGAAGCATCACCTTTTACAAATATTTACTTTATGAAAATGGAAGATGCTGCAAATTATCTGCCATCGCTTCCATGCTCTCTTCTTTTTCTTTCTTTTTAATTTTTATTTTTTGTTGCCATCTTTGAATCTTCTGTTGGGAAATGAAGAAATAAATAGCAAAAAATTTAAAAACTCTCTTTTTCTTCTTCTAATATCCGGTTCCATGTAAGGACCTAAAATCTACTTTTAAAATTAGATACTGCTCAAATAAACATAAAATAGAGAGAAAGAGAAAAAGCTTGGTCTTCGCGGCTCATTATAGAACACACACACCAAAGAAAGGATGTGCATAGAGGCCATAGAGAATTTAAAAGATTTATTTATGATGTATTACTGTAATTTTTAATTTAGACATGCAAATTTTTTAATTTGCACCGACTGCTTTGCCTTAATGGTTTTGATTAATACTTGGAGGTAGTGTTTGTGAAAGAGATTTATACTGTGATTCATCTGCAAAATAATCAAATCATTACCAGCTAATGACAAAGCTGTGAAAAATGATATAGATATTGTGTAACTTCCAGCTATGGCTGAGCACGTGGAGGTACCCAATCCTTCCAGCAAATGTGGACTTGTGTTAATAACTGCTGGGAAGTTCGCTCTAGGTCCATTCTAATTTGGCAACAAAAAACATTGATCTTAATAAAGCTGTCTGATAAAAGGAGCAGTGATTAACATCCCGAACCCTCTCTTCTGCTACTCATGCCAAGGTCCCTTTTTTTTTTTTTTTTCCAGGAATGAAATTCCCCTGCACTTCCTGCTTATCGCTCCATCTCTCCTCAGCCCTCTGTGGGTCTGCAGATAAGACGAAGGGGTGCAGGGGACCGGAGGGAGCAGTTCTGGTGCTGCAGGTGGCAGCTACTTAGGAAAGAAGCCACAGCCTGGTTAATTTCCAAAGTCCAACACCCATTCCTTCCAGAAACAACACCCATTTCTCCCAGGGCTCAGAGGCACCTCCTCTTCTAGTGGGTGCTTCCTGCCTGGATTCCCTGTTCAGAACGAAAGGCCACTTGCTTTCTTACTAATCCTGACAGAGTCAGCAAAGGCGGAGGAGAAAACTCCAGAGCAAGTCCAGAGTCAGCAGAACAAACTCTCAGAGAGTATCAGGAAACAGAAGAGGCCAGGACGTGAAAGCACACAGATAATCCCCAAATCTCATTATAATTGCTGCTTGTGACAAGATCCTCCACCATGTCTCTCACCCAAGTGGCTAACTTGAGCCAAATGGGCAGATTTGGATTTTGCCTCCTTTCTGGTTGTTCCCTGTCCCCCCATCCAAATGCAAAATGAATTTTTGTTGAGCTATTGTGTACTAGACAGTACGTCCAGACATTCCACACTCAGTTGTTCATTCACCCTCACCATAACCCCATGACGTGGGTATTATTATTATTATTATTCCCATTGTACAGATAGGTATAGACAATAGCTCTCCCAAAGTTAATAAAAGAAAGCTATGATGTGGTGGAAATAGGTCTTTTTCTGGTTCATTCTAGCACCACAAATTCCCCCAGTCAGAACCATGTGCTGCTCTGTCTGAAGTTTCTACTGAAGAATGAAAATACCCAAAATGAAAACAGTCAGAAGAGGGATGGCATGAGGTGGAAGGTTTTGTGTTTTTTTTTTTTTAAAGATTTATTTATTTATGCATACAAGAGCTGGGGTACATACAGGCCAGAGATGCGGGGTGGGGGGCTGAGAGGATTCACCAGAGACAGTGGGGAATAGAACAGGCAGACTGACCAAAGTACACTGCTGAGGGGAGCAGCCGGCAAGTCAGGAGAGGTCTGCTGCACCGGGGTTTCTCCCTGGCCAGGGATCGAACTCGTGCTGCAGAGGCTGCAGATTGCTTCATAGGTTGTGTTTTAACCCTTGCGCCACCGGGGAGGCCCCGGGGGTTTTTTGTTTTTGTTTTTGTTTTTTTTAATATCAAAACCAATCTTAGATCAGTCACAGTTAATACTGAAACAATTATATCTTAACTTATTATCAAGAAATTCAGCTCCATTTTTTTTTATTTCAGCCCTCACAAAGGAAAAGCCCAGTGAGTTGATAATCATTAATATTTCATTGAAAACCAATCCATATTTTCTGTGATGGTGACATGGACATTCCACTTCATCAGGAAACCATTTTACAAAATTAGAAAAAGCAAGGCACTATTCTGGAAAGCAGAAGCCAAGACTACTTATCATTATTATTTATTACTTATTGGGTGCCAAATGGGTCCCCGCTGCAGAGAAGGACTCACAGAAGCCTCATGCACAGGCACGGTCCCTGTTCCCTGGATTCACAACCAATTCCGAAGGCAAAGCTGCAATGGCCCCTGCATCTTTAATTACTGGTAACTGCCTCTGCCCTGGAACCACAAAAGGAAGACCAGGGCTTCCTATCACTTTCTCAGACATGAAGACAAATGAGAAGGGAAGCAAGATGGGTAATTAATTTCAACCAGACCTGGAAAAGCAAAACTTTCTGCTGTGGTACCATACACAGCATTTATCAGGAGAACCTCTCTCCCAGCAGAGCCGGAATCATTGATTCACAGATAGGAGGCAGGCTGCCGTTTCAAAAAGAACCAGCAGAGGAAAATAAACGTAACACATGTAACACAGTGTTGGTAGCATTATTTCAGTTCAAAGTATCTGGGAGAAAAATAAGCCTGTGATTTCATTGTGTCCAGGGCCAGGAAAAGCAGGAAGAATTAAGCTCATGCATTCAAAATAAAGTTAAAATTCAAGCTGGTCATAGCAAGCCAACAGAATAAGCCTTTGGACAAATGGGGGCATCCAGTGCAATTCCACACAAGATATCATACGAGCAGTGAGGCTGAAGTGCTGAAGGAAAGGGAAATACTCTTTCAGAGGTAAACTTGCATTCAAGTTGTCAGGACTTAGCAGATTAATTCCCTCTAATGCTTAGACAAATAACGCTGTGCAATTCTTGGGAATCGAACCATGTCCCGCCACTCAGTTTCCTGGAGACTCTAAAGACAGAACTGACCTCACTATAGGGAAAATTAAATCCAAATATATTCTTTTTTTTTTTTTTTAAGATTTATTTATACAAGCACTGGGTACAGTCAGAAGCACGGGAGGGTGAGAGAATTCACCAGAGCCAGAGCGGGGAGCAGAGCAGGCAGAAGGACAGAAACACACTGCTGAGGGGAGCAGCGGGCGGCAGGAGAGGTCTGCGTGCCATGTGGGACCCTCCTCCGGTGGCCGGGGAGCAGCCGGGGATCGAACCGGCGCTGCAGAGGCTGCGGGCAGCTTCACAACCCAGCGCTCAACAGCGGCGCCACCAGGAAGGCCCCAAAATATATTCTTAATGATCATTTCAGAGAAGGGATATGCTCCCTGTCCATCAATAATGTGAAGAAAAGGACTAAATTTGGTTCTGTTTTCCAAGCCTGAAGAGCAACCTCAGATATTTTTAAGGATGGCCAGAGACCAGAGCATTACTGTGCACTGGCTTTATTAGAACTTTTGCTGTGAATAACCACAAATATTCTAGAACCCTGTCTGTATCCAGTATGTCAGTCTCCCTTTATCATCATCTATCATCCCTTTATCATCAATCTGGATCATCACATGAGCTATTTTCATGCTGTCTGTTTTCTAGTTCTATCAACTGGTGTGAAGATGTGGCAACTCCTCACATATATCTACAGTCATGCAGTACAACTTTCTGAGAAGATTGAAATGTCTAACATGGCAGCCACAACTCACATGTGGCTAGTGCTGCTAAGGGAATAAATTTTTAATTTTAATTAACTCCAATTTAAATAACCACGTGTGCCTAATAACTGCCATGCTGAACAACGCTTTTCTAAACAGAGCACTGTGGATTTTCCTGAATATGTATCAGCATAGATGGGGGGGGAGGGTTGCATTGCTCAGACCAGACTCCCTTGCAGCTAGGAGTTGCCATATGACACAACTCTGGCCAATAAGAATGCAGAGGGTGACTAGACAGTTGTTTCCTTTCCCATCCCCATGTAAAATTTCATTTCCTGTTTATCCCTTTTGCTTTTCTCCTGCCTGTGTGCATAAGATGCCTGCACAGGTGGCAGCCATCTTAAGTGCAAATGCATGTATCAAAGTTTCCAAGGCCAGGAGTTGGAAGGGGCTAGGGCTTTGAGAACTTCCTTGAGCCATCACAATAGTCCAGGATTGCCAACCTACAGATCTCTGTAGCATGGGACAAATAAAGTTCTTATTCATTTAAGTAATTTTCAACCATGTGCCCAAAAAATGTCTTCCTTAGTCTCGCTTGTGATTTGCTCATGGATAGCTTTTCTTTCCAGTGATTCTTTTTTTTTAAAAAAGTTTTATTTATTTATTTATACAAGCACTGGGCAGTCAGAAGCGTGGGAGAGCGAGAGAACTCACCAGAGTCAGAGCGGAGAGCAGAGCAGGCAGACTGACAAGCACACTGCTGAGGGGAGCAGCGGGTGGCAGGAGAGGTCTGCGCGCCATGTGGGACCCTCACCTGGTGGCCGGGGATCGAACTGGCGCTGCAGAGGCTGAAGGCAGCTTAGCAACCCAACGTTCAACTGCTGTGCCACCGGGGAGGCCCTCTTTCCAGTGATTCTTAAATGGCCATCTAGCATCTACTTAGCCTCTGCTTGGCCCTTACATTTCTGTTGTTTCTTCCTGTCCGCAGAACAATAAGAAAGACACTCAGGACAAGGATAAGCATTTGAAAGTTTCTCACATCTACACACTATCTCTCTTCTATACCCGTCACATCAATTGTTTCCATTTCACAGATGAAGAAAATGCACCTCAAAGAACAGTACTTCGTCATGGAAGGGTTAGGTGTCGGGATCTCTGGTTGCAAGTCAGGGCTTTTACTACTGGAAAGAACAGGATGCTTGGGGTTTGCTCTACCTGTGAAACTACCTCGTCTGAACCTACCTAGTCAGGGCTCAGTTTCCCCGGTCCAGGGGCTCTGTTGGAGGGGTACAAGAAAACTATGGAAAGGCCCTTAAGTGCTGAGGAAACCCACTCTGTTCTCTTCTGGGATGCCTGACAGAAAGACACTTAACCTCTTAACCCCCAGGATGGCCAAGGTATTAACAAGCTTCCTAAACTCAGGGAAGTTGTGAGGCTTAATTCTTGCTTGAAGCAGCTTATAATCCAGTGATGAAAGGTTCTCTTGCATTCTTGGGCCCTCCTAGCTCCTCCTCCCACAAACATGACTCATGAAAAGTAGATGCAGCAAGGAGCAGGGTGGAGAGAAAAGTAAAGATGGCAACTGAGGGGGTGTAGAAAACAGAATAGAGTAAAATGAAGGCAGAGTCAGCGGTTCTAGAATTCCTAGACTGCCCAGAACCACTGGAAGAAGATGTGCAGTTCACTGAGCCTTGTCTCAGACACTCAAAAACGCAACAGGGGTTGCCCCCAGCCTGACCCCAGCCCAGCCCATGCCAAAGAGGAAAGTGGAGTATTAACTTTGGATACGTGCTCTGCAGAGGTCTGCTGCTTTGCTTTGGCTTCTGCTTCATCTTCTTCAGTGAAGATGAAGGACAGATTATTCTGTCCTCAGCCATTTGGACATTTGATCTTAAATGTGTCCCCTAAACTGACGTATATCTTACAAAAATTTTCAGAAAATTGCAGGCTTCTGTATAGTTTTCCCTGCCTTTCTTTGCCTACCATAGCTTCTGACTTTCCCTCTTTCTCTTACTCTAATTTGAAAGAATGACTATGGAAACAGAGGGAAAACACTTCTCAGGGTCGATTCAGCATGAGAGCACCCCAAAATTATGCCTAACAAAGGAATTCCAGGGTGGAGCTGGAAAAGGGGAGAATCTGAGGAATAAAAGTGGCCTTTGAAGGCCTTTCAAATCCACACACTGTTGCTATAATAGCCCTTTTTGTTCAGTGCACTGGCTGAGCAACATTCTTTAGGGAATCCTGGGATGCACCTCTCCTCATCCAAATTAGGAAGGTGCCTCCACTTTGGGCTTTCTGTTCCTTCTTTTTAAAACATTAGCCTCTGAATTAATTGACGAATGTCATCTCCAGGACCCACAGAACACTAGCTTCATTTATATTATGACCTTTCCACTCACTTGAGCAAGATAAATGCACACTCATCCAAGCAACATTTACCAAAGACCTCCCAAGTGCTGGCATATAGGAGATGCTCAATAAGCGTTTGTGCTTCAAAGAGCTGAGGGCCAGGGATCACGATGTGCATGGCCAACTTATGGGGGAAACAATTAATTCAGAGGCTAATGTTTTAAAAAAAGGAACAGAAAGCCCAAAGCGGAGGCACCTTCCTGATTTGGATGAGGAGAGGTGCATCCCAGGATTCCCTAAAGAATGTTGCTCAGTCAGTGCACTGAACAAAAAGACTGGCCAAGTCTCCCTGGGACCCAGAACTTGGCTCCCTCTTCTTGCCAAATTGAGAGCCAGAGAGTTACATCTGCTGAGATATGATGGCTTTTACTAATTCACGCAAGGACGCTGTCTAGTTTCCTGGAGCCTTATCTTCCCAGCTAAAAGCCAGTCCCTGGTTCAGACTTGCTCTTCATGGGTACTCCGAAGAATCATGCAGGCCCAGAAGAGAGGAAAATCATCGCAATACAGCTCTCGATTGGTGGATTAAATAAAGTGCTGTATCACTGATTTCTGAGTACAAAACTATCCAGAAATGTTGCCGGTGTCTATTTAATAGAACTGCCAAAAAGCATTTAATTTCTCCATATAAAACACACCCAGAAAATTGAACAAATTTCATCAAAATGTTTAAGTGCCAGAAACGATTCCAATCTAATAAAACATTAAGGCCTTGCGTTGTCTGCCTCACACATGTGGCAGCCCTCCATTAACGACACGGTTGGAACCTCGGTTTTAATTCTTTTGCACAAAATCACCACTTTCGGTTCTGCTGGGAAACCTTTTGGAAGGGTCTCTTTATAAATAAAGCAAGCAATTTCTTAAAATAAAGTTGGCCAGGAGTGCGGTTCCTTCGGGGTCTGGGAGGAATCTTCGGCGATGCGAGGCTGCAGCAGGCTTATACAATCAGCTGTGGTGACAGAATCTGTTGGTGTCTGCGGGCGCGCTGAGTGACAGCAGTGTGTAATCAAAGAGACGCACAGATGCCCGTCAGACGGCGAGAGCACAGAAATAAGCAGCGCAACGCGAGGATTTTGGAAACCCAAACGGACCTTGGCACAAAGCACTTCGAAACTGGCATTTTGCAGAGCCTGATCATTTTTGCTTATGGCGTTTGGAATCTAGAAAGGGAAGAGGAAGGCTGAGGACAGGAAAAGGGCGCATTTTTATGGAATGCACCCCAAGCTCCAGGGGCAAAGGGCTTTGCATGTGGCCTCCTCACTAATAATCCTCATACTCACAATCGGCTGTTGTTAGGTATGATCTGTATCTACGAATGGGAAAACCACGTCGTAAGGGGTGAAATAAGCTAGCTTCCCAAAGCCACACAGCTAATAAGTGACAAATCCAGAACTGAACTCCATAGTCTCCCCACTTCTTTCTTTCCAGGCGGAAATCAGGGGGAAATACTTCCTTGCAGTCAACCACCCGGGGCTCTCTCCTCCAGGGTTTCTAAATACAGAAGCTCTCTGGCGACTGCTCTTCACCTCGTCTGCCTCATCAGTCAAGAGAATCCATTTTACTCAAAAAAGGAGATGCCAATGAAAAATCAGACAGGGGGTTCAACTGGACCAGGACTGCACAACTCATTTTTTTTTTTTTTAATCAAATGTCAGGGCTGTAGGGGCAAAGTCCCAGGATGAAGTTCAGGAGCATGACCAGCGTCTGCCTAGGGGGTGGTCATAGCTTCATCTTCTCTACAGCCACACAGGAGGAGGGGCTGAGACCAGATGGAGCAGTGGACACCTGTCCCCTGAGTATCCCTCAGTGAGGAAAGCCAGGTCCCCCCTCTGAGCAAGGGAGCAGATTTACAAGAAAGCAAGTGATGTTTTCTGAGGAGAGCAAACCCACTTGAAGTAAATCTGAAAGATCAGTTAGAGTTCCCAGAATTCACCCCCCAGTGTGCCCCTGAAGTCACCGAGTGAGGGACTGTGAGAAACAGCATGAATGGACTCAAAACAAAACAAGACTCACCTGATTACAAGTTTCATTATGAACTTTGGGTTTTTTAGAATTGGTGACATCACCTTGCTTTGAAATGTGGGGAGGCAAGAAGGCCTCCATGCTTGCTGCACACGTGAATTTGGTGTCTTGCTGGGCTCCCCATTGACATCACACCTTACCTTCACTCTGGTCTCATTGACTTTTTAGGCCACCCCTGCCCTTCTCCCCCTTCAGAGATACTAAGGAATCCAGGGTGGATTTCCTTATTTTGAGAGACAGCTTCAGATACCACATGATGGCTCATTGGTGTCCTCATGAGTAACAGCAGTAAAAAGGAAACTCTGACACCCACCCCACCCCCTCTCCAGTGGGCACTATGAACTTGGGGTGCCTAAGAGCTTGGGTGTAGTTTATCAATGAGTGTAATCCACCTGAACTGGAGACGTGCAAGAAATGCAGAACTCTAAATCCTGTTCCAGTCCTAGTGGATTAGAATCTGCAATTTTCCCAAGATCCCCAATAATTGAAGTTTGAAAAGCACTGAAATAAATCGGGGCTTCTACTATGTCTCGAGGACCAGCCACACCAGCATCACCAGCACCTTGTTCTAAGTGCAGAATCTCGGAGCTACTAAAGGCTGAATCCAAATTTCCATCTCTGTGCATCCCCAGGTGAGCTGTACCCACATTAAGTTGAGAAAGCATTGTTTTAGGGTCAGGCAGCCTGATTTCGGTCTTGGTACCACCACTTAGTAGGTATTTGATCTCAAGAAAATACATCCTTTTGGAGTTTCCATTTCCTGAACAGTAAAATAAGGCTAATAAAGCCTTCTCGGGAAATTCAAAAGGATTAAATTAGGTCATGCAGGTAAAGCTCTTAGCACAGGGCTAATGCATATTAAGTGCTTAGTAAATAGTTGTTTTTACCTTTGCACTATCTGTTCTTTTTCCTCTTGTCTGTCATTCTCTACCCTAGAGATATTTCCACCAGGCCTTCCTGGGTCCTTTCCAGCTTTAACAAGCTCTGATTTGACACTTAGTTCATTTTTCACAAAACTGCTGAGTAGCCACTAACCAAACCCTGTTGTTTATAATAGAAACAAAACTGGATTAAGAATTAGTTCCTCACTTATGTCCAACTTCCCCTTCTTGATGAGTTCAGTTCAGCCTCCAGTTTTGTTCAGTCTCCAGCAGCAGGAGGATGGAGACCACAGCCTGGCTGTTGGGCACTTTCAAGGTAAAAGTTTGGATAATAACACAAGCTTATTTCACCAGAGAGATTGGTGAGCTAGTATATATTTGCAACTTTTGTCATGCTATGGCAAAGTATTGTGAGTCAGAGCTATATGAACAAGAGAAGGATAATAAAATTTAGATGGCAGAGGTGGAGTTGGGAGATGAAGCTGGACACATGGCCTTTAGAGAGAATGATGTGCAAGCTGATATTTGACAAGGAAGAATCCCGACTGGGGCCTGCAAGTTCAATGGGCCTGAGAGAGAAAGTGCTTTGATATGTCAAAGAACCAAGGAGAAGGTAGAAGGAACTGAACCACTCAAGGGACTGTTTCACAGAGAGTGGCTGTTCTATCATTTAGGAAGCACAAGGCAAGATAACACTAAGGTAAGATAACTGTGAGTAAGCTCGTGAGCATAGGCGCTAGATACAAATCTTGCTACCAATATAGCCATGCATGAGCTCCTGGCACCTAGGAGGAGCTCATAACATTTGTGAGTAAACACAAATGAATAAATGGATGAAACAAGCAATTCCAAGGAACTAAAGATATAATAGAAACACAAGTTATAACCCAGGAAATGTACCTTGCAAAAGAAGGCAGGGCATGGCTTTTGCTCCGCCAAATGTCCCTTCTCTATCCTGCATTTAAATTTTTCTTTTTCTGTTGGATTTCTTTTATCCACATGCAATTTTGTTGCAATAGCCCATGTCTTTTAACGTCCTATGACCTCCACATACCAGACCAGTTACTGACCATTTCTCTGGTACCCTTTATAGCAAAATATTGAGTTGTTAGTCCTTGCTATTTCTACTTCTTATCATTTTCTTCTGAAAAATAGATATTATTGATACACTAACAAGTATATGTAGCATATGCATAGATCATAAAACTTAATGATGAAAATGGGTGTTCAACCCAATTCAACTATTTGAGCCTTATCAACGCCACTGAAGTAGTATTTTTTATTTTTCACTCTACCTCCTGCCTCCACTAACTCAGAAAATAATGACTCTGAATTTTAAATAAATAAATTCCCTTTAGTTCGTACATTGTTTTGTCATAAATGTTTTTATACCTAAACAGCATATATTTAATTTTACCTGACTTTTTTGTACTTTATAAAAATGGAAAATCAATCACACAAAGTCAATTCCAACTGGAATTGCCATTGGCAAAATATCCAAACTTTTAGAAGAAAGCAGAACAATGTTTTTATGATTTCCACTTAGGAAACTACATTTTAAACAAAACACCAAAAGCACTACTGATTAAAAAAAAAAAGACTCCTTCCCTTTATATGTATATATATAAATCTCCCCTCTCCTACTCCCTTCCGGATGTCACACTGGGAAGCAATTGAACCATCAGTACGTCTTTTGAGTTAAACATAACCCTAACACCAGTGGATTCCTTTAAAACACAAGCATCCTTCAGGAATTGCGAGTATATTAAGCTTCCACTGTATGTTGGGGATGCTGGGTGAAGACTCTAAGACAAAGATCAGCACACAGAGCTCTTAAGATCAAAAACAGTCCGGGGGGTGGGAAGGGAAGGAAGTAGGTTTGGGACAGAAAAGAGTAAAGCTGCCATGTTGTTCCAGTGGAGGCTTCAGTCAACACCACAGAGTTCTGGAGCTGGGGCACTGCAGAGTCATTCATTCTAAGTAGAAGCACAGAGGCCTTTATCCCCTTATCTACCTGTCACTGAAAGCAGCTGACCTTGGGTGGGACTACCTTCTTCAACCACAGTGGTTCCTTCACAGAACTGACATTTGGGAACATCTGCTTATGGTGCTCCCGGCTATGGGGGTTTCTGAAGAGACAACTGTTGGGACATCGCAGAATCCATCAGTGTCCTCACGCCACAGACTGATAAGATCAGATATATTCTAGAGAATTCTAGAACCAAAAGAACAATAGACACAGGTATGCTAATAAGAGAATGGGAGAAAGTATTTCAGCTCTGAAAGCAACTTGGTGTGGAAAGTCAGGAAGAGACTACCAGCTCTGCGTGGGTATTAACTCAAGGTTCTATAGTGTTCCAGCTTCCTCCGCAGCTTCAAAATGCTTTCCAGAACCTATCCTTGAGCCTTGCCTCTAATTCGTACTGAATTACCACTAGCACACTAAGTGTGTTCTTAGAAAACCAGTCCCACAAGAGACTATATGCATCCCCATCCACACCCACCAAAAAAGTCCACTTTGATAAACTTACCCAGAATTTTGCAATCAGAAAATCTAGAAAGAGACTCTTTTTATTTCAACATAAATAGCAGTGTTGAATCATTTCGAAAAATAAAATTGTAGACTTTGAATTACCAGGTGGGAGAGAAGCACTGAGTCAAGGTGAGTAACACAAACTCTCTAGGACTTTGGCTCTTGAATGTTTTAATTAAATCCCCTCTGCCCCGCATGGGTGCCCTGAACTGCAAGGGAGTGAGAAGCAAGAGCTGCTCCAGGAGGTAGACAGCAGGTCATGCTAGAACCTATCTCCACATGGCACCACCACCATCGACAAACTTCCCAGAACTCAGCTTTGCAATTTTCAGGTGAGCAAATTTTCAGCATTTTTTTTTAAATATTGACCAAAAAGAAAGAGATAAAAACCATTTTTGCTGACTTAGTATTGCTTCACTGGGGCTGAATAGGTAGAAACAATTACAACTGAACGTGAACATGGAAAGGATGAAATGACTCATCTTAATTATTCTCCAGAATGACACTATTCAATAAGCAGCATTTCTGCAAGATATTAATAGGTTTCTCACTCAAATGGGGGGCCGGGGGAACTCTTTCAAATGTGTTTGGGAAATGCTACGTATTCTCTCTCCTGTCGAGCCACTGGGCAGTCCTGCAGGAAATACACCTTTTCAGTCTTGTTGAAGTGAACAGTCCTCAAGAGTCAACTGCAGAACACATTTTCCCTGGAATACCCATTAACATCTTGCCAAACTAACATATGAAGAACACAGCTTGGAAAATGCTGGTCTAATGCTACCTTTCCTGTTTACAAAAGAACAGCCCCAGCCCGAGGATCAGAGAGAAAAGGGGGCCTCTCAAGGTCACAACACTTATCCAAGGCAGTGGGGACAATAGGCCTAGTTCCATAGCCATGAGCCAGTGGTCTCATTTGAATCTAACTAATGGGAGGGGGAAGCATCAAATGTGCTATTTTATAGCCTGGCTGTTGATTGAGGGTTGATCTAACTGCATGATCCAGCTTGAGCAAAATTGTTCCCCTTTTTAATATTAATATGATTACTATGAGTTTTCTTGTTTATGGAGTTGCACAGGGTTTTCTTATTCAGAGGGCACTTCCAGCTCTGGTCTGGGATAGGAAGATGGAGGCAAAGAGGGGCTAAATAAAGCCAGCTTAATAAGGCCAGCATATCTACCTAAGGTGTTAAAGTCTACGTGTGCCTTTTTGTGGGAGGCTGAATAATTGAACTGGAAGTGGAACCTCCAAATGGAAGGAGAAAGTGAGACAAGACTGTGGGACCCCAGCAATGGAGACTGGGCTTCAAGGGGAGAAAACCCCAAGAGAGGATGCCCTGTGACAGACCCTTGGAAAGGGACATCTGCTTGCTCATTGGCAGTGCTGAGGCTACGGTGCCCCTCATGAGACCCTCACCCCTCTCTACCCTGCCCCAACTGCCAGGGTCATGTAGTGATGAACAATGAACAGCACAGAGAAGTTCTTTGAAACATACTGTCTTGGAGAGTGAAGTGGAGCTGGGGCCATATTCGGAGGGCAAAGCACATTAATTAATAAGGGTAGAGCTGCCTCGAGAGGTGGTGCTGGGAAGCCAGAAGGGGCCAAGGAGGAGCAGGAGGTCAGAGTTGGGTGCAAGAGGTGACAGAAAGCAACCACATCTGTAAACATCTGCTCCCACTCAAGAGTGTGCAGATAAGGGGCCTCCCTGGTGGCACAGGCAGTTGAGCACAGCACTGCGAAGCTGTCCGCAGCCTCTGCAGTGCAGGTTTGATCCCCGCCGGCCAGGGAGACACCCACATGGTGCAGCAGACCTCTCCTGTCTCACCTGCTGCTCCCCTCAGCATTATGTTTCGGTCCAGCTGCCTGTTCTATTCCCCACTCTTGTCTATGGTGAATTCTCTCACCCTCCTGCACATCTGGCCTGTACCCCAGTTCTTGTATAAATAAATAAATCTTTAAAAAAAAACAAAGAGTGTGCAGATATTTGGAGAAAGGACTGAACATCTCAATTAAAGGCAGGGCAGAAACTCAAATTAATTTACTTGCACATTTAGGTAAAAGCTGAATCAGTAACCTAAACATGATACTTAAGGCACAGAAGGATATGAGCACAGCAGTATCATGTGAGCAAATCATTCAGTGGCTCTGAATTTCTTCCAGTTAGATTGATCATCGCTGGATTCCCACCACCACTACCCATGAGCTCCTGCCTTCTCTGTGCTGCTGTGTGGTGTCCAATGTAAACCCAGCTCTCTCTTCATCCACCGAAGCAGTACACCCCAAGCTTAGTGCACATCGAATTCTAAGCTAGTCCTCCCACCCCCTGACAAAATATCTTTAGGATTAAGTAGCAAGACCCATGGAGAATGGCCCCAAAAGACTAAGAAAATGTAGTTTTTTAATTTTCAGCATCAAAATGTTAAGATTTTGTCATTAAAATTTTTTTAAATTTGAGAAGTAAGTCTTTGAATTTATCTGACACTCCACAATATGGCATCCTAATTTTGATTTACGTTTTTATTCCTAGTGGCTTTGAATTCCTTAAATCACTACATTTCTACTTCTCAGCTTTTTTCCCCCTATAAATCTAGTCAACCCATGACAGCACATTAATTTGACTGTTTCCTGGTGGTGACTCCCACACCTTTGAGCATTTGAACACTTTTATTCACCAAGAATGGGCGGAGCCAAGTTGCCTCTCCTCCCTGCCTGCTCCCAGCAATGTTCAATCCTTGGATGTAAACTTTACAGGAGCCTGGTCTTCAGATTCATCTTTTCTTAAAATGTAATAAGACACCTGAGCATTTGTTTTCACAACAATCACTCTTACTTTGGGCACCTGCCCCACAAGCAGCTTACATGAGCCAGTCAACTGGAACCCAGTGAGAATGAGCTTTCATAGGCATGAGCTGTGCACTCCCTGGGCTTCAAAAGTTTCTGCTGGTAATGTCTGTAGTTACTCTAGTCTGTCCCTTTGTAAGCAACAAGGCTTAAAACCCAAGCCACCTTTCATCAAGAAAATAAGTCCAAGGGATACCTTGCAGTCAGAGGCCAATGCCCATGCATCCCCAAAACACAGCCCATCTATAATGGTTTTTGCTCTGCACCCCCTCCACAAACCAAAGCACTCCAGAGGGAGATAAGCTTGGAAGTCAGATCTCTCTCTATTAGTGGTTTCTGTGCTCAAGGTCACACACTTCCCCCCACCAGCAAGGCTGGGATGACTTCATCACATAATGACATTGCTGGACTCAACCATACTTTGTGAAAGAGTCTTTATTTGTTTTAGAGACAATGCTGCCATGTTCCTCATCTGTACATTTTGGAAGAGAAAGGTTAAGGCAGTTAACCAGATTATGTTAAAATATGTGTACAAACACAATCAAAATTCTGAAACTGGAAAGTTCAGATGATTTAATTATTGAATAGTTGAAATGAACATAGGCATGTGATTTGTTTTATTATTCCTGAGGAGTGACTGCAAGAAGCAGTTTCTAGGCTGTATTCTATAGGGTGTGTCTGTTGAGAAATTTTGTAAGTTAGCCAAGTTGAGTAACATGACATTGTTTCTTCTCTCTAGTTAGAACAGCAAAGACAATATACAAAGCTATAGGTATGAGGGATAATCCAGGATTAAGTGTTGAGGACAATGCAGAGGAAATGTGGATCCATCAGAAACCACTTTCCACCTTTCTCTAGTTGCAAAAAAGAAAATCCTTCTCCTAGGAAGTGAGGTGAAGGGATTGCATTAGTTGCAAGGGATATTTTCTCCCTTTTTTTTTTTCCCTCCCCCCCCCCCCCCCGGAGATATTTTAAAGATTAAAACTTGTCACATCCTAAGGGGATTTTTTTTTTCTTGTTTTAATTAGCTCTTTATAATTAATGAAAACAATTCTAAATCAATAAATCATCAATCCACTAGACCAGAAACTGGCAAACTTTTTTATACAGTAAGATAGTAAATGTTTTAGACTTTGAGGACCACATAGTCTCTGTCACAACTGCTGAACTCTACCATTGTAGCAGGAAAGAACCACAAATAAGACACTAAAGGAAGAGCATGGCTGGATTCCAAAAAAAACTTTATTAACTAAAGCTGACAAGAAGAAGGAGCTGGATTTGTCCTAGAGATGGTAGTTAGTGGACCCTATCCTAGACTATAAATTTTATCAAGGAGAGGATCTGAATTCACAAGGCCTGGTGCATTTGTAGGCATTCAATAAATATTTTGGTATGACTTTGTTTTATTATTTATTTATTTTTATTGAGATAACATTGATTTACAACATGTGTGTGATTGATAGGCATGGCTCACACCTCCTCAGATATATGTCCTCACACCACACCTCCCAACAAGGTACCCACAATCCTCTGCCCTTGGCCATTATGGCTCACTACCCATTGTGTTTTCCCCATTCCCCCTCAATTCCAAAGTTAGTTTTCTAGGGTTTGTTATTGGTTTGGTTTTATCTGACCCTTTGTTTTGTTTCACTATATTCCACATATAAGTGAAACCACTGATGTTTGTCTTTCTCCTCCTATTTCAGTATGCAATATCCTCTTCAGTTCCACCCGACTTGCTGCAAATGGCAAGAGTTCATTTTTATTTTTATGGCTGAGTAGTATCCCATTTTATGTATATACCCACGTTTTTACGGTCCACTCCTTTGTCTTTGGGCATTTAGGCTGCTTCTACAACTTGGCTACCGTACATAGTGCTGCAGCAAACACAGGAGTGCACAGATCCCTTGCATTAGAGATTTTGCATTCTTTGGGTATATACCTAGGAGTGCAATTGCTGGATCATATAGTAGATCTATTTTTATTATTTTGAGAAACCTCCATTCTGTTTTCAATAGGGGCAGACTATATTCCCACTAACAGTGTAGGATTCCTTTTTCTCCACACTCTTGCCAACACTTATTGTTTCTGGTCTTTTTGATATGGGCCCTGACATGTGTAAGCTGCTATCTTGTTGAATTTTTTTTTCAAATGGAATGCTGACCCTAGTTCGACTATTTTGTGACCTTGACCAAGTCATTTTACCTTTTAGAACTTCAGTTTTTAAAAATACAAAGCGAAAAAAAGTCATGGCAATCCTGCCTCTTTTCTGAGATAATAAAAACCAAAAAAATCAACAAAACAGGTATAGAGTTCTAAGAGTACAATTTGAAGTTAAGTGTTTTATTTTTATGCCCTCTTTTAATCCTCACACCAACCCTATGTTTTCTCCATTTTTGTCAGACAGGGAGCCAAGCATGTAGAGTTTAAATAGTTATGGTCTGGGCCTCCCCGGTGGCACAGCAGTTGAGCGCTGGGTTGCGAAGCTGCCCGCAGCCTCTGTGGCACCGGTTCGATCCCCGGCTGCTCCCTGGCCACCAGAGGAGGGTCCCACATGGCGCGCAGACCTCTCCTGCCGCCCGCTGCTCCCCTCAGCAGTGTACTTCAGTCCTTCTGCCTGCTCTGCTCCCCGCTCTGGCTCTGGTGAATTCTCTCATCTTCCCGTGCTTCTGACTGTACCCAGTGCTTATATAAATAAATAAATCTTTAAAATAAATAAATAAATAGTTATGGTCACAGAGTAACTGATAGGCCCAAGTCTACGCAGTAAATCATGATACATTGCTTTGTTTTCCCTAAACTTGGAAATTGAAATGAAATAAGCTATTTAAAAGAGTTTTATTGTTTGTTTTATTTTTATAAGTCATGGAATTAGCTTACTTTATATGACCAACAACTTTTTATACCTAGCTGGCCAATCCTCTTGACTTTGTATGATGTGCCATCAGCATTGGGGAAAAATAGGACATACATGATAAATCACATAAGGTCCTGTTGGTGCAAGCAAATGCTGGGAAACTAATGCAAAAGGTAAGGGGTGGGGATATTTACTAGAAAATTACTAGGTATTTCACAGAAGTAAGGAAGAGCTGACAGGGTGCTAGGATGATTTAGGAAGTATGCAACAGCCATCTAAAGATATTGATAATGAAACAATTGCTGAAACCACCTCCTATCTCAGGTCATGTGTCAAATTCCTTGGAAAGAGAATTTCCTTTGTCCCACTACATCAAGCATTTCCCTTTTTATAGTAATCATCTATGGCCAGGGAACAAAACTGGTAGCAGTGTTACAACCATAGATGTAATGGAACCATAAATCAGGCAGCCACATCTGCAGATCTAGCCAAAGTGGAATTACCATAACCCAAATTTCCACACCACATTCTGTTTCTAATTGACTCCACTTGCCCAGTTGTGATATTTTTCACTTGAGAATAAGATCAGTAGATTTTTCATGTAACTATCTTCTAATTCTCTATTATAAGCACAAAACACACAAAGGTGTTGCTAAAAGTTCCAAATATTTCTACTTTCCCATATTCAACCTTCCCTGCCTTCTCTCCATATTTTCATACACTCTTTCTAGTCACATGTATTGTTAATCTTTTGATAATATTACATGTTAATGTCCTTAATCTTTGATCAGCCCTGCTCACCTCACCTTGTATTATACATGTTAATAGCAAAATCATCATGCTTGCTTGTTTGGGGGTTAACCATAGCAATATAATTCATTCCCAAGGTATGTTTTACAATGTCTTTGGCTAACCATATAACTTTAGATTCAGGACTATATATTGTAATTCAAAAGGAATCTATTGTTCTTAATAGTTTTGTTTTAGAAATACGTTCTTAACTTTATTTCTACAATGATTTTTAGAACCTAGCTTTAATTTCCCATCAGCACAATAACAGAATGCCTGTTAAACAGATGACTCTCCTTTATGGGTAAAGAGTGGTCTTATTTCCCTCACACTGGGAGTCTGATTCTTTGGGAAAGTATTTAGATAAATGTTAACTATGGAAGGCTGGAGAATCTGTTTTTTTCTATCACTTTTCCCATTTCCTTGACTTATAGTTGCATTTATCCCCTTCTTTACTTACTCTCCTCAATCCAGAACAACCTGTCCCTTTCTATAAGCTAACAGCTTCCACCTCATATCTGGAAAAAGGGACTGAGATCCAGAGACAGCATAGAGCTTTCTGCCACAGATGATCTGGAAGGGAGTTTGAGAGTCTGGGGATATTTCAGTCCATGATGTTCTGTACAGTTCAGCTGTTGATAATTTTCCCTTCAGATCTTTAAGTTATTTTACAAAAAAATGAAATATTTCCAGCTAATAATAATCACTTTAACTTGTGATCTTAAACTAGCTTCCAGATACTTGTTGAGCACTTTACAAGCGTTATCTCAGTAATTCTTACTAAAATCCCAGGTCCATGTTACAGATGAGGAAACCAAGGTCGCCAAAGGTTAAACAACTTGCTACACTGATACAGAATGCCAGTCTTAGTCTCCTAGGCCAATAAAAGGAAACAGAGTTCAAGGAGAAGGAAAGTAGCTTAATTTGTCAATAAATTGAGGAGGGAAGCCGACTCATGTCCGAAAGGCCACCATCCTGCTCTTTGGCAGAGGGCAGCGGTATTTGAATGGGCAGAGGCAAGGGTCAGCATGTCTGTCCTTGCAACACAAGCATCTGGAGGTTTTAGTTGATGCCAGTTTGCTTTCACCATTACTTGGTGGTCAGCAATTCAGACTATTTCCTAGTGATGCTCTTTTCCCTCAGAATGTAAGAAAACAAAGTTTGTTAATTCTAGAGGGTAAATAATGGAAATGGGAGAGCTTATCTGGTGGGACAGAAAGAGACAAGTCCTTCATTGCTGTTTCAGTACCACATCGCTAAGCTGCGTGATTGCTAAGTCATTGCAGCTTTCTTGTTTCTTAACCGTGACTTGCTTTGCGCATTACCATTGTAAAATTTGTTAGCTTCTTCAGCATGAGATTATGACATGTGATTCTATAGCCACCTTCCCACATCCAGCCAAAATCATATATCTATATCATCATGGAAATCAATGGATAAGTAGAATTCATTCTTTCCTTTAATTTGTGTTTATTGCTTTCTTTCATGCACCAGTACTGTGCCAGACTCTATGACAGGAATGAATGGTCCCTTCCTTCATGGAGTTTGGAGGGTAAGACACTAAAATAATAGAGAGAAGGAAAGGAAAGAGTAAAAAAGAGGAACAACAAGAATAAGCAAAAAATTACAAAGTGCTAGTTCTACTATGGAAATAGAATTTAATCAAAATTTACTCGATAGATAAACCTTAAAGGATTATTCTACTCTGTAAAATTTATCCTTGAAGTATAAGCTTATGTTTATTTTGAATAGGACTTTCTAAGCTACTGGGTTCTGTATAGAAATGTACGATTTTTCAGTCAATCGAAAACTCCCCCATTGTTATAAATTCTTAAAAATCATGGTGGACAAATTAATGGAGTTCATGTAAAAACAAAACAAGTGTACAGACTATCAAAAAGGAAATGAATTTTGTCTTCAAGACTGAGTGTATTTATGGAAAATTACTGAAGTATTAATCTAAGAAGAACTATCAGAACCATATTCCCGACCCCTCATCTGGTTTAATGCTAACCTGAGGGTCGAATTTCGCTACAACAAATACCACAGTAAACATTTCAGTATTCGAATAGCTTCCTTTTTCATCAACTCCTGCTAACAGAATCTGAAGAAGTTGTGCCATTGAATTTGTATTTTAACCTGAGTAACAAGGTACTTAAGGGTGAGAATAACAAAATGTTAGTTTTCCCCTTAGATTTATTACTGGCCAAAATAATGATATAAAAGGACCAAGATTAAGTCAACTTGAATTTTTAAGCCCTCTCCCAGAGTTAATTTTAATCAAAATTATTTTTGAGCTTCTAGATGGTGTTTCTTCCCTTGTTTGTTTGATTTTGTTTTGTTTCTTTCAAATTTATGTCCCCTTTGCTCATTCCACTTATGCCAGGTTTGGGAGGGGAACGTGCCTATAATTCTGCAAGATGGTTGATAGCTGCGTTTTGGTTGATTAGGATGAGTTTCCAAGAAAGCATCCAAACATGTTGGTGCCGCTCTCAGTTAAACCTTCAAATCCATAGAGGTGCTTCTCATCACTAAAACAACAGACCATAAAGTTTGCTTTATGCAAGCAGATTTATTTCTTTATTTGTACTCAAACACCACCATAAAGGTTTATCTTCTGATCAGAGAAAGAAAATAAACAAAGAAACAAAGGTTTTCACAAAAGAGAGTCTATGAGCCAAATTAACAAGGTCTTTGTTCTCTCCAGGTTAACAAGAAACAGGAGGAAGGATAAAAGTAGAGCTAGGACTGAAGAGGCTCTATGCTATTTGATGTTACTTTCATTCCTGATAAGCAAACTTCAGTGTGTGTTTAAAATCTTGAGGATTTATATTATTAACCAAACAAGAATTTTTACAATCAGGGAACATTTGTCTGGTTTCCCCCTCGCCTCCTCCCTTCCCACCCATCCCCCCAACCAGCACACACAATTTTTGTAGAATATTTTGTTGGCTATAATTAAACTATGTGTGTTAATTAGGATTAGATTTTAAATGCACTGCTTGGGAAGTTGAAAAATACAGGATCTGAATGAGCCCAAATTGAGATGACACTTGAATTTTCGCAGATGTTTCCATAATCCTAATTTCAAATTGATTGTACTTCCTGAACAGTGAGAAGCCATTTTCAGTTATTTATTCAGACGTGTGCACTACTTTTCCCTCTGCCAGTGGGTAGAAAATGTCTAGCACTTTCGTTAACTCCTTCAAATAAACTGATTTCCGAGACAGGTTTTAATGAGAGGGATGTCCAATAAGACCCACCTGCTCCGAGGGTCACCCAGAGCCCCGCATGGGCACAAGTGGAAATCTGGACTCCAGCGACTTCCCTCTTGCCTGCCCCTTCACGATGGGTTCAGCTGGCTTCTGATGGCCATTGCTCAACAGGCCAGGGGAAAAAGCAAAAGGAGGAAAAAAAAAAAAAAACCAACTTCCCAAATGATTGGCTCCCAGCAGCCCATCATAGGTGACACTTGATTCAGCCACAAAGACGTGCAGCTACTACACTACATAAGCCGAGGCTCTGGACCCGAAAGCAGGGCCACCTGTAAAACGCATTCCCAAATAAATGGCCTGTAAAAATGATAAGCCCCCGCCAAATCTAAGTGTGTCAGTACCAAGTGGCATTGCAGCTAAAGCTGAAAGCCCAGTGCCTGGAAGAAAGGGTGGCCTTCTCTTTGCAGATGGGAGTTCACTGTCATTTCACTGCACATTTTATTTTATGTTCAACCCAGAACCAAGAAAGTCTTCAGAAATCCTGCCTTGGAAGCAACCCCATTCCCCTGACAAGTCTCCCATTTGATTGTAATTCCTTGCAGCTTTCCTGTTAGGGGGGCCTGTGCTGAATTAGAGGCATCGTGCCTTCTTCCACCTGTAACGATTTCCCACTCAACTGTAAGACAATGGCTATGATTGATCTAATGAGGGACTGGAAAAGCCAGCTGATTGCTATAAATAGTTGAAAGCAAAAACTTGTGCTTGGCTTCCCAAAGAATTTCTCATCAACTCTGGTGCCCTAACCTAAATAGGTAAGCGGCCTCCTGGCAAATTAGGTGAGACACTTAAGCTTTTTCTTGGTGGGAGTTCATACAGAGGGCACAGGCAGAATTCAAGCAGAGTGAAATGACTGATGGAATATTCACATTTTAAAGCAACATCCACATGGCATTCTATATGTCCCATGAAGGGAGAATTCTTTTTTTTTTTTTAAACCAAAAGCTGTTTGAATAAATGCATTTGTACATGAGACCAGAGAGTGAGGGTATTTATGTCTGTAGTTGTTTTTTAAATATTTGAAGTCCAGTGGAAATAGCTTTTGTGCATTCATTTGTTAAAGAAAATAACACACTGCAAAGGTACATAAAGGTAATTCACATAATGTCCCTGAAAATCATACATTTTTTTTCCTCATTGCGTCTTTTAGGATTGTTTCTTAACCCCGACTGCACATTAGAAACACTGACCGCCAGACCACACCATCCCCACCCCATCAATTATATCAACATGTCAGAGCAAGGAATCCAGGAACGACAATTTTAAAGCTCCCCAGGTGATTCTAATGGGCAGTCAAACTTGAGAACGAGTTATTGGACTAGAGGGTCTCCAATAATAGCATGGAGAAATGTTTTCTGTCTACCCTCTATGCAGAAAAAAAAAAGAATCGAGTAAAATGGTCCCTAGCCCCTACCTCTTACCCCGTGAGTTATTGGGGATCAACGAGCTGGGATTGCTCTTGATTACTGCTATCGCCCCTTCCCCTGGGGGTCGCTGCAATCCGTTGGACATGGCAACAGGGACCAGTTACGTGTAAGTAACCAAGGGTCACTAGCTAGGAAATGGCAGGACAAGACTTCAAAATCAGGCCAGTGTAGGCCCCCAAGTTCATGCTTCACTACTACAAAAATAGAGGTTGAATGCTGGGTGGCCAAGAGCCAAACCCAGTCCAACATGTTTTATTCGACTCACACAGAAATCTAAAAATGTGGACATTTGTGTGACTGTTTGGGAGTGAGTGATCTCCTACACACCTTCACCCCAGCCACTCCCGATGTTCATCAACTATTTACATTAAAACTTGGTCTCTGCTGGCATTTGAATTCACACTCCTGTATGAAGAAGCAAAGTGGCTTTTAAAATTATGGAACTCAGGGCCTCCCTGTTGGCACAACGTGTTAAACACAGCGCTGTGAAACTATTTGCAGCCACTGCAACACGAGTTTGATCCCTGGCCAGCCAGGGAGTTACCCACATGGCGCAGCAGACCTCTCCTGTCTGCCCACTGCTCCCCTCAGCAGTGTATTTCAGTCAGTCTGCCTGTTCTGCTCCCCACTCTGTCTCTGGTGAATCCTCTCACCACCACCGCTGATCCCCACCCAGCACCTCTGTACCCCAGCTCTTGAATGCATAAATAAATCTTTAAAAAAATAAAATTATAGAAGTCATAAAAGCATAAACGCTGTCACATATTACTACCCATTACCCAGACTAAAATTACCCCGTCCTCTTTGAATTTTTTTCTCTATTAATCTCATTCAATTATTCACTCATTCATTCTTTCACTTAATGCATTTCTGCTAGAGGTAGCACTTTGTAAGTAGGAGAGGATCCAAAAGGACAGGAATCCAGGTGTATACACATTAAGTGCCAGGTATTTGGTTGAGTATTTTGCAGACTTTTTTCAGCTAATATTTAATCCATTCAGCAACCTCTCTGGCACTATTTGTATGAGTATTTTACTGATAAAGCAAACTGAGCTTATGAGAAACTGGGGCATATTTGTTTCTTCACTTAACACATAGGAATGCAAAACCGCCACAGGTTATTCTAGATCACAGTGACCCAGGAGTTTGAACAAGACTGACAAGTTGCCCATCTATCTTGAATGTGTGCTGGAGTCATCTCATATCACCTTGCAAGAGCTGTTAATTAATATTTCAGAAATTTGCATGGCCAGTTGTTAAACTACTAGTAACCTGAAATCAGTCATTTCAGGAATTTTTACACCATGGAAATTGACTGATATCACATAGCAAGTCTTTTTTATTTTTTATTTTTATTTTTTTTAAGTAATAAATTTTATTTTTATATTCCCCATACAATTGCAACCCCCCCATTCTGACCCCAATCCCTCCCCTCCCGCCCCCCACCCCCCAAAAAGTGTCTCTGGTTCATAGTATTTTTTATTTTCTCTTGAGGAGAAACTTACAGCAATTTATGAAGGTTCAGAATTCTAATTCAAACACCCTTACCTCTGAAACCAGGGAAATTTCTACTCTAGCCGAATAAGGAAATCTCTACCTTCAAGAATCCTGTAACGTAGGGAGAGAGAAATACCCAGACAGTAAAATCATAAATTACCATCTGGGCTTCCAACTCTGTAAAGAAGGAAAATAACCCTCATTTGGGATAACTGAAGTTTACTTTGGTCAATTTATTAATAAATAAAAGTGGCAAAATGTCTGGCACTTCATAAGAACTATGAACAAGTTAGTTACAATTATTTAAAAAGATAAGCAAAGTAAATCAATGTTTATATGTACAGAGTTTGTACCTAAGAGAGGAAAAGATATTTCTTTCTTTTTTAAAAAAGATTTATTGATGCATACAAGAACTGGGGTGTAAGCCAGAAGTGCAGGGGGGATGAGAGGATTCACCAGAGAGAGTGGGGAGCAGAACAGGCAAGACAAGATTGGTCTGCTGCGCCATGTGGGTTACTCCCTGGCTGGCCAGGGATCCAACTGGTGCTGCAGTGGCTGGTGATAGCTTGGTAGCTCTGTCTTTAACCCCTGCACCGCCAGGGAGGCCTGGAAAAGAAATTTCAAGGGTATACCAGGGACAATCCCATCCCGTTCCACCTTGTATCGTATTTAAAACTCTCACAGTTGTTTAAAGATGCAGGAAATGGTTCATTTGACTACAACTGTTTTCATTACAGTGGTAGAAGAGAAAACTGCTTGGTCAGGCTGAAGATTCCTTTGAGTCCAAGAGTGTATCTAATTTATATAGCTACATCCAAGCATAAGTTTACAAGACTCTCCCAGAGGGTTGAAGTAACACAACAGTTTGGTCGCTGCTTGCGTCCACAGGCATGTCAGTCAGTGCACAGCCATGTCATATACCATTTGTCTGTGATTCTTTGAATCAGCCTTGCTGGTTCTTCATTTTTCCTTTTTTGGATTTGGTTTCAAATCACAGTACCTTTGTGGCCACTGAAATATATAAATATTGCTATTGAAAGCTACTTCGTTGATGAGAACAATTCTCATCCATGGAGAGCTTCAAGGGGAAGAGAGGGGGCAAGTGTAAGAGGTACATTTAATCATCTATCAGAATTTGGTCCCTGCACAAAATTTAACACCAGCATATTTATGATTCAATGAAAATGCAATCAAGATAAGGGTTTATTTTTAAAAGCCAGATATAGTTATTTTAGGCTAATAAGAACAAGGAGGACTTGAGTTATGTATCTAGAAACAGTCATGCAATTTGTAAACTGAAGATTGAAAGTCTTACAGTTGCTAATAAAGTTACTCAGTCTTAGATCCGCCAAGATCAGCAAAAATAGCAACTTGGACTATCCCAGAATTGAAGTCTATAAAGGGTTAGTGTGTCATATTTAGTGTTGTGGATTTTGTTAGATGTCAGATTAAGCAGTCATTAGTTCAATCAAATTACTTAACATTATTACTTTGTATAAAATGCTTCATAACCTCCGTACACATCAAAGTGTATAATTTATACCAAAATCATTACTTGCCAATATTTGGGGACCTTGGTAGGAAATCAAGATGCCATCCAGTCTAGCTAGCTAGAATAAAATGTCTTTTCTTCCTTCCCTGGAGACTGCTTTCCCTCAGCTTTTGTCAAAGACTTCGTCAAAATTTTAGGCTAAATAGATGTGCAGTATCTATTAATGGTCTAGAATAAATTATTCCGAACGCTATAATATCCCAATGTCCAACTGTTCTGAAACTTCCTGCCCAGACTCTTAATGATATTATTCAACTCAAAGTCCAAAAGAAGGAGGAAAAGTTAATGAAATAATGTACAAAAAGGATTTAAACTAAGTTGGAGAAAGTTACAGAAAATGAAATAAAGTTTGGATTGATGACAAGCTTAATGGTGAATTCTAAAGAAGCTGGAAGTTGGGGGCTCTCTTTCTCTTTTCTTTTTCATTCTCATTCTCTGTCTTTTGAAATTTTCAGTCATTCAGGGGATTTTGAGGATTGCAATTTTGAGGATTTTAGTTTTTGTTTCAGTTATTTTTTTTAACTTTAACAATGGTATAATGATAAAGTTTTATGCGGTTCCTCCTCCACCGGAATCAACTAATTTTAACTGAGCAAACATGCTTGGAATACCTAGGCTCTGCAGGATATTTAAGGGACCAAGTAATGCCTTCCAGAAGTTTTTATTCTGAGAGAGATAGGTGCATCATATACTAAAGAATAAATAATGTTCGCATGTGAACAAAATAAATGGTGGACATTTACTTAAACAAATTAACTGAGAAAAATAGATTTTATTATATCTTATGTTCATTTTTCTGGTAATAAGTGATTGTACCAAAACTGGGAAATTTAGGAAATTATTCCAAACACAAGAAAAATCCGCTGCACATCATCACCATTACCAACATTTTTATATATAGTCTGCTAGCCTGAAAGACACATGAAAATGATCAGCATGAGAACTGTGTTCAATGTAGAACTGATAACATTTGACAAATGATTGAATGTGGTGACAGGGAAGTCATCAATAATCACCATAATCTTCAAAACTAAGCAACTCCATGTACAGTGATACAATAACTATGGCATTGTTTATAAAGTGCCTAGCACATAGTATGCCCTCAGTAGATTTTAATTGAAATAAAATCAGTGGGAAATCGAAAGACAATTGGATTTGTAGAACATAGATTTAATCTAGCTGCAGAGCTTGTCTAGAATAGGTACCCAGATCCCAAATTTCTGCATACTGTACTTAACAATAGGTTTGCTCACTATCCAAATCTGGTTGTCTGCTTTGGTTTCTTGGTTTATTTTCAAAAGAGGTTGCATGTGTGCCTGGAAACAACCCAGTTTCCTGAGTACATGTTGGCCCATCCCCCACCCCTCCACAGGGTTGGACATGTTTATCAGCCCAGTTCTCATTCTCTATCATTCCTGTGAATCACTAGTCACCACTGAGTCTTCACTCCCTGCTCCCTGTTACCCTTGAGAACAACTATGTTGGAATGGAATAAGCAGGAATCTGGCAGGATAAGACAAATGGAAAAGGAACAGAGGCCTGAATAATCCATCAGCTGGCTAATCCATCTCTGAATAATTCATAAACTGACTAATCCAACCCTACTGTCCTGACTATACATCTAGGAAAACAAAAGACACCTTCAGGCAGAGAGCCTTTCTACTTCTTCCAACAAGCAAAGCCAACAATTGTTGCTACCATCATATCCTTGGACTTGTAAAGTAAAGGGTAGCCATTGAGCTCTATATTCTTCTCATGGTTCCACTAGCATTACAATAATATACTTCAGGCAGAGGAAACAAAACATCAAAGAATGCAAAGGAAACGAGGTCATCAGAATCAAGTACCTAGTGTTCCCAGGAAGAGAATCTTCACGGTTAAGAAAAAAAGACATGAAAGCAACACATTGAAAATCTATTCTAGATCTCCTTTCCTTCTCAAGAACAAAAGTGTGCATTCTCAGTCCTCAGTGTGAGATCACATAATAAATATTCCTGGTGATTGAAAAGAAAAATAGACCCTTACCTCTGTTAACCTAGTAAGAAGGATGGATAAATACCAGTGTTATCTGTTATTGCCTGTCTTTGATATAGGAGGAAATCTGCATTTTAGGGAGAAAGTCTTTAGAATATCTCCAGACAGTTGATGATGGGACATTTATATAACAGAAATGTTTAAGAGTTGGTGAGACTGGGAATCAGTAGTCAGTATTCACATCCTGAAGTGAACTTTGTTACTTCATGTCATTATTTGTTGAATCCCAATAATCCTGAGGGGTATTTATTGTCCCTTGAATGAGAAAGGAAACACCAATGGAATGGGAGCAGGTGTGGTATGAGCCTTTCATGTTTTTTTTCATTATGGACACCTTCAATCTTGTGCCAAGTCTCAACTCAAGGCTGGGCACTGTGCTCCGCATAAGGATGAAGAGGAATGATCAAGACTTCTGTCCATGAAAGTTCACAGATTTAGGCACAAAATCATTTACCTACCAGCCATGAATTGATCATATGTGGACACCATCGTTTATTACAAACCACACAGAAATTTATAGCATATCGAGGCCAGAAGAAAACTTCAAGAACCATCAATGAAGGAGAGAAGGGAGATGATGGAATATTTAAATGGTTTATCAAATGGTTTGCTCCTCCCTGAATAATTAAGGAGCTGGTCACTTCAAACTAGCACCTCCAAACTATAACTTGCCACTTAGGGAAGGTGCTCAATAACATTTGTTAGTGGGTAAATGAGTCCCCTATATGCAAATACATAAAAAGGTAAATGCATCTGTGAGAGGGGACGAGATCAGGAGACAAATCGCCCAAGATCTAGTTCATCTCCTTGCCGTGCATACTAGTGAAATAAAACCTATTACTGATCTGGATCTTTTGTTGTCATTCAGCTTTGAGGCTCTTGTCAGCATGCTTAGACCTGCTTCCTAAATTTTAAAAAGATTTTTAATTAAACAGTTTGTTGATGTATAACCTAAAGACAGAAAAGTGCACAAATATGAGTCCAGTTCAGTATTTTACCATGTAATCTTGTCTGGTTAATAACCATCAACTAAGAAATAGAGATTACCAGCCCCATGTGCTTCTTTTTTTCCTTACCCCTCCCCACCTATCTCACTCACACGAGTGGGCACGCATGCACACACACACACACACACACATACAGTGTTATCCTGATTTTTATTACTACAGATTAACTTGGCCAGTTTTTAAGTTCTATGTAATTAGCCGTGTGCTTTCTTGTTTCTTTCACTCCATATTTGTGAGATACAAAACAAGAAGAACTGCTAGTTATATGTTAAACTTTATTCAAAAATGCAAAACAGATTACCAAGTAGCTTCACTAATTTAGATTTTTATTAGTAGTAAATGAGAATTCCAACTGGTCCTTGCCAACATTTAGTATTGTCAGTTTCTGTTTTGTTCTGTTGTATTAGCCATCCTGACAGACACATGATTTTTTACTGTGGTTTTCTCTTTTTTTCCTGATGATTAATTATGTTGAGCAACTTTTCATACGGATGTCAAGCCATTTAGATAATGTCTATTATAAAGATTCTCAAAATCTCTGGCCATTTTTAAATTGGGTTATCTCTTTTTTATTGACATACAGGATTTCATTATATATTTGGGATTGGTCCTTTGTCATATTTTTGCATTGCAAATTTGCATTATCTTTTTACTTTCTTAAAGGAGTCTTCTAATGAGCAGAAATTCTTCATTTTGATGAAGCTGAATGTATCAGTCTTTTTTATATATGGTTCATTCTCTTGTATCTCATTTAAGAAATATTTACTTACTTCAGGTTTATGAAAATAATATCTTATGTAATGTGCTAGAACTGTATCACCCAGTAAGATTGCCATTAGCTGTACATGAGTATTTAAATTTATATTAATGAAAGCTAAATATAATTAAAACTTCATTTCCTCAGTTGCACAAGTTATATTTAAGTGGCCAATAGTGGCAGGTGGCTAATGGCTAGCAGAGAGTGACATTGCCATTGTGGCAGCAAGTTCTAACAGATAATTGGATAGCACTGCCCGAGTAGTTTTGGTATTTTAACTTTCACATTGGTATCTACCCAGAACTAGGTTTTTTTTTTGTTTTTTTTTTTGTATAATGTGAAGTAGAGCCATGAAACCTTTTATTGGCCCCCCTAGTAGGCTATTTGGCAAGCAGGAATATTTGCATGAGATTTTGCATGAGAAAAATATAAATTTTTGTTGTATTATAACACGAAGAATTTCTGTGTTTGTTGTAGCAGCTAGTGTTGCTGACTTGAATGGATAGAGTCTATGTGACCAGTCTTCCTGTTTGACACTTTCTTAACCTTCAATTTCAGTGCATGCTTTCTTTTGGGATAGGAATTTAAATCCCAACAACTCTATTTAAAAATGGCCATTGAAATCCCATTTTAAGGCTTCCCTTCCACCCCTGTATCTATGAAATATGAAGTATAGAGATTCACATCTATAGGCTAAGATATTGTTTATTGAGCACCTATTACATACAAACTACTCTCAACCCATGTCTTAACTCTTCATCACCAGATTTTATAAGACAATTTCCTCACATTTCCCTAATCTGATTGATTCCACAAAATATCACCTGATCATTAGAGACATGTTCATGCTTCTACAAAATTTATAGGTTGGAGAATAATCCAAGATCTGCCTTTCAAAGATGATTTTCTAATCATAAGTCACCATGAACTAGAGTTACTAAAGAGTTACTATTCTGTATTTACAATGTGGAACTGTACAAAAAAGGGAGTTTCATTTATTTTTAGGGGAGTTGAAGAGGGGTGGGGTAGAGGCTGACCTCTTGAGCCACTGCTTGAGCAGAGTCCCCAGGGGCTCTTTGTGATCAGATAATTTTATGAAATAAACACTAGCAGATGAAAATGAGAGATAAGAGAGGCCACCAGCTAAAGGGACAATTTCAAGAGAAGTCCCTGCCTTAGTCTTATCTCACAGAGTAGTTTGGGAGTGAAAATAACCCAATTCATGGCAAGGCAGCTGGGTTTTATGCTCCTGTACTCATCGCTCAGTCATTTAATAAATGCTGCTGCTTATGGGACAGGGAAGCAGGAGGCCAATGAAGAACAAAACTCCAAGGCAAGCCAGCAACTGCAGGTGGACCAACTGGCTTCTGAAGCCTGCAGTCAAGCCTCTGCAGAAAATCACTCAAGTGGCAGGGTCATTAGAAACAAAGCACTCAGAAGCCAAAGAAGGGGGACCCAAACCAGAATAAGACCCTTGATCTAGGGCCTCCATGGTGGCACAAGGGGTTAAGACGCAACCTATGAAGCAATCAGCAGCCTCTGCAGCATGAGTTCGATCCTCAGGCTGGCCAGGGAGCAACCGGCATGGCGCAGCAGACCTCTCCTGACTTGCCCGCTGCTCCCCTCAGCAGTGTACTTCGGTCAATCTACCTGTTCTGTTCCCTGCTTTGTCTCTGGTGAATCCTCTCACCATCCACACCTCTGCCTATACCCCAGTTCTTGTATGCATAAATAAATATATCTGAAAAAAAAAAAAGAAAAAGACCCTTGATCTAAGAGGAGCATCACTTAGTGTCCATATATCAGATTTATGAGGCAAGGACAAGCCTATGGTAGAAGACAAAACTATAGATCAGGAAGCAAATTAATTTAGAAATAGCTCATGATGGGACTGATAGTCCAGGCTTCTTTTTTACAGGTCCATCACATTAAGCACGATTTGAGTTCCTCTAGCTACAGGTACCGAATCGGAACAGACAAATTAGACGGTCAGCTCTGATTGACTTCATCACATAAATTCACAAGAAATTCCTTCTGCACATTCCTTCGTTCATTCTCAAACATTGGATATTCATGTCCTATGAATATTAAACATGAATATTTAATGCCCATGCAAATATTTTTAAATATTAACATGGGCCAAACACTGCTGAAGGAATAAAATGACCAACTTCGTCTCTGCCTTCATGGAGTTTACAATCTAGTAGAAAGGAACTAAAGTTCAGAGAAGTAAGAAGAAACTCTCCTAAGCTACAAAGCTAGAATTAGGCAGAATAATATCTCAACCCAGACACCCTGATTCCATACTACGGACTTTTAATCCAGTTGGTTCCATGGGAGATAATAAACAATCAAGTCACCCATGAAAAAGTAGAAGCAATGGCTACATTATTCTTCTTCCCTTAAATGTTTTTTTGGGATGATGGAAGAGAGAGACAAAGTAAATTTAATTATTTTATTAGCAATGTTGAGAGAGGTGTTGCTTTTTCATTAAAGCACAATAATATAAAACTGAGCAAAAATAAAAAATCAAATTCAATAATTGGGTAGAGAGCACAGGTTAAAAGATCATATTTTCCCTTTTATAAACATTTCTCCCAAGGTGTGGAAAGCCTTAGTGATAGGTGTATAATTTTGCTGATCCTTTAGAAGCAGCTGAAATGTGGAAAAACCAGAGAGCTGGCTTAGACTAGATCCCCTGCCTTAGCTTCAGTGCCTAAATGTGGTCATTTCAAGACAGAGTCAAGACAGATTCCCAAAGTTAATTATGTTTTCCTGTAAAATGTAGCATTAATTGTAAGTGTAGAGTATTAAAATGGAATGTATAATACACTACTCAGATGGTTTGTTGTGTTTCTTTTTTTTCCAAATTAGTGTATTGCACATGATGTCCCTGTAATGGTATTAATTATTTATCATTCTATGTGGAGAAAATATCAATTATAATAAAGTGTAAAAGGGTTATTAGCGTTTCTGAACAATAAATAAAGTGGAAGTTGTGAGATCAATATGATGAATATATTAAGTTAAAATTCTCTTTTGCCATAACAGTTGATAGGATTTTATGTACCAATCTCATGAAAGTGCTATAGACATTTAAAAAAGAAATATATTAAATAAAAATAAAATCTATTAAAGAAGGTAATTTTAAATATTTAATGATATAATTAAGTCTTATTAATGTAACATTCTTTATTTTTCAGATTAAAAATTCACAGGATTGTCATCCCTTTCATCTTAATCAGACACCGTGTTTGTTGTAATTATTTGTTATGTATTTTCATTAACATTTGATGAATATTAACTGTTTAAAATAAAACAGCATTTTTTTCTTCAGCTATGATGACTAGGAGGCTACTTTGCAGCTAGCAGAGAGGGAGCCAGAAAAGAAATTGGGAGCTCTTCCCCTAATTTTCCCACACTAAGAGCAGGGCACAATCTTGAAGCCAAGAGCTGTGGGAACCCTGGACATTGCTGTGTTTGAGAAAGTTGTTCTCAACATTATCTGAGGAGCGCAGGGTACAAAGTGATATGGAATTGTTTTCAAATTCAGTTTCTGGTATTTTTCCCTTTTGGTGGTTGTGGGGGGCAAATAGTTGAAACTCCCCAGCCTCGGTTTTCATATATATGCAATGGGGATCAAAACAGCGTGCTTGCGAGGCAGCTGTGAGAATGAGAAAGAGTAAACAGAGCGAGCCTGACCCAGAGTAAATGCTCAATAAGAAAAGCATAATGATTTGGGGCCTCCCCGGTGGCGCAGCAGTTGAGCGCTGGGTTGCGAAGCTGTCCGCGGCCTCTGCGGCGCCGGTTCGATCCCCGGCTGCTCCCTGGCCACCGGAGGAGGGTCCTACATGGCACGCAGACCTCTCCTGCCGCCCGCTGCTCCCCTCAGCAGTGTACTTCGTCAGTCGGCCTGCTCTGCTCCCCGCTCTGGCTCTGGTGAATTCTCTCACCCTCCCGCGCTTCTGACTGTACCCAGTGCTTGTATAAACAAAACAAACAAATAAAATAAATAAATAAATAAAACATGCCTTTATTAAAAAAAAAAAAAAGAAAAACATAATGATTTGATGAACTCCATCAAGCACTTGAAACGATGGGAAATAAGGCTACCTGTTGCATACTTTTTTAATTTTGTTTAGCTGAGAAATAAGAAAGTAATATTGCCTGTTGAGCGATACATTTCTTTTCAAAGAGCAGGAGTTAAAAATGAGTGAGAACTTTTATGCAATGAAAGATACCATTTGGAAAATTAAAAAACAGTCAAAGACTGGAAGAAAATATTTGCAAATCTTGTCTGATTAAAGATTTGTATATGGAATGTATGAGGAACTCTTACAACTCAATCAAAACTTACATCAATTTTTTTAAAAAAGGCAAAACATGAGCAAACATTTCAACTAAGAAGATATACATGGCAGACATGTAAGCAAAAGCATGCACAAAGCATCAGTTATTGGGAAAATGTTAAAACCACAATGAGTTTTTTACACCTGTTCTTAATAGTGCAGTCAAATGGTTATAAGGGAAAAAAACAACAACAATACCAGGTATTGGCAAAGATGAAGAGAAACTGGAAATCTCATAGATTGCTACAGGGCTTGTAAGTTGGTGAAGCCATGTTGAGAAAATAGTTTGGCAGTTTGATGAAAGTTTAAACATAAATGTACCATCTGACCCAGCAATTCCACTCCTGAAATTCACCCAAGAGAATTCTGCCTCCCCTGTCCTCCAATTCTATCACCCTTCCTCCAAATGCACCACTGGTTAATGGTTTTTGGTTTTGTTTTTTTTTTTTTTTTCACATCTATTTGTTGCTTATTTCTTAGAACCCCAAGGAAGTTCAAGGAAAACAGGTAGCAGCAACATGCTCATCACAAGCACAGCAACTTCAATGAAAAGCTAAGACTCAGAGTTTCACCCATCGACTAAATTATTTCCAGCGAGTTCTGCTTTCACACATCAAACCTATTTAAGGCTTAAATCACAGAATTTTCCCCCTTTACATCTAATAGGCTCAATGATTGTTGCATAAACAAGAAAGTATACAGGAGACATAGAGGATAGGACATTTCTCGATCATACTCTACAGAGACAAATCGGGCATGGACCAATCTAGGAGGTGAACTGTCTCTCGAGCTAAGTGTATTTTAACTTTCAGCAGACTCCACATTTATGTGATAGTGATTTATGTCTAAGATTTATGTCTTAGTACCTTTAAACTTCCTAAGTGTCTTAATTTTCATAGTCTCCTACAAACAAGACTTTGTGTAAGTTATTTCATTTCCATGAGTTTTAGATCCTCCTTAAGAAAAAACATGCCCGGAAATTCTGTGTGCAGCCTTGGTTGTGTGGGGTTTGTCCCTGGAAACTGCAGGTCCATTAAATGAATTCCTGGATGGAAGAAGAATGTGTGTGCATTGCATATCCATGCAATCTTCTTTTTTATGGAGGGGTTGCTGGGGACAGGAGGACGTATGTGTCATCTTTATGTTGGCACCCTTGCACAACATGTAGCACAGCTTTCCAAGAAATTTTACACTGAACCAAGTTAACAACAGAGCCCCAAATGAAAATTTGGTTCAGGGGACTTCCGGGAGAATGAAGTGAGGAGTAGCTAACACTTTCGGATATCAATAAGGTTGGTGTGTCAAGGGCATACAGATGATCACTGCCTTCTAGATAAAAAGCAAAAAAGAAAGACGGCTGCCTCATCTCTGTAATGTTGTAATGGTGTAATTCTCTAGGTATGAGCATAATCTGCGAGAGCCCATGTGTCACAAGCTATTCTACCCCCTGTGAAGCTGAGAAAGCCCTGCCCGGAAGACAACATAAAGTTAGAGCGAAGAAAGAAAGAATAACAACAGATCATGAGCATAGGTGAGCCGCACTACACCCAACCAATGTTGTTTACACAAAACACAGTGGCATTGGATCATTTTTTAAAGACTTGGTTTTGTCTCCATTTTAATTATGAAGGATAAAATAAAATTGAGTGACTGAGAGGAATAAATAGATAATGAAGTATCAAGGGTTTTTACATAGAAGCTCCTTATTAAAACGACTGCCTCCTTCAACTGTTTAATCTAATTTCTGCAAGGCAGGTTTTCACTTGTTCTGCTCATATGAATGCACAGGTATTAGAGGTATTATTAAGACACGATGGAGTTCACACCCAGAGCTTGAAGAACTGCTTTAACCCCTTAAATGCTCAGTGAATTAACTCTCCAGTAAGGACCTTCTACTTTTTCTCTTCCCGGTTCTTTGACTTCATGCTACCTTCACTGACTGCTTTCTGAAATGTGTTTGAACACTGAACTTGGAGCTTATTTGTAATCTGCTCGATGTATGTGCTATATAATTCCAATCAATAACATGTCTTTATTTTAGCACTCTCTCTAGCCAATGTATTGGAAAATACAAGGAAGTTCATTCACATGTCTATTTTCAGGATACTCTGAACCTCAAATCTATGAGAAAAGTCATTCTACCTAGTTCCTTCCCAGATCAAGAGATAATTTATTGTCGAAACCAGGAAATTTTTTAAAGTGAAAGAAGATGCTATTGTTACACAAATATAATAGGCATACACTAAGAATGACTTATATAAACCAGGACAAATGGTGACTCTAGTTACAGGTATCCAAGCCACGAAAGTATAGACATTAAAAGAGCAAAGATGTTTTTCCCACTGCTGGTTGGAAATCTATTTCCAATTTTTTTTTAAGATTTATTTATTTATACAAGCACTGGGGTAGAGACCAGAGGTGCGGGAAGGTGAGAGAATTCACCAGAGACAGAGCAGGGGTCAGAATAGGCAGAAGGACCGAAATAAAATGCTGAGGGGAGCAGCAGGCAAGACAGGAGAAGTCTGCCTCACCATGTGGGAATCTCCCTGGCCGGCTGGGAATCGAACTGGCACTGCAGAGGTTGCGGACAGCTTCACAGCGCTGTGCTCAACCTGCTGCATCACTGGGAAGGCCCCTATTTCCAATCTTGATGCCTTCAAATTATATTACTGCTGAATGAAAAAGTATCCAGGTGGAGACCTCACTTCTATAAACATGGATTGCAAGTGGGGCTATATATTTGTAGATATATCACATGGGACAGGTATGCAGGTATTTATAAATTTATATTGTGACATACAGGGTCTGAATAACAAATTGCTTTTACTGTTTTCCATGAGTTCTTTGCTTTTCCTCACTTCATGGTGTGCCTCTTCCACAAGTATCTTTCCTTGACATTTCCTTTCAAGCCCCAATCAGATGTTCCTCTTGCACAAAGCATCTGAGTATTGACTAAAACCAGCCTCTGCCAATGCAGTGCTAAAATCTTATCTCTATTCGATGGCCTTGTCCCCTTCCATCTGAGCACAGTCATTTTCTCGGGACATATACTCCTGCTGACCTTCAGGTTCCATCATCTGATAGCCAGCCTCCATGACTGCACCAATGATCACCAGCTCCTGGTAAGCAGACCTTTTGTATGGTTGTCTCTTCCTCCCACTTCCCCCAAGACACACTGAGTAATGCTGACAGGTGTAACCAAGGAGACATTGCAGAAATAGAAGAGTGTGATGTGCAGGACTAGGTCAGAAAAGGCACTGAGGCTTCCTCTCTACCCTGTTGCATCACTGGTTCTGGAACAAGACAGGTACCATGTCATGAGGACAAATGAGCATCCCTGTGCAGAGGCCCATGTGGAAAGCAGTGAAGTTTCCTGCCAATAACCTGCACTGCCAGAGGCATGAGCGAGACCCCATTGGATATGGCTCTGCTAGCTTACATTTTGCCTTCAGCTGACTGTCGCCAGAGCAGACATTCTTACTGCAAACTCACAAGAGACCCTTAACCAGAAATACCACCAGCAAAGCTGCTCTTGAATTTCTGACCCACAGAAACTATGAGATAATAGATGTTTATTTTAGCGACTGAGTTTTGGGGTAATTTATTATGCACTAATCTATAACTAATGCCATGAAAGCCAAAAAAGTTTAAATATTTGTCCAGAATCTAATATTTAGATGTTTGTCCAGAACTTAGCATGGCCTCCAGAACAGATAAAATTGGGTTGCATTGAGTTGAGTTGATTTATGCCAGAGAGCTGACATGCCCCCAGGGAGAGCAGGTGCATTCCTGACCTGACATGTCCTGCATGAGCTTTCAGTAATAATCCATTCTTGTAAGAGTAAGTAATTGTAATTAACAATAGCTAAGATATATTTTAATAGTTCATAAACACGAAGCATTGTGTCTTAAGTATATTAATCTTTCTTTATCTGCATAAAATCCCTATGAGTGAGATAGTCTGTATATAATAAGAAAGAAAACTGAGACAAAATAAATTAGGAACCTTGCCCATAACCACATAGCCTAGCAAATAGGGAGGCTGAGAGTTGAACTTGAACAACTTGATTCCAAAGTTCATGATCTGACATTACATCATGTTGCCTATCATAAAAAATATACAGCAGACTTCTGAAGCGTCCAAATAATAATCTCAGAAGAGCCTCTCATCACTTTTTGGGTGTTGTCGATACCAAACCCTTAATAAAACTAAATAACCAGACAAGTTGATCAAAGTGTGAACTCCAGATCAGCAGCATCAATATCACCTTGTTGTTAGAAATGCAAGTTATCAAGTTCACCCCAGAATGCTGAATCAGAAACTTGAGGATGGGGTCCAGCCATCTTTGTTTTAATGAGCTTTCCAGGGAATTCTGATGCCTGGACTTCGAGAATCGCCACTTAGTTTGCCTGCACGTCAAGGGCTGTTTGACCAGTAATAGCTAAAGGAAAGACATTTAGCCTGAGCCTGGCATTGTATATTCTGGCTCTGGCACTTCTGCAACTGTCTACCAGCTCCCAGAGTCAGCTATTTAACCCTTAATGGCTGTATGACTGGGTTACTCAACATTTGAGCAACTCTGATAAAGGTGGCAAGATGACACTGAGAAAGATATGTAAATAAGGGGTTTGTGCAGGCTTTGATGACAGTTTTAATATTCCTTGTTAAGTTAGCAAAGGCTTTGAATGGGTAAGGGACTATCCCCCAGCCCTGGGAATTCCCCAGTAAAAGATAGGACCCTCTCTACCCCTTGGAAAACCCAAGTCTTAGTGAGGTTGATGGAGTTCCTGCAGAGATTATTCTCAAAGATTTGGTCTCAAGGAGGCTCATCTTACAAACAGAGAGAGAGAGAAACAAACCTAGATGATAAGATATGTGATAGATGATACGATATGTGATGTGATATATATGGTATGATATGATATATAGTACGAGATGATATATGATGTGATATAATATATGATATGATACAAGCTAGGCTATGATATGACGTGACATGATATAAATAGCAAGTATACCCAACTTAATGGATTGCCACCTGGAATTCTTCTTTTGAATTATGTGCATCACATGGAAAATAGTTACTTTTGAATACTTAATAAAATCCTGGTTAAATGTAAGTAAGCTTTGCTTTGATCTCTTCCCACACTTCTACATAGTTGTGGTTTTGTGTTTTTTCTGTAGTTATTATGAATAACACATTCTTTATCTCATTCTTTTTTTAGCAAAAAAAGAAAAAGAGAGGTAAAATGAGAAACACTTCTATATGCAATTGAAAGGTTGGACACCTAACAAATTACATTCTAGGAAATTCCAGGTTTCATAAATACTGCACACATAAGTTATTCATTTGTTACTATTTAAATTTAAAAGTACGATATAAACCTGAAGCAGCATGACAACGTTTCACTAATGAAGATACCACCAGGGCTCCACTGAGAAACCAATGGGTGCATCAGTGTCAGCTACTTTGCTTTTATTCAACTCCACAAATGGGCCTGGAAATATGGTGACAATTCATTGAGAAATATCATCTTTCCTAATCAAGTGAGTAGACTATTCCTGAGGCTGCCTCTTAACCAATCACTGATTGGTAAGTGTGAGACAGCACTCAAGAATATAAGCTAACTCCAGGCTTCTAAAATTTTAAAATGCATAGGAATTGCCAGGAAGGGTGGGACAAAGGTCTTATGAATGTGCAGCTCTCTAATGAGTAGATCTAAAGTAGTGATTGAGCTTTTGCATCGTTGGCCAGTCCCCAGGTGGGTGTTGATGCTCCTGGGACCTTTACCCCACTTTAAGTGGCACACTCTAAATGCAACACATCTCTGCTTCAACTCTCTTCCCCAGGACAAGCAATCTTTTCTGCAGGAAAACTTGACAATAAGAAGGACCTCTCCTAAAATTGTTTCCTCACTCTTAAAAAATCAAAAAAGATTATCTCATTGTATTAAGTATTATTATTAAAAATAGATACAATATCTTCCTTTCCTGAGGAATCCTAGAGCTAATTTTCTGTGTAATATTGGATAAGATCCTTAACTCATGCAGCCTCACCCATTCAACTAACAGTCAGTGAACATCCCCCAGGTATTAGGTCCTCAGTTATGCCCAAGAGATAAAAGGATAGATTCAACATCTAAAGGATACACACATGGAAACAGCTGATTCAAAATCTGTGGTAAGGGCTATAATAGAGATTGACCCAATTGATCATGGGATCCCCAAAAGGGAGTTCCTACAAACTGGAACCCATGTGAAAAATATGTGTTAACCAAGTGATGGAAAAGGCCATTCTTACATACGTATTTTATTAATGTAATAATGGCCTTCAATTAATCATGACTCTGGGTCTATTTTCCCTTACAATATGATGTTACAGTCGAACAATAGAATCTACTTCTCCCTTGAACATGGACTGCCCTTGTGACTTGCTTTGACCAATGTAATGTAAATGAAATGACACAGGCCTCAAGAAATCTTGCAGCCTCCATTCCCTCCTTCTTGTCACATAGCCACTGTGTAAGGAAGCTTGGGCTAGAGGACTAAGAGGTAAGAGACCATGGGAAGAGAGACATCCCAATTTTCTAGCCATTTTTACCAAGTTTCCAGACATGTGAGTGAGACCATTTTAATCATCTCAATTCTTTTTTTTTTAAGATTTATTTATTCATGCATACAAGAAACAGGGTACAGGCCAGATGCAAGGAGGGTGAGAGGATTCACCAGAGACAGAGTGGGGAACAGAACAGGCAGACTGAAGAAATACACTGCTGAGGGGAGCAGTGGGCGAGACAGGAGAGGTCTGCCGTGCCATGTGGGTAACTCCCCAGGTGGCCGGGATTGAACCCGCTACAGAGGCTGTGGACAGCTTCACAGCGCTGCACTCAACAGCCTGCGCCACCAGGGAGGCCCTAATCATCTCAATTCTGACCGATTTACAGATGAATGAATTCACACGAGAATGTCCAAGCAAGACTGGCAGAACACTCAGTCAACCCACAAAATAACAAGTTGTAATAATAAGTACTAATTTGAACCACTAAGTATTGGAGTGGTTTGTTACACAGCAATAGATAATGGAAATGAGGGGTGGGGGAGAGGAAGAAAGCATATAGAGAATTTTTAAGTCATTTCAATGCCTGGACACGACAGTCTAAGAGGGCAATGGTAATAGTTGCACCTGGTGAGAAGGCAATGAACAAGTCTGCATAGGACCGTGGAGACTTTAAATTTTATTCTGAGACAGGGCCTCCCCGGAGGCGCAGCAGGTTGAGCGCTGCGCTGTGAAGCTGTCCACAGCCTCCGCAGCGCCGGTTCGATTCCCGGCCGGCCAGGGAGATTCCCACATGGCGCTGCAGACCTCTCCTGCCCTTCCCGCTGCTCCCTTCAGCAGTGCTTTCGGTCCGCCCGTCTGCCTGTTCTGCTCTCCGCTCTGTCTTTCACCCTCCCACGACTCTGGCCTGTCCCTCAGTTCTTGTATAAATAAAAATAAATCTTTAAAAATAAATAAATTTTACTCTGAGACAATTTGGAACCATAGAAGTGATGAGGTAGAGAGAAATAGCATTGTCATAATTTGTTGAAGAAATGTTAATGTTAGTTATTTACTCCATCTAGGAGTTGTTAGTTGTTAGCCTAGTGAGAATTAGATGACATATAATAAGTTTTGGTAATGATTTTTCATATTTGATACTAAAAACAAAGACAACAAAATAAAAAATAAACCAATGGGGCTAGAGAAAACTAAAAATCTTCTGTACAGCAAAGGAAACCATGATCAAAAATGAAAAGGGAACCATATATATATATATCTGAAAGTCATTTTAAGAATTAAGGCTAGGCAGAATTACATCTACAGCTTGGGTTGGATGTATGGCAACATAAGCACAACCAGTGGAATATTCCAGTCTGCACCACTTTCCCTGCAGAATGAAAGAAGAACTATACAAACAACCTTATCTGATAACAGGTTAATTCTAAAATATATGAGGGACATACAACTCAATAACCAAAAACCAAATAATCCAGTTGAAAAATGTACATAGGGTCTGAACAGGTATTTTTTTTTTATATATAAAACATATAAAATGGCTAACAGGTACATGAAAATATGCTCAACATCACTAATCAAGAGGGAGGTACAAAACAAAACCATGAGAAGAGACTACTTCGCAGCTGTTAGGATGTCTATTATAAAAAGACAAGCAATTAGAAAAATGCTGGTAGGGATGTTGAAGAAAGGAACCTGTACCCTGTTGGTGGGAATGTAAACTAGTACAGCCACTATGGAAAGCAGTAGGGAGGTTCCTCCAAAAATTAAAAATAGAGCTACCCAGCAATCCCACTCCTGGGTATATCTGCACTCTCAGGTTTATTGCAGCATTATTCACAATAGCCAAGGTATGGAAACAACTTAAGTGTCTTCTAATGGATGAGTAAATAAAAAAAATAGTATACACACACACACACACACACACACACTGGAACATTAGTCAACCTTTTAAAAAGAAGAAAAATCTGCCATTTGTGAAGATATGACTGAATCTGGAGATCATTATACTAAACTAGATAAACCAGCCAGAAAAAGACAATTACTGCTGTATCACTTATATATGAAATCTTAAAAAAAAAAAAGGTCAGATTCATTATTAACAGAGAATGGAGGCTGCAAGAAGTAGGAACTGTGGGGAAGTTTAGTAAAAGTTTAGAAACTCTTGACTGTAAGATGAAAAGTTCTGAGGATCTAATATGTAGCATGGTGACTTTAGTAGAAAACACTATATTATATATATACATATATATATAATTTGCTAATTGATTAGCACCTAAGAGTCTTTAAAATAATTGAAATATATATGAGTCAATGGATGTGGTAATTAATTTGATGGAAGAAATTCTTTCACAATAAATATATGTATGTACGTACAATATAATATACAACCATCACCTTATATATTTTGTATACATTACGATGTTGTCAATTAAATCACCATGAAGCTCAAAAATAAATAAATAAATAAGAGAGAGGATGTGATTTCCAGAAATGGTAAAAATTTTAAACTACCTTTCTTCTTTCTCTCTTCGTCCATATCCCATGCTAACTTTATCTCCCATACCAGTGTGTCCAGATTTTGCTAGTGGAGCGGAGAGATGAAGTTGTAAGAGCAAGACAAATGTGGGCATGTTAAAGCAGTGAATTTTTCAGGTCCCACCTGGGTATAGTATTTTTCTCTTCTCGCTTCTCAGTGAGAATTTCTATAAGAGAAGCTATAACCTGATACATTCCTTTATCTTGATTCTCAGTGATAAAGCCCAGATTCGTCAATTAATAAATTTACTTTCAGGACAGTGACTCAAAGTAAGTCACTTACTTTGAGTAAGTGGGGGATGTAAACTACTTCTATGGAAAAGAAAAAAATCTTTGCAATCTGTTCTTGATTCACGAGTGCCTGGGGTGGTGATGTGAAATCCAAGAAAGCTTGGGTAATAGAGTTCTGTGAAGTCTGGGAGTTACCTTCCCGAGACATTCAGTACAAGAAATAAACAGTTATTTTTTGACTGCCTCTAGGAGTTGGGGAGGGTATAGAGATGAGCTGAATCAAAGGCCGGATTCCCTGTTCTCATCCTTAACTTTACTAAGATATAATTTAGCTCCTGCCCATAAGATACCATGAGATACTATACTAGTGACTTCTGATAATCTAAAAAAATCCATCATTGTCTATCAGAAGAACTGACTTACTCTGGAGACTTTTTTACCAGGATATTCACACCACCCCATTTCATGACCAACCTTAGAACAGCTCCACCTTTCCCAACATGGTTACCTGGAAGATGATACCCTAGAGAATGTTCTTAGTATTTCCCTAAAGTTATGTAAAATACAGCTAGTGGGTTTAATTAGAATTACCTCGAAGAAAAGTCTCATTTTCCCTACCAACAAGAATCATAAAGTGGGGTCATTGATGTTAGAATTTTAAACACAGAAGAATCCCATGCCATCTGGAACATTCTGTGTAGACAGCATTGTTCTTTGAAGAAACTGCTTGACCTAGAACCACTGGGGACTCCGCAAGTCCCTTCCATGCCACATTAATAAGCAGGAGATATATAATCAAAATGAAAACAAGGAGAGACTCATGAGGGAAAATAATGTCACAAAAAGGTACCGAAATTTGGACAGAAGGTTTTGTTCAAGAGAGAAGAGAAACTGTGTGTTAGAGAATGGAGATTTTTATAGTCTTAATTTAAGCCTCTATAAAGTTTCTTTTCCAAGAACTAAATGAACCCTATCCTTTTCCCCCAGTAGCTCTCTATTCAAGCCCACGCTTGGTAGAAAGTGCTAACTAACCTCAGGGTCCTGATGTACTGATATGTTGTATGATTGTAGGGTGTGCCTCAAGTAATTTTCTACAAATGCTAAAGTATGGAAATGTGGAGCTGGTTGATTTTACACACACACACACACACGGGCATATTCAAAGTCATTGAAAGAATTAAGTCTAGGCAGAATTACATCTACAACTTAGGGTCTATATAACCCAGCATAGGCCACAACCAGAAGGATATTCCAGTCTGTATCACTCTCCCTGGGTATCACATCAAGAAAAGATTAGAAATATTGACCTAGTTCTAAAAGATGTCAGGTACCCTCTCCCAGATCCCTATCCTAAGTACAGTAAATTGACTCTTCCTACAGTAGAGAACAATCGTTCATACATTCAATGAAATATCACAAACCAGTCCAGTTAATACCAATGAAGACTGAGTGTGAAGCATAGAAAAAATTAATATCAGTGAGATAAACTCCAAAAACTTAGCTTTTAATTCACATAACAGTCCAAAGCTGGAATTTAGCTGATCTTCCATTCTAGTCTAAGATTCCAAGTTTCTTCCATCTTGTGGTTTCATTGTCTTAATACAAGGGCCTAAAGGAGAAGAAAGAGAAAAAGGCACACCCATCCTTAACCACATCAGCCCAGAAGTAGTTACTATTTCCATACCATCGGGACTTCCATTCTATTCACAAGAACGAATCACATGGCCACACCAAATGCAAGATGACCTGAAAATATAGATCCTGACCAGCAACCATGAAAAAAAACTGCACCCTGTGTATGAAGACACAGGTAAAGGGGAGGCTTTCTCCATGGGGGAGCCTTTCTCTACCACATGGGAAGAGAGTTCACTGAACACTGAAGAAGGAGGTGAAGCCAGATGCTCCTTTTCATGACTCTTCTGAAAGTCATAGATCACGATGCAGTGTTAGTCAATCAGAAGGACCCAACTGAGATTTTTAATCTGGAACTGGCAGATCAAGGAAAAGGAACAGGGGAGAATGACTTCTGGCTACAGTGGCATTATGTACAATGCAGCGGCAGCAGCCAGGGTCTTTTGCTGGTGACGGCAGCTGTGGACTGTGGCACCCCACACTCAACTATCCTCTCCCAATGATGAGTCTTAGAGTCATTAGGACTGCTTGAATGCTGTTAGTATCTGCCTACTTAAAAAGCATAGTTCTTCAGCACTTCCAGAAATTCTAGGAAATATCCTATTTTCTATTAATAAGTTTCTTTTCTTCTCACATCACTAAGATTCAGTTTCTGTTGTTTGCATCCCACAACTCCGATTGATAGAATCATCCGTGATGTTGTTCTGGATGGTGGTGGTGTGGGGGAGATGGGCGATTTAAATAATGATATTGATGTTTTTAGGCGTTACCTCAGATGGCAGTGAGTGAAAATTCAACCAAAAGAAGCTCCAAAATCATTTCAAGAAATTGGCATCATCAAAGGAGCAAGTGCCACGTCTTCCGAGGTGACTACATTGAGGGAGGTGATACTCCTTGGATAGATATGTAAAGGGGGGCACTTGGTGATTATTTTTGAGCCCTATGTGGCATAAAATGATGGAAGATTTAGCTGGCACAAATATGACATATTAGGTTAATGATTTTAGAACGCTCAGTAAATGTAATCCACATATGTATAAGTGGCTTTATAGGTATTCCTATTCCTCTTACTTTTATATAAAATTAGGCTGATGTGTGTCAAGCTAGAATGTTCCTAATATTTTCATTTTTACCCATTGTGTAATAGATGATTAATCTTCTGACAATGAGATAAAGTGTCATCTGTTCCATGAAACTTTCTCCCCATTTTACCCTTTTTTTGTTGTTTAGAACACCCCTGACATTCTGCAATTTTTCTAAACATATACTTAATGGTTAGGAGGTTTCAGGCTGTGTTTGAAATCCATCTCCACGTTCACCCACTGTGTGACACTGGGCAAGTCATTTATCTTTACTGACTTTAGATTTCTCCTCCAACCAGGAAAAGATTGAGAACATGTTGGCGGGGAGCATACATAGTTAGATGTCAGTTATGATCAAGGTTTAGCTTTGTTTTTGTTTGAAGTTTATGCAAGTGCTGCTTACATATTTTAAATAATTAACCAACTATATAACTAAACTGAACTGAGATAAACAAAGACCAATTATAAGAATATATATGAACTAAAGATTTTGCTTTATCCATCCAGTTGTGTGCCCAAATTCTTACTTCTCCAAAAGCAAAATGCTAGCAAGCCAATGTAAAATGATACCAAATAACTGAGTTAAGTCAGTGACCTCTTTTCTGGGAAATACTGAAGAATCAATGGGTTAGAAAGTGAGTTCCTGTTTCTACTCTTTCTGCTGATGTTTATTAATAGTCCATTTCCTATCCTAGATCTAAAGAGATCAAATGAGCACAAAGGTAGTGACTTCACATATGCCTGCTCAGTTCAGAAATGCATCATCCATTGCAAAACAAACATCATTTAGAAGCTTCAATTTACTATTTGAAATGGAAATAGAAGGGATGGTGTTAATTGAAGTATCTGAGTTGTCATTTTATGAATATTTTAGTTCCATTATAAATTACTCACTTGTTCAGATATGTCAGCTTTGTTCTTCTCCCCACCCTTCCATGTCCTAAAACATCTCTATTCTAGTAAATAATTAAAGGGTTATCAGAAAAAGTCAAAAGGAATTTGACATCAGAATATCTCATGATGGATAGTGTTAAAGTTAGGCACCAATAACAAGTGTCTCTTAATTATAGCTAAAGGAATCACCTGCCAGTCTCTCTCAGAAAAGACTGTCACTTCTCCACTTGTGATGCCATGGTGTGGTCAGAACTTCCTGGTCATAATTTTCAAATGACAGAGGGAACTCAACAAAATTTTGCATGAAAGGCCAGTTGCTTAGACAGAGTCTTCTGACATCTACCCTCAAATGTCATCAAGTCCTGTTCCAAATACCAGGCTACTAATAAGGAGGTGCAGATACTAACCCTGCTAATCCTAATTTACCACTTCAATATTGCCTCCTAGGTCACCTGATCTTAAACAAGCAAGCAAGAAACTATAAGAATATTCCAGATGTCAACAAAAATAACAAAGGACAAGGGAAGACAGAGGAAACATTTCAGCCAAATGCAAAAAAAAAAAAAAAAAAGATAAGAGCAAAACCAATGAAAGTTAAGAGAACTCAATGGAAAGCTGTCTTGTGAGTTCACAGCTGTGTGTTAGCATTAATAAAGCAGACAAGTTGTGTCAATTCTTATATGCAACTATAAGACCACAGACAGGTTGAATTATTTGGCTAAGGGATATTTCTTAATAAAATGTCTGTTGGTTTGGTTGTGTTGTTATTGAAAAGTAACCTGGGCAATAGTTGTACAATGGGCTCAATATAAGCCCATTGTTTACCAAATAATTTAATAACTTATCTTTAGAGCCAGGTTACCAGAGAGACAGTGAAAACAATAGTGAAGGTAAAACTTTTTTTTAAAACTTTATCAATAACCAGTATAAAAAGACAAACCACACAGTGTTGTCCTGTCTCGTGGAAACCCCCTAAGAATAAAATGAATCACAGTCAGAACTATTTATTGAACATACAGCCACAACTCTGAACAACTCATCGCTTTGAATTAAAACACCTTTTTTCTACATCTCAAGTATATTAACTCAGTAAAGAATTCAAAAAATTTTAATCCATGTGCAAATTGATAGGAGCCTGAGGGAGAATGGGAACTTGGGTGTCCCCTTGGGGCTTTCTGTGTCGCCTGAGCAGGAGAAAAGGTATCAGGGTGCAAAACTGAGGACCACAACATAGGTTTGCCCCTTGAGTCTGGGAGTTGCTGCCATACCGCAGGGGCTTCCTGCACAGGGAGTGCCCGCACAGTGCCAGGTCAAGGAGAATGACAGAGGATCCCTGTGCTCTGACACATCAACAGAGTGGAGGCCCCAAAGCCTACCTGCCAGGTGCAGAGGGGTCAAAGGTCACCATTCCAGAAAAAGCATGAGATCACAGGTCAAAAACCTGAAACCTATTTCCTCACTACCCTCAGAACATAGTCTCTCCCCTATATCCATCTGTTCTGTTGGGGGGCAGGGAGGAATGATTTGGGGTGTAAAAAATGAATGTAAAAAGACCAAGTTACTTAAAAAGAATTTCCAGATGAACGGTTGAAGATTAGTTCCCAAAACTGATGAGGGCTTTTGGAGAAGATCTAATAAGTGAGGGGGAAATGTTTTTTTAAAAAATCTGCATTTCCTTTGCTCTCAAGATGAAAGTCAGTGTGAGAACTTTTGTGATGTCATTTCCTTTGCCCTTTTCTACTCCATCAATTTTGAAAGCAAATCTCCATTGCCTTAAAATGAAGGAAAGCAGGGTGCCCCATACCTACTGTCTGAGACAACCACAGGGGATTCTCCTTCTCCTTAAGTTCAAAACTTCTTCCACAGTTTCTTTACATTATTTTTCATATTTTCAATTTGCATTTGGTTTGGACATTTCAACATTTGTTGAAATGACTAAACATGTTTTTAAATACTGTCTTCTTGGCCCTATTCACACCAGCACCATTGGGACCAGCACCTTTTCTGCTGACATTTGAAAGCATTAAGATAGCTCCAAGACTGAAAAAAAGCATTTTTCCTGTAATCTTTGAAAAGTTTAGTTGCCAAGGAGACAGAAGCCTTAGCGACCAGGTAAGAAGCCCTTGGCCATTTATACAAAGGGATACTCACCGAAGGGGCAGGAATGGAAGGGGTGCCTGGAGAGAAACATGGGTGTCCCTGCATCTTGTACCAAAGTCAGTTTTACTCTGTCATTAGAGGAAATTCAAACCTGCTCTTCTCAAGATGGAATTGTTTATGGAAAAGATTGCAATTTAAGCTCCACACCACCATGACTTGTGATGACCAGATTATAATACAAAACACCGCCTTGATTTATGACAATCAGATTCTGACACAAATATCCTCAGAAGAACTACTTTCTAGAGAAGAATGGACCCAAGAGCACACACCCTACTTTCCAAGAAGGCCAAAGAGCAATCTCTGTAGAGTCACCGGGAAAGATGTCAAGAGACTATAATCCTGGGGTTTTCTAAATATATTGATCAACTCTTGTACATACTGAGTGGCTTTTGCTTGCACATGTTCTTTTCACCCCATAGTCAAAGAGTTAGAGTTATGTGACCCTTGACCTTCCCCAGAATGTACCACAAACTAGTCTCAGCTGACTTTTCTTTTTGGCATTAGAGAGAGAGAGAAAAAAAGAGCTGAGAAAAGATGAACTATCAGGAAATCTCAATTAACACAAAATCGATGCATACCTTCCTATAGGGTGAGTAAAACTGGAACTTTTAGTTTACACATTCTAACACATGGCAGTGACATAGGTAAAATTTTGCATATTCTAACAGGTTGCTTCCTTTATCAACCACTAACCAGACCCTACTGCTTCACCCTGTAGACTGAGCTTAGAAAAACATCAAAATTGGGGTAGAAGTGACTCTTCATCTTGTCTGGTCTGCCTAAAATGCTCTCTCCCAAGATAATGAGTACTTTGAATTTTAAAAAGTTAAAATAAAATAGTAGCTGACGAGAAAGGGGATTCTACCTCTTGGCCATACATGCATCTAACTTGAGGCTAGAAACAGTTATCTCTATAAAATATGAACTTTTGTCCATTTATTTCTTTTGGACTTCAATTTTCTTAGATGATTAGCAAAGAATCATTCTGAAAATCTGGCTCATGAGGAGATTTGAGGTCATGAAACTATACTTATCAGAAGAAAATGAATTATACAATTTGAGCAAAATTTATTGAATACTAATTTTAGTCTCTTTTTAAGGCAAAAATTCCTCCACATTTCAGAGGCATGCCATTATTTTTAAATCAAATGTTAAGCAGTCGATATGCAGTTGATATAATATATATTTTCTTTATCTGCATTGCCCTGTCTTCTTTATTTAAGTAACATTCCAAAGAGACATGGCTTGGGAAGAACCAAGATAACGCAGTGGTTTTCCTGAAAATTCTGTGCTCTCAAGAGAATTATGAATATAGCAGACACAGAGAAAACTTTGCATTTTTTTTCCTAGCAAGAATGATTGAAGCAGTAGCGGGGAGTGAGATTATAAATGTAGTGAACACAATAAACAATCAAGTAATTAATGAGTGAGTGATAACTATAGATAGTGAATTTTTTTCTTCCATATAATTCCTACATATTCTATGAAAGGTTGTTTTGAAAACTTTGAAATGGGTTATCTTTTTTTCCCTTTTACCCTGTGCCATTAACCTGGAAACATATCAATAAACTTTTTCCAGTAAGAAAGTAAGTTACTGGGGCCTCCCCGGTGGCACAGAGGGTTGAGCGCAGCATTGTGAAGCTCTCCGCAGCCTCTCCAGTGCCGGTTCAATCCCCACCGGCCGCATGCGGAGCAACCCACATGGTGCAGCAGACCTCTCCTGTCTCGCCTGCTGCTCCCCTCAGCAGTGTATTTTGGTCATTTCTGCCTGTTCTGTTCCCCGCTCTGTCTCTGGTGAATCCTCTCATTCTCTTGCACATCTGGCCTGTACCCTGCTCTTGTATAAATAAAATAAATCTTAAAAAAAAAATTTTAAAAAAAAGTAAGTTACTGATTGCAATTTAGAAAGATCTAGGCTAAAGACATCCATGTTTTTCCCAATTTCCATAGTCAAATGGCCACATGGAGGCAAAAATAAACCATAAGAGCTCATGGAATAACTAGATTGATGATGGTATTTCATACTTTGTTCTAGGAATTAATATGGAATGATGCCTTTTTGACAGAGTAGTTCTAGAAGGAGTTTGTTCAAATAGAAGTTTTGGGTTTAGTGGTACCTGAAATGATTTGAATATTTTGGCTTCTGACCGTCCCACCCTACCGAAGGCTCTGTGGTCATTAGCACTTAAACTTTTATTGTCCCAGATGCTGGTCAGCTATTGTGTTCCCATCTTAAGTCAAGATTCCTTTTTTATGCAGCCTTCTATTTCCCTCATATAGATCAGAATTTTTCAATTAAACTCCTATTTAATTTTTCTCCTCCCTTTAGAATACTAAAAGGGATATTGTTTTCTGATTCTTCTTAATTGTTCTCCTTTTTCTGATCCAAATCAATTGAAACATCATAACAGCTTCAAAATTAATTACACAATTTCCCCTCTGCTTGGATAGATATGTACACATCTCAGAATGTGACGGCTGCATTCACATTACTAATTACTCACAAAACCCTTTGATGGCTGTGTGTTTGCAAAGGCCCTAGTGAAACATTCCACCTTTAGTTTGGGGTTCTTTGTTAAAACACACACACACACACACACAATGAAAAGGCATTGACAATTTTGGTTTTCTGCCACTGAATAGAATCTTCTCAGCCTTTTGCCTCACTGGCTCAATTTGTGCTTTTTGTTTTTTAATCAAGTTTGCATAAAGAGAAGCCAAACATTTGACTTTAGAGAATAATTTTTGTTGGGAGAAGAGAACTAAACAGTCTCCATGCAATTGGTGAGATCAGACCTGTCTTTTAATAACCCCAAATACTAAAAGGTGGAGCTAAGTCACTTGAAATTACTTTAAAACTCTTTTTCACTGTTTCATGCTTTTTTGTCCATATGAATTATAAAAAATGAACTTTAAATTTTTTTGTTTTAGAGCACTTGGGTCCATTTGGTATCTTTTTGCCAATTTGTTTTAGGAGAGAAAATAACATGGTTATCATATTAACAAAGGGGAACAGATATCTTAAGAAGCATTTTATGGACAAAAAGTTATCATTTTCATTGCCCCTTTAGTAACTATCAAAGTTTATCAGCCTCAGAGGGCTGGGCAAGTTGGGTATTATACAATTCCATGGGTACCATCTGCAAAAGTCACCCAGTAGTGTTGTACAACATGGCACCCAGGTATTTGTCTAAATGGAAAATTGTGCTGTGACTTTTGTTAATTTTTTTTTCAAGAGGACCTTAATGTTTTGAAATAAGTCAAAAAAATATTATTTGTAGACCCCACAAATAATAGGTAATCTATAAATATTTGTTGAAATAAAAAATAAATGAGAAAAAAACTACCCTATCTTTGATTTCCTCTTCTTTGCCTTTTTCCCTTACTCCTGTGATTGTTTTTAATAAGGCATCTGAATACAAAGTGTTAAAAGAGAAAATAGCAAAATTACAAGGCACCTTTTGCAAGGTACAATGTGATATGATCCCTTTTCATTTTGAAATCTGAATTATCCTTTCCAAGTATAAGTCACTTGGGGATACAGAGGAAAAAGTGTCCTTGGAAAAACTAGAACATATGTTATTGATCAGTAGTCTACTAATTATCAAGTTAGTTTAGCCCCAAAGAACTCCCAAGACAACTGGAATTGTTATTTAAGTCTTCAAACCAACCACGATCAACTCGTGATCAAACCCACAGAAAGCTCTATGATGCTCCTCATGGTCTAATTTTCCAATAACTAGTTACATCATTTTCCAATTCAAAATCAAAATAACAATTTAAATGTAAATATGCTTTCAAAAAGCATATTGATTTGTAACCTCTGACACCTCTACTAGATTATTCCCTAAGAATCTTATATAAAAGATAGGAGAGGAAGGAGATACAGCAAACAATGCCTGATATGAGGGAATGGATGAAGTGAAGCAAAGGAAAGCTTCATGGGAAATAAATGGGTCTGGAACATTAAAAATAGTCTTTCTTTGCAGACTTTATATTTTGCTGCATTCAGTCTTTGTATCACAGAAAGAATTCAAACCTGAAATAAGGCCATACACACACCAAGAAAAAAATAAAATAAACAAGTTTAATTAGAAATGAACCATTGGTATTCTACTTCTGCCAAGTGTTTGGGTGGGTTCCCATAGTACACAGCTGTATCATTGCAATGAAATTGCTAAGTGTAGAAGGAACCCACCATTATCCATCCCACAATAACACACTCCTTTATAATTCTCCCCAAAATGGGCACAAATATCCTTTGGGCATGATGACCTTCTAGTTTATCATCAGAACTATAAACACATTCTTCAGTCCTCCAAATAAACATTTGTGTTCACTCCTGAAACCTACTGATCAGCCAAAGGAAAAAATTAATTAAACCTAGCCCAATAGATTCACATCATTCTTAATTGACAATTAACAATATGGTTCATAAGCCTAGGATTTTTTTTTCAAACCTATTTGTAACAACTGATGGTTGAGTTATAAAACTTTGCTGTTGTCTTGAATCTATATTTTAGACAATGATTGAGCAACATCAACAAAACAAAGAGTAATTTATTGAAAGCTTTCACCTACTCAAATGGACTTTCAGTTTGGAGCATGGCTCATGCTAAGAATAACAGAGGTTCAATATCTATTAGAACCACTGGTCATACCTCTAAGTCATGCAATTTTAAGAACCCAGAATTTGAAGAATTCTCTGATAACAGAAGTTCCTGGTTCGTTCTGTTCAAAATTTGGTCTGTGAATCAGTCACCTCTATATCACCTGTAAATTTGTTTAAGCTCCTCCTAGAAGCTGCATTAAGAAGATGTGGTGCATGTACACGAGGGAATACTATTCAGCTATTAAAAACAAAAACTGCTATTTTTAGGAGCAAGTATGGAATTTCAGGGAATTATGCTAAGTGAAATAAGCCAGAGAGAGACAGACAAATACCAGCTGAATTCACTCATATATGGAATACAGTGAAATGAAACAAAGGAACTGACGGAACTAAACCAAAATAAAGTCTTGAAATGTTTAGAATTAACGTCACTGGGCACGAGGGGGTGGGGATCCAAGTGAGGCCCTGGGGTGGTTGGGGTGTGAGAATGCACATCTGAGGAGGTATGAGCTTATTCCTCTGGATCTGTACAGTGATGTAAACCAGGGTTAGTGCAAATAAATAAATACCCCCCCCAAATTAAATGCAGATATCTCAGACCACACCCATCTTAGACAATCTTGATTTCATCAAGGATGAAGAACAGTTAGAGATGAAGGCTATGGAAAAGAGGGGGTGGAGACTATGGACAAGAGAGGGTGGATAGGAGAGCTATCGGGGTTCAGAATATTGGAAGGGTTCAAGGCAGAAGTCCTCAAGGGTATGTCACAGTACAAAAGCGGAATATTGTGGTAGCATCTTGGTATTGACTTATTTGGTTTATTTTTATTTAGATAGCCTGACATGTTCCAGCTAGATTTTGACAAGAGGAAAGCCATCAGACCTATTTGAAAGCCTCTCTTAGCATGGCCAATTTCATAGAGGCTTATCTCAACAACCTAAGGAAGAAAAGACCCTTAGAAGAAACTCTAAATGTTATGATGCAAGCAAAGAGTTTTCACTGGAATATTTGTGGGTCATAATGGATGCTCAAAAAACTGTCTACTCTTGCACTAGCCAGCAATAATGTTATGCTTCATGAGAGAAAAGAGCCTAATCAAAATAAGTTTCCATGTTTGAGTGTCTACTATGTGTCAAGCACTCCACTAGACATTTTTCATTCTTTTTAGAATTTCTATTTATTTGTAAAGAATTGCCACAATGTTCTAGCCTGTCTGAATTCTATCCTATTGCCTGTTGCATCCCTTTGAACAAGAATGGGGGGATTAAGTCCTTCTGTGGGGCACCTGGCATGTAGTTTCCTCTTTTTTGTCCTCATCACCACGGCTGCATCTTCCATGTTTATTTTAATTTCTTCCCCATAGCACTCTCCACTTCTAGTGCTAATCGTGTGTATTAAAATAAAACAGCAAATGTGCTGAGAAGTGCACACTACAAAATGATACTTATAATATCAAGCACTTTCCAAAAAAGTGTATAATATTTACATTAGGTCATCAAATACATTCCCTGCTGTTGGAGAGTGCCTTTGTTCTCTGCACTCCTCTGAGTTGCTTCATCTCTCACAAGAGAAAATATCCTTATCTCTGCTAAGCCATTCTCACGTAATCTTCAACTTGCATCTGTTATTATTCATCAGGGAAAATAATATCATCTATGTGAACACAGATACATCGCAGGCAAAATATATTACCAATGCATGTGCCTATTGCAGAGTTTTCCTTAAATACATTGGGTGCAAGCCTTAAAATTCCTTCATTGTTTACGGGTCCAAAACTAGAACTCATAGAATCTAGATGCTCAAAACTACAAATTAAAAGCATGTTTTGAGTGTAGCTGGATACCTTCCACCATGCTACTTTAAAGAATATATTAAAGAGAGGGTGAAGGCAGGTGGTACATTTTTAACTGGCAGCTGAACATTTGCTTGGCTTAAAGCCAAATGAAACAACATAATCCTAACTGACTGGTACACTTCTCACTGATCCCTTTAAATTCCTCTTTCTCAAATTCTTTATGACATTTAAATATCCTGGAATTAATCAATATTACCAAACAATGAGATGCTTATAAATGAAGACAACTAGTAGCAATAATCATCACAAAATGAGTATCCTTTCCTGGGTATTTAGAATGTTCTTTGACTTTTCATGGATCGTCAAGTCCCGAGAAAACTCTGAACAAGATACAACATGACTCCCATTTTATAGATGAAGAAACTAAGATTACGAGACCTGCCGGAGGTCCCAGAGAAAAGTAGAGGGAAGACAAATTAAAATTTCAAGTTTGTTTGATTTATTCCAAAGCCCAAATTCTCTGTACCATCGCCCCCAATAATCATGCTGCCCAGATTCCTTCCTCTTGTTCCCAGATCTGTATAGGAGGCTACCAAGAATTGTTTCAGGTCTTCTTGCTGGGATGAAATGCTAGTGAGGATGCCACTGGCAAATGACAATCTCCAATTCTGCTGTTCCCACTGGCTCCCACGTGGCTGGTGCTCAATCAATGTTAAATAATAACAGTCCCAACCCAGTAATGATAAAGCAGGAAGTGCCTCCCTCTTTATACTTTTAATGACTTCATAGGGTTCTTTTCTGTTAATTGTTTAATCACAAATTTCAGTTATTGCTATTTACATGCTCTTTTTCAACTTTTGAATACAGTCTTATTTCTATTTTGCCAAGCTTTCGGAAACACCAAATTAGAAACAAGCCTATTGTCTTCCACACAATTTCTGCAGTGTGAAGAATGAAAAACACCACCAGAGAGCCTGCCTGTCTAATAGAGAAAAGAGAAGGGAAAAGCATCCATAGTGAGCTGTCTGCAGATGCCACCTTTAGATCAGTGCTTCACAGCTTGAAAATGCAAACCTACTCCACCCCAGGTCACCTTTGTAACACTAACAGACAAGTCAAGGAGGTGTAGCTTTTTACAGGTACGGAATCCACGGAAAATAAAAGGGTTGCTGAGTGAATGCAAAATTAATGGACTTTTGTGCAGGGATGAGTCATTGGTTTGTTCTTTCAGAAAGAAATAGGCTTCTTCACTCAGTCGTGGCCAGTAAAATTAAAGATGAAAAGACAAAAATTTCACTTTTCCCCAAATAGTTAAGAGCAGTTTGAGATTGGTGTTGGCATCACCAGGTTATAATGAGCCACCTGCACAAATAATGTCACTAAGCCTTAGACAATCCATGCCCTAAAACCTCTGCCTTGGAGGTTCATCTCCAAGACGCTGAATTCTTGCACCTTCACCCAAACTGTGAAAAGTATGTAATTCTCTCAAAATCTCCCTGATAATTAGTGAAATTCAGATACTCACTTGACAAATCATTTTGCCCCAAAAATTACACAATGCAAAATTTGTTGCCATTACATAACCCTGCAAATTAACAATGACCTATGTACTCAAGATAGGAGAAAGCTTAAAGAAAGCTTGGGGAAATCCAACAGAAAGTCTTGACTATATACTGCAAAATGTCACCCTTTCTGTTTCTGAGGATATCACTGTACACTTAAATTAAGGACTATCTGAGGGGTAAAGGAATTACTAGTTGGGGAAAAAGATGAAAGTATGAAACAGAGAATTCTAAGTGGCCAGGTCCTGACAAATTTTCTTTGGCTTATCTAGTGCTCTTTAAAATTGTATTTTTTAAAACTATGTTTATTTTTTTTAAAGATTTATTTATTTATTTTATACAAGAACCGGGGTACAGGCCAGATTCGCGGGAGGGTGAGAAGATTCACCAGAGACAGAGCCGGGAGCAGAACAGGCAGACAATGGAAGTACACTGCTGAGGGGAGCAGCGGGCAGCAGGAGAGGTCTGCACGCCATGTGGGACCCTCGCAGGTGGCCGGGGATCGAACCAGCACTGCAGAGGCTGCGGGCATCTTGGCAGTCCAGCGCTCAACCACCAGGGGAGGCCCCAACCAATGTTTAAATGCTGGGAGATGTTAAATAAAATCCATATTCTTAGGTTTCCTTTAATAACAGATGATCTGGAAAAGTGAGCACAGAATTCCACAAGGCGGTATGGGGAGTGGGTGGGCTTTGAAATTCTTGCTCCTGGCTCCCTTTCCTAGATGTTCTTCAGATCCCACAATGCCCTGTCATGACAATCCACCTCTTTGATCCATTTTCATGAACTTTATAGCTCCAGAGAGTATTTACATGGTTAGAATCTCTATTATAAGCAGTGGTGAGGGAACAAAAGTAGTGTGCATCTGAGGACTTTCCTGCCTGAAGATCTTAGAATACTTCTTTGTATATTGAGACTGGATATACTAGAAAGTTCCTATATGTAGATTTAAAGATCACGAGTACTTGGATTCTACTTCTACCATTAATTAGCTGAGTGCTGTGTGGCAAATTATTTTAACCTCTTAGACTAGGATTTCTTCATTACTAAATAGAGTTATTGTATTATGTTACTTTTAGGGTCTCCTTCAGGTCTAGAAGGCTGTGTCTCCTATGAGCCTAAACTATATGAACACAAAAATCAGCCTGATATGTTGCCTCTTAGTGTGAGGGCAAGGTGGGGATAGAGGAAACAGCCTATTGACACCTTGTATACCATGAGGACAGTGTGATTTTAATGTCCTCTGAATAATATAATTCTAAGGGGGGGGGAATAGGGATGTCATAATTCCTTTAAATACCACAGGAAAATAGCGATTGAATTCAATCTTATTAAGAAGAGAATTTAATCTAAAAATAATAATTCTTATGGCAGAGATTCACCTGTCATAGATTCAATTGTGTAACCCCCATAAAAAAAATGAGGTGGGTCCAGTCCCCAGTATCTCAGAATATTACCTTACTTGGAAATTAGGTGTTTAAGGAGGCAATTAAGTTGAAGTGAGGTCTTTAGGGTGGACCCTAATACAATATCACTAGTGTCCTTATGAGAAAATGGAAATTTATACATAGACAGGCAGATGTAGACACAAAGACAATAACGTCTTCAAACCAAGCAACATGCGAGGCTACTAGAAGCCAGGAGGAGACATGAGAAAAATCCTTTCTGACAATCCTGTCTTCGTTGTGGCCTTCCAGCCTTCAAAATTATGAGACAACACATTTCTGTGGTTTACACTATCCTCTTGGTAGCCCTCTTTCTGCAGCTCTGGCAAACTAATACATCATCTTCATCCATTTGCTGTCAGTTAACTAGAGGGATGAGAATATTCTTTGGGTAATGGTGCTGGGGGAGTCCCCTGGCAGAAAGGAAATAGTCAGTGTACCCTCATGACCTCTGCAAACACATAGTGCAAATCATTTTGGTTGATTTCAATCGTTAATCTCGAGTTTATAAACAAAGGTCAATATGCATTAGTTCTTTCTAGTTCTTTCTAACTCTTCTGAATCTTGAAATTACTTCCTGAACTGGGTTCAAGACTGGCTGCATCATCTGCAAGACTCATAATAAAAATACAAGATCCTTGGGCTTCCCCGGTGGTGCAGCGGGTTGAGCGCCACACTGTAAATCTGTCCACAGCACGGGTTCGATACCGGCTGGCTGGCGAGAATCCCACATGGCAAGGCAGACCCATGCCTCTGGCCTGTACCCCAGCTCTTGTATAAAAATAAATAAATCTTTTAAAAAAATACAAGATCCTTTATTCAAAAATTGAGAATTGCAAGATGGTACGAGCAGAACATTAAAGCAGGGGTGGAGTCTCATGTGTCTGCACAGGCTGCAGAGCCAGTCCTGCAGACCCAGAAGGTTGAGAAGCCACCAATGTCTTCAATACCCCTTCTTGGCTGGCTACTTCCAAAAAGTCTTATATCTCTTTATGGAACATTTTCGACTTGCTCACGGTGAGTCAAGTCCAAGTTTTCTAGCCACTTCTAACAAACTCTCACCATCTCCTTCCACAAGTACCTTCATTTGCCAAATGCACTGCATTCATCCAATGTCTCAGCTTCCATGATGGTCACTGAAAAAGTCATGTAGGATGTGATCTGAAGTCAGAGGCAGAAATGACAATGACTGAGGGAGTACGTGATAAACAAACATTACACTCTGAGCACTGGAGAGGAAGACTTTACTTCGATAGGCTATTCATAGAGTTAGTGGCAGTGGCAGTAGGTGGACTCCTAAGAGAATGGGCTGGGTTTTGTTAGATGTTTATGCAGACAATCCAGGTATGAGAAGTAATATGTGCAAGAACATAGACATGGGACACAAAGAAATGCATGTGAGGAACATGTAAATGGAAATATATGGTAGCTTTGGGGAAAAACATGGGAAAAAAGGGTAAGGTAAACTAGGAGATTTTTTCCTATTTAGTAATCCAATGGTGCAAGAGCGCTGACTTAACTACGTTGAACAAAAACAAGCAGTGGTTAATTTTATGCCTGACATAGATGGCATTGTCCTTGAAGACATGTGTAAATCTATCCTAAGACTTATTCTTGAACACAAATAACTCTTTTTCCATAGGAAAAATATATTTACAGAAAATCTGGCACCCTGAGCAGAGGGAATCTCATCATTTTTTCATCCTTCTGATAAACTGGCACCTACTTTCATAGAGACATACCATATTGGATTGTTAGTATTTGTCTTCAAGTCCATCTTCCCTACCAGACAATGAGCTCCTCAAGTTCAGAGATTGTGTCTTATAATTCATGCTACTTGAGCATCTGGCCTACAGCCTAGTACATGGTGAGCATTTAGTAAATATTTCTTAAATGACTAACTAGAGATTGCTGCTGTATTGTTGGCTCACTCTAAACACTCCCCTCCTGTCTCCTCATAAATGTGGGATATTAAATAAGAAACTGGAATGAAAAAGGCCCTCGTCCAGCCCTAGCTGAGAACAATAGTTAATTGTTTCACATTCAAGTATGTTGCTTCCTATACCCATGATGCATTGTCTTCAGCCTGGTTTCATCATCCCTCAGTGTCCTTGGTCTCTTGGTACCTGGTTGCTGAGTTACACGGTACCACTTAGTTTTGCTTTTTGACACTTGGCAGTGGGCTAACTCTTTTCTAGCAGAGTTACCCCCACTGAGATGAAGATGAGGAACCCTAGGTATTGTGTAGCTAGACCAGAGACAGGCAAAGTATGAGTGTGCAAAATGACTCCAAGGTGTTCTGTTCAAGAACTCAATTTTAGAAAACAAGCAGTTAGCTGGTAAGGCCACGGGCCACAGAGACAATCTGTTCCTTACCCTACCACTTGATGAGTTTCTCTGCTGATTAACTCTGAAAAATGCTTTGAATACACCCTTGTGCCATCCTTTCTTGTGTGTGGACTATTTATTTGTTTGTTTGTTTGTTTGTTTATTCTGAGATGGTGTTGCATGATGTTTTTACCTCAGTGTTCACTTCAGTGTGGGGAAGTAGGAAGAAAATTCCTCTGCTTGATGGCTTTGTTGTTTGGTTTCTGAGAGGAAGGCAATGTGACATAGGGCTACTGTTGACACTGCTTAAAAACTGCCTGCAGGGGCCTCCCCTAGTGGCAGTGGTTGAGCACTGGGCTGCAAGGTTGCCCTCAGCCTCTGCAGGTTCAGTCCCCGGCCTCCAGCAAGGGTCCCACCAAAAAAAAAAAAAAACCTGCCTGCAACTCCCATTGGTCAGTGAGGATGTTTTACTTGGCATCATGAGGCAAAATACTATGAGAGACTCTCACTGTGACGCCCAGGGACCCAGTGGCGTTGGCCTAACTACATCCTGGGTCTCAGGGCTCTTTTAAAGAACACTCGAAAATCACTTTGCTATTAAAGCCACTTGAAATCAGGGTGAACACCAGATTATAGTCATTTCTTAAAAAAAGTCTGTGGGGTGGCTCTGAGCTTGGAAGGAACAGGAAGAAAAGACAGAGATTTGGAAAGAACCTGAGATAGACTAAACCGGAGTGAAAAGTGAAATCTCAGGCTCATTGGGCCTGGACTCCAGCAAGGTGCTTACTTTCTGGGTGCAATAAAATGAAGACTGAAAATGACTGACAGGCATTTCAACTAATAAATTAGTTGAGTCTATAGTACAAAGTAACTCCTCACATTATTATTATCAGCAAGATTTCTGGAATCAGGCATCTTAAGTGGTTTGAGTCCTATCTTATTCAACATCTGCTAATGGTAGAGCCATAGTATTGAGTCACAGGGCAAGCAAGAGTCCTTAGGGTCAGAATAGAATAGGAAAAGCCTCAGAGGAATAAGGAGGGCTCCAGAGATGAGGCAACAAATTCCAAAGGGGACTAATCAAACACCCCAGGGCTAGGAAGATCAGGACAATCTGGAACAAGGATGATAAAGAAAAGTATGCTAATGTTACAGGACAGGGAGAGGCACACCCCAGAACCCCCAAACCTGCCTGCTCTAAATAGGTTCTGCCATCTGCCTCATCAACATAAAACAAATGAGACTTTAGTGGGAAGGAACTTTAACACAATTAGTGAATAATACAGAAAAGACAAAGAATATAGTTTGTAAATCAAGCACCCAAAGTTACCCAACCCCTCGTGGGTAAAAGTCCATCCAAATGGGATTGGCCCACAGGAAGGCCCCAAAGCCTGTCACAAGTCTAAAGCATCTTCCAGTGGGGACCCACAGAAAAGGATCAGAAACAACCAGACAAGTCTGGAGGGAAAACAGCAAAATCAAAATTAAGACAAAAACCACCACTGTCACCTCCCCACGGGTCTCACCCACATCGGTGTCACCCAGTCCACGACCAAAAGACAAGCGCAGTTTCTTCACGTGTCTCTTGGCTCCATGTGCCTCCTCCAGGTCTCCTTCTGGCTCCATCCTGCCTCCTTCCTTCCTCAGTCTCCTCTGCAGCTTCTTCTCTCTCTGCCCAGCTCTACCATCCCTTGGGTGGGGCAGGAAAGCTGAAATCTCCCCCTTACCTGGGGACCCCCCTGTTACACTAAGATAAGGGCTGCTGCAAGACTTAGTTCTGGACACAGAGACTTTAAGGCAGTGAGTGAGACCACTGAGAACTAACCAATCACAAAGAGACTAGTGGAGCTTGAGAATAATTAGGGGAGGAAGTTCTATATTCCCTGAGGCAGACTCCACTTCAGCTTCCTTGGCCCTCCCTGGTCCCACCATCCTGGGAGTTCCACTTTATTTCTGTTCCTTTTCTCCTCAATAAACTTTTTCTTTCTCTAAACAAATTTGCCTCTTCTCTCTTGCTTGCCTTAGTGTCAGCAAAGTTCCTACTGCTGCAGCTTCCTGAGACACCAACGGTCTAGTGGCTGCGACTTAGCACTGCCACTGCAGCCTGGGATCCATTCCTGGCTGGGAGACCAGGCCTGAAAACCTGACATTATGGTATCAGTATGATTGCTCGAGTAACTTCTAAAGAGAATTTATCTTTGCCTCAGTTTCCACATCTGCAAAATCTATTCAAAATTTACTCCTTGTGAGAATAATGTATTGATGAAATGAGTGGATATGCATGAAAAATATTCAGCAGAGAGCCTGATATGTAGTCAACACTCAATAAATGTAAACCCCTATTATTATTTTTATCATTGCTGCTAAAATTATTCAAAGGGCAGAATCAATATTCTCTGGAAAAAGAAAATAGCCCATGGTAATCACTTTGAAACTCTTCCTGAGGACTAAGTAGTAAAAGACTTGACAGCAAGATGATAACAAAGGTGTGAATATTTTCTATTCCCTTTTACAAAAAACAACCGTTTATTTTGAAATAATTTTATTTTCAAAGATAGTTTTCATATATACCTTTCACTCACCTGCTCCTCATCTTAAGTCTTACAGAACCCTGGTACAATGAGCTAAAGCAGGAAATTAGCTGTGTACAGCACCATTAACTAAATTGCAGACTTTATTCAGATTTCACCAGTTCTTCACTAACACCTTTTTCCCACTCTAAACTCCTGTTCAGAATTCCACATTTTATTTAGCTTTTGTGACATTTGTTAGCCTGGTGTGAGGAAGGGCAGTTTCTGATGCTCAGATTAAGCCTCAGTTGCAGGCAAACTCAGGTCTTCTCTCTCCCCCAGCTGGATACATGGCCTAGGGCATAGGAGTGTCCCACCCCCAGAGGCAGAGGGGTGGGGTTTTCTTCCCTTTCCTCAACTGGGAACCACTCGTTGCTGCCTCACTGCAGATTAAGGCTTTTGTTCTTTTAGGAAGCTGAATGCGGGAGATGTTTCTGGCCACGGCTTCCCTCTCCCAGACAACACCTTGAAGGAAGCTTTGAGCAGTAGAGCAGTGAAATAATGGGAAGGTTTTCAACACAGAATCAGTGACAAGATCAAGTTACATTTTAAAAATAAGGGGGAGATTGATTTGGAGCAGAGCAGGATGTGAGAAGACCAGTTACAAAACGCTTGGAATAGTATAATTTAGATGGTGAAAGGAAAACCTTTTACCTTAAGAGCTGGCATTAGAATCCTGCTTAGGGAGAAAATGGTCTCTGCTCAGGGAAACCCCTTGATGGGCCATGGAGGTGTTAAAAGATAAACCCCCAAGAAAAGATGAGGAAAGACAGAAGAAGAAAAGCTGGGCTGAACTTCTCACTGGGATAAAATGAAGTAAATTTGATGCTGTTTTGCAGAGACTGAGAAAGAGACCACAGGACAGGAAACAGACAACACTTTTACCAATGAAATACCCCCCGGGGGTTGGGAGGGGACTCTCTACTTTACACACACACACACACAAACACACACACACACACATATATATATATATAAGAAGGGCTGAGATGCTAATATGAAGTCATTGTGTTTCTGTGATGTAAATATTCTCTGTTGTCCTGAATCTTAAAAAAAATTCCACCGCACTCAAGGAAGGGAGTGTTTAAAGGACTTGTGATTTGGGCAGGACAGGAGAAGTCTTGGAAACAAGGATAGAGTCTGAGTTCCAGGTCTGCATCAATTAAGTGCAGGAACTCAAGAGGGAGGGCCAGAAAAAGCACTAAATGAACAGATTCAGGGGAAGTAAGAGTTCCCTACCTGACTGACCAGAGCATGAAAGTTGATGTTTCCCAGGGAGGGCCCTGGAGGGGCCTGCAATTTAGTTAATGGTGCTGTACACAGCTAATTTCCTGCTTTAGCTCATTGTACCAGGGTTCTGTAAGACTTAAGATGAGGAGCAGGTGAGTGAAAGGTATATATGAAAACTATCTTTGAAAATAAAATTATTTCAAAATAAACGGTTGTTTTTTGTAAAAGGGAATAGAAAATATTCACACCTTTGTTATCATCTTGCTGTCAAGTCTTTTACTACTTAGTCCTCAGTCAAAGATTTGGGTAAATGATACTTCATGATCTCAGCCATCCCTTCCATTCATATACAATTCATTCTCATGGCCAGGAGCAGAGGAGCACTCAGGACAGAGCGTATCCATGAGATATCTGTCATGTTCCTTCTCTAATTTAAAATAATGTTTAATAGTTGTATATTTGTAATAGAAATATCTATACTTTACAGAGGCACAACCAATAGAGTGCGTCAAAATCAGTTGCGTTACTCTCCAAATGACACCATCTCGAGAAAACAACAGCATGAAGTTAACTTATTCCAACTCCTTGGAATTACTTAAGGATGTCATTCTTATTATCTGCCGAAAGGAAAATACAATTGAGGTCACTATCAGAGAACGTTTCTCTGAGAGAAGATAATATATAATTTATGAATTGTTATGGTTAAAGGGGAATTAGTCTACTCCAAAAAGAAAGCTGGACATTGTGGTGGTGACCTGGATTAAAATGGAGTGGGGAGATTTAAAGTTTCTCCCTGGGATGCATTGGGATGAAGGCCAAGCATTGGGTCACTGCTCTGAACATGAGTCCTACATTTAAGTCCCACCGCATATAACATACCCCTTGCAAAAGGCAAATTGGGCATAAAATGCCAATTATTTTACACCTGAGACACAAAAGCAAGACATATTACAAACAAGTGTATTTTGGGAGATTCTTTCAAAACAGTTAATCACTAACTTTGGCTCATAGTCTGTTGTATGAACTTCAGTACCAAACAAGAGGCAGTTGGAGTTACTGTCAACAACAGAAGCACTACATAAGAAAGTCAGAATTTTTAAAGAAAACCTCCTGTACATTTATATTGTAAGAATACATCTTATAAACAAGGGAGGAAAATGTCACTAAAAACTCAAGGTATTATTCTTGGAAATATTCACGTTCACGTTGTCTTGTTTTTTTGTCTCCAAAATATCTCATGCCCTTTACTGAAACTAACATAGAGGAATTATATTTCTCTTCGGTCTCTTGAATTTGCTCCATCACAGGGTTGTGGAACCAATATAAATCCATATATTTGAGAGTTAGCTTTTTTTTTTTTTTTTAGTATTAATCCTGATGCACTAGTCTTTAGTCTCTGTCTGGGTTTGTTTGCCCCAGAAGCAAGACATTAAGAATTTGAATGCAAGAAGAATATTTAGAGTATGATCTCAGAAATTCCAGCTGAGGAAATGGGGAGGTGAGGCCAAAAGAAGATAAAAGTCACTAAAATTTGCATTATCAAGCAAATAATCGCTATGGAAAAATGAGAACTGATGTTCCTAAAGATGCAGTGGAGGGAGTATAGAATGCCCCTCAGTCCTATCCCAACTGGGACAGATACAGAGGTTGAATATTCCTTGGCCAGCTCCTCATGTGCCTGTGGAGAGCTGCCTCTAGGGACATTCACCCTTTAGTTTGCCCTAGGATGGGCTCCCCTTCTCCAGGGACCAGAGGAGATTTGCAGAGAGCTGAAAGTGTTAGCATAAGCAGCTTTGGGAGATAGAGCTTTGTAGAGGTGACTACTAGGGGGATGGGCATTGGGCCCCCAGAGTCTAGTTCGTGGCACTCAAACATTTCTGACAAATAAATCGCAAAAGTGTGGGGTGAAGAGATGTCCATACAACAGGGGATAGAGTCCTTTTTGTAGGTAGTGCTGATGCCTTCTTCCTGCACAAGCTTCTATAGGGAGTGTCTTGATTCTTTAAGGAAGGGGGAAGAGGAAGAAATACAAGTATGTGGGGATTCCCATCTGAACCTATACAACAGGCATATAGTTATGTCTCAGGAACCAGAGAAGAAGAGGTTGGGGAGGTAGTGGCACCCAGTAGAATGGGCAGCAGAAACAAGAAGTCGTGAAAATGGAGTGGGCGCGAGAAGCTGAGCCTTCTTACTTTTTTTGGCTGGGGCACTTTGAGATCTCAAAGCCATAGTACCAGGTTCTGTGGCCTGGTGAGGCACCCCTTCATCATGTCCTATCAACAACAGAGGTAGAATGTAACTCACCGGAGACATGTTCATGGACCCTGAAGGAAATGGCAGTGACTCCTGGAAACAGCCAGAGTCTCAGGGAGGGCGGGGGTGACCCTGGAGTGAGGCAGAGCACTGCAGGGCATCAGCGAAGATGGAGTGAGGGGTGGAGCAAGGCTCAGATTTCTTTCTTTCTTTCTTTCTTTCTTTTTTGTAAAGATTTATTTCTTTATGCATATAAGAACTGGGGTACAGGCCAGAGATGCAGGGGGTGAGAAGACTCACCAGAGACAGAGTGGGGAACAGAACAGGCAGACTGACTGAAATACACTGCTGAGGGGAGCAGCCGATGAGTCAGGAGAGGTCTGCTGCGCCATGTATGTGGCTCCCTGACCAGGGATCGAACTCACACTGCAGTAGCTTCAGATGGCTTCATAGGTTGCGTCATAACCCCTTGCGCCACCAAGGAGGCCCCAAAGCTCAGTTTTCGATTGAGTAATATGGGGGCCTCCAGGATGGCCAGGGTTGGAGGGGAAGTTCTTGGGTGAGAGAATAGGGATACAGGGGAGCCACTTGGTGGATGGATACAGAAGCAAGGATCTGTTCCTTCAACAAACGTTGATTGAGCATTCCCTATGTCAACATTTTTCCGCGCACTGGGGATTCATCACACAAGATAGAAAATTCCCATTCTCCAGAGCTTGGGGTTTAGTGCAGTGATAGTGCTGTGTGCATGATACTCAACCCTTTCTTTTCTAGTTTTTAAAATATTTTGTATTCTCCAATAATTATCTTTTAAATTTAAAGTTATTATCTTAGGATCGAGAAATGTGCATTTTGCATATAGAAATGTCCCCAGGATGAAAATAGTTGTGTCAAAATTTAATATGCACAGTATCTCCATTCCTCTAAGCTATTCTGGGTAATTACATTCCCCTTATAAGAGATTGGCTAAGTGAGTGGATTGTGAGGCATCCCTAGCCAATGAGACTTATAGGGGGGTCTGATAAGGAGTGTTTGAAAACAAATCTGCCTCTTTGACAAAGAGACATTTAGGGAGAAATTTCTTTTCTGTCTCGCGTAAGGACATGGCATCTAAGACCTCAGTGAGCACCTTCTTTCCCCGAGGAAACAAAACAAACTGGGGAGGATGCACAGATAGAAAAAGCCTGGGTCCGGGCCTCCCCGGTGGCGCAGCAGTTGAGCGCTGGGTTGCGAAGCTGCCCACAGCCTCTGCAGCAACGGTTCGATCCCCGGCTGCTCCCCGGCCACCGGAGGAGGGTCCCACATGGCGCGCAGACCTCTCCTGCCGCCCGCTGCTCCCCTCAGCAGTGTACTTCGGTCCTTCTGCCTGCTCTGCTCCCCGCTCTGGCTCTGGTGAATTCTTTCACCTTCCGCGCTTCTGTATGTATGTATGTATAAATCAATCAATCAATCAATAAATCTTTAAAAAAAGAAAAAAAAGAAAAATCCTGGGTCATCTCTCTCATCTCTGATCCAATGAATGAATAAATTCTAGAACTGCTGACATCCATGCTCCTGCTTTTAAACATACATTAGTAAATTCTTCTTATTGTTGAATGCACATTTAACAGCATATTCTGTTACTTGCAGCTGGCTGTTCGCTACCTCATGGTGACTTTACCAAAGAGTCAATCAAGATCTTTTTAAACATTGGGACCAAATGTTTCAAACTGCTGAGTTAGATCACTGAAAACAAAAGTGCTTCTCGCTTCTCGACCTAAAGTAAATCTGTCCACTTCAAAGAAGTGCACCAACTGATTTTATTGACTTGGCTTTCACACCTCTTGAAGGAGGAGCCTTCTCTTTGTCGCCATAGAGCTGAAAGACAGACATACTAGCTATGCTAAATATACAATCTACATGTTCTTACTAATACAGAAGAATAAAAGTCATTCAATACTAAGTACTAGAGTAAGCAGTTATCAGAATTTCATCTGGTGATTTGCCCTTTGTAGTCATTTATGTAGCATCCACATTTCATCCGTCATCGTGCATGGTTGAGGTGCAAAGAAAACTCTCTCTAGCTGCCTGCCAACCTCCCATTCAGCACCGCTTCCTCTGAGCGGGCACCCTGCTAGCCACGTCCTCCAGGGCAGAAATGACCTGCCAACGTCACTTAATGCAGGAAGCATCGTGAGACAGTAAGAAAACTTCCAAATATACCCGGACCTAACTTCTCTGAAAATGTCTTTATATTCCCATAAGTCAAAACAGGTAAAACCTTAACACCACCTTTGAAAAGTTATAAAAAAAAGATAAGAAATAAGTGCTTCCCTTTCTGTCAGGGTTCACTGTTACATTGTGAGGACTTTTCAAGACTTTTCCAATATCAGCCATGTCAGGAGAAATCTCCAAAGACAGCATCTGATCTGAATTGTGGATGACAAATGGTCAGGGTTTCCCATCATCCCAATGTTGTCAATTTGGCCTTCCTCCTCCTGATCTCCTGATGCAGGACAGACAGTAGGACTCCAGCAGACTGGGGCTGCATTAAGTATCATATCCAGTAAATGAATTTATTTCTTTTACCAATCGCATCGCATCAGGGAGGCTTGGGGGGGGTGGGTGGGGGTGGAAACACTGGTAGCTGCAGATAGTTCTGTTTCCTTCCTGTCATCCCAGTAAAGATAAAAAAGAAAAAAAAAAACAATAAAAAAATCCAACGCTTGGTATTAAGAGCAGGGCAGTGTGGAGCCAGCGAGTTCTCCAGCTCCACCCGCCCACCTGTCTCAGAACCAGAGTTCACAGGTGATAGGAAGGGAGGTGTGTCTGATACCAGGTGTCACCCCCTCCCACCCCCATCCAATTTATTCCCTCCCTGAAAGCTTCCTTCCTCGGATGTGGCAATCGCACCTCCTCACCTTCCTCTTCCAAGAGCTTTGTTAACTTTCCTGATTAGTTTTTCCCCTGCTTAAATAATCCAAAACCTGCAACTGCGTCGGATTCTGCAGAAGAACAGATGCAGTTGGGCGCACCTGGGGACAGCTGCGGTCTGGACTCCCGGCCCCCATCAATTATCACCCCCTTACACTAGCCCTCCCCTCCGTCACGTTGCCACCTGTGCTTCGTGTGTTCCTGAGATTCCTTGGGAAAAAATGCAATGAGAGGCAGGAATCTCTCTGATTCCCGCATACTGTGGAGTCCTCTCTTTCATGCCTCTTTTCAATACGCTAATTGTAAATGCAAATACAAAGAAATAGCTCGAGAAGGCAGACTTCGAGCTCAAACCAGACAAAGGTGGAGCGACTGCCAGAACTCAGACACTATCCAATTTCAGTCTGAGGCAAGGCTTTGAAATTACCGCAGCCTCATGGTTCCCCTGATCTTGGGGGTAGGAGGGTTAGGCACTAGCAGGGGGCACCCACTGTGCGGCTGAGGGTCGCCCAGCAGCGTGAAGTTTTTTTAATATATTATAATTATTAAAACACCTGTGCTAAATAACCTGATCCAGGATGAAGTGTTCCTGAATCTCTGAAATTACTCATTTCTTAACTAGGCAGGATTGCTGATTGCATTTCGCTGGGCACTCGAAAACGGAGGTACAGTCTGGTTCAAAACCGCTCCAAGTTTTCTCACCTGCACCGCCAGGCCTGGTACACCTGCCTTCAATGTCTTGCTCTGTTATTCCCCTGCAGTCCCAGTTAATGACAACCATCCCAGGCTTAAAATGCCCCCATAACTGCCAGAGAAGTCAGGTCAGCGAGGAAAGCTGCTGTTTGGTTGCAGAGTGGCATGGCGCCAAACAAGTCTTTCCTGAGAACATGACTTGCTTTGATGAAAGGTCATTCGGGGGAGAATCACGCAGGAAAGGCAGAGATGCAGTTTTAAGTGAATACATCCCCTCCTGCTCTTCAAGATGCACTGAGTGCCCATGTCATATGCTTAGTCTATTTTAAAGCAGCTGGTCACTTAAATCAAAAATCACACAGATGGCTAGAAAATTCTCACATGATTAAGAAATGCCTTTAAAATCTCCCCGGCCACAAGGCTAGGAGTTCAGCCTCCTTGCCTGCAAGCCCACAGACTCTTATTGTTGGAGAAGGCTTCTGGCTCTTAGCACTATTTTTTGCTTTCTTCAATGCAAGCTCTTCTTTGGCCAGTGACTCTTCGCTAAACCTAGGGCTCAATTCAAGTATGAGCAAGCGTTACAGAAACCAGTGCAATGAGGGCATATACAAGTTCTAAGGAATTGAGTTTTTGTCTAACCTTTGAAATACTAAATGAGAAAGCCTTGGATCCTCCTCATTCCAGGATTCCGCTGGGATCCAGGTATGTGGTTCTGAGACGAGCTATAGTTGAACTCACTCTTGAACTTCTTGAGCATCTCTTGGCCATCAAACCAGATGAAACCACTCTCAGTCCATAACTAGAGCTCTTGACTCATTATCCTACCAATGCAGGCAAGGAAGATGCAAATGGACAGATTAATACTTTGAAAATCTCTCCAGCAACCTCGAGCATTTGATCAGTGCTTCTGTATTCTAAGGACTCTGCTATGTATGTTATATCAAATATCTTATTTATTCCTCACAGCAAACTGGTGCAGAAGGTGCTATATTTTTCCCATTTCAAATATGAAGAAGCTAAAAAAACAGGTTCTATAACTTGCCCCAGGCTGCAGAGCTAATAAATACTGGAACCACAAATGGACCCACACATCCTAATTCCAAAGCCTTTTGAAAGTCATACTCTTTTAACTACATAATTCTTCCAATAGAAAAACTCGCACACACACACACACACACACACACACTGTTTACCCTCATAAATAATATTTGAAATGTAAGAGACAATAACACAATAACAGTGAGATACCCTTTTCTTCCTGAAACTGGAAAATATTTACCAGGATAATATCTGGGCAGGTGTGCAGGGTGGGGATAGGGCTCTCATTGCTGGGAGGGGGAAAGAGAGGGTGTGAAAATAGATAAAATTTTTCTGGAGGGCAATTTGGCAATAATATCAAATTCCTGAGGATTTGACCTAGTATTCTAATCAACATATTTATTCCCAAAAATTTATCCAAGCAAATAATTTAGATGAGTGTAAAAAGGTGAATATACATGATTTCACTACCTCATTGTCTACAGTACACTAAGAAGTAACCACAATGTCCAATAATAAGAAATTGGCTGTGAACTGTGGTACAACCATATATTGTTAATTCTTAGTCAAAATTGTGATTTAAATGTGTATTAAATGAGGGCATATGTTTTAGTATATACTATTAAATAAAAACATATAAAACCCATAACATAATCCCATTTTTGTGAAAATTTACACACGTTTGAAGCTTTGATGAAAAAGCAGTTCTTATTCCCAGTACTTTTAACTCTGATTATCTTTGGCTAGTGGAATTGTGTGCAAGTGTTTTTAATTTCTTTTTCATTTTCTCTGGATTAATAATGTAGTATTTGAGTAATCAAAATATTTTTAAAAAGCTATTGATAATTGTGATAATAAGATTAAATTGATTTTATAGATCAGCAAATCTCAACTACATTGTCTAGGCAGATAAAGATGTGAGAGCAGTTATGAAATGTCAACATTTTCTTATTACAAGTAATATTGAACTAAAATTAGCAAATGCTTTGTGAATTCAAAGTCATCCAAATAATAATGCCTCTTTTACTCTCTTGGATTCCAACATGTTCTCATGAATAAGGGTACATGGAAGGGGGTAGAATCCCCACCCACCAGGGGAAGTGGATGCCATCAGCAGCCAGCTCTACCCTTCAAGATGCTGGATTAGGGGGCTCTTGTGGCAGGACAATGTCTGGTCTTAGTAGGGGTGGCAGTCAAAGTCTGGCTAATATAGACAAGTAAATGATGATTCATTAAGCAGTCCCTGCAGAAAGTAAAGGTTGAGAGCAAAAGACACAGACTATTCAGACTACTTCCAAACTAAACTGCCCGAAGTACAACACTGTCCAAAATGCTTCATTCTTACATGCCAACCCACTCCAACCCTTAATATTTTCAAGCTATCTCCACAAATTAGAGGATTCTGACTATAACTGCTTCAGTCCATTCGCCTCTTTTTCATCCACTCTGACCAGACTTTTCAGGGATTAGACCACATGCAGATGGCCAAGGATGCAGGGACAAACTTTTGGGGTGTCAACCATTAAGAAGCTCTGTTCCATATACTCAAGCTCTAATTCCTACCAACTTTCTTCAGAAATTGTGTGCTGTGGGCCTCCCCTGGTAACGCAGTGGTTGAGCGCTGGGCTGTGAAGCTGCTCGCAGCCTCTGCAGCACAGGTTCCATCCCTGGCCACCAGCGAGGGTCCCTCATAGCACGCAGACCTTTCCTGCTGCCCGCTGCTCCCCTCAGCAGTGTACTTCGGTCCTTCTGCCTGTTCTGCTCCCCGCTCTGGCTCTGGTGAATTCTCTCAGCCACCCGTGCTTCTGACTGTACCCAGTGCTTGTATAAATAAATAAATAAACCTTTTTTAAAAAATTGTGTGCTGTGCCCCACTGGAGCCCCCAAAAGAAATAATTTAGCTGAACTCTTTGCCAATATGACAACAACCAGAACACATGCCCTGTAAAAGGTAGGTTGGAGATACTTTCCTGGACTGCAACGCTAAGTGTTATGGCATTAAGCCATCTTGTAACCAAATACTTCTTCTATTTGTTTATTTATCCAACAAATATATTAACTGAGGAGGAAAGGCACACTCTCAGACAAGATCAGCTTTGTTCAAAATGAGTAATTGTTTCTACCATTTACAATAGGATAAAGCATTGGTCAGATAAGGAAAATACTACAATTCAACTGAGAGCTTGGATGACAGCTCAAGCGGGAAATATCTGGAATATGTGTCCATATCTGATAGCCACCTCCATCTATTTCCTTGCTACTATATCAATTTTATCTCAGTAGAAATCATAAGCTTCTGTTTTTCAGCACCATGCAGATATAAATATTTACATTTGTTTGGGTATAAATAACTATATGTGTATATGTGCACTATGTGTATGTTTGAGTACATATAAGGGTATATATCATTATGTACTATCATTTATACCAAAATTAAGCCTGAAGTGCTTTTGCATACATACCAAGTTACATTTGATCACTTCCATACAAATATTTAGTGAGCACTTTGTACATGCAAGGTCTTGTGCTAAGTATAGCAAGGGATGCAAAAATGAATAATAATATAACATGTACATATTCTCAAGTCATTTACAAATTGTCAGGTGGTTGGAAAGACAAGTAAACAAACAGTTATTAGATAAACTTAGCCAAGTGATAATGATAGAGATATAAACAACGTGTGGGTATTTCAAAAAGTATACATACACACAATTGTGGAGATGGGTATAGCTCAAGAGCTGTCAAATTTTTCCCATGGGGAGCCAGGTAGCAAGCATGCTGGGCTTTGGGGGCTATTCAGTCACCATTGCCTCTGTCCAGACTCTGCCTTGTAGCCAGAGGTATCTTTTCCAATAAGACTTTATTCATGGACTTGAAAGTGAATTTCATATAACTTTCACATATTGCAAAGTATTATTCTTCTTTTAATTGTTTTTCAACCTTTTAAACATATAGCAACCATCTTTATCCACAGGCAGTGCAAAAACAGGAAGCAGACCATGCTTGGCCAAAGTGTGAGTTGTTGCAGCCCAATACAGAGTTAACGTGGAGAGAGACAGGGAGAATGATCACACTAGGGACAGGAAAGTAAGCACCCAGGAAAAAACTTTGGGGAGAAAACAGCTTTAGATATGTCCCTTGAAGTAGGTAAATATTTGGAAGACATGGTAGTGGGATTGGAAAGGTGATGAGAGAAGGAAAAAAAATCATCTGGCATTGCTAGAATGGCAGGCTCACAAACCCTGAGAAATCTGAGAAGTATGTTAAGTAAGGCAGGAAAAGATCACAACTGCTACATAGAGAGCAGAAGGTGGGAGGATTTGGTGAAATAAAAAATAAAGCTGTTACGACCATCCAGTTGAGTATCAAAGAGTCTTGACTGCAGAGAACTCAAAGAGGGACTCAAGGGACAGTGATGAAGCCAACAAGACCTGGTGGAAAAATATGAATATGGGGCATGAGAAAAGGGAAGAAAGCAGTGCTGACTCTGCAACCTCCTGGGGCTGTGGAAAAAGTGATGCCTTGAAGAGACAAAGAGAACAGAAGGATAAGTTTTAGGGTGACTTCAGCATGATGATGAAAACCCAGGAGCAAGTTAAAGCAGGAGGTGTGAGCATAGCTAGGGGTTGATGTTTCCTTACTTCTGAAAGGGGGTTTCCATCTGCAGCCTATCCTCTCTCCGCTGCAACCATGCTGCTGTCACATCATTTCCATTCGCAGTGACTACAAATCAGTGTAGACCGTTACCTCCCCACCAGGTATTTTTGGACACTCAAAATCTGGGCTTAAATGGTTGTCATTCATCTTGCACATCTGGACAAAGAACAGGTTCAGAGCCACTGCTACCAACTACTTCCCACTCAAAAGTTTAAAGTATCATGTTAGCCCAAACCCTGAATAAGAAAGCAAAGGAGGAAAAAAGTTTTAGGAGGAAGGAGCAGGCATCTGTTTCAGCAGAAATGTATGTAGCATGAAGAAATGCAAAGACAAAGATATTTGCATAGACTGTAGTTGCTAGGTGATCCTGGCGACCTTGGATACCTACAGGAGGGTGAGGGGGACAGAATCAAATTGCAATGGATTCAGAAACAAACTGGTGACTAAAATTCACATAATGACAATAATAACAACAGCCATAAAAATGCACCAGAACTAGTAGAGAAGGAAAATAAATAAAAAATTATCCTTTTAAGAATCTTGTGTCTTGGGCCTTCCCTGGTGGCGCAGGCACTGTGAAGCTGTTGGCAGACTCTGCAGCGCAGGTTCAATCCAGGCCTGCGGGGAGATACCCAAATGGCACGGCAGACCTCTCCTTTCTCACCCACTGCTCCCCTCAGCAGTATATTTTGGTCAGTCTGCCTGTTCTGTTCCTGGCTCTCTCTGGTGCATCCTCTCATCCTTGCGCACATTTGGCCTGTACCCCAGTTCTTGTATGCATAAATAAATAAATCTTTAAAAAAAAAAAAGAATCATGTGTCTTAATTTAGAGTGATCGGGTGGACCAGACGGGGAAGGATATTAAAATGACAGTATTTCCAAGTTCTAGAATTTCCTCCATTTTAAGTCATGCCATCAATTTAATAGCAGCTTTCTTCAGAGGGGGAGGGGCAACCATCACTTAACAGGCACATACCTATTCTAATAACTAGGCCTTCCCGCCTCAAGAGAATGTGTATATACAAAGGTAAAGAGCTTTCCTTTAAGATGTATGGCTTTTTTTGATGGGAGGAGGAAACCATAAAGATATGGATAGATTCCAATCAATATTATCACAGAATCTCAGAGAATTCCAGCTAAACATTCTTGTGCAAATGGTAATGAGTAAAAATATGCAGCTTGTCACAAGAAGTAATCATCTGAGAAGGATAAAGAGCAGAAGATGAGAAGAGGGTAAGTTGACTTGAGTCCCCAAAGGGGTGGAGACAAAGTATTAAACAATCAGCACTGAGTCAATTAAAGAAATGAGACCAGCTTAGGGATCAAAAAATATATCACATGAGCGGCGGCCTATGCTGAGCTTGAAACTCTGGTTTCAGGGGAAGCTACTTTTGCGTTCTGGTGCCAAAGGGTCTTTATGGGAAGTGCTGCCAACATCACTGGGTAGTCAGAGGAGACAAAGCACTTTCATCTCTTTTCTCCCACCACATCCTCACTCCTGTCTTTCTGGGCTTCCAGCTTAGTGACCCCTGAGTCTTCTTCATCTTCAATAGTGCCATTAATGCCAGCATGGAGTCCTGCTCCCACCTTCTGACTCTGCAGTGCACATTGAGAAATATTTACTTTTCTTTTTTTAAAGATTTATTTTTATTTATTTATGCATACAAGAACTGGGGTGTAGGCCAGAGGTGTGAAGGGGAATGGGGTGAGAGGAGTCACCAGAGACAGAGTGGGGAGCAGAACAGGTGGATCTACTGAAATACACTGCTGAGGGGAGCAGCAGGCGAGACAGGAGAGGTCTGCTGCGCCATATGTGGGTTACCTCCCTGGCCGGGGATCAAACTCAGGTCACAGTGGTTGGCAATAGCATGGTGGCACTCAGACTTTAACCCCTGTGCCATCAGAGAGGCCCTATTTACTTTTCTTAAAGAACATAGATTCATAGAGCTAGATAAGATATCAAAAAGCTCCCCAATCAGTTATCTGGCTTCAGAGAAGTATTTCTTTTTCTAGCCCCCAAAGGTAATGATTTATTTCATTCTTGCAGATCCCCAGGGGCAGAGAAGCAACATTCTGCCTTGTTTGTTTGCTGCAGGATTTTATCCAGATGTTGCATATCCCATACAGAGACCTACACAATCTTGGGTAAAATGCACCAACCTCGATGCTGGAGCCTTTGTTCAAATATGTGCTCTATTTGAGTAAACACGTCAGGGTCACTAAGTTCCTCCCAACAAATGTTATAACATCTTCCCGTTTCTTTTGTCCATTTGTTCAATTCATTGCAAAAATAATAATCATTGTTCTTTGCCCTTTTGTCCAGTTTGTTATTCTGTCTTGTATTTTTTTCAATTAGGGAAATTTCGTGCAACATGTTATGCCTCTGATTCTAAATGTCGACTCTAAAGCTCTCCAAACTCCTGATTTCCGTGGCAAATGTAACTCATTCTCATCACCGAGTCACAGAGGCACAGGCATTAACATTTTATGCTATATGACAAAATACTGCACTTTTGGAAAGGACCGGAATTAATGTTACTATGACAACTCCAAATTTCTGACTTTTATGCATGTAAAATTTCAAGGATCCAGTTGCCTTATAATGCAAGGTTGTTTATAAAATCTCACCCGAGCACTAAGATATTTATTACAAATCTTCACTGAGACCAACAGCAAGTGTCACCCCCCCACCCCACACCAATACACATCAGTGAAATGGATGGTAGTGTATATGTGGTTGCAAAATATTATGAAATCGATTAAAATCTTATTTCTTTTCGTTGCTGCTATACTTATAAACACATACATACAGTATGCAGCACTGGATATAAATACAAATAAAACATAAAGAGAAAACATATAAAACCTCATAAATATACAGTATCCTGCCTTATCAATATTCATTTATGCATATCTCTGCACTCCCGCATTAATAAAAGCACATATATTGGATTTGAATGTGTGAGGGATGGGTAGGGAAGCTGTAATCAAGATATTCAAGCTCTCCTCTTCATGGAGAAGTATTACATTATCTCTCTCAGCCTATTATGTTTTCTGAAATTTCCAAATGTATGTTTTGGCCTCTTCAACTTTAGTCTTTTGCATTTAAGTAATGAGAAAGTTAAGTGCAATAAATGGATCACTCAAGGGCATTCCAAAGAATGTTTTGATCTATTTAGAGCCTTTAACTTCAGAGCAAAGGCCTGGTTTAGTGCGACCTTAGTGAATTCAAACTGTTTTGTTTCACTAACAAGTGAAGCATATATTTCAATAGAATTAATGTATGACGAGCTTCTCAAAGACTCCATTTCAGGGGCGTGAGGGACCTGATGTCTAAACTCCCTTGGACCTACTGTTAAGAAAACCTCGGTATAATAACTGTTGAAAATCTGAGAAGTACATGGTATTGCAGCACTATTTTATTTGTCAGGAATTAGTGGCATAGCTATAGTTTTCTTCAAAAACTCGAAGTGCTGAGACTCTTTTGAGAGATTATCTGGACTTTTTCTCAATAGACTTGTATGTGTTCACAACAAAATACAAGGGTGCAGGGTTCTGAACCCTCTTCTTATTGGGTAACTGTTCATATTGAGGCCAAACTCAGCTCTGAGCTAAGATTATTTACTGCTTTGGGGGCCTTCATATCCCATAAGTATCTTCCTTTTCTTTGGCTTTTGTTGTTCTTTTGGCAACTATGAATAATGCACCAACATCCTTCCTAAAGACCAGTTGTTTTATGGAGCCAGGATGGATAATTAGCAAATTAATTCATTAGAGTTACCCTCCTATTATTGAACCAATCATCTGTATAAGCAAGATGCCCTTGCTTTATAAAAGACATCCATGCCTAAGAGTGAGTGATTTTGAACCTGTTTTTCCTTTCTAGAAAGAAAGTTAGAAAGGCTTCGATGTGAGATTCCTTTGTATACTTACTTTGTATACAACAGGAAGAATATACCAGGGGCCAGAGACAGCCAAGGGCTCAAGGAACCAGGGGACCAACACAAGAATTATAACAGGCCTGGAAATGGAGCTTTTTTAATAATAGCTGACACTTACTGAGTTCTTACAGAGAGTGAGCTGCTGTTTAAAATACTTCACAGTTAACGTGCTTTAACCTCACAACAGCCCCATAAGGACGAAGCAGTGAGGTAACACTGCCTGCTCAAGTTCATACAGACAGAAGACAATAGAGCCAGGATTTGAACTCAGGCAGCCTGTCTCCAGATTACCTTGGACTACTCCTCTTGAGCTACTTTTATCAGCCCTCTTAAGACAATTCAGTGTTTTAGTGTGGAAGTTTCTCAAAATATTGAAACAGATCTACCATACCATCCAGCAATTCCACTCTTACTTATCTAGCCAAAGAATGTCAAAACACTAATAGAAGGTATATGTGTGCTTGGGCTGGAATGATCATGGGGTGGGGTGGAGCCAGCCTGTGCCTCTGTCTACTCCTATGTGCATTGCAGCCTATTTACCATAGCCAAGTTATGGAAACAACCTATGTGTCCAAAGACAGATGAGTGGATAAAGGTGTGTACATATAAATGGTATATGTACAAAAGGGAATACTATTCAGCTGTAAACAAGATGAAATCTTGTTATTTATGACAATACAAATGGAACTGGCAGGGACTATGCTAAGCAAAATAAGTCTGAAGGACAAAGACAAACACGACTTGTGTGGAATGTAAAGAAATAAAACAAAGGAACAAACAAAACTAAACCAAAACAAACCCTAGAAATCTGACTGCAGAATTGAGGCCACCAGAGTGGGAGGGTAAGTAGTGGGGAGTAAAGGAGGGAAGGGACCCAATGAACTATGGGTGTGTAGGTGGTGGGTATTGTGTGGCCACATACATTTGAAGAGTTGTGAATCTGTACTTCTAAATCATTTAATTTAAAATTAATATAACTTAAAAATTTAAATTTAAAAAGAATCCAGAGTTTTAAACAGAGTTTTAGACCTTCTTAAGGCACACTTACTATCACTGTTCACCTAAGAAGGGTTAACTATTTCATATGAGTGAAAATTTCAAGGCAGTTGCTCTCTCTTTTGTCAACTTTGCCTCCTATGTTCTCTGATATTTAGAATACATTGTTGCCCTTAAGTCAATGAGAGAATAAAGGACCAAATTTAAGCTTTCAGGGTAAAATTTTCTCTTGAAAATGGTATAGGCTTTTTTTCTTATAATTAATGTTTACTAATTTTATAGAAAATTTATAAAATACCAAAATGATCGCTCTTAATAATTATGCCATGTTAATTATCACTCCTGGTAGTAATGCTATGGTCATTAGCACCTTAACAGATTTTCCAGGCACATTTTCCCATATTTTACATAACACCATATATAGTAATTTTTCAAAAATACTTAATACCAGTGCACAACCACTAATATGACAAAGATAGTCTAAATTTCATATACATCTTGTTTATTATTTTATATCATAAGCCTCATACCAGTTATTTATTACCAGGTCAATGATTTTATGGTATTTTCTATGTGTAATATCTAATGGATTTATAATTAGACATTTGCTTTTTCAAAGTTTTTCCATTATAGATAATACTAAAATGAACATTTTTGTATGTTTCAGATTCTTTCTAGCATGGATACATAGATTTCTAAACATGGAAACACTTGGCCAATGGGCTGACCATGGCTGATTTTGGGGTGGTTATTGCTAAATTGCTTCCTCGAGACTGCTACACACTTGCAGAAGCCTAAAACATCTAGTGAGGCAAGTGTTGTGTGGGAAGATCAAGTTAAAGGATGTGTGAAGCCCTAACTTTCATTGTCAAATGAAATCATCAAAAAACTCCATGCCTACAATTCATTAATGTGGACTCCCAGAACAGTCTCCCCAAAGACACATGTCAAAAGTATAGCCTTGGCTTTCATTTAAGACAATTTAGACGTGGTCCACATGAGCAATACCACTGTTGAAAATAAATAGTCTGTAGTGTTAGTCATCATCTCTCAAATAAGACAGATTTTGTCCTGTTGGACTAAATGGCACACATCCATCTTTTTCCATTAGAGAAATATATGATCCCATTTTTCCTGGATAGTCAGGAAAGTCAGTATTAAAACTTAAATAAATATCCGTAGCCTACAAAATGAAATGCAAACTTTTCACTAGCAAAATATTCTGCCCACCAGGTTGCATCAATATAGCATTCCAACTAAATCTCCGATTATTGATATTAGCAAAATCTCTACCCTAGACAGTTTTAAGACCCCCTTTTTTGACAACTCTTCAGTTTTCTTCAATTTCCTCATTACATGCACAGTACTTTATCTAAACACCTGAGTCTGATATGTTAGTCTGTTTTCTCTAGGCTACAATTTTTATGTCCAACTTGGTGACTAAACTATAAGCCCTCCATAAGGCCTCTCCTAAGTCTATAATCTACAGAAAAGTTGAGAGGACAGTTTTTTTTAGAAATCTCATATTTTGGGTTTATTTAGAAATCTAAAAGAGGAGAGTCAGTTATCACCCCTCCGTAAATCCTTGTGAACTAAAAATTCCTTTACATCGTAATAACCTCTAGTAAAGGCATAATCACTGAAACTAGGAACTCATTCTCCTGTACAATAGAAATGCAAACTGCTACACAGGTCCCACTTTTGTTGTTAGAACTACACCTTAGTAGAAGATCTCAGCTAGAATTTACTGAGTGGTTAGCAAAAAACAGATGTTGACACAGTACTCGTTGCGGGTACCTCTCCACTCTCTGACAGAAGAGGACATTTCTGAAACCTGCCTTGTCAGTTTGGTTAGGGTTTAGAAAATTCTTTCTCTAACTTTGCACCAGGGGACCTTTCCCAGCAGCTCTCCTTCTAGTAGAATGAATATGTTTTGTAGAAATGTCTTTGGAGAGTGCTTGTGTTCTATGTTAAAGCCATTATTTTTCAATATGGAAGCTCAACAAACTTGTGCCCTTTGTATCCCCTAATCATTCCCTCTCCAGTTTCCAGAATTACCTGAGAAGCATTCACTTTGGGAAGCTCTCTTTGGAAAATAACAGTCTGACCTGTAAGCCTCAGTCAAGAGTAGAGTCGAGTCATAAAATGTGGCTAAACAAGGCACTTGAGGGAAAAAAAGGAGGGTCAGCGTGAGAGGCAGCGGAGCAAAGGAATGAATCTACTAAGTGAAGTGACTGGGTAATGAGTAGGTTGAGGCAATTGAATTTTCTCTCAGGAGAAGTCTTAAACTCTTGGGAGGGCTAGGGAAGGAAAACAGACTTGTTGATCCAAGAGGCTCTTTATGTCTCTCGTGTCTCAAGTGTGGAAATGTCCAAAACTAGCCATCGAGATGAGATGAGGCAGCTTCAAAACAGGCGGTGACAGCTTCCCCCAATTCTATCAAAATTCTGCAACAGAGAAAATGCAGAAACCATCACTCAGATCCTAGAGACCGGGAAGTGGCTAATGGAGTCATCTATTCGTCGTATTGATTGAACCATTGATTTGCCCCCCTTTTTTAAGCGCCCATTTCTTGGTGCCCTGCCAGGGATGCTTTAAAGAGCTTAAACAAAACTTACACCAAATCTTGCCAATGGCCCCAGGGAAACTACAAACTAACTTTCTCTGTTGACACACGCAAAACTGCACAGATGAAGGCCCTCCAAAAAATATTAGAGTTCTAACTCCAAAAACTACTAACCTAAGGGCTCCAACGGGGGATTCCTGGCTGGGAAGACAAAGAAGGAAAGGCCCAAGAAGTAAGTCTGGATGGTTGGAACAACTACATATGAAGAAAGACCTGAAGAAAGACCTGCTCAGTCATCCCTGCCAGTAAAGGTTGAAGGGCTCTTTGGATCAGGAGCAGGGATGGAGCACATTCATTTTCCCAGGAACAGTTACAGAAGTTTTGTCACTATCAATTGCTTCACCTTTTAGGTCCAAATTCTACTGTGTAAGAATCATCTGTGTTGGTGGTTACCAGAAAGGAATGGGATTCAGGGGCAATAAGGGAGTGAATGGCTTGGTGGTGGATGGAAGTTAGACTTCTGGTAGTCAACATAAAGTAGTATATGCAGATGATAAGGTATAATGTTGTGCAATCAAAGCTTGTATCATGTTACTCCAATTTAAATTTTTTTTAAAGTCATCTGTAGCATTGGTTACAATGCAGATTCCTGAATCTGCCTTTAGGGAGTCTGATTCAGTTGGAAGCAGGGCCTTGGAACCTGCATTGTAACCAGAAGATGCCTAGGTGAAAGGGAGCTTTGGATTCAATTTCTCCAACACTGCAAACAAGCTGTATCTGGTGTCTGCTGTAGATCAATTTACAGATATAACATGGACATTGTTAAATATTTGCAAGACTAATACTTTTTCTTTTTTCGTGGCCCATTCATTCTACTACACACTGTCATCGGGCCAGCCTCTTCCATGGCAAGTAGCAGAAAATGACTTAAGCTAACTCACCCAAATCCACACAACTTGATTATGAGTTTACAATGGCCGCAGCCACAGGGTTTGTTGAATTGAGATGTTAGGAGTAGAAATTTGTAATATTTTGCCTTTCTCATTTCTGCTAGTATCTCTCTCCCTCTCTCTTCTTACCCCAAGCTCTCGCTCCCTTTCCCTGCCTTCCTTCTCAGTGTATAAAGCAGGAAAAGACTTTCCCAAGCCTACTACCAATAGCACAATCAATCAATAATGGTCCACGGTCATGGCATGGCCAAGGCCCCTCAGGAGAGGTGGTAGGTAATCTTGAGTGGAGAGTAGTGATAAATTGAAAGTTTCAGGCACACTCTTTCCAGACATTTTTTTTTTTCAGTCTCAAATTCTCTTACTCTGAACAGCAGTATAACAAACCACACAAAATGTAGCCTAACAGGAAGGAACCCATGGTCCACAGATTGCTCTTTTTAAAAGAAAAAAAATAAACAGATCAAAAGATTTGTCTCAGGGCCTCCCCTGTGGCGCAGCAGTTGAGCGCTGGGTTGCGAAGCTGCCCGCAGCCTCTGCAGTGCAGGTTCGATCCCCGGCTGCTCCCCAGCCACCAGAGGAGGGTCCCACATGGCGCGCAGACCTCTCCTGCCGCCCGCTGCTCCCCTCAGCAGTGTACTTCGGTCCTTCTGCCTGCTCTGCTCCCCGCTCTGGCTCTGGTGAATTCTCTCACCCTCCCACGCTTCTGACTGTACCCAGTGCTTGCATAAATAAATCTTAAAAAAAAAAATAAAAATAAACTGTCTTTAAAAAAATAAAAAATAAATAAAAATAAAAAAAAGATTTGGTCTCAGCTCCGGGATCAGTTCATGGCATAATTGTCAAATTGGTGAAAAGTATCTGATTCCACTGTCTTCTTTCTAAACCTTTATGGCCCATCTTCTATTAATAGCTTATGTATTATTAATCACTGTGCCTGGTATGCAAGGGTTTTATCGATCTGCCCCTCATTCTAGGGGGAAGATGATCACAATAAGCCTAAAGACACCCATCTGAGTGACAGAACACTCATTTAATTTTCCCTGGAGGGATCTCCCTTTCCTGGGGCATTGGGCACACAAGTTATTCCTTTGCTCAGGTTTGGGTGACTCACATTTGAGCAGCAAAGCAAATCAAAATGAACAGGGTATGATCAGGAGTCCTGATCACAGAGGCAGATGTATTCTCAGATATATTTTTTGGCACTTCGTGACCTATTTGCCTGTATCAGGAGATTTTTCTGTTTTTAAATATTTAAACGGGGTGAAAAAGTTCATTTCAAGCTCGGTGACGGGCAAACCCCATGGTAGCCTTCCACAGCCTGAACAGAATTTTCTCTCTGAAAAAAATTCATCTTCCAAAGGTAGAAGGTAGAGGGGGGAGGGTGGTGGGGGAGGGGAGAGCTTGATGGCAATTTGGCAAACCTGAACATTCTTTGCAAACTCCATCATCTATTGCTTGAGGGGCTTTTCACCTACCCAGGTGTTCTCTACTGGCAGCCAGTTGTTGGTGTGTGTGTGTGTGTGTGAGCATGTGTGTGTGCGTGTGTGTGTGTGTGTGTGTGTGTGTGTGTGTGTGTGTGGTGTTTCGTAATCAAGCCACAAACTTTTTTGCTTGAAATTTTATCAGTTCTTTCCGGGATTTAATTTCCACATTTGAAGAAAGAGTTACCAATAAGCATTTGATCTCTTAAAACTAAAGGAGCTTACAAAGACTCCCATTGAATTTTTTTTTATTTTAAATTTTTAATTTAATTTTTTCTATCATTTTTAAACAATATTTGCTCCCTCCCTCCCCTCAGGTGTCATCCTATAGAATTTCCTACACCAATGCACCTGTGTACCATCACCTCAGTCCCCTCTGGAAGGTGAGCTTGCTTCCGATGAGCCTGCCTTTGTGTGTCCAATGAGGACCCCTCGAAGCTTGCTGCTGAGATGAGCGTCCTAGTTGTTGCTCAAGACAAGACAGCGGTGAGCTTGTGCCAGTGAAATCCTATAGTCCAGGAAGCAGCAATTTATTCCACACCTTTTCTACCCTCTGGGAATTCACACTCAGAGGGGAGGTCACTCCACACTGAGCCACCTTGTGGCCCGTGTGGCAAATGACAGCCAGCGAGAGGCAAAATACAGTCCTGAGCAACACAAACAATATTTGGAGATATGGGGAGGGTCTGGGAGTGACTCTGTGAAACTCCTGAAAGTTATGAAGCAACTAACTGGACACCAGAGCTGGTTTCAGTGACTCACTTTGTCATCTGTAATTTAACTCTTCAGGAGTGTTTAAGAGAGGAAGCTTCAAAAGCCACAGAAATGAGTCAAATACTGACTCTACCAGTTACTGGTCACCTTTTCTTGAACGAGTTATTCAGCCTCTTGAGCTCATAAACCCTGAGGAGGATCATGGCACCTACCTCATACCCTTGTTGTGAGAATTAAATGAGAGAAAGCATGAGGAAGGGATTGGTGTAGTGTCTATGCTCAATAAGTTTTGATAGGATGACAAGCAAACATAGTATTCTCAAATGTGTTTTGGGGATTTCTCACTATTTCTCCTTTGAAATCAGAATCACACTTTTGTTGTTTGGTTAATGATCTGATGACAGAGCTGCCTTTTGAATAAAAGGGGGAGAATCTAAGAATTGCTGCTAAGTCTGCATTCATTTTATCATTAAATACAATGATTCCAATGGAAACTCCTTTCAGTTTCTCTCCAGTGATGAAGAGGATGCCATTTGAGGTCTAGGTAGCCTTTGGGAATTCTCTTTCCTCTTTATCTGCATTGTGCTACTTTTGACCTAAAAACGTATCTTGAACCATTAGAAGATATCAGAGAAAACAGGTCAAGTGACCAATTCCAGGAGCTCACTCTCCATCCAGATGGAAGTTGAAAGTTGTTGCTGATATTCATGCAAACATCCCAGATCACCCGGTCACTGCATCCAAAGTTCACCCAACCCAGAACCAGAGAAAGAAAATTTCTTTCCCATTTCCTGACTGTTTTCTTCCTTTCTCTTCTTACTTTCGCAGCAAGTAGCTCCTTTTTAAGCACTGCTTTTCTGGATACATATCAGAGCTTTGTCCAGACCATGGACCCATTGCCTCTGCCAAAGTCCATCAGACAATCTGTTGAGGGAAGGAGTTACAGAAAAATATTATCCAAACCAATAGATTTCAATTTTGAATAATGTATTTTTTGGGCAATCTCAATAAGAAAAATTTATGTAAAATTGAATTTTGTAGAAGATGAGACCTCACAGCCTTGGTAAAAGAGACCAGATACTTTGGGAGACACCTCTCATTCTACTTCTCAGGCTAACTCACCGAAAGATCTGGGTAGATAAATGCAATGCACCAAGGTCCCACGAAATATTTTTTTCCTTATCCATTTGGAATATAATTCAGATGGCATGAAAACTTGAGTCAAAGAATGAAAAGAATACCCTAGTATCAGGACATCTATATTTTAAAACTAAATAACAGAAAATATATTCTTTGACTCTCTTCAGTCATATTATTCAGTAATTAGTCATAAAATGGAGGGAGAGCTAGTGAGTTTTCCATCTCTAGTAAGGTGTTCCATACATTTTGTTGATTGTATTTTGTTTTAAGAGGCACTACAAGAATAGGAATTATGTTTAATATTATAGGAGCTTATCATTGTGCAGTACTTCACAGTTGGAAAATCCTTTTAAGTGGGTTGTTTGCTTTGATCTTCAACAATAAAATGAGTTCCACAGGTCATTATTAGAATTCAAATTTGACAAACAAGGTTCGAAGAGATTAAGTGACTTGTGTAAGTACACTCTGCTACTAAATATTCATGCTGAGATAAGAAGATGGTGTTTAGGGACTTCAAGGAGCTCACAGACAAAGGTATAGGACTTTCTCATCTGAAAAATCTTTTAGAAAACAAAGCATTCCAGAACAAACTGTTTTGATATGACTAAAGTCAGGGAGAGAGACTAGCAGACCTCTCCTAAGTATTCAACTGACCCTGTAATTGGGACAGTTTCTTGCTAGAATTCAAATTTGACAAACAAGGTTCGAAGAGATTAAGTAACTTGTGCAAGTACACTCTGCTACTAAATATTCATGCTGAAATAAGAAGATGGTGTTTAGGGACTTCAAGGAGATCACAGACAAAGGTATAGGACTTTCTCATCTGAAAAATCTTTTAGAAAACAAAGCATATTCTTTCCATAACAAACTGTTTTGATATGACTAAAGTCAGAGAAAGAGACTAGCAGATCTCTCTTAAGTATTCAACTGACCCTGTAATTGGGACCGTTTCTTGCTCTCTAAATGGGGGGACAGTGATGATAATAATTAAGCTTTAGGCATCCATACTGCCTTTCATCTGAGTTCTTCATCTGGACAGAAAGAACCCAGCCCCTCCATGAAATGGTTTTTTCATGTGGCCATATCCTTGGACTATCTAGACTTTCTTTTTTAGAAAAGTCAAACATCTTAAGGAAACCTCAGGAATTTGCACCCCCAGATGGATACTCTGAAGGAGTCATAGGCTTCTGAAAAACTTTCCGAACAAATAAACTCACTGCTCTTACATATAATAATGAAGTGAAGGAACCATCAAAGTCTCTAGTCAGCAACATCTGCATGTTTGGTGGGGGAGTCTGAAGGAGCAGCAAGAATAGAAATGTGAAAATCCTTCACTCCGGCCCCGCCTCCTCCAGCCTCCACCTGCAATAGACTGTATTCATATCTCCCAGAGGAAATATGCTATTACTGATAATATGATCACTGAAACACTGGGAGTGGTTAGAGACAGAGCTCTGGCAGTGGGTTAATAAAAGGCCTAATGAAGAACAAAAAATCCTGCCAGTCGCTGTAAAAAAATATTGCCCCCGGGAAATTATAAATCAGACACCATGGTGTGAAGTTAAAATATATATATATCGCATTGGCTCCCTGATAGATGCAGGAATGGGCAGACCGGTGACGAAACAAATATGTCACTGGGTGCCCTTGAAGTTTCAGTCCACCTCAGCATGATGCAGTTAACCGCCTCTGCAGGGCGAGCCAAAAACCACATTTACTCAGCCTTGTCAGACCGCGCTGCACCGGCTGCGGAAACAGAATGCCTGGTCCACAAATTAGTTACAATTCCCAGAGCCTCTCTCGCTTTTCTCTGCTTATTTTTATCTTTTTTTATTTGTTTGTTTGCCCAATTCCACAGCGTTCATCTCAATAGGCTCTTAAATGCTGTCTCTGGATAGAGACCTGTATTTAGGGTTTTCTTAATATATCCACGTTGAGCTGGCCTGGAAAGAACCCAATGGAAATTAGTTTTATGGGCAACCTCAACACAGTTCCATCTGACCGATGAGGGAAATTGATGAACAAAAGAGGGCAAAGGACCTGATGGCAGGCTCACCCTACCTTTTAGCTAAATTGTCAGTGGTTAGGTCAGAGATGGCCTTCCCAACACCAGATACACTTGCTCTCCTGACTCATGTACACAGAGACGGCCTGGTGAATACTTCCTGAGGAGCTGTCCTTGTCCTCAGCTTTTCCCGTTCACACATCACTTTTGCCTCTGACCTTGAGTCCTAACCCTACTGCCCTCCAACAGGTGAGTCATTCCCCTGGGGCATTTCAGCCAGATTTTCACCTGCTTGATGGTATGCCAACTCTTGACTCCACATCTGAGAGGAGTATCCCCAGGGGCCTCAGGGAAGATGGCCAAGCAACATACTGGGGTCAATGCCCAGGAGAACCCAGGCCAGCCCCCTCCCAGCACCACCATGAAGCCTGCTTTACATTCTCTCAGTGCACCTCTGTGAGGTGAGGCAGTGATGTTTCAGGAAATCCTTTCTAGTTTTCTGGGATTCCAAGGAGACATTTCCAGAAATGTAAGGAAGCTCTGTTAGTGAAACCTCCAGCTCCCTTATGGATATTGAACCACAAATCTAATAGGTAGAACAGGAGAGATCTTACGTACCTCATTCGGTACTTGCATCCTGAATTCTCTTTCCTGAAATTTACATCCTTCTAAAGATGTCCAAACCATTGTCAGTTCTCCCTCACCCTGGTTTCAAACAGCCTATTGGTCCCATATGAAGATTCATTTTTTTTTTTTTTTACTGAAGCGAAATAAAAAGACATAATCCAAACTTTGTCAAGAATTCAGGAATGGAAAAATAGGAAAACAGACAGCAAAGGAATATACAATTTAGTAATCTGATTCACACATTACAGTTCCATAAAGCTGTCTGATGGAACATTGATTCCCATATGCCAAAACAAGCCTCCGAGTTTTCTTTGTTGCTCAGTACAGCAAAATGCAAAAAGAATAAAATGCAGTGAGATTTTCATATTCTATGTAATATGTATATTAAACTTATTTTATTTATTCTGAGATTATGTCCTCCTTCTTCTTATGTCATAAATAATCCTTTCTTCTAATAGTAGGTAATACTTGCTTTCTTGGTATCCATATTTGGTAAAATAAAAAGTTAATTGTTCAGTATTTTAAAATTTTGCTAGTTCCAGAAACCCCAAAATCTGGAATTCACCATCAAAAGGGGATGACTCGGACAGTTTCTAGTCTGTCTGAACATGACGAAGCCTAGTTTTCCCCCCTCAGAAGGATTATGAGTCATCAATGGGTTCAGCACAACGACCATCATGAAATAGAAATCACAAAACAATGGGAAGTTGTGGCTGGAGAAGGAGATCTACGCATTTGAGATTATGGATTAGGTAGAGTGGAAAACATCACTTCAAGGAGAAGGAAATAGTGTGAGAAACAAGTTCCCAAGAATGATGAAAGCTGTGGAGAAGGAAATGAAGATACTGAGGCCAAGATTTAATGGAAGAAGATAAGTGGCTAGGAGGAAATCCATAAATAATAATCACAAGAAGAAAATGATCACATATCTAAAAGGACCAGGACCAAGCCTCAAGGACTCAGGGTTTTTTTAGGCAGGAGGGGGAATGGTCATCTAAGAGCAGTGCGATGGGCATCATGTCTCCTTCAGGTCCTACTAAGAGGTGGGGGTGTAGAACCTCTCCAAAAGAGAGGACTGTTGAGCAGCAAGGTCTCCAGAGATTAGTCAGAGATCAGATCAAGTTATAAAGTGGATATTTATAAGAATGAGTCTGTAAGGTTGTTGACCCCCCAAGGGAATGGTATGAAGATTTGAAAATGAGCAGAGAATGCAGGACAGAGGTAGTCACTCAGTGAGAAGAGTTCAAAGAATAGAGAGTGAGAAGAATTGTGCAGAATCATGGGAACAATGTTGAAACTGTCCCTTGGCAATATTTTTTCTGCATATGGAGCCACAGTGATATATGTATAACTATGGGGTTACTTCCATGAGTAACCCCAGTGTGTGGGGTATGCATTTTACATGCATTATCTCATCCAAACTTGATGACAATTTACAAGCAATCTGCCTCATTACCCACTTTACAAAGGATGAAACTGGACTTAGACTGTGTCATTTGCCCACAAACACATGGCTTTTAGATGACAGTTTAACCACTCTCCTCCACTGCCTATCACTTAGTAACAAATGTATTCCTGGGTGAGTCAATCATAATCTGAATTTTTGTAAATCAAGCCATCATTGTAATTCACGAAAGGAGTTCAACATTTCTGGGACTACTATTATGAAACCTTTGCAGCGCAAAAATAACTCTCCCTCTCCCAGGGATGCCTCCTTATTAAACTGCTTGACCCATCCCAACTTTCTTGAAGCAAGATTAATTTTTACTGAAAGGTGGACTTGCTTAGTACTCTAGATCAGAAATCATCACAGTATTTTACAAATAAGTTGTCTTTCTGATAAAAAAAAAAAAGTCCCAATAAGGTCAGTGGCAAAAGCAAGAATTACAGCAAGGCATATGACACTACTTAGTACAGAACACTGCAATTTCTTACTCATTAGCAGAGCTTTATTTTCCATGGGATGTCTTTCAAATGAGGATATGCTATAAGTAGAAAACAATACATACGGGTTCATTAGTCTTGCTCTTTTAAAGATAAATGCTGTATGTGGGATAAATGCTGTGAGCAAGAAATTATAAGCAGGTTCCCATATGCTAGATATCTATTTCCACAGCTCCTATCATCATGGTTTCTGGGCACTTTGACAGATAGATGAGGCTAATTCAGGCAACGCAGTACATTCGGAAGAGTAGGTGAAAATCCTTTTTCTCCTTAGCTCTCTGCCTCAAAAAAAACACAATAATTTGCTAGAAAGTAAGAAGAAGAAAAGATTTTCTAGAGTAGAAACCTATGGGGAACCCACACAGACAGGGCAAGTTTTAATCTTTTGGTTACAAGGGATAATGTTAACTCTACTATCTTTCATCAAGGTGTTTGAGAAACAATCCTAAGTAAATAATCCTTAGTGGGGAAAATGTTGTGTGCTTATCATTATAGTATTAGGGAAGCTATTCAAAAGCACACAAGAAAGAAAAATGTTCAAAAGAAGAAGCTATTTTAAAATAATTTGTGTTGTATATTTCTGTGATGATTACTTAACTGTTAAAATCGTATTTATAAAAACCATAGAATTGGGGAAATTCTTAAATGACCAAAACAGTGATATTTTAAAGCAATGTATAAATGCCAAGCAAAGAGTGTGATTACAACTGTGAAAAGTAAAAATACAAAGTGCAGGAAAAAGTTGGGCTTAGGAATTAAGACAAAATAATATTTTTACTCTTCCACATTTTCTGTGTTTTTCACATTTCCATTAGGGTAAATATCTTATTTTAAACTATAAATAATAAGGTCATGATCTGGAAGCTTCAGAGCTAGAAATATTACCAATAACCCACACATTTTAAAAAATAGTCATTATTGGTTTACCATAACTACATCATTATTGGCTAACTCTGCTGTTAATTTTTTTAATCAACTTTAATCAAAGTTCCATGATTTTACATACCTTAAAGTACATTTAACATGTGGACACTTTGGTGAATTCTGACAAGAGCACGTACCACATAACCACTCCACAATCAAGATATAGTGAACAAGTCCTTCATTCCAAAAAGTTTCCTTGTGCCTCTGGCCAGTCAAATCCTCCCACACATGTACAAACAGGCAACCACTAACATGTCTTCTATTCCAGAAACTGAAGTTCATATAAGTGGAATCACACAGTTTGTGCTATCTTTTATCTGATTCCTTTCCCTTAGTATAATGTTTTAAGGTTAACCCATCTTGTTTTTTTGTTTTATTTTGGTTTTTGATTTTTTTTAAGATTTATTTATTCATGCATATAAAAACCGGGGTACAGGCTAGATGTGTGGGAAGGTGAGGATTCACCAGAGACAGAGTGGAGAGCAGAACAGGAAGACGGACTGGAATACACTGCTGAGGGGAGCAGCAAGCGAGACAGGAGAGGTATGCCATGCCATGTGGGTATTTCCCCTGCCGGCAGGGAGAGGCTGCGGACAGCAGAGGCTGCAGACAGCTTCACAGCTCTGCACTCAACTGCCTGCACCACGAGGGAGGCCCAACCCATCTTGTTAACATGTATTAGTAGTTTACTCTTTTGTATTGCTTTGTATACCGCATTGTATGCATATATCACATTCTTATCCATTTATATATTGGAGCAGTTTCCATTTGGGGATTGTAGACAAAGATGTTACAGGTACTTGCATTCAACTTTTTCTATATATGCTTTCATATCCCTTGGGTAAATACCTACCAGTGGAATTCCTGGGTTGTATGTTAAGTGGATGTTTGGCTTTATAAAAGTTAAACCATCTTCCAAAGTGTTTTAACCACAAAGATTCTAGAAGAAAATCTTTTCAACCTAGAATACTCCAAAAAATCTTAGATAGGACACAAAAAGCACAAACCATAAAAGAAAAATTTTTATATATAGGACTTCATCAAAATTTAAAATTTCTGTTCTTCTAAAGGCAGCACTAAGGATATGAAAAGGCAAGCAACAGACTGGGAGACAATATTTACAATATACATACGTGAAGAAGGACTTGCATCTGAATATATAAATAACTTTTACAACTTGATGATAAGAACTCAAACACCCAATAAAAACATGGGCAAAAGATTTGAACAGACAGTTCTACAAAGAAGATAAACAGATGGCAAAAAAGCACATGAATAAATGTTAACATCATTAGTCATCAAGGAAATGCAAATTAAAACCATGCTGAGATGTCATTATACTTCTACTAGAATGTCTAAAATTATCAAGATTGACAATACCAAAAGTTGGTAAGGATGTGGAGCAACTGGAACTCTCAAACATTATGGTTTTTAGTGGGATGATTCATGTGACATCAGTATCTTAAACAGGTGAGCAATTATTCCCATGAGTCAAAACCTGAGATTTAATTAATGTTTGTATTCTTCTCTATATTATTACACTCTCATACTTTGTTAATTTCAATGGCTAGAGCATTGGATAAAGTATTGCTTAATATCAGATACTTTCACATTAAGAAAAACAAAATATTTTTAGCTTAAGAAGTTATTTTAGCATAACATCTCTAAAACACCACCAATTCTTATAATATATATCGTACTTCAACTTTGTTCTACTTTAATTTTCATAAACTATTTTGTTATTTTTTCATGAGTTATTTTAGAGACCATTTTTGGGCTCCTTCTTACCAGGACAAATTCTGCAATAATTTTGGCCAAAAGTAATAAAAATTCAAACCAGAAACAATTAGCAGATTTGGGAGTTATCTTTTAACTTAGGTCAATTTCAAAAGCTATCTTCCCTTTGATTTAAAGTAAACTTTATGGAATCAACTAGAATATCAATGGTGTTAGGTTGGGGGATTTGAACTGTGAGATTGGGAAAATTCAAGTATACTGTCATTTACGCTAGACGTTTATGCTCCTATAATTCTCTCACAATCCACAATTTTTTTCTGAACTGAAGACAGGATCAATTCTGAATTTCACTAATTCCACTTTCCAACAAGCCTTATTTGATCTGTTTTTGTTTTGTTTTGTTTTGTTTTGTTTTTTGTCATTCCGACTTTCCAAACCCCAAGTCAAATACTTTAGGGGTAGGTAAGGGGAAAATAATCTCAGATAGGTTGCTCTATGTCAGAATAATGAAAATTTCCACAATATTCGATAATTTATGGAGATAATGGAATAGGTATTTTAAATTCAACTTTTCCTAACTCCTCAGGTCATACATTTACTAGAACTATAGCCATACCAAATATTCTTAGACCTGTGTTTGGATGAGGTAGTATGGAGACCTCCAAGGTTAAACATCACATGTACATGATGGTCTCTAAATTTTCTGTGGATTCTCTCCTACATCAACTTCCTCACCCCATTTCCATGTCAATATTGATGGATTCTACTTCATCGTTCACTTCCTCTGTAATTTCTTTAAAATGTAGACACGTACATATTAAATCAGAGGCAGAATTGTTCACGGTACAGCTTGTACCTTCTTGGAGAAACATATTTAATTAATTAAGAAAAAATAATAGCTTTCTGCAGGAAAAGCAAAAAAATGCAAAATCAAAACTCTAGCTAAACTCTTTAAGCCATTATGAGTGACCTCTAAACCACAAACAATGTGAAAGTTCTTGGGAAAACTTTGCTTAACTGGCACTCACAATGCATATTAACTCAGAAGCGCAACCTTGCCAAAAATGTAAACCAGTCACTGTTTATAAATGTGAAAAGAAAATTAGCACATGAGCAAAAGAAAAACACATTCGTGGTGTCAACCTTTCTGTGAACTTCTCTATGGTGATTGCAGTTGTTTGCTGGTTTTTGCAAAGGTGTGATGGACAGAGGGAAAGCTACACCTGGAGCGAATGGTGCAGCTGTTTGTAGTCACAGGCTGCAGCTTGCTCAGGTACACCTGTGTTCACTCTTTGTGATTCCTGATTTGTAAATTGCCTTAAAGTCTCTGCAAGAGGAGCAAATCTGGTGGAGGTCCCCAGTTCTCCCTCCACATTAGACTTGTAGGGTGTTTGCAACAATCCTCCATTGCTTGATCCCTCCTCCAGTTTCCCTAAGTAAGAGCCATCAGTAAGAACCAGGAAAAAGACTAATCAATACAAAGTAAAACTCAAAATCAACAAGGAACTATAAACCAGAGACACACTACGGAGGGGGGTGGGAAGGGCAGGGAAAGGAAGGACTAGAGTCAAAATAAGGGGGGATGTGCAACTGCATGGGGAATATAATCAAAATGAAAATGCATACATTGTGCAAAGATGATAAAAGATGTATGAATTATATAAAATAAAATATTTAAATTTAAAAAAAAAAACAACTCTGGGCATGGCCTCAAGGAGTCAGCTTTCCCTAATAACCCCCTGGTGATTCTGATGCACAGTGAGGTCTGAAAAATTCTGTGTTAAAACAACTGTAGGGTAAAGAAAATGTCAGGCTTTTCTGCCCTCCTGCCATCAGGATAGATGATGGATCCTTGTCCTGAATGCATGCCTGATGGCGGGCACCTGGAATAAGGTGTGGGCATAGGTAGATGGGATTCACCTGGGCTAAGACTGGGCTTTTAAGGGCGGCATCATGGGGACGCCAGCAGCAGCAGTAGAAGCCGAAGCCGAAAGAGAAGCCGAGAAGCAGCAGAACGAACTCCAGAGAGCTGAGATAGAGTGAAGACTTGCTGGGGGCTGGGAGGCTGGCAGGCCAGCCAGCACCCCTGCCTTGCACTACCCGCTGAACCCCAGTAAAAGACCTGCAAAAAACCCACTAAGGACTCTGACTTCTCCTTTACCCGGTCTGCATGGGATCAGAAAACCTGCACTGTGTCCAGTCCTGCCCTTACAACAACCTTTAGCAGCTAAGACCAACCCAGGCTTCTACCATGAGAGGGAAGGTAGGAATTAGATCTGCATTGAAGCAAATCTTTATTTTTTGTTTGTTCCTCTGATTTTCTTCTCTTCAACCACCAATCCCAGACTCCTTTGGAAACAAACTGCTATTGAACAAGCGGGTAAGTTATTTTGTGCTTGCAAAGAGAAGTTTGTTAATTCAACTGACTCTCTAGCATAAGTGTGCCCATATCTATGTATATGTGTGTACACAGGCATGTGTGTGGGCAAGTGTGCATGTGTGTACATACACGTGTGTGTGTTGAGATTCAGAGCTTTGGGAGAGTAGGGAGGTTGAGAGTGAAATTCACCAAATAAGGATTCTCATATATAAAGTATTACTTTATATACTTTTTAATTATTTCTTCAGAGTATGTGGGGGATATATTAGATTAGTGTTACAAAATTCATATACCAAGAGCACAAAATATCTCAGAAACAGAATCTGAGAAAATCTGAGAATTACAAGTTCTCTAGTATCTATTCTGCTACCCAACTACATTTATTTTCCTTTTGAATTCTTCCTAACCCTTCTCTAAAGCATGGAGAACATGAGACATTGAAATGGAAATTACACAATTTGACTACTTATAACTCTTATTTTTAAATAAAAGTTGACATTTAATAGAGTGATGGAATAATAATGTTAAGATATTAACCAGCATGAACCCACCCACGCACCCCAAGTGGTCTCTTGCCATGTCTTTGGCTAACCCACTGTTCACTCAGCTGGGCTGTTCCCCTCTAATTGTTTCAGAGAAGGAATGTGACAGGAGAAAACAAAGAAAAAAGCAGTCACTTCTTGGCTTTTGAATTCAAAACCTAAACAATGAAGTAGAGGAACAGATAGGAGTCACAGTCTAGCAAAGGATTTGGGAAAAAATATCATGACAAAGCACACAGCTTTGCTTTTGTCCCCAAGATCAATTTAGAGAGGTTAAGTTAACAGAAGTAGAGGCCAAGAAAATGCAGTCCAAGAACAGACATCACAGAGCTTTCTAGCTCCCAAACGATAATAACTAAGGCAAGCCAGGGGCTAAACCCCTTGAAAAGTTCATGGAATCTAGTTTGAACCAAAGTGTCAAAATCTAAGAGAAAAAGAGACTGCTGAGTTCATGGAAGCAGATAGACCTTCAGATGATATCAGAATTCCTCATTGTGCAGTGTCACAGAGGGAAAAGATGACTGACTTCAAATCAAGAATGGCTCAGAGGGGCCTCCCTGGTGATGCAAGGAGTTAAGTCTCAGCACTATGAAGCTACCAGCAGCCACCGCAGCACAAGTTCGATTCCAGCTGGCCAGGGAACTACGCACATGGCACAGCAAACCTCTCCTGTTTTGCCCACTGCTCCCCTCAGCAGTATATTTCGGTCAATCTGCTTGTTCGGCTCCCCCACTCCCCACTCTGGTGAATCCTCTCACTGCCCCACACCTCTGGCCTACACCCCAGCTCTTGTATGTATAAATACATAAAAATTAAATCTTAAAAAACAATAGTGGCTCAGAGGTAGCAGGACAACCGGTGGCTCTTAAGTAAGTCCCTCTTGCATAAAGGGGGAACCAGTATATCTGCTGGGCGGCCTTGTGGACTAACAGCTGAGGTTCAGGTTAAACAATGAATGTCAGTCATTGAGGACAGAAATCACCAAGGATCAGTAAGTCAATGAATGTTTTTTAAATTGTCTATGGAAAATGGGCAAATGACATGGAGGGCCTGATTTTGCCTGGCTCCATCCCTGCCCATGCCTAGCCACCCATAATACAAGATCTTTAACATCAAATAATTTATAAAAGCAGATGGAATATCAGTTAAGCGCTGTTAAAAAGGACATATTTAAGCAATCAAAACCCATTATCTGACTGAATAATAATGTTCAAATAACTGTTTCTAATGCAAAATTTTTCTTTCATATGGATGATCACAAAATTCTATGAGTGATCTCTTTCTAAATGAAGCTGATCAAAATTTTATAACTGACAAATACGATCAACATTCACCACATAACCTTAGTGGAATAAAAGCCGAAATAGTTGCTCTTCACCCTCTTGAAAACAGAGACGTGACTGAAATATTTGCAAGCCAACAGGCACCAAAATCATCCCTTCAAACAATGCTCAGCCAATCGCACCATTTTCCTGGTTCCCAGAGAAATGAGTAGGTGGGTTAGGACCAGAGCAGAGTAAATTACGCTGGGAAAATAAATTTTAAAGTATTGATAATGTCTCTCATTTGATACCTCCACACTCATATACCATTGACATCATAGTTTGGTATGCTGCTTTTAAATACATTGTACACTTCCAGAGTCTATGCTTTGTGCCACCCACAAAAGCTGTCTGAGGTCAGGGATTGTGTCAAATCCAGCAGGTCCCTTATAGTTTTATTAGACCCTTTTCCTGCATTTGACATTGTTGCTCATTTATTCTTCAGAAAGTTCTCTTTGAGCTTTATTCCTTGACTTTCAGCCTCTGATAATCCAGTGGCTAGTGGCTACCTGTTTTGTGGTAGGTATGATCCTAAGCTCTAGGAAAAGTTTGATAAATAAAAAAGACAAGTTGTTGGCTCTTGTTGAGTCAAAATTCCAGTGCAGAGTAAACAGGCAATAACAGAAAGAAATAAATGGATCAAGTAATTGTGATGGATGCTAGAAAGAACAAAAATAAACACAATATTATAAAAAAAATAAAATGGAAAGGCAATTTTGGGGGGTTCTCATGAAAGACTTCTTTGAAGAGGTAACTTATGAGCTGAGACTTGAGTAATTGGAATGAATCAGGCTTACAGTTATCTGGCATAAAAGTAAATAACAAATCAAGTGCTGGGAGCAGGATCAATCATACATCATGGCAAGAAGACCAGTATGCCTTATGCTGAGTGATCCAGCAGAGGAGTGATAGAAGGTTCTAGAGAGGCAGACAAGGACCAGCATTTGTTGGGCCTTGTGGGTGATGTCACTGCTCTGCTTGACGCTCCTCCTTTTTTTCTGTTATTTCATCTTAGTCTGCTGCATGTGTTTTCCTGCTTTGCCTGGCTCTCAAATGATGGTGTTCCTCAGCTTATCTGAAATCTTTCCTTTTTGGGTTTTCCCAGGTTGTCACCACCAACCATGCGATCAAAACTCCAAAATCATTATGTCTGGTTATAAAATATATTAATCATGACTCTTAAGCACTAGTGATAGTCACAGAAACACATCGGTATCAACATGTGAATGTTGTCTAAATTGCATATCATATAAACTGCTATGCGGTACGGGTGTAGCAGAGTCTCTGTATCTGTAATTATATTGAGAATCAACATCTAAGAGTCTTATACACCACATCTTCACATTCCCATATGGAAACCAATTATAAAAAAAAAATTCCTAATATGGAGTTGTTAAAATTACATGACATTTCTGTGGTTAGTACACACTGTGCCTTCTCCCTCCTAAGCTTCTAGAACCAGAGAGAACACCCATCTCTACAAGATGTCTCAAGCACTACTGTAGGCACTCATGCACTGGTTAAGGTAATATGACTTCATACCTCTACCCCAAAGGATAAATTAGATGGAATGATTTTATATTGGAGTAATTCTATGTTAAATATTCGTACGTAATTTGCAAAGGCTACTATAGGTCATTTTCACTTAATACATGGAAGTCAAATAAGAAAATTTTATACTATTCACTGTCAGTCTTAAACCTCCATTGCTCTATCAGCCCTGAACTCTCACCCGAGTTTTAGATTTACATGTCCAACTTCCTTCTTGATCTATCCATATTTGGCTAGGAACTGCAAACTCAACAGATCCAAAACTGAACTCATCACTCTCCTCCATAAATTTAATTCTATAGTCCTATACTCCTCCTATATTTCTGATTTATTATAACACCATGATTACACTTTTAGTCACCCATGCCAGCATCTAGGAGTCAATTCAGAGAATTTTATTTACTTTTAAATGTACAGTTTGATGAGTTTGGGCCAATTTATTAACCCCTGAAATCACTAGCACTATGAAGATATGGAATATGTCCGTCAACCCAGAAAGTTCCACTGCCTCTTTCCCAGCCAACACCACCAAAATCCCTGACCCCTGGAAACCATTGGTCTATCCTTTGAACATTTTAATTAGATTTTTCTTTTATAGTTTCGTATAAATGGAACCATCCAGAATATATTATTTTGGATCTGACCACTTTTGTGCAATCTAATGTTTTTGAGATTCATCTATCCTATTGCTTGCATCATTATTTCATTCCTTACTATTACCGAGTAGTATTCCATTGTCTACCATATTTTGTTATCTACCTTTGTTAGATAATTTTCACTTATCTTAGATAAATACTTAGAAGTGGAAATGTTAATAAATTACAACATTTTAACCTCAGACAGTCTCTAGACCAGCTAAAGTATTTTGCATGGGTAGTGCTTAACTCTGTGAAATAACAATTTTTTCCCAAAACTCTAATATCTGAGAATTCAAAAACCAGTCACCAATTTGTCATACATCTAATTTATGAGGCTTAGAAACCTTATAGCTTGGAGTTGGATCTTTGTGGCTATTCCTTAAAGAAACTCAGAATTTAGGTGTTTGTGAGCTGATACTAAATTAGCACGCCAATTTTCCTAACACTTTCTAACCCCTCACCCAACTTTTCTGGAAGGAGTCAATAGTACCTTCCATATTTTAAATAAAATTATGATACCTTATACCAAATGGAAATTGCTTTCTAAAGTTTCAATATTTTTCCTTAATAGCTCAAGAAGATATATAATAATTGGCCATTCATTCACTTATTTTTTAAATATCATTTAAGAAATGATGATGGAATGAATATTATGTCCTAGACCCCATACTTTGTGCAGGAATCCATCATCCACTTAAATGCCATTCAGCCAGCTCTCTTCTGGATCTTGGAACTGGAGGGAATAATGTTAAGTGAAATAGATCTAATAATCTTGATTCATAATTCTCAAACTTTCAATCATCCTTCTGTTTCTCTTCTATTATCTTCATTCTTATTTTGAAGATCTTTCAGTTTAAAATTCCAGAACTGAATCCAATAAATATCTGAGCAACTGCAGGTAAACAGCAAGAATCTTGGGTGGAGAAAGCATAACTTTTTCTAACTGTAATGCTAACGCATTTTATTATCCCAAAATATTCTAAATAGTACATGCAAAAGAGAATATAATATAAAATAATGGATATCATCTCTTATTCCATATATGTATATGGGGAGATAAATAATTTTTTGTATTTCTCTTCTATGCATATTGTTTTAAATTGTTCAAATGGACAATATATGCATTTTCTTATCTTTTCTACTGCCCCATAGTATAAATTATTTATAAACATAATAATAATGGCTTTTAGAATGGCATCATAATTGAATTTATCATTCCCATGCAGTTAGACAGATTCCTTGTGATTGAATATCATTGCCACGATTAGCTTGCTATCCAGCCAAGTGAAGCTCAAGTCATCTCTACTATTTCTGAGTGGTGTACCTAATGTTAAATTTATTCTTGCAGAATATAATATTTTGTGTTATTTCACTTTCATTTCTGCTTGTGAAAGTGACTTTTGGTTTGGGGAGGATGGTATTTCCAATATAAGTAATGTTTCATTGAACATATTTGTACATAAGTCAGGACATTTTTGTTCCAGTTTATTTTTGATTAAAATCCTGGACAGGATAGGTCAAAGGGGATGTGCATTTAACATGTCAATAGTTTTAAGATGTAAATAAAACTGGAAGTTGAACCTCTGTGCACTCCTACCAATGTTAGGTTTCATTATACCTTTGTAGTTTTGTTCAAGTAATGATGAAAATGCATTGTTTTTCTTTTATTTTGCATGTCACACATGTATGGGCCATAGGAATTCCATTATCTGTGAATTACCTTTTTCATGCTCATTTTTCTTCTAGGTTCTCAATTTCTTATTGAATTTTTAGTAGATTAAGAAAATTAGCACCTGATCTGCAATGTTAGCACATATTTTTAGACTTTGACTCTTGATTTTTATGGCATTTTTGTCAAATCAAACTTTTAAACATTTTTCTTCATTTAAATTTGTCAATCTCTTTCCTTTGTAATTTCTCCATTTGATATGTTACTTAGATTCACTTTATACAAAACTCACTCACTTTTTTTCTATTCCTTTATTCATTGCTCAATCAGGCAAAGTCGTGGGATGGGAATGGGTCACTTAGGTCTCTGCTGCCAATATCTGGGGATCATACCATTTGCTCTTCCTATCAGCACAGAAAAAATCTAATTGGTTAACACCTAACTCTTAGGGTGTTAACTCTCTTGTAGGAAGAGCACACTGCTCAGTATTTATCTGATTACAAATTTGGTAACCTCATTCTCACAACAACCCATTATGTCTACACTCCAGAGGAGACATGGAAGCAGGAAAATGGCACCAGTCATTGGAGCTTAATGTGAATTAAAGCCTAGAAGTTTGAGTCTCAGAAGTTAGAACTGATTTCCAAAGATGTAGTAAGTCAGTTAATTACTCTAATGTTATTCACATTTAGTATTGTATTTAACCTTTTCATTTTATACATTTATTTGCTACCCTGTTTTAAAATCTCTACTAACATAGATCTCTCCATTTTAAATCAAAGGTTGGATTTTAATAAAATGCATAATTATATAAATTAAGGACAACAAGTATAAGGGTGTCCAGAAAGACACTGACATAATTCAGAAATAATACAGCAATTGACAAAGTGATATTCATTGAATTAAACCTTTAAACATATTTTTATTGATGATAAGTTTCAAGTGAGGAGAATTTTTTTTTAACATGAAAGAGAATGCAGGGGTATCTGAAGGACTGAATATTTATTAACTTAATTAATTCAGAGTTCATCTAATGTATCCCAGAAAGTAGGCATTTTAGGAATGTAGAGGTTTGAGCTGTGAAATTGATACCTTTCTCTCATGGATTAGAAAGCAACCCATAAGAGAGCAGGTGTCAGATGAGAAAGTTCAGGCAGCAGGAAACCAGCAAACTATAACCCCTATAATCTATTGCAAGACTGTAAGTCAAAACTCAGAGACTATTTCAGATTATAGTATTTAATGTCTTATCATAAGCCAATATTTCTCTTTATTAAAGAAAAGGAGGTTGAAGGAATTCTGAGAGAAAAGTCTACTATTGCAGTTTACATGAGATTATGTCTGTGGGAGGAATTTTTCCACTATTGGCAAAGCCAGGAATAAAATCTTTGTTTTGCTTTTTGTTTTTTGCAGAATTTGCAAAAACAATAACTTTAAATCAGCCCTCCTGATCTACCACAGGCTCTGGGTAATTATCCCCAATAGGTCCCTTAGTGAGTCAGTTTCTATTTTTTTCTTCAAAAGTAGTTTCTTTTTGACATTTTTATGTAGTCTTTCTGTTTGCTAAAATAACAGAAGTCTCCTATTACAAAAACATCAACAACTGTCAGGGATTTAGTTTCTCCAGAACTGGGCTCACAAGCCTACTGACACGGTGGCTAACACAGCATTCTGAGTTGTAAATAATTTTATATGAATCCCACTTTCTTCCTTAGCAGATTAATAAAATTGTAATTGAGTCTGACCCCTGCTCTGTTCTATTGTCAGTCACCTATATTGCATGACTGAAGTCTCTTTGTGAGTTCCTGGAAGACTCTTATTTTTTATTATGACCTTAAAGAAACCAATGTAAGCCAAAAATAAAAATAAATAAATAATGAGAACCCCTGCTTCTGGCCAGACTGTTGAAAAAGGAACTGATTTGTTCTCCTAACTGAAACAACCAAAAATATATATAGCAATGGTTTTTAAGACCTTGGGTCATCACACAATGCAGGATACTGATCCCTGAAGAAACAAATGAGAAGTGAACCCTGTGGTTGTCCACCTTACTATTTTAAACCCCAGGTCTTTCTACACAGAGGTTTTCCAGGTGGAGTTCAGCTGCCACCTTAAGTTGAAGACATAATGTTGACTCTGAGAACAAGACAGCTATAGTACCAGAGTATAGAGATTCACAGAAAACACTGAGATAACTAAAGATTTTTACAACCTTTAGTTTTATCCCCCTCAATATTCACCCAAAAGAATTAGAGGAACTAGAGATCAGTGAACACTCAAGAGATGGAATAGTGCTGACACTCATCAACAGACTAAAAATCTCAAGATTTAGAGGGTATTGGTACAGAACTCAGACAGATTTTGCCTCAGTAATAGTGCCATGACTAAACACTACACTATCTCTGCCTAGCAATTATAAAAAGCAAGACCAGAAAAGACCAAACTACTTCCAAGTAACTTAACTGTGTCTCAGAACAAAGCTCAAGAGTATTTATAGAAACACAAAAACATTCTGCACCCCACAAGGCATAATTTACAATGCCTGGAATCCAATCAAAAAGTCCCAGATACACAAAGAAACAGGGAAATATAATCTATAATGAAGGCATAAATCAATCAATTGAATCTGATTAAGAATTTATCACAGATGTTAGCATTAGCAGAGAAAGGCACTAAAGTGGTCATTATCATTGTATTCCATATGTTCATAAAGCCAAACAAAAACATGGAAGATATAAAATGATTCAAATTGAACTTCTAGCAATGAAAATTACAATGTGTGAAATGAAAAATGTGCTTTCTAGGATTAACAGTGGATTAGACATTGCAGAAGAAAAAATTAGTGAACTTGAAGGCATAGCAATAAAAAAACAACAGAAGATTTGTTAAAAAAAAAATGGACAGAGTGAAAAATGAACAGAGTATCAGTGAGGTGAAGTGGGCAGACAACTTCAGGCATTCTAAAATGTGAGTGATTGGGGTCACATGAAGAGGAGGGACAAAAAATTTTTTGAATTTGTTATAGATTAAAATGTTCAAATTTTCTAAAATCTATAATCACACTCATATCAAAGAAGGTAAAATAAAATGAGACCAAGGTACAGTATAATCAAACTGATCCAAACCCATAATAAATAGAAAATCTTAAATCATTCAGAGAAAAATGATAGGTTATATAAAGAACAGATAAAAGATAAATATAGATTTTTGTGTTGCCAACAAAATAAGGGAAAGAAAAATGATGTAGAAACCTCTGTAAAGTACAGAAAGAAAAAAATATCTGCCATTCTAGAGTCTATCCATACACATTTCTAGAAATACAAACTAACTTATGGTGGCAGAAAATAGGTCAATAGTTGAATAGAGATGGGCGAGGCAGGAGGAAGAGACTACAAAGACATGTGAGAAAACTGGTGTGAAGGACATTTTCATTATCTTGATTATGTTAACAGTTTCACTACTATAAACATCTGTCAAAACACATGAAATTGTATACTTTAAATATTCTCTGCTTGTTTATGTCAATTATTGTTCAATAAGGATGACAAAAAATTAAATATGAAGTAAATAATCTTGATCTTTCCAAGAATCCAAAAGCATGAGGTGATACTGTGGTCACCCCAAAATCAAACCATAACCTTGTGAGGTGACAGGCTACCACACATAGATGTTGAATAAATTCCTTTTCACCTACAATTGAACAAGCCCAGTTCAGATTCAGGTGTTTGGGGCTTGAAGAATGTTTATTTTAAGAAAAGAAATACAAAATCACAAATACTAACTTAAGTTTGAAGTGATTATTAACATAAGAAACAAAAGAATCTAATTTTAAAAGGCTGACAAATACCACAAAACACAAAATTCATAAAAATGAAAAATTTGTTTATCAATTCATCACCTAATACACTTCTTAATAGCTTCAATGCAAAATATTTGATCATTTCTTTATAGGACAGTTTTATAAGAATATTGTCTACAACAAAGTAAAAAGATAATTCAGCCTTTCCCTTATAGATATGCATATAACGTTAATAATTGCATGTGTGGTATTATTTGCTCTATCACTGACAAGAGAACCCAGCTGGTAATTTTATATTTCTGGTGATTAGAAGAATTTCCATAGACCTTCTTTCTGTCTTTGTACATTTCAATTCAGGTTTCTCCTATAATCTCCCAGTGCTGGCCTTAGTACCTATTCATATGGCCATATAACCTCTGATCTTGCAGGCCTTTTTCCCAATGCCAGATGAGATGGCAAAGTTGACAGAATGAGTATTCCTTAGAAGTCAGTCTTACTGCAATGACCAGCAATTCTTTAATTACATGTGGAAGTGTCTGATCCATGTAAACATATTCCCCTGGAATTGTGGAGCCTTTGGCAGATCCTGGAAAAATCTGCATTCACTCTCCAGTGCCTCCCAGCCCACTAGACTATAATGGGACAGAGAGGATTAGAGGAGAGAAAATACTATCACCTTAACCAATGGCATTTAAGATATTTAGCTCTTGAAAACTTTGGAAAATCCTTTGGCTATATAAACATGTCTCTAGCACCCCCTCAACCAACAGGGAAGGGTCATCAGCACTGAAGTTTAAACTTCATTAGTTTCACAGTGAAATGACCTTTGAGATGAGCCATGATTAATTCTTCCTCTACCTTCTGGTTTTCTCTGTCTTGTTTGCTTTCTCCCTTCACAACGATTCCTGAGCTTCTGTTTCCTTTTTTTTGTTTGTGTATATTAGCTTTTTAATTAATTTTTATTGAAGTAATATTGGTTTATAAGATTACAAAGACTTCAGGTGCACAGATTATACCTAGACATCTGTATACACTGCATTGTTAGCCACCAGAGTCTAATTGCATCCGTCATCAGACAATAGACCCCCTTTTTCTCAATTTACCCTGGTCCATGTCCCCCTTCCTTCTGGTAACGCCCATTCTGTTCTTAAAATTTAAGAGTTTGTCTTTGTTCTGTTTTGTTTGTTCATTTGTTTAGCTTCTTCATCTTCTATGTATGAATGAAATCAGATGGTATTTGTTTTTTTCCTTCTGATTTATTTTATTTAGTATAATACTTTCTAAATCCATCCATGTCATTGTAAATAGAAAAATTAGTTTCTTAATTTTATGACAGGCACTTAATGAGATCCATAGACCTAGAAAAAACTATAGCTCTATGTTCCTATCACCTACAGTAGAAAATACTGTAGATAATTTCTGCAAAATGAGGATCAAACAAGAGAAAGGGAAATATACTAAGCTTAAGCTAAATTAATGTTACTTCAGATGGGAAACCAAGGTATACGTTTATTTTTAAATTAAGTATATACAAATAATTTGAAATTTTTACTCCTCCAACTTACACTGAGTGTCATTTTGTTTATTCTAAAATTATCAGAGAACACCATCACTAATTAAGTATTTTTTTTTGCTGAAGTTAAGAAATCATTAACCCAACTATTCTTTGTTTTCTTTCTGTATTGATCAGAAACTTTGTAAATTTTAGTGGACAACTTTTCTCACATAGTGAGGAGAATAGCCTGAGTATAATTTAATTTGATTAATTAGTTTTCTGAATTGTTTCAGGAATGCGATTCTCTGCAAGTCAATTCTCATTGTGCCAGAGGTTTGGAAAATGTAAAGATTCTTAATGACGGTACATTCCCTGGGGAGTTTCTGTATCACTTTCCAAATCTTTGCTGTGAAATCGTCCCCAAACCTATAGTCACTTCACTGCAAATGGTAGTTTGAGCAAGTAAGTTTGCAGTTAAGTCCAGAAGCAATCCTTACCTGCAAGTAAGGTTTGATCCAGGAGTTCAGTGGTTGTTAGTATAACATGAATTCATTCTCTCTCTCTCTCTCTCTCTCTCTCTCTCTCTCTCTCTCTCTCTCTCTCTCTCTCTCTCTCACCTCTGTCTTCAAACTTCTTTGAAACCCAAGGCTTCAAACCTAATCTCTAACTAGTGGTTATCCCCACAGAGCCATGATTTCTCCTATAGGTCAAAAAAAGCTGCCACCATTCTAGAAATTACATCCTTACATAACACAGTTAAAGGAAAGCATTTTCTCATTCCTACAAGACCAGCAAACATCCCATTCTATTTCCCTGGCTGTGATTATCTGACTAAATTCATCTTTGAACCAGGCAATATGTCTGGGCGATGGTTGAAAGGAATAGAATATAATGGTTGGCTTAAATCAATCTGGGATTACTCTTAAAGCAGGTGGTGGGGTAAATTTCACTCACACTAAATTATTGTGGTGTGGTGAGGGGGACAGATAGAGAGGGCTAAATTTTCCAAAGGGAAAATAGATATCAGTGATGCAACCAACAAATATCCACCGACAACATCCATGAAATTATTACACTTTTGAGTCAGGCAGTTGAGAATTCTGATTCCATCAGATTGCATCATTTCTCATTTATGGGACTGAAGGCAAATTCATTTCTAAGTCAGTTTCCTCTTCTATAAAATTATGTCAATAATACCTCCATGCCAAAGTTATTAGGAAGGCTACATATGGTATTATACATATGGTGAAAGACATAGAGTCTGATAATAGTAAGTGCTCAATAAATGGCAATTTTGCTCTTATACAAATTTCTCAATTCAATGAATGGCTGCTATTAAAATGGAAGGTAGGCGGATTCTCTTACAAGTATAAATCACCACTTTGGCCAGAGGAAGAAGAGCTGTGGACTTCCAGAAATGATTGTCTTTTTACTTAGTGTCATCACCCAAAATACAGAAAATCCTCTTGCAAGGTTTGAGATCGTTCAATCTGGCTGGAATATATACCATACAGATACATATTTGATTGTTTTTTTTAATATTTAAGATATCTAAATGAAGTCATCTTACCCAGAAAATCCCTAGTGTTAGGACAAAATAGTAGGTTATTTAAAGATATGTAACACTTCACAAAGTAAAATGCCAAAGTCCTATCTAGTTATCAGTCCACATTAAAAAAATACTATTCTATTCCCTGTATTTTTCCATAAAATTACCTTTTCCATGTACGTAATAACATTTGAGATTTTCCTTTGAGGAAGAAAAGACAACAGCGACAAACAGAGTTCTCCTTGGGAAGCAAGCTACCAAAGCAGATCAGTATGTATCTCTTCTCAGGCACAGACGATATGGTTGTTTCTGGAGGGTCATTAGATTTCCAAACATACTCAGCTTCAATTGATGTATTCTTTTTCTTTATCTTTTGTAATTCACAGATCTGCTTTGCGGAAGGTTGCAGGTGCAAAGCAGCTGTGTTCAAGGTAACAACTCATATGTTTTCACAGCATCTTAAGCTGGGCTCATATCTTTATCTTTGTCCTCGTCTTTTTCTTTCTTTCCAATTTGAGTTATAGGATTTCAGTCCAGTGCTCAATAGAAATTATAAGGAGGAAGCACTTCCTTTAATTCAACCTAAAATCCTCCTGCTATAATGGCAAGGAGATTTCTTATCTACTCTGTCGCTATTTAAGCACAGCTGGTCAATCTATTCTACGTTAAATCCTTCCTTGAACTTGAAGACCATTATTCAATTTCCTCCTTTCTCTTGAACATGGAATTATCCCCATTCATTTTCTATAAATTCTTTTGGTTATAAACTCCTGCGTCATCTGTTTTTCCTATTTATCCTTCCTAAGTTTTTCCATCCTTTCCTGATTTTGGCTACGGAATAGAACCAAAAGGAAGATTGAAATATAGTAAGAGAAAAAAGAGAAGGAATATGAGAAAAAAGAAAGGACCATAAAAGGAGAAGAGGAGTAAGGGCTACATTAAGTGACTAGATATAATATAAAAGGAGAGAAAAGTAATTGACTTGGTCTTTAAATAGACCAGGGTGTGAGTCTTGGTTCTGCCCTGATCTTTTTTGAACACACTTACAAAATATTTATCACTTCAGTTCCTTAGTATGTAAAACAAAAATAATTCCTAGTGGTATTGTGAAAATTAAATGAGATATTATGTAAAAATAAAAACTTTCCTGGCACTAGTGAAGGCTTAATAATGCTTTGAACAAAGTGGTAGGCACTGCAGTGTCCCTGCCCAGATCCCCTGGAATTCCTTGGACCATTTTTTTTATATTCCTTCCTTCTCCATGAACTTCATATGTTTCCAGTGACCCTGAATATGACTCTGTTAGCAAATGACCCTAGGGTCATTGAAGCAGAATACCCGGATGTTTACATGGGCCTGGGGTCATGCAGTGATTGATGATGCAAGAGCATGGAAGCCCCACTTCCGCCCAATTGCCATGTGGGGACAACTCAATGTCCACTCTAAGGCTTCCTTGTAGAATCAGAATAAAGCTTCTGGCTGTGTGGCTTGACCTGAAACAGCACACCTTGCTTGACTTCTTTCCTTTTTCTGCCCCCACTCCTTATTGTTTCTCCTGGGACAACTTCCTTATTAAATCACTCAGACCATACAAAAATCCCCCATCTCAGGATCTGCTTCTGGGGCCCTGACCTAAGACAATTATCAACATAGTTATCATTTCTTCATAGGGCAAGTTGTTCCAATATGTCAGTTTAAAAAAGATAATACTGATTTTTATTCAGGTGAACAAATATTTTGAAAATATAACTTAACTCATCATACTGTAGACAAATTGTAGCTCATACCTAGTAAATTATTTAGTGAATTCCAGAATTCAAGGAGATTTTAGGCAGGTGGCAGCGCATTTACATAATAATTTATTCTTTAGAAATTGTTCTGCTATTCCTCACTTTGTTTCTGTATTTTGAGCCCACAAGGAATAAAACACTTGCCAGCCTGTGGACATGGTTTTGCTCTGCATTTCTAATCTCTGCATTAAGAAAATACGGCCTCAACATGTCTAATCTCCTTCCTTCCCTCACAAGAGAGCTAGGACTAGAGACAAGGGCATGAGAAGTTGGAACAAGAGCTCCTACCCCAAGTCATTCTGGGAAATGAGACACGAGAACCAAACACCTGAGTGACAAAGGCACAGATGATTCTTGGAAAGGCAGGAGAAAGGAGTTTGCAGTCTTACAGAGTCACATCCAGGACAAGAAAAAAGAACATTCCAAAGCCATCCAGGGTAATAGCCAGCCAGTAATTTGGGTCATTGCCTATGAAGTGTGGAGTATGTCAGCCTGGCTTCAAGTCCAGACATAGAGATTTGAGATCTGAACCACCAAGGATGAGGGCTTATTGCATCTTGCTCTCAAGCCACCACAGGTAAAGGGCTTAAAATAAATCAAGCAATTTGTTCCTCTCATGGACCACCTCTTTCTTTGTTTCTACTTTCCCATTGCACCCCAATCCTGGGCCGATCATCAATTAGTCAGTGAATCTGCTGCCCTTAATTTAAGGGGAAATCAGATAACCAACAGGGACCTGAATGTTTAATTTCCCCTCTGCCCTGAAGGGCAGTGCCATGCCGGTCCTATATCTCTATTGCGCTCTGTAACAATTTTCTCAGGGAGTTGGATTGCAGTTACTTGAGACTGCCAAAAAACACAATCCCAAATATGTGCAGCAGTACCAGCATGATATATGCATCTATATTCCCAAGTTTCATGGGGCAAAGGTGTACATTTTTCCAATTTTATAAGTAATCTGATAACTCCCTTCTGTCTCTCTCTTTTTACCAATTCCTATTCCAATCAGACTGAGTTGGAGGTCTTCTAAAAATCAAAAAGATATGCTTCTGTTTTAGTCAAGATTACCCTCCACTCTGTAACATAATTGGGCTTCCTACCAAATCCACCCACACAATTTCAACTTCATCCATTTTTAATTGCATTTTTACATTTAAATCTATAACTATGGGGAGGATTTTTAACCACTTACATTAGACCTGTTTTGTTTTGTTGTTGTTTTTTTCTAAAAGATGAGAAATCGCTTATTTATTTTTCCCTAGTTCTTGCTCTTGCCAAGGCCACAGCATGATAAATACACTGGGAAAGCCGAGCACACACACAGATTTTCTACAAGGCCTCTTTTCCCCGTTGTCATGGTTTCTATTGAAGCCTATTACCTATGGTAATCTTATTTGTTGTATTTGTTAGTTGGGTTGGTTTAAATACCACATCATTTCCATACTTCAGTCTATAGGATGGCAGGATGGCATGGCTAAGGAATTTATAACTCTCTTCCACAATATCTACTCTCTCAACCTGTTTTTGAACAAGTTTTTATCATCTGAACCCATTTCCTTACTTCATTTATTAAGATGAGATATCTTGGATTTTTTAGACTTTGGACCAACAGAAATAAGTTCTCCAAATCACTAAAGGTTTTTTTTTTTCCATTGTTATGTTGTTAAATGGAACGGCTAAATCCCACCCAATGATCCTTATCTTATTAGACTTTTCAGATACATTTGACCGAACTGATCACTATTTCCACCTGGAAACATGTTTTTCACTTAGCTTCTAGGACATCACACTCTTTTTGAACTTCCTTGTCAGCTTCATTGATTGATTTTTCGGCACCACAAGATTTAATCCACAGAAATTTCTCTTGAATGTGATCTAGTGGCCTCAACCAGTCCACATCTTTAAATGCCATTGGCATGCAAATGATCCTCAACTCTCTACCTCCAACCTGAGCTTCTTTCTCTCAATTCCAGACTCATATATGTAAGTGCTTACTTGATAAAATTCCACTTAAATACTTAATAAACATATCACTATTAACATGTCCAAAATTAGGATCTTTACACACACACTCACACACATGTGCACGTGTATTACATTTTTTCTAATCTCCATTTTAATTGACCCTTTATCCTGAAAGTTATTCAGATCAGTACCCGGTGGCATTGATAATTCTATTTTTACTCTAACTGTTGCCATCAAATCATGTTGTCCGTGCCTTCTACATTACGTGCCACCTCCACTACCACCACCCTGATCCAAGTCCTTCTGAGTAATTTCAGTAGATCCCTAAACCACTCCCCCTCCATCTGCCCTAGCTTTTCTTCCATCTATTATTAGTACAATATCTAGAGTGATCCTATTAAAATGTAAATATGATTATCTCAGTCTACTGCATGAAACCTTCCAGTGGCTTCCCATGAGACTCAAAGCAATGACCAATGTCCTTTCTGTGATTCATAAGGTCCTAAAGGGTCTAATTTTCATTACCTCTATGATATCTTCCCTTATAACATTCTCCTTCATTTTTTCTATGCTATTAACCCTGGCCTCTTTGATTTTTCCCACAAAAAATGCCAGCATGTATCAACACCATGGCCTTTGCATGTGCTATTCCCGTTGCCTGAATTAGTCATCTTCCAGATCTCTGTATGGCTGGTTCTCCCACTTTCCTCAGATCTTTATTCAAAGTCACCTTCTCAATGAGACCTGTTCTATCAAATGTTTCCCCTCCTTCTCTCCTTTATTCCTTATTAGCCCTTTTTACTATCTAGCATGTCATTTAACTTATTTAAATATTTTGTTTATTATCTGTCTTGCTAACTAAAATGTAAGATCCGTGAAGACAGATTTTCCTATTTTGTTCACTACTAAATCCCCTAGTGCTGGAAACACAGTAGGTGTTCAAGGGCGTTTGTTGAATGAATGAATGATGCTCAATAAATACAGACACCATTTTATGTAACCCATCTCACTTCCCCACCCCCTGCCAAAATAAAGAAATAAAGAAGATAGAATAAGAGTCATTCGGGGATGGATACAAGAGTAGTTACGGGAAGACTATGCCCAGTCATTATGGAACTTGTAAACTTTCAGCTTTAACATTGCTGCCTACACATTAGTCACTGGATTCACATGGCTATGAATAAAGGGGTTTCATCCAAATCATCAGGCATTTTAGGTTTCTAAGAACTTATTCTGTGCTGGATTACCTGCTGAAGCTTTACCAGTCCCTCAGCTTTCTTCCATACACTGGGTTTAGCAATTTTGCTACTCAGTAATTATAGTTTTATTAAGACCTACATCATCACCCCCTTCTTTGAGGTGTGTGTAAATCTCATATCTTAGATACGTCAAAGAGAATTATATAAAGTTTTGTTTAAAAATGAGGCTTTAATAAACTGATGACAACATGGGCTCCTGAGCTTGGAGATTCAAATCCTTCTGCCTGATCTTCCTGCCCATTGTTTTCCTAATTTTTCCAATTCTCTTCCCTGCTGACTTCTTTTTTAAACCTCTTTTTTCTTATTATTATTTTTTTAATTTAAAGGTACACACCAGGGATTCTACATTGCTCACCCGAAAGCAACAAAAATTAGTCAAGGAGTGAAGAAATACCTGCAATTTTATTACTCCAAGGAGACCAATTTAGACAACTTTTCAGAATTATGGCAAGTCTTCCAATTTGGTTGGTTGGTTTGTCTGCTTGTTATTCTATGTCTTTGATTCCATCACACCTGAGACCAAGGGGACCTTCCCTTCCCATATTGTGTCACCTGCAGGCATGAAGATACCTATAGGCAATTATATGCATTCTCTATTCATTTGGGGTTTGAGGATATTACTAATAGGGTGTGGAAGATTTGTTTCATACAGGGAGTTATGTAGCATCTTCAGGGGATCTGAGACCTAGAAAACAGCAGTCCTATTCAAGGAAGACCAAGTTACCAGGGAGCCCAGTTATCAATCAATGTACCACAAAAATTAAACCGTCTCTTATAACAGCAGTTGAAGCACTGTGGGCAATGAATTCTTAGGGGGTGGCAAAACAGATGAAATCCAGTCATCACATTTTACAACAGATCTGCTGCTTGATAAAGTATAACTGGAGAGCAGACTGTTAGCAATAAGGCCATTTCTAAGAATAAAATGGGAGTTTATAAAAGATCCGTTTGAATTATTAACTCCAAAAAGTGGCTGGAGAAGAAAATGGTTGCTAGTATCACTGGTTTTTCTTCTCACGTGTATGATTAGAACAAAGGGAGGCACAGAAGAGCAGGGAAAAGAAGTGAAAGCAAATTTCCCTCCGACATAAGGAGGCACATTTTCACGCAGAGCCTCATCGATACATGGAGAGGCCACCTACCAGGTAAAGAAAAACACTGCGGCCATTGTCAAAGCGAGCAGATGCCGAAGCAGGGGAAAACCACGCTCATTATTACCAAACACCGTCTCTTTTTTTGCTTGCAAAAGCATTCCTTTAATACCGAGTGGACACATCCAGCCTTCCCTTTACTCTGCACGCTGTGAATTTCTACTCTCCACTCCCAGACATCCCAATCCAGATTCCATTTTAAACGGGAGGTCATAATGAAACCGCCAAGGTGACCACAAAATAATCTTCTCTCTTGTTCTGACCTTACAAGCGATGAATCGCTATAGAGAGGCAATATTAGTGTTTCCAGATTCAATGCTGGCTGTCACTTTCATGAGGAGCTCTGAAATCTTTCATCTGATGCCAAGCAGAGGAAGATGGTCACAGGTCACAACTGTCAATGTTCTTTGATTTTATAAGCATGCTTTCTCCATGTTATGTGGAGACAAGCAGATGCATTCTGATTCTAGAAAATAAGACTCTTCGTTATGGAATCCAGTCCAGTGGAGGACAAGAGAGCCATGCTGTCACTCACAAGGAACATCCTGGGAATATCATTTTGGTCTTTAGCTCTTGAAAAAGTTGCTCTTGGACCATCCAAGTCTTCTTTTCAAATCTTATTAGTAGAAAATGCCAAAGTCTTCCTTAATGTAATTTTCTCAAACCTGTAAGTCCCATTGACATTTAACACCACTAAGCTTACATCTCAAGTATTGCAGGTCTAATCAGGGCACTGCAACAAAAACAGTATAAGAGTTAAATCAGAAAAAACATGTGCTATGACAGTCTAAAAATTAGAGCATGAAAAACATATGATCAAAGTTTACAAAATTATCCTGTAGAGTGTTCGCCAAATTCTGAAATAATAGAGCTAGAGTACTTGAAATAAATAATTTGGGGTTGAGTTATTGCCACTGTTCACTGCTAGGTTGGTTTTGTTTGGTTGGTTTTGTTTTAGAGATATTTTTCCTATCACAAGGTAGATACAGATTTTTTAAATGTTATTTTCTTTGAAGCTATATATAAGATCCAAAGAAAAGTTAGTTCATTTTACTTGTATCTATTTACTTTATTCTGGATACTCTTCTTTTTTTTAGAGATTTATTTATTATTTATTTATACAAGAACTGGGGTATAGGCCAGAGGCATGGGAGGGCAAGAGAACTCATCAGAGACAGAGCAGGGAGCAGAACAGGTAGAATGACCGAAAACACTGCTGAGGGGAGCAGCAGCCGAGACAGGAGAGTTCTGAAGCGCCATGTGGGTTGCTCCCTGGCCGTCCGAGAATCAAACCCGCGCTGCAGAGGCTGTGGAGAACTTCACAGTGCTGTGCTCAGCCCGCTGTGCCACTAGGGAGACCTTATTCTAGATGGTCTTCTATGCACTTTTTAAAGTTAACTCATAAAACCCCATGAAATTTCAGTAAGGTAGGTATTCTCATTATGCTCATTTTTCAGGTGGAAACTGAGGCTCAGAGAGGGTCAGTAACTTTCTTGATATCACACAGCTGGTAGATGGTAGAAGCTGGCCCTATTGGTAAGTTCCCCATCACCACTCATTTAATCACACATTCAGTAAGTGTTCAGTGAGCACCTACTGGATGCAGGGATTGGGGCTAAGTGAATTAAATATTGTCCTTTTTTCAAAATGTCTAGGATTAAGAAGAGAAATGAGACATGGACACAGTGTCTACATCCTAGGCAAGCGTGTGAGAAGCAACATAACCAATACACCTGGAATATAGGAAGCAACTCCTAAACCCAAGAGAATGGGACAGTGGAGAAGCAGAAGACAAGGATTTAGGAGGAGGGAACCAAAAATCTTCATAATAAGGATAATTGTAAAATGAGCCTATTGTAAATATCACTCAAATGTTGAGAAAAGGGAGTTCTCCATGGGAGAAAAATGAATTCTCACAAAACACAGGGTTTTTTGCCAATTTCACTATACTATAGACTCAGTGAGTACAGGTGTCTTGAAGCAAAACTTGGCTCTTTTTCTTCTTTCTATTTGGATAGCAAAGAAACTGACCAAGTATTTACACATTTTAAAAATACAATTTAGCTACTATATACCCATAAGAATAAGCAATTTTTTTTAAAATACTGACAATGTCAAGTGTTGCCAAGAATAAGGAAAAAATGAGACTCTCATAAATCGCAGCTGGAATGTAAAATGGAACAACCTTTTTGGAAAAAGGTCAAGACGTTTCTTATAAAACTAAATATACCCCTTCTCTATAAACCAACAATTCTATCCCCAGGTATTCACCTAAAAGAAATGAAAACAGATGTCCACAAAAAGGTTTGTACAAGAAATACAACAACATAAAAGAATCTCAAGAGCACTGTGCAAAGTGAAGTTGCTGACACAAAAAGCAATATGCTGTGTGAGTCCATCTATATGAAGTTCTAGATTTGGAAAAACAGTTAATGGGTGGAATCTAATCAGAACAAGGAATGGTTCTGGAAAGGTCAGTGCAGAGATTATTGGGCAGCATCCTTAAGGATCCCTGGGTAAAGTTGCTGTTTCATATAGTGATAAGAGTTTGGGTGACACAGATAAATGCATTTACCAAAACTCATCGACTGAACGCTTAAGGTTAATAAAGTCCATTGCACATAAATTTTATGCCAAGAAACAAGAAATGGACTATGAAGGATACTGAATTCTAGTTAAAGATGTGCATAATGTAATATTTAGAAATGAAATGTCCTCATGTCTACTACTAACTTTAAAATGAATCAAAAGATAAAGTGAACTGATAGATGGAGAAATAGATATGTGCTAAAACAACTTATTAAAATGCTAATTACAGAATCCAACCAATAGATCTATGAATGATCACTATAATATTCTTTCAACCTTGCTGTAATTTTGACATTTTTTCATAATAAAATGTTGGGAAAATATAACTCAAGTATATATTACTATGTTATTTTCTTAAAATAGGTTTGATATTTGAATTACTATAAATGAAAGATATTTTGTGGTAAAGAAAGCTTAATTTTTGGTGTTTAAATTACCCTCCTTTCTTGAAGTGTAGACAAAAAAAAAACCCGAGAAGTAACACCACTACAAAGCATGATTGAAGGACCTCAATTTTGTTGAACAAGACATGTGTTTTAGAAATAATTTGACTGTAGTCTTCATAAGGCTTTTTTTTTAATAGAGTGAATCAACCAAGGTTTTTGGAAAATAATTACAACTCTGGATCCCTGAGAATGTGTTCAAGATATTTTTTGCTTGTGTGGAAAGTTTGGAAAAGCTCCTAAGTCCATAGTAAAGAAGAAAGAAACCACTTATGATTCCACCGCCAAAATTTTTTTAAAAAAATCACTGATAATAGAGTGAAAAATATATTTCCAATCATTTCTCTTTCCACATTATTAAGAGAGTTAAAATAGGAAATATAATATCTCATATAGCATGTTTCAAATGAATAAAAAATTTTCCTAAATAATTTTAAGGATTATATAATGTTATTTTTAAATGGGTACGTCATATTTGACAATGGAAACGTGGACATGGAGATTCCTTTCATTTTATTTTGCTATAACAAATGGTGAAAGAAAAATGTCTACACAAAAAGCTCTTTATATAATTATTATTTTTAGGACATGGAATTTCTGGAAATGTATATCAAACAGAACATCTCAGTTGGCCTATGAGTTAAGAAACATCCCCATGTGCTCAGTACAAAGTGTCCCTATTGCTCCAGGACAGTTCAGTATTAAATATGGGTTTAATCTCCTCCATTGTTTGTCCATACCTCGGCAGCCTATGGGAAAGGACTTGAACCCTGTCTAACCTGTGGTTTAGGCTAACACACTGAGAAGGGGTTGATGTGAGGTAGGATATGATGAACTTGTTCTGAAAGTTTCCTTCTCCAGCAAGGGAGACATGAAATACCATCTTAAGTGAGGTAGGAACTAGCACTGAAAGATACATTGAGAGGATACTTCCAAGAGAGGGTGAGCTTAAACCCCTTTCAGATTAAGGCAATTGGTGGCCCCTGGGTGTCGCTTGAAGAGCCATCTCCACATTTTATTGAATAAAAATACTTAAAATTAAAACTGTATCTGATCCACAGGAGAACAGATAAACCACTTTACTTCAAAGGTCCTATTCACAATGAGTGGATATGAGAAGATAAAGGTATTTCTATACCACAACAGGAAAAGGTGTGAGCCATGGAGAAAAAACTTTAAAATAAAAAAAAAAAAAAGGTATCATGTAGGCAAGAGAATCTGGTACAAGGTAAGAAAATGTTTGTATCTCTCTCATCCTCAGTTTACCACAACACAAATCTAAAGCTCCTTAGCTTATTTCTCTCCTAAATTCCATACCGTTATTATCAGTTGCATTTGGAACATCTCAACTTGTCTTAAATTCACTAGATACAAAAAAGAACTCATAATATTCTCTCCCAGGAATATTATGTATAACTCTTACTGTGGTCTTCTGTATTCTTGTTAACAATTTAGCATCTTCCCAAATGCCAACACTTGAAATCTCATTATCATATTTGACACTTCACTCAACAATAACAACAAGAAGAAAGAGCATTAAAAGGCATAAATTTCTTAACAGAAACCCCAGAATGTTTCCTCCTTCCATGTTCCAGACAAGCCTCCTTGGAGAGTAACCACTGCTCTGATTTATTACATTACCAATGAGCTTTATCTGTTCTGCAGCTTCATATAAGTTAAATCATATAGCATTACTGTTTGGTAGAAGACTTCTTTAGCTCAACATTTTGAAAATAATCCATATTGTTTATGCATGTCATTATTTTGTCTTTCAATTGCTGAGTAATACTCCATTGTATACATAAATCAGTGTTTATTTATTCACTCTTTCCCTGATGGACATATGAATGATTGGCTATTGTGAATAGGGATGCCATTAACATTATGCAAAAGTCCTTTCATTGGTACCAGTCTTTCTTTTGGGAAAATCCTAAAAGAGAAAGCACTAAGCAATAGTTTAGGTGATTGCTTACCTAACTGAGAAACAGTCAGACTGACTTCCAAGGTGATCAGGCATTTTATATTCTAACTGGTAAAATATGATGATTTCAGTTGCTCCATATCCTTGTTAACACTTAATATTGTCAGTCATTTTAATTTTAGCTATTCTAGTGTGAATGTGTGATAATAACTCATTGGTTTAAATTTACATTTCACTAATAACTTACACTGTATACCGAAACTTCAAAGAAAATACAGGAGTAGGAGCTCCCCCAGTGGCACAGTGGGTTGAGCGCACTGCTATGAAGCTGTCCACAGCCTCCGTGGTGCCAGTTCGATTTCCAGACCACCAGGGAGATTCCCACATGGCACAGCAGACCTCTCCTGTCTTGCCCGCTGCTCCCCTCAGCAGTGTATTTAGGTCCTTCTACCTGTTCTGCTCCCTGCTCTGTCTCTGGTGGATTCTCTCACCCTCCCGTGCCTCTGGCCTCTACCCCAGGGCTTGTATAAATAAATAAATCTTTTTTAAAAATTTTTAAAAAAAGAAAGAAAATACAGGCGCATCAGGTGTATCTTCATGATTTTAGAGTTGGTGGAAATTCCTTTAATTGGACCCAGAAAGTAGTAATTTTATAAGAAAAATAGATAGTAGACTATATCAAAATGAAAACCTTAAGAAAACCAATAAACAAGTCATATCTGGAATAAATATATTCATATTAAGTATGCATATCCAGACCACATAAACAACTCCCTCAATTAAAAAAGATGTAGGTCCAAAGGGAAATCATGGGCAAAAAACTTGAACAGGCACATCACAGAGCAGGATATACAATGACTAAAAAGGTGAATGAGGAAATTCCTCACAACACTAGATCTTTACTTTTTAAAGAAGATAATAATTTTCTTTTTTATTTTACCCAATAGTTAATGTAAGTTTAACTCCCAAACTGCAAATCACTTGAAAGTGTAATGAACATTTAAGGCATCTTCATAGCCAACGATACATGTAGAGACAAGCTAGGTTACAGATATTTTCAAATGGTTGATCAAATGAACATGCAGTGTATATCTAAGATATTTCAGCTGGCCATCAATATTGTGAGCTCCTGGGACAATACTCTTAGAGGAGTGTCATAAGCAAACAGACATCAGGAAGAATAAGCCTCCTGGGGTGGGGGGAAGGTCATTTCCCAAGGACAAGTGGAATGACATTTTGCTAGTGTGATATTTTAGAGGAAATGGGCTAAGTAGAATAAAACAACAAAGATAACATGAAGCAAAGTTTTCCAAAAATAAGACACCTCCTCTTTTGCATGGGCAACCCATCTCTGTGTGGGTAATTTTGCATCTATGAAAGCCCAGGGGAAGGTTATCAGACCAAAACAGGAAGCTGTGCATGGGTTTTCAGGCGGAAGTCACCAAGACGTGCCTCTTATGTCTCTGATGTGCATCCTGCTTGCCAGAAAACTCTGATTCCTTGTCAAAAAATAGGCCCAGAAAATATAGAAGGCATCATTACTGCATCACAGTAGTATTCTCAGACTCAGATGACATCATCTTGGAATTCCCAGAATACCATAAATTTAACTTTCATGGGGCATGTCCTCCATGAAGTAAAATTTGTTCACTGAGACACTCTGAGTGACTTGTGTGAAACTTGCTGAACCCCATGATTTGTGAGCTGTTACTCAATATTTATAAGAACTCTGAATGGAATTTTCTAGATGAGAGGTTTACTTAGACCATCTTCACAAACATTTTAAAATAATAATGTACATTCTAGTCCAGATGAAGACCTCAAGAACATTTTCTAGGGGGAAAAAAAATCCATGAATATATTCTAATGTTCTTATTTCTGTCCCAAATTTCAAACAAGTTTGTATACATCATTCAATTTCCATGTAAAGGAAAGATTGTATTTTTTATTTCCCATTAGTGATCAGATATTCTAACCAATAGAAGCAATTGCCATGACTTTTTCTTTTTGAGATTCTCAAAAGGAAAGAAAGCCACCCTACCAAATAAATTAAATGACATCGCATGACAAGATCAGTATACAAGAAGATTAGAGGGACACACTGAGTGGGGTTCATACAAGTCCTGGGAAAAGAAGGAGAAAAGCAGAAGCAAGAAAGAAAAAAGAGGAGAGGTAAAGTATTTAGAGTACCCTAAGAAATGGCATTCCAACTGTAAAGTGTGTTTGTGTGTAAGGGAAATGCTTTAGCCAGCATGCACAATGTTTGGAGATACTATTTAAAAGACTTCAGTTGGAATTCAGGATCTTGGAGAAGCTTTTAATGAGAATGTGGTTATCTGGCCGTGGATGATTCAAAAGCCAGTTTGCTCTTTGGGGCTCCACGGTAGGCATATGGCATATGTTTTCATAGGGCAGTCAGAGAAAAGAATACCTTAACTAAAAATTAGATGCAAAATTACCCACACAGAGGCTGGGTTTTCTGTCAGGAAACCAGCACATAAAGCTATTTTGTAAAGCAAAGGTGATAGAGCCAGTTAGCTTATAAATAGATCTAATTCATATACTCATTCATTCATAATTTAAACCCTCAGTGAAATATGGAATATTCTAAAGTTAATCGCCTCCCCTGCTTCAGTGCACTCTGAAACTCCAAAGACAAAGTTCAGAACAAATTAAAGGCATTAAATTTATGTAAATGATGATCATCTGTTATTTCAAAATAAGAGGGGTAAGTTTGGTCAACGTGTATTGGTATTTTAGCTCCACCCAAAAGTTCTGTAATGAATCAAATCCACCCTGAGAATGCTGATACCTAAATGTTCACTGGATTGTAGTCTACACACAGGATGTTAGCCTGAGATGTCAAACTCAGCTTCCAGCTTCCACATCTCAGCTCCTGACATTGATATCATAAAGCTCTTGTTTCAGTCCACACACCCACGGAGCTCCCAAGCCTCTGTATTCTCCAGCTCACACCAGATACCCAGGTGAGAATCACTTGCTTGCTCATTTCCATCCAACATCCTCTATGGTGTTTGGTAGCTTTGCTAGACAATATCTTTATTTTTTACAAAATATTTCCTATAAACCTTAGATGGAAAACACGTGATATCTTGGCAGTTATGAAACGAAGTCATTGAACTAACTGCTTCAAGATGGAAACAGCTAAGGACAAAGAAACTAAACATCAACACCTGAGTTGCACAAGTTTTCTAGGTGAAAATTATAAAGATTAATTCATCTCACTATACCTTGAAAAAGTTCAGATAGGAAAGATTGACAGCAACTTAAAGAAATGAATATGCCCAAGAAGGCTTGCTGTGACATTCTAAATTTCAGAGTCAGTGTATTGGCAGGTAAATACCATCAGGATAACATCCAGGTAGAACTATATTAAAGGTTTATAAAACAATAGCAATCTATAGGAAAATAATGCTTTTTGTGTGTGTGCCTCTTACTTAATGAGAATTTCCTGTTTTACCTTTAACACTTGCACCCAACTGTTTTTATCCTCATAATTTTGGTATTAAAATAGAGGATAAACATATTTATCTCTACTCAGGCAAAACACACCCACATAATGAACAGAACTCCCTAAAAATATGACCTCTTCTGAGATACAAACCCAGAGCATTATTCTCCAATTGAAGAGAAACATCTAAAACACACATACACATACACACACACACTTTCAACACCAGAACTGAAACCATAGTAACCAATTCAAGGGAAGGAAAAGATGGAAATCACAAAATGGCAGCACTCTCTCAAACACAAGGAGTGGACATACAACCTTCAAGCTACTCTCTCCATGTCTCTTTTTTTCCCTCAAAGTTTCTCAAAGGAAAGAAAGTATTTATGGCTTCTGGCTTTCTTGTCTGCCTTCTCTCAGGTCAACCATGGCTTTGATTTTTCCACAAATTTGACATATTCCTATAAAAGATATCTGTAGTTCTCTGATCATTGTATTTTTTTTGTGTGTGTGTGTGGGACCGTCGCCAGTGGCTGGGGATTGAACTGGCACTGCAGAGGCTGTGGGCAGCCTCGCAACCCAGCGCTCAACCACTGAGCCACCAGGGGAGGCCCTGATCATTGTATTTTTAAGTGTTCAAGAAGAGCCTATTAGTCAAGTGATCTCCCTTTGCTTATGTATGTCTACATTCCAACTTTGGACTTCAGACTTGTAGAAAAGGCAGCCTCTGTGCATGGGTTTGCTTCAACGGTGTCAGGCTTTTCAGTGTGTTATTTTCCTATTTTAATTTAGATTCTTTCTCTGACGACCCATCCATCTCTATGGTGAAATTTGCTGGATGGTTTAAAGCTTTCAAGTCCTTTCTCATCTATTCTTTAAGATGCTTAGTTTAGCATCTTATATTCTTATATTCCTCCCACCCGAGGATTTTCTCCACTCATAATTCTTTGGCACCCCAGGTGGAAGGCTTTCAAACAGTTGTTGGGCTTTCTGTGGCCCCCAACCATCCTCAAAAGATGGGCAACTTGGGAGCATCCTGAAGGATTTGGTGCCTGGGGTAATGTGTACTGTTGTTTAGTGAATTAGCACCTCAGAAAAAGATCGTAAAAAAGGTGTTCCTCATGGTGTGGAGAAAAAATAGGAAAAGTAGTCAATCTGTTACAGCACTATTCCTGCCCTGTCAGCACTCTCCAAATTTTAGATGCTGGTTCCAAATTGATAACCTAGATGCTTTAGCCAGTGTGCACAATGTTTGGAGCTACTATTTAAAAGACTTCAGCTGGAATTCAGGATCTTGGAGAAGACTTTAATGAGAATGTGGTTATCGGGCCATGGATGATACAAAAGCCAGTTTGCTCTTTGGGGCTCCACGGTAGGCATATGGCATGTTTTTTGGGAGCCGGGATCTGATGTCATTTCTTTTCCTCAGCTCTGTGCTTTAGCAATAAATCTGTAATGACTATTTTAAGATCTCAATACATGACACATAAATGATGAAAAGGACATCTGTGTTTAGTACTAATAATAACCGCCAGGGCCTCCCTGGTGGCGCAGCGGTTGAGCGCTGGGCTGCAAAGCTGCCCACAGCCTCTGCAGCACCAGTTCGATCCCCAGCTGCTGGTGAGGGTCCCACATGGCGCGCAGACCTCTCCTGCTGCCCCCTGCTCCCTTCAGCAGTGTACATTGTCAGTCTGCCTGTTCTGCTCCCTGCTCTGGCTCTGGCTCTGGTGAATTCTCTCACCCTCCCACGCTTCTGACTGTACCCAGTGCTTGTATAAATAAATAAATCTTTAAAAAAAAGAAGCTTTAAAAAATAATAATTACCACCAATATTAAGAGGCAAGTAGGGAATAGCCCTGAGATTAAGCTATTTACATACATCACATCTTTGTGATAACGCTGCCACTTAGGTCCTACCTTTTACAAATAAAGAAACTGAGCTGTCACTTTGCTAAAAATATGTCACTTTGTCTCCAAAGTTTGTTTTTGACCATTACACTCTCCTGCCTCTCTCTGTGATGCATTTGAGTATACTTTGAAAAGGTCTAACACTCTGTAAAACTCAGGTGGCATTATTCTGGCTGCTAGAAAAGTCTTAATCTTTCCCTATTCTTATTGCTACTATCTACAGGAAGAAATGCTGTAAAGTGGTTTGAATGGTACAGCTCTCCTGTGAGTCCTTTAAGTGAGTGTCCTTCTACCTTAGGAAATAGGCAGTGATACTTCAAAGCTAGTGTTCTAGAGTTTTAAGAACTCAAGAGATGGGTGAGTGTCATCAGAAGCAGATACTGTCTACTTCTCAGTGTGGAGAAGTAAGAGGCTTGACAAAATCAGCCCACGAAACAGCTACTTGAAGAAGTAGACCTGCTTTGGATAACTACATTTTCCTGCTGTGGTTGCAGAGAAAATGCTGGCATTCTGAAGGCATTTCAAAGGGAGTTCAGTCACCTGCTCTTTGGAGGATACCTATGTGTGAAGGTCTCTAAGGAAAAGATCTTGCTTCTGTGACACCACCAGTTAAAGATGACTGTTTCCATTATCCGATGCCATTATTTTGAAGTGAAATATAGATTGAGGACAAAGGTCAAGAAGCATGAAGCAGAAAACTCAAAGTGTTCAGGCCTTGAGAAGCGCTGCTCCTGCTTATGTGAGAATGTGACTTTCCCTAGTTTAAGAGTTATTGTTTCCTGACACAGCTCTCTGGAAAAAATATACTGTTTCTCAGCCTTCCCTGAAATAGCAGTATACCTCACTTTTGAGAGGTGAGACTACTTTTGCTCACAAGTCGATCATTTGGGCAGCATTAGGCGATTGCAAGTTATCGATAATTGCTTTGTTAAGCAAACAGATTTCAGCAATTGCTCACTAGTAAAATATTGCTTTCAGGACACCAACTCTTTAGTGGAAAAGAGGAATTAATCTGTTGTGGAGGCAACTAAAGTGATCTTAATTATAACTGTGAATTTAGTCTCATGCATAAATTAGGGGAACTATTTTGTTAATCTCAGGGGATTCTTGAATTTGTAACAATCTCTCTCTCTCTCTCTCTCTCTCTCTCTCTCTCTCTCTCTCATCCATAGCCCTGAGCTGATGTAGAATACACATATCAAGGTGTTCAAATAGCCATCTCCTCCACCATCTTTAGTAAACACTGCCTTACAGCAGGCATATCAGTGAACAGCCTCTGTCAATTACTAGGGGGTGTCAGTATGTCCTTCTTGATAAGGTAAGGTACCTGTGATCACATACCTTCAGGAGAAAGCAGATGGGATGTGTTTGGGTAAGAAAAGTGAATTAGCAGACTTGGTGACCATCCAAGCTAAGAGCAGCTCATAAACTGGCGTTGAGAATAGAGAACAGGACTATTTGGAGTACTGTTCTTATTTTTACCTTTCTAATCTAAAAACTCAACAGAGACTGCCCACGATGGCCTTTTCAACATTTTTATTTTTCTCCTTAAGAAAGCCTAATTTATTGTTGAGTACAATTCTACCTTGTTTTGTGTTATTACCAATATATCCCTTTATGTTTTAAATTGCACTGTAGATATCCTTGAATATTTAAACCTCCCCAAGGACAATATGGTGGAGAATCCATGGTAGGTTTTGTGACTTCTATCAGCCTAGATGAATAGATACAGTTTGAAAAAAGTCTCAGGGTTTATATAAATTGTTATTCTTGAGTTAATGAGACAAGGGCTTTGATCAATTAATACACACTTCTCAGCCTTTAAAGCAATGTGGGAAAGTCCTTAAAAGATTTCTGACAGAATTAGCTAAAACATTGTGTGTGTGTGTGTGTGTGTGTATGTACACATATGACTGAGACAATACGTGTGGCACATGCATACATGTGTACCCATCCCTTAGTTTGGGTTGGAAGCCAGAATGAAAGTTGAAAATTAAAACTAATAGGCAAAGTCTCAAAAGTATGAATATTGTTTTCAGTTTGAATCTTAAAGAAGGGTTTGAGTGGTTCATATTCTATCTGAAATGGTTTGTTCATAAATAATGAATGTTAGAAAGGCAGAATGCCTAAAGTCCCTTTATATCCAAAGGAAATTTATGATCCCTTCAAATTTTTAAATCATTTCAGGCTGTGTAAAAAGAATACCTTTAGGTATTATTCTTGACCTAAGTTCTACTCTGGCAACTTGCTAGAATTGTATTCCATAGAAGACAGAGTTAATCAACCTCAGCACGATTGATATTTTGAACCAGTTAATTCTTTGTTATCAAGGACTATCATGTGAATTGCCAGACAATTAACATGATTCCTGGCCTCTACCCATTAACTTTTAGAAACAAATCCCAATACGAGTTGTAAGAATCAAAAATGGTTCCAGACATTACCAAATGGCCCTTGGGAAAGAACAGGACAAAATCACCCCCACTTGAGAACTGCTGATTGAACAATAACTATGTAATGGGGCTGGGGGGAAACACAGGGGAGGGATTTTACTAAAGAAATCAGCCGCAATGTAGTTTCAATTTTAATTTGGTGTTGCCCATTGTAGAACACAACAGCAAATTTGGTCATTCCCGATCACAAGAAGTAAAGCGTATTTACTCTCCTTTGTGACTGTGATATCTGAAGCTAGGTCTTCAGAGGTCTTGCCATTTCAAAGGTGCTGTCTTGGAGTCTTGCCTTGACCACACCCTGTAAGGAAGCCAGTCTATATTTGTGGAAGGTGAGAGAGCATGTGAAAGAAAAACAAAGTGCTCAGCCAACAGCTGGAACATAGTGCCAGGCACTTGCATGAAGCCACCTTGGTCTTTGCAGACCAGGAAATTCTCCCACTAATCAGCCTTGTGAGTGAACCACGGTGAAGCCAGCAGTGTGAACATCCGGTCAACATACAGAATCAAGGGAAATAAGTTCTTGTTCTTGATTTAAGCCTCTGTTTTGAACAGAGGACTTACTTGGTTTCTTGACATAGAGCCAAAGTATAATGCTTTCAAGAAACTCCTAGGTGAAATGTGGTGGATCAGATCCAGAGAAATGATTTAAAGTCAAGGTCATGAAGACACAGCTCCTAGTGTCCTCAGGGATTTCTTGAAGACACAGCTTTTAGTGTCCTCAGAGATTTCATACAGCTTCTTAAAAACACATGTGTAGATAAACTAACTTTTTAGAACCTCACTCAATTAAGGGAAAGTAAGTTTACACAGTATTAACAATTTACAAAGTATATAAAGGTAGAGGAGAGGCTATAGTTTTCTATTCTGTTTCAATGCAGAGTAAGACAATTTTGGCTATTATTGTGAAAAGACATAAAGCACAATTCCTTGGAACAAATAAAAATATATGCATTCAACAGATCATGATTGTGGAACTTTTGTATTGCTAACTTGTCAACTAGGCTATGCTGAAAAAATCTTCCCAGAACCTCTTTCCTTTTATAGTTCCAGATTAGAATTTGACCAAAAGAGAAATTACAACAAGTGTTTAAAATTGAAGGGGAAGCTGCAGACTTTGAAGGTCTTCCTAGTTTGCAGTCATGAGAGATGGCTGCAATGATGGATTCTGGTATGCCCAATATGTCCAGCTCAACCTTCCCAACCTGTGCCCAGTTCTTTGTTCCAACTGTTGGTCCTGCTGACCAGCAGAACCACTTGACACAGAAGCAGTGGCTTCCATGGCCTGGCTGCCACCTGGGCATCTGGATGTGCTTATTGACTTCCCAGATTTTCCTGTAAACTATCATTTGCTATCTTGTACCCACGTGTCAGTGCACACCCATGTGTTCCCAGGGACTTTTATGGCCAACTCTTCCTTTTGAAGTTCTCTCCAACTTCTTCACACTTGGGTAAGGTCTTCGTATAATAAATTCTTTCCACTACGATACTCAGAGTGGTTATTTACTTTCCAACTGAATCCTAGCAAATAAGCTTATATATTTCAGAAGGAAGAAATGCTGAGGGTTTAATTTTGCACTGACATATCATTTTGAGGATCCTATGTTTGATTGCCTAGCATCAATAACACTGGAAATGTCCTTCCATTAGCTTGCATATACAGTCTACTCCTTCTTTACCTAGTATGGAGATGCAGAGAGTGAGAGGACACATTAAAAAAATCACTCCTGCACTTACATGTTTCAGTTATCAATCTAGGAGGTCTCAAGAGATATTTTTATATTGTGAAAATATGGCAGAAGGAATTAGTACACTCTATAGAGATAAAGATCTCATGAACTACACTGTTTTGAGGAATTACAAGTAAGGGCATTTTTAAAAATTGAAAGTTGAGAAAAAATAGTACTTGACTTTTTGGTGAGACAAGAAAACGTTTATGACATTTGAAGAGAGAGCTCAGAAATAATTTAAATAGGTTCCAGTGCCCATTGAAACTACCAAAATACCAAAAGAAAGATCTGTAGGTAAATGTAACCTTGAGGGGTATAAATCAGTAAAGAATAAAACATTTTCTGTAAGACATATCAGAATGTGTGAAGGAGAAATTAATGTCACAAGCTCCAAGTTTGACAATATTGAGCATTGGACTTCTGAAAGTATTGTATCTGCAAAAAATTATGATGTTCCTGGTGAATTCCATAACAGTTAGAAGGAATTTTGAAGTTATAAAAACGAGATTGCAAGACGGCAATTCTGAGTTGTAGATTTTTTTATGCTCAGTAAATCAAGTCAAACACAAGCTTCTGGTTTTCACTTACCTTTGGCCCTAAATGGTTAACCTTTGGCTGAATTAGATGCCAGATCTATACTAGTGGTTCATCAACTCTAGGATACAACAGAAATCTTCTGGGGGCTTGCAGAAAATGTGCCATCTAGGCCTACACCTAGACATCCTGATTCAGTAGATGCTGAGTAGCATCAAGAAATTTCTCCTTGTTCTGAAATATTCCAGGCAATGCTGACCTAGAAAGTCCAGTAGCATAACTTAGGAAAGTTATCTGGACCCTGTAGAGTAAGTTCTGAATAACCAAATGAAAATATAAAAATGTTGTTTTCTAAGTATAAGAATACCATATAATGTCCAACATGCTGCTTTACTAAAGAAAATACTATTTGCTTTGTTCATCAGGAAAATGCATGGAGTTCATTATTTATGTGAGTGTGTGTGTGTGTGTGTGTGAGAGAGAGAGAGAGAGAGAGAGAGAGAGAGAGAGAGAGAGAGAAAGACAGAGACAGAGAGACAGAGACAGAGAGACAGAGAGAGAGAGAGATTGTGCATCCTGTACAATGTTCCTGGTGCTGTTGACACCTGCCTCAGATGTGAAACCATGAGAGAGTCTAGTTTGCTAACAGGTCCAGGAAAATAGTTCCAGACCAAAGTAAATTATTTTCCCCACCGTGTATTGCTAATTCTAAATAAATGCATACAATTACTCATACAAATTTGGTGATGCTAAGGAACTCTGCATTTTCTTTCTACCAGTATATGCCAGAAAATTAAGACTAACTTTAGTTCCCTATGAAGAATTTCCTTTTAGCAAAAGGAAAAATGTTCAACATCCAAGTTTCAAAAGTGGCAGAGGAGTACACATTTTGTGCTTAAGGGTTTTACAACAATTCAGGTATGAAACAGGATATCAATCTTCCACACTTGGCATCTTGCTTACTTTCTGTGAGTGAAAATGGTATCGCATGAACAGGGATGACTATTTTCGAATGTTCTCCCTTGCATGCTTGCTTTGTAGACTTTTGTCTGTCTGAAATGCCTTCCCTATACTGTCTACACTAAATTAAATCCTGCTTTTGCCTGACACTCAACTCATACTCTACAACCTCAGGGACATTTCCCTGAACTATTTTGCCATCCCCATAACCTTAGCCCTGATTAGAAATTTCCTCCTACCTTGTCTCATCACAGGTGGTACTTCCTTCCACCAATGCACTGTGACTCCAGCATAATTCATGAGTTCAGAAAGATTAAAAGCTTCATTCTATGTGTTTCTGTCTATTCCTGGGATTGAGCAAAAAGTAAAGGTTAAAAATTATCTGCTTAATAAGTGGATTTTTAAAATTGTGAATTATTAACCATAAAGTAAATCTTAGTGAAGCATAATGTTAGTGCCTGAGGGTGACATGTATACAGAAATCCAGAAGGTCTTTAGTTACAAGATGTGTACCTTTGTTTTAAAAAAAGCAAATCTATCACATACTCACAACTGCAAATGTACATCAGTGCACAGCTGGGAGGGGAGTGTGAGTTTAAGTGCTGAAAAGTTGCAGTGTAATTAGAATTGGTTTCCCTGTTACACTGTATAAGCCCCCAGCAATCTGCCCTCAACACTCCTAGAAGGTAATGAAATTTTGACCCTATTTTTTTGCTCCTTATAGGACTTAGTACAAAACTGAGCAAATACTGACCTTTCTATTTCCCTTGGTTTTATTAATATGAACAATCTAGCACTATTCTTTCAGGTAAGTGGACAAAGTATCCTAACCAAAATAAGAACACAAATAAGTATTTGATTTTCAAGGAAATGTCATAAAACATCAATCATTGACCAATTGATTTAAAATACAACTTCTTTCTTGTTTAATTAGTATTGCTTATTTGGGTTCAATTTTACATTTATCTTTGTTGTTCATGATAATTTTTCAAAAAAGTAAAATTTGCTTATTTGTTTTGTATTCTTTTCTCCCATTGCAAGTTAAGCTGCACTATGCCAAGCAAACTGTGATTAAGGAAATAAGTTTTGCTTTTAATCAATTAAATTTAAAAGTTGGCAAATGAAACTTGTGACTCTTTAAAATAATGACTAAATAAAGAAGAGGTAGCTTAATATTTAGCACAGTGAGACAATAATCGGAAGTAATAAAAAGAGACATCTTTAAATAGAAAAAAGTGGCAAACCTATATAATGCATACGGTTTATTCCAATAAACTCCAAAATTAATATCTCATAAAAGAGAGTGCAAATCATTGCACTTGAGTTAGTGCAATCAGATTGAACCTGCTATCTGCCTATAAAGCGATCATTACACAGACATTTATATACTCAGCAAACAAACGTTGTGCAAGTAGGAAGATGAACACACTTGGAAAGTGAAAACATGTACATCTTTCAAATGAAAAACTCTTATTTATTGAATCAAAAAATCAAGAAGTCTTCAAATATGTCAAGTCCTACATTCACACAAAAATCCCTATATCACTTTATATCATTCCTAAAAATCAAGAAGCTTTGTGATTTTAAATATAGTAAAGTTTGAGATGTGAGTGAAAATGTATTTAATCTTTTCAGAAGTACAGTATATGTGACTTTTTTAAAAGGATTTAAGACATCTTAAATTCTGAGACAGTCATGAACTAGTGTTGATATAAATTATTCCAAAAGTAGTCAGACATTGATGTGGAAGGAACTTCAGGATATTTTAAGGAGTATGCTGGGGTAATATGAATTTGGGATTTTGACTAAGCAAAGTGATTTATCAATTTATATAAAACTTAAATCCTCATTTCCCTATGAAAGCAAATTTTCCTTTGTAGGAAAAGCAGTTAGGGTTAGAGTTCAGAATCCTTTTCTATTGATTTGCTGTCTTTATTCTTTCCAAATGTTTCTTTCTCAATGAGACCCACCCAAAGATCTATTTATTTTTATTTTTTTTTTTTATAGAGGCATGTTTTATTTATTTATTTGTTTGTTTTGTTTATACAAGCACTGGGTAGAGTCAGAAGCGCGGGAGGGTGAGAGAATTCACCAGAGCCAGAGCTGGGAGCAGAGCAGGCAGAAGGACCGAAGCACACTGCTGAGGGGAGCAGCGGGCGGCAGGAGAGGTCTGCGCGCCATGTGGGACCCTCCTCCGGTGGCCGGGGAGCAGCCGGGGATCGAACCGGCGCTGCAGAGGCCACGGGCAGCTTCGCAACCCAGCGCCCAACCGCTGCGCCACCGGGGAGGCCCCCAAAGATCTATTTAAAAATTTAAATATCACACCTATACGTTTGATCCCCTTTACATTGTTGTTTTTTTTTTTACTCTTTGCATAGTAGTTCTTCCTATTTTTTTTTAATATTTTCAGCTGCTTAATTTCTTTTTTTTTAAAGATTTATTTATTTATTTATACAAGCACTGGGTACAGTCAGAAGTGCAGGAGTGTGAGAGAATTCACCAGAGCCAGAGCAGGGAGCAGAGGAGGCAGAAGGACCGAAGTACACTGCTGAGGGGAGCAGCGGGCAGCAGGAGAGGTCTGCGCGCCATGTGGGACCCTCCTCCCATGGTCGGGGAGCAGCCGGGGATCGAACTGGTGCTGCAGAGGCTGCGGGCAGCTTCGCAACCCAGTGCTCAACCGCTGAGCCACCGGGGAGGCCCCAGTAGTTCTTCCTATTTAACTTGTATGTGATATTTATTGTTTTATCTCCCCAAAAGAGGATATTTTATCTCATATGTTCTGTGCTGTATTCCAAGCAACCAGAGCAACAGCTAGTAACAGTGAGCACAATAAATATTAGCTTCCTGTCAATGAATCTATATACTATCTAGAAAAAGTCAAAAAATGTGTTTTGGTAAAATCCACTTTACCAATGTATAAAAGATGAACTTGAATATTATTTGGCATCAATTCATGGTACCAATTTCAAGCAGTTTTAAAATTGTATTACAATATTCAGGATATTGATTCCAAATATATTTTGGCTAATATCAATATGCCCAAAACATCTGTGCATTGTCCTATAGAAACTATTTCATTTGAGAATTTATAGACCTAGAGATGTGCATCTATAAGGAAGCCAGGTTCATTTAGAGTTAAAATTTTGAAGCTGAAAACTCTGCCTTCAATTTAAGATCAGCAACATTTTGAAAGAAACAATTGAGAAATATTTTCATTATACATTTGTACACACCCATTTTCTTGATGTCCTCATCCATCTGCATCACTGACCTTCTACCACTTATTCATCTATTTAAATTCAGCACCTGCTCTATATCTGTCTTGACAGGACAACATCATTGTTTCATCATACATAACACTGTAAGTAAATCAAGTACCTTTATGACAACATTTTTATTAAATTTCCCCATTTGCTTGCCTTCCTGAGTGGACAAGTGTGACCTTGCTTTTATTCTACTATTATAGTAATGGGGTTATCCTTGATCTAAGAATGACCCTGGCTTCCAGCAAACACAGTCTTCTTCAACTACCCAGCATATTTTGGGAAAAGAACTTTCAAATCCACTTTGGAGTTTAGAGATGAATTGTCTCACCCTCTTAATACCACATCTGGCCACTTGGGCTCAGAACTAAGAATGATGATGATTCCTCCCTCCTAATAGTAAAGTCCCCACACTATCCTAATGTAGCTTCACCATCTAGCATCCCCTGTTCCATCTGTAATCTGAATCCATACAACATACAGCAGCAAAGTTATTATACTCATTGACAGTACCCTTCCTGACAATAGGATGGATAAGAAAAAAGCAACAAAGCAAAATACAATATGGTGACTATTGTGGTTTTTGATTAATGGTGTAGCTCCAAGTTACATGAAATCTCATGCCAGTTTTGAACAAAAGAGCACACAAGACAACTATGGGATGGGGCCTGGCGTATCATGCTCTGCCTGTCTCCGATGCCTCTGCAAAAATTCAGGTGATGGTCACCCTGCCAGACCAGAGTGATCACCTCCTAAATGACTTCCCTTTTCCAGATCTGTCTTATTCCTTTTTATCCTCCACAGTATTGAGAAAACTAGCTTCCAAAAATCTTTAAATCCCTTGCAGCTCTCCACTGCATATCAAAAAAAATCCAAACTCCTCAGAGTCCTATGATCCAGCCCTCACTTGTTCAGAGCACTCCTATCTTCACTGTCTCCCACTTCTTCCTGTGTGGCCCAAAGAAGATGTTCAGTGTGTGATTGTTCATGATCTTCCACTTGATTGAGAACTCTGTATGTCTGCTTTGTCCATCCAGTAACTAACATGGAACCCAGCTCATACAAGACACTAGTAAACAGACTCCAGATGGTCAATTAAGCATAATTTCCATTACAAATGACAGGAAAAAATGGTAAAAATATGTCCATAGCAGCACTGGGAAGTGGAAGAAAGCAAACAGCAAATGAATACAACCAGGATTTGAGGACGATCTAAACATTGGTACAATCCAATGTACCTGCGGAATCTGTGACCCAGTACATACTAGAAAGAAACCTATTATGACTTCTCATGACTTTTAGATTTTTAAAAAATCTCAGGATTTAACATTGATGAACAAATTAGCAAGCTGAAAGTTCAAGTAAAGCAATTCTCTCAGGATGCACAGAAAAAGATAACAGTGTTGGAACGATAAGGAAACTGTTCGAAAAAAGAAATGATGGATTCAGAAGTTTCTACCTAATAGGCATTCCAGTAAGTGGGAATGAAGAAAATGCAGGATTACAATAATTAAAGCATAAATAAAAGAAAATTCAACTGAGCTGGAAAAAAATAGGATGCAACTCTGTTGTTTCAAAGGGCTATCAACCATCACACTGCAATGGTCTCAACTTTGAGAAAATTTAGCTTCACAGATAAAATTATAAAACATAATATAACAATACAAAAAATTCCCTTTAACTTCAAAGAGAAGAAGTTACAGTGAGAATGTGGATGTATATCATCTGCAAACTTGTGTGCTAGAAGAAAGTGGAAAAATTTCTTCTTGGATTCTTAGATGAAATTATTCTGAACCTAGAATTCTTTGTCCAGCAAAATTATTGATCAAGGATCAGAATCCACAAATACATCTCTGAAGCCAATGTCATGGAGTGTTTTGCATGTTTTCATCTATGAATTGTTATAGGGTTTTTTGGTGCGTGTATGACAATGTTTGTAATTTTGTATATGTGTGATTTTTATGTAGGATGTGAGAGAGTGTTCTAGATTCATTCTTTTGCATGCAGCTGTCCAGTTTTCCCAACACCACTGACTGCCACTTTCTGATCTACATCTATACATCAGTACTTAAGAAGTGAACATTTTCCCTTCCTTGTTAAAGTTTTTTTTTTTAAGGATTTGTTTATTTATGCATACAAGAGCTGGGGTACAGGCCAGAGATGCGGGGGGGTGAGAGGAGTCACCAGAGACAGAGCGGGGAACAGAACAGTCAGATTGACTGAAATACACTGCTGAGGGGGACAGTTGGCGAGACAGGAGAGGTCTGCTGGGCCATGTGGGTTCTCCCTGGCCCACCGGGGATCCAACTAATGTTGCAGAGGCTGCGGTTTGCTTCATAGTGCAGTGCTTAACCCCTTACGCCACCAGGGAGGCCCTTCCTTGTTAAAGTTTTGTCCAACTGGGCCTCCATGGTGGCGCAGCAGGTTGAGCGCAGGGCTGTGAAGCTGTCCACAGCCTCTGCAGTGCCGGTTTGATCCCCACCGGCAGCAGAGATACCCACATGGCACAGCCGACCTCTCCTGTCTCACCCACTGCTCCCCTCAGCAGTGTATTTCATCAGTCTGCCTGTTCTGTTCCCAGCTCTGTCTCTGGTGAATCCTCTCACCCTCCCGTGCATCTGGCCTGTACTCCAATTCTTGTATAAATAAATAATAATAAATTATTTAAAGTTTTGTCCAACTGGGCAGCTGAAATGAGAATCCTGAATGCTCCATAAGGCAGAAGGGTGTTTTGTAATACTGGGTGAGCTACCAGGGGAAGCCTGGCAAGTTCAAACAAATCATATGATTGAGATAACTGTTGAAGGATTTTTAAAGTAACTTATTAGTATTCACAGATTGTGCGGTGATACAGGCCATGCGTGGTACAAGTTCTGAGTAGCAGACATTATTTTTTTATTTGGTTTCCTCTTCACTTCTCGTTTTGTAATTGAGTTATCAGGTAAAGACAGGTACATGTAGCCTATTATACACTTGGGTTTTGTGCATTTTTATTTCATTATTTTATTTTATTTCATGAAATACTGAGCAGATTGAGAATAACATTGTGAGATCATAAGCATATCAGAAAAAAAAATTTAACTCTCACACACACAATTTATAGAAGGGTGTGGAAAGACATGTGATTCACTCACAGTTGAAGGACATTTTTTTAAGTGATTTTAATAAAATGTTCTATGGAATTTATCAATAAGATAGGGGCCCATGGAATTTAAAAAATAGGATAGATTGATAGTTATAGAACTGAAGGGCAATCAAACAATCATATACACACACCACACTATTGTTCTGGCCAATACCAAAGACCTATGCCAAAAGACTGCCCCCAAATTTTCCAGGAACGCATTGTTTCTTTAACTAAATTATAATAAGGGAAAAAATAAGATTCTCCCTCTGATGTTCAATCTACAAGTCAAGTGGAATAACTCTGATATCAGGACTAGGAAATGTGCATATCTAGGAAATCCACTAAGGCAATATTGCTTATCAACATGCACAGAGTTCCTAAATAAAATACTAACAAAGTTAGTCAATTTCCTCCAGTGTAGTAAGAAGGAGAGAGATGACACATAGTTGAGAAGTTGCAAATTGGTAAATCAAGTTGCAGATTGAATTTTCTCTCTAAGTTAGGAGGCACCATCAGCTTTTCCTGAGAGAAAAAGATGGAAGAAATTAAAGGGATTTGGTAATTAAGGGAATGGAGTATTGAAATAATGGTGGCAGAGAGTGGGAGAGTGGTTTTAACCTGACAAATTGTTAGAACTGTTAGTGTTGAATGTTTATTTGAGATATGGTATCACTACCACTCTGGCAAGATTTTTGTTCAACAGAGTTTATCTGCTTGGTTACAGGGCACTAAGAGCTGTGGTCTTGCAGAAAGAAGCAACACAGATAAAAGGTCTAAAGAAATAGTAACTATTTAAGCTGGAAAGGTAAGAAGAACAGAGGAAATGAGGAAATAGGGCAATGAATGTTGCAACAGAATGGTCAGGGTGGGAATAGTTGAGAGGGAGATTATTACATATTGCTATTTTGGAATACTATGCAGCAATGTAAAAGCATGAAGTAGATATGTATGCACTAAAATGTAAAACTCCCCAATATATATAATTGATTGAAACCAAGAAGTGTGTGTGTGTGTGTGTGTTTTACCAAATGGTGCAGTTATAGGGAGACGGGCTTACAATTTTTATTTATTTTTATTTTAACTTACTATGATTTGAGAGTTTGTAACTAGCATGCATTTTAATTTTAAAATATATTTAAAAAATCTATTTGCATGTTAGAAAAGATGCTATGTATAAATGTGTCATGTAGAGATGCTGCTGTTAACATTTCTATTTGTTTTCATCCACTATTTTTTTGATGTGAATATCATTTTTTTACAAAGGGAATCATATTGTGCATCCTGTTTTTAATCAGCTTTTCCCACCTTTTCTGTAACATTAAATATTCCTCTAGTATCATTTTTAGTGGCTAAATAAAGCCTTGTTGTTAAATATTTATGCTTTATTCAGTTTTTATTTCTACCAAAAACACTTCCATAAAAATCTTGAAGCTATAATTTTGCAAACATCTATGACTATTTTCTTAGCATGAGTCCCCCAAAGTAAAAATGCTGGTTTAAAGGTTTTATGCAAAATTCTGAGGCATTCAATAGATATGGCCAAACTGCCTTCCAGAAAGATTTTAAAAATTTACACTCCTACTAACAGCATATGACAGTGCCTCTTCCCACACTTTTTTGGCCAACACTGAGACTATAATTTCTTAATCTAGCTTTTAGATTTTTAATATTGGGTCCCTAAAGCAAGATCTATCATGAGATTAAGGAGTTTTTCCTTCTAACTTTATATTAAATTATATTTCAAGCTCAAATAACATAGAGATAATAACCTATAAACAGTTGATTCTGTGGGTATAGAAATCAGGACAATATTTATGTACCTTTTATAGACTTTTGCTTCTTTGCCAATCAGTTACCTAGAAGATTGAGGATTGGGTTTTTAAGCTCTGTTTCTAACTGCCTCAGATGAGTAAAATTATTAAAATTTAAATATAAGTTTAAAAACTGTGCATTGGACCTTTGTGCCATTGAAGAAGGTCAAGTTCAAGCCCCTTATTTAAAAAGACCTCTCCCTGAGAGATCACAAAAGGAAGGCTATTAACATTACATCTATCCCTTCTCTTTTCCTCTTTATTCATTTTAAAACAAGACTAATACTGACTGAAAGCTAAAGTGGGAAAAAAAAAAAAAAAACCCAGACATGCCTTCCAGTATCTGGATACAGCATGAAAAAAAAAAAAATGAGGATTCTCTCACTATGATTATTAGCAGATATCTTTGATGACTTACCCAATTAATTAAAGCCTAGCTGTTTTGTTTTCTAAACAATACTGGAACCCATTCAGTAGTGCCAATTTGGGCATTTTGTGTTTTTATTTTCAACAAGAAATTCTGAGTTTGGTATGGCTGGAGTTTAGTTACTAAACATTTTGTTATTCCTATAAAATCAATGAAAAATTTTCAAACAGGAATGCTATTTGAAATTACAAATACTTCAAAACCTTGAAATGCTTCTGAATGTTGAGGCTGTGAAATGATTCAAATTTTAAAGTGATTTCTTGTGGAAGGAAAGGAAAATAGTCGCTTAACATCACTAGAGTTGGACTATATACACACAAATAAAGTAATTATCCATTAAAATAAAGATGATGGTTGCAAATGATTTCATTTTATAGATACAGCCATGTTCTTGAAATTAATTCTAATGACAGTGTTAAGTTTTATTGTTCGTTCTCATATAAAAATTGCAAAAATGTTACTATGCTAAAAAATGAGTTGTTGAGGGAGATCAGAGGAGCAAAATCAATTGAAATCTCTGGTGTCTTTGCCGTTATCAAAGGAAATCAGCTCTTAAGACATCCAGTACTTATAATTTCTTTAAAAGGCACATAGTTAAAGTAAAAAAAGAAAAGAAAAAACACAAGATACCACAGTAAAACAATGTTTTTCCTCTGTAGTTTCACCCAAAATCTTTTCAAACACGTCAAGTCTTGAATATTTCATTTGAAAAATCATTGCAAATCCTAAAGCTAACCTTTTATTTTATCTACTACTTCCCTGGCCACTGACCTATTTCTTTCTTTCATTGCCAATCTCCAATTATAAAGGGTTCACATGAACCAAGCCTGTTTCATTTATTCCCAGCACAATCTTTATTGTAATACAGCAGCCCTATCAAAACACTAAGTTGGTAGTTTCAGTTACCACATGAGAGTGATGCCATGTGACAAAGAAGGTGCGAGACCACATGGAAATTTACAACGGAGAAACTTGGTTACGAATTTCCTGGAACCCCCTCACCAACCACAAGATTATAAAAGAATCAAGGTGGAGACATGAAAGAGGAATTTGTGAAGGGGGCAACTTTAAAGAGACTGCTCTTGAATTCGACTTGCAAGGGGGCGGGGGAGATACTTACCCCTAACTGAACGAGGGCCTTTCATGAGACGCATGTTCCTTGCATGTTCCTTTCATGAGACGCATGTTCCTTGTTCCTTGCAGCTGGGGAACACAGAGGACCTTTGCATTTGCTTAACTCCTTCATGACACAGGAGCTGGGGCAACACAGTGGCACAGCCATTGCTGTCTGCAGGTCGTGGCTCTTCCCACTGATAACCAGGTAAAGGCCGTTACATCCCTGAGCAATTGAGTCAGATTAATTTAAAATTCTTCCTAAGAGGACTCCAGAGAGAGTCTGTGTGGAGCAGACTGTCAAGAGAACCAGAGGTTGGGGGTGTTGCCCAAGGAGAAGCTACCACATCAAGGCAGTTTCACTCAGAGGCCCAGCAGAGGAAATGCTGAAGAACTTACTGAAGAGTGTGAGAGAAAGTGTCAGTTGTGAAAGTCTGCCAAGCACAGAGGGGCGTCATCATGTAAAATGGTGCCAGCTGAGCAGGTTTCCTGTCTTTCTCTCCTTCCTCTCTGCTTCAACCCCTGATGTTTCATGAAATGCAACAGGCAAGCTGGAGGAGAAAGAGTAGGGCAAGAAAGAAGAGTTCACTCTAAATCCAGTTGGCTTCCTGTCAGGACTGGATCCTTGTGACTGAAAGTGCACAGAGCATGTTAGAACAGAGATGCTCCAGGTTGCTCACCAGGAACAATGAAAAATGGCCTTCAACAGCACCTGGAAAACAAACATAAATTGTTTATGGAAATTTCTCCCTCACATCCTAAACGCTCCATTGCTTTTTTGAAACTACTTTTTCAAAACCTGTCAATAATTGTTAAAAGGCAGTGTAAATGCAGTAGGAAAACGAATCAACTTGGAATTATAAGATTTGAAGTGGAATTCTGCGTTCACAGCTAAATAGTTGAATGGCCTTGGCTAAGTCATTTAACCTCATGGAACCTCATTTCCTTATTTTTTTTCCCAACCAAATTCTTAGAATAGTTAATCCCTAAATTCTGTCTTCATGTTCTTCATCTGGATTTGAGTTCTCTAGAAACAGACCCTGAGACAAGGATATTAACGCGCCGTGGGAGGTAACCTCAGGAGACTTCATTGAGAGGTAGGAAAGGAAGACAGGAAAGGAAGCTAATAAAGAGTGTGCTGTCACCACAGTGGGCGACAGGCTTTCAACCCAGTGAGGACCCCAGGAAGGCAATGTAGACTGTACTGTCAAGTAAAAATAGCTGGGATGCCAAGCTGGTAATTTCTCATTGTCTAGCAACCACAATAAAATAGGTGAAAACAAACAGGTGAGATTAGTTTTAATTATTCATTCAACCTATTAAATCTGAAATATTACATATAACATGCAAATATTATTGAGATACTGAAATTTTTTTGGACTTAGTCTTTGAAATCAAGTGGCCAATTCCATTTGGACACTAAACTTTCATCTTGATGTGTCCTTAAAGTTCATAATATTTCCAGTTGCAAAAGTAGATTCATATAGCCAAGTTTTTCCAGATTTAAAAGTTTTCCAGCAGCTGAAATGAGTATCATTTTTTAATTTAATTAAAATCAAATCAATTTGAAAAGTCACTTCCTCTGCCACACTAGCCACATCCTATCTGTTCCACAGCCACATGTGGCTATTGTATTGGAGAGCACAGATGTAGGACATGACTCAGAGTTATTCCGCCTAAGGGACAAAGAAGCTGGGACATTTATCCACCTCGTGAGCCATCATTGGTTAATGGCTGTTTCTGAGGCCGTTGACAGCTGTGCTCACGACTGAGCTTGCTACCACCAGAACAAAGCTTCTTGCAAAGTGATGCAGGTGTTCACAGTAAGAAGCCTTCTGCACATAAGGATGAATGCCAAGGGGATGTGGGCCGAGTGCTGGCGGTGTCTGCCACACCACATGACCTCCATTTTGTCATACATTGTCATTTTGATCAAGTCTCTTCTAGATCATTCAGGAAGATATGGCAAATCAGGTTTTTGTTTAAAATATCTGTCACAATCAACTCTTTTCCTTCCATTGCTGCTGTGGCTGCCATGCGCCAGAGGCCCTGCCTTACCTAGCATGGCTTGTCACATTTGCAGCAGTTCCAGTATGGTGTGTGGTTCAGGCTTGAGGGTTGGTGCTGCCTATGGCAGGTGGGGGGAAGGCGGGACTATGGTATTTATTAGGTACATATTCTCGCCCTGGTCTCTAGAACTATAAAGGGGCCAGGCAGGTCTGGGATGATAGGAGCAAAATCAAAATCAAGATAAAGGCTGCCATTGTCAGCCGTCCCACAGGCCCCCACCCATGTACGTTTCAAGTGTCTCCTTCCATGTCCCCAACTCCCTGGTATCAGTCCACAGCTGAGAAGCCAGCACGGCTTCCCATGTCAGTCTGCTCCATGTGCCTTCTCCAAGTCTCCTTCTTGCCTCTTTCCTTCCTTCTCCCAGTTTCTCTAGCTTTTCCTTGCTGCTCAGCTCCATCCTTCCTTGGGTGCAGCAGGGAATCTGGAAACTCCCCTTTCCCTGCGGACCACCCTGTTACAGAACCAAACCTGATTTGAGGTAGAAATAATATTCAACTTAATGCTCTAGGACTTGGCATTTAAATAACCCTACACCTGGGTGAGTGAAGAAATTGGTCATGAGAACCTTTCATCCATGCAACCCATTCAAACTTGTGATATAAGTTGAGTGTCTGATTTTCTGGTATCTTCCTCTGAGCCCCAGCCTTGGCCATGTCTCTGCTTCCTAATCCGAGGCAGGAAGCAGTCTAGTCAGCTAACTTCCTCGGTGAGTGTGCCCCTCCTGCTCGCCCCTTGGAACTCTAGATATCTAATGGCTGCCCCTCTCTCCCCATTCTTCCTTGCCTCTTGGTCCCTGTTACTCAATATTTTCTGGGTTGTGTGAGGCTAAACCTCTGGACACCATGTTCTGCCTGCCAGAAGGAACCTCTTCTCATCCTCTACCTCTAGCCTATGCCACCTAACTGGCTGGATCTTATTCCCAGGTCCTTGCGTCAGTCACTCTAGTTAACCAGGTCACGTAATATCGCAGTTTCACAATAGGATAGTATCTACCTTCAGGCCGCAAGTAATATATACAAATCACTATCATCACTTATTTTTTTTCATAGCCTGCATTAAGAAGTCAATTTTGTTTCTTAAAACCCTATACTTGACATGTCAAAATTTGCTCAGGAAAATTTTAAAGTGTCCCAGAAGGAGTCAAATGCCAGGGAGACAAAAGCAGCACAAGTCAATGTTCCTGAATTCAAGCAGTTTTCAATCAAATTTGAGAGGGTAAGATTCAAGTGAATGACAGTTAACTGAGAATGAGTGGAGACTGACAAACTTCATCTGAAAAGGGCCCAAAAGTAAATATATTAGTCACTGTGAGCAATATGTGCCTTGTTGCAACTGCTTAACTGTCATTGCAGCATGAAAACAGCTACAGAGAATACATAAGAAATGGGCGTGGCTGTGTTCCAATAAAACTTTATCGAATCCTCAAGGGGTCGCTGAAATTTGAATTTCATATTGTCTTCCTGTACATGAAATTTTATTCTTCATTTGATTTTTTCCAACCATTTAAAACTATAAACACTATTCTTAGCTTGCAGACCATTCAAGAACAGGCAGTGGGCAGGATGTGTTGAGTTGTCATAATTTCCCAAACCATAGCGCAAAATATAATTAAGTACTTAGTTGGGTGGTTCAGACCCAATTATAAAGAAGTTTAACTAAGAGAATCACTGAGACTCCTTTATAGAGAAACCAAAATTTAAACTGATCCTTGGAAGGGGTAAAATAATTTGAATGATGAAAGGAAGAAAGGATATAGTTCCGACCAGCAACGGCATAATCTGAGAGGAATGAGTTGAGTGTGGCCACAATGAAGAGCACTGAAGGTCTTTATCATCCACTAACCACGTGGTACCTGCAATCTTGGCCATAAAGTTAAATACATAAACTGCAAACATTGCTTCTGTTCTATCCTTGCAGAATTGCTTTTAGAAACCCATTGTACCTTTTTCTAGTTTCCACAACTCTAAAACTCTGCTTTAAATTTCTCTTCTTTATACTTCTGTGAACTCTATTCTGAATAATTTCCACGGTTTTATTTTCTAGTATTGAATTCTTGTCCTCAGGGCTCTCTACGGTGTTGCATTTCCATTGAGGTTCTACCACCAATGGCTCTAGGTTATTTCTAGAACCCGGTATTTAAAAATCTTTCCTGGTTTCATGCTGACCTCTACTTGGGGTACAATACTATGCCTTCATTTAAACATTTTTTAAAAATGTTTTTTAAAACACTAAGTACTTTATATTTTAGGTTGCTTTTTTTCTTCTAGGTTCTTTGGCTGCTCATTTTCTTGAGGCTCATGATGGTTTGTTCCTCTGGAAAGTTTATAATTTTGATACTGAATTACCATTCATTGACGTGTTTACCTATGAAACCCTACATCTTCTCAGGCCCCTGCCTTCGGGCCACACACCTCATATTCCACCGATCATTGCTTTCTGCTCTGTCACTGGGAGTTTCCCTTCCACTTGAGTTTACCTCTATATACCTCATTAATATTGAAAAATTATATTTTACCCATCATTTCTGTACTTGGAGGCCAAAGGATGCCTTACCGTGCACTTCCATCTGATGGGTTCTCAGAAAAGCAAACAACCCTAAAAGTGGTTTCGCACACGCCCCTGCTCAGCCCATGGCGGTGTAATCCATCCACTAGCAGTTTGTGCATAAATTTCTTAGCTTCTCTCCCATGTGAGCAGTAGAAACTTGGATTCCACCGCTACAAAATGTATAGACTTGAATTTGGTATCGTAAGAGTGATTATTTTCCCACCCATGGCCCCTCACCTAAGGCTTCCTTGACCCCTGCCTGGATTGGCAGCTGGCTCCCAAGTTTCCAGTTCTTCACCTGGCGGTAGCCTGAAACTTCAAATCTTATCCCAGCAATGGGATCAACCCTTGCCTTTGGGCCAAGAGGTTTATCTCTCCGCTGATCATTACTTTCTGCTGTGTCACTGGGAGCTTCCCTTCCATTTGAGTTTACCTCTCTAGCTCACCAATTTTGAAAATTGTATTTTATCCATCATTTCTGTAGTTAGAGGGCAAAAGATATCTTACCATGTACTTCCATCTGACAGATTCTCAGAAAAGTCAGTGGTTTTTATTTTTAAGATGAGGTGATAAAAGCATCTGAGGACAAAAATGAATGAAGATATGAAATATGAACAGGAGTATAAAGATTCTACAATGAAAAATGAGATCCAGAGACAGAGGATTAAGTGTTTTTTACGTATATATATTTTGTTGTTAATTCTTTATTTTGAAATAATTTTATATTGACAGAAGATTTGCAAAGATAAGACAGAGCTGCTTTCTACACCTTTCACTCAGCGGTCTCATCACCAAAACCACGCTACAACGATGATCACAAGTAGCAATTAACATTGCATGGTATTAACTGAATTACAGACTTTCTTCAGTTATTACCCACTTTTCACTAATTTCCTTTTTTTTTTCTCTATTCCAAAGTCCAAGCCAGGACTCCACGTCGTACTTAGTCGTGTCTCCAACTCCTCCAATGGGTGGGAGCTCCTCAGTTGATGTTTAATGAGTACAGGTCGGGTATTTTGTGAAATGTTCCTCTATTAGCACTTGTTTGGTGGGTTCTCAGGACCACAATGAGTTATGCATTAAAGAGCAACAGCACAACAGAAAGTGCCTTTCTCAGTGGCCCACATTTACTTTGTATTCTCCGGGACACAAGTTCTTTGGGGTCCTGTTAACTTAATCACTTGTATAAGGTGCTATCTACTGTTTTTAATGACTCAAAAATACTTTTTCCCCCCTTTTAAAACAACAAATATTGTGGAGCAATACTTTGAAGATAGACCAGTATTCATTTTTCCCTCACAATTCCACTCACTAATTTTTGCATTCATAGGTGGATACTACCTATAGCAATTTTTACTAATGTTCTGATAATTTGCTATTTCTTTCTTTCCTTTTTTATTTATTAGCTATAAACCTCTGTAAGGAAGAGCTAACCTTTCTCTGCTATTTACTCATTTATTCAATCATTGATTTAAATCAGTAAGGACTTGTACGTATTATTCTCCTTCATAATGCAATATTCCATTTTGCTGTTGGATTTGTCCCAGTTTTGGTGGTTGAGAGCTATTTTGGGTTGGCTCCGGTGTCCCTTAAATGTTCCCTGTGCTTCCTTTCTTTTTGGTACTAAAGATCCTCCAGGATCATCTTGTATTATCCTTGCCTGGGTCCTAGAAGCAACCACTTCTCCAAGGACCTAGGTAGAGATTTTAAACCATTGGGGTAGTTTAGGACCCTCTACTCTCATGGGGGGGGGGGGGGAAGAGAGTCAGAGAAGAAGCTAGAAAGACCTTGGAGAAACCCAAGGATTTCAGTAGAAATGGGGTTGGGAACAGTGAGATAAGTGAGGGGGAACTCAGCATGATGTCAGAGAAACCAAGAACAGACATTCCTCAGATTGAATTGTCAGACCCCCTATAAATCATCCTTCCTGGTACCTGCCACCTAATTCTCTCTTCAGAAAAGCAGAAATCTTCCAACCAGATATCTTTATTGTCAGAGAAAACTAAATCCCTAACTGTAGTAAACCCTGCCACAACTAATTAATGCAGCCCTGTGGACTTCAGATCTCCACCCTTCCATGGAAATATCTTTTCCTCCTTACTCAGACTGGGACACCACTCATATTTTCCAAATCAGGGCAAGCTGTACCTGTTTCTTGAACTTTCTCCCAGACTCCCAGCCAAGGTTTATCATTTGCTTTTTAGAAATACCATAGCTCGTATCTTTTCAGTTTACGGAGCATTTGCATTATATACTTTTAAAAAGTTTGTTTCCTATTATTTACTTCCCAACAATACTGCAGCTGCTTTAGGAAAGAGCACTACCTCACCCTCTCAGTAAGCTCAGTAGTAAGTGATAGCTAAATAACTAGTAGATATTTAATAAATATGTGTCAGTTTAACCTTCCTAATTACAAATCAAGTACTCTGATGAGTCATCAAGGAAATAGTTGAGAACTGGGAACTTTCCAGAAGCTATCTCATCTATGCAGGAATGTTAAAAACTACTCCTACAAAGTTAGAATAGCTATTCAAATTGCTTATGGCTTTGATGGTACTCCAAGAAAATGTAACTCTGGGCCAGGGCAATTCTTACTTTTCACCAGGAAACAATTCATCAGGATATTTATGGCTTATCTATTAATAAAGTTAGTCACTATGATTTTACATTTTTTGCTTTGTTTTAGGACAACTATTTGATCTATTTCCAGTTTTAAAAACAACTACCTGTTATTGAATTATTAATATATAAAGCTATCAAACTTTCAAAGCACAAATAGTAGCATATTGATAAGGTACATTGATTTTTTTTAAGTTAAATATAATTTTTTACTAAAAACAATACATATTTGTTGAAAAATCAAGACAATATAGATACACCAAGATAATCCATAATCCCAGCACCTAGAAAAATATCCCTAATAGTCCTAGTTTTATTGACCTATAATTGATTCATTAACATTTTATTGTATAATATGCCATATGTATGTGTGTGTGATCATTTTACACAAATTGTTTTCTAAGTTTTTTTCATTTAATGTTTCCTATTTTTCACATCATTAAATGTTTTCTACATTATTTCCTTCTAATGGTGAATAAAATTTTATAGATTGAATATGTTATAATTTATTAAATTAGTCTCTGGACATTAGGGTGTTTCCAATTTCCCCCCAATATATGCCATATCACAGTGAACATTCTTACACTTAATTGTGAATATACCCATATTTCCTTAGCATAAATTTCTAAAAATGAATGTCTCTGTATGAATGGTTTTACACAGTTAAAGAGGGGTTTTTTTTGTTTTTTATTTTAACGGCCATTGCCCAACTGTTATGCCAATTTACCATCTCGATTAGTGGTAGTTAAAGCAACTTTCAAACAATATGTCACTTCATATATCCTGCTTCCCTCTGGAGCGTCTCAAAGTTGAAATAAAACTGTTTTCTTTTTCTACTGTGGGAATGCCTTTTTCCCTGCAACTATGAATAATTTTTTAATAGTTTGCTTACTGATATAAAAAAAATACAAAACAACGCATATCATTTAGTGAGAGCTGCAAAGCAAGTACAAGGTCATCTGAAATAAAGTCCAGGAGGGTGTGGTGGGCAGTTAAGAATGAACAGCAATGACATGTATTAATTAGGTTTCTATTTATAAACCTCATATCAAGAAAATATTCTTATGTGTTCTTCCTTTCTTTAGTACTATTAGTTTATTTCCATGAAAAATGATATTTTTCACTTTTACTTTTACTTCAGATTCACCTTATTTTCTTATAAAAAATAATCCAGCTCACTCAACACTTGGATGCACAAAGGAAAGATAGTTGCCTAATCTAAATTAGGATTTTCCTAATAGATATGGGATTATTCATTTATACTATATACTCACCTCTGCGCAAAAAATTGAAGTCAAACCTATTTATATGTTTAAATGACAAAAATAGCAGATAAAATAATGTAATTAAGACTAAAAGCAGACTAATAGGGCCAACAAAAAAGGAAACACACATGTTAACATAACAGCTCTGTTTGAACATCAAATCTGATTTCGTGAATTCTTTCCTGTTTGAGATATGTCTTTGTTGCTAATACAAATATCAGATTTATTTTGTGAAACCCGAAAATGATGACTCAATGATTTCTAACTCTTAATTTTTATTTCAAGAGAAAAAGGAACACAAGTTCTTAAGGAAGGTAGATGTTATATGTACTTTTCCATTTGCATAGACGAAAATCAGAAAAGCAATGTAGGATAGGATTTCTTTCAATTAACTGAGCAGTTTTAGAAGCCAGGCCCTTTTCCCCTTCAAAGATCTGAAAAGGAGAGGATGGAATCACCCTGCATTTTTTTCCCTAACTTGCCTGATATCAAGCACTGGTAACTAAATCTTCACAAGGTTGCTTTAAATTGCATAGTCCTTTAAACTGATACTGTATTCTTGACGTATTCTTAAACTAACACGATATTCTTAAAGTACAAATGAGATGAAGTTGGCATCTAGGAAAAAAGATACATTTTATTGATCCCCGAAGAGACATTAAGAAAGCCAAAGAAGGCATAAGCAGTCTGTTTGGCAGTGGGGATAGTGTTAGGAAAAGCTATTACTAGACAGGACTATGCCCACCAGGATGCAAATCTGCACACACGATCTCATTTGGCTATTTGCAAGATTATTTATATTTTCTGCACATTGGATAATATAGAACACACAACATTGCTTCTGAAACAAAAAAAAAAAAAATGTGTAAGAGAACTGGTAAGTGATTGGCTAAGTCAGGTCTACTTTGGTCAGGCATATCCTGCTATCTATAAATCACGTCTATACTGCCAGTGTGCCTGCGGGAACACTAAGAAGGTCTTCTAGAAAAATGCCTCACAGTTCAAATGCTTGGAGAGTGGCTCTGTAAATGCATGTTACCCCTCAGATGCTTCTAATCATGTCGGGGTACAAACACTCAGGAAAGCAGTGTAATGCTTTATTTTTTTCTTTCTCTTGACTGTCATACGTTGCCTCTATGATACCAGCCAATGATGTGCTTCTCTAGGTTAAATTTCGGAAGACCTTTTTTGTAGAGTAAGAATATGCGTTGAAAACCAGGGTATATTATTTTTCAGAAACCACAATCATTGGACAAGACTTCCCTGCACGTTCCCCATTGTGTCCATCTGCTTCATCCTAACCGTGCACCAGAACAGCACACTTTGATTGCGTTTGATTCGTGTTTCTTTTTTGTTTCACTTGCTTATTTTATTTCTGCTTTTACAGGGGTATGGTGCTATGTGTCTTCAAAATTGGGCAGTAAGCATTCTCCTTCTCTCGTTGGGTCACGCGGAGAGGTGACAGCTCAGAAAGGACCCTGGATCTTGCGGCTCAGAGACCAGCACTGTGGCATTGCCCGACCATTTACTAGAAAAATAAAAATCCAACAACCTCTCCCCACCCCAAATTTATGGATTGGGAATCTGAAATGTTAACAAAAATCCAAAATCCAAAAAATAAAACCAAAATCCAAAAGTGATATAAATCCAAGTTAAATTTTGAGCAGCATTGTTTAAGCGCGCATCTACTCCACCATACTCAGGGGTTACTCCCTGGCTAGTCTCCCATTTAGAAATAACAGCTTTGTGGATAGTGGCCCATTTTCACAGAGATAGAAAATAAAGGTGATATTTTACATTTATATTAGTCTATTTTCTATGTAGATGAATTCTTCATTCTTATGTAAGTATATATTCTTCATCTTCTGAAGAGCTCCACTTTAAGCGTAAGAGGGTTACTTTCGTTATAGCAAAACTGTAAGAAAAATGAAAAGAAAGAGTTAACATTTGGCCTACAACATCCACAATATTTTTTTTTATTCTGCAAAAGATGAAAGAATTGGAAGCCAAGCTTTAGGAAGAGAGAAAGATTTTCTGCCATTCCTATCTTTCTCCTTTGGATTAATCATATCACAGAACAGGTGGATGCAGATCATAAGTTTTTTTTCCACAGAATGGTAAAGATATCTATTCCACCTATTACCTAGGTCATGAATTTTTTCCTTCATTAGTTTTATTTTGAAATAATTGTACATTTACAGAAGAGCCGCAAAGGTAGTGGAGAGAGTGCTCACAAAGGCTTCACCCGCTTTGCATAATGTTAACATTTTACATATCCATGTCACAGTGGTAGCAATTAAGAAATTAACATAGGTACAAGACTCCAACTTCAATTGGGTGGCCTGGTTTTTCTACAAGTTCCTTTCTTTTCCAAGGTCCAATCCATGATAATAGGTGACCACATTTCTCAGTCTTTCCAATTCTTTCATATCGTGACAATTTTATTTGGTAGAATGTTGCTAAATTGGAGTTTATCTAAGGTTTTCTCATGATTAGACTAAATGCATAGGCTTTGGGGAAGAATACCAAAGAGGGGGTGTTAGGTCATGAATGTCTATTCTTGGGAGAGGAGCAAGGAGATTTGATGATGCTAGGGTTCAGATTAGGGTTCATCACATATTCCTTCTGGGGGCTAAATTTCAGGGGAAAGGCAGCTTTGCAACATTTAGACAGGTATAGGGTGACTGGAGCCCACTCGGTTAGTGGATCACTTTCCAAGATGCAAACTCTGTAGCGATATGCTGGGACATCTTCATAATTGGCAGATGCAGGTCAGGGAGGGTAGAGCCCGGAATTATGTTTGCTTATTTCCATGATGCAAATACTCCTATCATGGCATAATGGAAAGTATCAACACAGCATTATGGAACAGCGCTGGGAGAGCTGTGGGGTAGTGCACTAGATTACATAGTATCTCCACCACAGACATGTAATAATTCCAGCTAGTAAAAAATTGCAGGGTAACAAATGAAAAGTGAAGATTCGGAATATTGTTTACCTTTCCTTTTTATATAATTTGTTTAAATGTATACTTACATCATTTAATTTTTAATAATCATTTTTTAGCAACTGGAGCAAAACTTTCCTGAACAATTAACAATTGGTTGTCAGGAACTGTCCCCACTCCACTGCTTCCAGGGGATTCTCACCCTTTGGCTCAGCACCACATCCAACATGGCTCAGGAGCAGAGGTCAGAGGCAGCAGGGGAAGGTGGGTGCAGAGATAGGTCTTAGAGAGCATTCCTGTCTCTGCCTGGCCTCTGGGTGGAAGGCGGGAGTCTGCAGTTTCTCACTTCTCTGGGAGACGGCTAGTTGACTAGCAGAAGTGTGGGAGCAAAAAAGAGGCCATGGTAGGTGGAACTTGGACACAAGGGCGATGTTCAGGGCTATAACACATCATCCCCAAAGTAGAAATGGAACTTAAGTCATCTTTCAGTAACCCCAGTATTCCCATGAGAAGATGCCCCCTATGGGAGGCCCTTGAGAACCCAGAGATACACATGATCCACAGGCACCACCAACTACAGTGATTCCCCCTCATATACCAGATGTTACCTTGGGAATGAGAAGGAAGGGCAAGGCACAGAGTGTCTCATCTAAAACAATGTCATGCTAAATGTGGCCCAGGAGCCAGTGCCCATTCACAAACTATTGCTGGTGGTAAAATAAATACAGCAGAGAGTTTGTGTTTGGACATTTGCATCTTGTAAGTTGACACTGCCATGACATCCCAGCATGTGATCAGGGGACTAAGCTTGTTGAGCAGGCTACAGACCAGTTCAGGTGTGTTGAACTGGCATGGTGAGTTGCTGGTGGCACAGCTGCTTACAGACCTACATGGTTAAGACCGAGAATTAGATTCACTAGGTTGGCAAGATCAATTCGAGAAGCATTCATCTAACAGCCTTGATACCATCACCTCTGGAAGCTGAATAGGTTCAGAGGTCCTCAGAGGCTCCCAGTATGACTCCTGGCCCAACAAAATCAGCATTACCAGGCAACTCCTTAAAATGCAAATTCTACATCTCCCCCAGAAGCACTGATTTCTACTCAGAAATCCGGGGTGTGGGCCCAATGGTGATTTTTAACATGGCCTCTGGATGACTGTGCCGCACCTTTGAGTTTAAGGACCACTGTTTAGAATGTTTAAAGAAAAAGAATTATATTTAAGCTGGCAAAGAAAGGAAACACTATTAATTATACGCAAATTATCCCTGCAATTTTGCTTTCTTCTTCAAATGTGTTCTTCATTGATTATCACGTGAATGTAACCACTTTCTTAGAAAACAGATACTGCAAAGCTGGGGCTGATGAATCTCAGGCCAACCTGAGAAAAAAAGAAGAAAACTAAACTCTCTTTGCAATGCTGAGTGGTAAACAAGGGAGTGAGGTCAAGATGTTAAAGCTGATGGAAGAACACCAACCCATCCTGTGGGCCCAACCACTTCCGAGTCCCCAGCGCATGTTCTAGCTGACTGTGGGAGGCACAGCACCCCACAAGACCAAGACAGGCCCTGGACCACCTCATGGCGTTGGATGCCATCCTTCCACCCTCTGACAAGAGGATGATTCCTACAGTCCTCAGTTTGCGCCTCTGGAGCCAACAGAAAAACGTGCCCACCTAGGACGTCTGTTCAAAATGTTGGCTGGCAGCACCAGGTGGTAAACAGCCACCCTGGAGAAGAGGAAGAACACCAAGATCCATCACCCTTTGCACTGACAGATTGCTTCATGGTTTCTGAAGAACTTCAGCACGTAAGCGCCCATCTGATCTTCTCCCGAGCCCTGAAAGAACAAAAGGACAGAGATGACTGTACACATTTCACAGATGAAGAAATTGAGGGCTGGGAGACTAAGCGGTTCATCCAAGCAACCCAGGTCTTTTTAGGTCCAGGTCATTGTCATTGCAACCAATCCCTCTAGTTCAGTCTTCCTCAATGGATTCCCTCTCTCCTTGTTGCCCAAACTGTCCCCCTTTTTTAAAGCCCAATCTTGTAAGACCTCTCACACACCTTTCCTGATAAGCCTGGTGAAAAAAGAACTTTTCCTGCTTACGAACTAAGATGGTCCTTTATTTTTTCTCTCTACTGGCAAATATCAGCAGTTTTTAATTAAAAAAAAAACATAACCTCCCTTTCTGTACTGTGATTTAGAGAAGGGGATTAATACTACACCCTCCTTTTCATCTTCCACAGCACTAAGCTCTGCACTTATAGTAGAGGCTCAATAAGACAGAGGAATGAAGGATGAAGAGATGAAAATTTTATCTGTTTTCTAAGAAAGTGGTTACATTCACGTGACAATCAATGAACACATTTGAAGAGGCAAGCAAAGTTACATGTCATCTCTTCATTTTCAATCTCCATAAATAAGGGTGGGGAGCTTAATTAAGTGCTTGCTGGGTGCCAGGTGATTTATATCATGACATTTTGCCTTCATAACCTAATAGGTAAAGACTATTGTTCCCATGTTCAAGTGGAGGAACTGAGACCCAAGATAGTTCAGAAACTTGTCAAGTTCAGACATTGACAGCCCATAAAGAGACCAAACCCAGTTCCACTAACATCATGGCAACATGAATACAGGAAATCACCTCCACTTACACTACGACAATAAGGAATGGGCTGGTACCTACCCACCTAAGAAATTAGTTCATAGTATGGTAATGATCCTGAGACCATCTTTCAGTGACATAGTCTTTCTCACCTTATTGCTGACTTAGCACTGATTCACCACATGCTGGTTGAAGTCTTTGATCCATTTCTCCAAAAAGAAAAGAAATTTCTACTCTCACTATATTTCTTCCTGGTTCGTCAGGTACCTAGTCATCACTAATTGGCCTGTGCCTTAGTAAATCTGTCTTAACAAGTGATATTGTGTTGTAACAGAACATGTCTATTAGAAAAGCGTGTGAAAGGTTTTGGGTAAATCCTGGAAAAAAATGGGGGTGGGTGTGAATAAACCCAGAAATGCCTTCATGAATAACCTTCAAGGGAATAACAACTTTAGCAAAAATGGAAAACTCAGACATGAAAGCAATTTTTTTACTATTATAGGACTGAGAATTATTAGGTAATTTAACAAAAGGACATTGCCACGAATGACAGATGGACTTGACAGAGGCAGAGAAGAGACAGCATTACAGAAATGGCAAACTCACCCAGGAGGGTTTCGGAGCAGATTCTCTTCCAAGAGCAGAGGTCTGCAACATCCTGAAAATCAAAGCCACATGTCAAAGGTTATGGTTCTCACAAATGCACAAACACCAACTTGCATCCTTTTCTCTTACAGACACTGCTGTGCCCTCCTGGCAAGCACCCTTCAGTCTAATTGGCAGGGAAGAGGACAAGACAACTTCAGTGAAACGGTTTCAAACAATGAGGAAATTGTATCAAATTCTTCCAGGTGAAAAAAGTTTGAAAGCACATTTTCAGCCCTGCTGAGCTGATCAATTCAGAAAAGTCAAGCCACAACAACTGTTCTGTTTTTTAAACAGCTATTGTTACTTAACATAGCAGATCAGGGAGCTGGTGAAACGTCAGCTATCTAGAGAAGACTGGAAGTTGGGGAAATTGGTAAGTCAACAATTTCTCCCACTCAGTAATGAGGTGTTAATATAAAATCGGCTGCAGTGGGCAGTGTCCATTCCTCAGGCACATGTCTGCAGAGATGTGACACGAGCTGGGAGCCTGGGCTTCTTGAAAATTCAAAAATCAGATTTTGGATTTTTGTCACTGTTTCTTGGGAAGAGTTCGAAAGTGGCCCCCTTAACAATCTCCACTCTGGAGAGTTCACAGAAAGGGTAAAGCAAGATCTAGAGAAACTTGCTGCGTGTGAATGGCTACCTAGGAGCACTGGAGGGCATTGTGTCCTGTCTGATCACTGAGGGGCTGGCAACAGGAAGCTGGTTTGTTTTTAACAACAGTAATAACCATACTAGGTGATGTCTACATATTCTGTAAATTCCAGACACTGTCCTAAGTACCTGTTAAGCATATTTAGTTCTCACAATCACCTTGTCAGGTGCAATGATCCTCATTTTATCGGATAAACTTAGAAAGGCAAAAACGAAAATTCAACAACTCATCTAAGGTCACGTACCCAATAAATGGTGGCCCAGGGAATCTGGTGCCAGAACCCATGCTCTTAGCCAATATACACTCCTGCTTTTTAAGATGCAGATAACAGCATATATTGTTTCAATATAAGAAATATGCATTATTAAAAATTTGAGAAAATGAGAAATGAAAAAGAAACTACCGTGCTCCTAAACCTCACATAATTGTTAGCTTTGGGGGATATTTGCTTACAATCATATCTGTAGGAATAATTTTCAATTTGTTGTAGTTCTGTGTTTTTGATTTTTTTTTTCCTTCTCACATTACATCAGGAGTATTTTCCATGTGAGAAAGTATTCATTATGCTCCTTTTTCAACACCTGTGTAATATTCCACAGCATGGGTATACAGTGCTTATTTAGAGATTTCCAGTTGTGTGCTATTTGGGTTGCCTCTAATAACCTAGAGCAGGTTCAAGTGCAGATTGTACAGCCAGACAGTCTGGGTCAAATCCTTGCTCCTCTACTTGCTAGCTGTATGATGAGTAACTTACTTTCCCTGTCAATGTTTCAGTTTTCTCATCTGTAAAATAAGGATATTCATAGTGACTAGTGCTACCTCTTTGAGTTTTTGTGTGGGATAACTGCAATAATTGGAGTAAAACACATAAAACATTGTCTGCATGTAGTTCTTACAATCATAAAATAAATATGTAGTGAACAGTGAACATTTTCATGCATATACTAATTCACTTGAAAAAAATTCTTTCCTTAAGACAATATTCCCAGATAATATTACTGGGTGAAAAGATGTAGCCTTTTTCTTTTTTTTTTGTTCAAACATCTCCTTTATGTTGCCAAAGCATTTGCAAAACTCTTGTATAGATTTATATGCTGTCAGTTATGTAGCAATAAATCATTTTGCAATGACTGCTGACTTTAGATATTAACACTAAATTTTCAGTTGCTTTGTCTTCTAGTTCATCAACCTGTTCTTCTACTCTGTTTCTGATATGCTCTTAAAATCCATCTATTGAGCTTGTAATTTCTATCAGTTTGTTTCTAAGTTCTGGAATTTCTATTTGATTCTTATTGTAATTGCCAGTAACGTGCTAACATTCTCTGTCATCTCATCTGATTTCCTTAATGTATTAATCAGGGGTATTTTAAGTTTCTTGCTCCTATATCTTATCTCCTATATCTGCTGGTATGCTTGGTAACTTTATTGGATGTCCGACACTGAGTCTGAAAAGTGGTAGAGATAATTTGAGCCTCTGGATGATCATATTTTTATCATGATGTTTTCCTTTAGCTTCTCTCAGGCAGTGAGGTAAGTGAGATCTTTTGTGGGTTCCCTGACCTGTGGATTCTTGATTTCTCGCATCTTCCCCACCTTAAGCTCTGTGATACCTTTAAACAACCATTTGCGAGATTTTGTCCAGCTTTTCTACTTTCTTCTGGAGGATGAGTTGATCCAAATGAAAAGAACCTGTGCTAGTGAGACTATAGGATCTTGACATTACTTTTAAAATAATTGAACAAACCTAAATATAACTTAATTTTTGAATTAGTGCATGTTCATTTGATTATTAGAAAGGTTGAATGTTTTTATATGTTTGCAAATGTCTCATATTTCATCTTTTGTGAAAAGTGATTTTAGTCTCTCCCATGTAATTAATTAAAGGTGATTGTGTTCTTATGTATTAGGTCTCTGTCACAGTTTTATAGTGAATTTGTATAAGCTTCTGTGTAACAATCATTTTAACCCTTTCTGTTATTATATTCAAATAATCGTACCTAGGCTACTGTTTGCTTGCTTTAATATAATCAAATCTATTTTTAATATTTCACTTTCCAATTAGTCACAATATTCTATGCCTGTAAAAACAAGTCCCTTTATGGTTTCAGTACCAGTAATCTATTGTATGTGTATCTGAGTGTATATATTGATTTTTTCCAAACTGTTAATCAGACCCCATATTGCAAAATGTTGTCTGTCTCCATTGATTTGTGTCCTGCCATTATCAATATTTCATCCTTATGCAAAATATAATTTATTTTGACCACATATTTTACCTCATTAATCTCTCTATTTTGGTACCAGTATCACATGATTTTAATTATTATAACTTTATAATATATTTTAATATTTTATAAGATTAGACTCTCCTCATTACTCTTCCTTCTCAAAACTGATTTTCCTATTCTTGCCTACTTTCTTTTCCAGATTTATGTCAAAATCAAATTCCCATTCCCATTACCTCAAAAAGTGAAAACCAAAAGAGAGATAATTATTAGATTTCCTTTAAATTTATATTTTGGAAAAAAAATATATAAAGGTATGTTATCTTTTACAATAATCAGTCTTTTGATCAATATGTTTATAGCATCCCAAATTACAGATCACTTATTTTTTAGGTAGCTCACATACTTCCGTGAAAAATCAATTATAGAGCTTTATAAATCTGGTTGTTCTTATAAAATGAATCTTAGTAAATTATTAAATCCACCAATATTTCCATGGATTCCTCTGTGTTTTCAAGCTGTAAAGATACTTTCCCAGTACATAATGGTAATATATGTTTTTCCACGCCTTATATATCTTCTTTCTTTAGTATGTCTTATTAGTTGTACCTATGCTACAGTTTACTTGTTGCCTAATCAGGGCTTTGCATAAAACATTTAACAGCATAGTTATGGCAAAACTATATTACCAACTTCAATCCCACTTCTGTTTTTAAATACACAATTTTTTTTTTGGTATTTTTGATTTAACTTTAATGTTGATTATTTGTTGTAAATACTTATATTGAAGCAATATTTTATTTTTCTTTTTTACCACCTTTTAGGAACAGGTATTAAAATTTTATCTAATGCTTTCTAAAAATAAACTATTAAAATAGCAGCTTACTTCTTTTTCTTATTTAATCAGCTGATATTTAACCAGTATTGTTTTCTAATTTTGTAAACCTTGGCACACATTATTTTCATTATTGTGCTGTCAGCAGCATGCATGAATTATTTTTCAGTACCATTATTCTTTCACTAATATTATACTATTTAATGCTTATAAAATAGTCCATCTTGTTTCATTTACTGTGTGTTTTTAACAAAAATTTAACTTTGTTTGATGCTCATATTTTCTGATTTAGATGTGAGGATATTAGGCTGGAAAATCTTTGCCATTTAAAAAATATTTCTATGTCATTTCTCTTGAAGTATGACTCTGAAAGCACCAGCAAATCATAAGACTTTCATTTTAATTTAATGTGAAGATCTTTCCATTTGAAAAGGGAAATTTAAGCCATTTATACTTGTCATAATTTTTAAGCTTGATTGGACTTTTTTATACTTTCTTCTATTCAATAGCTCTTTATTGTTTCCTTTCCACTTTGTCTTTGCATGAATCATGTTTTGTTTACTTTTATCTTCTACAATTATTTATAAAATATCCTGTTTCCAATTCAACTAGTGCCAACATTAAATTGTTCACAACTATTCTTATCCATGCATTCTTATCTAATGATTGAAAAATAAAGCAGCAACTTATTAAGCTTTTGTTTTTCTCTTTTCTCTTTCCATACTGTGATCATCAATTACAGGCTCTTCATTTAAAAACTTCCTTTCCAGATTTATTTTATTGAAAACATTGTTCCCTTAGTTAAAAAAAGAAGAGAAGAAGAAGAGGGATCTAGCTATTGTCTCTTAAATCACTTCACTTTTTACTATATTTTATTCACTGATTATACTGTCCATTCACCTTCAAGGCTTACCACTAATCTTTTCTCCTGAACTTTGAGATTTTATATCCTCTCACCTCTCACTGAAATTCAAGACATGCTTATTCAACACTAATAGTACATATTAATGTATTAAGCTCTTAGAGTAGGGTTACAATAATAAGATATTTATTGCCTTCAAGAAGTTTATAGTCTAAGTTAGAATGCCATACCTTGTCTATTCAATTTTTCCCTTAATTCTTTTAAATTGTATTCATTTCCTTTGAATGTTTAGAACAGTTTTGAAGTTTTTCTTCTGTATCCCTTCTTGCTATTTCTGAAAACTTAAATTTCACCTAATGAATTTTGTACTTACTGATAATCTATTCTTATTTTTACTTGCTCTTGTTAAATTGAAAACAACATAGTCTGTCCTGGTATCTTGTCATAGCAGCATTTCTAAGAAACCTCCTATTATCAAAAGGTTATTATACAAACAATTATTTCAAGGAGAAAGGAGACTAGGAGATAGTTGCAAAAGTACAATAAGATAGTTTTTGCCACAGTAAATTCAGTAATAAATATGGGTTTTTTTTTTTTTTTGAAATCTCTAAACCAAATTACAATTAATAAATTGACCTACCAAAACTGATCAACACAATCCTCATCATACTTAATCAAGTAATGTAAAACTATAATGTAAAGATGACATCTTAGGCGAGGAGTTCCAGGCCCATAAAATAAAGATTACAGTTTGCAACTATCCAAAAAAAGGACTCTAATACCAGTTGAGCAGTCAGCGATCCACACAAATCTATTTCAAATATTTTTATAGAGTAACTTCATTTCTACACATATAATTCTAGTTCTAAATATGCCATTATGGTAAAACTAAGAATAGCCAGCACAATGCAAATGATATATTTTAATGTATCCATAATGTTATCTATAAAACCACAGGAAGAAGGAGTAATGGCTGGGTCCTCCTATGGAAAGAACCAGGTGTTCTGGGTACACTTCACGTACTGAGATACGTTCAGTACTCCATCACCACAAACTCTAAGGAGACCCAACAAATTTGGGCCCTAAGGGGAAAAGCCTCATTGCCTTCAATGTGATCCTACCAAATCCTGCCTCCTCCATAAGTTTGAAAGGTAAGCTTCTAGCACTTACAATGAGAGCAAAGGAGAAAAAAGAAACATTTTTGTGATTCTCATATATTACAAGTCACTGGTGCACAAGGTCCTAGATGTCATTAAAGGGAAGCCTTTATGTTTAACCATTATGATGCTGACATGCAGTTCTGGCCAGAGTAACTTTCACCTTGCTTGCACAGGAAATTCCTAACGCCTGTCCACAGGCCACAGAACATGTCAGAGAACAAATAAGAATTGATGGAGTAGACCCTTTATTTTTCGGTATCAGGAATATGCTTATTTCTTATGTGTGTATTGTTGATTTCTAAAATTCTGTTTCAGATGGTTCCAATGCTTTTAAAAAATTCAGTGGAGAGTTCATATACTGCAACTCATCGGTGTCTTCCCAGAAGTCCTCAAATTGGAATCTTAAAATATGCATATGGAAAAACAGCTTAAAAACAGTTTTGTTAAATGTCTGTTTTTTTAATTCAATGAATGATTTTAAAAATTAGCTTCATTGTTTTTTAATTTACCATCTGTTAACTCAATAAATATGAGTTCTTAAAGTTAACCTAATTGTCTTGGAATTTGCTGTTTTTGAAGCTGATTAAAGTTATTTAAATTAATTTTATTGTATATCCAGACTAGAACAAATCATGTCTGCATTTGGATAGAACTTGGCTAATAATTTACAAATAAATACGCCTGTTTTTTAAATAGACTAATTTTGTTTACAGTCCTTAATATATAGCTGTCAACTTGAAGACAGGCAGAGGTACTGACATTAGCTAGTCAACAGGATAGTATCTAGTATACCCAAACTCAGCCATTTAAAACTGTGACCAAGCAAAAAGTTTTCATCAACTCTGTCTTTTTTCTAATAAAGAGGAAACAGAGTGAGTATCATCGAGAATGCAATTTCTTTTCACGCCACATCCCCATGAATGAAAGGAGCTACTGTTTCTTTAAACACCCTCCTGCCTCTGATCACAATTTACTGGACAAAGCGTGGTCACTGGATCCAAATGGGCTAATGAAACTCTTCCCTGAGAACTGAGAACAACAGAAAGATGCGGCTTGCCTGGAGTACCCATGACTCAACAATAACTGTCAAGGGGCCTCCCAGGTAGTGCAGCAGGTTGAGTGCAGCGCTGTGAAGCTGTCTGCAGCCTCTGCAGCGCTGGCCAGGGAGATACCTACATGGCACGGCAGACCTCTCCTGTCTCGCCCACTGCTCCCCTCAGCAGTGTTTTCAGTCTGTCTGCCTGTTCTGCTCCCCACTCTGTCTCTGGTGAATCCTCTCACCCTCCCGCACCTCTTGGCCTGTACCCTGGTGTATAAATAAATAAATCTTAAAAAAAAAAACAAAACTGTCAAGCATTGCCAGCTATGTAACTACGGAGAGAGCCTGACAACCAAGAGGACAAAGAGATGAAGAGTGAGGACTGGCAGGGTTCTCTACAGCACATCAATACTTCTATGCCTGAAGTATTCTCTACCCACTGCACTGACTTGGGTTCCATGAAAAGCCTCGGTGCTTTTTCTTTTTTGCTTAAGCTCAGAGTCCACTTCTATCACTTAGAAGTCAAAATGCACAAGAGGAAATCCCGTTGGTGGTAATGACTGTTTAAAATCAGGGATTTCCAGGCTTTTGTACCCTACCCTTTCCTTTGGATGAGTTTTTTTTTTTTTTTACTTTTTTTTTTTTTTTAAGATTTATTTATTTATACAAGCACTGGGTACAGTCAGAAGCACGGGAAGGTGTGAGAATTCACCAGAGCCAGAGGGGAGAGCAGAGCAGGCAGAAGGACCGAAGTACACTGCTGAGGGGAGCAGCGGGCGGCAGGAGAGGTCTGCTGTGCCTTGTGGGACCCTCCTCCGGTGGCCGGGGAGCAGCCGGGGATCGAACCTGCGCTGCAGAGGCTGCGGGCAGTTTCGCAACCCAGCGCTCAACCACTGCGCCACCAGGGGAGGCCCAGGATGAGTAGTTTTTAATTTTAACATATAATTATTTTATTTGATGGTTACTATTTTCACGGCTTACTTACAAAACTTTGTCTATCTCTAAGTTGCATGAAGTTTTCCTCTAGCTGCTTTATGGTTTTCTCTTCCTCATATGGAACTATAATTCATTGCCAGTGGAATTTATGCATATGGTGTGAGATAGGGCATCAAGGCTTTTCCCCCCCTCCTCTGTGACTATCTAGTTATTCTATCATCATTTGTTGAAAATGCTTTCTTTTGTACATTAGGTTCATTTGGTGAGGGTGAAATCGGGATAGAGGCATAAAGAAGCCATCTGAAACTAAACTAGTAACAACACTAAAACGAAGGGGTAGACATTTAATTTTATTAATTTTATGAATCACTTTCAGAAAACAGCAGCTTCTTCACTTAACAAAAGAAATAATTCATTCTTCAGAATTCACTCCTTCCATGAACTCAAATGCAACACACCCACAACATATATGACAGCTAACAGTCAACTCAGTTTTCTGTTCCAGGCTATTGCCAGCTTGTCCTTTTCCATTGCCTGTATAATGTGCATCCTTTTATGCTGCAAACATTAAAAGGTGTCAGACATGCTAAGCTCCATGCTAGGAGCATCCATTACACGGAACTACATTTGCTCACAAATATTAAATATAACCAAATTGATAATCAAGACAAAGCAGGATTCAACTACCAATCCTGTTTGTCAGTCTCACTTTCTATTGTGACTGGAGCTTTTGTTATCCTTTCACTAATATAAACTAACTTCCAGTTATCTCAGGAAGATGTTAGAGAAGTAGTGTTATTGTATGCGTGAAATGACCTCACAGAGTGAATGATTTTCAAATCTATTGATTCCCAATGCACAACTCACAGATGACCTGCACATAAATCAGCTTCATGGCACACACAGAAAATATTTAATATTTGCTCAAAACACTGGGGCAAATGAATGAGGCACCTGGCTATCCTCTGAGCCTCTGAGCACTTCCCTGGTCACCCTGCAGGCAGAAGGTCTCAATGCCTTGGCACAACATTGGTTATCCTTTGGTAACATAACTGTTGGGCCATTCTTATCTAAATCTCTCGAAAGACTGGAAATCTTTCATTTTGTGTAATAAGCACAGAATTTCCCTATTTCTGGGAAAAAATCACTCCCAACTTGTCTTGGAGAACAATACTTTGCCAACATTTTGACTACATGATTTGGGTAGAGTGGCTGTACTACAAGCCAAGGTAGATATCTGACCCCGAGATGACAAGACAAAGAATGAGAGCCTCTGACCAGCGTGAGGTGTGCACTGTGGGGATGTGATACAGTTTGATGCAGCCATAGTCCAGTATAATTATTTGGCTGGAAACTTTGAGAAAGGATGGCTCTTTGTCCCAGGGTTTCTTTCATTTTTAAAAAATATTTATTTATTTATGCATATAAAGAACTGGGGTACAGGCCAGCGGTGCGGGGGTGAGAGGATTCACCAGAGACAGAGTGGGGAGCAGAACAGGTGGATCTACTGAAATACACTGCTGAAGGGAGCAGCGGGGAGACAGGAGAGGTCTGCTGCGCCATGTGGGTCAGCAGCCTGGCCAGGGTGCTGCAGAGGCTGCTGATAGCTTCACAGTGCTGTGCTTAACTTCTTGTGTCACCAGGGAGGCCCCTGTCCCAGGGTTTCTATGTCAGAGATGGAAGCCTAGAGCAACCAGCTAACTACAGTAAAGGGAAAAGCAGACGGAGAAGGAAGTTAAAACAGAAGTTAACACAAAAGAAAGCAGAACCAAGAGCTGATTGGTGGCATTATTTGGGCAGCTAAAGCCGTCCTAACACTATATTTTTCAATTTCTGTATTCGGGGTGGAAAGTAGGGGGAGTGAAGTGTAAAACAAAACCAAAAGCAGGGCCTCCCTGGTGGCGCAAGGGGTTAAGTCTCAGCACTATGAAGCTATCCACAGCCACTGCAGTACCAGTTCCATCCCTGGCCAGGGAGCTGACCCACATGGTGCAGCAGACCTCTCCTGTCTCACCCGCTGCTCCCCTCAGCAGTGTATGTCAGTCAGTCTCCCTGTTCTGCTCCCCACTCTGGCTCTGATGAATCCTCTCACCTCCTGACCCCCTGCACCTCTGGCCTACACCCCAGCTCTTGCATGCATAAATAAATAAAATGAAATCTTAAAAAAAAAAGTAAGATTCATTCTGAGTCAGATTTTTGTCCTTTACAATCCAAGACTCCCAAATCTGTGTGGATTGCTGGATCCCAGCTGGTTTCTATCAAATCTGACTTACAGGCTGGGGCCAGGGAACCTGCATTTTAAACATTCCATTTAATTTCTATCTACTGACCCAACCCTTTATCTTATAGCTTTCCCAGCACATATTTATCCTAGCATGTGGGAATTATGAGTGAAAAGATCCAAGATTCCTGCCCTCTCAGACATCAACAAAATAGCTGGTTAGCTACAGAATGAGAACTAGGACTTGGTTCTACTCTTTTCTTTCTGGTGACTTGCATTCCCGAAGGTCATGTACTAACACTTTTCTTCCCTACATCATTTTGTACCTAAAATATGAGCATTTACTACTGGCAAAGATTCTATATTTGGGCAGCACTCACAGAATGTAAAAATAGGAAGCGCTTTCACAACTTTAAGGTAAATGCTACTAGCCTGGAATTCATATAGCCTGGAATTCACAAACATTTCCACCCAAGTGGTAGAGAAGAGAAAGCAGCAGAAGACATGGAATATCATATCCACCCAGCCCTTCAAGTCGTCCAAAGGTCAAGACTCTGGGTATTTTTGTGTGTGTTAAAAATTCAAGCAAAATGTTGTATTTGACCCATTCTGTTGCATGTGTGTATTAATGGAAAAAATAATTTCTCCCAAACTCTCTAAGGAAAAAATATTCTAGGAATGGAGGCCACAATATTCTCTGGTTTTGTGTACCCTATGGCATGGCAGCAAGTTACCTAAGGCAATTGGCCTAAACCCCACAGGCGATCCTGTCAATTCACTTTCTAGTCTTGTTTAGATCCCAGGATTTCTATTACAACGGCAATGATAACAATAACAAAAGAAACAATTTCTAACCTTTACTGAGTCCTGTGTTGAAGCACTGTGCAGCTATCAACTCCTGGAGGTGGGAACTATTACCCCTATTATATGGATGAGCAAGTTGAGGTAGAAAGAAACCTGAAGACTTGCTCAGACATGCAGTTGTATCCAGTTGAAACAGGATCAGAATACTGGCAGCTGGACACTAAGGCTGCCTGTATTTATTCTGTATGTATTTATTCTGAAGTTCACTTAAAATATTATAGTTTGTCTATACTGCCCCTTTGTATTCAAAACTCATGGAACATGGAAAATGGGTGCCTCAAGAAAGCTGGATAAAAATTATGTCCTGTAGAGCTAAGTAGCTAACAATTTAAAGACTTGATTGCTTAGTGAATGGACTGGGCTTCAGGACATAAAATTGTCCCTTGGAACATAACTTGTAAGCAGCTAGTTGGCACATCTGATGAAAGGATAGCTAATAATTTCTAATAATTTACGGGACAGTGTGGGGTTTTCTTGCAGACTGCTACCCGTGGGGTGGTAGGCTCACCTGGCTTCAAAGCAAAAGAGGTGCTGGGAAGAGTAAGTAAGTAAGTGTGGAGTGGACTCAATTTTTTAGAAAACTGAATAATTAAACACCGTTAAGACTGTCTTAGGCACATGGCTATGTGAGAGACCGAGCTCTAATATACTCTGATGGATAGTAATAAAGATTTTGGCCTTCACTAGACACACCACAGCTCTACTAACGGGCCTACTGCAGTTTTCCTGAGCCTGAGAGTAGGCACTGGAGATCCTGGCACAAGAGCCACGTGTTTGGTGGGCCTCCTCATGTGGGGGATGGTTAAACTTAGTCCTAGACAATAGATATTCTGATGCTGTGCTGATCTTTGTGTACTGTACTTTATGCATTTTTAAAAACCAGTAATATTTACCATAGACACATAAAAATTAGATGTGGTCAACATAAGATCACTGTGCTTTTGAAAGAGCAGCTTAGCAAAGGAGCCTGTGCATAAGGAGTGCTGAAGAAATGTGCCCACCTCCTAAAACTTTAGCTTTCCTTTCTTTCACCCATTAGCTCTGCAAATATTTATTGGTACCTCCTCTGTGCCTGGAAAGTTGTGTTCTATAAAACAGGCAGTGTTATAAAGGGCTGCACATCACTCCACAAATGGTCATGGAATATCAGCTACAGCCTCCCAGACTCTAGATTTTTCCTGTGCATTTTGTAATCACAGTGATCTTTCTAGACAGATCTGATGGTGCTAGCTCCATCCTGAAAACCAGAGGTGACTCTCACTCACAACACAGGAGACATTGCAGCCTCTCTAAAAATTGAAAGAGCTGACATTCAGCATTTTTGACTTTGGCTGCCCCACTTAGAGAACAGATTCTCTAGATCGGTACAAGTCCAATACTACCCATGGCCTAACTAGTCTGCTCTGCTCACTTATAATACCCACTCTTGGCTCAAGGTAGACATAAGAGTTTACAATCCCTAATATGAGGGATAACATCTACACTCCAGAGAATATATGCAAGGTCCTTGACAATATGGAGCTGTTTGGTGTCATCCTTCATAAACACCCCGTGTTCCAGCCACACGGAATTCCGTGTAGTTTCTTCAATAAGCTTTGTCATGCAGGGGGCCTTGACTCGTGCTAGTCTCTCTGTGTGAAAGATCCTTCCTCCATCTTCCTTTCCACCTAGAGGAATATTCTCAAGACTTGGTTCAATTTCTCTATGGAACTTTCCTAAATCCTGCCAGATAGCTATTTGCCACTTCTTGCTAAGTGTTCCCACAGCACTTTGTGCCTCTGTTAGTATTGCAATGACTTTTTCTTTCTGTCTGCCCAATCAGAAACCTCATTTCTTGTAGAGGAGAATTCTTAATCACCTCCAAATGCCTGTCCTTAATGGAGTGCTTGGCATCTAGTAGGTACACAATGAATATTTACTGAATGAAGGAAAAATTGGAAGAATGAATGAAGGAATGGATGAATGAATGAATGAATGCTTCCAAGATCATTTTGTGTTACAAGATTTTCCATCAATAAGGGAGGGAACTACTCAAGATCAAATCTCAAATTTTAACAATGGTCATATCATCTTCAGGTTAACAGTCCTTCAAAGTTTTGAGTAAAACAAGTCTTGAGGAAATAAGATGTATGTAATATCAGTGAGTATATGAAGTGAGACAGGGTACCACACTGGGTGGGAGTGTGTCCGTGTAGCATGCAAACACAGAGTAGATGGTGAAAGAAGTTACATGTCTCCCTATAAGCTGGTGGCCACTCTGGCAGTGCTGACCTTGAACCACAGGTGACAGGAGGGGATCACTGGCTGCTGCTATCATGCGGACAAGGGTCACAACCAGTATGGTAATATCTGAGCTGGGCACCCCAGTTCTCTACTTTGTGGCGGAAGGCAGGCAGCACTGTCTGGCTCCAATGTGGTAAGTCTATAGATCCCAGCAACCAGCCCTTGTCAGTTCACTGTTAGACCCGATGGTGGCTGTCCTTTGTGGCCACAGCATTCATATGCCCGCATGAGACCCTCCAGAGAGACTGTCGTTTAAAAAAAAAAAAAAAATTCATTTATAGAAGAACTAGGGTGCAGGACAGAGGTGTGGGAGTTTAGAGGATTAACCAGAGACAGAGTGGGGAGCAGAACAGGCGGGCTGACTGAAATACCCTGCTGAGGGGAACAGCAGGTAAGACAGGAGAGGTCTGCTGCGCCATGTGGGTTAGCTCCCTGGCCAGGGATCCAACTCAGGCTGTTGCAGTGAGCCTTGGCGGTCGGTGGTGGTAGTGCTGAGGCTTAACCCCTAGGCCACCAGGGAGGCCCGTGATTGTCATTTTTTGCAAGGCAAGTGAAACCTTCAAGATGGCAGCTGTTCTGTCAGCTTGGGACAGCCCAGCAGCCCTGCAATGTATCCTGACACAACCAAGAAGACGGCATTGACCGTACAGACCACTACAAACTGCAACCGTTTGTCACTGTGGCATAAAACAGCCTGTCCTGATACAACGAATTTGCTCATTTTGCTGCAAATGGCAGAACTAAGACTGATGGAAGTTTCAGAAAGACCGATGCTGTGCAATTTAAGAAAAAAATCTAACAAAGTGTACAAAGATGGAACGTTCTACTTGAGATATTACTCATTCATTCACACCATATATAATGAACTCTACTCTGTGGTAAATATTCTGCAGATAAAATCCCTGCCTAAATTTATGGAGGTAAGTGATGAGTACGCCTTCCTCTAAGATGTCTGTACTTGATGGCCCTACAGGTTTAACTGGACAAATTAACCTTAGACATACCTTCTAACCACACCCCTGGCCTCAAAAAAAAAAAAAAAATCGATGTTCTCAACTGTTACATTGATGCAAACATTTACCAATCCACTGAGTTCTTTTTCATGCCTTAGTGTTATTTCCCAGCAGTAAGTTCCTTGAAAGCCAAGGCTGTCTTATCCCTTCTCTGTGTCTTCTTCATACTACATAGCAGGCAATATTTTATTATCTATTCTATGAAGAGAATTAGCTTTTGACAATAGCTATTATTATTAACCATTGGGTATGTTTCAGATGCACTTGTCTTTCAAACTTTAAATGACATTTGAACTTGTTAAAAAATCTGGGAGCACAAATGTATTACTCAAACCACTTTCAGGTACATGTTTTTTTTTTTTTTCCTTCCACAAAACAGAAAGAAAAAACTACAGCCGTTGCACTGTACTATTGAATTTGTAACCAATCATAATGTTCCCATAACATCTTAATTCAGTTAAATATATGTATTCCTACTATGTGCTGGGGGCAAGCCTTAGGTAAGTGATCAAGCTACTCTACTGAATGCACTGTACCAGGTACCATGTAATTCCAAACTGTGAGAGTCTATGAACTCTCTGTACAAGAGCATTTGAAGGAAAAAACTCAAAAGGTGGGGGCAAAAAGTTCCTTTGGTTTAACATAGGGGATCATATCATACCTTAAATTCTGGGGGCTTAGTTGGTAGCTTGGGGGAGTAGATGAGTATGGAGGAGAAACAACAATCCTTTTTTTTGTATTTCAATTTACGTGAAGCTTCATTCCAGGCTTTCAGAATTAGAGAATCAGCTGCCTGCTACAAGAAATTGCTAATAAGCAGTAATTAAAGACCGAGAATTTATTCTTTCCATTCCAAACCTGATGTCATTCCCAGATGGAAACACTGGTACGGGTTTTAGGCAATTTAACATTTTGGTAAATTAAGGCAGGAGGAGTTGGTGTCCCTGGGTCCTGCCTAGGCAGAAAGTGATCTAGGAGGGACAACTTGGCTTTTACTTTGTTTTGCCCATTGCAGTCATTTATGCCATTTTTGCTTTGTTTTACAGAATCAGGAATTAAGGTGGGCACGTACCTCTTAAAAATGAGAAGCTAGTTCTCTAGAAGAACAATAATAATTCATACACTTTTACAGTCCTAAGTCTTTGGAATTGCCTATGCATAAAATGACAATCCACTGAAAAAGACGGATAAATTCCAGTGAATTCAATACCCATTGATAGAAAGGAACTGGCATATCAGAAAGCAGCATGAATACATGCGCTACTCTCCTTTATTTAGAAAAAAACCACACAAAAATACAGCACAGTTGATGTGTTTGTTACCAGGGTTTGAAAGTAGAATCAACCACTGTGTACAAGATAAAATAAGACTGCACGGATATCAGGATTTTCCCAGCGTGCTTTATTCATAGACATCTGACAGAAGAGGACCTAACGGAGCTTTTAGGAAAAACTGAATTCTCAGCCCACAGTCACTTTCCAGGAACTTCACTCCAAACAGTGCTCTGTGCTGGCGGGATGGAGATCTTAGCAATCTCCCTCCAGCTTGCATAGTTTTCTTCTCTCTAAATACAATTATTTATGGGGACTTAATGAAAGAGCAAGCCTTGTGTGAAAGAAGCTCAAGAAAGTGCAGCTTCTAAAAATACACTGCAGCGGTTCTACAGTCCTTATTGTTGCCAACTGATGCTTTGCAGTTCATGCTATGAAGCTAACAACACAAATCACACACACACACACACACACACACACACACACACGAAGAAGAAAAAGACTTTGCTTTCTTCAAATCCCTTAACTTTGAGTAAACAGAAGTCCTTTTTTGTTGTCATACTCCATGCAAATTTCCCAAACCAAACAACACAAAAGACCTGTTAGCTTCCTTGGATTTGGAGGGGGCGGGATAGGGGTGGGGTGGGGTGGGGTGGGGTGGGGTGGGGTGGGGTGGGGTGGGGTGAGGGATCCAGAAGTTGGGGGGCGGGGGGCGGTGAAAAAGGCCAAAAGTGAGGGGCAAAGTTGATCCAGTTTCCTCTTAGCCTGGGGTCCTGAACCTCGGTCGCTGGGATCTTGCAGAGGGTTTTGGAGTGTCAGCCCCCCCTTGGGGACAGTTCCCCAGCCCTCTCGCCGCCCCGTCAAATCCTCATCCCTGGCCCTCTAGCTCGCCGGCTTGTTGGAGAAACTGGACCTCATCTTAGGCGTCTGTCCCCAGTAGGCTGAAAAGAAGTACAGCAGCAGCAGCAGACGGCGGCGGGATAAACATTAAACCCGCGGGCAGAGAGGTGGCGTGGGGGTCTGCGAAAGGGACCCTCCTCCTCATCCTCCCGCCACGTGCTCCTCTGTTGAGGTGCGGCGCTCGGGGACCCCCCAGGTGCTGGGGGCGCAGGGCTCGCTGAAGGGAGATGGACAGAGCAGGCTGGCTGGCAAGGAGGCCCTTTTGGAAAGATCATCGCGAGCGAACGTAGAGGAGAGAAAAAAATTGGGGACACATGCCCCTAATGGGGAGCGATACGCCCCTCCTGGGGAGCGATACACCCCCGAGCAGCCGGGTTGGGGTGGGGGGGGTGCGTCGGGGCCTTTCACCTGACTTCCTCCTCCGCCCGCACACACCATCACCCCCTCCTCCTGCCCCCCCAAAAAAGCCCGGCCAAACAACCAACAACAAGAGGAAGCCGCAGGCGGCAAGAGGAGGGGTGCGCGAGGTGGGGGCCCCGGGAGAGGTGAGGGGGCAGGGTTGGCGGGCGTCGAGCCGCGCGCGGCGCCCCGCAGGAGCCTCGCGGGCGCCCACACTTACCCGGCGCGGCGGAGGGTCCGCTCCTCGGCGCCCAGCGGTGCGCGCCCCTCGCCCGCCCGGGTCCCCGCGGCCCGCCGCCCCCCCAGCCCGGCCGGCGCGCGGGGGGGAGCCCGGGAGGCGCGCGCGGCGGCGTTGGCGGCTCGGGCTCGGCTCGGCTCGGGCTCCGGCGCGCCCAGGGTGGCCGGCGGCCGCCGGGGCTCCGCCGCCAGGGGGAGAAGCCGGGCGTGCGCCGGGGAGGCGGGCCGGGCCCTCGCCGTCCCTCGGGCCGGCCTGCGCGGCCCCGGCTCGGGCGCGGCGGCGACGCGGACTCCGCGGAGCCCCGGGGCGCAGCGCGCCGGGCCGGAGGCGCCGCGGCTGGATGCGCGCCCCGGGCGGCGGCGGGCACCCGCGGGGGGCGCCCCGGCCGCTCCGGCGCGCCTCCAGACTGCGGGCGCGGCGACCGCTGAGCCGCTCTCGGCTCCCGCCGGCCCCTTCCCCCTCCCGCCCCCGCCGCCCCCTCTCCCCTCCCCCTCCCCCCGCCAACATCTCCTCCCTCCCCCCCCTTCCTTCCCTCGGCCCCGCGCGCTCGCTCGCTCGCTCGCTCGCTGCGCGCCTCGCTCTCCCCTTTAAACGCCCACTTCGGATGGGGAACGGAGACAACTTGAAGTCAACTTGCAATTAACTTCCGCGGCAGCCGCAGCTCCGGCGGCGGCGGCACAGGACGCAGAAGCCGCCGCCCGGCAGGTCCCTCGCCGGCGCGCCCGCCCGGGGAGCCGTCGCTGCGCCCCGGCCCGCGCCCGCCCGCCCGCTCCGCCGCCCCCCGCGCCCATGCCTGGGTGAGTTCCCCTGCGCTGCGCCCTTCCCCGTCCCCTCCTCCTGCTCTTTTCTCTCTGCCTCGCTCTCTTTTCGGAATCGGTCCAAACTTCTCGGTGGCACCCGCCCCAGGTGCCCCCCGGTTGGGGGCGGCTCGGCGCCCCTCGCGTGGGCGCCGGGCGAGCGGGGTGCTCCGAGCCCCTGCTCCGCGCGCGGCCGGGCCTCGGAGGGGCGGGCGGGTGGAGCGGGGCAGAGCCCGCGGGATGGGGACCTCGGGATGCCACCTGGGCTCGCCCGGGGTGCGGGCGCACGCGCTCGCTCACACCTCCGCGCACCTGCCTGGCTCGTCCTGGCGGACCTGACGCCTTCGAGTCGTCGGGGTTGCCCCCTTTGGAAGAGAAAGGGGAGTCGAAAGGACCGGAGGAAGCCAGCCCGGCAAGGGGAGAGCCGCTCCGGGCGCCCCGGAGCCGGGCGCGCGGGAAGGTGCCGGGCGGCGTCGGTTGGGGAGTGGACGCGGCCCCGCATCCCGCCCCGTCCGCCTCCGCCCGCCCAGCGCCCCGCCGGCGCGGCCGACCCGGAGCGGGGCCTGGGAAGTTTGTGGCAACTTCTCCATCCCGGGAGCCGGTGGGACGCCGGGGCGCTCAAGTTGGAGCCGGGAGTTTGCCAGCCGCGGAGCTCGGCGCTGGGAGCCCTGGCCAGCGGTAGTGAGGCTGATCCTGGGGGGCGGGAGGGGGTCCTGGGGTGGATGTGGGTTTCAAGATGGGCTGGAGGCTGGAAGAGGTGCTGCCCCTCTTTGGCAGGGGACGAGACATCACAGGTGCGGCCTCGGGGTCTGCGCCCTGCCTCCCTCCTGCGGTTGCGATCCGAGCGTGGCGGCCTTTACCGAGCGCTCGGCTGCCGAGGCTCCCGGGGCGACGGAGCGTGGGTTTGAGAGACCCGGGGGGAGCACTTAGCGGGCAGGTGACAGGTCTGGGGAGTGGAAGGGGCACTGAGCAGGACTCTAGGGAGGACCCCAGAAGACAGAGTGGGGTGTAGGACTCTTGCTGGAGGTTGTTGGCCCGGACCTCCACTAGGGCATTCCAAATTTCACTTAGAAGTGTCAACCGCGGGTCGCCTCTCAAAGTGCCCTGCTTGGCAACTTTGACCTCTGCGCCCTTCCTCGGCGAACTTTCACGGCGGCGTTCGGGAGTTCCAGGCAAATGTTCTAAGACTTGGATTCCTCGTGGTTGCAAAAAGAGAGGGAAAACAGAAAGACGCCCCATTCTCAGGAGAGAACCTTTCTGCCCCCGACTGACTGGGGTTCCATGCTGGCATCCGAGGAGGCCAGGGCACCTCACTTTCCCAAGAGGACACAGAAGGGGGTAAGAGTAAGTTAACCCTGACTGCTTGGTCTCAGGGTTTGTCCTCAGCAGTCCCTGAAATGCTCGCCTGCTGGTGGAGTAACTCATCCCGCTGAAAGTTTATTGAAATTTACTCTGTCTAAAGTGGGTTTTTCTGAGATTTACGAATACGAGATTTATTTTATAGTTGAACATAGCTGCAGAAAACCCATACCTTAGGACTGGAGAAAGCAAGCACCGTTGAGGTGTTTGCTCTAAAACCCTGTAATCGGCTGTGTGGTGCGGGTGCTATGATTTAGCAGCAGTCCTTTATTTCTATTGCATATTATTTTAGTAGAACAGTAGTACATTCATATACTGGCTGCTTCAGTCTGCTGGCAAACATTAGCATTCAAGCTTACATTTTTGACAAATGTGCAGACAGGAATAGCATGAATAGGCATCTTAAATATTAACAACCTAAGCATCTGTTGTGAAACAAATTTAATATATTTACTCTGTTTTTCTCACATTGTTAGAAAAGGTTATAATAAGTGCATAATTTCAACTTTAGTTAGCAGAAGTAACTGACTGTATCTTTCACTACCTCTCCAAGTGTTTAACACAATCACCAGCATAAATACTTTAATTAACTTGGTTAGACACATTGTTAAATACACTTTAGACAATGTGTGTACTATGTAAAATGTAACAGGAGCAAAATATGTATCCTATTTGTGCACATATTAAATGATTATGCATTTTATTAATATACCAAGCATGTTTATTCTTCATCTCCATTTGACACTTATTACTTCATATTTTTTCTAATGGTAACAGTATTTTAAATGCAGAGTTGTTCAGTCATATGTAATACATAATATGTAAACAGTAGCTATAAAATTCAAGGCATTGTTAAAGTTGAGTATGGCTACGTGTAACAAGATTATACAGGAGAAATAAAAATCATTGCTCAATTTTGTATTCCTTTCTGAATAATGAATACAAGTGAGAGATGAAAAAAAGAACAAATACGTATTTCCCTCCTAAAGTACGGGCGCCCTAAAATGTGTGTGTGGGGGGGTGGGGGGGTGGGGATTGGTCGAACATGGGGGAGAAGGGGAAAGAAAAGAGGTAGGGAAAGAAGAACTCAAGAACTTCCAAAAGTCTGAATAGTTATTTCCAGAATCAATGCATTCCTCATTTTCCCACAAGCTGAAATATGTAATAAATAATAGTTCTTTGTATGTAAAAGTATTCAAAAGGAATGCCTTTTGTTTAGTTGTTGTAATAAATTAATATATTCTTGGTTGATAATCTACAAAAAGTCATTCTTTTGTCTCCCAGCATCTTAAACAAAAGCAACAAAATGAATGTTGGTTTATTTCTGCACAGAAGTCTGTTGCCACTATATGAACCTGCAGTTGAATGAGATGTGATGTGCTGAGTGATGGTTAAGAAAGACTGCATTAAATTAGCAAAGACAAATATCTGGAGGAGATTTTCAATTATTTTTTCATGTGACAGGTTGTGGATTGTAAATTAGGCCTAAAAGGTCAGGTGACAGGCACCTGTTCCTCATTATTCTAAAAATCTTTTGGTTACAAACACTATTAAGCTTAACACAACATGGATATACAGCAGGGACTCTATAGAGCACTCCAGTGGTTTTTCATCTGCTCTGTAAATTTCCAAAAGGGCCGTACATAGATATGCCCTTTACATAAAGACATCATTTCTTCCTTGCGTGTTGTCTTGGATGACTCTTATATTAGTACTTAGGATTGATGAAGTATATAAAATAAATGCGTAAGACTGAATCAATCTTCAGACTGTGTCTAGACATGTTGTAGTCAAAGGCAAAAATATTATTTTTAAACACCTCTTTTCCCCTTATAATCTATTCACTAATTATCAGAATCTGCTCATGTTTTAAATAGAAACCTCCCCAACTTGCTTTTTATACTTTTTTAGATAAGATGAGTTTCCATTTTAAATGATGCCATGAAATATTTTCTCGGTACATGTATGGAAGGAGAAAATCAGTTGCTATATGTCATCACAGCTTTGTGCTACATATAAAATGGGAAGAAAACCACATTTTACATGAACGCCGTTAGGAAGATTATCATCATTTGATCTTTGAACTTGCCACTTCTCTCAGGAGAGTTTAGTAATATTTCTAGTAGAATTAAGGAGTGTGATTTGATTTTTATGAATGATTTACCTCTAGATTTTTCCGAGAGCAGAATAAGCATACATACTAAATGGACCTACGTAGCACAAGGCTGCAAAATATTTAAGTTGCCAGTTGCTTTTAATTAGCAAAAGAGGAGGCTGGGGGTGGGGGGGGTAACTTTAGTAAGCCAGATTATTAAATTCCCTATATAAATATGCTTTGTCTTTTTCAGTTTGGGATAGTTTATCCTTATTATATTAAGTCTTCATTTTTAGCATTTGTGATCAGATTACAGAACAGGCATTACTCTTGCTTTTTAAATTGATTTGGTTTCAAACTCCAAAACTCTGGGATGATTTTAACAAATTGCTTTACATTTTGACAGAGCAGAGTTAAGTTAATTAATAGATCAGGCACGAAAAATCATCCACGGTAGGGTGTATTTTCTGGTAAAATGAAAGTTATGTTTCAGCATGATGAGCATCAGGCTTCAGTAATCTGTTCCTCGTGTGGAATGAACACTTCCTACTTCGAGCTAGCAGGCACCTACTGTTTATTTACGCTGCATTAAACTGACAGCTCAGCAATCAGAGGAAAAATATTACTTACCTTCCTGAAGTAAATACCAGTTTATAGGTTAGTGCACGTATTTATATTCCTGTCACCGCTAAATAACGGCTCTGTCTCCATTTTAATATCTACCTGTACTATAATCCAGGACTCCCGACTCTTCCTGGTTGGGGGGTAAGGGCCGAGAGGTGTTTTTCTTGTCATTTCTCAGTGGCAGAACTTTAAGAAGACTATCATCTTCGCATTTCTGTTGTGTGAGAACTAGTGTAAAGCAATGTTAGGCACTTTTACTTTACATACCTCGACTATCATATCAAGCCCCCCAAAAAATCTCCATGTCACTTAAAATAGCCAGCTTACAGCCTCCTCAGGACAAATACATTCAAACACATTCAAGTGGTTATTGCTAAATTAACTTTCTACTAAGTTCCAAATTGATTACTTAAATGACTTGATTACTTAGATGATAGTGTCTTCTCCCCCCAAGTCTTAGATGGAATGATTCACTTTATAAAGGAGATCTGCAAAGAACACAAAATAAGTGGGATGCATTGATTGATACTGTTAGCTTTCTTCTACAAATATCTTTGCCTCTTTTATTTGTATTTTTGTTAATCTGCCAACCTTAAGTGAGATTTTGAGTTTCTTACAATGCTAGATTTGTTGACTTCATTTGAAATCCAAAGTCCCTTCTTTTTCAAGACCCCTGGAATCATCCAGATACTGTTAAAGTGGAATTTCAAAACTTGTGAATAACTTGAGAAAGTGTTTATTTTCACTGATATTCTATAAGTAGATCTTACACATATCTACACACAGTTGTCAGTCTCTAATCACATATTCCATTGACATCAGAGCAGAATGTGGTCTTAATACAGCATATAAATCAAATCTGTTACACAAGGTTCTTCTTCACTATACCAAAGAAAAAGTGTCTACTATGGTAATTTATATATCGTTCCTAAGTGCTATTCTCAATGGTAAGTCTATTTAAACTTGATGTCTTCATAGAGTGTGAGCAACACATTAGCACACATTATTTAGTACTTTTGAACTTAAGCCAACAGTACCTTTTGCTGTTTATTTTTTTAAAGTCTTTTTTAAGATCAGATATTTCATTTCAGAGTAAATAGATACAGATTGTGTGTATATATATTCAGGGTGAGATTTAGTAGTGTAGCATTTCTCCAGCATATTGGCCTATTTTTATTCTTTCAAGTTATTCTGTATCACTTCCACAGTTGTTACTGTCTGAATGTTCGTAATAGAAATTCTAATCACCTCTTTCAATGGACTTTCAAGGATGTAATTCAACTGATGCGGTGATCTGGTTTATTTATGAAAGATGAAAATTAGTTAACTGGTATCCCAGCATTTATGTCCCTAGTTTCTGCCAGAGTGTGGACAGTCTAGTTACTTGACATTTGGTAGTGAAGGGTCTTGTAGTCAAAAAGGAGGAGTTGATTCAGTGATTATCTTGTTGGATAAACCATTGGACTCTGTTAATATTTTATTATACTCTTCACTCATTTCAGAACCTGCTTATTGCACCATTTTTTTGAATACCCCAGGGTGCAGGACCCCAAATGAAACTGAAATGTTGGCCAAAAAAAGCAGGTGTCAGACTGTGTGTGCCTGGATGAGACCTTACTCGAGTGTCTGTGAACCTGCATTGCCAGGCTTCTCTGTACCCCTCCCCCCCAGGTGTGCAGGAAGTGGAGGGCGTTGTGTCTGGTGAAGTGGGTGGACTCTACTCAGAGCTATGACCCGATTTGTGACGCACCCTCAGAACTGCAGTAATGGTCCAGCTGCTTCACAGGCAACTGGTAACCACCTCATTTGGGGATGCTCCCGCCTCGCTAGCAGTGCCAGGGAGAACTTCATCTTTGTCACCTCATCAAAGACTACTTTTTGAGAGCTCTCTGTAGGACTAGATTCAGAGAGCAGCCTTTGATATTTGGAGGGGTAAGTGCCAGCAAAGTTCTTCTCAGTTCTATATGGAGAATCCGGGCGCCAGCCTCAGTGAGACATGGCATCTGTGACCCCCGGGAGGTTTCTCTGCTGGGATGTCACTTTATCTCAGCTATAGGTGACGGGACCAGACAGCAACAAAACATCTTCTGTGGCTATTGTTCTTTGGGCGGAAAAATAGGGTAGGATGCGCCCAGGAGGAATTATTAAGACCTTCCTTCCTTGAGATATTTGAAGAGAAGCTAGTCAGTTATCTGTGTGAGGGGGAATTCTTTGGATGCCGTTTTCCAGGAAGCGAAGCATATAGTGGAGTTGATTGCTAGGGGTTCCTCTCGTCCTCCTCAGTGGTTTCTGATGTGCCGCTAAGAGCATATAAATGACAATTTGGCTTTTTAATGTTTATAGTGTTAGGAGTTTAAGGTAAAAGAGATTTTATGTTATAAATATTTTATTGTCATAATTATTATAAATAAAATAGAACCTAGTGTATGCAGATATCTTTTGAAATGGAGATAGTCTGGAATATAGCTTATCCATAATTAGCTGTTTGATGTTGAATGCCATGGAGTTTTCCTGTTCCAGTGAACCAGACAATGGAAATCACTGGGGATTAACAACAGGACTGTGATTCTTCATATAGCAAATCTTTCTTTCCCTTAGATAGTGTTTTATCAGTGCATGAAGGACTAAAATGAAAATGCTGAGAGTTGTAAATTTTAAAATGTTTTGTAGAATTGGTAAAATAAGGCAAGGACTTCCCATTGTATTTTTACCAACTGAAATGAAGCTGAGTTGTCTTGCGTCATGTTGGATTTCTCCTGACTATGGAGGGAAAGAGCAATATTTTAATAACTCTGCTGTAAAAATGTTTCTTCGAGGTGGGCTCTCTTTTGGGTGGTTTAAGAGGACTCAAAGACAATTTAGAACATTATCTTGAAAGTTAAAAAAATGACAGCCTTAGTTTGTATGGAGTCATTGTATTTTAATAATACTGTACGCTTATTAGTGTTATTAGAGCAGTAGACAGTTAATTACAGCCTTTTCGGAGACATGTTAACTGTATATTAACAGTCAAGTTAAAAAAGAATGATGTATACTCTTACATACAAGCTGCTGCTTGCTAGACTCTTAAAAATGTTCTTTTAGAAAGGATGGAGTCAGGTTTTGGGTCCAGAATCATCAAAATGTTTCCTACTAAAACAACTTAACTTTGAGACTTTTCACTGGCATGTAAAATTTCCTTCCTATTGTTTGTCTTCTTTCATTGTAATTACTGTTGGCTTTATCAGTTTTGCCAGTGGCTCTTGAAAATTGTTGTCCCTCAGCAGTTGTAGCGGTCCCACTTTATATTTTGAGACGCCTACATTTTCTTGTTTGCTGATGACTTTGGCCAAAAGAAACCATTAAAAGCTTATTGAGTTGACTTAGCACCTCTTAATGTTTCTCTTAGTAGAGTCATTTTAGCCCCTGTGTCTTTAGCCAAGTTATGTTTCCTTGCAGTTCTCCATCCCCTGTTATTTCAGGCACATTTGAGCAGTGGGTCAGCACAACAGTTGTGTCATTTTCCACTTCTCAAGTCTGGGTTTTTTGCCTCGGCCTCTGGCATGGCAGAATAGTGGACATTGGAAGGAGAAGCACACAAGGCTGGACTTAGCCTTACTCAGACAGTTCTATCAGAATGCTTGCTGTTTGCATCCCGTTGGTACACATCGATGGCTAGATCTTGTAGCCTTGTGACAGTGCTCCTCCTTCATGATATTCTTAGGTGCTGCTGTTATTTATTTCTACAAGATATTGAACTACAAAAAAGAAACCCCGGGTAAGGTACATGTCTGTGTTCTGTCAAACCAAGAAACTTCACAGTTAGCATTCTGTGCAGCGCATAGGGAGCACTCATTAAAGATTTGCTTAATTAATAATAAAATAGTGAATTTAGCTGTGCGCTGATCATGATTTAATGGGAAAGAAGACTTTTCTCTCTAATTTTCTGTTTTGACTGAGGTTATCTGAACACTTAATCTACGCATGCCCTGGTTTTCTGGATAATTGAATGTTTTTCTTCTTTAATTGTGTGCTCTGTCATTCTTTGACAGCAGCAGGGGTCTGTTCTAGCCTCCTTGTCTGACCTCCAGGGTTAGGGGAAGTTTCTCTGCTCAGGTTCATGGGCCTTTGGTGTTAGGTTGTGGTTGTAAATCACCCTGGAGTCAACACAGAGCAGACTCCTGAGGTCCTTGCAGTTAAACCACCCTGTGATGGTCTTTCTGATAAGCTGGGTCCCAAGATACTGTGACCTAGTGGGCCAAGCTGATTGACCCCTACCTGTTCTTCCCTATGGTTTCTTTTTCAGCATCCCATTGAATAAAATACGGGACAGGATTATCGCACAAAACGATAATTTTCATTGTAGCTATCTGCATTGTTTAAAAATGTTTGCAGATTTAGGGTATTTATATTAATGAAGCTTTCACGCCAGTCCTTAAGATTAATACTGGAATTGTAGTAGGGCTGTGTCAGCTGCATCTAAAACCTTCTGAGAAGTTCTAAGCAAGCTATGGAAGTTATCTAAAAAAGATACTTCCTTGTAAAATTTATTTTCTTTTCAAAACCTATGGAGCTGTTTCCAAGACAGGTCCCATTTGGTTTTCTACAAGAAAGTGTTCCTTTAGTGGTGCCCGGCTGTGTGACCTCTTACGTTATCATGCACATTCTGTCTCTTTAAAAACAGTCTCCTCTATTTGCCCTATTAATTGTTGATATGTTGCCATCCACGAGACAAAAATTAGAGCTGTAATTAAATAATCATGTGATGCTCCTTAGTGCCAGTGAGAGCAAACTCATTTTTCCAGGCCCTGATGGTCACTGATTATTGTATTACTACTGGCTTGCTTTATTTTTTTTAATGATTCTCTATCTGTAGATCACCTAACTCCTGCCCTTCTTTTCAAAATTAAAGAAAGTAGAGAACACTCAGCCAGTTCATTGGACAGAGGTCCTCAGGGAGGTAAGGCAGACATACCTCTTTCTGCTTTTGGTCACCTGGTAGTTCTTTGGGGAGGCTACGTCGGTGGTGTGGTTGCCTGCCATTTAATTTACACTGGTGTTTTGGCTGGGATGGAGGCATATGGGGAATGCCAGGAGAATTACAAAAGGAGTCGGGTATTAAAATTCAGAAATGATTAAAATTGAAATAAAAGGATGCTGCTTCTTTGCCAGTCCTCTGGCAGTCATAATGACACGTAGAGATTAGTTTCCACCTTCATCTTCTCCTTTCTCATTTCCTCTTGTTTATTGTTGACACATTTTCCTTATGTCTGTCTCTATAGTCTCTGTGTCTTTTGCACCATTATGCATTCCTACTTCTCCCTCTTTCCTTAAGCATGGAGAAGCCTACTTAACCTTATTATAACAATAACAGAATAGGTTATTAATATTTAATATGCACATGATTAAAATTTCTCTCCCTTAAACATAGGTCAGCTGTATTATTATTAACCGGCATGTAATTTTTCATTTAAAATATTCTTATTCTGCCCTTGCTGTTTCTGAAATGTAGTCTACTTTAGTAGTGATTTAATACATACATAATGTTTAGAAAACTGTGGTCGGCTAGTGAGAAAAGAACTTACCAGTCATGGATAATCAATTATGCATGAATTCAGATGTAACAGATGGAATCTGGTGAGTTAAAGTTTCTCTTTGCCTTAGTGGGTTTTTTTTTTTTTCATTTGTTTGTTTGACACCTGTCTCTTATATATAGATAAACATTTAATGTAGAATGTGAGAAATTTCCCTAGAACTGTATATTGTCTTTAAAGTGAACTTGCTTTTTAAGTTTAAGGGCAGAGAGTCTTTTTATGTAGTCTTGAAAGTGATCAGATTCTTTCCCATCATGATGTAGATCAGGAACCTGACCCAAATCTCATTTCCCTACCTTTTCTTCAATTGCTTTCTGTACAATGTCATTTATCCTTTCCTTTGTGGGAGTTGCTTGGCCAAAGAACTGCTACATTAACTCTGGGTTTTAAAGAATTTCTGATGAAATCTGGGGTGGACTAGTTTTGAGTTGTGCAATACTCTCTTGCAGGGTGTGCAAATAGTATCTGTGAATGTATATCCTGGTGTGCTTTCTCTATGTCAGATATACATTTATTCATATTGATCTCTTGGCCAAATAATTGAATTTCCCAAATCTACTGAAAGTCCCCCAAGATTTGGTTTCTATCCTGAACTGCAGCATATGCCAGCCACTGAGATGCCTTTGCATGTGCTTGCAGTGTTATAATTCTTAGCGACAGAACCTCTTTGTTTGCAAAAAGATCCCAAAAAGTTATTTTTGAGAGCTTTGTTACCTCCATAGAGGGATAAGTTTAGTTTTCATTAGATAAAATGTGAATGTGTAGTATTTTTTCATTTGTAGAAGTGATATAATATTGTCCATCTTTAAAGCAATATAGTCTCAAAACAGTTACAAGCTGGTCCCCATCAAAATTTTTCATAAATATGCTGTTTGTTTCTCTCCCAAGTGTATTTATATATATATACATATATATATAAAACAATACAAATGAAAATAGTCTTTACAGAATAAATAAAAATAAATGATTAAAAAATAGCCTGAAGGCTTACTAGTTCTGTTTTTAAAGTTATACTGTAGCATTATTTATCAACTTTTTGCTTCATATCAGCTGGAAATTTGCATGTATATTTATAGTCCCTGTTAGTTATCTAGTGAATTACATCCCACAATAAACACATTAATAAAGAAAGAGGCACTGGGAAAATAGGTAACTGGATATGCTTTAGATACAGCTATACTGTAAAACTATGTTTTAGTCTTTTTTATGCTTTTATATATAATAAATATATAATTTTAATTTGACTTCACTTTATATTCACATTTCTTAGTTATGCATCTGAAAAATAGAGAGATGTCTATATGCCTGAACTTCAAGAAGATAATCTAAACACAAATTTCCAGTTCACTAAAACTCCATCATGACTGTAAAAGTCCATAACATAGAATCAGTAAGAATAGATGTTAGAGAATATAGGACAATATATATAGAAAAAGATATTACAAATTATTCATGCAGAAGTCAATAATTTAAACCTAATTATTGTCACTGATAAATGAATGATACAATAAAATGGAAAGCCTTTTGGACTTTTAGAACAAAAGAGATGGCATTCTTTTATTTAACAAAATGAATCTAAAGTCTTTGTACAGAAACAATTCACAAATCATTACCTTGACGTTATGTATACAGTTGTTGCACATCTGGCTGTACCGCATGTAAGTGTTTGACCCTGGAAGCACTATTTCATTGGGAGGGTCTACTATTGCATGCATATAGTTAGTTATATTTTATGCCTTTGAAAAACATCCCCAAAAGAGTTTTTGGACTCAGGGTACTTTTGTTTGTTTTTAGCTATGCTGCTTTCTTTTATTCTGCTAAGATACAATAGTATAGAATCAAACCTGAAAAGAGAACTGTTTTCCTTGCAAGAGAGGGCTATCAAATTACCTACTTGGGGTGGGATCTTGGTCTCTAATTACCAATCCATGTTAATTATCTTTGGGTCAGGTATTCATCATATGAATTAATTATCTAGCCGAAAGTGGACCATGACTGTTGGCGGGTAAGGATGGAGTGAGAGAAGGTTGGTGGTGAGGATGGGGTTGTTCAGTGTGATGTAGCTCATTGTTTTTCTGCTTTCATATTTACATGATGATATCTATCAGCCACCAACCTCAGGAATAAAAGAAAGACTGTTTTGCTTTAGGATTATTTTGTGGGTTTTTTTTTTTTTGTTCAAAAATTTTTTTTAATTGGGTTAAAAGATATTTAACATAAAACATGTCATTTTGACAATATTTAGTATATAATTCAGTGGTACTAATAGCATTCACACTGTTGTGCAACCATCACACAATCTGCTTCCAAATCTTTTTCCATCACTCCAAATAGAATGTGCTTCAGTTTTGAATTAAACTTCTTTGCTTCAACAAATTTCAAACATTATGGTGGTATTTAATCATTGTCCAGATGTGTTGCAGTTGTTCCTGGTGGTGACTTTCCTTGCTGGTGGACAGACCCTGTTCAGTGGCTTGTGGCGATCGATGGACATAGCGGTATAATATCCGATATTGACATTGGCCGATACTTCCCCAGAACCATCTGGACTAGGATCTAGGTCCATTGTAACCTCAAACTGTTTCTCCCTCCAATTAAACCAGGAAAGATTAACAATGCCATTCACATTTCTAAGTTGCTCTGTCTTGGCTAAAGGTTGATGGGAACCGTTGCTATTTGACTTTGTTGAAATGAAAATCCCTAATCTTCCCAAGAGCATTGCACAGCAGTTAGGGCTCTGGAAATAGCTTGAATGGTTTGCAAGTTTTCAAGGAGAATCCCACTCAAGGTTGAGGTTTTTCTGGGAGAAAAATCATGCTCAACTATGTTGAAAAAAAAAAAAAAAAAGAATTAGAGGAAACCGGGATAGCTCTGGCTCCAGTAATAACAGACTGGTTTTAGAACTGTACTTCCATGTGTAATTTTGTGGTTAGTTGCTTATGTCTGTGATGATAAATCATATACTTGCACAGGATTTCTGGCACCCTAGTAAATCTCAAGCAAATGCCCAAATGCTAATTTATCATGGTTCCTCAAACAGCATACCATGATTTACCAAATCATTGATCTCAGAGCTTGTCCCCCACTTTCTCTTGAGGTATGTGAAACAAATGGCTTGCCGGCATATATGTTGCTTCAATATCGGGCCACTCTTAGGTCCTAGAATAGACTTAGACTTAACTTTGCCAAGTGACCCCAGGATTAAGTTTAAAATGTCACCTGAAGATGTCCTAGCAGGTAGATCTGATTGTCTGTGTCCAAACCATCACCTCATGCAGTGAATGGAGAACCTGGCTGTATACAGCGATCACCTTGGAGCTCTAAAAAGTGAGTGCCTGGCTCCCACTATTGGCCATTCTGATTTAATTGCCAGCGGTGCAGACTAGACATTTGGATTCTTGAAAGAGCTCCTCAAGTTCAAGAAATTTGGGGAGCCATTGAACTAACATCTGATCCTGATGCCCGACTTTGCTTCCTTCTTACAACTCATGAAAACAGTTCTTGGATTCCTTCCTGCGATGGCAGATATTATGAGAGGCTCCAGGAAGACAGACATAAGTACACCCTCAAGATGTTTAACAACTTGCAGTGAAGGAGCTAGGGGGTGGGGAACAAACAGATAGGTACTTATGGCTGGCCTCGCCGAGGGACAGGTGGAATATCAAAAAGGAAATAACAGCTGGAGAAGGCTTTGGACAGAAGAGGCATAATGAAATGTAATATTAAAAGGGGTAGAGAAGGCAGGTCCCCCAAGTGAGAAGGTGCAGGAAGGGTGTGGCAGAGAAAATAAGGCAACCTGTCAACTGTAAGTACTTCGGCGGCGGTGGTATCTGTGCTGGATGACTCAACTGAAGATGCTTTGGATCTAGGTCTAGACTGAGATACCTGTTACTACCGCTCTACCTTGTCAGGTAATGACTCCTACTGACATCCTGATAAAAGGGGAACTTTTAAAAATTTTTGCCCAATAAATACATGCTAAAAAATGGTAATATTTGTTTGTTAATGGCCCAGATATCCTGTTAGGGCTGCTACTTACTTCCCTAGCCAGCTCTCCAGTACTAGCCTTAAGCACTGGCCTTTCTTTGTTCAACTTTAATAATGACCTTTCTGTATTAAAACCATTTTGCAAATTCCCAGTGGGTATTTACATCCATCCCAACATAATTAGTAAGCAACTTTGATCACTATCCGTCTGGCTATAACTGAAATCCCACTTATGAGTGGGAAAAAAAAAACCCAGAAGACCAAAAGGCCATATTTAGAATTCATTGTCATTTCTCCTTTATCTCCCCTGAAACATTTTTAAGACTTTTGCTCTGAATTTCTTTAGCACACCATGAAGTGTATGGATGTCCTCCAAGTTTGAGTAGGTATCTACATTAGGTATCCAAAGGAGCCAGTGCTAATGGCAACTCTGCTTATTAACATGGGGGTGGGATTGAGGGTGGGGGGTGATTATGACTTCTAACCACCTCGAGCTATTTAAATACGCATGGGAACAGCATGCAGGTAAATACATACTACTCCAAATGTACTACAGGACCCTTTCAAATACAGACATGTCTAGAAAGTTGTCTTCAGTCTATTTTCAGTGGCACACAAGTCGCATTCCATTGCAAATTTACAGATCTCTGGGCTAATTCTAAAATGGAAAATGATTTCAATTTGGACAGCATTAGAATGTCTGAAAGCCATTCAGCACCTCTAAGACTCCTCTTGGCCACGTCCTGGATTTACTTAGTTGTCTTTTATTGGAGTTCTTTAGATAAGTGCTGTCTCACATAACTTTCTGCAGTGGTAGGAGTGCTCTATAATCTACACTCTCAGATAGGATAGCCACTAGCCACCGGGGGCAATTGAATACTTGAATTGTAACTGAGGAACTACATTGTAAGTTTTAATTCAAATGTAAATGATATAGTCACATTCGCCACTACCCCCTCCTTCCCACTTCTACCATCTCTAAAATGAATTGTCATTGTGATTAGTAGTGGAAGTTGGTTGCAAGTGATACTGTGAGCTTTTTGCTCCCCTTTATTCATTCATAGCAAGCATCGTCCGGTCAGGATGCTGTCTGAATTTCTGGTAATAGGGCCATGAGCAAGACACACAGTCACTGCTCTCATAGGGTTTATGATCTAGACTGGGAGGCATCTGTTAAGCCAGTGATTATCCAGATTGTTCGTTGATGAAGACAGTGATGTGAACGACAAAGGAGAAATGCAAAAGGCTATGAGAGTATAAAATGGGGCCATACCTGTTTGTAAGATTAGTCAGAAAGTTTAATCCGAGTTCTGTTTATTCACTAAATAAGAATAACATGAGGCAGCTTCCCTTCCCCAAGTTCAAGACTGGGTCAGGCTGGCTGTAGGACCCAAGGTTCTCAGAGTAGGGCAGCTAATGTGTGTGCCAAGATGTGGGGTCTGTGCAGTTGAGCAGAGTGCTCACACACACACACACACACACACACACACACAAACTGCAGACTTCTGCACTTGCTTAAGTAGATGCTCTCCTAAACTGCATGCAGTTGTGATGTCAGTCACAGATAAGATGTGAGAAGAAGGGCGCAAATGTTTACAGGATATTGCATTTCCTCTCAAATATATGTTTTGACAAAGTCGTGTGTGCTCCAGCCCCAGCTCCTTTTCTCTCTGTTCTTACAAACGTGTAGTTGGTCCATTCAAGAAACGATGTGGAAATCAGTCCTGACATCCCAGACAGACAAAATGAGACACATGACAACAAAACATATGGCTCAAATAGACATCCTTATATGGCCAACACAGACCATATTCCCAGAAATTCATATATGGAAAACACCACCTGCAGCTAAAGCCAAAAACAAAGAGTCGACAGGACAAAAAGAGCAATATGCTACATAAATTGTGCTACTTTAAGAGTGTGGATAGCCAACTGTATTTGAATTTAAAAAGATGAAGAAAAAAAAAAGCCACATGTCCTTAGAAAGTGCTGTGATGGTGAGCATTGCTTTGCTAACAGTGACTGGCTGAGTTGCCATATCTTAAAAGCGTTCAGAATCTAAATGCTTTTTCTGTTTATTACAAATGTATGTGCTATTCAGATCTCTGAATGTATTTTAATGCTTTCGGATATCTGCCTGCCTATTTATCTAAATATGAGGCCATGTGAAACATGCAATTGTCCTTTTATTATTAAGTAGTTTTTTAAGAAATCTGGTATATCTGTTACAGTATTTTATCTTTGCCACCTCTGTGGAGCCAGTGTCAGTGCCTTTTCATGTGATAAAATATTAATGTCCTCGGCTTTAACTGTGCATGCACATGTTATATATACAGTGCATGTATTTGACTTGCAATATTTCATATTCTTGAAGCTTTCTTTTTTGATAGCTAGCTTTATAAAGTTTAACTTTTTTCAATACTTGCTCCCGTCTTTGTTGCCAAAATTGCAATAAATTGTGTAGAATAACTTGATGCTTTTTTTCTCCTCCACTGTGATAGTTTTTCCTCACATATGCCTTAGAAAGCTGGTATTTTCCTGATTACCTTTTTTCTTCTTTTTTAAAATCTGAGTTTACCCAGGTCATTTCTCAGTGGCTATCCTGACTATTCTAAAGAGTAGATAATGTATAGCAATTAAGTTCAGCAATGCACTCTGTTACTTGGAAGGTATAAAATGCGGTGTGCAGTTGTACTTATGTCATCTGGTATGATCACGTAGTTCTGAAATAAAGAATGTGCTTGAGGGAAAATGAGTATGGATATGTGATGAATAGATCCATAATTGTACTCTATCATTATTCTTTATAATAAAGTCAGTTTTAGATAGCTTTATCCTCATTGATTCTGTTTACCATTTTTTGAGGCCATGTCCCTCCTTATTAGACACTTCTAAGTTTTGTGTTTATGAATTCCTGGATAAAGGTGTTATTCAGATGTAAAGATTACTACACTTAATTCCTGTGTTATATAACATTGACCAGGTCCTTAGAAGACTAAGGCAATCAGGAAGCTTTTTGTCTTACTTGTATGTACAGATGATGGAGTAATAGTTACCATATTTTATTCCAGTGTATTTTATTCCTAATACTGATACTTTCAAAAACCACTTTTCTTAGTGTTCTTTGCACTTTCCCCAAATTTTACTTTGCCCAATTACTTGCCAACTTCATTTTTATAAAAAGCATTGAACTTCAAGTGAAGTTGCAGGAATAAATATTTTGTAGTCCACAAATCATCTTTCTTTACTTTTAGATTTTGCTCTTATTTGTGAATGTGTGCAATGTCATACTAGAATGCACTGTCCCTACTGAAAACCAGACGGACAAAACATGAGGCATCACCAGCTTAAAGCAACTATAAAATCCCCATCTTGGAAATTCCTAATTTAACCGATCCTATTGCAAAGACCATTGTCACGATAGAGGTAATTACATGGTTTTCTCTGTTCCTTAAAGGAGCAAAATATTTTTTTTCAATGTCTTTTCATCATCAGTTTGAGTACTTCCATGCAAACATCCAACTTTGACTTTTGCTGTGTTGGTGCATTTCCTTATTGATTAGGCTTCTTATACTTTAAAATATCTTCCTTCCTTATTTCGCCTCCCTTCAACTTTTAAAAATGTGGTATCATTTGGACTTTTCAGTACAGATTGCCTTATATTTATTTTCTGGTATTTGATGCTGTGTTTTGTGTTTTATTATCATGTTGCTTCTTTTGCTCAAGGCTCAGTTTTTACATGTGCCAAGATTCACGATTGCCTTCCTCGATTTTGACTAACCTTTCGGGTTTCTGGGTGAAACTTGGGTGCCATTAGAGTGATGTATTTTCATTGTGTTTCTCCTAAACTTGTTCCCCCCAGGAGGCCATTATTTTCTGTACTTTATCTTCTGCTTTTCTTAGATTTCTAATGTAAACAGTGTCTCTAAGAGGGTATTGGTAGCTTTAAAGGGCTTAATTTGCATATTTCCCTCTTATCTCTCTACTTGTGTTAACTTGTTGCTTTTTTATGTGTAACAAAATGTTTATCTGACTGATTTTTTTTTTCTCTTTCCCCTACGAGTGTGTTCTGAAAAATAATTCTTACAACATTTTTGTTTTTGTTGCATGATTAACTGCCTTCGGGGTAGTAAGATGTTTAGTCCTAACAACCTGAGCTATAAACGCTGCCTGGGTTTGGGGCGAGAGTGTAGTGTTCTGCATTTGCAGAGAAACTATATTTAATAGATTATCTAAGCGAGAGAGGATCCTATGGGTGTGCTCACGACCATCTCCCTCACCGGGGAACTCACCCTAGCTTGCAGCCTGAGTGCATGTACTGCCCCAACCCCAACTTTCTCGTCTTCAGCCCGGCGGGGTGCATGGCATTTCAGAGAGGTGGCACCCCTGGCACCCCGTCTTTTGTAATCACCGGTCTCTTTTCAGCGAGTGACCCCAATTTTGGGTAAACTCGGCCACTCTGGGACACGCTCGTCTTCCTGCAGCGCGTCCCGCGGGCTCGGGAGTGAGGGAGTTTGCAGCCGGCCTCGGACGGGTCCAGCAAGCCCGGACTCGGCTCTTCCCGAGCGTCGCCTCTCAAGAGTTGGGGAGCCCCCCCCCCCCCTCTGAGGAGAGCTGTCCGCGAGAGCCCTTCCAGGGTCCCGGCCTTTCTTCCTCCGCGGACGTTCCCGCACAACCCCGCGCTTCTTCGGGGAGACACCCCCCTCTTCCGACGGGCCCCTCCCCGGGGTCCCCACCCCCGCCCTGGGCGCCCGTCCCCGCAGCCGGGGGCGCCCCCCCTGCCGCGCGGGTCCCTGAGGTGCCCGCGCGCTACGCTCCCGGCGTCTTCCTTTCTGTGGCTTTTGTGGCGTGCGGGGGGGGGCGGGGGCAGAAGAGGGGGGGCTCGGTTTTCCCGCTCGGCTCGCGCCCCCTCCGCCCCGTCACTTTCCTGCCCGCGCCCCTCCTCCCGCCCGCCCGCCCGCGCCCGGCGCACACCTGCCCCTGCCGCCCGCGCGCCGCGCGCTCCCTCCCCGCGCCGGCGGCCGCTGCCAGGGAACCCCCGCGCGCCCCCCGCGCGCCCCCCGCGCGCCCCCCCGGCGGCGGCCGGCGCTGGCCCTCGCGCGGCGCCCTGTTATTCTGGGTATTGTGTGAATAAATGTCGGGCCGCCTCACTCCAATCAAGCTCATTACAAATTCCTGCGCGCCCGGGGCCGGAAATCGCGCGCTCCCCCCCCCCCATTCACTAGTTACTTGTCTCGCGGCGGCTTCGCCCGCCGCCCCCGCCCCCGGTCCCGGCCCTCCAGCCCGGGTTTTAATCCCCGTCCCCGTTCCGCCCGCTCCGTGCACCCGGCCCCCCTCCCCCGCCCGCGCCCGCCGCCCGCCCGCCCGCGCCCCCGCCTCCCCCGCCCGCCCGCCCCCTCCCCGCCGCCGCCGCCACTTGCTCGCTCGCTCCCGCTCCCCGGACGCGGCGGCGGAGCCGGCCCCGCTGGGGAAGGGCTCGGCGGCCGGGAGGAGGCTGCGCGCTCGGGCTGGGGCCGGGCGCGGGCGATTCTGTATTAAAATGAGGAGGAGGAAGACGCGGCGGCCACGGCGGCGGCGGGAGCTCGGCGCGGAGGGCTGCGGCGCGGGCGGACGCGCGGGGCCGGGCGGGCCCGGCGGCGGCGGCGGCGGCGGCGGCCGGGATGAGACGACTCCGAATTTAACGGGCGGCGGCGGCGGCGGCGAGGGCGAGGCGGGCGCGCCAGCCGGGGGGCGAGGCGGGGAGCGGCCCCGTCCGGGGACTCGCGCTCACACGCACGCACACACACACCCCCCACACGCGCTCACACCCGCTCACACTCTCACACGCGCTCACACGCACTCACTCTCCTCACACGCGCGCGCCTCGCCCCGCGCCGCCGGCCTCGCCGCCTCAGCCGCCGCCTCGGCCGCCCGCCCGCCCGCCCGCGCGGGCCGCCCCGGGGGCCGCTCCCCGCTCCCCTCCGCGTTTTCGGGAAACTCCTCCTCAGTTTTGTCGGGGTTTCTGGGGCCCCCCCCTCCCGCCCCCAAGTCCGAGGGCCATTGTGGCGCTCCTTGTTTACCTCGGACGCGGGCGCCGCGAGAGCGGGGCGACTTTTCGGGGGGCGGGGGCGGGGCGGGGAGCTGGTCCCCGCGGAGGCGGTGAGGCGGCTGGGGGTGCCTGCTGATTCCCTCCCCTCCCCCTACCCCGCTTTCGCGCCCCCCCCCCGCGCCCGCGGCGCCCCACACGCTCCCCGCCGCGCGCCCATGGGCCGGGAGCGGGTCCGCGGGGCTGTCGCCGGCGAGGGCCGAGGCCAAAGTGGCACCTCAGTGCCCGCCCGCGGCTCCCCTCGCGACCTGCCGCCCCCCGCGCTCGCCGGGCCCCGGTCGCTGCCCTCGCGGGGGGCGCGAGGCGGTGGGAAGAAAGTTTAAGGTTTGTCGGTGTGAGGCGCAGTCGTTGGGGAGGGGGCGGGGGCCTCGGAGGCGGCGAGCCGGCCGCCCCCCCGAGCGCCGCGGGGCTGTTGGGGAACAATATCGCAAGTGACAGCCAGAAGTAGACTTTCCTCGCCCGGGAGCCCCGCGAGCAGCAGGGAGGGGGCGCAGCGAGGGGACCTCCACCCCCCCACCCCCCCTCTCTCCCCCCCTTTCTGGAGACCTGGTCCGCAGTGATTCTCTGTTTTCTTCTTCTTTTTATTTTTTTTTATTTTTTCCCCCTCTTTTTAAGAGAAGCGTCAGTCACCACCTCGCCTCCCCAGCACCACCACAGTGTACAGCTCCTAACGGGGTTCTGCTTTGTTTTTACGATCGCCACCCCCCACCCCCCCACGAATCACTTGTCAGATCAATTTTATCTTCTCCCTCCTCCCTCCTCCCTACTCTCCCCTCCTCCCCCATCGAAAAGCCCCGTTCGCCGAGGTTAGACATTTTCCAAACCCTATATGTTGTTTTTCGCATGGTGATTTTTTTTTTTTTTTTGCACCCCCCTCTCCCATGGCTACTGTTCTAGACGTTCGTTTCTGCCCTTCCCCCGCTTAGGGGAGCGGGGGTAGGGGAAGAGAAAATAATACAATTTCAGGGGAAGTCGCCTTCAGGTCTGCTGCTGCTTTTTTTTTTTTTTTTTTAATTAATTAAAAAAAAAAAAAGGACATAGAAAACATCAGTCTTGAACTTCTCTTCAAGAACCCGGGCTGCAAAGGAAATCTCCTTTGTTTTTGTTATTTATATGCTGTCAAGTTTTGAAGTGGTGAGTTTCAGGTCGGTTTTGCTAATTTCACTCAGTAAAACTGCAGTGTTTCTGTTTCTAGATAGTACTTTGCTTCTTTGTCTCTTTAAAAGGTCACAGTGAAAGCTTGGCCTGGATCGTTCCGGCCATATGGAATGGATAAGGGCACAATCTCTTTAAAATGTGATTATGGGGTTCTGGGGTGGGGGCGAGGGAGGCCAAGCAGCAAGGAACTCGTTGAAAACGGTCCCACGGTGCAAAAGAATAGGTTCTTGAAACCGGAATTTCGTGCTTTTTTTCTTTTTCTTTTTAAAGGAAATAATTGCTGCGTCTGAGTTCACTGTTTTATTCAGTAATTATCATATAGGGACTTAGTTTACGGGGTGGGGAGGGGATGGGATTTGGAGAAAGTAGCGTGCTTTCTGTGTGCCAACCAGACGTTGCACGAAAATGGGTTTTAAAATGTGTAACTCAAAAGAAACTCTTCAGCCTGGCATCTGTTGAGACCGTAGTTAGTTCCCGTGCTGTCAGTCCGGAAGGCCCGGTGGAGGTTGCTCTTTGCAATTCCAAACTGAGGTTTGGTGAACTTTAGCCTTGGGCACAGAGTAAATGAGTAAATTGGGTGTTTTATGTGCATGTAATTTTGCTTTATAATGTAAAGCCTTTTACAAGATGACTGAGTGTTTAATAGTCGCTTATAGGTGGGTATTTCGAGGGACCATTTTGCATGACCTGTATGATGTTTTGATTGTCAATACATGAACTAAATTACAATCTACCAGTTTTATTTGCTGTACAGTTTAGAATGCTGTTAAGCCTCATGACTACTTAATTTGTTTTGTAGTATTAACTTTGATGCTGTTGTCTACTCCCCCTACCCCCCCACCCTTTAAATTGCCCCAGGGCTTAAGTATTTTCTTTTCAAATCATGTTTTCAAATTCATCTTCTGCTCTAGGGTGAGGCAACCAATTTCAGAAAAGGCTGCCCTGTGTTATAATCCATAGGAAACATCATACACAGTGCTTTGAATAAGTTAATAATCATCACCCTTTAATTTTGGCTTTAGACTGCGGCTTATTATAATGGAAAAGAGTAATCTTGATAAAAAGTGGTTAAAAGAGGCACATTTATTGTTAATGAACCTCATAACCAAAAACAGATGGGACCCTGGAATCCACCGTCAACCTTTAGTTCTCAGCGTGCCACCCTGCAGTACAAGGATGAGTAGCCATTATTTCTCCAAGTTTGTACTTCTCCAGTTGGTATTAAGTTTGCTTTTAAGCCCACAGAATACCACTGCTCCCCCGCCCCATTCATATCTTTTCGGATTATATGGGACAAAGTCATCTTTGGTTAAACAGGGAGAAAAGGTTTATAGAATGGCCCAGCAAATAGAAGCTGCTTCCAGCAAATCCTGATCTAAATAGCTTCTTTGGCATAATAATTTGCTTAAAGGTATAAGTTGAACTGTTAGACAGCTGGAAGAAACTGACAGTTAATCTTGTCCTGTCTGGTGTTCCTAAATGTCCCTTTACCCTTAGTGTTGAAAACTCAATACTTAAAAGTAGCGTGAAAGTTCCTAAAAGAATTCTGCTACCTGCTCTTATCAATTCTTCTTAAATCTGTAATTTAGAAGTAACTTTGATGCTGTACTAGTTTCTATGTTGTAAACCATGGGGAAACTGATGTCCATATAATATGTCCAGTATAATATGACTGAAAATGAATATCTCTTAATTTTTGGAAGTTAATGAAGACATTGACTTCATGGCATATTGGGATTATTTGTGAGTCCTGGTGATTATGTTATATCATAATCATGAAGGTTTTTTTTTTAAATAACAGGCTTGACACTTGGATCTCATATGTGTGCCACAAAGTATTTCCATGCTTTTTTCTGTTATAATTGTTAGAACAGCATTCTACTACCAATGGATGCTCAAATGTTAATTCTGAAACATAATGAGTTATAAAGCTTCAGTTCGTGGGGCATTTGAAGAAACTGCCTACTACTGTCTATTTGCTTAGGGGTAAAATGATCCAATCACATGTTGAACTAGGACTTGACTAGTTGTTTAACAGGTCAGATAACTCATGAAACTTTGATAGCAGAAACTTTTTCTATAAATTAACCTGTAAAGCCAACAGGGACTTTAAAAAGCAGGTGTTGGCTCCCTTCTTTTGAAGTGATATCTGTGTATTTTCCCCTCATGAAAATTAAACTATGAAAAATGTAAACACATATATCAGGTTCAGCTAGTCTTTTGGCCTGTGAAAATTGTTTCATCCTTGATTAAAGTGTTGCTATTGTGTACTGCAGTGAGTTTCTAATTTTTAAAAATTTGAGCTATATAAATTCATCTTATTTCCTTTATTAGTTATGTTTCTGGTCATTCTTGTCCTAAAAGTAAGCCTTTCCCACCTTAGTTTTGTTGGTAGGTGAATAACTACATTTTCAATTTATGTGGGTTAGTGCTGTTTCTATAAATTATTAGTTTAATTTGAATGGAAATGTAACGCTGTTGTTTAGAAACATGGTAACATCTGCATTATACTATGTATCTAGGTAAGCGAGCTTACAAATACTTACCTTACCAATATCTAGGGGTAGAACATGTGTGTCTATCTACATACATGCATTCACATAGAGAGGCAGAAAGAGATTGAGACCCACCAATTATAACATGTCTTTTCTTTTTTAATTCTGGCAGGTGATCTTTAGAGGGTAACTGAGTATGGATCATTTGAACGAGGCAACTCAGGGGAAAGAACATTCAGAAATGTCTAACAATGTGAGCGATCCGAAGGGTCCACCAGCCAAGATTGCCCGCCTGGAGCAGAACGGGAGCCCGCTAGGAAGAGGAAGGCTTGGGAGTACAGGTGCAAAAATGCAGGGAGTGCCTTTAAAACACTCGGGCCATCTGATGAAAACCAACCTTAGGAAAGGTAAATAAATAACAGTACTTTCAGGCTAGATCCTGGAAGCCTTCTAACCCTTGTGTCTATCCAACGCCACTGTGTGTGGGGGTGGAGAGGCAGAACTGGTTTTTGTGTGTTCTTTTCCTCGATTCTCTTTCTGATCTGAATTACTTGCATTCCTGGCTGCAGTGTCAGCCACGTTTTGAAAGTGTAGACTTTGTGCTTGAGTGGAGCATCTTACTCCATTGGAGACTGGAATCACTGGACATTTTGGATGATAAGGGCTGGGTAGAGTATAATGGTCGTGGTTACGCAAAGCTTGCCTTGATAAGGTGTTATTGTGATAGAGAGGATGTGTAGGTGGCTGTTGCTTCAACTAACCCTGATTAAGAATAAGACACTTAGGTTATTTGAGGACCATGCTAGCTCTTTTCCTAGGATTACTAGTTGTCAGGCAGTGTTAGAAATAATGGAGAGCTTATGTGATATGATGGAAAAGTTTTGTTGATAGCCTTTTTTGGGTGGCTTTTTTCCTTAAGAGCAAATTCATTGTTTAAGCAGTGAAAAACTTGATGAGTCTAATACTTGATATTTGCTAAAATTGGATAACTTTGATAAATGAAGAGCAGATTTAGGCACGTTTAAGCAGACTGTGTAACTGGGTGACTCCTTTCTAGCAGTTTCTTATTAAATTGATGGAGTCGAACAACTTGGTGTTCCACGCTGTTGTTTGTGTAAAGCAGTGCCTGCACTGAGTAAAATGTGTGTGCCTCATAATAGTCTTTATTTTGTCTCTGAAGAACTGTGTGTAGGATTCAGATTTTCCTTATATTTGTTAAGCAAAGGATAAAAATGCCATCTTTTAGCAACCAAGAATATTAAGTAGATAAAGTTAGAAGGCAGAGGAATTTCATTGTGTTTGATGCATAACATTTATCATACAATCATTTATTTTTTCCTTGGTTTGGCGAAAACAAAGAATATATTGATCCTGAAATGAACAGACACAGCAGTCCGTATTGTTAGATCTTTATCTATTAAAAATGGAAAAACAGCACTTCAGCAAATTCTTTGGCCTCTACTCATGATTACCCTATTTATTGATTGTTTGCCAAGAATGTATGCATCTTAAGAAAGCCAGGGTAAGAGCATTAAAAATATAATTTATTACGGCTTTTCAAACAGAGTGCATTAATATTGTACTGTGAAGCACTGGGGCTCTATAAAAAAGACTTTCTGACGCCTGCAAACATATAAGTTCCATAAATTCCTAAATAGGAGATTTCAGCTGTCTCTGGTATTATGTGATATTTGCACAGCAAACTTTAATGCCAGGACAGTTTTAGACAAGGATTCTACAGACTTCACTGCTCCTTATGGCAGACGTGCTGTTTACACAGGCTCATAAACCTTCAGCAAAAGCTTCTAAGACTGCCTCCAGGTTTAAATCATGTGGTATTTTTAGCATTCAGCAGTGACCAGTGCACTCCCCTTTTAATGCTGGAAGGTTATGAAGTTGCTGTAGTTGGAAGTCTCACCAAACACCAGCACAAATAATCAGACAGTTGAGAGAAGGCTGCTGTTCAGTATTACTCCTTGCAGCAGGACAACTGTGACAGTTTGCTAGAAGATTTAGCAAGTAGATTTGTAATTAAGTGATACTGTTGTCACTTTATCAATAGCCTCCTTTATTATCTACAGGGTACCTCTAAATTTGATCAATAAAGTCCAAAATAAATCCAATATATTTCAGTAGATTGAGAAACCTGCAGGAGCAGGTCTGAGGAGCAGCTTATAGTTGAATGCGGTCTGTTGAATCCTGTAAGAAGAAAAATCACTGCATGTATTTTTGCTGCACTAACCCAACTCTTTGAAGACATCAGGACAGGGGGAGGAGAAACCAAAGTACAGTAATTTCACTTCCTGCTCAAATGCTTTTTTTTTTTAAGCATTGCATTCTTAGTGACTTATTTTTAAAATGCAGTGTAATTGTAGAAGGTTCTCTGCTTACTTCAAACAGCAAAATTGCCAAAGCCTTTTGGTGGTGGTAGTGTTTTTTTGGTAAATATTATTTTTCATGTGCATGGTTTCTGTTTGACAGGTGTCAGATAAAAATTGTGGCTGAGCTGAGAAAGCACTTCTTAAGTAAAAGGGGTTGGATGGTTTTGTTTATTTGTTTAGGAGATTTTGCCAAAGTCCCTTCAAGCCAAGGAAGAAATCATCAGTTTGCATATTGCTATTTTTATTGTGGTCTCCCCAAGTCTTCCTCTGATCCCTGATGGATTCTCTCTCTGGTATAAAACAGCTGAATGAATGACAAGAATATTGGCAAGCTCTGTGACTTGTTTTTCATGCCTAGCCTGTTGGGTACCTCCGAATGAGTTTGTGGGCTTTTCTAAGTAAACCTAAAGGGGTTTATTTGTCAGAGCTGGAATCTCTCGTGAACAGTTCACTGAAGCTTTGGTGAAGATGCACATGTAGAAAAATGTAGCTGTTTTATTGCCGGCTTTTGTTCAGCACAAACCAGCAAATGGAACATTTTTAAAGGGCATCTCTGGTGTCAGTGGGAAATCCTGATTTTTTAGCTCTGGTTGGTGTGCACTAGTCATCTTCAGAAGTTGGTAGGATTGAGCGAGTTCAGAGGGCAGAGCTTACAGAGGCATTAATGTTAGAGGACTAATTGGGGATCCTGGGTGCCCTGTTAAAGTAACCCTTGTCATCATTTATGCTAAAGATGATACCTTCCTGGCAGTTTGCCACAGTACAGTTCAGATGCATCTGCTTTTAACCCTTTTCCGTTTATCACTGGAAGTCTGACAGTGCGCTGGCTGCATATGCACCTTGAGAACCATAGCATTCCGTGATTTTAGTTTCTAGAAGCCTCTTTTCTAACAGTGGTGTGGCCTGGGCTTATTCATCATCTGGCTACTGAGTTATACCATTGGATTAAAGTAAATAAAGGGAGAACACATCAAATCTAGGCAGATTCCTTTATCCTCATATGTCCTGATGAGGCCAGTTTCCCTTTCTCTTTCTCATTTTTATCTCATTCATGAGAACTGAGATTGTTCATTTTAGAGACATATAGTTATTGTGATATCTTTGTTCTCAGGTAGATTAAATGAATGGCCATAAAAATAAATCCTATTTATCTGTGTTAGGCACATATTGAAATCATATATTTTGAGCCTCAGTTTGGTTAAGTTTTGTGTTTCTTTTATGGAACTGTAAACGTAAATGTCTTTCAAAATGGAAGAAAATGCTAATGATATTAGGGTCAAAGATAATTTGTTTGGATGTGAATGGAAAAGTTTAATATTAACAGGAGCATGTAGGGAAAGCACGAAGGTGGGTTTGTCTGAAGACAAGTATAGTAGTTAACGTTTGCATACTGCACCCACAGCAGATCAGATGGGACACTTATTTCTCTGTCGTCAGCTTTATTATTTGATCCGAAAGGTAATTCTGCATGAATTAATTTTGGAAAATGCGCTGTTAAAGGGAAAGCAGAGCCTGTGTTACTTAGGGCCAAGTTCACGTTCTGAATATTTGTCTTCCAACTTAAAAATAATAAAGAATGTATATATTTGTGTGTGCGTGCCTGTCTCTCTGTGGCCTGTCTGCCTTGGAAACAGTCTCCCCTCCCTCATGGTTGTGAAGATTTATTTTCATCCCTTAGTTTTTTTCTCCCTCTCCCCCCACCCCCCACCCTGACTATGTATTCCTGAAGATTGTTGGTTTGCGTCTCTCTTTCTGTCTTTTTGATAGGAACCATGCTACCAGTTTTCTGTGTGGTGGAACATTATGAAAACGCCATTGAATATGATTGCAAGGAGGAGCATGCAGAATTTGTGTTGGTGAGAAAGGATATGCTTTTCAACCAGCTGATAGAAATGGCATTGCTGTCTCTGGGTTATTCGCATAGCTCTGCTGCCCAGGCCAAAGGTAAATAGTGCATATGTGGGGTTGGAAAAATTGCTTGGCATCCTTTGTTTACCTTGCAGAGAAAGCACTGAGTATTTTTAATCCAAAGAACTGTAGCCTGTGTAATACATTGGTTCCTTATAGACTGTGGCTTTAAAAAATTGGCTTAATTCAGTTTGGTTTAGTTAACACACATTTTGCTCATGTGGAATGTCGAGGTAGATTTTTTTTTTAAATTACTTCAGCTGAATCATTAGTATGCTTATTGACCTTAATAATCTGCTCCACTGAGGACCCACAAGGAAGTGAGGAGCGTATTTGAGCAGATGGACTGTTGAGAGTCAATTTGCATTTATGACTGAATATCTAGTTCTGTTTCTTTTATTCTGTTTCTGATGGTTTTATGGGCTGTAAAGTATTTTTCAATGCTGATTCCCATTGCAGTAGGGAATCTTATCTAAATCGTAAAGCTATTTAGAACTGGTTCAGCTATGTCTTATTAGAACTTCCTATAAGTTAGGAAAATGTGGCCTCTGCATAGGTTTTATTGATGGGCTTTTATTTCCAAAATAATAAACAACCCTACAGTCATTTACATAATTTCACAATTTGGAAAGCTAAGCTGTGAATATTTTCATTGACCTGCCTTTTAGAGGGAAGAGAATCATTCAGACAGAAATAACAATATTGCTTGTGGTGGGGGCAATGAAAGAAGAAAAGACTTTCTACTAGATCTGTTATCTGAAGGGTGAAATATTTAGTGACACACTCTCTTTATCTGGAATAGGGCTAATCCAGGTCGGAAAGTGGAATCCAGTTCCACTATCTTACGTGACAGATGCCCCCGATGCTACGGTAGCAGATATGCTTCAAGACGTGTATCATGTGGTCACATTGAAAATTCAGTTGCACAGGTGAGTCAGGACAGCAATTCCAGGGCAGAACATCCTCCCTATCTGGCCTTTTGAAATAAAGCATGTCTGGTCAACCTTCAATTTTTTTTTTTTTAACTCTGTTTCAGAAATGTTAATCCAGATCGACTTTGTTACCACCTACACCTTCTGTTTTATTTTCCTAACTTCAATGTGTGATTTCAAAGCCCCTCCTCCCCCCTCAAAATTTGTAGGTTTGTGCAGGTTATCAAAAGACAAGACTTTGTCCATTGAGTCAATTAAATGATGCATTGTAAGAAGGCATTTTACATAAAGTTTACTTAAGAGAAAAATATTTTTGCTTATCGTGAACAGTGCCATCTGTGTACATTTTGTGAAAGAATGCCTTGTTCACTATTGCCGCGATCTCATTTATTTATATATTTTTTCCCATCTTAATTCGTATGAGCAGAGGCATGAAAGGAAGGCGGTTAATACGTCCATGCTTTTCCCGACGGCTGGTGAGAAAGCAGTACACCTTAAATTGTCTTCCCAAGCGCATCAGAGCAGGAAGGTAGAAGTAACGTGAAAAAATAGCCACCACAGGCAGCTGATGTATAATTCATGCATCGATACAGCAGATGTGTTGTATAAAGTAATTAACTAATCGGAACAATCAGGAGACCGAGAGCAATCTCCAGATGCATCTGTTTGATGCGCAAAATGAAATCTGTCTGTCTTAAAGGAATGTTCTGCAGCGGGATGCAATCTTGTAATAATCCCCTTTCTAATCTATGTCTCAAATAGTTGCCCCAAACTAGAAGACTTGCCTCCCGAACAATGGTCGCACACCACAGTAAGGAATGCTCTGAAGGACTTACTGAAAGATATGAATCAGAGTTCGTTGGCCAAGGAGTGCCCCCTTTCACAGGTACTTAGCATAGCATGTAATAAATAATAAGACAACTTGGGCAGCCCTGATGTGAGGTTTGATGGGGCTCCATAGGCCCACGCAACTGGTATCTGAAGCAAGAACCTGCCAAAAATGCAAAGTGACTTGACCACTGGTGACTTTTAAAAAAATATGCCTGATTCATTCTGAGCAGAGCCTTTACACTTTTTCTCCCTGGGGGAAAAGAGCGAAAGAAAAACAGCTCAGCAGAACTCCGTGCTGGCTTGTTTTAGATTCCTCTTCTGAATGTTTTAGGCAGTGATGCTCCATTCTCCTGAGTGCCCTTATTTTAGAAAGAGTGAAGGTGGCTTAAGTTCCTGGAACCTTTAGCGAGTGGCCGTGGCCATGGCCACAATGTTGCCATGCTACCTGAATAAAATAAGAGTAGAATTTGGGATGTTTTGTTCCTTACCAAAAAAAAAAAAAAGGACAAGAAAGCATTTAGCGAGAATAGTGATGAGGATAACAGACATCTCTTACCTCTAAGGATTGGAATAGTTATTTTTCATTAGGATTTTGTTACCAGTTTTGTGGCATTGGTTACCTTTTTTTTCAAGTGGATTTTTTTTTTATCTCTCTAAGATGTATATGCCTTACCATCAGGGATTTATGAAATGAGACAAAAATTATTATTGTATATGATTTTTAGAATGAGTTTTGGTAAAGGGCAGCTAAAGCTTGAGATACAGACTGTGCCCCTGTTACCAGATTTAAAAAACCAAGCATCATTTTAATAATGCTCAGCTGGTTTCAAGTAAAACCGAGTGGGCGTCGTAAACTCGTGTGGTCACTGCATAAATGTGCTACAGTGCATCCTTGGGGCCCATAACCAGTGTAAGGTCATTCTGTGATTTAGCATCGTTGAAGTGCTGGTATCACCAGATTTTTCACTGAATTTAAGTTTTGCATTTAATTGAAGTTTAAAAGGTCATTATCAATGGTAGTCTGTCAGTCCTTTGAACGTGAACCCTCGGACTCTGCTGTAAACATTTCTGCAATTGAGATACTCCAAAGATGTATTTCTGTTGTAATACTGGTGAGAATACTGGGCACCTTTGCAAGGCAGCTTGTGGGCATTTGTGGACTGTTTCATGGAAACTCCATGCATTTCAGGTTTGCAGCATTATAGTCCCTCAGCTTTACTTTGATATTTGTGAGTAATTAGAGAATGAAGCAAATGAATTAAGTTTATAATTAATGGTGGCTTTCTATGTTCTTTTAAGGGAAACTGTAGCCATAGGTAAAATAATTTCTCTATTAAGTGTCCATTTCTTGAAATTCAGAGCAAAGTCTTTTTGTCATTTTAGCTTATCTCTCTCTTTCCTCCCACTCTTACCTTCGGAGTAGAGAGGATGTGAATTTATAACCATCGAATAAAAGTAATTTAAATTAATTAAACACAGTTAAATCAATAGGATGATATAATGAAGCAGGTGACGCTTACCTCAGGGACTCTGGGTTTTGCAGACAACTCAGATAATATGTCACTTGGTTACTAGCATTTAAAAATTTGAAATGCTCTAGAAATAAACTTTTTTAAAGAACTCAGTTAAAATATTTGTAAACACCCAGTATTGGAATCTCTGCTATCTTCATGTTTCTCAGTGTCCCATTGATTTTGGAAGTAAATTCAGGCAACGTTTTAAGGTGTTTACCATGAGCTAGAGGATACCAGTACAAGTATTTACTAATAGAGGCAGGCAGTGAGAACTAATTGTTAAATGACATCAACATTCAGCCAATCAACTCCACCTCACTGTAGCTTATAAATACAATTGTGAATTTACTTAATGTTATCATGGGGAATGAATTGAATACAGACAATTATAACATTAAATACATGGCAAAATGAAATTCGGGATTTGGTTTTAGAATTATATACTGGTGAAATTCTGTTGAGAGGCCTTCAGAAGTCCTGGCCCCGCTTAGCTAGAGAACCCACTGTAATCACTCAGCGGTGAGGCTGGGCAGTGACTTTGATATCAGTTGTAATGGCAATCTTGCTTTCTTTCAAATAGAATTGAAAAAAAAAAAAAAAGCAAAAAACTGAGCCTTGTTAAGCTGCAGCAGCAAATATTTGAAATTAACTTAATATTTAACATTATGAGAAAAATGCAACCTATCCGCTAAATGAGGGAGTTATTTTATATTCTGCTGCATCATCTTTTGTTTCTCTAGATTGAATCCATGAATCTGACACTCAATTCAGAATGTTTTAATTATGAACTATTTCCATTTGCTTCTAAGGGAAATGCAGGTCCACAAAGGCTGAGACCAAAATATATGCTGGGTTTGGCACAACTGCTCATTTTTCCCCGGTGGTTGAGATTTGGTGATGAAGAGGCTATGGTAAAAAATGCCTCGCAAATAAACATTGCCTCAGTCTTGTACAAAATGGGACCTACCCCAGCAAAATGCTAAGTGTTAGGACTCTTACCTGGAGTGGAATTTTGGTTCATACAGGAGAACTTTGAGCACACACTTCACATACACATTTTACTGAGCATTAAGGGTTTTGTTTTGTTGGATATGAAAAGATACCCCAGTAGCAAGTGTGGCTGTCGGGTCCTTTAATAATATGCAGAACAGAAATTCCACCCTGTGGGCAAGTAGATTCCCTTTACCGAGTCTAGAGGTCAGGAGGGGCTGGGAGAGGAAGCCCCCAGGGATTTGCCTGGGGTTCTGACCAGCCTGTTTCCAGCTCTCTCAGTATTCTCCCACACTTGCCGGGCGGATGAGCAGTTTGGACTTAGGTTCTTAGAACTAGAAGGTGCCACACTTCCTGGCTTCCTTTGGTAGGAAAAGATCACTGTCCCTGCAGATGAAAGTTAACATACTGGCTCATGACTGATCCAAAGTCCTTTTTCATGGGACAGTTTTAAGTAAGTGTTGATTTTAAGGTGAATACTTATTTTGGGGGGTGCAAAAGTGGTTTTCTTTGATAATGCTTGCAAGATTTTCTCTAGCTACAGAAATTCCGTAAGTGTCCATGTGATTTGATTTACAGTCATACCTTTATTTCTCTCACTGCTTTCCTGCCATAAATCTGCCCAAATAGATTGACATCCATTTATTAAGTTTTTGTGCCCTGTGTTTATTTTTGTAAAATGTTCTAAGACATGAGCGATGCTTAGCTTATTATAGATCTGAGGTTGAGTGTTTTGTTGTTACTTTTGCTTTTCTCAGTGGATGTGGTTAGATAAGTTGGATCTTCTGTATTCTGAACTGCAAGTGGGGAGGAGCGAATAAAACCTGGCTTGGGGACAGGAAAGCCTGTGGTCATGAGAACTTTGAGACTATGGATCTGGGAGGTACACTGGGAGTGAAAAGAGTAAACATTTTGATTTACAATAAAACATGTCATGTTGATGGTAGTTTACCCTGTACTTAACACTGGATAAATATATTTTGATGTAAGGATAGATTCATCTTGTTGAAAGTACCATGAGGAAAAGTCAGTTATTACTTGTGCCAGCTTGGTCTTCCTTCTAGAAATGTCTAGATTGAATATTCCTGAGAGGTTTTAATCTGATATGTACCCCCCTCTCACACACACTCACTTGTCATAGCTTTGACATTTGTAAAACACTGGATTATTTTCTGTTTTGTTTTCACCTGAGGAGAAGGAGCTCCAAGCCCAAGTCCTATATTAAAGGGAGAACTGCCATTTGTATATTCACGTGGCAAAAGATACGTATATTTCAATGTGAGTATTCCATTTAGAAGTAATATTGAAAAAAGGAAGTTGGTTTTCTGTCTCCTGACAGCATCTAAGGATCTCATGTATGTCAGACTTTTTATTAGGTAGTCGTAAAAGTGATTAAAAAGGGAACTGTTCTGCCCTCCTGCACCTTAGCATTTAACCTCGCTGATTCTCTGAAACTGACTGTCATTTCCACAGACATGTGCTAAACCTCTGTGTTCAGTGATGCCCAGCCTGTATTGGACGTAACACTGGAGCAACAATTTAAAATTCCCTGTCCACAACGGCCATACATTATAAATGATGAATACGTCTTATATATTTTTAAACTGCACCTTGCGCTTTTCTCCCTTAATTTTTGTTCTGAAATGACATTTCTGAAAAATGTTTAATAAACATTAATAACCGCATTCTCTCAAGAGAATATCCAACATCAGTATTCGTAGCCTGTATTTCATGTGTGACTCTAACCTATGAAACATTCACATATTTATTCATTCAAAAATATGAATTGACAGTCTGCTCTGTGACAGGCATCCTATTTCCTCTGTAGCAATAAGGATGACACATCTTAATAGCAGAAATAATAATAGTTAACTTTTATTTAGTGCTTTTGATGTATCAAGAGAGCTTCTATCACCCTGAGCAGTAGATCATTTTATATCTCATTTTCTGATGGTTCCATAGCTGGTAACGTATAGGGCCAGAATTGACCCCCAGAGCCTGCTAGCTTAATTCATTATCCTGCTGGTCACATACATAGATAAAGGGCTTTATCTTAAACCTTTCTCAAATTAATTTGATAGGCTTTAGAAAATACTTGAGTTCTCTGAAGTTTCCTAGTTGTGGTCTCAGCATTGAGATTTTTCTTACATGGGGCTTGGCTTCTGGGTACTGCAAAATCTCTGCTTGTGTTGTTTGTGAATTACTTTGTTTTACAAGCACCATCGTTTTATGCTCCTAATGGAGAACACGAGTGGGTGATGCAGACCACGGGGAATGACTGCTAGAACTATGTATCTGGGAGGTTCCAAATTGTTTGACTGTAGCAGCTCTGTGGCGGGCCCTTCTCCCCATTTTTCCACGTCCCTCGGGATCGCCAGGGTATAACTGAGCTAATAGCTCTTTCTTTTGAACCCCAAGACACTGTTAGGCATTTTCATTGGAAAAAGGGATGGTTGAATTTTTCAGTCTGTTTGAAAGTTGCAGATTTTAGTCACCCACTGGCCTGAGATGGTGGGCAAGAATATTATCTGGCAGCTCTATTTAAAAGTAGAAAGGTTCCTTTTGAGATTTGCTTAAAGGACTTTGAACTTCCCCCTTCCCAAGTATAAAATGATAAACTGTTTTTAAATATATTGATTGTGTTTTGAGGAAACTCTCCATGTAGGAGCTGCCCCCACCTCTTTTTTTTTTTTTTTTTTTTTTTAGATTACAAAACTTTCCCCAGTTCTTCCCCTACTGGCCAAGAACTCTCAGGTTACAATACCTGCTTTGCAGGCACTGAGGTACTTGATACTCATTGGCTATTTTTTTTTTTTAATCACTTTCAGCAGTTGCATTGTGGAGATTCATAAAGGAAATGGTAAAGCAGTCTTCTCCCGGTAGTTGCACGAATTGCTAAATTTACACCAGACACTTTTACTGCCTCCTTTTTTGAACCACTTATTACTTTGTTCTAGTTCCTCTTTCAACTTAGACACTTGAGCTACCTGCTCCTCTTTCAACTTAGATACTGAACTACTTGCCCCATGTTAACATTAGAGTAGGGAGAATGTACAATAGAAGTGTCCTTCACACTGCAGATTTCCTTTTTGCATGTCATGTATCAGGCTTATTTTAGCCAATTTAGATACATCAGGATTTTACTATAACTTGATGTTGGCTCTCTCTAACCTTTTAGACATATTAATCAAAAAAATCCAAACTTAATAAAGCATCTGACTTAAAACGGATTGATCTCAAATATTTTATAGCCACTATCTTTTTCACAATAGTAAAACATAAAAGAGTTTAAGCCATGCCAATTGACAGAGTGCTTAACAACGTGTAAGTACTTCAATTTCACTTAATAGATTTTTACCTATGCTTTGTTTTAGATCTGAACAGGTTTCCTTTGACCTCAAAATCACTAATGCAAGGAAAATTACCATATCATGAGAGCGTTTCCTCTTTTTTTTTTTTTTTTTGATTTGCAGAATAATAAACACTGCCAAGGCTTAAGAATAGACATAGTCTCAGAGAAAGCCTATTAAGTGCTATTTTCTAATTTTTTTTTAAGTCAGCTAAATCATGCTAATCAATCCGATTTTCTTGCTAAAACAGCTAGGTTTAGAGTGCTTTTGTGTGCCCTTTTTTTTTTTTTATTTTGACAATTACTACTTAAGTTTCAGGTTGGGCTCTATCTGAATTTGCTTTTGAAGCCTGCTCTATTTCACGTCAGATTTGGGCCCCAGACAAACTCATACTCAACAAACAAACAGAATCTTAAATTCAGAACCATCAAAACAAACAGCCACAGGCACCCAATTTTTCCCCTCTTTCACTGGAAACTGCTTGATCATAACATGCTCTGAGTATGAAAAACATGAGAGAGCCTTTAACATAACAGGAGAGAGCCTCAGCCCGGTTCTGCAGCTCTTTGCCAATTGAAGTAAGGAACGCGCTGGCAGTTGGGACTTTTAAATCTAGACTTAAAAGTTATTTGTTCTGTTTAGCATTTTTAAAATGATTCTATTAGGAATTGTATGTGCTTCAGTTTTAATTTTAACTCATAATGATTGTAAAGCACCCTGGGATGCTTGCATGAAGGGCGCTACAGAAATGCGAGATTGTATTGTGCGTTAATCTGCAGTATTTCTATGGGGTGCAGGAGTGTAGTCATGGACAATTCATGGGGTTGCGGATTTCCTCATTGTGGAGAAAGTGGATGACTTCCTTTTTCCTATCTTTTTCCTGTCACTCATTCTTATTCTAAAGCTTGAGCTTCCTCAGTCATCATTTTTTCTTGATTTACTTTAAAAAAACAAAAAAACAAAAAACAATAACTGATGATCTTGTAATCATGATATTTTTCCATGAAAATGCTGACCTAACTAGTTTGTTCATAGGGGTTAAAGATACAAAGCAGGACCTCCCTGGTGGTGCTGCAGGGTTGAGCACCGCACTGTGAAGCTCTCTGCAGCCTCTGCAGTGCAGGTTTGATTCCCGGCCAGGGAGAAACCCACATGGTGCGGCAGACCTCTCCTGCCTCTCCCGCTGCTCCCCTCAGCAGTGTATTTTGTCAGTCTGCCTGTGCTGTTCCCCGCTCTGTCTGTGGTGAATTCTCTCACCCTCCTGCGCCTCTGACCTGTACCGCAGTTCTTGTATAAATAATCTTATAAACAATTAAAAAAAAAGATGCAAAGCAGACAATATGTTAAGATGGAAAGTTAAGAAGAGATGAACGCCTTAATTGTTTGCCCATTGGGGACCACTGGCTCCTTCATCACTGCTCCCACCATTTGTTTCAGGCTTCTCCCATTTTACTGTCACAATCCAGCATTTTTCCAAGATAATTAAAAAATGGGGAGCTTACCGAAACAACTATTAACTTTATGAAACATCACAAGAGCGTTTCCCAAAATGTATTGAGACTTCTGAATTGTGTTAACATGGGACAGAGCCTGATTTTGTTTTCTTTTTATTGCTTAATGGAATGATTTCTTGAGGTGATAGTTTTCTGCAGCAGCTTCCTTCTGTCACTGTTGTATGTGAGTCTCCGTGTATCTTTGCTCTTTGCCATCATTTTCCTGACTGAGCTGGTGGCCCTCAGTACATAGAGGTCAAGGACGTCAGCTCTGGGGTCAGCAGCCCAGAAGCTCAGGCCTGATATTCTCCCTGCCTCAGTTTCCTCATCTCTAAAGTAAGAGGATAACTGTACCCATTCTTCAGAATTGTGTGAGAATCACAGGAGTGAATACTTGTGAAACATCTTAAGTATGTAGTAACTTCAGTTGTTTTTTTAAGATGTGGGGATTGAGATTTTGAAGTCTCACTTGTGGGCTCTGCATGGTCTCAGAAACTTTTCTGCTAGGTAGAATATTTTGATACAGGCCTCAATTTTTATGGAAACAGCAAAATATGTTTCATTTATGAAAAGATTAAAGGACCAATTTATAACTCATTCTCACCTTTAAGGGATACTTTTAGCACCATCTTTAAAATTATTAGGTTCTAATGTATTTTAAAATGAAAGTGGGGAAGACTCAAGCTTTGTGCTTTAATTAAGCCCATTTGCAATTTAAGCAAATGTGATACCTTAGAGATTGTCAAGGAAGATAAAGATGGAGCTGTCAATAGGATGGGAATTTTTCCCAGTGTCCTTTCCTTTAACTCTCCTCATCACAGCTCCTTACCTCAGGACTCCATCTGTCCTCCCTTTATGCACCCATCTTAACACTTTCCACATTGTTCTGAAATTACCTGTGGACTAACTCTCTCTCTATGCTGTACATTGGCAGGCAGAGGGATTGTCTTACTCAGGATCATAGTGGTAGATCCTGGCACACAGTAGGCTCTCAGGAATGGTTGGTAAACTAAAACAAGTTCATATGATCTTTCCTTGTTTATTTCATGAATCAATAAATTATATAATTTTTTTATACTCTTGTCTATAGTATCCTACCTTATGAAATATTTTGTTACACTTAATTCTGAATTTTTAATTTACCTAGGCAAGAGCAAATTATTTCTGGATTTTTATGTAAGAAAACCTATTGATAATTTAAGCTGTTCCATTATTGATATTTTAAGCTGCTTCTATGGTGATAGAAGCAAAATTGAATATATGTACAAAGCTTTCCTATTTGCAAGCAGAACAATAGTCTTGGAGATACAAGGGACCCAGAGATCTCAAAAATGCTATAAAAGATGTAATTATATGTCACTATTGAACAGTCCTTAGCAACATATTTCTATGCACATTTAAATTTTTTCTTTCATAACTCAACCTATAGTTCAGAATGGCAACCACTTTTCATTTTGTCTCAATTGTGTTAGGTCTGAGATCCATACTTTTTTGCTGTTAATTCCATCTGTCCATTTCTCATACTTAAAAATAAAGAGGGAAAACTCAATAGTAGAGTCAAATGGTTTCTAGACAGAGATGCAGATGCTGCCAAAATGAAAGTGCTAGAAGTCAGCCCACTCCCTGCTAGCTTGCAATGTCCCTGATGTTCTAAAGTCCACACTTGGCATTGGAGACTCTGTTTAGGGCTATAAATATGTAATGGGTAAAGTCTACTGTATAAAGGTCCAGAATCACCTGAATTGAGAGAGAGGTGCAGGTGTAGATAACTGTTCAGCCATTACAGAATGGGCCTTGGGGACTTGGTTTGTCCACCCTTCTCTGTGAGCACCAGCTCAGCCTGGAGCACACACAGCAGTGATGGACGGCTTAGTGCTGCATGATGGCCAACACATTTTAATCATTTCACCAGAACTCCTCTAAGTAAGTGATTACCCGTATATGGCATTTTCCTAGACTGAAGCATTTTTTTCCATGATTTTGCTAGAAATGAGCCAGATTCATTTGATTTTTTTTTTTTCTCCTCGACCCAATTCAGAGGTGACACTGTTTTAATGTAATAGACATGGCAAGTCTTAGCTCACAGCCAGCAGTGACTAATAAGGCACAGAAATCAAGGACCTGGTGTAGCCCTACGTGTCCTGGGAAATACTGCATGAGATCTGAGTGGGGTCCTAAGCCCCTCATGGACTTCTGAGGGCTTGTGCAGACCCTGAAGTGTATAAGCCACTTTGGGGAGTACCTATGGGAAGAGCTTCCATAATTTTCATGAGATTTCCAGAGTGTTCTGTGGCCCCATGAAAATCAAAGCTTGGCTACCCCCCCATCCCCAATTCTTAAGTAATGTTACTTGAAATCTGAGTGTGTCCATATACAGAAAATTCAAAGAGTATAAAATCTGTGAAGAGTTACAGAGCTTAATTCTAGTACTTACTTTTGGGAAAAAATGGTTTGATCAAACTACTTAGTTCTTTTCTTCACTCTGAGGCTTTATATAACTTTTTCAGAATGCTCTATTTAAGACCTCTGGAGCTTAACACAAATTTGGTATCTTTCTTTCTGCTGTTTCCAAGCACAGATACTGGAAATTTTAATCACTGTAGAGGACAGGAGATTTAACCACTCAAGGGTCATCAGAGAAAAAATAAGCATTCTCCAAATGGGCAAGATTTTAGTCTTAGGAAACAATTTTTGCCAGGAAATCAAGTAAAACTCATTGGATTTTGATTTATCTAATAAAAATTGGTGAAAATTCTGTTTGGATTAGCATTAGGTTTAGTTTCATCACAATGAAATAATAATATTATAATATTATAATATTTAAATAATCATATTATAAGCAAGATATCAAGGGGTTTTTACCCTTTCTAAAACTAAAACTGTGGTTAGGGACATTTTCACAGTGAGTGCTTGAAAATGGATGATGTGTATTACTGTGGAATCTTCTTTAGTCACAAAAGAAGACCCTATTGGACCTCTGTTTGGGAAGACATATAGATTTCATAGAATCTTAAAACTGGTAGAAGGCACTGTGGAGATTATCTAGTTTAATTCTCTTCATATTGCAGATGAACAAACATAAACCTCTCTATGTAGTGAATTTGAAACATTGCATGCCTTTCATAATAATATCTTTTAAATAATTTCTAATTTAAAATCTTTGCTAATAGATTCGATTTACTTGAGTTAGAAGTCTTTAGCAGAGTAAACAATATCTAGATAGGTATTTGTACACAAGGGCAATATAGAGAATCTGGTCAAAAGATTTGATTCGGACCTTATGTAAAATTACTTGAAAGGCCATATGAATCAGAACCAACATTTTCTTTAAGAATTATGAATTGGGCATTTACATAATTAAATAAAATATCTGCTTTGAGACGATCACATTTTTATCTTTAGGAAATACAGACAGAAAACCAAAACAGAATTGGATGTGTTCTCTTTGGGCTTCCTTTTGTATTCCTTTGGAACTTCATACCGAGTCTCCAGTTTTAGCTCAGAACAAGGTTACTTTGTGTGAAAATGCCATTTTCAGGCACTGAGATTGATCAAGATGGCGAGAACCATAACTATGACAACTGAAGTTTAAGTAAAATTTAGAAGTGATTAGTCTCTTCTCAACAAATTGAGATTCGGAATATGCCCCAGTTGTATCTCCCAAGAGAATAGCTTAGAAAGCAATAGCAGATCCAGAGGGAAAGATTTGGGGAATAAACTAACATGCACAAACAGAATATTACACTTAGAAATCCTGCCATTTGCTTCTCATAAATTGAAGCCTATTTCCCTTCCTTCCCACCCCAAATACCAGATGGGGACTACCTGTTAATTTTGAACAAATTTGTTCCATGTCACCATCTCATGTTCTTTTTTAGAGCTTGTTGGTAGTATTGGGATTTAAAAAAAAAAAAAAAACACAACAAAACACAAAACATCGCTTTATTGAGACTCACTGATAAATTGTATTGGGATGTGGAGTTGTTCACATTTGATCTGAAATTAAAGTTTGACTTCCAAATTTTCCATATACATGTGTAAAAACAACTGAACATTCAGGTCATGGGCACACGGGACATAGAGCCTGGGGAGGGACAGTGGAGTATATAAAGTTGCACTTCTCAAAAAAAAAGTAATGTGAAAGAATAGAGAGCCAGCAGTTTGACAGATTGCTCAGTAAATGCTCATTTTATTGAAAATTATAAAAAGGTGCTTAATGCCTCTGTGCCATTAATACAATACATAAAAAAGTTACTGTCAAGATTAGTGTTTCAGTCCCGAAAATTAATTGTAGGCCTTAATGTGTCACGCTGCATCGACTGAGAAAGTTTTAGGTTTCCGTGTGTGTGTGTGTGTGTGTGTGTGTGTGTGTGTGTGTATACATTTTGCATGTACAGACATTTATTGCAGAAAACAATTATTTTAGACTTTATGCCAAAGACATTAGCTGTGATGTGCTTTCATTTAAAACATGGCTGTTAGAGATATATATTACAGACAAGGTAGGACCATGGAAATCGCCTTATGGAATTAAACCTGTTCAAAATTATTCCCCTTACTGTCTCTCTAGAGTATTCCAATTCAAAACATACATTCCTTCCTACAGAAAAAGATATTCAGATTCCTTAGTTGAAATTAATTAGCATTCAGAAACCAGATAGCATGTTTTTGGGTATTCATGAGATCTCTGTTTGAAAAAAATGTTTTTAACTTGTAGAAATGTGTTGCAACACACAGATGGGAAGAAAAAGAAAAAAAAAATCTCTTTAGCAAGCACTGTGTGTAAAAGGAATATTACATTTTGCACGCTCCTGATTGCTCTGTGTAAACAGTTTTTGACATCTGTCTTTATAGTTTTCGAGGAGAGGAAGACTTTGTTAAAAGAATCATTTTTATACAGCAGTCACCATTTCAGTCTTGCTTTACCTGTATTATGAAAGCAGATGGTCTGCATGTCTTTTGAATATTTATAACTATCAAAAACAATCTCTTGCTATTCACCCTTAGGCTTATGAGATGTCAGGACTGTTCTGGTTGAAAAAAAATCATCTTGGGTGTTTACAGAAAGAGGATTACATTAAGCTGAAATGACTATACATTTTCCAGTTTAATATTTGTCCATCAGCTGTTTAATCGTATTTAGATAATTGTGTAAATAAGATGTTGTAGCCTTTGCCCTCTCTGCTGATGGAGCCTGAAAGCTTTAAACATGGGTGAACCACCATTTTGTAGATGTTCTTGCTACCTCCTCCCACCTCAGTTAAACCATCAGCAAGTCGTGAGTAAGTTTTGATCGTGATATCACAATCCTGTTTAAAAAACAAAAAACAGCGCATGAAAAACCGGTTTGAAGATCACATGAACTGCTGGGGAGCTCCTGGCTTCCGGTGCAGCCTGCATAGTTTATTACAATCTACCATAATATGCAAATGTGGCATAGCACTCTGGCTACCCTTTAAAAATGACATGACTTTCTTTTTATTCTCCTTGAACATGCAGAGCTTTGAGGATATTTGGGAAAACTTTTGGTATAGTGGGGGTTAACTGTTTTTTGACTGGAAGCTGAGCAATCAGAGATAACAGATTTTGCTGTGGTTGGTTGATTTGGCAGAAAAGCATGAACAGTTTTGGTTTAAATGATTGAATAACCTGATTAGCATTGTTTTGGGGTGGGTTTTTTTTTGTTGTTGTTAAAGGCACAACAAAGTAATTTTAAGGGTAATCAGATCACTGCCTCTCCGCTGGTTGATGAATCCTTTTTTTTTTTTTTTACCCCCAGAAGGCCTCACCTCTCCCCAAGCCTCTTTATTGGCCCCTAAGATGACCAAGTAGAAAAATAAAGCTACCTTTCTTCAGTTCCTAAATGTGTTCTAAATGTATACCTCTTGTGTATGTCATATTCTAGCAGCATATTTGAAGAATGTGATATTTTGCAAAATTATGTAACCTCCATCAATTCCTTGTGGGTTTTTTGTTTGTTTTTTGTTTATTTTTTGTTTTTCAAATGCAGCGACCTGCAGTATTTCAGAGTAAAGGTTGAGAATGTTCTAACTATATCTAAGTCAGGCTTTAGAAAAATTCCACCCTTACCTTTTCACAATTAGAAAGGTTATAAATAATGTATTTGGCTGAAAAGGAAGCTCAGCCTGTGGCAGATGGCATCATTCTAGAGTACTGGGGTTTCTGTGAAGATGGCATTCGTTCAGATCGGAACTTCAGCAGACTCTCAGAAAGAACCGAAGCTCCTCATAGGGAGTAGACATGTGCTTTATGGGTCTTAGAAAAGCTTACAACTTGGCTCCTAGGATGAGAATATTGTGTCACACCGGGGTTATGAGACCCACAGCCAATTTCTGCCGACTTTCAAATTCTGGTTCCCAGCTCAGAAAACTGTGGTCTGTTCATTGGTCTGTGTACGATGTAGCATTTGAACTTGGGATTAAAGCTGAGTGTTGTCAGCCCGATTATTTTATTCCCTGAACACGGATGTTTTACACAGACTGGCCACTGAATAGGAAAACTTGCCATGTAAGTTGTGTCTTTTTCAAAGTGCTTTCGAGAGCTTGTATAAATAGACACTGCGAGAGAACTGGAATAACATAACCAGCTCTGCGACTTCCGAGACATCTGTGTGGATGTATTTGAAAAACCTGGGAAGAGATCTCTTGCAAATTAATGAACAAAGGTTCTTCAGAATAGGAGTTCTATAGTGACAGCTAAAAGTGATGGATTTAAGATTCACATGATAATGGAGCTGCCACTACCTTTGACCCATAGGGGAAAAAAAGAGGATTTTCTAGTTGCCTGGAGTGATGGCTCATTCTGTGACCTTTCACTGATCACCTAGTATGCATCCAGCCCTGTGATAAGTCAGGTTATATAGAGATGACTAAGGCTTGCGGTCTAGTAGAAAATAAACAGTGTGACAGGTGCTTTAGTCCTGCTGTGTGCAGCATGTTTGGGAAGTCAGGAGAAACCTTGGAGAAGCAGAGATACCTCAAATGTATACTGAAGGAGGAGCAGCTGTTAGCTGGAGAGGGGAGAAGGTGTGAATCGAACCTCAAGTCCAGGAAGTGCCTTGTCTTCTGATGTCAGAGAGCAGGTACAGGTCAGCGTTAGGAGACGCGCCATCAAATTGAAATATTGAAACAAATGTAAATACTCCCGTTCTCCCTTACCATCCCTTGAGCTGACCTGTATTTGTGTGCCTTAATTGGTACACACTGTTCGTAGGAAAATTTGACTTAAATCATGTCATCTGAAAATTCTTCCTGATGCTCTCATCTGTGATTTAAAACACAGCTTTTTTGACTGTCCTGAAATGTGATCATATAATAAAAGTCCAATGACCAGGAGGAGACAGAGGGTTGTCATAGTAATTAACATCTCTTCAGTCCATACTTGGTGTGTTCCAGGCTCTGTGCTAATTACATCACATTCATTATTTTATTTATTGCCTCTCTGAGGGTAGATAGATGTCTCTTCAAGTCATTTTCCTAACGGCTTGCCCAGTGCTTTACCATGCTATAGGTGTTCAATAAATATATGCTGAATCCGTGGGGAAAAGCTGCTGGACTGAGTAGATTCTCAGAAGCACCCCAGGAAGTGAGCCCTACTCACCTCCCATTTAGCATGGAGAGTTGTGACGGGGGTCATTTAATTTGACCGAGGTCACACTATCAGTGTGTGATATCTTAGACTTGAATGCTGATTTAGCTAGCTGTTTCATCAGGTGAACATTTAATATGTATTTAATATGTGTCAGGCATTTGGGCTGAAAAATAATATGTAGCCCCAGACTGTATGAACTCACAGCTGAGTGTAACCTTTTTTAAACCACTGTCTCCTTTTGTTTCATACAAGGAACGCAAGCCTCCATAGAAATGTGGGCCTTAGTCTACCCCCACATATAGCCCCATTTAGGAAAATATTTCCAATCTTGACTTTCTGTTATTTGCATTGTCATAGCAATGTATTGCTTTATGATTTTTCACATTTAAGATTACAGTGTGAACATGACCTTCTAAATGCCATGTGTCCCACAAGATTCTGAAATGTCTCTTACCTGCCCTTGAAACTCTCTAGTTGATTCGGATGCCATGCCTGAGTCTTCAGTAGAGATTTGACAACAAGAAAAAAACCTCACGCAGTGGCTACATGAGCAATTTAGTTGTACAGATTACTACATATTGTTCCAATAAAAATAGAGTTGACCCCAGGTTACCTGAATAGAAAATATGTCCCACCCCACCCCATCCCACCCCACCAAAAGCACAGAAATAAAACTCTTAAGATGCTGCTTTGGTATGTATCATAACCTGTAGATTACTCTTTTATGTCTTGCTTAGGCTAATATTCATATTAATCAGAGTTCCCTAAGCATACACCACTTGACAGAGTAGAAAGTCACGTAAGGACAGAGCCTACCAGTTTAGGGTTAAATAAGGGCAGGGAAGCTTTGATGATCATGCACATATGGATATTATTTTCCACATATGGATAATAATGAACTACATAGCACCATTACATATGGGCTCGAGTTTTATAAAAATATTTCAGACTTTTTTTTCCACGCATGATATATTCACCCCCCCCATATTTTTTTTTTTCATTTTAAGTTGAAATGATCTGTTTATCTGTCTTCCTAATATATAGTAAAATCTTACAGGTAGAGGCTGTGTCTTACTTGCCTTTGTATTCCTAGTGCCAGCCAGGTACATTGTAGACATGCAGCAAAGCACAGATTTCCTCCATGGCACTCATGGCCATCTGACGTAGACTGAGTGTTTATCCAAAAGCACAGCAAAATTTAGATATTTCATACATTTCTGTAAATTAAGGTATAAATGACATTTAAAACCTATGTGTACTATTATATTAGCATTTAAGAAACTGCCAGAATGTCTAGGTATGAGTAATAATTTTTTGAAAATTGGGCCAAAGCGGAAGAACATCAACTGTCATCCATTTGCAGAATCACCATTATCCATCAGCGATCTCACTGGTTTTATTAGTGTCTGACTTTATTGATCCATTATTACAATAGAGTAAGTGTGATTGAAGCTGACGGATTGTTAACTGGCTCAGGTAATCTTCTGGCCCTGGTTTTGGCAACCTTGCTAAGTATCTTTTTGCACTCTGGTATGAGGGGGAGGCTCTTAGTAAAATTGCAAGCTACTGGATTAATGGCAGAGCAGCAAGAGCACATTAAGCATGTCTTTTCAGAGAAATACAATGTGAAAATGACTATACAGTAGAAAGTGTCAAAAAAAAAAAAAGCTATCCCACTGCCTTTTAGGAAAGATGGCCATGTTTTACTTAAATAATGTGACTCCAGCTCATCCTTCACGGGAAGTTCTTCAAAGAATCTCTACGATTTACATCTTATAGGGATATGTGCATTTTACAAAATTAACACTGATAAAGGATGTCAGGGAATCAATAGCTAACAGAGTTTTCAATTAGAAGTAGCTTAAAGGAGATAACGATATAGAAATACTTTTGTCCCCAAACTGGCTTTTCTGGTTGTTCATTGCCTCCCAAACAATGCTGCCTTCTGTAAACTATTTCACCATTGAGCAACTGAAATTTGAAATGTTAGCTCCCATATTTCTACACTATAGGAGTGGGGGATGGATGGGTGCTGCAAAATCTCGTCTTTCCTGACTCAATTGGAAGTTAATTGAGCAACTATTAGAGGGATACGGGTGTTACGGTTAAAAATAATCAAGAATTAAGTCACAGAAATTATCATAACCAAAACTTGCTGGGAGGAACACACACTTCTTTGTTGAAAATTAGTTTAAAAAACACAGTTCCTCGTAATACATCGAAATTATTGTCTTTCTTAATTTTTCTGCTAAACCTTTGACTCTCTTTTCTGGGCTTTTGTTCAAAGCAGAATAAAGTCAAATGGGTGGCAAAATAGGTCATTTTCTTTTTTGTGGTGTCCTTGAGAAATTAAGCACTCAAGCTTTACTATAGGTGAAGGTAGTAATCAGATTGCAATATGTATTTTTCTTCCATAGAGATATCTTAGAATAGTTTTCCTCCGTAAGTGTTGTGAGTTAACCTTGGAGCAGTGTTAATACACTTCCATCTGAAACACAAATAATATGAGTGAGAAGTGCAAGGGGTGTATCCCAAACTTTAATGTGCATGCCATCCCCAGGGATCTTGGTAAAATGCAGTTGCTGATTGACTAGGTCTGGGGTCATGGCCAAGATTTTGCATTTCTAGTAAGCTTCCAGATGATGACGATATTGCTGGTCCCTGAGCCATCCTTCCAGTAGCAAGGATGCAGAGTGTACTCACTAAACTTCAGAGTGGCGTTTGTTATGAATTGCAATCATAAAGTCATCTTCAAGTACTTGGATTTATTGGGATCAGTGCAAGTTTGTCAGCCTAGGAATAGATGACATTGATGGAAATTCCATAAATACTAGAGCAAAGTCTGTGGGTTTGATAGCTTTATACTGGTCTCCGTGGGCTGTTGCTTCTTCTTAAATAAGCATTTGATGATCTACTTAATGAATTTTCAGAAGTTGAGGCTGTAGGCTTAAGTGTGAAACAAAAATGTATTGGTACTCAGTTGATTTAAAAAAATTAGTTTTCACAATTGAAATCATTTCTATGTTCCATCTTGTGCCGCTATGTATTACAAATGTTTCCCCCCCCTCTTCATGCAGAGTATGATTTCTTCCATTGTGAACAGCACTTACTATGCAAATGTCTCAGCAGCAAAATGTCAAGAATTTGGAAGGTGGTACAAACATTTCAAGAAGACAAAAGATATGATGGGTAAGCAAAACAGCGTTGCAGCGGTGGCTACATAACATTACGTGTCATTTGGGGGTTTATCAAAGTCACATCTTCAGCCAGGTCTTTTGATTGCCCAATTAGAGATCAATTTAGACTGTTTCTTTGAGGGTGGGGAGTGGGTATGAGTATAATGAGATAATTAAATTCAATAAATGTTTGTGTTTAAATCAGCCAAACTGACTTGGTTGTCAGACATGCAGGAAATTGAGGCGTGAGGAGGGGAGCTGTCATCTCTTAACATCTCAGTGAAGACCTAACCAGGCCTTGAATAACTAATATTAGCTGTGATTTCTCACAGGGATAAATTATGCTTTTATGTTTTTTCATTTTGAGAGAAAGTGCCTATTTTTACACCCAATTTTTAAGGGAATTAAATTGTATTTATAGTTTCCACAGTTGAGATCCAGCGATTTTTAGACCTATCCCCGTCCTCCGGGTGGACCTTGGGTGAGCGAGCTGCTTGACCAGCAGTCCTTACCAGAAAAATCATCATGTCATTTCCAAAGTTCGAATTCCAGTAGATCATCCTGTCTTAACATATAACTTTAGGTCAATGCTTGTCTCGGAAGAAACACAGTAAGGTTATCTGCAGTGTAGAAAGAGAGAGCCGTTGTGTGTTTAGAGGGTGGTGTTTTCTCCCCGTCAGTGGTTAGTGCTCACACAAGCAAATGCTGTGGTTAAGGTTGATGTTTCAGTTTCTATTAATGTTTTCTCTCACATGTTTGTACCTTCCAAATAATACGTTTTCAAGTAGTATAGGAACGGGATGTTTAATATGCATAGCGTTATGCCCTCTTAAATCTATTTCTGTTTACTTTCATTACATTCATTTAGTAACAACAACAATAATAACTTTTCCTAAAGATTTTAAGAGACAAGAGAACCTGAATTTTGAGCATGTTTTTAGCTTTTAATATTTCAGGAAAAACCATCCATCTACCAAAACAGATTCTTTGCCTTTTATAGCTTAGCGCCGTAATGAAGACAATGCATCATTTTTGGAATAATTGCTTGAATTACTATTCTCTGTGAATGGCCCACTTGGGCTGGTATCACTGGTAGAAATGGAAGGTTTCTTCCCCAATTCTTAGTTATATTTTGCACATATCAGTGATTATAGCAATAGGGTAAGTTCCTCTAAATGTAAATCCGGAACATTTAATGAAAAGAGAACTGATGATTAAAATCACACCGGAGTCTGTCCATGAGAGGTGTGGTGTGCTATGTGGAAAGGGGATCACCTATTTATATACAGCACCATGCTCTGCCTTTCCAGTCAAGAGTATCAAACCAGTCTTTTCCTTGTAGCAGCAAAGCATTTGACACACTTAGAACTGCCTCTCAGCCAATCCACAAGGGAGACCTAGCCAAGGGGAAGCATTCATCTGGGGTAGGTGGTAATAAATTGCAGCATCACGACAGCATCACCATTGTACAAGAACTGCTCTCCACCCCTTCCTTGAAAGATTGTCTTTAGCATCTGGTGATAAGCTTAGCTTCTTCGAGAAGCATTAGGGCCTCGACAAGACTGGAGATACTGGCTTCTGAATCAATAAATCATTTCCTTCATTCTAAGAAGTGTTTGCAGATATACGTGGCCCCCGTGATGGTTAGAATTAAAGACACTCAGCACATGTTCAGTGTGCACTCCATTATTATTACTTATCATCTTGACCACTTTCATTATTTATTATATTGATTACTTTATGTTCACGGATAGGTAAAAATTGAATGTGGGTAATGTTTTGCATCTTTCGCTCTTTCAAACTTTTTGCCCTTTCAAACCTTTTGCCTAGGGCAGTAATCGCTTATGTGAGACAATCCTTATGTATTTCTTTTTTCTTTAGTTGGCTATGATAGTCTTAACATGCTCTTTCTAGTTGCCATTAAGCCAGGTTCATTCTCTCGAAGCTATTTTAAAATTATCATTGTTTAAGTCTTCTTGGAGTAATACAGGAGAGTGAATGATAGTTTGACCCCAAAACTCGTCACATAGAACTTGAAAACAATGGATTTTATGCTTTAAATCTCAATCACAGTATAAAATTAGATCAGAAGTGTTGTCCACTTTCAGAGTTTGTGGAACTATACAGAAGAAGAAAGTAAAAAATGAACCAGTTGAGTTCCACCCTGAAATCTTCTTAGTTTAATGGGATCTTTGATGTGTCTTATGCCTACTGTCACTATTTAGGAAATGATCAGAAATTTGTATCAATACCTGTTGCTTCTGCTTAACATGATTTTATTTTTCGTCCATTTTAGTTGAAATGGATAGTCTTTCTGAACTGTCCCAACAAGGTGCCAACCACGTCAACTTTGGGCAGCAGCCGGTCCCAGGGAACACAGCCGAGCAGCCCCCGTCCCCCGCGCAGCTCTCTCATGGCAGCCAGCCCTCTGTCCGGACCCCTCTTCCGAACCTGCACCCCGGGCTTGTGTCAACGCCCATCAGTCCTCAATTGGTCAACCAGCAGCTAGTGATGGCTCAGCTGCTCAACCAGCAGTATGCAGTGAACAGACTTTTAGCCCAGCAGTCCTTAAACCAACAATACTTGAACCACCCTCCCCCTGTCAGTAGATCTCTGAATAAGCCTTTGGAGCAACAGGTTTCAACCAACACAGAGGTGTCTTCCGAAATCTACCAGTGGGTACGCGATGAACTGAAACGAGCAGGAATCTCCCAGGCAGTATTTGCACGTGTGGCTTTTAACAGAACTCAGGTCAGTTTTGTTCTGCTTGTGAATGCTCCCTCCCTCCCTCCTTGGCTACATCTCACCCGCCTCCTCCCTCCTCAGGCCCATCTATACTAATGTTCATTCTTTTACTCAGTACAAGTATTTTGTCCTCTTCGTGCGATCATATTGTCTGTTCCTGGTGAGGCCTAAATTTTATCACATCTTTTCTTATCTACCTCTTTTATAACAAGAGAAAGCAGTGCATACGTGGATCCCAATTCAGGGGCTTGAAGGAATAAATTAAATATCAAAAATACTTCAAACTGGCATTACCTGTGCTTTTACATAATGCAGTCACAGACTGTTAGTAGGAGCAGATTGAGAAAAGTTTCCTGAGTTGGTCCATGCTGTTGGTAGCGCTCCAGGCTTCTAGTCTGTTGTCCGTGTTACCATCTCTATCAAACATGAGTATATAAATATGCCCTATTTAAGTTCCTTTATAATATCAGAGAAAAAGATCTTGGGACTCAATGGAAATTTCTCTCAATTCAGAGCAGCCATTTAGGGAAAAAAATAAAGGGCTTATTAACATAAAAGGTTTCTTCTTTTACAACTTTATTTTTTTAAGAATCCTTTTTAATTTAATTTTTCACAGTATAGGATTTCTCCTCTCAGGTGCGGTCACCGTATTTTCCCACCAGCAGAGTGCCCACAGTCTTCCACCACATAAAAGGTTTCCCAGCACAGGCGTCTCCTTCTTCACATTGTTAATGTTCTCCTAACCTCATTTTGTAGCCAGGGATCAGCAACCCTCTTCTGTAATAGGCCAGCGAGTAAATATTTTAAGCTTTGAGGGCCATGGAGCTTTGGCCATTGTAGTGTTAAGCAGCCATTGATAATAAGTGAATGGATGTGGGTATGCGGTGGGCGGTGGGGTTTGAATAAAACTATTTACAAAACAGGCCATAGGGAAGGTTTGGTTTTGGTTTGCAGACTTCTTCAGGAGATCTGCCTGCACCTCTGGGTGCACACCTTTGTCCTTCTGGGCAAATTCCTGCAAAGATGTCAGCATGGAAGATGATGAGAGGGTCTAGGAGAAAGGGGACATGATAAAAGAAGGCCGAAGATAAAGACATTTGAGAGACCCAAATAAATTAATTGTATTAAGATGTGGATGGGTTTTTCTTTAAATTTCTTTTATGGATCTAGTATAATATATACGGTGTTTATTTTTAGCTCAGTCATATTAAATAAATAAATAAATAAATAAATAAATAAAAAACATCCCAAAGGACATATATCTTTGATTAGAATGAGGACATTATGTCCTTTCAACTTTCTTGTTTTACCATTGCTTTTTTGTCAATTATTTTTTGGCCTGACTCATATTTTCCTTTCATATTTAAGTTACTTTGTTTATTACATGATTATAAGAATAAACTTATGGTACAAAAATAATCTAGTATTAATTCCCTGTAGGCACAGTTCCCATACCTAGGAGAATCCCAGGTGTGACTTCTTCTTGGCTTGCCTTAACTGAATTGCAAGTTAGGGGACCTGACAAAGCCTTTAACTCAGTTTGTTTTCAGTTTATCTTTTTTTGTACATCATTCGTCTACTTTTTTAAAAGGTGATTTCAGAAGGCTTTGTGACTAGTGAAAATTGTATGGTTCTACCTAGTTCTGTATTTGCACAACTTAAAAAAAGGGTGTCTTTTACGTTGTGGTTAATTTAATATGGCACTATATTCATTCAGGGGTTATTTATAAAAAGAATGAATGAGAAGTCAATCTTCTAGGTATTCCTATGTCTGGCTGTATGCTTTATTCTTGTAAATAACAGCTAACTACTTGTAGTTCTCAGTCCTGAGGGGAGAAATAGACTTGAGAGTTCAGTAAAATGCTGGTTGAATTGAATTAAATGCCCCCAAAGTCAACATTAACATGGACACAGATGACATACAGATTAATGGATAAATGTTTTAAAAATTGAACAAATTGTTATTTTCTGAAGCAAAAGGAAAGTGTATTTTATCTGGTGTGGAATGACCCCTTCATTCCTGAAGGGGTTCAGCTGGAGGGAAAGAAGTGAAGTCACCGCCCACCAGTATAGTTTTTCTTCTCTTGGTTTATGGTGAAGGGTCTGAAGAGTTGACTGTTGTGCCTTTGGTTTTCACATTGACAATTCCCACAAATATCTATAGGATCTTGTTCCTGGAAAAAGGCCAAATTCTCTTTTTACACTATACTGATCTGTCTGAAAAGATAGTCATCTCTGTGGTTAACATAAGAAAAACAAGGACTTTATTTCTTTGAGTGCGAGAGGAGAGTGAAAGCTTGCTGCTGATCTCCGTTAATAATAGCCAATTTAGAAAAAGTTATCACCAAAAATTATTTAGAACCCTGGGTGATGGAGGGTTTTAAACCTACATATTGGCAACTGGTACTTTTCAGTTGAAGTGGATGTTGGGCCATATTGGAAACTGTGTGGGTTTAAATAAGAGTATTTTTTTGTGTGTATTTCGGTGTTTGCTTTTGGGGAACTAGCTCTTGAACATGCAAGCATGCATGTATTTTTTGATGGTCATACTTAAAACCACATGCACGCACGCGCACGCACACAGCTGCATTTATTTTAATGATTACACATTCATAGGAATGCATGTAGTGTGTTTATTTCAAAGTGTATGCATTTCAATAAAAGCAGGTGCAGAGTGAGAGTGTATGGTGTGAGTGTGGAGTACGAAAATACACATGCTAATGCATATGTATAGACAAGGAGCTCTGCAGAGTTAAATCGCACATCACACATTTGTGTGCACTTATTACAATGTGCAATTCCAACTCAAAGTTAAAAAAATTAATGTAAAATATGTACATATAAATGCAAAGTTATATGATCAGATAAAGACTGGTGCCCTATAAACAGTATGTTAAAACCTTAATATAATAGATAACACTGTTATGAGTTGAGAATATTTTAGTCATTGACAGTTCTATAAAGCTTTAAAATCTTGGATGTCATGTTTTAACTCTCATTTGGAGAATTTTCCCATCGTCTTAATTGGGTCTCCTAAATTAAAATAAACCCTTCTCTAAAGACTGTCACACATGACTATTTTTAAATTCTACCTTTTCTGAAAATTTATGATGAAATTTATATAATTACTTGTTTTAAGGACTTTCCCCCCTTCTGAATTGATGGGCATATGTTCCTTAATTGCTATTGAAGATATCAGCTTTTAGCATATGTCATTCATTCAGTTATGCCTACTTGATGTCTTTTTAATGGAAACCAATGGCTAAAAATAATTGCCGAAGCTTCTACATTTACACTTTTCAATTCACTTCTGTATTCTTTCCATTTAAAGGTTGTGGTAGAAGAACTAAATTTTAGTGCCTTAGGAAAAAAAAAAAACATCAAATCCAGAGTTTAACTCTGATCCCATTCTGTGGCTTTTCCCCTTTTCTCGCCCCCACCTCTCCTTGTCTTTGGCACACTTTATTTTCCAGTAAAATAAAGAATGAAGATGGATTATTCAAAACTGATAACAGTAATGGACCATCATGTAATGTTTTATTGAATTTGAGTTCTGTAAATTATGTGGTGGAGAGAAATTTGCCTGCTTAAGTATAACAGAAATTGCTACTGTGTTCCTATAATTCTTCACAGTGTAATTTAAGAAAAGTCCACTATCCATATTGCTATTGAATAAAAGCTAAAAAGGTGCTATTACCTCAACACGACAGCTTTCTTTTAGCCTCCCAAACGACAGAGATAAATGTGTCTGCGTATAACTTACTTGGCATGAGTCCAAGGTAGTAGGTGGAGTTTGAATATGGTCTTTCACCTGGACATGTGATTAAAACTTCTCCACACCACAGAGGCAGGTACCCTTGAAGAATGCATTCTTTTTAGGAGGAAGGTTTCGTCAAATCATATTTTCCTTCTGAAGGCTTTGAAGTTCCATGAAGCTGATAAAATCTGTTTGAATCAGTGATTATGTTCAAAGAGGAGGCAACTGGGAGGCCAGACATGCTTTTTTGTTCAAATTGGCAGTCTCTTCCGCTTATCTGCTGTTTTAAAGAATTCATAATTAGCTTTTGGAAGTACTGATAATATTTATTGAAGGTTTTCTTCTTTCTTTTACAATTACTAATGAATTTTACTTGTAATGACTTGTAAACTCTTTTTGGAATATAAAAACGGTTTAGGAATTCATCAGTCAGTTCACTTTAATTGAAAAAATGACGACTCTCCCTTAACCGCTATCACAACAATGTGGAATGTTTCCATAATACATGGCAAAAGTACTTGAGGATGGAAAGTCTTAAGGAAAAACAGCTTCTCATTTCCAATAAATTTAGTATTTATGAGGTGCTGGTAACTTGCTCCAAACAATATACAGATTCTTCTTCTCAGAACCAAGAATGACTAATATTTTGTTGAATTTTGGTCAACAAATTGATTGAACACCTGTGTTGCCCATTATTGATGAATTTAGTCCTGGTGTTTCAACATCTCTGAGATAGCAAGTCAGGGACATGATGCCTTTGATATATTATTTTTTAGGGGGAAGAAGAATTTTTGGTGAGAAATCTCTCTTCGTATCCACCATGGGAGATTACTACAAATAACCTTGACCTAGTAACTTGGCAAGTCTGAACTGTATTTTCGACTATAGGAAATGGCAAATGGGCCAGAAACACCTTGAATCCAGGAATCACCACCGGGACAGGACCAAAACATGCATTCCCATATCTGGGTTCTAACTGCAGTCATTTTGCATCCAGAATTATGCTCCAGTGACATGACTTTTTTTTTTTTTTGGTAATTAACACATTCTAATCAGAACATTTTCTAACAATATTTTCAAGCTTTCCACCAGGGGGCACTCCCCTCATTGAAAGCTTGGGCCAAAAAAGAAAAAAAAAAAAAAAAAAAAAAAAAAGCCACACACTCACAAACCCCTAAGGTTCTAAAACACTGTCTCTACTGGCTACTTAGAGCTCTTGAGGGGTTCCAGGGTTTGAAATACCACTTGAGACCTTTTTACATTTTGGAAAAGCTGCACTGGCTCCACTGGAATAAATAAGTGGAAATAACATGCTTTGCCCTGATATCCTTCGTATACACAAATGGGACTTTGTGCAGGCCTCAAAATACCACTGGAGAAATTTCTAAATTCTCTCCCAAGTGAACTGCTGTCTTCTACTTGAAGCATGCAGGAGTCACTTAGTTGCATGTTAGCAAGGCTTGTTAAAGTACATTATTATGTATTTTTTCTTGTATTTGCTTTGCTCATTATTGTTCTCTTCTGTCTCTGGAAACATAAAAGCAAAGTAGATAAATTATTTGAGAGATATATATGAGACTCATTTCAAATTTCCCAAATACATTAGCATCTAAATATAGGACCTCTTTTGATTTAATATATATGTGTATATATTTAAATTATTGAGCAATTGGAATAGATAAATACCTTATAGTGAGTCTCAAAACTGTATTGAAGACTTATCTTGAATATTAATGCTAATTATTTGAATTTACATGTGGGTTGCATATCTTGCTTTTAGGTTCCTGTCACTCCTGTGCAGTGTTTTCCTTTGTGACTTTTCCTATGGTCTGTGGAATAGAATTAATCTGTTTCGTAAATACTAATCAAGCATTTATGTGGTAGTCATTGTGTTGGGTTGATGAATGACTGTTAGCTGATTGGACACAAGAAGTGTGTAACATTGCATCCATGCATACTGTATGTTACTATCTCTCTAGTTTTTTATAATTAATATATGTTGGCTTTGCCAAGCACATCTTTTTTTTTTTTTTTAAAGATTTATTTATTTATTTACTTATACAAGTACTAGCTACAGTCAGAAGTGCGGGAGGGTGAGAGAATTCACCAGAGCCAGAGTGGAGAGCAGAATAGGCAGACTGACGAAGTACACTGCTGAGGGGAGCAGCGGGCGCGGCAGGAGAGGTCTGCGCACCACATCTTTTAATACATAACATTTGGTGGGGAGGAGTGGAGAGCAAGGACTAAATTTTTATATCTAGTTTCAAACGTTTTTTTTTTCTGAGACCTGTATTTTTGTTTGCGATGTGACACATCAAAAACAGTCAATCTAATTAGCTGACCTTGTGCAAATTAAATTGTTGGATGATTGACTCCCTGTTTCAGTGAATTTTAGTTAAATTGTCTAGATGTTTACTCTTGTATAAACAGTTCTAACAAACCTTTAATTCTTCAGTCACGTGTCTTAGGGTGAAACCAGAAGTTTGATTTCAGTATTTTGCACTGTTGTAGTGAATCAAGAGAGACTCTAAAATTTACACTTACACCCTGTAAGTCTGTTGGAGGCTCTTTTTAGTAGCAGCCTATATACATCTCTTTAACGTGGACAGTGCCTTTTATACCATTTGAACCCAACTGTTATATTTGGACAAGGTGGTACTTTATCCGTAAGAAACTGGGAACTAGGTTTGCGCTTCCAGGGAACTATGAAAAAACCCCAAATGTTACAACCTTGGAGCTCAGTTATTTTGATGTGACATTTCACCTTCCTTTCTGCAAAAGTACTATCACTTTTGTAGGCTTATTCGAAAGCGAAATTTGCAAGTTATATCAAAATCTGACAAAACTATATTCTGAAGCGTATCATGATAAACTGACATTCTTGCTAAATGATGAAAAAGAATGTGTCTTGATACTCCAAATCATGAACAAGATTGAAGAGGCAGGGACTACTTAGCCCCTATCAAATGGTCACAAAATTTTCCTAATGTTTGTAATTTGTATAGTCATTGAAACAACATTTGACAAACCAGCCATTTTTGAGACTCTTCCTCCAAAAGTCAAAACAAGTAGTTGACAATCTGAGAGTAAAACTCTCATTTGGGGGAAGAGTTTTACTAATGGTTTATGAATTTCTTCTATTCCTAATACAGATTTTCTCAAGTAATATGATTATTGTTGAATTTGATAGTATTCCTTTGCTTGGCATGCTATGATGGATTTTTGCCATGTGGAAAAAGTTATATATTTCAAATTTAATCTATGGTTTTTAAAGTTGAAAATTTCTATGTGCACCAGGAGCAAGGTTGGATTTAGAATAATGGGGGGGGGGCAAAGGGAGGATATTCAGTACAGTTTTCTTAGTTGATAAGTGAAAAAGGTCACTTGGTGTCACTGACTATAAATATTTGAAAATTTAGGAATAATTTAAAATATTGCCTCTGAGCATGTCATTAACCATAGATGATGCTTTATTGATGTTCTTTTTTCTCATATGTTGCAATTCATTTTCTCGTCTTTTCTTTGAAAGTTCTAACTACTTTCAATACAGCTTTGTATATTTTCATTTACCGCCTCAGTCTAGGCAGCCTGTGAGCTACACGGTTCAGTGCTGTTAGATTAGGAACATTTCATTGATTCTTAACTTCCCTCCCTCATCTCTCTGGAAAGATTTCATGGCAAGTTCAGCCACTCTAAGAAAGGAGACCAATTAGGCAGTTTCAGTTGATGTTATATGTAAAGCAGATGCTTAATAAAATTAAGAATACAATTGAGGCTCTCTTCTCTACCACTTCAGCGGTAACTAATATATTCCTATGTCGAGTTAATGCTTCTGACTCTTCATTTTCTAAACAGAGTGGAGAAGAAAAGGGAAGAATCACTGCTGGCTGGGTGGATCCCAGGGCGCGAACTCACCCTGTGCCTTTCCTTTCCTGCAGGGCTTGCTTTCAGAAATCCTCCGAAAGGAAGAGGACCCCAAGACTGCCTCGCAGTCTTTGCTGGTAAACCTTCGGGCTATGCAGAATTTCTTGCAGCTACCAGAAGCCGAAAGAGATCGAATTTACCAGGACGAAAGGGAACGGAGCTTGAACGCCGCCTCGGCCATGGGTCCTGCGCCTCTGATAAGCACACCCCCCAGCCGCCCCCCCCAGGTGAAGTCTCCTTCTCGCCTCACCTTGCCTGCCTTCTGTGTGCTTTGTGTTTTTTCATGGCTGAGGGAGAATCTCAACAAAAAATTAGAAAGTTTAGATGGATGGAGATAGATATTTTGAAAAAAAAAATCATTAATGGAGTTCCTTAGAGTTTGGTCCCAAATCTTTAATTCTAATATGAAAGCAGTAAGCTACTAATTAGATACAGGAAAGGAAATGGCTGTGTCTTGTTTCCTTCTGGGGTTCTCTGTGGGTGATAAGTCGTCTTTAAATGAGGTATAGGTCACTACTACTAAGTAAAGAACTCAAAAGGAAAAAAAGTAATAAAGTCAGTTTTAGCTCTAGGAGTTTTAGAACTGCCGTTTGAATCGTAAATAAATAAAAATAAATAAATAAATAAAAAATAAATAAATAATTCCATTTGTATTTATGCTTTCCAATGCGAACTGCAGCTGGTACTAATTACACATCATCTCGTTTGTAATCTTTCATAATTAAGTTTAATACAATCCTTGAAGGCAGCTTTAAATGGGACTGATAAGGAATTCGAGCCATATTCCCAGAAATGGGCACATTTTCTATTTTCAAAAAATTTGTCCTGTTTTCAGGAGGGACAAAAGTCATCTTTGTGGATGTGTGTTTGTATTGTATTTTTCTTTTTAATCAAGTTTAAAAGATTCCTTCATACGCAGGAGAATTCAAGAAATTAATTTTCAGTACAAGCTATTAGATAAAAGTTTGATAATAGAGTCAAAAGCCACAAGCAAACATATTGTCTTATACATTTAATTTGTGGCTCATGGAAAATTCTTTAAAAAGGGGCAATTCTTTTCCTTAATAGTAAAAAAAATCATGTATTTCCAAGTATAGAAATATAGAAAAAGCTCATTCAACACCCAAATGAAACTTCTGTAGACAACCCATAAATAAAGGATAGAATATGCAGACACTTTTATGCAGGGTGTTTATCTGCATATTGTTACGTTCTGAAATGATTTTTTTAAAAAAACATAGCAGTTCATTTTCTCCATTTGATATAATGAAAATCAATTTGGTCTTGGAGCAGACGCTAAGAAAGTCATTGCTGTAATTGGCAAGAAGAATGGTGTCCATGTGCCATCCACATCCACCATCACACACACATGCTGAGTTTGATCTGTAAAGCCTTCTGTGAAATACTTTTTTTAAAAAGAATGAGGAGCTGTCTCTCTATGTATGACTTTTGGGAGAGTGATGTTAAAAAATCTTGAACTTTGAAGTCAGTTTAGCACTTAGTTTGCAGTGTTCAGAGTGAATATACACATCATGAGTTAATTTTGCTACTGTAGTCATCCCTGATAGTCCTCTGGGTAGAGAACTGTACTTATCACTCAATCTGCTATACTAACGAAAGAATAACTTACTTAAGATAATATGAACATAAGCAGTGAGTTGCTGCTGCTTTTAATCTCCAAATATTTGACCAACTGGTTTTTTTAATATAGCTTTTGTTTTCTAATTTTTCCAGGATTTTAATGCTTTTATTTGTTATTCAAATGTGATTCTATTATACATCAAATTTTTTCATTATCCAAAGTTACATTAATTCTTAACTGATACTTCTTTTCACGTACTATTAAGATACTCTTGGGTGGCTTTCCTATATATATATGTCTAAAGACTATATGCCAATAAGCTTGGATAGAAAATATAATTTACGTTGGCATGAATTATTGATTAACTGGCTGAGCCACTCTTAGCTGTATTTATTTGTTCTCAAGAGGGGTTAAGACCAAGCCCTTTGCTGGGATAGTATTAGTAATTATAGTCAGCCAATGAAGAACATATAAAATACATAGATACTGTGGATTCTTAGTCAAATTCAAAGAAAAAAGTAGTTTCAATTAATGCAGTATTGTTGGCCATCTCACAAAATTTCAAAATAATATCTGATATGTGTATATAATTTTATTTCACTGCTGTAATGTAAATCTTTAAGGTATCTTATTTGCCTCACTGAGAATCCCTCTGTGTTAGTTAATATTATTATATAGGAGCTCACAACTAGTCTGTGCCGATTTTACCACTTAATAGTAACAGTGATTCAATGAACTAAAACTTTAAGAAATAGCTTCAAGTGTTAAAGTATTATCGGTGTAAAATCTTAACTCTAGATTTGGAAAAAAGATGATAGAGTTGAATTTTGCAGTGGTTGAAAACAAAAGCTTAAACTGGAACCAATATACCATATGTAAGGTTTTAATATGCTTATTACAGATTACTAAAATGGAAGGAGGAAAAAAGGATGAAACACAGATACAGAAATAGACTGCAAAATTTTGTCTTTTTTAATTTTATATTTCGACAGAGAGGAATCTACGTGAAGTCACTATCCATTTCATTCATTACTGCCAGAATGAAGAGATTTGCAATCTATTTAGAGTCAGGTCTTGGGCTAGAGCTACATCTGAAGCCCGATTTCTTTCTAGAGCACTGCAGATTATAGAAAGAGCTCACAGGAAACCCAGAACATCTTACTTGCACCTGAGAGACTGGGTTTTCTTTCATTTCCTTTCCAGGGGAGTTTAGGGCATTTGGAGGATGATTTCCAAGTCCCTGGGTCATCTAAGACCTGGGACCTGAAGGAACGAGGGACTCAAGATTCTAAATCATCTTCAAATAGGGAATTCCCTGGTTTTGTCAGGCCCCAGCTGTCCTTAGGAGAGAACCCCTGCCAGCCTCCGATCGATCTGCTCCTGTCTGCCTGCGTGAGATGCCTGCGGACCTACCCTTTGCTTGAGCAGGGACTGCCCCAGGGTTATCTTGGTCTTCTGATTGGGGAGTAGGCTCTGGGTGGGACTTGTGTGCTCAGAGCGTATTTCCACAACTTAACATGCTCTAATGTAAGGGATAAAGAATGCTTTTTCAGCATCACCCTGAACACAGTTTTCTAAGCACGTTCATGTCCATTAATTCACTGAATCCTAATACCAACCTTTTTCGTAAAAGAAAATTGAGAACACCACATTTAAGATTTAGTCAGTCTTCAAACACCCCCCTAAATCTCTTGCTTTTCCCTCATCTCTGTCCTCAAAACACAAACAAAATATTTTAAAAAGGGGAAAATGAAACACAACTCTCTGTGTTTATCACAGAAAATGGAACGTATTAGTGTCAGATTAGGAAGAGGAACACATGAGAATGTTCTGATAGGACACATTAAATGTTTGACGAAAGATCTGCATTGAAAGACTTTGGACAATTGGCATTTCTGAGATTGTGGAGAAAATAACCTCATGTAAACTTTAGTCAGATGAAAAGTATCTAAGAACCTAATCCCCACAAAGCTCCTTGGCTTCTTGGTCTCTTCTTAACTATGCTTAGCAACATTTCCAAATAAGCCTCTAAGAGGAATTTTATTGGTAATAATTAATGGTTATTTTCTGGCAATTTTCTATTCCATAAGTCAGATCAGTTTTTAGTAATGATTTCTACTTTAGGCACATGCTTATTCTGATTTTGTGTGTGTTAAAATGTGTGACTTTTGGAGTTAAATTAGCAGTTTCTATTTTCATAAAGATTGAAGGCTTATAATGATCAAGTTATAACTTTTATATGAATTTTACTAACTTTTCTCAATTTTTCAACATTTCTTTATGTAGATCTTTGGTTTCTTCTAAAGTAAGGCGCGATATTTTATAGCAATGCTTTAGAAAATGTATGATGTTCATAGAAGCAATGTATAATTAATTTAATCTGGAGCTATACAGCAAATTCTTAGAGCAGATTCTTCTGTGAGATAATGAAATGTAAGGTCAGTGATGGGCAAAAACTTAGCACTTGATCAAAGTTCTATTCGTTATGGATCCTTTTATGAGCATTATTTTAAGCAATCTTGCTTAGAGGTGCTTATAAGATGCCTCACATTAATAGTCATCTTTAAAAAGCTTGAGGACTTTTAAAAAGTCCAGATTTGGAAAACAATATTGTTCCTTCAAAAGGGAGGAAAGCATCAAGATAGCATCATGACACTCAAGACAGTGTTAATACAGGAAGATTTGAGCGTGGGGACTATTTCCATCACTGGTAAAAATGCCTCAGTGTAGCACATTGCTTACTTACAATTACTAACAAAATATTTATAGTTTGTATATTTTGAAAAATAGATTCAGGGTGGATTTGTAAAATTAATGACAAAACCATTCGCTACTAAAAATTAGACATTAATGGGACTAGATTTAGGAAAGGACCACCAAAAAAGCAAGCCCAGCATGTCTTAAAAAAATAAGAATATTTCCTAATGAAAAAGGCCCATGCAGAATCATGACCTCAGTTTTCTAAGGTCAGTATTAAGACCATAGGGACTTTCTTTCAGATCTCAGGCTTGCCCCATGGACAAATTATTTAACCTCTTTGTTTTGAGTGTTTTCTCAATTTGAAAATGGGGCAATAACCGTCCCTGGTCAGGGCTGTGGAGCAGGTTAGAGTTAATGTACATTAACAGGATGCCCAACACATCATAAACACCTAGTAAATGTCAGCCTTTATTATTATAATTATTATTAAAACTACATCACACTTTAGTTGTGGATGTGCATACACTCGCACATGCCTGCAGTTTGACTGGCACTCAGTTGCCCCTGCCTCAAGGAATGGCACCTTCACCAATCGGGAACACAGCAGAATTCATTTTGTGGAGCCTGTCTGTAGTGTGCAGCATCTGTAGAGAATATTGAGCATTTGGTGGGATGCATTAATGCACTCAACAACCCATTGTTAGGGGAAAAAGGATGTCCTAAAGCCAAATCCATAGTAACACCATGATCAAGCAAAATAGAAATTTCATGGAAAATTTCTGTTCCATTGCTCAGTTTTAGTGAAATAAAAAGCAGACCTTACTGCTGAACCCGAGCCCCCATCTGAGGGTAAATAGTAGAAGCTCCAGTTCTTAACTACTTCCCGGCGCCGCCGTAATGATGGAGTAGTACACCCTACCTTGATAAAAGCTATTCAGAAAGCAACTGCATTTATTTTACCTCCTGTGCTATTTGTGGAGAAGAGCTGAAGTGTAGTTTGTTTTGCCTGGAATGAACTACTTTATGAATTTTAATGTGTGATATAATATTAAAAGCTAAACCAGGATTAAAGAAGATTTTTTTTGTACTAAGCTAAAATAGTACTTAGTAGAGTGAGGTATAAAAGATTTTTGTTTCCATTTTTACCTGGGGAAAAATTCAGCTTTCATATTTTTGAAAAGCTGTCCAAGTCAGTTCCCCTTAAGCGATCGCTTGTCTTTAGGAAAAAATGTGATTCCAGTATTCTAATAGCTTATCTATGAGAAGATGCACATCCCAGCCAACAAGATGATAAAGAAGAGCTTTTCAAAGATTTTTTAAAGGAGTAATACAGTTTCTTACTTGATATTTTAAAAATTTGCTTCCCCTTTCTTTTCTTTTTAATGTCTGTACTTATTCTAACCCCACCCCGCTTTGATTGTGTTGGCTAGTAGGAAGTGATATTTGATGTTTTTTTTTTTTCATTTTTAAATTCTTGCTTTTTTGTTCAAGTTGTAATTGCTTTATTAGAAAAAATTATACCAAGGAAATTTTTGGAAAACAAGATCACAGGGTTGAAACAAATGATTACAGCCCACCTCAAAGATACATTCTTAAAATTTTTACAAAAGGATGAAATTATTTTTAAAACATATCAAAATCCCAAGTTTCCAAAGCCTGCTCTCCTAACTATGGCTAAGCAGTTAGCGACCAAAGAACTACTTCTTCCAGTGCCCTGGACTTCGTGCTTCCATTTCCATAACATTCAATTTTCAAAGTGCTTGAAATGGCTTTTCTTTTCTCTTTCATTTAAGCAGTGAGAAAAATAGGTATTAAAAGGGACCCCATGGGGTGATCAAATCTATCCTTCTGCCTCAAAGCAAGACCACCCCAGAGCAAAGTTGCGAATCTCACCAAAGCAACTTTGTAGGCAATTTATGGTAATGCGTTAACTCTTCTGGCTCCTAAAGCAGTGTTTAGCAGATTATTGCTTCAAAGCCCTGTGCACATTCTTCGTGGCCTTCAGTCCTTAATGTACCTCTGTGAGTGCCCCTGCATACAGAGAGGATGTCTGCTGCACTCCCACATTCCAAGCTCCAGCTCCCAGTTTAGGGAACCCAGCTAGTTGGTCCCTTGTCCTACCTTACCTTCTTGACCTCACTTGAGGCCTGTGGTCCAGTCATTTTACATTGTCCTTTCAGGGGTTAGAGGGTGATGTCAAGGCAGGAGACTCTCGCTGCCTTCCCAAAATAAGCAGGTGTTGTTTTTGCCAAGTGGCTAGAAGTTGGGGTTCTGAAGGTAAGCTTTACAAGGGGCTCATTTGCTCTCAAAGAGCGGAGAGTTGAATGAGTTAAGATAACTGCTGCCCCATTTTTGATACAGAATATTTGGGAGCAGGGTGTAATGAATCTGAGTGACTTGCAGTGTGGCCAGGAGGGTATATTATCATTTAGTGCCCCCCCAAAATCCTTCACTTATCCCAGAGTGCGTATTATTCTCTTTTGTTCATAGTATATGTGAGAAGTTATTCAAAGTGATAATTTACTAGAGAACAGAAACCTGGCTTGTATAATGTTCCCTAAAAAAATGCTGTCCTTAAAATCATTTTGCTGGGAAGACATGGTCCTGCATCTTGGATAACTTTCCACTTATATTTCACCTATTTCCTTGTTCAAAAAAAAAAAAAAAAACCACAACTGTATAGTTCACATGTACATTTTCCAGATTAGTTCATGTAATTGCATAATAAAAATTAAATTTGGGATTTTCAAGATTAATAATATTATCAGTAAATCTTGAGTTTGAGGTTGTATTTTTATCCCTAAAATTCTGTGGCATTTTCCTGCTGCTCCCTGTTTATCATTATTTACCAAAGGCATTATTACTAATTTTTGACTCAATGTCACATAGTGTGGATATATCTGTAAAGTCACTGACTATACGTTCAGTGTCACAGTGATTTTCTGTTAAATATTGTGAACCATTTTCTTACTGTCTGGTTCCACAAGTCAAAAGGAAATAGTTATATACAGGGGTGCCAGGAAAAGATGAAATAATTATACAGAACAGCTTGGACATGCACGTGTAAAATGCAACCAGCCTTTATGATAATTAAGCAAGGCACTGTACCTGTTTCATGGATGGATAGAAGATTTAAATATGCAGCTCTGCAAATGGCTTTGTTATGGAAGATTTTAAAAATGAAACATAAGAGGAAAAGGCATTAAAAAAAGTCTAAAATTAAAAAGGCCATAGTATGTAATAGCTATTAGTGATGCAATTGTCTATTAGGCACCGGGCACCCAGGAAGATTCAGCACCGTGCATTATGATTTTAATTGTGAATTTCCTTTGTTAGAATTGCAATGGAAGGTAATTGGGAAACAATTAGGTTAGGGTTTTCAAGTCTTTAAAACTATTCTTTTTTCCAGAAAACTTACTTTATGGCGTTATAATTCCTGGTTGTCAGCTGGCAGTTGCTGTCATATTATAGAGGCAGTCACCTGTGACAATGTGACTTCCTTAAGTCGAGCAATCTGATCTCGGGGTAATAACTCACGTGGAATGACTGTGCTGTTGGTCACCTTGATCATAAAAGGAGCAACAATGTCCAGTTTGGATGCTGAGCCTGAGAAGCTTCAACACAATTTGGCCGATGAGAAATGACAGCCATGTTCACAATGTTTTGTAGGTGAAAACAGCTACTATTGCCACTGAGAGGAATGGGAAACCAGAGAACAATACGATGAACATTAATGCTTCCATTTATGATGAGATTCAGCAGGAAATGAAGCGCGCTAAAGTGTCCCAAGCACTGTTTGCAAAGGTTGCGGCAACCAAAAGCCAGGTAAGAGCCTCTATTAGACACTGAGAATGATTATCTGCGATCCTATGAAAATTTCATTAGAAGGGGTATCTATTTTCAACATGAACTCGCATCACGGAGAGGTCACAATCTCCAGGATTATTTACAGAGCCCTGTGATGAAACAGAATGTTCAGATTCAGGTAGTAGATACGCAGTTTTGTTTTGTCAAACACCTGTGTGGGCTCCAGATCAAGGATTTTTCAGTCAATTGCTGAGTCAGTTTATAGTTGTTTCAGAAGATTGTCATAATATATAGGAAGTTTCTCAGTCTGATCTATTGCAGTGGAGCAAATAACTTGAATTACTATTAGATGACCTTGATTCCCAGTCTAAAATACACAGGCAGCAGTGTCTTCTGTTCTAACTCGGGCAGCTGCAGCTATTCGGTGCACTTATTAAAACAAACTGTTGTACCTGTATCTTTGTATACTAATGATGTTCATTTAAATGTATTACACAAATTAAATTACAGTTCGAAAAATTGCCCACGTCTGGTGAATTACAAATGAATCGAACTGGAAAAGTTATAAATTCCCACAAAACAAGATGAAAACATAATAAAGGATAGATGAGGCAGACTTTTATAAGTATGACTGTCATATATTGGTAATTTATGCTCATCAAAAGTAGGGGTCCTCTATATGAAAAACTCAGAAATATCTATAAAGCCTTGTGCTGCTTTTTAAAACACCAGAATACAAAACTGTCTTCTTTGCTAAAGTGATTTGATAACATTGTCCATGTGAGATTAAGAGGCAATCAAGGACGCAGGTAAGATTTTAACGACTTGACTTGAAATTTTTAACAAATATATTTTCATTGTCATTAATGAATCCTCCTCTGGTGTCTAGTAAAAAAATTCAACCTCAAATATTTACAATACAACACATTTTTGTTAGATTTTCCTAAAATTTTACTCTATTAACATTAGTAGTGGTACTTGATGGGAGTTTTTCTTTAGAAAAGGTTGTTCTTGTTTAAGTTATAGGTTGGATGAAATACTTAAGGGATATCTTGGAAATGTTATATCAAAATGATTAAACTCAAGCTGTGGACTGTAAAAATTATAGCTTTATAGGCCACATGCCTGCCTACCCTTCAATCACTGTCAAAGTGATAATTTCTACAATAATATGTTTCTTTTATTGTGAGATTCTAAACATCAAGTGCTGTTTAAACATTAAACTGAATTGTTTATGTTAGTGCTGTACTCAGCGTGTCATACATCAGGCCACTGTAATCTCTCATGGAATGTAAAATTCTGTCATGAATCATGGCTTGTATATCGGAAATTACTGTAATTTTGATTGGAAATTACAGGGCTCTTGAAATGTTTCTAATTATGATAGAATGTTCGAGCCGCTTCAAACCTGTGTGCTTCTTCAGATGTCTTCATTTACATGCCAAGACTATGCATTAAGGAGAAATGTCCTGTTCTCACTTTACCCCTCCCCCACCTGCCCTGCACATTCTTGTTTTGGCTATTTCATCTAATTAGGGTAAGGAACTCATATTTAAACACATATTCTCTCGCCTTTCTTTCTGATCCTGTACCTTCTCTGACCTGTCCAATTAAATTATAACAGATTATATTCTTACAAGGGCCAGACACTTTCCCCAAATCTCCACAATAGTTAAACAGAGAAACTACACCTGTATTAATGGTCATTAAAGCAAACAAAATAACTATGAAAACTTGACGCTGTCCTTTAGTTGCTTGTCATCTGACACTTAAGTCAATCAACCCCCCCTTCTCTCAGTCTCCCCATTTCCTTTCTGAGGACAGCATAGCGCCTTAGGGTTAGCAGCCCCTTTCTGCCTTTGACCTCATTCTTTCTTTTAATTCTGATCCCTAGTTCTCCCACCATGGCTGAGTGAGTGATTTTGGGATACAGATGGCGTCATTAATTGGTGAATAATGTCATGGGAATGATAGTCTGGGAGTTTCAAACATCCTTGCTCTTTGTACCACTATCCTGCAAAACTCTCCACCAGCCTTCAGTGGCAGCCATTGGCAGCTCTGTGTGTCAGCACCCCCCAAGCTGTTCCTTAATCCCCTCATGCCAGGTTGAGAGCGAATCCATGGGGCCCTTTATAGGCTGTGGGGTCTAACAAACTGTTAACTTTCTTTCTCTCGGATAGTTGTTCCTAACTGCTCCTTTAGCATAACTTCCTGGCAGAAACTGCTGGTAGATTTTTAGTAGTTTTTCTCTGAGTTGTTCAGTTTAGATCTTTGCACTACATGAAAAGATTGGTGAGTACTTCAACATAAACCCTTCCCAAAGTGGAAACCTCTCCTTGTTGAGTTCTGCTCTCTTGCCATGTTTTTTGAGATGGAAACAAAAACCAGCAAAAACAAACAAAAAACAACCCCAAAGAGCAAAATCTTCAAAATCAAACTGACCTTTTTTTATGGTCAAAATTCTGTCGAAAGCATTATCTAGGCCTTGAAAATAAACGCCAAGGCTTGTCAGAATGAGGCAGAGAATCCCCCATGAAGGGTGTGTGAAGCGGGAAATCACAGCATCGCTCTTCCTTGCACGCGGCCGGCTCCGTCTGCTTCGGCTCCGTCTGCTTCTGCTCCATTGCGCCCTGATCCTCTGGGTGGGCCTCGTAGCATCCCCTCTTTTGTGCTAGACCCCATCCTGCCTTCTGTTGTATTTGCCCTTCTCCGAGTAACCCTGTGAGTTGTTTTCCTCATCTCACAAGGGGGGCCACGCCACTGCTCAGTAGTAGCACCAGCCCAAGCTCTCGGCACCTCATGCTGTGGCACTGTCTCTGCAGTTCCAGGCAGCGCTGGTCTCGTGCTCAGCTCCAGGGAAGGGGAATCTGGGACACTGGACTAGCTGATAGTCCACTGGGGGGACTTTTAGGTCTCAATGGACACATTCATGGAACCCAGGTTCTTAGCTGCCTAATACCTGTGGAAGCAGGACTTTCTCATTCCTGGTGAGGGCAGAGGGTGGGGAAGGCTGCAAAGTTCCTCAGAGGAGGCTGTGGTTTGGGGCATTGTCACGGGGGCTTTGACATTGGGCAGTGATTTCATCTTTAGAATCTGAGATTTGGGAAGAGGTCGCATGCTGTAAGGTCTGCAGAAGAGGTTTAATCAGATAGCACTGTACACACACGGATGACTTCATGTGCCAAGCAGGAGGCTCCATACAGGCTGATTTACTTAATGTGTTGTGTTTCAAATACCTCTCATTTTCGGAAGGAAATGCTTTAAGTAGACGACTTGAATGGCAGGCAGCATAATTATTTTAAAGTTACTTCAGCCCTAGAATGTTATAGAACCAGACACAGGGTTGCTGTGCTATGCAGTGACTAATGCACAAGGTATTTTCAGTAAAAGAACCAACTCTGTAGATTCCATTTCACATGTATTATATGATCTCTCCTCTTCGATGAGTAATAGAAATGAGATTGTTTTTAACTCTAATAGAAATGTCTGAATAAAATATGCAAGTGAAAACCAAAGGTAGGCTACTTTTTGTGCTTGGGTAGGAAAGCAGACTAATGCAAACTTTAAAAAGATGATATGCTTTAAACATAATGTGAATAGCTACAAATGAATACACTTTATATTCTGAGTATTCAAATAAGCAGCAGTTTTTCCAAGTGAATCATATTGGAATTTTATCAAACATTTAGTCTGATAACATTCAAATAATTATGAGAGCAGAATTCGCTAATTTTACTGTTTAAAAAAAATAGTTGATTTGGGTAATAACCATTACGGTATCAAGGTTCAGTTACTGTTCATTGGTTATAGTGTTTTCATACGGGAGATGGAAATGGAATTTTTTCCTTAATGGTGGCAGATGTCGGAATCTAATTTTATTCCACAGCAAACCCCTTGGGAGCTCTGAGACTTAAGGTGTATGTCCAGCAAGGGGACATTAGCAGCGCTGTAGGCCTTGCCTTGAACATCGAATTGTTACATTGATTTTCATGTTTGCAGAGATGGAGCTGCAGAGGCGATAATGCAGCAGGAGTTGAGGTCTTGTGCCGCGCACACTGCATCCCCACTTGTGTTCAGAGGTGATTTCTCTTTAGTGCTTTATTGAACAGGGTATTTCTTTCAAGTAAAGCAATGAGAGAAAGGAAAAACATGTTTGCCCTACCATGCTACCAGTATAATCTCTACTACTCACCAGTCGTGTGGAGTTACAGGACTTTGGCTGCTGTGCCTTTGGCTGGTTGATAGGTTTGGTTTTTAATGCTAGAAAGAGAGGGTTTCTGTCTTTGTGAGGAGAGCACCAGACATAGAAGAAACCAAGTAATTTCAAGACTTTCACCTACTTTCCAGGCTCATTTGCCGTTGAGATTGAAGGTTTCTAGGATGAGAGATGGAGGGTAGAAGAAAGGGAAGAAAAAACTTTGACGCAGCTGAGGTCCATAGGTGGGGAAAAAAAAGTATCCTTTTAACTTCAGGTTTGGAGAATTTTTGATGGTGATTGGTATGTCTTAAATATCTCAGACTTGATGGGTCACAAATGAATGGGGTTAGAAATTGGGCTAAATTTCTCATTGCTGGGAAGAGAATCTTAGAGAGACAAAACGCAGAGTGGGGAAAAACCAAGTCCTAGAGCCCTGACTGCATTCTGTATTCTGGCATGTTTGTGAAGGCATCTTTTATTTTGTTAGAATTAAATTACACTTCACGGAAAGTATACTTTGGAGTCCTGTGCTGATTCATTCCTTTGGAATGTTCATGTTATGGTCTTTGCTGCAACAGGATTTCACCTGTATCGCCTCCCCGGCCCCTGCAGATCTGAGACTCATGGTTTCTCTTACCTCTGGTGCCACTTCCTTCTCCAGCTGTCCGTGGCAAGGTCCTCCCTGTGTGTCCTCACAGCCCCTCCTCTTGGCCAAACAGAGTGTCCTCCAGCCACAATCTGAGGACTGTCTCTGTTCATTTTCCATCTAGTTAGTGTAGTTATTCATTTATTTATTTAATTTTTGACTGAGTAGAAGAGACCCTGGGGTGGGGGAGCTTAGATTTCCCTGGGTCGGGGAAGAGTAAGGACAAGAGGAAATTTGGGGAGAGGAAGGAGTAGTGTATGGCCACCAGAGTGGAGCTTCACAGCGTCTGCAGCATCCCGTTGAACACACATTTTTGCAGGCCCTTGTCTGCCTTCTTGAGCAGGAAGGATGTGGAGTCCATTGGTCTCCTTTTTAAGTTGCTGTTGGCTGGTAGCCACCACTAAGAATCTCTTCTGCCTACATCTTGGGGATGCGTGTTGGATTTAAGTTTTTTAAAATGTAGACCTGACTTCGTATTTCTAGTTGATTGATAGACAGGGCTGTTGAATGGTTTTAAATAGATAAGCAGTGTAAAGGTCTGTGATTGTGTGTTACATGATGTTTTAAGGGCTAGTTAAATTTATGGATCTGAGTGTGAGCTCTTTTCACATTACCATATTATAAAAATCAAATATGTTTTTATAAACCCAGTGTTTAATATAGAATTATTACGTAGAACACTTAGTTGCCTGTTATGTTTTTGCCTCAAAAACATTAAAGGGGTGTTTTCCCCCCAGAACACTTAACTGTTACCTACTTTAACAAGTTAGATACAAGATTTTCAGTTATCTTATTGCCACTTTTAAATCATTTAAAAAATTTACTCTTTTCCCTCTGAATTTGAAACTCATTAACTTAAGTCCTCTAAATACATTTTCCTCATTAACCCACTTAGTAAGTCAACTGTTAGAAATGTGTTCATAACTAAAAGTCCAGTTTTTCCATCTTTAGAAAACATTGTAAGAAAATTTTAGACAGGATTTGAAAAGACTCAATTTGTGAATAATATCAGGCCACCTCCGAAGAGCCGCCCCCCCCCCCCCCCCGTGAGGGTACCCACAGAGGCCACCAGGAGAGGGTGGCTTTTAAGCAGTTTGGTGTCTGTATCCTGCGGCCTGGGCACACAACTGTGGATTTGTAGACTCTGCTTTACAAAGTCATCTTTTATCCTAAATTGATAGTTGAAGGTGAAGTGTGGACTAAGAATATTTGGGGGTAGTTCCTCTTTTTGGAAGCCCTTCTACAACCAGCTGTGACAGTTGAAGAGTTCTTCAGGCAGAATCTGGTGTGTACACAGTGGTGTGGGGAAGGCAGCAAATCATTGAGGTTTAACTCTCAATAAGAATTAATCTTCAAACTGCATGTCATTCAGTTAGACTTCGCACAGAGCTCTATCACTGATATAATCCTTTAACAAACGACCAGGCTAGAAAACAAAGTGTTTTCTCAGAAGTCTCAACAGTTGTCTTTTATGTTTTTGATAGTAAAGGTGGATTTTATTTTAGCTTTATCTTCTTTTTTCCTCATATGAGGAATGAAAATAAAGGCCGTGTGAAATGAATGAGCTATGAAAATGCATTTATGCAAAATGACAATAGAAAAATAGCTCTGGAGGAAACTGCAACATTAAAATTTCACATCAATGAAAGGTGCTAAGAGAGGGATGGAAGAACTTATGCTGGTAATAGGAATCTCCTGTGCCTCCTTGCCCCTGCAAAAGGAATACTCAGTATCTTTAAAAGTACCTTGAGATGATTCATGGTGAGGAGTGCGGTTGCTCTGCTTTCACGCGTGCAGTTCTTTCAAGCGACAAATGAACAAATTGAGGACCACCCATTTAAAAATGCATGTACATATTTTATAGGTTAGTAGGGATATAGCCATTTATAATTTATGGGAAACACCTTGTGAAAATGTAAGTTCCAAACTGTTTGTGGGGTCACCGTGCAATTGTTACACTGGTGAAGTTGTCTTTTTCCTAAGTCTTAATCTACTTCTGTTGTATGTTCTTGGAGAATCTATTCTCCTTTGATTTCTTGATTCAACAATTCCAGTTGCCTTTGTGTATTTTTTTTTTTTTTTTTTTACCAATTCCCCCTCCAACCAGTATGCTTCAGGAATTGGGTTTAAACACACTGTTTCATAAACCGCCAGCCTCCTCGGCCGCCTCAGTGCCTCTGATTCTGTAAATCAGATCATAGGCAGCATGCTGTCATATAATAAGGTGTCTGATCCTTATTACCAGTTTGTTGATGCACAGACTCCTTCAAATTGACCATTGCAACACATGGTTTCCCCTGAAACTAGCTGTGATAATTAGCGTGGTTCTAATGAGACAGAATGTCACTGATCTTGTGCTGAACTGTCGAGTATCAACGCTACGGATGGGAACTGTCAGAGCCTGCCATCTGTGACAGCGCTTGGCATATTCCAGTGGCAAGGTAGAGCATGCTCGATCGAGTGTTTTCAGACAAATGGCCCTTTCTTGACGAGGGCTGCGTGTTCTGTTAAAGTGGAGGAGCGTTTGCCCCAACTTTGGCCTGCACAGAAGCCCATTCTGAGATCCGAAAGCAACTAAATATTTAAATTTCCGTCATGTGTCACAGAAGAGAGGAATCTTTTGTTTAGCAGGTGTGTTTTGAGTGGCAATCCTTTCCCTTTTTTTTCCTCCTTTTTGCCTTTCCCAATCGCCCCATATTGTCAGTTAACAGTGCCGCAGTCCTTTAAGATACTTTCCCCCGATTTTAAAATTGCCTTGTTTAAGAGATTTGTTGGGGAGTTGGGATGGCTCCTCGTGATAAGCAGTCTGATTTCACCGAGAGAAGGGGAGATGAGAGAACCCGTTCTGAAAGCGTGGAGGAATAGGCGAGTGGAACAGAAGAATTAAAATGGACAGGACAGTCAGATCGGTAGGCTCCAGAGAGAAGTCGAGATTTTTTCGCTAAAGTAAGAGTCCAGCGCTGCTTATCATTCCAAAATATGCTTTGTTGCTTTTTATTTCCTCCTCTCTGGCAGACCACACAGGGCTTGTTCTGAAGAACATTTTCACTAATCTGATCAGGCAGCCAAATACGCCGGGAAAACTGCTTTAATGATCCCACTAATTACCTCAAGTCAATATGAACTGTATTATTAGACTGAGGGAAAATATTCCATTAGGTCTCCCCCTTGGGAGTTTCTCCGCTTTGTGATGTCACTGAAGCCTTCACCCTCTCGCTTGTAATTAATTTTATTTACACACGCAGGCACGCACAAGGTCACACCTGCACAACCGGCGCTGGCCAGGGAGCTTGTGGCACTCCGGCTTAATCAGATCTGTCATAATTACCATTCTGCATGTTTCTGACACACGCTGTGAAATATTTCAATTTAACTGCCGCTACCAGCACAACCAGATGTAGTGTGAGTGTGGCTGCATTGGAAATATTATTCCTCAGGATAAACTCTCTCCTCCTCCTCTTTCCTCCCACCCCCCCCACCCCCTTTGCAGCTAATGTGGCACAGAAGCTGATGTATCCTGTAAATCTTGAATGCAGCGCTAGATTGATAACAGGCGATTAGACAGTTTAACCACAAACAGCTTGTTCATTTTTCACAAATGAAAACCACATGTGGTGTAACTAAAATTTCAGGCCCTTTTTTTTTTTTAAAGGGTTGGGGTATACATGTGTGTGTATTGAAGATGTGCTTAAATAAAAATAAATGCAATCCATAGCAGTTAAGTGTGGAGAAAGCGGAGGAGAAGTTACCTAGTTTTTTCTAGGATCTTTTTTCCCAAAACCTTCATCAAATTCTCTTTTCCTGCTTTCACCAAAACTCAGATGGGGAAAAGATAGGTTCCATTCCTTTTCTATACTTTTTAAATTTTATTTATTGTTGGATAGGAGGCCTGGCATCCCTTTGGGCTATGTCTTTTTGTCTTTCCTACTGTTAAACCTTTTATTTGAACATAAACTCTGAAAGAATTTCTAAGGTTGAGCATGTGTTTCCCTCATTTTGTTTTTAATGAAAGGTTTAGTTAGGTTAGACTTTATGGTCATAGCTCAGATGATTCCAAAATAAAAAATGGACCCAGTGAGAAAATGTATTTGATAGGGATATTTGTTGATTTGCAAAATCTCTTTGAAAAGTAGAGTTGAAATGCAGCGAATCTGGTTTTTATGGAAATGGTGGAGGCTAAACTGGCAGTGCAGGTGCGGGCAGTTCCATGGAGGAGTCCAGCCATAAAAAGAAATTCAAGTATTGGAGACATAAGAAGGCAAATAACTGCTGGAAAAGTAAACTTAGGAGAGGGGACAGAAACAGGGTCAGTGGTGATTTAAAATCATGGTCTAGAGAAGGCCACAGCAGCCCCTCCAGAGAACATGTAATACGTAAAGATAACCTAGTTCAAGTCTATCAGTGCCACATAAAGTAAGCTTTTGCTTTTTATCTTTATCTTACTACTATACTTTACTACTTTAGCGATGAACCTTGCTCAGAAGTTTTCTAGGATTCTGTAGTGACTCCTGTTCTCTGAGAAAGGGTGCTATTTTACAGAGAATAGGGGTCTCCCCAGTTTCCTTACTTGATTCATTTTCCCTCTTTTTAAGTTAACTTCTCACATGATTTAAAAGAAAAAAAAAATCTATACTTCCCGCTTCTTTCCTGGAACTTTCTTCCCTCTGATCTTAGTGTACTTCTGTGTTTACTCCATATCTTCCAACTCTGAGAGACTTGGAATACGAAAGTAGAAAAGAGGAAAAACAAAAATAATGGCTTTTTGTTAGAGTACTTCTTCTAACCCAGCTGTGAAGGGGTACACCTGGTTACTACCAACCATTAGATCAGTTTCTTTGCACACTCTTTACCTGCCTTTTTTTTTTTTTATAATCATTTTGCAAGATGCAGTTACTGTGAAAGATCTGATTCAACTCCACATCACTGATCTGTCACAAGAGTATTTCCTGTCAAGTACAGATAGCACCTCAGGATCCTGCTTATTAACACAGAGGTGAAGGTTCCTTTTGCTAATCAGTGAGATCAACCCACTACTACAGTCACTTATATTTTAGGATTCCCAAGAAGAGGTTTGATATACATAGCACAGTTGTATGGGGATGAGCCAAGAAATTAGAAAAGTGGAGATAAAAAAAGTTACAGCTTATGACTTCATTGCTGTTGCCCATGTTTTAATAACCCAGAAGTTTTTGGCTCAGCTACTTCAAGATATGTTAGGAATAAGCCAATATGCAAATTGAATCACATTTTTTTAGTCACTGGTAAGAGTTCGCCAGTTAAAGGAATTTTGACTGTTCTATGATAGCAAGTGAAAAATTTCATTTGCAACCTTGCTTTCTGTTTGTAAACTTGAGTTTTTGTGTATTCTGATTCTTTGTGTCTAGCATACCTGTTGATATAGAAGGAAATAGAAAAGGGCAAAAAAAGTTGTTTAGGGATGCAGTGATCTGCATGGAGTTTGAGAATATTCATTATTTGCAGTAAGAGGGTAAAGTGTGTCTTATTAAATTGAATTAGACTACAAGAATCCCATTGTTCAAAGAAATTTCCTACAAATTTCTTTATGAACCTGCTAGGTTCCTTTCTAATAAAAGGACAGTTTTCATGCATTTGTTAACTGGTCACAGTTGAAGATACGGTAGAAGTTCATCAACTTTCTCCTGCCCCAGTGGAGTCCAGCTTTCTTAACCCTTCTACAGGTCTTCCTGAAAATGTACACGAAAGAGAGCTGGTTCTTTTGAATATTCTTTGCTACTTTTTTTGACCCCCCACTGTCTGAATTTGTCACCTCCTTATTATCATCATTGATCATTCACACTGTAGCTCCCTGTGGTTTTTTATTCAGAGCTGAAAGTGAAGGGAAGACATGGCTCCTGATTATCTGTGTCACATAGAAATAGGGTGATGGTAGCTAATCTGCAAACTCATGGTTGGTTTACAGTAACAAGTTGAAAGTGAGCTTCATCTTTTAGAGAAGGCATCAGGGTTGCAGAGTCATGGACCCAGCTCCACTGCTGCTATGCTGAGTGGCCTCTGGCAAATAGCTTAACCCTCTGTGGTTTTAAATTTCCCCTTCAAGAGGTAAAAGAGATCGCATCTAATAGCCTTTGCAGTTCAAGGTTCTGTGTACATGTCGCTAAAATAGGTGCACAACAGTAAAAGAGGATGCTGTTTTGATTGAAGTTACAGCCGACAGGTGTGTTAGTCTGGGAAGGAAACAGAGGAGGTAAGCTGTTGAATAATGGAAGGGCTTAGTTTGGGGGGATAAGGCAATGTTTTGTGATCCGTAGCCAAAAAGATTGCTTATGAGTGGCATCTAGACTTGAGAATTGCTCGCTTGAAATCCAGTTGTAAACTCCATCTGATTTTGTGTGAGAGGAGCTCAGGATTGAAGTCATCTCATCTGAGACATGTCAGTAGATCGCTGGATGATGACTCTCTCTTCTGCATCCTACAAAGTCAGGGCACCCAGAGATGAGGCGAGGAGCGGGCTGGGCTTAAAATGCAGTTGGGTCCCAGTGGGATGCCAGCAGAATCCCCAGTTTCCTCCTTGCCATGTCTCTTTTGGTCTGAAGGTCTAGCTTTAACATCTCCTTTGTTTGGGTGATATGCATTCTTGGAAGGATAGCCCAGGAAAGAGGAAAAAATATACCCAGTCTGAGAAATCATGCATTTGGAAAAGGCCAGTGGGATAGGGAATAATCAAGAAAAAGGAGACAGGGGATGACAGTTCCTCGGCAGGAATATCTTGAAACTCTATTTGCAAGTTCATAAATTGTACCAGTAGCATTAAATAACTGCTGAGCCCATCCCCAAATGTCTCCCTTAAATATTTGCCCGTTTTACTTACGGTACCTTCATGAGTGCTCCCTGTCATGGGTGCTACTCGGCTGGTTCATTAATGGAGTATTTGGTGGTTTAAATGAAATGCAGATTAGGTAAAAATAAATTACTTTCAATAAGGTCAAGGAAGTGAAGGCTGTAAATAAAATATACATTCACAAACAGACAAATGCTATTAGGAAATTCAGCTCAGTCCATGCCAAGCTGTTACTGTCTAAATTGCCTCTTTCTTCCTGGCTTGCAATTAATTTTTGCTTGTGTGTTTGGAGATTGGGGGAAGGGTAATAGCCTAATGGGTAATGATTTTATTTTAGTATTTTGATTAAAGAGACTAAATAACTTGGACCCTGGATAACCATAAGGACTAAAGCCTTATCCATCAAGCTTAATTTCTAGACAGGAAGTTGTGTTTATATTTCTGGATAAATTTAGCATTGAGCTGCATATAATATAAAGTGATGCGATGATTTCTGCTCACTTATTTTCTACCTATGTCCCCTGCCCCATCACTGTTTTTCCTTTTTTTCCTTTTTTTTTTAATACTCTATTAGACTAGTAGCCTTCTGCCTCATCCTCAGATCTTGAAGGCAAGTGCTTTATAAACATTTGCTTTTTGAAAAAGCTGTGATGAGAACTAGGATCATTAATGACTACTGCTGGTTCCCAGCCTTTGCATAGCTACTCCTCTTGCCCCGCACACAGCATGCCCATGCCACAAGTCCAAGCCTTGCCCTGCCTCCAGCTTGCATATGCTCAGCCACCTTATCTCCTGTTTGGGAAAACTAGGTGTCTTTGGAAAAACTTAGTGTTCCTCTCCTGGCAGACAGACATTTCTTGAAGGACACCCTGCTCATCTTGTTTACCTTTATGGTGTGACATTAGCTAAGTTAGACCATGGATGCTCTATTCAAAAGCTGAGAACCCATTTTCTGAGTTTGTAATAGGACCAGGATAAAATAGGTGTGTAGTTGACAAAGAAAAAAGAAAACTAAAGCTGTATAATCATTGTCTTATGAATGAAATCTCATCCAGAAATAAAATGTACCAGTCAGATAAAGGTCTTGCCCCATTTTGATTGATGAGAATTTTATGGGGCCAAGGGGCCAAGGGCTTCTCATCTACTCCCCCCTCTGCACAGCACGAATGGGAGCTGGTGAAATAGCCCTGGTGGACACGTGGGGCCTGCAGAAGTGTGGGAAGCAGTGGAGAAACAATAGTAGTGACTCCCTCTTTCACTCTAGCCTGCCTCCAAGAGGCATGGTCGTTTAGTGACCAAAAAAAAAAAAAAAGTTGTTTTATGAATTTATAAGGCAGTTCTGGAAAAATGTTTGAAATGCTTGGTCTGTATGTATGCCTAGACACATACACACAGGCCTGCATATGGACAGGGCCTATTCAGGATGCTATGGATGACTCACAGCAGTATTGGCAATAGCTATGGATTTGTTACCGACCAAAATCAGAAATATTTTCATATCACATGTTATTACACACATCTCAAAATGGTATTTCTCCATCATCATAAAATTATACTAGCTATTAGATCTATCCTTCGACCTTGTTAGTGTGTCAAGAAACATGTTAGTATAGCACAGGTTTTTGATGACAGTATTTACGGACTGATTTTCTTTGTAAGCTTATATATTTTACTTCAGGTGCATAAAGCTTTGTTCTGAGAAGGCATCATCTGTGGGATATGCCAGATTGCCCGAAGGGCCCATGGCACAAATGAAATGAGATTGTGATTAGATAAATTGCACATAGGAAAAAATAGATAGGGGTTTTAATACATTGACTGAGAATTCTTGAATTTTCCAGGAAAGCATTAGTTACCCCTTAGCATGCTTATATGTATGTCAAGTGCCCCTCACTCCAGACCACCTGAACAGGGGTTGTGATTACTGCAACAACATTTAAAGCAGCGACAACAGAAAGCTTATATCCCACCCTGTGTGCGCTGCAGGATGCTGAGAGAGCGCCTTTGCCCTTAGACTAGATGTACATACTCTGACAGTTGACCACGCCTTCAGGAGCACGTAACCCCGGAAATTTACACTGCCCTTTCCTCCCAGGAAACTGAGTGTTGGATAAATGATCCCCCATCATAGCTGTCCCTTCCTCCCCTCTCAGCCCACATACTAAGTAACACAGAGTCACCATTTAAAAGTACATTTTACCTGCTCACAATTTCACCTTCACAGATGCTAGTGTATTCCAAAGGGCACCTGGGTGAGCGCTGTGGGGCTCTGTGCTGGGAAAGAGAGGGCATTCAGACTCTACTCCTGCCTCCCAATTCCTGGGACCCTTGGTTCCCCCAGGTACAGCAGGAGAGGTGGTTGGGCGGAGTAACAGAGGCACAGTGAGCCTTGCTTCTGTCATCTCTTTTATTGGTAAAGAGATAACCTAGCCATTGTCACCGGGACCCGCCCGATGTTTCTAGAAATATTTATGCTTTCCTTTTTTAATGCCTACTTGTGAATCACAAGATTTGAGTCTCTCAATTAAGCCAACTTTTGATGAGTAGGTTTGTATAATGGATAAAATGATGTGGGTTTTGGCCACAAAATGGGTGATACTTTATCAGCAAAATCATAAGCAACTTGGGAGCTCATAATGACCCTGCAGCTTGATTGTTCCTCTTAGGATATGATTCCATCACTTTTATAATCCCGAATTGCCTTCCCCTGGTTTGCAAAATTTTTTTTTGTTATCTCTTCCTAGAATGTCATAGAGGGAAGATTTAAATTTTTAATTCCCAGCCCTAAATATGCATAATGGGGAGTGTAGCTCATTTTAGCAGCTATCGGCAGTATTGAAAAGTTTTATATAAATCAATTAAAAATGCAGTGGCAGAAATAATATTGTTTAAAATAACCCGGCAGTTGATTATTTTTGTAAGCAAACAGATCACTGTATCAGGTAAATTGTTATCTAAAAATGCATTACTTTGACAATTTGTATTTATAGATTGGGGTTTCTTCACATGTGCCCCATTCATATATCAACATTTCATCTTACTAGTCATCATAGTTTTCAGTAGAAGAATAAATCTCGTGAAGTTTTAATAGTGACATTAGGAAGCAATGTAACATTACAGTGTAAGAGCACATACTTAGGTGGGTTAAGGGATTTTTTTTGAAAAAGTGCAGTTTCCCATTAATTTTCTTTGAACAATCAAATATGCTTGCCTCTGACAGAAGCCTTTCATGGTACATCCCTGCCTCTTTAAACCTAGTCAGCTAAGTTCAGTTTTAACCTATTCCTGTGAAATGCAACATCACCACTATGGGTATAAGTTGGTGGATTTTGCTGTAGTATTGGGCGCCCTCAGGAATCAGAGGTGGATACAGCTTCCTGCCACTAACTCAGTAGTCCAGCTTGTGTCATTTTTACATCTTTCTCTGTCCTTCAGTGTGCCTCAGGGAATCTGCTGTATTTTTACACTCACTCATTGAAGTGTGAGCCTTAGGGCATCTCAGACCCCTTCGGTGTGGGAGAGTAAAGAGTATGCCATTCAAAGGGCTATTTGTGTGGACATATGTTTATGATAAATGTGATTCATGAGAGATGGGGGTGGACTGGAATAAAGTAACTCATCAGCACTAGTTCATAGAAGAAATGCTGAGGGCCTGAAACAGCCGTATGAATGGAAAAGGAACAAATTCAACAGATGATGTGAGGGGGGTATAACTGACAGGAATTCATGATTGCTTACTTTTGGAGGAAACACACAAGAAAATCACATATTTAGTTGAAGGTGTTTGCTATTTTTTTAAATTAAAAATCAGTATGTTGTCATTATAGAAAAAGAAAGAAATGCATTCCCAGTTACCTAGAGATGCACAGATTCATGTTCTTTGTAGACTTTTATATGAATATATATGTGTGCACATCCATATATGTGTGTATATATACATATATGTCTCTTGCATTCATTTTTATGTTATACTTTTTATTTCCCCATTGAGGTATATCTAAGTTATATTCAACTTTTACTATCAGTGATTATTATCCTAATGATTATCCTAATGATAAATTCTCTGAAGTGGAACTATTGGATTAAAAAAGGCATTTGTGTTTTAAAGATGATTGCTAGACATTTCTACTTCCAGCATTTAACACTGTCCATCAAAAAGATGCCAACTTATGTTTGAGAGAGCAATCTTAGCTCTGGTAACTGGGTGGGTTGTGATGCTATTAATTCATGTAAGCTATGTAGGTGGAGAACCTAGTTTGTGGGAAGAAGTTACTGGATTCAGATTAGGATGTATTAAGAGTAACTGAATTATTTTTATTAACTTTCTAGATATTTAGATCTCTTTAGGTTATCTTTGTGATAATGACAAAAATAATAAAAATAGCTGACATTCACCATACTGTTACATCATGTCAACACCCTGCATGAATGATTTTACTACCTGATGAAAGGTGTTAAAATTATCCCCCAATTTATAGAGGAGAACTTGAGTAAATTGACTGAGGTTACAGCGCTATAATAGAAGAACAGGAGCTCAAATGAAAACCCAGACTTTCTTAACAGATAGATCTTAGAAGTACAGTATATAGAGGAGATGAAGTCACAGTAATAAAGTTGTATTCTCGGGAAAGTATGATAAAAAAGTTATTGCAAAAGAGGAGTAGGCATAGTTAATTTGAAAGCAACGGGTCTGCTTGTTTTTCCTAGCACGCTGTTAATCCATCTCATTTCCCCATTGTACTCTACACTTTAAATACTTCCTATACTATCACTCTGCATCAGTAAGACCTTATTGACCACCTTAGTCCATTTCCTCTTCCTCACTTCCTGGATCCCACGTGATACCTGTCAATCATCGACCTTTATTATGTACTGCCTTGGACCAATACTGTGAACTAGTTAAGACAAGTACTTTTGGTTAAGTTCATTGTTATCATAGACCAAGCCCCGGGCCGAATAAATTCTCTTTCATTTGTACCAGCCAAGATCCTGTGATTAATACCATGATTATCTATACTTTGTCAAGGAGGAATCAGAGACTCAGGAAGGTAATTTGCTCAAGTTAACATAGATGAATGCCTGTTCGCTATATAACTCTTTATTGGTATAGAGAGGTGCTTTTGTATGACTTGAAGTAGAGTTAGTGAAAAATAGGGAAACTTTCCTATTAAACTTTCCTATTAAAGAAATGGGGAACAGAATATGGGGGAAGTGTTTAGCAATAGCTAATAAATGATTCAGTGAATTAGGACATGAACATGATTAGGAGGAAACTTAAGTGCAGCTCTAGGGAATGAACTTTTTTCCTAAATTGAGAAGTCTCTTAAGGTCCCTTTGAGCAATAGGATAACTTTGCGCATTTTGAAAGCAGAAGACCAACGATAATATTCAGCCCAGTATTCCTTTTCTAAGGGCATCTCAAAAATGGCTTAGGAGACTCAGGAAGGCTTAATTAAAATTGTTTTTTGGAGCTCTGTATGGTAAAACTTGTTCTCTTATTCTTCATCAGAGTGTGTCCATTGTAAACACATAAAAAACATGGTTGGTGCCTAAGACATACATAATTCACAGAAGAGGCGCCCTAGCTCTTGCAAGTCAGTGCAGGGTGGAAGGAGCAGATGGTTCATTGTGATGGAAGCAGAGGGTAAACTTGATGGGAGTATGATAGCATGAACCTTGGGAGTATTGAGTTGGTTTAATGACACTAGTTATGAAGAATGAGGACCGAATAAACACTGAAGTAAGGTTTGAAGGTAGAGTGTATAAATGTTACAAAACATATCACTGGCATTTATGTAATGTCAAAGATACATCTTAGCTTGAAAGAAAAAAAATCACATTTTTTCAGAAGTCATATTCAAGTATCAGATCTACGAGACAGTTTTTTGTTTCATTTATGCTTTGAAGGAAATACCCTAAAAACAGATTTGAAGTATATTGAAGAAATTAAACTTGTCAATTAGTTGTCTTCCAAGCCTAATGTCTTTAAAAATAAAATTAAGGCTTTCTTTGGAAATTCTCTGTTTCAATCAAATTTAACGATTATCTTCTTGCTAGCTAGTTTATTATGTTGTTAAGCGTTTCATACTTTTATCTTCATTCCTTCTTTTTCTCCTCAGACTTTTCCTTGTGAAAATATTCTTTAAAAAGGTGAGATCGCTTTAGCTGACAGAGAGAACCGTTTTTATCTACTCTGGCCAGGTTGTTAACTGAGAATCTTGGTGTGGAACAGTCTATAGGAAAAGGGGTAAAAACCCATATTTATGTGTGTCCTTTTCAGGTCAGCAGCTTTGAAAAGATAGAAATGAAGTGAACATAGAAAGCAAATGATTTTCCTTACTTGCTTGATTAAATTTTAAGCAAATTTGAAAGATTGAAAATTAAAGATCATCTACCAGTGAGCTGATTATTCCTTTTAAAGGGAGTTACCCGCGAGCCCCATTATATACACATTACTTTTTGCTAATAACAAACCTCCAAAAACTCTACTAGATGTATTTAACCTCTTAAAGACAAGGTAGAAAAAATTTACTGATGTAAGGGATTTATGGATAGCCATTTTATGTCTCTTTAGCACAACAATTTGAGAACTCATAGATTCTTGGTTAAGATATCAAGTCCCTTAAACTAGAGACCGGAGCAAGTTTTAAAACAGTAACAGTTTAAAAACTGATTTTTTTTTGTTTTCCTTTTCAGCAACTGCAAGTATCAGAAACCATATTTTGAAAATATATATATATGCACATATAATTTGAATATAAATATATTTGAAAATACCTATGTGTATGTGTATGTGTATATATATATATATTCCATATAAGTGTATTGTTTTAAAACCCATTTTCAAATAAAGTGAATATAATGGGTACTTTCAGAATGGAAAGGGCATTTGTTGGTATGTCTTTGTGCATATTTATTTTTCATGTTTTCTTTAATAAGACCAGTGTTAACTTAGCAGGGAAAGTTAATAGTGCCTGCTGAGATTCTCTTCACTTTATACAAAGTAGATGTTATTAAGTTGGGGAAAAGATTAATGTATTTCCTACTAATTCCATAGAAAACATGTATCTTTATTAATGTTAATGGTGGGGGCCTCTCATTATGTAATAGAATAATCTGCTTTAGCAAAGGTTTTTCTTCTAAAGAACTTCATAACATTTAAAGGTTAATATGTTAGGTAGAGAACAATATCTTAAGATAAGCGTTTTTATTACAGGACATGATGGGATGGTTTTTATTAAATTATATGGTGATTTGAATGGGGAAGAAGAAAAAGTGCCTCACTTCTTGCCCTCAACTTTAATGCCTTTAATCAAATAATGATCTTCTGGAAAATAGTTAATTTTAAGCATTTGGAAAGATCAATACCACTTTGCCACCAAAAAATGGCCCAGACGATGAAATTTGATGTATTTAAAGTATCATTTCACCCTTTTAACCTAGTAAATAATTTAAAATGCTTTCAGTATTGCTTTGCCACTGTTTTGTTTCTCACTGTTCAAAGTGTTAAGATTGTTCTCGAAAGAAGGTTGGAGTGTGGCGCATCCAGGCCTCCCTCCCGGAAGAGGGGCTGTATACCTTGTGTATCTCCAGGTCAGGACCCCAAAGAAATAACATGTTTTCGTACTAAATTTCGGGTAGAATATGTATAAAGCACAAACGGTTTGAAAATGAACCTCTTTAGGAATTTTAAAGAAGTGGCTTAGAAGCCTCATGAGTCACTTTGCCTCTTTTGTGATATCTTTAAACCTATATGCTAAAGGTGAAGGATTCAGTAGCTCTGACAATTAGAACCCTTTCCCCCTCCCCCAGCTTATAGACACTGATATGAAATTACCCTTGAGTGCAGACAGCTTTGTAAATAAAAAAAAAAATTGCCCTCTATTAGCATGTTTGTGGGCAGATTAAAAACTGTCTTCATTAGCATAAGTAACACTTACAGATTCTTTTAAAAGTAGAAAATTATTTGCTGAATGATAAATTGCTAGCTTTATAGTTAGTTGTTGTTGAAAATGTACTCATTCAAAATGCCTGGTATAGTTTAGTCTACAATACTGAATTTTTTGTGTTAGAAGTACTATTTAATGGATTATGTACTTAATCCTTGTTCCTACTACTTGCTAAAATGTAATTCATGCTTTCCACTAAAATGTTTGTATCAAATACCTCCCTATTTAGATTGATTTCTTTTAATATCATATATTATTATACTATATGCCCCAGAGATTGGAACAAAATACTCCTGCAAATAACACATAAAAGATGAGGGTGAGGGGGAATAAATACAGACTATAAAATGTTTTGCTTTTTAGAACTCAAATTACCATTCTATTTTTCAAAATGTATTTTTCCCTCTTAGTTGCAGCAAGAATTATGTCATTTTCTTTCTCTTTTTCTGGCTCTCGGTTTTAAAATGTATATGTACATAACGATAATATGTACATATTTGTGTATTAAATGACTCTCTTTCTCAGAGCTAAGACTGAAGTCTTTTTCCTTCGGAGAGCTAGTTGTGTTCCCTGCGCCCTGCTTTGTCACAGACCAGGCCATAGCAAGATTCTCTTTTTATGTGTGTGAGGCTTTACAGGTACACTAAATTTATTCGTGAAAGGAGGTTACTTTCCTGACTCAATGAAAATCATTGTGCACCCCTTATCTGTAAAAAATGTTAGAAGCGAATTGACTTGAATTAACTGTTCTAAAAAGAGTGGAGTGGAAATCAGAGATTGAGTTTGGTTGGAAATTAGCAGCTGAGAGATGAAGGTGCCAGGATTTTTATTTAAATGTGGTACAACAAGATTCTGTCAGAAAAGCACATCATTAGAATATTGAGTTTAGAACTGCTAATTTTTCCTTTAAAATGAGCATACAGTCGTGTGTTTCATGGACCATAATAAATTGCCATTGTGTTGTCATTGAGTTTGTTTTGCTTTTTTTCAGGACTGGCTTGGCAGTCACTCCGCATTTTCTCTTTTCCTTTTTTTTTTTTTCCCCCTCCATCCGATGTTTCTTTAATAGAGCCCTAACCAAAGCCAGTCAAAGGAATGTTCTTTATTTCATGCAGTCTTAGGTTTAGCATCTTTTGCACCATTTTCTTGCTTACGGTAGCAAGACATTTGCAGATGGTTCTTGGTTACTATAAAGTACATAACAGTATTTCCTTTGTGGCAGATGGATTTAAGACTTTTAGTTCTCAATAAATGTAGGTTTACAATACATAACTTTACAGGATTTGTGTTGTATATAACAGGTTTGAACATATTATCTCAGAATTCATCTGCATGGCATTTTCAGCTTATTCAGGGCCCATGCCAGTTTTTTTAAGTAATAGGGGGAGCGCTGTGATTGATAGCAACAGCTCAAGGCGTGATTTTGAATAGAAACAAAGGGTTTAGAACAGAAGGTGTCAAATTAAACTTTGTCAGTTTGAAAAGTAGTAACATCCTGAAAGTTTTACTGATTTATTTACATGTGGCTACTGTTTATATTTTGCCCTCTTTATATGCAGTGTAATGTTGCTTGGCAAATTTACTACATTTAAAGTTTAGGTTGTTCCTTGTACCATTTTAGTTTTCTGAGAATGGATCACTCTCATTATGTTAAGATTGCTAATCCCCTGTCTCTTCTCATTTTGAGAGTAGTTCCCTACTCGGGGGAAGGCCTAACAACCGGTCAGGTCCCAGAGGCCTGCCTGAGGGATCAGTGTTGGATTTTACCACAAAGCGTTGTGTTGTCTTTCCTTTCCTTTCTCCTCTTCTAGTAAATCTGGATTTATTGTTTGCAAACCAGTACAGTACTTAGGGGACTCATTAGTTTTATTTGTCAGATATTACAGTTATTCTGACATGTGCCTAGTTTTCCCTGGTTTATTTGTTCTAGCAATATCACTTAGAGAAGAGTCACCTGGAAGAAGGGAATGGGGAATTGGAAAGCATTTCACTTTAAGTCACTTTCTGAAAAACATAGATCAGATTACTGTCATGATTAATAAAGTCTCAATCAATAGAATATGAAGTAGTCAGAATATTCCATGGTTTTAAAATAGTATTAGAATAAAGTTTTGCCAGTGTAAATTGGGAATGAGCCAATTTATTTCTTTGCTGACAAAGAACTAGTGTGTCAAAATATCTGCTTTCCATTATTTTTAAGAGAGATGCACATCAAGGAAAGCACACACACCCCCCTTTTTTTGGAATACCCTTGTAGAACTAACAGTTCCCAGCTGCACCGTTAAATATTTTTCTAGGAAGCATCTGATTTCAGTCTCTTAAAATCATCATGTCTCTTGAAAGGCTAGCAGAGACATGTTTCAAAGTTATAATTCATCAAATTATTTTTAGATAAGGAATTAGAAGTATTATTTAAGGGCAGAGGTTAATAGCAAACTACTGGAAATGTTATGTTAGTCATGGGCAATTAATAAAAATAAGGATCCGTCTGGTAAGTATAAAGACACAGAAGTGACAATATGAGCAAAATATTTGTTGAATGAGTCAGGGCTCTTTTTCTGAAATATTTGTTAAACCAGCATGAATGTGATTGTTTAGGAATTAGCTATCATTATTAGCCACTTTAAAAGAACTAATGATTTTCTTTTCCAAAGAACATCTGTGATCCACATGTTTTTTTCACATAGATCCAAGCGCTAACTGATCTCTGCAGTACTTTAAAAAGTTTCTAAAGGATTTGAAAAATTATTGGAGTTTTCCTGCTCTCTCAAGGAAGCTTTTCTTACAGGAATCGTTCTTTAACTTTCAGCAATTTTTAGTTACAAGCCTTTATTTCTCAAAAAAAAAAAATCATAGATGCTTAAAGTTTAGAATGTTTATTTCTCAAAAAAAAAAAATTCATAGATGCTCAGTGTTTAGGATGTATGGCAATAGTATTATAATTGCTAAGCTGAAAGAAATTAAAAAAAAAAACAACTTTTCTGTTCCTTGTGAACCTTCTAACATCTCTTAAAAGGCAAATAAAATAGTAGTGAGCGCTGTGTTTGGGCCTGGGCCCCCTCACTCACCCTAGCTGAAGAATGAGACAAGGGGCTGGGGAGAAGTCCTCTTAATTATAGTTGATATGCAAACAGATACATCTCTAAAACCTGCACAGCATCAAAACTTAGAGGTAAAGTGCAAAGAAGTAACTTGGATGTAGAAGCAAAATATTTTCATGGCTTAATCCTGAGAGCAAATATTAGTCAGTAAGAGCTAAATAAGCATCCTCAGGGCATATAAGTGGGTCTCTAATATTGGAAATATTCAAATGTAGTTTTTAGCTCATATTACAGTTACAGTAAATAGAGCTTAAATATCACATCATCTATCATATTATTCTGGAAATAAGCATGGAATTGGCATGGCTGGAAGAGAAGCATGTTCAGTGACACTGTAATCACAGTTTGTTTTTAGTTTAGCTAACATTCTTTCAGAACTGCTTGTTCTCTTAGCCTTGAATTATAGTTTCAGTGGCATTGAACGTTGAGAGCATGACTTCATGGCTGTGGCCGTGTACGTATTTGTTCATTTAGAGAATCAGAGCTCTTTCAGAAACATTTCTAGATCTCATGGATTCAACAGTCGTCACCCTTACCTGGCTAGTAGGTGGACCTTTGGGAAGTGAAGATGTTAGTTCTCTATCTCGCCTTTTAAAAATCTCTCAAATAAATCATTTGGGGGAGTCTGGACCTTGCTTCTTCCCACTGTATATCGAGTTGGGAGGAGAATTTTCTTTCCAGTGATTGTTTCAGAAGGGTAGGAGAGTCATGCTTTTGCCTTGTCTCACCCCAAAGAAAGCATTAAAAAAAATAACCAAAAACCTGACTTATTTCTAAAAATCAGATCTACAAGAAACTATATTCTTTGTATTCCCATCCAGCTATCTTATTTGGAATTTCCTAGAAACCCATTTGTCTTTGGCTTTGCTTTTAGGGATCCTGATCTTAATCAGCGAATCAGGTGCGCCTTATGATTTGAAGGTGGAGCGGGGTTGGGAAGAGAAAAGGCCTCAGAAAGAACGTGGTCTCAGATCATTTCTAACCCTGATGTGGGGTGGGGGGGGGTGAAGGAAGCAGAAGAACGGGATGGCTGTCTCTAGAGATTAAGTTGAGAACTCAGGCCCTTGAGCAGGTACTTGGTACCACAGTCACTCGGCACGCCAGGGAAAGGTCAGGGAGGAAATGGAATAAGTGAGATGACTCCAAGACATTTCTCCACAGAAGTGTGTCTCCGTGAGCTGTTAGCAGGCAGCCTGGTGCTTGAATGTGGTTGCCTTGGCTGGTGCAGGGGTGAGGGGCAGCTGTCCTCTCCACCCTGGTCTTGGTGTCCATCGTGGCAGCCCCGATGAAGAAGGTCTGAGATGGTGACCAGAAGATCTAGACAGTGTGCTCCGTCCAACCAGGCAGTTCTTGATGGATTAGCTGAGTTTCAAAACCTGGGCCTTATGGCCAACAGAGAGGTTCAAGCTTTTGACTTTCTTCGGCTATTTCTTTCCCTCTTAGACTAAGAAATCTGTTAAAATTCTCGCCTGAGAGATCACGTGTAAACTGCAGTGTAAACAGCACAGGACGGGAAGACATGACTCCGGAGTATCCTTATAGAAAGTTCTTTCTTGGAGAATTTTTCTAATGTCCATTCTAGTATTATGTCTTACATTGGACACCACTCTTGCTTACGCAGCTATATGCGTCCTTTCTCTTTTCTGTACACGCACACACACCCACACCCCCCCATTCCTTTCTAATCCCAACAGTTTAAACTTAGGAAAAAAGCATTATTCTGAAAATCTGCCCTGGCTCTAATTAAATACCCCCAGAACCCTCAGATCGCCACTCAACAGACAAGAAAGCAGGGCAAGACCGGAGCAGCTCGGCTCTACTTTCCTCCTGTTTCACATATTGCAAAATCCATGGTAAATGTGTCTTGCCCTTAGAGTCTGAAAAATATGACCCTCCTTTAAGATGCAAATCTGAACATACATTAGAAACAGAGCCCGTCTCCTCAACAGGTCAAAAAAAAATTTTAAGCAGATTGGATGGTTTTGCGCCTCTAACAGAAGTTAACTTCACAGGGTCTTTCCTTTTTAGTTCCTAATGGAAATTGCCAGCCCCCCCAGGCACGAACTGACCTGTCATGCCTTGCCTCACAGGGGTGGTTGTGTGAGCTGTTACGCTGGAAGGAAGATCCTTCTCCGGAAAACAGAACCCTGTGGGAGAATCTCTCCATGATCCGAAGGTTCCTCAGTCTTCCCCAGCCGGAGCGCGACGCCATCTATGAGCAGGAGAGCAACGCGGTGCATCACCATGGCGACAGGCCGCCCCACATCATCCACGTTCCAGCCGAGCAGATTCAGGTTCGTTTACCTTGGCCAATTCAATATAGTACTGAGTAAACAGAGCTGTAAACTTAGCAGGGAAATGAGCGTTTCTCTTCTTCCCACCAGTCTAAACATAGGCTTTTTAGCAAGAGATAACAGTGCACTGCCATCTCGCTCAGGGGGATAAAAGGAAAATTAACACACTTTTCCCAACATGTGTATTGTGTTCCAGTCTCCACCCTGCAAAGTGGCAGGAACCCCCTCTTTACACTTCTCGTTTGGCACGTGTGTCTTTTTAGAACTGGGTCGTTTTGTGTGTGAGAGCTTAGAGGGTTTTTATTTGGGGGGCTGTGTTTTTAAAAATCAGAATTTTTTAAATACTACCTAGTTCTTAGTGAATCCCAGTACTGCCCCCGGGGAAAGGAGTTACTGCTTTTCTGTAGAGGAAGTTTGCCGGATCAGTTTTACTCCTGGAACTCTGTCCAACACAAGGAGGGAGGCAAGCCAATGACATCTGACGTCTGACTCCTTGGCCCACCCTGCACCTCCCAGCTCTCTCCCCACGTCCTCACGTAACTCAAGTTAGGGGTGAGTCCTGTCTGTCTTTCCTTTAGAGCTCACCTCCCACCCGCCCTGGGAGAGGAGAGTCTAGCTGCGATTTCTTAGCCGGCCTGCTGTCCCCTGCCCCGTGGCTCGGTGCTGCTCCTCGGGGGGAGCGGGCATGTTACCGATGCCAGCCAGAGAAGAGGCGGGGTGCAGAGACATGCTAATATGGTGGCGGCCAGAGACCAGGCCGCCAGTAGGCTCCGGCTAAGCTTGTGGCTGGCTTTTTCCTTTCTTGGGGCTTGTCTCCGTGCATCCCTGAGGGAACTTCGCTATGAATTTAGATGGGAAGGTCCTGAGATCAGGTAGTTTGTTGATGCTTTTATGACCTTGACTGGTTAGGGAGTGTGTTGGCATTGAGCTGGAGCTGTGTAACTTATTTCTGTTCATGGTCCAGGCCGGTTTCGCTTTTTTCCTTTAAGGAAAAATGCCTCTGTATTCCAGAATCCTGAGAGTAGTCTATCACCTGCATTGTTTCTTGGTATGGCTGTGGAAAAAAAAATATGTACACATATAGGGAGAGAGGAAGAGCGGGAGAACGCTAAAAACAATAATAGGGTTATCCATTAACTGAGTAAAAAAAAAAAAAATCCTTGAGTGTGTATTAAAGATAAAACAAATTGAGAAACAGAATCCCTTAGGATATCAAGTACGAACATAATCGTGAAAGCCTGAAGAACTGCTGTTTGGCAAAAACAAAAAAAGAGAAAGATATATGTTAATAAAAATAGTACTTGTTTGAGAATGTAAATTGTTTTTAATAAAATTGCTTCTTGGGGGAGAAGAGGCGATGCAGAGGCACATTGGAAACGGTCGAAGATGCTGCCGCTCTCGCAGGTTGATGTGCCTGGCTGGTAAAAATGAGGGCTCCAGCGTGTGCCTTGTGTCACATTTGTTATGTATCATTGTGTATGGAAATCTCAGCACATATACAGCTACTAATTATGAAAAAGTGTCTGTATACACTACATTTAAATCCTAATCACATCTGAGTTTACTACAGACAAAACAATTCGCTGGCCGATGTGTGGGGGTTGAACCTTCATTTTTCGGTAAGAAAGAAACTTGCAGTGTCAGCCTAGTGCAATTTGGTAAGAAATTATGTGTGTATTAAATAGGAACTGTCTGGTAGGAAATTCACAGACGTGAGAATCTCCACGATCCTCTGGACTCTGAGGGATAATGCTGAAGAACAGATGCTTATCCATTTTATCTGGAATTTAAGGCTAGCCATTCTTGCTCCCGGTTTTTGCCAGCTGATGAAATGGGGCAAAACACACATTTCTTTCCTCACGGCTCTGTCGCTCACCTTTCTAAAATTCCTTTGAAATCCTTTTTTCTCCATCTTTGTTAATTATTTACATCATAATTTGCTTGGCGGTCTTCGCCTTTGATGCTTATCCTTGTGGGGAAGTTTATGGCTCAGGGTGTCAGAGTTGTGGAACTTCATTTCTACCAGCCAGGCTGAAAATCCAGGGTAGGGAGGATCCAGTAACCCCATAGGGAATCCCAGTAGCCCCCGAGGCCCCCTTCGTGCCTCCCTTTCTAGCTCCTGCTCAGGCCTGTTCCTCCTGAGCCTCTGTCCCCATCACGAGGGACTCCTGCCCGCGCTGTCCCGATTCTAGCCTGCCCCGGGCGAGCTGCACACGCAGGGCGCTGACTGTCTGCTTGTTCCCTTCCAGCAGCCGCAGCCACAGCAGCAGCCGCAGGCACCACCACCCCAGCAGCCGCAGGCGCAGCAGCCGGCCGGGCCCCGGCTCCCCCCGCGCCAGCCCACCGTGGCCTCGCCCGCCGAGGCCGAGGACGAGAACCGGCAGAAGGCCCGGCCGCGCACCAAGATCTCCGTGGAAGCCCTGGGAATCCTCCAGAGCTTCATCCAGGATGTAGGCCTGTACCCGGACGAGGAGGCCATCCAGACTCTGTCCGCCCAGCTCGACCTTCCCAAGTACACCATCATCAAGTTCTTTCAGAACCAGCGGTATTATCTCAAGCACCATGGCAGACTGAAGGACAACTCCGGCCTGGAGGTGGATGTGGCCGAGTACAAAGAGGAGGAGTTGCTTAAGGATCTAGAGGAGAGCGTGCAGGATAAGAATGCTAACACCCTTTTCTCGGTGAAACTAGAAGCAGAGCTCTCGGTGGAAGGGAACACGGACATTAACGCTGACTTAAAAGACTGAGACAAAGTATTATTTTCCTTCAGCAGTGCCACTGGTATTTCCTCACGAAGGAGAGTCCACCTTGTATTCCCTCAGAAGACCCGTGCTCATTGTTTGGCCAATGAATCTTCAGAAACTTGCACAACCAGAATAGTCGGGAAAGGATGGGTCAGACTGCACTAAATGTTTTACTCTGTTTTACAAACTGCTTGGCAGCCCCAGGTGAAGCATCAAGGATTGTTTGGTGTTCAGAGTTAAGCTTTGTGTTCGCGGGACGCATGGAGGTGTGTGCCCGGTTAGCATGATGCCAGTGATTTTTTTTTTTTAATTATTATTCTGGAGCCTCCAACAAGCATTATAACTTCTGTGATTATTATTTCCTTCCTTTAATTATTTCTGTAACACTCCACACTGATCTTTGGAAACTCGCCCCTTATTTAAAAGAAAAAAGGAAAAAGAGTTTGTTACTCTATTGTATGTTACAGAAGAACTCTAGACTGTGGAATGCAGTTTAAAGATGACATATGCCAACAAATGCCTTGTATTATATGGCACTGCCGTAATTCAAATTTGTTTTTATTTTGGAAATAAAAGTTCACTGTAATTTTTTTTTTCATTCTCATCGTTACCTGATTTTTTAAAGCAAAAATGAAAAAAATGTGAAACACGATTTAGTCCTCATTATTTATTTGTAGATCCCGCAGCATCATGTTGTAATTAATTTTTTGGAAGTTTCCGTTAAATGTAATATTGCTTCTCTTGTTACCATACTGATTCTTTTCTATTTATAAGTGTATTTTGATGGGCAGTAAAACAAAGTGTCTTAAAAGTTTTAAATAGAGAAAATGTGCTTTACACAGTTGCCTATAAAAAGTGCTCTATGTTATCCAAGCAATTCATACTATAAGCTTCACTCTGATTGTTGTATGCAATTTTTACTCTCATGCAAATAAGCTTAGGTAAATAAAACTAATAGATCACCTTAGAAAATTATGCAATTAATGTGAAAATAATTGATGTTTGCAATGTGTCTTCCTTTGGTTTACAATCAATTTTAAAGCTACATCTGTATAAAATTTCTGTATAAAGGTGTATTTCTTTTTTATGAGTTCATGGCTATGAAAACACCAGCTATTTTGTTACAGCTGGCTGTTTTTATAAGTGTATCACAATTTTCTTTATGCAGAAATGTTCTGATTAGGAGTGGTTATTGACTGTAACTACACAATTAAAATTGTTTGTATGGTATGACACGGTAGGGTTTGTCTGCTTATGTGAAGTAACTTTAAAAGGGTGGCCCTCAGTTAGGTGCATGTTGATACTTTCTAGATAATATTTTACTTGATTTTAAAAGGCACAAGAGGAAACAAGTCACTGGAAACACTGTAAATTTAAATCACAGACACACACGCATTTTTAAGGTAAGCAATGAAGACGATAACCTGTTTTGGGTTAACATGTTGCTTAACATGCAGAGATAGAATGTTCAAAGGATTTTGCCAGCAAAAACACAAATCAGTCTAGCGGTGAGGTGCTTAGAATGAATTCATCTGCATTTATTCCTCAGTACTTCAGTTATGACAACTCTTTTCTTTCAGTTAATGTATAAATATTTTTAAAGGCCGTTAATAGTAACGTAAAACGTGTGTTGGGATAAGTGGACCTTCTGTATAAAAACTCCTTAGTAAGCCATGTATTTTTTTTAAAGTTATAAATGGAATGTAACTTAATCACTCTGAGCTCATTGGGTTGTATATGTCATAATTTTAAGAACATGAATAAGAATAACACACCTGGGATTGAAACACAATATTCCAAATTCTTGCTACATAAAACTCAGCAAACGCCAACATACAAAGTGAGGTGTGCTAATGGTCACAGAAAGGATTGGGGCCAGTGTTGCAGTTTGTGGATTTATTATTTTCTTTTTGATATTAGCTTTATCTTTTCCTTTCCTCTTTCTAAGGTTTCTTAAGTGGTAAGAACATTTATCTGGGTTTGTTGATACATGGTTCCGAAGTCACACCTTCTCTTTCTGCCTGTCATTCCCCAAGCCTGATGAGTTCCTTGATAAGCAATGGGCTACTTAAGAATTGTAACAAGCTGTAATTGGGTTATTGCAAACTCCCAATCAGCTTAAAATCTACTGGTTAGCTTTGAAGCACAGCTGAACTTGATATTGTATTGAAAAGTTTTTAGTTCTTTTTGTTAAATGAGAAAACAAAACAAAAAAAAAGGTTCTGCTCACTTGAGTTCAACAAAAAGTTTGAATTAATAAAACTAGATTCCATGTATTAAATATATATATATATATATAAAAATAGAAACTAAAATGCTATGAAGTTTGAAAATCTTGTCTTTTTTCCCTTTAAGTTTAAGGGAAAAGCTAGAGGAGAGAATTTTTTTTTTTTTTTTATCCAGTAACACTTAAGTGTCAGGTATGTATGAAGTTTAGTAATTTTTTTTGGAAGGAGAAATTGGGTTGCAACTAAGATTTTTCCATTCCTAATAACCTAACTTCTTTTGAAGTAGCATTTCAATCACTTCAGTGCATGTAAGAAATCCACATAATACTTGACAAGTTCTCCCTTAGACCCTTTACCTTAAGCAGCATAATGTTGCTGGTTTGATATTTTAAACCAAAAAGAAGCATGGCGATAAACAATGATGGTCATGACGGAGTGAGTAAAATTGGTTTCAGGAAGGATGGCACATTTCGGAAAAGATGTGGTCTGGGTGATCTTAACTTTGCACCCCCCACCGATGTCATCTGCTGCTCCTACCAGCTATTGCCAGTGATTATGGTACCATTCCTTGAACAAGCTTCCTCGAGTCTAAGTATTTCAGAGACTTTTAAAGCTGGGCATGACATAGCGCTTCGTGCTGTTAAGACCTTAGCAGAGTCAGGTAGTTTACGGGTAATACTCAACCTTGTGCTTCTGAATCTGTCGTGGATTCCTACCCTCAGCACTTTGCCACTAATTTGTAATACACTCTGTGGCCATATAATACTTGCACAATATGCAAAAAATAATGTTGATAGTTTCTCCTTGGCACATAATATGCAGAGTTGACACATAACCTTTGAAAACTAAGGTAACTAATATGTGCGCCCTAGTTGTGTGGCACCTGGTTACAAAGTCTGTACATATTATGTATAAAATGTGTATCGATTGACATTTAGTTCTAAGGAATTCTGAGCTTAGAAGTGTTTTCTTTTTCCCAAGTAGTGATATCTATATCTAATTGTGCTTATCTAAAATATATAGCTTGAGTAGAAAAGCCTTTTCAAGTGGTTCAAGATTGAAAAAAATGACAATCCCATACATTCCATGATTAAATTCTGCCCTATTCCCTATTGTTATTGGCTGATATTAAGGTCCTTGATTGTCACGATATTATCAATAAATGAGGTATTCTGAACTGCCTGGTGATATTTTCAAAAAAAAGCAACTAAATGTGTATTCCCTGTTATGTAGCTAGTAGAAATAAAACAACTGTGTTAAAGCAAGCCAGAAATTTGCATGATAGTATGGAAATTAATGGAGGTCCCAAAATACTAATCAGATATCCAAAACATCAAAAGACACCGAATCTACCTTACAAATAAATACTTTTGATCTCTTAAGGGGACTTATTATGGATTCAGTGTTCCTGCTGAGGCAATCCTTTTAATGTAAATACTAAACACTTGCATGTCTTTGGACAAAAGCTAAACTACAATCTATTAACATGCACATTTTTGATAAAAAGTAAACTTACTAAAGAAATGTGGTAGAAGGTGTATGTCCAGAATACTATACCTGTTTTACTTACCAAATGTTAAATAAAAATAGTTTGGAATTAATGCTTAAAAGATGAGCAACATGTTTAAGCCTTTCTTACATTACCCTACTGATGTGGATCATGTGTTTCCAAAATTAATTGCATCAAAATAATTCTACAAAAATTCCTTCATGGCTTCTTACCTTTACCAAGGTTGTGTACAGTCACCTTCTGTCAACTGTTTGCAACTGCTAATACCTGTTATGATCAAAAGCACTTGATATGGGCTCTGTTCTCTAAGACAATGGTTGATGAGGACTGAATGTAGTAAATAGCACATTACATTTTGTGTCTTACCAAGTTAATACTTGTTGAAACTAAAGTGACATATTTTGCACTACGTTAAATGTTGCACATTCTTTCTTTCTGCTTAATGGAAACTCTGTTATTGAGTATTGACTTTTTAGTGGCATGGAAATCAGCTTTCATTGCAGTGACATTCATTCATTCATGCAACCCAGAAAAGAAAATGTGTCCCACGTGCTGATCTGATTTTCTACTCATAAAAGGACCAACAGTGCCTGTTGGATGAGAATACCGAGAAGGTTCAGATACTTAAACGTGTCTATTGATTCACTGGGTTCATTTCGTGGTCATGGGATGAAAATGAACATCTGTGCAGAGCATACCACTGCCCCACAGCTGTTCAACGTGGGGAGTGGTCCCACCTACACTGCCTTTGTTTCCAATTTTAATTGCCAATTATTTGTCTTATTAGATGTCATTCAAAGGGTTCCTACCTTCTGAGCCTTTAGCATCACTGTCAAACATGTTCAAAATGGTAAGATTTGTAGCTTGCCCCGATTTATAAGGTGCCCCACACACCTATCCAGTTTTAACCCTTCATCCCCCTGTGAGGTGTTTGAGGCAGACACTGAGGCCCCACATCAATGCCTGGGAAGGAGAAATTCAAATCAGGTAATTGATTTGTGCAGCTCTGTAGTGACCACATTGGCCTCATGTCCAACTCTTCTCTATAAATTTCTACATGTTTGACTTAATAAAAGCCTTCTCCAATGCAGAAAAAAAATGCAATTGAACATTTTCAGAAATATGACAAGTATTTTGCTAATATTAAAAAAATCCATCATTCAGAATTGAAATCAAGTGTATAAAATGTTTCATTTTAAAATATGAACCCCAAAACTCTGCCCTCCTATGATAAGATCCAGATACAACAAGTATTTTTCTTAAAAAAAGAACACTGCTGTACAGGAATTTTAAAAACACATACAAAAGAAGAGAGAATAGTATTATGAACCCACAAGAATTTCTCACCCATTCAACAGTTGAAACATTTTCCCATTAATAAATCACAAAAGGCATTAAAATAAAGATGAAACTTCCTTGAAAACATTCCAACTGTTCGATGCCTTTTGCCCAAAATGATGTTACAGCATCATCTTAACTTTTTGCAATGTAATGAATTTCTGATTTCTAGAGAAAATATTAAAAGTTGAAGTCTTTCTCAGAGCTCTGAGAATTTTCAAAAAGCCAATTTTAGAAGAACCTGTGAGAATTCTACAAATATTTGTAGCATAAAAAAAAGACAAACCAGCCTCTCTGTATTTATAAACAATACGTTCTTTCATATCATTGTTGAAACTAAAGTACATAATTTTCAGTTATGCATAATAAAATATGTAATTAAGCAACATTCCATGGTGGATTAAAGAATTAAAAGCTTCAGGTGCAGAAAAGAATTTGTTGGCATTTTCTTTTTCAAGGTGGTATTTTGAGGTGTTACTTTTCATTTTCCTTTGACATCTTATACACAAATAAATAGACAGAAACAGGTGAGAAGCAGAGAAATGAAGAATTGGCTCTACTACAATAGACCTGGAAAACATAGCAGGGTAGAATATTTGCAAGAGCCCATGAAGGCTAAATTAAAAGGTACAGAAATCTTGGGAAGAAATCCTGGGAAGAAAAAACTCTAAATGGGGCATGTGCTTCACTAAAGAGAAATATAATAAAAAGATAACCGCAATTGGCAATTCCTATATTTCAAACAACATTAAATTAATTCACACTCCAATTTGTAAATCTCAAGAAACTTATTTTTTCAAATGAAGAACTACATTTAATTAATAATTCTGTGCTATAAACACTGAAGTTCATAGAGGCATTTGGCATTTATCCTATTTTTTAAAAAGGGTAATACATCACATCAAGTCAAACAACTCAAATGTCAATGTGTCACAATGGCTCCAAAAATAAATTATGCTACTGAATATCTAAGAAAAAATAATATTACAGAGATGAAACTGCATCTTACATCAGTAGAATTTTCTATCTAGTATCTACAGATTTTCATGTATGCTTAAATTACAAGTCAATTCTATATGATCAAGTAAATTTAATATCATGTATTTATATTACTCAAATCCTAGCACAGAAATATATGTTTGGTGAATGAATGAGATCAATTACATATAGCACGAGGTAATCTATAGGTAATTAATTACCTATAGACCATATCTCAGGTACAGTCCTCTTAATGGTGCCTTTATACTGACATCTCTAAGAGACTTTTGCTAGCCTTTAATGTCTCATGGCTCTGCTGAAATATGACATTGTTGTATTTGTATGTGTTTTTATACCCTATCTTATCACAAAATGAATTTGCTAATACTATCATATACACTACAATAATGCAGGAAAAAACTCCAAAGAAAGTTAATGCAAAATTTGAATGAAAAATAATACAGATGGAAAGAAAGGTATGTTTGATAGAAATGTATCACCATGAGACCCTCAACAGTTTAGAGGGACTATGAAAAACTTTCACAGCTTCATTGACATATAATTGACATACAATAGACTGTACATATTTAAAGAGTACAGTTTGATGTTTTGATACATTCCAATACATGTGACATATATGTATGTGTGCGCATGCACACACACACACACACACACTTCCATTTTGTAATATCCTGTCCCTCCCACCCATCCCATTCTTATCTATCACCATCCCCATGAAACCACTGATCTGCTTTCTGTCATTCTAAGCTAGTTTGCATATTCTAGAATTTGGGGCTGATACAAAAAAAGACAATATGAGCATTTATATGCATGCTTTTCTATGAACATAGGTGTTTGTTTCTCTCAGGTAAATTCCTAGAAATAACTTCTCACATCACAGGTATTTATTTAAATTTTTAGAAATTGATGAACTATTTTTCCAAAGTGGTGGTATTGCTTTCCATCCTCCACCGACAGTGTATGAGCGATTCCCTTGCTTCACATCCTTGTCAACATTTAATATGTCAACATTTTAATTTTAAATATCCCAACAGAAGTGCAGTTATATTTTATCATGACTTTAATTTGCAATTAATTCTGTAATAAATTGCAATGCCCTAACTGAACACCTTTTCATATGATCTGCTACCCACATGTCTTTTTGGTATATTGATCTTCGCTTCTGCAACCTTGCCTAAACTCACTCAATAGTTTTAGTATTTTTGTAGATTCCATCAAGTTATCTATATAGAAAATCATGCTAGATAACAAAAAAAGAAATATTACCACTCTAAATGTCTTCTATGTTGGTCTTATTTGGTTTTCTAGAATGTTCAGTACAATGTTGAAGAGAAATGATGCGAGTAGAACTCCTTGCCTTGTTCTTGAACTTTCATACTAGCACTATTCTATGACCTTTATAATCCAAATTCACACATAAGGTAGATACATTATTATCACTATATTACTTGTCATTAAACAAAAGCACAGAAAGGTCAAATAATGGATCCCAGTGGGTTTATCTCCCAACAACCCTTTCTAACTTGCAGCTCTTGTTGCTGCCCCGTCACTCACTGCTTTATCCTTGTCACAAGTCTTCACTTAAGCACTCATTTCTGGATTAGGTTGTCAGACTACATAACAAAATCCTATTTGACCAAAATGAGGCTGAAATGTGGAAAAGAAGGGAGGAGCATAGTATAATACAAAAGAATAAAATTAAAGTACAAGGAGAAGCGAGCTTTGGAGAAAGAAGAAGATCACAGAAAAAGAAGGATGAAGATGCTGGGAAGGAAAAACAAAGAGTTTGCCTGATAAGTGAAATGATTCAAAGAAGCAGCATACCTTTTACTATATTCCCATATTATGAGTTTTTAAAAAATATCTAGAAACCACATGGAAAACTGACCTCTTTTAATGATTTTAGAAACACTGCCTATTTTTAAGTTTGGCACTTCCAAAAAAAAAGTGACCTAATTTTGGAAAAATAAAGTATTTCTAGATACAGTATGAGAGGGATCAAATTACAGTATCAATGCCCTAAATAAAAAACTGGCAAACTATGGTCCATGACCCAAATCTAGCTTGCTTCTCATTTTGTAAATAAAGTTTTATGGGAACACAGTTTTACCCATTCATTTACATATACTCTATGATTGCTTCTGCACTACAATTAAAGTAATTGTAGAGAAGACTGGATGGCCAGGAAGCCTAAAATATTTACTCTCTGGCTCATTACAGAAAATGGTTGCAGCCCCTGCCCCATATCATTAAGCTACACCTAGGTTTGCAAAGCTAAAGAAGACTCTTTCTGGATAAGCTGTGTCAAAATTAAGTCATTGTGTGGATATATTGCAGAAGAATTAGAGCATATATTATCTCAAAAACTCTTGTTTCAATTCTGCATTTCACTTCATATGTATGAAGAACTTAATTCTTTCAACTCTACTAATTACCTCATTGGCCTACACAAGATAAGAAGACCAGAGATCCTACACCCTGTTGTTCACTAGTAACTAGTCTATAAATTTAGAAAATTATTGACTAGAAACTTTACCTCTTCTCGATAAACTCAAGAAGTGTTAATATTCTTGGCAAAATTGTCTTTGCACTAATTGCCGTATCCATCTGCTCTGTGAGATTGATTAGACTGTGGGAGCATTTGCTCTCTCCTGCATCAGTGCTTCCTGGCCCAGCAGAAAGTTAGATCTGCCTTATTTCCATTCTGAGAAGGACATGCCACTGATAACTACACACATTTCTTTTTAGGATTTGAGATTAAATTGGCACTTGGCTTGATGGTCCTTCGGGAAATAATTTAATCTAAAGAGAGTTTTGTTGAAGTTAACTAAGACCACAGGAATTTAAACAAGTACTTCTCATATAGCAAACCTCCACTGTTTCAGAAAGGCTATTTCTGTATATCCAGAGCTTGGGTGCAATGTCCTGTAGAAATGTCTCCTGGCCACTGGAAGAGTCTAAATCTGTCTTAACTCTTGAGCTCATGAAACCTTCAGAGACTGAATAATGCTGTCAGTGCATCTGGGAAAAGCAACCGCAGAGTCTAATTCTATCTGAATTGGACCCAGTATTTTATTTATTTGTTGCTAAGAATACACTTATCACAACAATCTCTAGGTTTAAAAAAAATTAAAAAGAGTGGTGTGTGTCGGGGGAACGTAAGTAAGAAAACTTAATAATAATAAACATTTCTCAAAAAAATAGCAACAAACTTCTGCCATTACAGTATTCCTCACAAACCCTACTGGACAATCACAGTGGACACTAAATGAACAGGATGACAATATAAACAGTGCCATACTGATATTGGATAATCATCTCAGAATCTGAGTATATATGGGACGGTGTCCTACAGGAAACTAGCAGCTTGATTTACACATCAAGTTTGAAAAGACACCTCTATTTATAAGCCCCATAAAATGAATTTGGGGAAAATTTCTTTTAACATTAGTTTCACTGGTCAAGAAATTGCTATTTAGATGGCAAGAGAAAACTGAACTAAATTTGAGAGAATCAAAATTATACAAAGTATATCTTCATATATAATGGAATTAAGCTAGAGATTTGTAATAAAAAATAGGGAAAACTAGAAACACATGTTAAACAACATACTTCTAAATAATCCATGATCAGTGAGGAAGTCTCCAAGGACATTAGAAAATATTTTTAGTGAATAAAAATTAAAATGCATTTCAAAATTTTGGGTAGCAACTAAAGAAAGGCTTACAAGGAAATTCATAACATTAAATGTTTATATCAGAAAAGAAAAGTCAAAAAGAAATAGCTTATGTGACCATCTTTAGACACTAGAAGAGTAAAATAAACTGAAATAATCAAAAGAAGAAAATAATGACCAGAAATCAAAGAAATAAAAACAGGAAAAAAAAAACAGAAAATAAATAAAACCAAAAACTGAATCTTTGGAAATGTAAAAAAAAAAAAAATTGAAATCCAACAAAAAAGACTAGGAAAAAAATACAAACTACTTATGTCAGAAAGAAAAGAGATTATATCATTACAGACATAGCAGTTGGTAAAAGGAGAATGTGGGGAATTTCTGACAACTTTATGCACACAAATTCTACAATCAAGATGAAATGGACTAATTCTTCAAAATCCACAAACTGTCAGAACTCACCCAAGATTAAGTGGATAACCTAAAACATCCTATAATCATTAAGGAAACTGAATTCAAAGTTAATAAAAGATTCTAAAAAGAAATCTGTAGTCTTAGGGGATTTCGCTGATTAATTTTACCAAACATTAAAAAAGAATATAAAATTTACACAATCACTTTTGAAAAATGGAGAAAGAAGATAACTTCTCAACTCAAATTTTGACATTAGGGTTCTCCTCATACTAAGAAAAAACTACAGAACAATAGCTCCCCGCCACAGACATAAATATCCTCAAAACCAAACAAAATGAGTCCAGAGGTCGACCAGCCGGCCCCAGCTGGACTGAGACTCAGCCTAGGGGCTCTGATGATGACCAGCAGGCTGCACACAAATCCAATCTCAGCCTGGAGGCTTTTTGAGGTCAAGCAGCCGGCTTCACCCTGACTCCAACTCAGCCTAGAGGCACCAGGCTAGACCTACACTCAGGCTACTGATTCCTTTAGTAGGAGAGCTAGCCTTACCCTCGCTCGGCCTCAGCCTGGAGGCTCCTGAGGTCCACCAGCTGGCCCCACCCAGAAGGACTCAGCCTAGTGGCTCCAGGACAAACCTGGACTCAGGTTGCAGAAAAGAATAATATGTTGGTATCAAGTGCAGTTTATCTAGAGGTTGTAAACACTGTTTTAACATTAGGAATCATTCAACTCAATCTATCATATTAACAATCTGAAGAGGAAACTCACATGATCATATCAATACAGAGAAACATTTGAAACAAAACCTACTCTAGGCAAACTAGGAATAGAAGGTAACTTCCACAATCTGATAGAGCGCATCTACCTAAATAACTACAGGTGATATCATACTTAATGTTGAAAGGACAGATGTTTTCACCCAATACTAGGAAAAAGGCCACATCCATTCTCAGTGCCCTTATTCTTTGCAATAGGGCAAAAAAAGAAAGAAACAAAGAACGAAACAAAGAATGAAACAAAGAATGAAAGAAAGAATGAAAGAAAGAAAGAACAAAAGAAAGAAAGAAAGGGCATAGAACTTAGAAAAACAAAGAGATAACGGATTGCAATTGTATGGGGAATATAAAAATAAAATTTATTAATTAAAAAAAAAAAGAGATAACACTTTCCCTACTTGCAGGTTTTTTTTTATGTAGAAAATTCCAAGAATGTACTAAAAATCTCCTAGAATTAATAACTAGCAAGATCACACAAATCAAGGTGAATAAAAATTAGTGAGGTTTCTCTCAACAAGAAATGTAAAATTGGAAAACAGAATGTCAAAGAATACACGCAATTCTTATAGATTGTATATTTGTGTCCCCATCCATATATTAGAATTCTAACCCCCAAAGTGATGATATTAGAAGATCAGACTTCTTGGAGGAAGGTAGGTCATGACGGGGAGGCCCCTAAGAATCAGATTAGTGGCTTTAGAATAAGAAACATGAATGAGCTTGCTTCTTCTCTACTTGTTCTGACATATGAAGGTACAATGATTAGATAACTGTTTTCAAACAAGAGAGTGCATGAGCAGACACTGAATTGGCCAGAGCCTTCAACCCTAAATTCTCAGCCTCCAGAACCTTGAGAAATAAATGTGGATTAAGTCACCCAGTCCATGATATTTTTGTCACAGCAGCCAAAAATGGCTAAGACAAACAGCTTACACAATACTTATGTATATAGCTAACAAAATATGTCCAGAATTTGTATATTAAATACCATGAAATATGGATGTAATAAATCAAAGAAGACATAAATAAATATCAAATATATGGATTGAAAACACAATACAGTGAGAATGTTAACTGGCCCCAAATTTATCTCTAGATTTAAAGCAACACCAATCAAAATTCCAACAGGATATTTTTTGTATATATACATATATAGCGATTTATAAACTTACATGGACATTCAAAGGAACAAATATAGCTAACACAATTATTGGAAAAAGAATAAATTCGAAGGAATCTTGCTACCAAGTTTTCACACTTATTATAAAACTATTGGTATAAAGGAAGTGCATTATTGGCAAAAGTATACACACATAGAGCAACAGAACTGAATAGAAAAGAAAGAAATAGACTTGCACAAATACATCCAACTAATTTTGACAAAGATACAAAAACAAGACAAAGAAGGAAGTATAACATTTTTAACAAAATGTTGTGGAATAATTAAATATCCATAGTCAATTAACATTAACTGAAATCTCAAAGAATGATAATTTTTGTCCCTTCCCCATACATCAATTTGAACAATAACCTGTGTACAAAAGCACCTTTACATGAACCAAGGATCCCAGCACCTTGGTGAAATTCATAATTAAGAAAGGAAACATTCAGGAGAGAAATCAAAAAATATCTTGAAACAAATGAAATGGAAGCACAATATATAAAAATTTATGGGACACAGCAAAAGCAGTTTTAACAGGGAAGTTGATAGTGATAAATGCCAAAATTAAGCAAGAAGATAGATGACAAATAAGCAACCTAACTTTACACCTCAAGGAACTAGACAAAGAACAAACGAAACCCAGAGTTAGCAGAAGGAGAAAACAAAGACCAGAAATAAATGAAAGAGACCAAATATAAAAAGATCAAGAAAATTAAGAGATTGTTCTTAATAAAAGACAAAATTGACAAATTTTAGATCGACTAAGAGAAAAAAGAAGCGGGCTCAAACAAATAAGAAATCAGGAGGACTGTATACATTACAATTGTTGCCACACAAATACAAAGGATTTTAGGACTCCTATGAACAACTATTTGAGAATAAATCAGATAACCTAGAAGAAATGGCTCAATTCCTAGAAACATAAAACTTACCAAGTCTAAGTCACAAGGAAATAGAAAATGTGTACATACCAATAACAAATGAATAGATTGTATCAGTAGTCAATACTCCCTCCCCCACAAAAAAAGTTCAGACCAGATGGTTTCACTAGTGAATCCCATCAAACATTTAAAGAAGAATCAACATCAATCATTCTCAAACTCTTCCAAATATTGCAGAGGGAACACTCACAAATATCATTATTCAAGACCAACATTACCCCGATACCAAAGCAATGTAAAACATTACAAGAAAAACAAAAGAAAAAACTAACTACATACCAATATTTCTGATGAATATGCCAATTTTTAAGGCAAAATATTAACAAGCCAAATTCAATTGTACATTGAATGGATCATACACCAGGATCAAGTGGGATTTACCCCTGGGATAAAAAGATGGTTCAATATATGCAAGTCAATAAATGAGGATACACACCACATTAATAAAATGAAATATAAAAATCATATGATCATCTCAACAGATACAAAGGTAAAATTTGGCAAAAGTCAATGTCTTTTCATGATAAAAATTCTCAGCAAGTCAGATATAGAGGGAAAGTGAAACAAAGACCATATATGACAAGACCACACAACCATATAGTCAATGACAATAGTTCGAAAACACCCCTGCTAAGCTCAAGAACAAGACCATGGTGTCCACTCTCACCAACCCTATTCAACTGGTACTGGAAGTCCTAGCCAGAGCAATTAGTCAAGAAAAAGAAATAAAAGGCATCTAAACTGGAAAGTAAGATGTAAATTCTTCCCTGTTTGCAGATGGTATGAGCTTACACATATATAGAAAATCTTAAAGATTCCATTAATAATTTGTCAAAACATGAGTTAATGCCATACATGCACCCTTAATATGGGCATAATTTTAATTTATGTAAACTATATCTCATTCCTAATAATTTTTTGCAGGAAACACCATTCCCTTCCCTTCTGTTCCTTTTTTTATCTTTTTTTCCCTACTCAAAAGTTCCTCTTCCCACAGGTGGTTCCACTAATCTGGGAATAACAAGGAAATCAATATCCTCCAGCCACGGGCCTGACAACATGCTGGAACTATTTAGAGTCAGGTGTGATGAGAACATATGCAGTCAGCTGGTTGAGGACATAAATCATATCTGTGCATGTATTTCTGAAACAAGCTTAAGCTAACTAGAAAAACTGGTGGACAGACTCCCTGCAGTGCACTGCTGGCAGAAGGCTGTCAATGTCCAAAGACTGCAGAGGTAAAGAAATGATTTGGAGGCAAAGGTGTCTGTTGCCAATGGCAACTGTGTTGCTTGAACTGTCCTAATAGAAAAGAGGGATAGCACTTTCTCCTCAAGTTAGATTTAGTCTCACCACCAGGATGGAAGAATATGAGAAGGGGAATTTCTCTTCTGGGACACCATGGCCACAAGTATGACTTTTTAACTCCTGCTTCATATAGTTCTAATGTTTGGAATCTAATTTCTATCTCAACATGAATTTTATTTGGATCAACAAAGAATTATTCCTTCAGAGACAGAAACCTCTGCTTGGTTCATTGAAACAGAAGTCTTCTTTTATTGATTTATTTTTAACCACAGAGACCAGCGCTCTTCCAAGAGATAACCCATTAAACAGCTAAAATTTCAATCAAAGAAGTTTCTCAACATCATTCAGAACAGAAATTATATGAATGCAAACTCTTTTCTTTTTTCAGCAAATTATAGGTCTAAAAACCCAATTCTCTAAAGTTCACTAAGTAGAGGAACCAGTAATGTTGTATCAGCACATCCAAGGATGCACAAATTAATTTGTCCTTGGCAGACAGGACAGGTTATGAATATGGGTCATTGTGATAACATCAGTGTTGCTGAATGGTTTGGCCAAACATCCCAAAGAAGTTGATACAAGTGCAGGAGATAGTCACTGTGTGAGAGTGTGTGCATGTGTGTGTGTTTGTGTGTGTGTGTGTGTAATGGTTTCCTGCTCCACAGGCTAATGGATGTATCTTGAGGCAACAGTCACTGAAAGCTTGAAGTGTGTGTTTACTCACAGGAGCAACACACCACCCAAGAAGAGCCAGTATATGATGATCAAAGAATGACCTAAAAACCATTAGAATGACATTTGATAGAACAGAAGGGGAAATGTTCATTTCTGTGCAAAAATTATTTTTTCCTAAAAATTGATTGATAAAAAAGTTTATTTCAAGATAAAAGCCTAATGTCATTATACTCATAGGACTATTATTATTGTGTACATTCCTTCATTATTGGTCCATAAGATAAAGATACATTTAGTTTATTGAAATCTTAGCTTCCTCGTGAATTTTGTCATTTATTGATAATTTTCAGAAATCTTAAAATACTACCTTTAAAGGATTTTCTTAGCTAAAAATAGACACAGAGATCACTTAGCTCAATCTCTTCAAGTGTTGCCCCCCCTCACCCCCGGGTTTTAATGGGTGTTAATTTGAAAACAGGATCCATGATTAATTAAGCTGGTTGATTTGTGGTAATGGTCATATAGATTTGAAGAATGGGTATTGATATGACACATTTTATAAATCTGCTTGTAGATGCCATTTGACAAGGAGTATCTTGTAGGATTATTGAGATCCATTTCTCTATCAGGAAACAGGTCCAGGGACATTAAATTGTACCATTACAAAATTTATGACAGAATTCAGACCAAAGTCTCCTCTACAGTTTTTTTTTTTTTTTTTAGTTTGGTTCAATTACTATTAAACAAAATGTTTGCATATAGGATAATGGTGAAAAGAATAAAATAATGAATGTGTAGAATAACTTTCTAATACCTCAAACATATTAGAAGACTGTTTATAATACCAAATGATTAATTATATTCCTTCCTTTGCCATTTGGCTGAAATATTCTCATGCTGCCACCAAAATTCTGTTATCAACAATTATATGAATATATTCCATATTATAATATCCCCTTGTTGAGTCAACAATACACAGAAGCTCTCCACTTTACCTTAGAGGAGGCTGAGGGGCAGAAGTGTGAGTGACAACTCTTGGCTTGTATATAGCAATTCAGTGATGACTGGACATGTAGAGCTAGTGAAGATAGTAGTAAAATCAGTGCCTAAAAAATGTAGATGCCTGCAAAATTTTTTTATAAGTTCTGTACGTTGGGAAAACAAAAGGATGCTTTTAAGGAAAAAGTCCCAGTTTTTGCTGTTATTTCTCAATGTCCTAAAATAAAACATTCTAAAAATTTCTGTAGTAGACCATAACTCACAAAGAGCGGGATTTTCTTAGTTCTCTAGTGCTTTCGTTTTGATTCTGAAACTCTACAAAATACCTGGTCGGCTTGCCAAAATTGGTTGATGAAATCCCACTATATTATAAAAGAATGTTTTCTTGGCATCATCTACAGTTCTATATTAAACATTCTACTAGCTCACTCACATACTAGGGTTATTTAAGGGCTGCTTTATTCGTTATGTCTTAGTTCAAAGCCCTGCCTCGTAATGATAGAGGTTAAGGGTTATTTCTGCTTGCTTCTTTTCTTAAAAAAAAAAAACACTCCTGATGGCAGCTAATATTTCCAAGATAAATTTGTATTTCTTTCTGCTTGAGATTTGACCCATGGTAATACTAACTTAACAAAGTCTTTGCCGATATTTATATACAAATTAATTTTCAAATACCCAAAGTTCTTGTTCTTGCTCCTGCCTGTGCAGCCTGGAACCCTCTTTGACTTTCAAAATCTCTAAATATTTCTGGGCATTCCCAAAACGCTGATCTTTATCTGGGAGATAGTGGTGTGCTAGTGATTTACAGCTTCTGCTCTAATTAGTTGCTGTCAAGGTATTAAAGATTTTGCATTGATACCATGTATGGGTTGACAAATTATGTGTTATGGACAAATACTGGTCTCTGTTTCTTCTCCATCCTAACTTTGCACAGGGAGTTGTGTGTCTCCAATAGTCAACCTAAAATTCATTCCTGCCACAGTCAGGAATGAAAAAGTTGGTGGTTTCACTGTGAAAAAGTTGGTGGTTTCCATGCTACCAGTTTTTGATGTGTCATGGCTGACAGTACAAAAAAGGGAGTGTGACTCTTGCCTTAATTCCTTGTCATACTTGATCACCTGGCACCAGAAGCCAACTTGCTGCTTCCCAGTGCTTCCCTTAGGCCCTCATGGAAGTAGTTCTGTCTGATAGTAGCCTTCCGACTCTTCACAAGTCAGATCCAATCCCAACCTCAAGAGCTGAGTAAGTGATAAATTCCTTCAAAGCTTCTGAAGCTACCAAAGCACTCATCCGGAGTACTTATCGGCTCTCTATGTTTCTTTGACTCTCCCTCAATCAAATGCTTCTCTTCTCAACCTATCACTAAATATCACTGAATGTCATCTGATACTGGTGATGGCTCAGGAGTGAGTGTTGTTCTTACCAGTTGCCACACCTGGATTCCAAGTCAAATCAGAAAAATACCCTTTACACTTATTAAAAAGCATCAACCCTCAGAGGGATAAATGTGCACATTGGTCTATAAAAAAGCCTTGCATAAGGAACAAGGGAGAGTGCAGAGGGGTGGGAGAGCTGGGATGAAGCCATCTGGAGCATTTATATTGAAATAGCTGCTTCCTGGATATTTATTGAAAGCATTGCCTGTTGACACATAGACTCCTCTATCTCTACTGAGAAATGACTTTCTTCTTAATTCCACATGGAAAAAAAATGCATCAATATCTTTTGATTTTGTTTCAAATTACAGGAATTTAAACTATAAACATACACCTTCAGATTTAGAGCTGCAATAAGAAATTGAGCTTCAATACTTCCAATTTTAAAATACGGATTCTGTGAGAGAATGGAACCACTGATGGGTGAGCAGTCATGGTCAGTTGAAAATTTCAATGATGTTGGTCAAATTTCAGTTCAAAGAGTTCCTTTAAACAATCAGATATGATGCAGACTTTCAAATAAGCTATGAAATCCCAATCAGTGGAGTTGGACTATTTCCAAGATTAAAAATGGTAATAATCCGAAACTGATTTCACATATTAAATCAATGTATCAACATAACTGTAGCATCTAATATGACTTTTGCTCTGGTGTTTTGAAGTTTACCAAACTAAAAGTAATATACAAAAAGTTAAAACATGATCATGTAATACAGTAGATAATTGTACTTTCCATTGCGAATTTTCTTCAAATTTGTATTGTAAGTGTCACTCCCAAACATAATGTTTTATAAGTAACAATAATGATCAATTTCTTTGTTTTGACTTAAATATTAGGGATTCCTAATTCTAGTTGCCTTTATAAAGAAAACAAGGGCTTTGTTGGTGAGACTAGAGCAGAGACTCAATCCACAGAAAGGTGATTAGATGGATGTGGATAAATATGGAGACAGGTAAGTTGAAGATAATTCCATAATTCCTGTTTTCTACATTTGCTTGATTTATTTATTTTTGCCTTGGAAATAAGCTGGCTTGTAATGCTATTTACCAAGGCAGACAACAACAAAATGTAGCATAATGTTGGGGCAAAAGCTGAGAATGTGCTTCTGGATATGATAACTTGAAGAGGTTGTCATAGCTCTATGAGCTTTCACATACATACATGTATGTCTATATGCATATATGTGTACACACATATATGTACATGTATATATGCATCTGGACTGGGTTAAGTCAGACAGGTGACAGATTTGGTGACCATGAGCAGAATTAGGAGTTGACATATTGAGCAAGGACAGGGGAGCATATGGATAATGAAAACATGGGCCACATGCAGAAAAGGAAACTAGGCTACTCACACCATAAATAAAAAATAACTCATAAAAAATAACTCAAAGAGGATTAGAGAATGGATGAGAGACTCAAAACCATAGAAGAAAACACCAGCAAAACACTTCACATCATTGGTTTCTGTAATGTCTTCGGGGACTCGACTCCAATGGCAAGGAAAATGAAAGCAAAAATAAACAAATAGGACTACGTCAAACTAAAATGCTTCTGTATAGGGGAAGAAACTTTCATTAAAACCAAAAGACACCCTACTGAATGGGAGAAAATATTTACACATCACACATCTGACAAGGGGCTGATATCCAATATCTACAAAGAACTCATACAACTCAGCAAAAAGAAAACAAATAACCCAATCAAAATATGGGTGAAAAAGCTAAACAGACACTTCTCCAAAGAAGAAATACAGATGCTCAATAGGCAGAGGAAAAAAATTTGAACATCACTTACCAGGGAAAGGCAAATCCAGGGAAAGGCAAATCAAACCCACAATGAGATAGCACCTCACTCCCATGAGAATGGTCCATATCAAAAAAGCTAGAAACAATAAATACTAGGAAGGGTGTGGAGAAAAAGGAGCCTTCATACACCACTGATGGGAATATGGACTGGTTCTTCCCTTATGGAAAACTGTATGGAGGTTGCTCAAAATATTAAAAATAAATATACCAACTGATCTAGCAGTTCCACTCCTAGATACCTATCCTAAGAATACAAAAACACTCGCTCAAAGAGATATATATGCACTCCTATGTTCACTGCAGCACTAGTTACAATAACCAAGTTGTGAAAACAACCTAAGAACCAAAGAGAGAGGAATGGATTAAGACAAGTGGTATATAGACACAATGAAATACCATATATATACACATATAAATACCATATATAAAATATGTATATGGTGTATACATGTATATAAATATATGTGGTATACATCTTTATATATGGTATTACATAATACCATACATATATATATAAATTCTTGCCATTTGTGACAACATGGATAAAAGTCAGGGGACTATACACTAAGTGAAGTTAGAAGAAGAGAAAAACCAGATAATTTCACTCATGTGGAATAAAGACAAACAAAACAAAACTGAAACAAACCTGAGAAATATGACTGCAGAATTGAGGCTACTAGAGGGGCAGGGAGAGTGGGGGTAGGAAAAAAGTGGGGAGCGGAATTACTGATCTATGGGTACTATGGATTATGGGTGCTTTGGTAGTGGGTGTGTTATAATGACATACACCTGAGGTGTGAATTTGCACCCCTAAATCACATACAGTGTTGTAAAACCAAAACTGCAGATGGTCTCACTCCCCTGGCAGGAATTTAGAAAAACTAAGTAAGGGGCCAGGAAAAAGACTAATTATAATAAGGTGAAAATCAAAATCAACAAGCAACTATAGACCAGAGACACACTACAGGTGGGGAGGAGGGAGTAGGATCAAAACAAGGGGGGGTGGGAATTATATGGGGGCTACAACCAAGATAAAAATGCATACATTGTGCAAAAATGAAAAATGATGCAAAAAATATATAAAATAAAAAAATATTAAAAACCACAAAAAAAAAAAAAACCCCAAAAAAAAGATAATTAAAAAAAAAAGATGGGACTTAAAGACTCTTGAACTCAAATTTCAGAATCTGGGAGAGAAGACAAAGCCAGAGAGAACAAAGAACATGCTAGTAATAGGATAAAACTAGGGGGAAATGGTGTGAAGGCAGAAGAGAATTTTGAGAAAAAAAAAGTAAGTCTTGACTCTCGGGCATCCAATTCTCCTTGGTTCTTTCCTTTGTTTTCGGTGGTGCTGGGGAGAGGTACTGTCTGTGATGAAGCAGGACAGACACAGATCTAGGCAGGGCTGTGGGGACTTTCTCCTCTGTAATATAATTTTTAAGCAAACAGAAATAAGGCAGGGAAGAGTGTGGACTGCCCTGAGTGGTCGCGTGGTCAAGACTGGACCTGGTACATAACATACTGGCGGTCCCTCAACCCAGCAGTCTCTATGATCTTCCTACTTCCTATCTGTCCCCCCCTCCCCACAATAAATTCACTTTTCAACATCACTTGTAATCAGGGAAATGCAAATCAAAACTACCATGAGATACCATCTTACACCAGTGAGAATGGCACATATTAAAAAAACTAGCAACAACAAATGTTGGCGAGGATGTGGAGAAAAAGGAACTCTCCTGCACTGTTGGTGGGAGTGCAAACTGGTCCAACCACTATGGAGAGCTGTGTGGAGATTTCTGGACCTACTAAACAGAGCTCCCATAGGATCCAGCAATTCCATTCCTAGGTATTTACCCAAAGGACACAGAAACATCAATTCCAAAGAACACCTGCACCCCTATGTTTATAGCAGCACTATTTACAATAGCTAAGCTTTGGAAACAGCCCAAATGCCCAAAAATAGATGACTGGATCAAGAAGATGTGGTACATATACACCATGGAACATTACTCAGCATTCAAAAAAGATAAACACATGCAATTTGCAGCAACACGGATGGCGCTGGAAGGGATCATGCTCAGCGAAATAAGCCAGAAAGAAAAAGAAAAATACCGGATGGTCTCACTCATAGCAGGAATCTAGAAAACTTAAATAAGGGACCAGGAAAAAGAATACCTATAAGAAAGAAAAGATCAAAATCAACAAACAACTATGAACCAGAGACACTCTATGGAGGGTGGGGGGTTGGGAAAGGAGGGCTTGGGGTCAAAATAAGGGGATTGGAATTGTATGGGGAATATAAAAATAAAATTTAAATTAAAAAAATCTGGAAAAAAAAAAGATAAGTAGATAACCTAGAGTTAGATGAACTACACCTAAAAAGGTCACTGATAGTATACAGCTTGATGAGTCAACTCAGATTCAGAAAATTTAAAACCACCCAAGGTCACTAAGTTAATTACAACAGTGATAGGATTAGAAATCATGTCTCTTAACCATTCCCAGGACACCATTATTTTGACTGTAAAATACACACAACATAAAATGGCCATCTTAACCATTTTTAAGGAAGCAGTTCCACAGTGTTAAGGAAATTCTCATTGTGCTAACAATCTCCAGAAATCCACATTTTAGGCAAGGGTGATTTTCGCTCTGCCACTGTGGTCCACGCTTCTGTGCATCTCCCCAGTATTCACTTTCTCCTTTACTTTTACAGTAAAAGAACTCCCCCAACCCCTGCAATTTTTAGCTGGGCACATGGTCACCCCAAATAAATCTCTTTTCCCAGCCTTCCGTGCAGCTAGGTCCAGCCAAAGACATGTGAGCAGGTGTGATGTGCACAGCATCCAGTCTGCAGCACTGAAAGGAACCAACATATCCTTCTTTTTTCTTTCCCACTGAAATAAATGTGGGCCGTGGGCCATGGGCTCTGCTGGTGAAAACGATGCCTAGGGATGAAGGCAGAACAAACTGGAAGAATTTCCCTGACATCTTCCCGATGCAGAACTGCTAATGATAGTTTGCACTGTTATACATCATAAAAATAAAAACAACAACGAAAAAAAGCAAAACAAAAAAATAAATAGCCCTCACACTGGGGTTTTTCTGTTTGCAGAGCTGAACCCAAGATACTTGATACAGCCACACCAGACCTTACTTCCTCCTTCTCAAGTATCACAGGAAAAATGCCAGAGATGTAAGGGTTTCTTCCCTTTTGAAATGTTGGATGAGCAGAGACTCGTATTTAATATTCTTGGACCCCCACATCCAAGAATAACGCTGTTTCGTTTATCCTGATAGCAAGGTCAAGTGGGAAGAGACACACAAGTTTTGTGGATGGGGTAGCTGGGTGGAAATCTATTTTGAGCAATGTGTTTGAAGTGAGACCTTTGTACTAAAACAGCTTACCAAATAAATAAAAGGAAAAAAATAACCATCTTTTTAATTCAGATTTATTTCTGGAAGATAAGTGTGTGCAGGTGGGGCGGGGGATGAGCAACAAGGATACGGCGCAAACATTCTAACGTATTCTTACACGTGTGAGAACGAGGAATATTCAGTCAGAATCTGGTGGTTCCACCAGGTGGTAAAACGCTGGGTAAAGAATTCAGAGAAGAATGTTTAGGTTTTGTATTTAGCAAATGATGGAGAGAACTATGAACGCTATTCATTCTAATTCACAAAAGTCTATAATTCTCATGAAATACTTTACATAAAGATGAATTATAATTCTGTACACTTTCTTTGAGAGGCTTCATGGATAGATAAATCAATCATGTGCTACTTCAAATAATAACAGCAAAGCTACTTAATTTTTTTCTTAGTGAAGTCACACAGTGGATTCAATGTAGATGCTCGGTGTCTTGAAATTATTTCTCAAATAGTGAGACAGACTTGGGTATAAATCCTATGATTAGAAACCTAACTTTTCTGAGCCTTAGTTTCCTCATCTGAAACTGGAGATCACCATATTTGCATATGAGGGCTGACATAATTGTGAGAAAACAGAATTATGTAACAAATGCTCAGTAAATTATGTAAATGGCTATTGTTTATTGTTATTATTATCATCACTATTCTACACCATAATTTTATTATAATGCTACCTATTTTGTAGTTTCTAATTTTTCACTCTTACTTTTGTGATGTAAACATTGTTTTCCTATTTCATCATCGCCCATGTATGTAAAGATAGGTCTTGACTCTATCATTGGTTATATGTCATAATTTCCAAATAAACCTTTAATCTATATTTTTCTAATTCACAACAACCTTAGTAACAATTTTTCAGTTTCCTCCCACTTCCTATATGTCCTTTAAGTACAGTAAACTTACTCCTCTGTAGCTTACTTTTCAATCTTTAATATAATCTGGGCTTTAGATACCCTTACTACAGTTACATTTTTTAGTGATATATTTTCAGTTTTGGAAACAACTCTTGATAATTATAATAATTTAATATGAGCTTGAAATAATATTAGAATGCTGGATAGTTATTGATGCAGTTAATTGTCAGTGTGTTCTGCCTTTTGCATCCATTTTCTTGAGGACATATGGATAGTGTATTTTAAGAACTCTTGGATATCTGAGAAGGTCTTCCTGTTGTATCCTGGAGTCAGAATAGCATCTTCAATGAACATAAAGACACTAGACATTCATTGAACGATATCTGCCTTTAGTGTTACAGAATTCTAAGACTATTTTCTCTTAGTACTTTTAAAGGAGAGTTTTTATCAGCATACAACTATTTTTCATACATTCAATATATGATAATAAGTGCGTCAACATATAATACATGTGCAAATCAAAAATGGTGCCAGGGTGTGTTGGTTATCTCTTGTTGTATAAATAATTGCCCCAACTTTCATGGTTTCAAACAACAAACATGCATTACCCTCTTGTTTCGGAGGGTCAGAATTCCGTAGAGGCCTAGCTGAATAATTGGCTAAGGTTTGGATATCCCAAGACTTGTCTGGGCTGAAAGATTTTCCCCTAAGGGGGCTCACTCATGTGGCCATTGGCTGTGAATGGAAGTCTCAGTTTCTTATTACGTGAACATGAATTTCTTCATAGGGCTGCTTGGCATGGCAGCTGACTTCATCCAAAGTGAGGGCAGAGAAAGTGTGTGTGAGGGTGGGTGGGAGAGCATAGGAAGCTGTGAGACTTTTATGTCCTAAATCGCACAGTCTTTTCTACCTAATTTTATTTGTTATAATCAAGTCACTAAATCTGGTTCATACTGAAGGGAAGGGGAATTCAGATCCACTTCTTGAAGGGAGACATACAGGAGAATTTGAGGGTTATTTAAAAAATAGCACCACATAGAATAACTCAGTTGTGGATTTAATTCCATGGTTTTCCCTCCTCCAAATTGTTAGCCTGTGATATCTAATCTTTATTCAGTTGAAATTTTTTCAATAATATCTCTGGTATTTTCTTCCGTTGTATTTGCTTTAGCTTTTCTTCAAAAATTCCAATTATTCTACAGTATGTATTCCAGCTTCCTGTGCTCTTTTGTAACTTTCTTATTTATGTTTTTCTCTGCAATCTGGTAGAGAATTACAAGTTTGTGCTCACATCATTTGAGCTCCTTTTGACCTTCAATAGCATTCTAAATTCTACTATTTTTAATTTATCTGCTATCCTACATCTCTTTCACATTTATTTTTGTCTTCTGTTGCCTTTTCATGACAACTTGTTGGCTTTCTTCCTGGGTTATTCTCACCATACACACTCCAGCTCCTCTTCATCGAAGTAATTTTTCCTTGTATCAATTGGAGATGCCAAAGAATTTCATGAAATTCTGTTTCTGAACTAGAAATTGATAATTTTCATAGTTACACTCCTCCCCTGAACCTTCCCACATTGACATTATTTTCTCATAGACTCACTGGTGCTTTCTTTTCACTTTTGTTATAATCTTGCCATATGTCAACTAATAAGATATGTGATTTCCCTTGGATCTGTCCATTTGGGTCGATGGTAAAATTCTTTGCTTATTATGACAACTAGAGGGCAAGTTTAATGTCATCTTCTAGAGGACATTCATCGATTGCATCTCTGCTTTATTGAGATGGCATCTTCTATTGCTACTATCTGGCTTGATGATATTGTGAATGGGCACAACACCTGGAACACAGTACTTTCTGGTATGCATTTCCCAGCAGGCTGATTACCTCTGTGTCACTTAAATATAGATGTTGTTTATGGGACTATATCTCTTAGGATAGGAGACACTACTGCTGCCATCCAATTTATCTTAACAGATGCATTCTGGGTATATGTGGGGCATTGAAAGAAAGGAGTGGCAGCCTTAGGTAGCAACAGTTGTGGCATAAAGAAAAGCTGCTAGTTTTCTACTTGGTGAGGTCTTGGATTCTGAGTAAGGACAGACAATAGGAGAACATTCATATCTTTTTTTTCCCCCGATTATTTCTGTTACACATGAGTGGAAGATTGGCATTTCATTAGCTAAAACTTGAAGAGTTTCCTTTTGCTCAGTTCTTTCTGTCTTATGGCTAGTAGTTAGTCCCCCCAGAATCAGATTCTGGCACTGAATTGTCCATACATCAAAATTTTTAGAATCATTGTGAGTTTTTATATTTTCTGGTCTTTATAGTTATTTTAGTTTAAAATTGGATGAAGTTATCTTGTGGCAACCAGCCAGGATGGCATTTCAACCTGGAAATTTCTCTTGGTATTATTTATGCTAGCAAAAAAGGAAATAGTTTCAGTACTCAACAGGAGAGGATAAACAAAATAAATTATGGCATATCTTTGTGAAAGAACACTCTGTAGTCACTAGAAATCACACTGTTGAAGCATATTTAATGGCATAGGAAAATGTCCATAATTTATCATTTGGTAAAATATTATGAAACAGTGTGTACAATGTGATTCCAATTTCATAAAACAGTAAAAAGGGGAAAGCAAAAAAAGATAGGAAAGATCTATAACACTCCTGGGCCATGGAATTTGGGATAACTTTGGTTTTAGTTTGCTCGTGTTTCTTAACTTTTTTAATTTTGTAATAAAATATGTATTACTTACTAAATAAGGAAAACAATTTCTAATTAGTTATTTGTAACTACAAGTTAATTCACTTGCAAATTTTCTATTTTCTCCTAGTATTAATATTATATACATAGTGTTTGGTGGGGAAGAGAAATGAATCCTAAGTATAGAGGAAAATCTCTGTTTCACTAAGAGCAAAGGTATGTGAAAACCACAGTGCTTTTTATTCAGCATAACACTAGCTAGGTATGGATTTATTATCGTTCAATGTAATTGATACATAAATATTATAACGTGTGCACGTTCACACACATACCCATGTGTTTTCTGTAATTGATTTGGAGGTTTCCGATGGCCACTTAAATAGGAGACTGGTGTCTTACATCCACGAGAGGACAATATTTGGCCACAGTAAGGAAGATTGATCTATAGCCCAGAGCTGTACCAGCAATGTCAGCATCACTGGGGCACATATTACCAATGCAAATCCTGAAGACTCACTTAAGACCTACTAAATCAGAAACTCAACCTGTTTTTTAACAAGCCCTTCAGCTGCTTCTGATATACACAAATTTGACAGTCACAGCTATGGACATTCATTAATGTCCGCTAAAGCATGCATTACCAAAAGGATGGAAACCTTTTACAGGGCTGGCCATGAAAAAGAAACAAAAATACTCTGAGAAGGAGAAGCATCTCTGATGCTCAGGTAGATAATTGTTCAGAAGATGTGATCCTATCCCGAGTGTCAGACTGATGACAGGAAAGTGAGAACTTGATCTTATTTCCTCTGTGGCTCTGGTATGCATAAAAACTGGTTAGAATAAAAACTAACCAGAACAAACCCTAAAAATGACTGCAGAATTGAGGCTACTAGAGGGGCAGGCAGGGGTGGGAAGGAAGGGGAAGGGGCCAGATGATCTATGGTAAAAAGGCTTTGATGGTGGGAGTGGTGTGGTGACATACATCCTAGGAGGTGTGACCCTATTCCCTTAAATCATATATAGGCTTGTAAGCCAGTATTACCTCAACAATCAGTCAATCATTTGCTTGTTTAAAAAACTGAAAATCTCAAAAAAAAAAATACAATGTGTGGTATAAGCTTCATGTGAGTCCATTAGTTGACTTGTACGCCATTCTGATGTAAGAATTAGCAGAGCCCCAGAAATACGTTACCCTGTGCTTAGGTGGAAATGTTTTCCTGTCATTCCACCCCATGGAGGAAGGTTATGGATGTGGATGAGCCATCTCTAAGGACATTTGTCTGTCCATAGTACTTGGGGTAAAGATAGAAGGTCCTAGAGCTCAGAGACCCTGAAGCTGGCTGTCCTTCCAGAATCTCCTTCTTCTACATGGTTGCTGCGGTAGAGGGGACAGAGCCACCGCCCACTTGGAAGAGGCACTTTCTGGGGGAAGTTTGGGTTGACAGCATTTGATACATCTGCCATAAACATGAAGGAGGAAGTCTTCTTCCTCGACTTCCTTTCTTACGGCATCCTTTGTAAACAAATGGGCTAGTCATGATGTATGTGACTGGGCTGTGGGTGTGGATCCAGGTGAAAGGAGTCAAGTAGGACACTTGTTTAGAGGTAACCCAGGTACTGGGGATCCTTTTCTTCTTAATAGGGTTACCAGGCACCCCTAAACCAGACCAAACAAAGAAACCCTCATACCTAGTTAAATTTGAATTTCAGATAAACAAATTTTTTTAGTATAAATATCCTGATGTTATTTCAGTACAAAATATTTTACATGCATAATGTTTTGTATGTCATTTTAGTTATAATTAATACTAGACGTAATTTAAGAATAATTAGTAATTCATTATATGTCTACCTGTCTTGTGAGACTTGGTGTTGCGGGGTATGGATTATATTTTAGAACTCCAGCATGTACTATCTGGGACATACTAAAAGATTACCTGTTAATCTGAAATTCAAATTTAACTGGGGGTCCTGTTTTTTTTTTTTTGTTAAAAGGTTCAACATCACTCGTAATCAGGGAAATGCAAATCCAAACCACCATGAGATTCCATCTGACACCAGTGAGAATGGCAAACACTAGCAACAACAAATGCTGGCGAGGACGTGGAGAAAGAGCAACTCTCCTGCACTGCTGGTGGGAGTGCACACGGGCCCAGCCACGACGGAAAGCATGTGGGGGTTCCTCGACTACTAATAATTGTAGCTTCCCTAGGATCCAGCAACTCTACTTCTAGGGATCTACCCAAAGGACGCCTGCACCCCTATGTTTACTGCAGCACTATTTACAATAGTAAGCTATGGAAACACCCAAATAGAGGACTGGATAGAGAAGAGGAGGTCATGTACACATTGGCTTAAAATCTCCTTAGCTGTGAGTTCTTGCTTCCACGTTGACGGGCTCCCCTTGTTTTCAGTTCTTTCAACTGATGTTTCCAGCAAGTTTCTCAGACCTGGTTTTTTTTTTTCTTCTGGTTTATAGTTGCTTTTTTTTTTTTTACACTTTTATATTCCCCATACAATTGCAACCCCCTTATTTTGACCCCAATTCCTCCCTTCCTCGCCCCCCACTTCCCCCCATAGAGTGCCTCTGAATCATAGTTGTTGATTTTGAATTTCACTTTCTTATAGTTACTCGTTTATCCTGGTCCCTTGTTTAAGTTTTCTAGATTCCTGCTATGAGTGAGACCATCCGGTTTTTTTCTTCTTTCTGGCTTAGTTCACTGAGCATGATCCCTTCCAGCGCCATCCATGTTGCTGCAAATTGCATGTGTTCATCTTTTTTGAATACTGAGTAATATTCCATGGTGTATATGTACCACATCTTCTTGATCCAGTCATCTATTTTTGGGCATTTGGGCTGTTTCCAAAGCTTAGCTATTGTAAATAGTGCTGCTATAAACATAGGGGTGCAGGTGTTCTTTGGAATTGATGTTTCTGTGTCCTTGCATGGGGGGTGGTGGGAAGGAGGGGAGACGGAGACAGAAGGGGGGGGGGACAGAGACACAGGCAGGAAGAACGAACATGACTGAATGACAGCACTCAGGGGAGCAGCGGGCAAGAGGAGAGGCCCCCTGCACCTTACGTGGCTTAGGCTCCCTGGGCCGGGTATCGAACTCAGGCCGTAGCAGCAGCAGCAGCAGCAGCAGCAGCAGCAGCAGCAGCAGCAGCAGCAGCAGCAGCAGCAGCAGTAGCAGCAGCAGCAGCAGCAGCAGCAGCACAGTAGCACTGAGCCTTAACCCGCTAGGGCGCAGGGGAGGCCCGTCTCTTTACCTGGCTTTAAGGCTCCTCGTACTCTCTGGAGGGAGCGGTCTGCTCTGGCATTGGTGCGCTCATGGAAACGCCTCCTAAACTTGGCGTCTGCAGGTGTAGCCCATGTCCTGAGAGGGCCGTGAGGGGTAAACAACGCGGTCTGGCATCCGCTCATGGGGAGCCTGTGCTCAAGCGGGCCTCAAGTTCAGTCAGCTGACATGCACGGCGGCTCCCGTCTGGGGGCGCCGACTGGCGCGTGTAGCCAGGACTGGCTGCCCAGTCTCCCTTCCGCGGCAGGGCCTGGGGACGCGCGTGGACCCTTGCAGAGGCCCGCGCAGAAAGTCTTCTCCAGCGCCACGATGCCCAGGTTGTGCAGTGAAGCTCCTGTGGGGTGCACAGAGAGCTCCCTGAGGGCGTCCAGTAGTGGAAAGAAAGTTGGAGGCTCTTCCTAGAGTTTGAGGTACCGCCGGGTCCGTCTCACCTTGGCCAAGAATTCCAAAGACATTCACTCAGGTCCATGCCATCCTTACGCAGCTGGAAGGGCCCTTCAGGGAGTCCTCATGCAAGGCCTTCCAGTTTCATGCAAGGCCTTCCAGGGAGTCCTCATGCAAGGCCTTCCAGGCTGCGTGTGCGGCTCCTCCTCCCACCAGGCGCGCAGGGCCCCGGCTCCCCGCCTCTCTAGGGCCGCCCCTGCGCGCGTCCTCAGCGTCAGCGGCGCCCCGGGGGTCCTGTATTTTAACTGGCAGACCTACTAGGTAAACTAAGCTGGCTAGGAGACTACATCAGGATTTGGAGCAAATATCTCCCAAGAAAAAGAAAGATTTTGCAGAATGTCCATCCTCCTTTTGGAACCTGGCCTTGAAGCAGGTGACTGGCTGTGAACTTGGGTGTTTACTGCCTCTGCACCCCTCCCATTCTGACACCGGTTCAGGAAGGCTGACATAGACCACTTAGACACCAAGCTGGCTAGAGAGTCATTGCCCCCAGCCCCTGCCCCCCAGAACTTCCAGACTTTTTAAGGATGCTAAAAAGCTCAGGGGGGAGGGTGGAGCTTGATCCTTTCGCATGACCCATGACTCATTTTTTGGGAAAACTCGATTTTCCTCCTTCACTAACCATAGAAAACACAATCCTTTCAAACCTCTGCATACAGTTTGCAAATAAAAGTAACAACATTACTGATAAATAGGTCCGTCTCTAGGACTAGCAGGCAAATTCAGGCAGGAATCAGAAAAGCAGTTGTGATTTATACTTGGTTTTCACATTTCTGCCTCAATGGCAGTTCAGGGACTCGATTGCGCTACCAAATTTTTTTTCACTATGAGGAAAGGCCATTTTATAAAAATAAAAAAAGTCAAGCCTGAAGCTCATTAAAGAAGGTTAAAGGAATTTATTTCATGTTCTCCAACTTGGCCTATTTGTCAGTCTGGGAGCATGGTTCTATGGAAAGCTTTGTGTACTGCTGGTTTTCAGCTGGGGAAGTTGTGTATGAGCTATTGCTCCTCTCCCAGGTGAGAACAGGTGTACACCACTTTAAATTTCCCGTGGATCTGATTGCATCATTTGTTATATTATCCAACATAATGACATGAAATACGTAAATAATAAAATGCCAGTTGCCTGCTGAAAATTTAAAGGGGCAGATCCTCTTTCTTCCGTTGGAGAGGCTGCTATCTGGTGATGGAGCTTTCACTGCTGAAAAATGACGACCCACGCTGAACGGAGCCACAGGGGAAAACTTACTCCTCTGGCTGATAAAGTGACTACAAAAAGGAACAGCAGGACCTCATGCCTCCTCTACCCTACACCACTGCCATGTCTTCCTATGGTAATCATATGCTTGACAAAAAAGGTTAACTTTAGAGCATGCATTTAAGTCATGATTATGGAATGGAGTGTTTGCAAAGGTCAAATGTTCCTGTACAAAGAGAGTAATAGAGGTTGCTATGGCTATACACACACACACACACACTCTTACTTTTGCTTGTCTTTTTATAGCAGAGTGTCAGTTTGGTAGGTGTTTGTATTGGGTAGATTCTATAGCACCTGGGAGAGATGCAAAGCAGAATAGGTCCAATTAAAATATATCCCACATACCTGGGAACGCAAGGCAAAACTCTTTTAATCAATCCACATACTATTTGTCTGGCTACCTACATTCTTTAAAATCCAAGAATTTCCCCCTAAATGTTGGTAACATTATCAGCAGATTTCATCTGCAGCATAAACAAAGGAACCACATTTTTTTATTAGTTGAATTAAAAATAAATGGACTGAGCATCTATTCTGGAAGCTCTGGGTGAGGTACAGAGAATATACTATTGAGTTAAACACCGTTTCTGTTCCCAAGTCCTTAGGGTCTTGTGGATCATTTTAAAATAAAGTCAAGGTTTCTACTCTACATGGTCATTTGCCACCAAGAGATGAAATACAAAAGAACTCCTTGTGAAATTACAACTCCTTGCCTCTAAATTCCTTTTTAAGAACAAAGGTGTAATTTTCAGCTTGTGTTCCTTACCCATTGGTACAAAAATGACAACTGAAGACTAAGTCACCAGATATCTGTAGATGGAAATACTAGGATAAGTGTTGTAAGGGATAAACACATAAATGGAACATGAAAAGAAACAAACCATTAAAAACTAACATTTGTTCTAACCAATGTTGTTGGGTTTCTAGTTCTGGACCAACAAAGACAAGATACACAAAATACATTCTGGAGGCCCTACAGGAGACATAAACAGTGCGGCACAGAACTTAACAGGGGATTTGGCTCCGGAGCAGTTGCTGGGGTGTTGCATAAGGAATGGATGCCAGCGCTGTACACAGCGACAAGACTTGCCAGCTCAAAGTATTATCTGCTTATGAATTAAGAATGCTTTTTGATGGAGCCCTGCTAATTTGCCTAAAGGAATGAGAGAGAAGGCTGTAAGAATAGAAAAATATCCCAGACTGGTGGGAACTGATGACCTCAACTATGTATGAAATGTCATTGTATATGTATGTGGAAGGAGGAGACATTAAGTATTTATGTTGTCACCATTTTGGGCAGCATTTTGGATGGTGCACCATCTAACTCTAACTATACTGACTTAAAACTTGTCATTGGAAACAAAAGTGACAATGAGATTTTGAGATACTTATTCAGAACAATCATGGTGTTTTATGGCTCTATTTTTCTTTAGATGCACTAATCTGCCTTCCATGCTTTCTGTAACCTTCTCGTCCCTCCTCTTTCAGCTTAATTCCTCCTATGTATAGAGCAGAAATGTATTGTAAACTGAGGATGGCTTAAAAGTATGAACCTGGATTAATAAAATGTAAATAATATTTCCCCTAAAATTGAATAGCTGCATAAAGTTCCATTATAGCCATGACTATATGTGTCATACATCATTTATGTGTGTTTTGGATGGTGTGGATTTTAATTTATACTTCTTTGTACTCTCTACAGTGCCTTGAACACAATAGATGTTCACTACATATTACTTGGATAAACCAACCAATGAATAATTCTAGAAAATGGGAGAGTCATTCACAGACAAGTTTTACAACGATACAGAATGACAGGCATTTCCTATGGGTTGCAAGCAGGTAAACTAAGGAACAGACATATCAGAACTGCCTGCCCATAACACATAGTGCTTTCTAGTTCCAAATTTGTTTAATAAATCACTATTTTACCATAACAGATCTCAATTTCGCCACCAACGTGGTGTACATCAACTCAAGTTTGTAGACTGGGTTGATCTTTGTCTTCAAACTCTAGCTCCACTTGATCTTGGTCTGGTCTTGGTGATCAGAGTTCACATTCCAAAGCATAAGTGTGACCTCTGAAACTAGCTGTGATATGATTGGCTGCTAGAAGCCTGAAGCTAGAAAACAGAAGTTGAGCCCATATGTCTGAGATTGAATCTCACCTCTACTTATTGCTATCGACTTGATCTTAGCTCTCAATTCCCTCCTTTTTTAATTTTTAAATTGTTTTTAAAAAGATTTATTTATTTATTTATACAAGCAATGGGCACAGTCAGAAGCGCGGGAGGGTGAGAGAATTCACCAGAGCCAGAGCGGGGAGCAGAACAGGCAGAAGAACCGAAGTACACTGCTGAGGGGAGCAGCAGGCGGCAGGAGAGGTCTGCGCGCCATGTGGGACCCTCACCCGGGTGCCGGGGATCGAAACGGCGCTGCAGAGGCTGGGGGCAGCTTTGCAACCCAGCGCTCAACCACTGTGCCATTGGGGAGGCCCTCCCTCCTTTTTTTTAAATGAAGGAAAACAGTTGTGAAAATTGTTAGATAAATGCATATCAAATACATGGCATGTAGTAAGACCTTGTGCATAATAAAGTTATAGAACCCTGGGCAAGTTGTGAATATATTGATGGAGATGGAAGTAAATTTTGAGTTAGGCCTTTAAGGCTGAGCGTATGTTTGTTTTAGGCACAGAAACAAGGGGATGAGACAGATTGCAGGCAAAGGAAACTGGAGCAAAGGCACTGGGGCTAGAAAATACATGGTATGTCCAGGGGTCAGAAGACCACCCATACATGGTCCATGAGTGGTCAGTAGGACACAACAAAGAGTATATAGGGGATGGACAGGACATTCAGAGCATGGACTTGTTCACAGCATTGATGACATTAGATGTTTCTTGACTCCCAATGAATGATTTCCTTAACAAGTACCAATCATCTGAAACTAAAATTTAAATTTCCAGCAGTCTTCAGTATCTCCAAGGAAGTTTAAATGCAATCTACACAGATTGCTGGGTAGAGGATCTTTATTCAACCCCCTGAAAGCCAAGAGCCTACCTGTTCTGGTTGAATATTAAAGCCTTCTCAGCATGCGTCAACAATGAGGGCAGATGTTGCTGCCAATATTTTTAGACAGAATTCAGAGACCTGCTAAGAATTCTGAGCAGCTGAGCATTTCACTCTCCATATAGGCTATTAGTCATCCCACAGACATATCTTTAAATGCTCTAGTATGAAGTTTGCTCATCTACATCGTGCAATTCCAACATCAGCTGTTTGTGGATGGTTATTCAGTAATTGTGATTTAAAGAAGTGCAGTGGGGTCCATTTAGAGTGGACCAACTTATTTATAGACAGGAAGCCCAGAATTACTGTCATGCTTTGGGAAAATTATGGTTCTACTTATAATGACTTCTTACTTTCCATTACATTTGGCGAGGGGGAAATAGCAACTGTACATTTTTAACTTGGTTTTTTTGATTTGCCCTGTAGGACTGCAGTGATTAGCATAAAATGTTCAATAGCACATAGATGCTTAGCATTTAGGAGATGTTCAATGGCATAGGAGAGATATATTTTCAGTAAGTATTTGTTGACTGACCGACTGACTGAATGAAATCAGCTGAACTAAACTTTTAAATTGTTGTTTCAGAATGTGTGGAGCATAGTTTGAAGCTGACGCCTATGCTCCTATTATCCTTTTGTGCAAAAAGAAAAGCAAGAAAGATTCTAGAAAGATTCCTGGGAAGATGGAAGTTTACTCACCTTGGGCACTATTCATTTAACTTCTCTCATTTCTTCTTTAGGAAAATGAAGGGTTTGACCTCAGTGGGAACTAATGTCCTCTTTACCTCTAAAATCTATGATCCAAATTCTGGTTTGGCTGATACCAAAAGATCTGACATAGTTGGGTCCCTTGTAACATTTTCCTGACATTGAATTATTTTGTTTCACATTTGCAGCATTGTCATCCATTTGAAATGTCTTCATGAAAATGAAACCTTTTCTTAATGGTTTGGTGCGTTATTTGAATGTTATTCTTGTATATAAACATTGCATCATTTATATATCTTTCTTGTCCTGAGTCATTTCTGATTCTGGGCTCACCCCCGCTAGCTGGGCTTCTCCTGAGAGGCAGGAACTATACTTTATTCGTCTTTGTGTCCTATAAGCCCCTTGCACGATGCCATGCACAATGGAATCCCTTCTTCACAACACATCCCAGTGTTATCTGCTCAAGTCATCCCGGAATAATGGTTCCACCCTAATTTGTGGGTTTAATAAAATGCAGCTGCTGCAGCAGCCAACCCATTTCATCTCTCCCTCCCTAGCTGTGTTCTAGCCACCAAGCTGTCTTCTGAGTCCTCAAAAATGCTAAGCTGGTTGTGGCTTTTGGGACTAGGCCCTGTCTGGCATGCTTTCTCCTGCGGTCCTCATTCTGGCCTCCTTGAAGCCCTCATCCCAGGGAGAAATTTCCTGGTCACCTCCTCCAAGTTACCTATTTGCAAATACTGCCTCTTCCTTAGAACACCCTGACCTGAAATGATCATAGATTTTAAACTTGTTTTGTCTTTCCCAGTAGAATATAAGATCCACAGAAGCACAGAGTGTATCTGTCTTGTTTTCCCCTCTGTAGCCAGCAGCTGGAACAATGCTTGGCATGTGATAGGTGCTTGTTAAATTTATTTGTGGAACATCCTAAGTAGCCTCTCCCTCCTTTACTGCCAGCTCCTTATCATCTACCATCCCTTCGCACTAGGATTTCCTCACTTTACCCCCATTGCCTCTGCCACACACTGACTGTCACTCAACACTTTGATGAAATATCATTTGCCACACTTTCTTTTTGCTACCTTCAGCTTGATCAACCAGAAAATGCCTTATAGCTATCCCATTTTATGCCTAAAAATAGGAATTGCAATCTGTAAACAAGTAAAGATTTTATTTTGTCAGGGAACAGAGAAAAATTCTCTGAAATTTTAATGTGATGCTATTGCTAGACATTACATGATTATAATAATGGGAATGGAGTGGAAGGCATACCGGAAACTTGCCAGTTTATGGAATAAGAGCATGCTAATAATAATTGTTATTATAAGACTTCATTAGCACTGATACTATCTTGGGTTCTATATATAGAAGAAAGAAAAATAAATAGCTCATCATAAGGCAAGGCAAATAAACTAATATTTAAAAAATAACTACAATTGGATGACATAAGAGAATGTTTTGTGTGTATTATCAGAACAGTCGCCTACCAAAAGCCCCATTAAATGACTTAGAGGCAGAAAGATAAATGCAAGCGGTTTCAGACACACTCTTGCTCTGGCTCCAAAGCATTTCTTGGGTGCTGGGGTAGCCACTGGGTTGTTGCTCTTGGCCTTTTCCCCACTGGACTGAACATTAATTTCCCAGGTCCCCTTGCTGACTGGTGTCCAGCTAGACTGTGTCCTTGGGAAGTCCTGGCAAGATCAGAGGGATGAGGGAAACAGCAGAGTGTGTCTCCCCATCTTTCTGCTTTTGGGTGTGTCTCCAGCAGTGGCTGCAGGTCCCCTCTGGCCCAGCTTTCCTGAGGGAACTCTGGAGTTGCCTCTGGTCACACCACCTCTTCCACTTTGTCCTCCTGGCCCTAGAGATCAGAGCAACTTTCTGCAGCTGTTAATATCTGTTATCACCTCCTCTTTGCCCTTTTGTTTTAGTATTATTGTTCTAATATAAACTTTCCTATATTGGAAGATCTGGGGTGGATTCTCTTATCCCATGTAGGTCCTGACTGTTACAATAGCCGAGTAGTGATCATTGGGGCCATTAATTTTTGTCTAAATTCCTGAACTTATGATCTTTAAAAGGCCTTAGGAAAGAGAGAAGCCATCTCCACCAGCTTGGACCACTTTATGCAGTACTTAATCTCCATTGAAAAAAAGTAATTGAAGTTTAAGAATGCTGGATAATTCATACATAATAATAATGCATGATTTAAATACAATAATGGGAACTTTCATTTTTAAAAGACCCATTTAAGTATCTAATTAATAAAGGAACAAGGACGGGCAAAAGAAGTTTCTCAGCACAAAGCAATTCGTGGAGAGCACAAACAAAAATAGCTTTCTTAGAAACTAAGAATGTTTGCCTACTCAAAGGACATGGACATCTTGAAACTAATTTTATTGATTCTTGAGAACAAACTGAATTCATAGTCAAATGACAGTGAACAAAACATTTCAGACAGTTCTGTGACTCCACAAAATTTGTGGGGAAGGGAGCAGGAAGGGATTCTAAGCCTTCACTAAGGATGTCAAGTCAGAAGAGGCCCTCAGGATCCTGAAAACAGGGCTGTGTGTTCCCAGGATGGGCATGAGTGACAATGATGGGAGGGGGTAAAACAATATCTTTAGAAAGCTGGAAACAAATTAAGCAACATGTTATTTTAAAGGCTTAATTTATCTGAACCAAACAGCAAACTACATAGACCTGTATATCTTTCATGAAGATACAGTCGCTTGGGAATATGTCACTTACTATGGTACTCTCTGATTTTCAGACTACGGTTTGCAAAAGACATGACTGGAATAAATATGTCTCCAATGGAAGTTTCTATGAAAAAGAGTTTCGCATATATGCTTCTTCTAGCCCTTTCCACTTCTAGCCCTTGCCATAACCTGAACCCACCAACCTCAATTCCTTCCCCGGTTTTACACCGTGACTCTTCAAACACATGGAAACACCCTCTTTGCAATGACTATTTTTTTCTTTTCTGACTGATTATTATAGTCTTCTGATCTAAAAACCTGTCACTAAAAAGGCCCAGGTACAAATATATCCTGACGAATATGTGACTGTAAAATCATTCAAAATGTTGCTTATTCTGGGAAGAGAGTTACAGGTATGAAGTATGAAAAAGTACCGATTTCAATTCTAGCACCAACATTTATTTACTTCTTTGGGTGGTGTTAGACAAATTACTTAACTTCCACGTACCTCAAGTTATTTCACACTTAAAAGAAATACAAACAGTACTGCATTGTTTGGTTTTCTTAGCTTGCAGTAACAGAATCTACATTGGTGATTTAAGGTGAAATTAGATTTTTTAAGGATATTAGGAAGCTCACGGAAGCAGTAGGAGCAATGAAGTCTCTGGCTCAACTCTAAAACTTTAGGAACAATGAATAATGTCCTAGGCTATGAGGGAAATGGATGGCAGCTATGCTAACCAGTGCACCACCAACACAGTAAGAAGAACTGGATGAGTGAGAAGCTATCAAGTCAGCTGCCTCTTAAGCCAAAGCTGACAAGAATGCTACCAAATTCAACCATTTTTGGCTTCTACCATGCCAGAAAACTGAATGTCCCTCCCTACCCATGCAGAACCTTTAGGTACAGGCCATTCAGTTCTGAATGAAGTCTTGCATGGGTAAATCATTTAGGCTGACACATCCACAGCCAAGCTGCAAAGGAGTCTGGGAGAAACAAGTGTTTGTATACTTCTTGGGAAGGAGCAACTTATGTAGGGAATTACCGAAGCCACAAATGTCCACTGCCAGCACTATCAGATATAAGTGGGGTAAGGAGTACTTGATAAACAAACTATTTTGTAGGTGTTCAGCCCAAACTATATTCTAAAAATAAGATGGATTTTATTCACAGTTGTTAGATGAAGCTGGGTATGACCCACAGACCCAAACTAAGCATCAATAATCCTCTTTCAGGGACAATTAGCTCAGGCACTAGGCATTTCATATGAATAACCTAATATTTACTTTTAAAAGATCAAGAACAAGATCTCAACCAAGGTATTTGGGGAACACAAGTGGAGATACGGGGTTAAGGACTTGGAAAGCAGGTTCAAGGATTCTGCAGATTTATGTGAACAGACAGAAGGGAACCCTGGGAGGCAGAAATTTGATTGAACAGACATGAGAGAAATCATGAGAGATTTAATTGTAAAGAAAATCCTGTTTATCAAAGAATTCTTGGCATTGTGACTGTTTTTGTATGTTTATTTCTAGATGAAAGATATTTATGATTGCTTATACTTTGGTTGAATGGTACTTATGAAAAGAGGGTATTATTTTTTAATGGCATTTGTTGAAATGTACAACATAGAATATGTACTAAAGAAACTTAGGAACCTTACCTCATCTTTCCACCTTGTCCAAACTCTATTTACAATTGCATATCATTGTGTAATATGAAATGCTATTTTTCACCATCATACCAGTCAAGTGGTGGTTTGCGTGAAAGCTTGGATGTCGCACAACCATTTTCTTAGCTCCTAGAAGATGTGCTTATATCCTGTTTCCCTTTAGCATATGAGGCACCTTCAGTTTAAAATGCAGACGTTCTTGGTTACAGTTGCTATGTGAAGTGTTATGAGACAGAAATTACTGTCATAATTAATAATAGGTAAAGGTTTTACCTTTGATGTGCTGCATTCTACATTTGATTGAGTCTTTTTGATTGTATTTATTGTACATCTCTATCATCCCATTGGTTTTCTGGATGTTTGTGTGCTGAGCTTGATGTCTGTTTCTATTTAGTCAAGGCTATTAATGCCTTTCAGACATATTTTCAACTGCTCCATAAATCCATATGGTTTAAGTTTAAAAGGAGATTTACACTATTACACTCCTGGATATTAAAGCTCACTTGTGTCTTTCTTCATTTTGCTGTCCTTAAAAGATGTTATGATTTATTAAGAAGGTACATATCATTTTGCACCCACAGTAGCCAAAATTAAAGCAGAGATTATTCAGAGATTAGGTTTTCCCAAAGCCAAAAATGTTAGTAAAATAAAGACCCCAAATATGTGTAAAGTCTTTACAACTTACAGAGCCCACTCACATATACCAGGGAGGAATTTAATGTAAACAGTGATTGGTGTGGACAGTGCATGCTTTTACTTGCCTGGAATCTTTTCTTCTTTCTTTGGGAATAGCATCCTAATTTCACCTGGGGAACTGCTTCCTCCCTACCAGAATACAAGTCTGGTGAGACTGCTGATCAAGGGGACATGGTGTCTGCTGGCAAATGGGCGCATGATCAAAGCGCCCCTTTCTCCTGGGACCTGAATAGTAAGGGCAATCCCTCAAAGACCAAAAGTAGCTGCAGGTCATTCACTGTGACCAGGTGCCCCAAGAGACTGCTTGTTCATCTCTGCCACCAAGCTTTCCAAAGTGGTTCTGGTCTGAGTGCTTTCCAAAGCTTCAGTTTGAGCTTTTCTTCCAATTGTAAGAGCTATCTGCTATGCGTCTAGTAATATCACGCTTTCTTTTTTCTTAGGGTCTTTTTTGTTAGAGACCAAAGAACCCTGATACTAAAATTAGAATGCGGAGCAGGGGACAACGGACACCAATTGGAAAATGTGTAATATTTGGAATTAGTAACTGGATAAAAGACACTGAAGCACAATGTCAAAATAGCTAAGTTATTGCCGTTGGATACGCAGTATCATATGCTCATTGGAAACCAAAATCTAGGGTCCATGTCTCAGTTTCACATGACCATTTAAAAGGCACCAAGAATTCTGGGACTGGAGAGAAGCTAGCATTTGTTTATCTTTAAGGTGAGAGGTCACACACTGAGATAAGTAAATTCTTGCCTTAAGGCACCAAATGAAATTCAGAGATTATCATGGCCATGCCCAGAGAATCTCTTACCTCATAGAGATAAGGGCTAAGATGAAGGAAAATAAAAAGACAAAAACCAAAGCTCACAGCAAGAGTCAGAAGGTTGCTGAATTATGACAGCTGAATTCACACTCACATAAAGCTTCTGATGTGGAAGGTAGGTAGGGATCTCACATCTGACAATAGTTATGGTGATTTCTGGCGAGTATTCAGGGTGCTTGCCATAACCTGAACCCACCAACCTCCTCTGCAAAGTTCCCATGAAATATCCTTACTTCTTCCTTTGCTTTAAGAAGCAGAGAGTTTGTGCAGGAAGAGACTGATAGATGCCTCCTCTACCCCCACCCCACCCCTGCAATTGTTATAGGTCAATATCCAGAATCTGATTGCAGGTTGGAATGGGGTGAGAAATATAGGACTGGAACAAGGAAAAGCGTTGCATAACTTTGTCAATGCACATCATACAAATCTGTGGTTTATTTATAGTTAGAGGAAGTTTCCACTGTAGTCTTTTCCACAAAGTTGACATCCTAGAAAGAAGAGCCAAGGGATTTTTTCATGTGATCCTTCTCTGATTCAGGCCTTCCTTAATGAGAGAAAATGTGGGTTCCCTACAAGGGTGTAGGTGGGGAATAAAATAAAATAAAATTTAATTAAAAAATATATATATATAGAAGATACTTGATCAAAAACATGGATGGCTCTAATTCTTTAATAGAAATGTGCCTTCAGCATGTTTACCTTCATTGTGCTAGCTCAGATCACTGGCTGTGGTTCTAAAGGAACTCTAGGTTGGTCAATACAACATAGATTGAATATTTTCTTCAGTGAACTGTATGAAAAAGCCAGTAATCCTACAATATATAATGTGGAACAATGGTTCTCAAAGTGGGGTTTCCAGACCAACAGAACATTGGGGACTTGTCTGTTAGGCTCCACCCCAGAATGCTAAATGAGAAAGCCTAGGGTGGGGCACAACAATGTGCCTTAACAAGCCCTCCAGGAGATACTGGTGTATGTTCAGTGTAAGAACCACAAATTTAGAGAGTGAGTTGAAAGACAAGGGGGCTGAAACACTGCCTTATTTCTATGAGGTGCTTTCTGCCCACTTATTTCTCACCTACACCCTTTTAGGGAACCCAGAAGGTTCTCTCATTCAGAAGACCTGAATCCTAGAAAGATCACACAAAGATATCCCTTAGCTCTCCTTTCTAGGATGCTAGCTTTGTGGAAAGGACTACCGTACAAGCTTCCTCTAACTTTAGCGGGCATGATTTCACAGTGGCAGAGACCAAATGTCAACCACAACAGACATCAAGGCTGATGAGCAACCAAAATTCTGGAGGTTACTCTGACCCATAGCTCTCTCTGGATGTACTCAGTTAAACATGGGCTTGCGAGGAGTTAAATTAATAAGGAATCACCCTTAATTCTCTATTGATTTATTTAACAATCAAAGTCTCCAGGTCTGATGACTTGAAGTTGAAGTTGAGCCCTCACTCTAGAGATCCTCAGCCCCTCAGCAGATTTCAGACCCAAACAAGTTATAGATCCAGAGTCCCAAGAATGACCAAAGTGGGGACAACTGGAAGAGAAAGTCTGCTGTTACACTATTAGTACATATCGCGGACGTCTGGCGTAACATTTCCAGGAAGGGGCCAGTATACATTCATCAAAGTAACTTAAATAGAACCAAGTATGTGAAGTATTTAGTACAGTTCCTGACACACACGTAGGCTCTCCAAAAATGGTAACATAGCAGCAGCAGTGGTAATACTAGTAGTTGACATCATAGTGCTAGTTATTCTCAGATAGGTATAAATACCAAAATTGGCAAAGCTGTGCTATAGCCATGTATTCTGGTTTTTAATTATATTTATTACTTGTATATTCTAATTCATCTGCTTTAACCAATTATATGTTTAATTTAACATCTTTTTCTAAGAAATCAAGGCCTCAACACTTAACTGTCCTTGCACCACAGGGTCTTGCCTGCTCTTGGCACAGATTGACCCTGTCTGAGCCCAGTGACACTAGAACATCATTTGCAAATTAATTCCATATATTTTTTATACTCAGCTACATTTTCTGCATGCTCTTAGCATTCAGACTTCATGTATCCTTGGGTCTATGTTTGCATTATTTGTTCACCCCTAGAGAAGAAAGCCAAAGAAAGATTAATTCATAAAAAATGAATGGTTGTTGAAACTCTTCAAAGCCTTGATTTACTGCATAATTAGTAGACAACATTAGAAAACAGAATATCTTTCTGCCTGTGAATTAAGTAAATTGATTAATTCATTAATTACGTATGATAACTCCATAGATAGCATAATTGTATCGCTGGTTAACAAAACACAGCAAAAGAATCAAGCATGTTTTCAACATGGTCAAAAATTTAATTTACAATATTGGGTTCCTCTCTTAGAATTCTAATTAAAGAACTCAGGAAAGGCATATATAGTCCAAGAGCATTTCTGGAAAGAGGGTAGTATTGCTTACAAAGCTTGCCACATTTAGGAACAATCTTTTTTTTTTTTTTTTGTCTCCCAGGATTTTATCTGCACTACAAATCACTCATTATCCATTCATCCATACATTAATTTACCAAGTATTACTGAGCATTATCTATGTTTCATGCACTTTGTAAGCACTGGAGGAACAGCAGTGAACAAATTAGACAAAATCCCTGTCTTCATGGACTATATATTTAAGAACTGTTCCATTCATTATGGTAGCCACTAGTCACGTGGTTATTTACATTTACATTTAAATAATTAAGATTAAAAATTTAGTTCTTTAGACTCAGTAGTCAAGTTTCATGTGACCAATAACCATATATGCTAGTTAGTAGCTACCATATGCAGTAGCCCAGAAGGGTCTTTTCAACATTGCAGAAAATTCTTGCAGACAGTGTTAGTCTAGAGGGTGGAGACATAGAACTAACAATAAATAATTAGAGAAGACATTTTTTAGACAGTAATAAAATTCCTGAGGGAATTAAACAGAGAGGATATGAGAGAGCCTGTTTGGAGATTGGATGGTCAATTTATGTAAGGTGATTGGGATAGAGAGCTCTGAAGAGAATTCATTTTAATGAAAACTTGAAAAATTCAGCTCTGTGAAAAGATGTCAAGGCAGAAGGATCCACATGTGCAAAGGCTCTGAGGCATGAAAGACCTAAATGTGCATGAAAGTTGTGAGAGAGGTGAGTAGGGAAGGAAGCCATGATAAAGGATAGAGTTTTACGCTAACATCCAAGGGAAATCATTAAAGAAGTTAAAGAAAATGACATGTCCCAATGAATGTTTTAAAACATAGGCTTCTGTGTGAAGAACAGATTGACAGGGGCAAGAGAGGAAGATGAGATTTCTGTTCAAAGGTAAGATATTAAGATAAATGGACCTAGAATTGTGAAAATGCAATTGGGATGAAACTGAATATAGTTTGGAGAAGTGACTGGACATGCTGATGGGTTAGATGCTGGGAGTGAAGACAAGAGAAGAATCAAAACAACTGCTGAATTTCTGCTCGGAGCAGAGTTGGAAGATGACTGAAGGGAAAGTTTGAGGTTAAATAACATGATTTGTCATTTGATTATAGCAGGTTTATATGTTGAACCATAGATAGTGGGAAATGTAAATCTGAAGCCTGCAAAAAAATTAAGGTCAGATGTATGAATTTGAAATCATCATCAGATAAGTGGTCTTTAAATATGTAAGACTGGATGAGGGACTCCCCTGGTGGAGCAGGCGGTTGAGTGCCACGCTGTAAAGCTGTCCACAGCCTCTCCAGCACTGGTTTGATCCTGGTCCGCTGGCAAGGGTCCCACATGGCGAGGCAGACCTCTCCTGTCTTGCCCGCTGCTCCCCTCAGCAGTGTATTTCATCAGTCTGCCTGTTCTGTTCCCCACTCTGGCTCTGGTGAATCCTCTCACTCTCCCACAGTTCTTATGTAAATAAATAAATAAATCTTAAAAAAAAAAAAAAAAACTGGATGAAAGCATCAAAGGTGAATGGGGGCAGAGAGAAATAAAGGGGCCAAAGACCAAGCCCTGGGACATCGAATATTTTTGTAGTGGGTAGAAGAGGGGCCTGAGAAACAGCAGCCAGGAAGGCAGGAGGAAAAGCAGGAAAATGTGGTGACACCATAGCAAATTAAGGAGTAGAGCTGGTAGACATCACAGTATTGAGAAATCTATGGGAGGTCTTTGGAGACCTTTTCAAGAGTAGTGGGGACATAAGCCAGAACAGAATAGGTGGAAACATAAATAAGGAGGAAAGAAATGGATACAGCTGAGTGCAGAGTCATTTCACAATGGACGTGGTCACGAGAGAGGGCATCTTTTAGAATGGGCAAGAGGGGAGCAGACTTGCAAGCTTATAAAGCCGACACAATAGCAAGGGGAGAAATGATGCAACTAGGAAGGGGAAGGGAAGACCTTAATAGACCAGCACAAGGGGGATACAGGGTGTAAATAGAAAGGGTTGTTCTATTTGACAAGGAGAAAAAGCAGAAAATGAGGATCCCGAGGCAGGAAGAGTCATAGATTAAGTGGCTGGCTTGGAAAGCAAAAGAGTTCCAGCAACGCTGTTTGTGGCTGCACAACTTCACAAATTGAAAGAACTCTGGAAATCACAGTTATAAGATGCAATAGAGTAAATGATTCTATTTTTGTCACCTTAGGCACTGGGAAGAAAACATTTCAGGTCCTCTGCAGTTATTAGCTGAAATCTGTATCGCTCAGGGCTCTTGCTCTAGATCTGATGTCAAATCTTGACTCCATTAGTTGTAAGGTATGTGACTTTGAACAAGTTATTTAAATTCTTTCAGCCTCTGCCTCTTCATCTGTAAAATGGCAATCACCACACACTTAGCCCATGAAGGTTCTGGATAATATATACAAAGCATATATACATATAAAGTACTTTTGCAAAGACAAGCAAAGGAAACATAAAAGCAGCAATCAGAGATTGCAATCAGAGACTTGAAGAACATGAGGGGCACAATATTGTGAATGTCAAGGAAGGAGAATTGCAAGAATGGGAAGTGGACGCATAGACTCACATGAAACCGAAAGACAGAGGGATGCAGAGAGGGAGAGACAGACTGAGCCAACTGAGCACCCTGGATTTGCTCATGAAAATGTCACGGGTGACCTTCAACATTATGATTTCGTTGAAAGGCCAGGACCAAAATCAGAACATATGGGCTTTGGACATGAGAGAGCAGTGGGGAATCAAAGTCAGATACTGTGGAGTAACTTTGTCAAGACTTTCAGTGGGTAAGTAAGGAGAAATAGATGCAAATAATACAAGATCAGAGACAGAACGGATGAAGGTCCTCTGCTAGTATGAAGGAAATGGAGTTACGCTGTAGGCAGATGGGAATGATTTACACCCAGGGAGAGGAGATGAAAGAGAGAGTAAAGTACCTCCGGGGCTACATGGACGTGGAGTTAGGACTTTGGAAATGCAGACAAATGTAAGGTCTGAAAGATAAAAGGGAAGCAGGGGATTGGTGCTAAGGGGACCAGGTGGTTGAGTGGTTTGAGTCTACGTAAGGGAGGAACAGAGAAGTGAATGCTAAATGCAAATCAGTGACCAGGAACCTAAGAAATTGAAAGATGGAATGTGCAGATTTAATAGTATCAGACTTGGGAAGATTTAGAAATCTTCAAAAGCAGGATTTAATTGCCTGGATTTAAATTCGGTTGTAACTGTCTTCCAATCTACTGAGAGTCATCCTTGCTGACTTCCAAGAAACAGAAACGCCAGTGTATGGTTCTTTCTCATTTTTTATGTTCTCAAACAGGACACAGGACACCAGGTTTCTCCTCTCCTTTTACATTGCTTTTGAGTTTCTGATCCTTATATTGAGATCTGTCCTGGGTCACTCTGTCACTTTGATTCAGAGTAACTCAGAGATGTCTTTGGGTATTCCTAAACTCTCCAGTCACAAATGTGTAGCTACTCCTCGGCTATTCAGGGTAATCAAATGTACCATCTGTGGCATGCGTTCATTTAATTGCTAGTAGAAAACCTTAGACTGCTGTTTCTATGAAGACCACTTACAGGATGTAGTTAAAAAATCAACCCATTAACCAATTCACAGATTGATGTAACAGGTGCTTATACTGGAAGAAGTGTCCATCAGACTTCTTTCCTCTTTCTCTCACCACTCTATTCTCCCCCTCACCCCATTGCCTTTATGCCACAGAAGACTTGACCTGTACAACGGAAATGATCAACCATAAAACAAGCTGTGTCCATCAACAGCCTCCAATCGCACGCACCACTTCATTAATTAGCTGGCACTCCCCAAACCTCCAGGTTGTAAAAAGAGTCTATTTATGAAATATCTGGCTATGGTGTATAATAAACAATGCCAGAGTGAACTAAAAACAGACTAATTTAATAAGCAATTCCTTTCCCCTACACTGTTTAAATTTACATAATCAACTGGCTATAATATTTAGCATACTTTTAATGTTTCTCATTTGTTTACACTACAATTCTGTGCTTCAGACTTCTCCATGCACCAAAATATTGATTGGCCTACAAAGGGTACAGAACAGCAAATATTCCACTGGTAATCATTACATGAATGTGAAGGAAGTGAGAGGTGGATCTACTGTGTTTTTCTTGTTAATTACAACCCTAATATTCTATTAAAATGTATGAGAAGACAAAGTCTCTACTAACTCTCAAAGCTTTTCCTTGCAGATAAAGTGCTCTACCAAAGTATTAATATTAGCATCGTTAAAATAGTTTTATCGAGTGCACATTTATTTACAGAATGGAGACAATAGCAGCCTGAAGGAGAGAAATGCCCTGGAGTATTGTGGCATGAAAGCTGACAGCAGTTTTAGAGCCACAAAAAGTCTTCTTTTGGCTTCACAACTAAAACAAACAAAATTCTTGAAGAAGCCACGTTTAACAGATGTAAGAGAGTAAATGAGTATTTTTCATCACATTGGACTTGGAGAAGAAAACACAGGAGAGATATATTGATGAGGAAAGGGCTCAGATATTAAAATACATTAACTTTACTTTAATTGGTTTAAACAGATCCAGAGCTTTCAAAACGTGCCTGATGTTATTTCTGCATTAGTGGACAGAATAGATCTATTTTAGATGGCAAAACTCCATTTCTGTATCTCCCATCTGGTAGGGAGAGGAAAACCTCTCTGTCTCTTAGTCTTAAAAAACCAAAACAACACAGGGAACAATATACACTTATTTGCTCTGGCTAAATAATTTGCTTTATCCTTTCCTCAAAATCCCCTTTGGAAGCATCAGTTCCTTATTTCAATATGATCAGGGAAAAATAACAGAGAACATACAAGGAGAAAGCAGAAAGGGAGCGGGGTTCTGAAGTCAGCAGGGGGCTCTGGGGTCCTTGCTCTTTACCAAATTGTGTGATGTGGCCTCTCAAGGGGGGAAGAGTTAAACAAAAGGCAAAGTCATAGTTTCTTCTATGTACCAGAAAAATAGAATATTTACATCACCCCCTCCTAATATTCCACTGAAATAATTTCTTTCCTCAGTTTCTTTCTCTCTGTTATTCCCTTTGTTTCTGCAGCATGATTTTAGAAAGTCACAAAAGCACAGAACTCCCTGTTCAGATCCCTAGACACCACACCCAAACTCCTGTGTCCAGATGAGGAAACCGAAGCTTAGAGAGCAGAAGGAATGGGAAGTGGATGCACAGACTCACATGAAACTGAAAGACAGAGGGATGCAGAGAGGGAGAAACAGACTGGGCGAACTGAGCACACTGGATTTGCTCATGAAAATGTCATGGATGACCTTCAACATTATGATTTTGTTGAAAGGCCAGGACCAAAATCAGAATATATGGGCTTTGGACATGAGAGAGCAGTGAGGAATCAAAGTCAGATACTGTGGAGTACTTTGTCAAGACTTGCAGTGGGTAAGTAAGGAAAATTAGATGCATCCCTTATCACATCATTTGCTGATCTCAAAGTCCACCTTAGAGTCCAGATCTTCATTTTCAAAATATTCATATAGTGTGAAGGGGAAGAAAAAAGAAAAAAGAATAAGTATTGCTTTCCATTTCAGCTAACTCCCTTTGAATATAGACTATTTGAGAATTGGGGTCAAAAACCTGCAACAATTGATTCCCAATTCTGATATGAGAATATTGTGGGATGAGACTATCTAAGATGGTTTTCTGGCAGTAGAATTAAATGATGAAGCTTCCTCTTTGTTTTTTGGTTCATAAAAAATATTTTCTTCTAGAGTTCCTGCAGCTAGGAGTTCTGCTTTCAATCTTGGGCTCACTAAGCACCAGTCGAGGCTGTAATAAGAATGTCAGCGACATATGATGATTCTCAGGAAGGTCAAGTGCAAGATGATGAAGGAATACTCCTCTGCCACTGCTGGTGCATCTCTCCACACGCAAGAGCCTGTGAACCAAGGAACCCACGTTCCACAGAGTGTGAGAGCCAAAACACTGTGTGTCTTTAATAATCCTAAAACAAATGCTATTGAATAGACTGCTTTAAGTGCTTTGTTTATTTTAGGGAACTATTTCCAAAAGAAGCCTTCCCATGTGGGGTCACGGAAAGCCCTTTATAAAATGGTATTAATTATATGCTGAAAGTGAAAAGTGTCATTGAACGAGAAGACCGCTGGATAAAATACCAATATACCGTCTCACTGATTACTAATTTAGGCGAGTCCCTATCCTAGATTTCCAGCTGAAAACTGGAATTACTTAGCAATTATTTAGCTGAGCATAAATATTTAGAGACAGTTTTTGCTAACAAATCTTGCCTCTAGGAGCCAGGCCCATAACAATATTCTTGGCGTTGGCTTCCCACAGATAAATCAAGCCTCTAACTTCACACCTTCTCTATTTCATTTTTACTATTTTGTTGTAGTACCGCTGTTCTTTTTAATTCATGGTCTCTTTTTTTGCACTATTCCATGAAATTGAAAGCTGAATGACTCAGCCAACCTGTATAGAGTTTGAAAAACTTCCTGAAAGAAACAGGTTTGGTTCTTTTTGAGTGTTCTATTGGGATTCATAAAGTTAACGAGAGCTTAACCAGGTCTGGGGTCTTACTTTCATGAAACGTGCTTAGTATTGCCTATCCTCTCTTTCCCTCATCCTGTGGGTGCCTCTGTGTGCACAAGTCTATGCCCATGACCTAGGACATGACTGGCTATGAAAAACGCAAGGATATTTCTCAATCTGCATGGCATCTTGTTTTCAACATCCAGCCATTCGTGAGAATGAAATCAAGTATCCAAAGCAGTATGGCCCCTTTGCAGATGTGGGGTGGACTTTTCTGTCCCTTGTCACTTGTAAGCACTGTGATTCCTGAAAACTTCTATCCTTTGACAAATACTTCATTGCCTTTTCGGAGAGTTCGCTGATTTTCCCACTCCTCTGTTTTTTTTTTTTTTTTTTTTTTTGCTGAAATTTCATGGGGAGCAGCACTGACAGCAGCACTCCAGCTGAGTTCTCTATATATGGTAAATAAATCATGTGAACAACAGTCCCCAATTTCACATTAATTGTTTGAAAATCTCCACAACATCAAACATTTTGTTAAAAGTCTAGAAAAAAATAAGTGTAGCTCTTTTGTTGTCACTGTCGTTGTTTGGCTTCAGAGTGATTTGTTCTAAATACAGCTTAACAGGCAGATGACTGGTTTGTGACTAGAGGATCTTTTCTGAGATGAAAAAGCAATACAAATGCCCCCCAAAAGGATGCCAACCAGGCACAAAGCAACACGGGGACCATGGAATGGGCGCACCTGGGGAAATCCTTATCACAAATTGGATTGACAGGGAGGGCTCCCTTCCTTCCCAGCACACGTGCCTCTGAAAAGCTGAAAAGGAATCACAGTGCTTTAGGAACGAGGTCTGGGAATTGCCTATATATGAGAGTTTCAAATTGCTCAGGCATTAAGAGAGTAAGAACATGCAATGCAAATATTGCAGGAATAAAGAGGGAGAAGATATGGCGCAAAACTCATAATTGCGAAGAAATGGAAACAGAATCTGAGCCCTACATCCACAACTGGATTTGGGGACATGGCGTGTTCCTTGCGAAAGGCATGTCACTGTCATCCCACCCTTCACAGCTGACTTCTGCACGTGACGCCTGAGCAGAAAGGGAAAACAGGGGTCTTGCAGAACTTGGTGGCACAAGGAAATAAAAATTCTGTTTAGACCCTCGTTGATCAAGGTCTCTCTAACTTGTGGAAAAAATTGCCAGACTGAAAAGAGAAATAGAATCCAAGCTATATTTGTCTGCAACAGTCACTCCAAGGGTAAGAAATTAAGGTTTTGATTTTCTATGTCGACGCCTTTTGCTCTTCTAGAAATTTAAGGCACCAATGCCTCTATCACCTGAAAGGCTTAAATGGCCTGGAGATAAAACAATAAGGTTTATTCACAAAACTCGCCCAGAAATGCGGTCAGATTTCTTTAGAGTTCTCCTATGCTACTTTTCCACTTCAGACTCTGCCTTGCAAGAAAAATTATGGTGAATTGTATCTATGTTTTTATTTTTACACAAGAGGAATTTGGAAATCCCTTATAAAAGGGTTTCTAGTCAATGAGTCATGCCCCTCCCCAAATAAAGTAACCATTTTATAATTATTAATTATTCTGATGCATACACTCTTCTAAGCTAGGAGCATGTGTATTAAATGACTGATTTTCAAAGTTCTATGAATCCTCAGGTGCATTTCACACAAAGGCTGAGAACGCCAAGCCCCATGGATGTGAAAAGACTGACTAAAAACCACTAAAGCAATCTTAATAGCCAAGTCAAAGGGGCAGAATCAATAGCCAGGATTCTTTCTTACATTACGTTCTCCTTTATGCACGCAGGGATGAAGCAGAATTGGAATATTTGCATAGATTGGTGTCAATTAAGCTAAAACCTTAAGGAGTTGGGATTGAAGAGCCCCGTTCTACTGACTTCTCCATGAAAAACAAAGAGCTTGTTCATAAAATGAGCCATGTGAGATACTGCAGTTTCCCCCAATCTACTAGCTCCTTTACTTTGTTTTTCTCCCCATTCTGGACAGCACATTAAATATTCTCAAGAAGCAGCAACATATTCCTTTCTCAGAGCTGTGACCCATAGGCTGATTAACACATCAGAGCGAGAGGCAGGGGAACAGGATCAGGAGGTTAAACTCTGCCCATGGCTCGCAGGAACCAAAGGCTGCCCTCACGCCCCTTCATCCAGGCCCAGACCACAGCTCTCTAGAATGAAAGCGGTGCTGACCCACTGTTCTGCTGTCTTTACTTTTCTTCTTCCTCACTTTGGATCTGTTGTGCTCAAATCCTGTAGAACTCTTACCACGGCGGTCTTTAGGCTCACCAGTGGACACTGGACACTGCACGGAAAAGACAACGCACGCTGATCTTGGTAAGACCAGGGTTCTGCAACCAGTTAGAACTAGTTGGCTCTTGAGCAAATCACCGAAGCTCTCTAAGCCTCAGTTGCCTCCTGTGGAACACGGAACTTCTACTGCTATCTCCAAGGGTGATTAGGAATTGTGAATGCGAGTGTTTGTATCATCATTCGAAAAATGCCTGGCTCGTAATAACCTTGCAATAAAGCGTGCTATTGGTTCATTATTCTTAAAATAGATTCAATAATATTTCTGGAATAGCTACATGACCAAGTAGGGAACAACTAGGCAAAGGCCTCTGCCCTCCATGTTGAAGTGCTTTTCCTTAAAAGGTTGACCCATGGTTCCCCTCCGTGGCTTTATAAACATTTGCGTATCCCCTGAGGTTCTAATGTTCTACATGCAGCTGGCCCTGATGTCAGATGGGCTCCTACCCTGGAATTCTTTGTGTCTTTTTTACCGGAAGCTAAAAATGAAAGGCTCAGATATACCAGTGATCCCTGGAAGAGCAAAGCAAAAACAGTAATACTAATTAGTAGCTACCAGAGCTGTTCAGCATGGCAATAAGCTGTAAATTTATGGTTTTGTTAAGAGTCAGGATACATTTGAAATCTTTTATATAATATTAGATATGAAAATACACACCATCTGGACCTCTTGCTGGTAGCCTTGAAATGTCTACATCTCACAGGAATCAAACCCATTTTACCTGCTAGGGAATAAAACACCTGTTTCACATATTACTTCACACTGGGTGATGAACATTTCCACCATCTCCAGCCAGAAAGAAAAAAATGAAACTGTGGCTTCACATTGTTTAGTAGATTTTAAAAAGCTAGCAGGGTTGGGGGCTGTTTTACTATCTGCTAAGAAGAAGGCTCTGCAAATTGCCCCTGTAATAGTAGCAGCTCCCTAATAATTTTGGGGAGTTTTCTGCAACCCTGCTTAGTATTGATAAAAATACATTTCCCCCTCATTACAAATCTGTTTATGAAAACACTTAGTGAAATGAGCCAACTGCATCTTGGCTGCTCGTTGCATCTTGTAATGGATGGTCCCAAAGAGGATAGAAGGCTGTAATTCACTGGAGGAACTCTGCTGATGACATAAAATAGTTGAACAGTTTATGAATAGCCCTAGAATCTTGAGAGAACGAAGCTTTGCATTCTTCTCTAAGACATCTGTTGTTACTCTATAGATATCCTTCTGCCAACTTAAAAAAAAAAAAGGCTTCCTTAGCATAGCTTTCCTTCTCACTTTTCATAAGTCATATTGTTCTTTAGCCCAAATCCAACTGCCCTGAGAGGGAATTAGCTTGCATTAAATAAAATAAAATTAAAATTAAATAAAAACAGAATCCACATATGATTTACCTGTTGCTGTTTCCTTTCCATTTATTCCTTGCAAATTTGTCATGTAGACATGTCCATAGTCAGGATGCTGCTGATGGTCTTCCATGGTGTCATTTAACGTGTTCTTATGTCCTCTGTATTTTTGTACACCGATGTGTCGTTTATACAGTATATTCTATATATTAGAGGCTCATCAAATTCAGGTTTGACTTCATTAGACAGTTTCATCAGTGCTTTTTCTTCTTTTAGGAGGCATCTAATTGTCTGGTTACCTCAATGTCCATTAATAACCAATAATATAACCCCAGGTTATTATTATATAATCAAATTATGGCTTAACCCTTCAGTTACTTATCATTAATTGTAAGCTTATATAGATATATATATTGGTATTGGTATTGTGTTTCGATAAACAGTAGCTTAACAGTAGCTTAACTATACACATTTGTATCCACTTTGCTTTTTTCACTTCAAGCACAACTGTGATCTCTTCAGAGCCCCATATGATATTTAATTCATATAGCACTCTGTTCTATGGTTATACTATAGTTTACTCAACTAATTTCCCATTGGTGGTTATTTGGGTTGGTTTTAGACCTTTGCTATTAAAAATAGCATCCTAGTGCATATGTATTTTCATATTTTTGACTTGGAATAGACACTTAGAAATGGGATTGCTGGGCCAAAGAGCAAATGCCCATGATATTTACTTCATCACTGAAGTCCACTTCCCGTAGGTATTATACTATTTTGCACTCCCAGTAACAATGTGGGATGTAAAGCTTGACTTTCATGTCTATATTTTCTTTGCTGGATAGAGTAGCAGTTGTCATTTTACTTCATCTTCCTTTTTAAGAACAAGATGAAAGGATAGTTATCCCTTTAAGTGACATTTGTGGAAAGAGATTCAATGCAGTAAAAATAAGGAAAGATTTATAGCGAACTCTTGACACCCTCTAGTTTGTCAAAGAATAAAGTATGAAATAAAAACAAAAAGACACCAACTTGTGAAAATGGTCACACTCTTTTTTCTTTGTTTGTTGATTGAATTGTTTATACTCTTTTGATTCTCTCTTCATTTGATCTAACATGGTTTGACCCTCTCTGCATCCTGCTAATTATCAATAGGAGTGAGCATTTCTTTTTCTTTATCCATTTTGAAATGTTCTACATTGAAAAGAATGATGCATCAGATTTCTATTCTCAGTTATTGTCCTCTGTGGCGGTGTCAAAGTGCACACCTTAGACAGTGCCAGCCTACAAATTATTTGCTACTACAATGAGATAAGCACACTCAATGGAAAGCATAGTAATCTGATACTTGATGTACCAAGTGCAAGATCAGTAGACTTCTACAAGGGTATAGCCTCGCAGTGGATTAAAATTTTTTTTAATGGCCTTTTACCAAAGATAGTTCATGAAGCACTGCTCTGTGGCCCTGCTTTGTCTTTGGACAAAGCAGGCCGTAGTGTAGATCTACAAGGATTATATTTCCTGTGTCCCCCTATAGCCCTCCTCAGGACCTTTAAATGCTAATGTATACTACCAATCTCTCGGAGATAATATTCCACAGGTGCCCATGGAAACATTTTTTGTGATTTATGGGACCAGGTTTGCAGAGAAGAAACAGGGAAATCCTGGTAATATCTCATAATTTTCTTTCTCCAAAACTGGTGTTGTGGGAAAATGTCAAAATTTTGCCATTCTATCAAATCATCAAGGCTAAATAAACCATCAAACTCTAAATAAAGACAGGGCAAAAACAAACAAGCAATAACTACTCCAAGATTTTAGATCACCAGATATGTCTAATCCTCTAAACATAACTTCCATTCCACGCCTTCAAAATAGCTGGTTGCTAATTTGATGCTGAAACAGTACTGAGAAATGAGATTCTATAAACTCCTTACTTTTTTTTTTTTTGCATCAAGTACAAATAACAGAATGTTGGGTCATTGAATAATTTTTATTTTCTGGAACTTCTCCCATGTGACTGCTCTTAATTTTGTCAACTTCAGTATAGACTGAGTTAAAACTGACATCTCTTCTGTATTTCTTCAGTTCCCCAAATTTCTTTTCCCATTTTTAACGACTCTAAGACTAGAAGAGTATGGGTTCAAACTTTCATGGTAATTTTCAATCCACACAGTGAAGATATAAATAGCCTAGGTTCTGGAAGCAATAACACTTGGACACAGGTGGGGTGTGGGGAAGGTGGCCAAGAAGACACTGCTTACTTCAAGCAGATTTTGTTTGGTGGGTTGCACTTGAATATGAGCAGCAACCCCCATTCTCTTTATCTCTATTTGCAAATATGTTCTATTCTAAGGAATTCTAAAGGCCAGCTCTTACTGCCTCTATAGTGTTTTCAATTAACATTGCTTTCCTTCTTCCTCATTGTGGAAGGCATATTCATTGCAGAAAGTTTGGAAGATATAGGAGAACGAATATTTTTTTAAAAATCCCAACATCACCAACTCATATAAACACTATAAACATTCCGATGTTCCGCCTTCTGGTATTTTCTCTAAGAGTACAAATAATGTATAAGCAATATCCATATTGCATAGATATAGCCATATATATCTATATATAATATATTAGATGACATTATATATACCCATATATAATACATTACATGACAAATATAGGTTTGTATATTACAAATATCTATTCTAATTATTAGATTTCATTTTTTCAGAATTTCCCAATAATTCTCCAGCATATAAACCTCAAATATTAGAATCTGTTTCGTGAGTTAATTGACCTAAGACTCCATATTTTCATGTGTTGTTTACTGTTCCATTATATCATTTTCCCCTTTTATTTATCACTAGTATTGCTTCATTTTTATTGATTTGTCAGTTATTTATATATTATGGAGATTATTTGTTAATTTTATTGCAACTACCTTATTTCAATTTGTGACTTGTCTTCATAATCTTTATAGTGACTCTTAATGAACAGGTGATCTTATTTTTATGGTAGTTAAATTTTTCAGTCTTTTCTTACATATTTAATGTGTCTATGTTTTATATAAGGAAGACTTCTTAAGGTCAGAAATATATTTTTCCACATTACATAATATTCCATATTTTCTAAGGATTGTTAGGATAGGGATTATTTTTTTGTTTAGATCTAAATGGATCCCAACTCTATGCATCTTGCTAAATTAAATTTCTAATAATTTATAATTGGTGGAACTTTTTCTGTGTTGAAACCACATCCTTTTTGAAACTCACTTTTATTTCCTCCCTGGCCTTTATAACTTCTAATCCTTTTTCTTGTTCCTCCCGCTCCCCCCACTGGCTGGGAATTCAAATTCAGTCTTAAATAAAATTGATGGGTAGTGGGCATTCTTGTCCCTGACTAAAGGAACAATCTCACCATTAAGAAAGATCTCTGTCTTAACTTTTTGTAATAGCCTTTACCAGGCTAAAGGACATTTTTATTTCCTTTTTGCCAAGCAAGTATTTTTATCATTATTGGTTGTTAAAATTTATCAGATGCCTGTTTTCACATGTATCAAGAAGACCATGCTTTTTTCTTTAATGGAATAATTGATATTTGTAGATTTATCTCATGCCACAAGGTCCTTGTGTGTGATAAATTCAACCGGCTCATGATGTATTATCTTTTTAATGTACTTCTTGCATCATTTTGCCCATATATTGTGTTAAAAGTCTTTATCTGTACTCACATATGAAAATGATTTCTCTTATTCTCTCCTTTGTCTGGCTTTTATATTAAAGATTTACTAGACTCATAAATTGGAAAATATTTACTTTTTTTTCTGTATTCTGGAAAGCTTAGGTTAAGCTTGGAACAATATTTTAAAGAGTTTTGTTGACTCACTAAAAAAAGCCATCTAGGACTGGTGTTTTCTTTGGAGAAATTATTTTTAACTTGTGATTAATTTCTTTAGAGGTTATTGGGTTATATACACCCTAATTCTTCCTGAGAAAGTTTAGTAAGTTACATTTTTTCCCCTAGAATTCTCACATTTTGTCCAGGGTTTAAATTTATTGTTAGTACATAGTACTTCCATGTTTATTTGAAAAGAATGTTTACGTGTCCAGATCATACTTTTCTTAGTTATTTTTTTTCAAATAATCTAGTTTTACTAGGGTTTTTTTTCCCATTTGGAGGTGGTATTTTGAAACATCCCAATATGATAGTGGATAGAGAATTTTCTTCCTGAATTTCCACCAAATATTGAATTGAGATTTTTTAGTGATGCAGAGATATTTTGATTTTTAAATCTTCCTGGCAAAATAAAACTTTTAGGGCAAGAGTAGACTCCTTCCCTGGCCAAGCCCCTTGTAAGGACTATGGTGCCTTTTGTGGTAGGCAGAATTCTCAAATCTCCCTCAAAATCTCCTGCACCCTTGCTGTATACATTGCCACAATTCCTAGCACTATGAGTGCAATGTTTCTTATGTAGACATAATTATATCATTGCACATCTCCCTTACAGAAGGGAGATGACCTGGTAGGTGGGTCCAACCTAATCACACAAGCTTTGAAAAAATAGAGAGGTTTCTCTGATTGGGAGCAGAAATAAAAATCAGTAATATTTGAAGCCTACAAAATGAGGATATTAAAAATCAGCATGCTGGTGATTTTCTGAGGAGCAAAAAAGATAAATACATGCATAAAGTTTAGATATAAGACAAGTACGCAATAGAAGCATTGTTTTTATTTCATATTGATCTCCTGTTTTGTAGCATAAGTTTCTTTGCTTATACGGTGTCTCTCTTCTTAAGAGTCTGTATGTTTCAGTGTCTTTGTCTTCATATTATATTCTGTTTGACCTTACTAAATGATATCCTCTCATCAGACCGTCAAGAAAGGCCTTTAGATGTAGGATTCAGAGTGAGAAGACCACTTCTCCCAAGTTCAAAGTGGCCCCTGGGGCACACCATTCTGCCTGTTGAATACAACATGCCATGGAATGAAGGAATAGCAATAGGTGGTAATCCTGAGGCAAGTATTGTCACCATTATCAGCCAAGAAGAACAGGGCAACTTTAGTAAGCTTATGTAACTTGGATACAATATAATTTTTAACCTATGTATTTGGACTTTCATAAAAGTCAAGTGGAGAGCACTGCTCCAAAATAGGCTTTCAAAAAGAGTTCATGAGATTTTAGTAGCTTTCTAAATTTGACCATGAATGTTAATACCTTTTAATTTAGTGGACTTGAAATGCTTGGCTTCCAAGTAGCATGTTGTAAGAAGGTTATTTCTGGACTTTCTCCGCATGTAATGTATAAAATTAGCATCCTTCTTTGGCAACTGAACCTCTTCATTTCAAAGCTAACCCAAATCATCAGATTGTTAGAAGCAAAGACTAATTAAATGTTTTTCCACTTTCAGCTTAAACTCTTTATTGGCACAGACACCTAGAGGTCAGATTTGAGTGGTATAAGCCAATAAATGATTGGTATATTACAATTAACTCCAAGCACACGAAATTAAAAAAAAAAAAAAACAGCAGAATTACTGCTTTATGGTCACAAGAAAGTTACAATATAATTACAATTGTTGATTCTCAAAGATTCAACCTAAGTGTAAAAAGAAGGAACTCTGTTTCAAGGCTATCTCAGACCCTTACTTTTTTTTTTTTCTTTTCTGAAATTGAGCAGCTGTCATGAAAACAACCACAATGGTCTGCCTCCCTCCGGAACGAGAAATATCCCCCCTTCACCAATGGAGTTAGAACCCATGCAGTTGAGAGGCCAAGGCTGTTAAAAAGCATGAAAAACATCACCAAACAACGACACGGAGAGACAAGTCTGAGGCCTTCACTGCCAGGGGCAGGCAGGAGAGGTCTTTGAAGATTGAAAGACGAATAGAAAGCCATGTTGTTTTCATTTTTCAAGGAACTAGGAACATTACAGGCAGGAAAATGTAGAATGTGGGAATAGACAAGCAACATAACAAGGTTTCATTGTATTTCCCCTTTCAAAAAGTTCCACCAAAATGAGAAAATTGAATCATTCTGCAGTCAGCCCTTGTGAAAAAAATCGATAGGGTGCTGGAGCAGGATAGGCATGCACAGAAGCTATCCCCGTTTGGGGTTTAGAACTCCATGTAGCATGCATGCCTTTGCTCCCAAGCACTCAGGTTTATTAATTGTGTTGAATTATCCTTCCCAGCAGTCCTGTGAGGCCACACCATTTTACAGATAAGGAAATTAAGGTAAGGTAGATTTATGAAACAATCGGGTCATCATACCTCTACCAGATGTCAGGTATTGACTATGCACCAGATATTGAGCAAATTTGAGAATACTCACTAAACACAGGCAATAATCACATAGCTGGGCCCTAAGACCCTGATATTGGAAGTTAGAGATGGAAGTTCAGAGGAGTATCATTAACTCCTCCCCATGCCCTTAACCAGGGAAAATTGCAAGAGAATAGCATTCAGAATTTGAACCTGCACTTGTGGGATTCCACTTTTTAAAAGTTCACTAATAAAATGTCTCTCCCCATGCACAATATTACTGACAAGTTAGGGGAAATGCCAAAAGTGACAATACACAGTAAAAAACATCTCTGTTTGTTCCCATCAACTATGAGGCTATTGTTCAGAGGCGTCCCCCCTCTGAGGATGGAGGACTACGCCGCTCCTGGAAAATGGTAGCCCTATAATGTGCAATGACTTTGCTAGTGGTCATGGTTCAAAGCCAAAATTGGGAGCCCCGATCGATCCTCTCTTCATGGCTGCTACTGCAAGTGCTAGGGCCCATGGTGTGGTTGTTGTCATTGCTGCTAGTAGGTATTTATGCTCAAGCCTCTGTATCTCTTTCAAGGTAAGAGGACAATGCTCTGCTTATAACATTGACTTGGGAGCCTGGATCACTTTTAGTCACATCCACGGTGCTCTCCCCAAGGTATGAGGCTGGAGGTTGAGTTAATTACCGATGTCCAGTTACATAATCAATTGTACCCATGTTATGAAACATCTGCACAATCCTCTAAGACTGGGTTTGGGATTGGTGAATTTATCAAGCTCCTTGGGAAGGTGGTGCCTCTGGAGAGTGCACGGGAACTCTTCACACACCCCCAGTTCATCCCAGTCCTTGCCTTACGTATTTCTCTACTTGACTGTTACAGGGTTGTATCTTAAAACAGCAATAGTGAAGTATATTTTTGAGTTCTGTGAACCATTCTAGCAAGTAGTCCAAACTGCTCAGAAACAGCTGCTTTGCTGTTCCACAATCTTCTCTGTGGTGTTCTTAGAAGAGGTGAGAGATCTCCATTTTTAGGATCTAGAGACTTAGATGTAAGTGCTTCAGTTATCTGAAGTTTATCAGCTGTGCTCAAGCACGGTGGTCAAGAGGGCAGGCTGTGGTGCTGAAGTACCTGGGTTCAAATTCAGACTCAGCCATTTACTCGGTGTGTGGTCTTACCCAAATTGTTTAACTTCTTTGCACTACACTCCCCCTACAGCCCCCTCCCCCAGTAAAAAAAGAAGAAAAGCTTAATTGATGTGAGGATTAAGCATACAATGCACTTGTAATCTTCTGGTACATGGTAAGGACTCAACAAATATTGGCTATCATTCTTTTACTAATGCTATTATTCTCTGCCAATCTGTTTTTACTGTGGGCTAGAAACTTCCATTCTTTTCTTTGATAATGAAGAGAGCTTGGGAGGATGGTGAGCACAGGAAGAAAGTGCCATTGATTGTGCTTATTATCCTGATCCTGGGTGGTCAAACTGAACAAGCTCCTTGCTCTAAAACTCCCAGGTCTAATGGTTTTTCAGAAGAACTGACCTGATGCCCCTGCATTCATTTTTTTAAAATTTTGATCAAAGGGTATAGATTTATGCAAAGTAAACAAGTTTTGGAGATCTACTAGACAGCCTGTTGTTCACAACACAACACAACACAAATGTAGTCTTACATTTGATAAGAGGATAGATCTTATGTTGTATTCTTCTCCTACATACAGATACACACAAAACACTATTGCTACTAAGAAAGGGGTGGGAGGAAACTTTGAGCCACGCCTCTGACCTTGATGGTGCTGATGGTTTCATAGTTGTCTACATATCACCAAATCATTCAAATGATACATGTTAAATATGTACAGCTTTTTATATCTCAATCCGACCTCAAGAAAGTGGCTTAGAAAATATTAAAATTGAAAACTATGATCTTTGGTGGGATTTATTTCCCCTTCTTTCCTCTTCCATGTGTTCTCACATGGGGATCTTTGCTGCTGGTCCAAGTGCAGAATGAAAGCAGAGTTGTCTGAATGTATTGCAAATACATTTCTTCCTCCAAGGCTGTCCCTGGGAGACTCTCCACTCACTCCCTCAAGTTATGCCTGCTCCTCCCACTGTTTTCCTACTCTCCCTTCAGTGGAGATGAAGTTTTGTTCACAAAACCCCACTCTTAAGATAGAGACATTTATCTTAAGGATAATACACACTCTCTCCAAAAAGCAGGAGACAAAGGGACAGATACTCTTAGAATAGGCGTTGGGAGCTACCACGCAGCAGATCTGCTCGAGGCGTGGGGAGTAGCTTGCATTGGACTCTGGCCTGTTTTGTGCAATGTCACTGCCCATGGGCACCAGAAACCAGAAGCTATGTTCTGGCCAGGATGCGGCCCTGCGCAGGCCACAACACAAATCATGCATAGGAGATGAGCTCATGGTAGCCCTGGAAATAAAGAGCTCGAATGGACTTGGGGTCAGGAAGTCTTTACCTTTCTTAACCTCTAGGGCTTGGGCTTTGTTCCAGGCATATTCCTTGATCATTGATTTTTTTTTTTTTTTATAATCCAGTAAAATCTCTTCATTCTGATGAAATTCTCTAGAGGCCCCTTTGGAGAACTTCCATATATCAAAATCACTGAATTATACGTTCCTTAAATAGAGCGCTTCAATATCTCCGTGAATGCTTTGACAGTTGCACTATTTATCTGATATTGCTAATCTCACTTAATCTAACTGAACACCCCCCCCCAAAAAAAAAAGGGATGAATGGTGCCACAAACTGTGAGGGAACACTTCTCCCTTTCTAACTACAAAGCTTGCTGCTTAATTGTACAAATATTTGTGGGTTTGGCGAAGGTAGTGCTAATTTGTTGTTTTAGTGTCAAGCTGCGGAGGCCAGAGAGTGCTAAGAAAACAGGACCTAAGTGCACATGATGTGCTAAGTCCTGGGGAGAAGCTGAGGCTCCCTACGAGTAGAAGCTTGCAGGAAATGTGAAAGGAAACATTCTTGGTGGTAATCGTGTACACAGAAGAGGCAACAAACAGGCAAGAACCCATTTTGGGGGTAAAGAGGCATTTTTGGCGGGGAGGGTAAAGAGAGATGCCTTCATTTGCTTGCTCGCTGCATTTGATTTTTACATTAGAAACTTGTTTAGGGATTATATGGTTTAGGGAGAGAATGATTTAAGGAGTCATAACGCCTCAGCCTGGAAGTCAGAATACCCAACAATTATTTTAATCAAATAATTAAAAATTGCAAATACGTCTTTCGTTATGCATCTTTAAAATAGGTGTAGTGTCCCATTAGGAAGATGAATTAGTTAATGACCGAGAATCACTTAGAGACCCTCAGGTGAAAGTTTTATTGCTCTATTGGATTTATTTGTCTGAGTTAAATGTTCTGTGGGCAAAGGCGATGCTTCTCAACCTTTAATGTGACTATGAATCCCAGGGGTTCTTGTTAAAATGAGAATTCTGATTCAGCAGGTTTTGGGGTGTGGCCAAAAAGTCTGCATTTCTGACCACTCCCAGGATTCAATGTTGTTGGACCACACCTACAGTCCCTGTTTTTTAGATCTGACAGCACATTGGAATCAGTTGGAGAGCTTTTTAAAAACTCCTCCAAAGACCTGATTTAATTAGCCTGAGGCCTGGCCAGACATTGGGATTTTTTAAGCACTTGTCTACCATCTTCCAAGCCCCCTGCTTTTCTTCTTCTCCATTCTTCTACCACCCTCACTCTGCTAGGGATCTAGCAATGAACAACCAAGTGTGGGGATGATATTGGTCTAAGGCGCAAGTATTCAGGCCCATTCCAGATGGCTGTTGAAGGGATTAAATGAGATAATGCAGCCAAGTGCTTAGCCTAGACCGTCTCACACAGTGGTCCCTCAATAATCTTTGATCATTGTAGGGAGTTTTGGCTGAGACAAAAGATACAACAAAAGACATAGACAACACCAGCCCACAGAATATCAGCTGTGGTAGAGGTCAAGATCAGCAGCAAAATAGGGGGAACTCTGACCCACATTAGAGGCAGTACAGATATCATTATGTGATTGGAAGACGAGGAAGAAATGGGTCAGCTGTGAAGTCATGCGTCACAGCCCCTGAGGATTTTCGGAGCTTGAGAAGGAAACTTAAAATGGTGGTTCCCCCTGTGGAAAACTGTACAACACTTGAAAAAAAAATTAGTGTATAATCTAGCAAGTCCACTTTTGGGTATGCACCCCAAAGAGTAGAAAACAGATATTTAAACATCTATCTTCATAGCACCATTGTTTACAGTAGCCAAAACTTGGAAGCAACCCATGTGCCCATCAATGGATGTATAAATAAAGTATAGATATATAAATAAAGTATTCCACAGACTGGAATATTACTCAGCCCTTAAAAGGAAAGAAATTATGATACACGTTACAGCATGGATGAACCTGAGGACATTATACTAAGTGAGATAAGCCAAACACAAAAGATAAATACTGTATGCTCCACTCAGATGAGGAACCCAGAGTAGTCAAATTCTCAGAGACGTAAGGTAGAAGAGCAATTGCCAGGGGCAGGGAAAAGGGGGAAATATTGTTTGAAGAGAACAGAGTTTCAGTTTTGCAGTATGATTCTGACTCTTACACCCATGTACCTCCAGAAACATCATGCCATGGAAGTGCTGGGGCACATATCATGGAGCGTAAGGCAGTACTTTAGGGGGCAGGATAAGTGGGAGCTTATAAAGAATGATGTCAAGGATATTGGGATGATGTTTCTGTGCACTCCCCTCACCACCACATTTCTCTTCTGACTTGCATGACATTCTTTATTACTAGTGATGGCCTGTCACACTGTGTCACAGAATATCCCTTTTCAAGTGGACACACTTATTCATGACAGGGTTCCAAAATGTCCGTATATTTATTCTGTAAGATGAATTAATTTATCTGGCCATTTGATCCTAACAGCTCCTGAAGTCTGAACATCAAGGGAGTGGAAATATGCATGGACTAGTCAAGACAGGGGATAAATTTGAAGCCCATTTGGAGGAACCATCAGTGGGAAACTCAAAATCAGGTGACTCTGGGGGTCTAAGAAAATGGACCGACTGAGCGGCATATGGTGACCAAGAACAACCCGTTGATAGCACCATTTACACAATGGGTCTTGAGATGAGGAACATTCAGAAATAAGAAGAGGGTGTTACTGGCATAAAACAAGATGGAGAAGACTAAATGGGCTGCAAGGGGCTGGTTGACTGGAGATAGGAATCCATGTTGGGAGAAGAGAGATCAAGACCTATTGGGTCATGGCCCAGCTGATGAATCAACAGAGGTGGTGATGATCCACTGCTTATTTTAGACTAGAACAATAAGGGGTCCAAAACAAGAGTGCAATATAAATGGCTTACAAGGGAGAAGCAAAACTAAAGGATTCTGTCTTACATTCAGATAATGGTGATCTCCATTGGGTAACCACTGCAATGGAGAAAAGGAAAAAAACTGGGGTGCTGGGAACATCAAAAGCTGGTGGACAGGATTTGGGGGTGAAGTTTACTCTTCAGGACATAAGAAAACTCCTTAAACAAATGGCTAAGTAAGAGGAGATAGTAAATTTAATTTAAGTTGACAGGAAATACAGATAGAATTATTAAATTATAATAATACCAGCCAATATGCATAAAGCACTTTCAAATTCCCAGACGCAGTTATGCATTAACCCATTGATATTGGAATTGGAATCTATGATTTCTGGCTCCATCTAGATTTCACATCGACTTGTCCAACATTCTGGTTGGGCCTCTCTTCCAAGTAACAGAATGGTATAAAATGTCCAAATTAATCTAAAAGAGGAGTTTTAGCTAAGGGTGAGAAGGGAGTATTTGTCGGGCCTCCCCTGGTGGTGCAGTGGTTGAGCGCTGGGTTGTGAGGTTGCCCGCAACCTCTGCAGCGCCGATTCGATCTCCGGCCACTGGCAAGGGTCCCACCAAAAAAAAAAAAAAAAAAAAAAGAAGGGAGTATTTGTCCACAAAATGTCAGCAGCACTCTCTTGAGACATCTTTAAGTAGCTGAAGGTTGGCACCTATTTCTCCTGCAATAAGAATTTTCTCGGAATTGTAACCACCATCCAATAGAGAGGACATCTTTCTTATCTTCTCTGCCCTTTACTATTTTGGTACTCTGTCTTTGAAATGGTACTGAATACTGGTCAGTCCCTAAAGTGAGTAATGAACTTCTCCAGGGACAAAATGTTAGCAGAAAACTAAGCTGGTGTGGAAGTGATAGATCAAATGAGCCTACCCAGGTCAAGCCTGTGAGGATATATAATTAGGTTTTTTTAAAATAGCTTTATTAAAGTTAAATTTACATGCCATAAAACTCACCAGTTATAAGTACACAATTCATTTATTTTTAGGAAATTTATAGTTTTCCAACCATTACCACATTCTAGTTTTTAACAGTTCTATCACACTAAAAATTTCCTTATCCCCATTATTCATCCCTGCTTCAACCCCAGCCCTGGGAAACTACTGATCTATTTTCTGTCTATCAATTTTCCTATTCTAGACAGTCATATATATGCAATCACACAATATGTAGTCTTTCACACCTGACTTCTTTCACTCCGCACATTTTTCAAGACCCTGATATGTTATATCAAGCATGAATCATCTCTTTTTATTGCTAAATAACCTTCCACTACAGAGATAAACCACATTTGATTACCCATTCACCAGTTGATAGTCATATAGGTTGTTTCCAGCCTTTGGTTATTATGAGTAATGCTGCTATGAACATTTGGTGTACCTGTCTTTGTGTGGACATGTGTTTTCATTTCTCTTGCAAAGATTCTTAGAAGTAAAGTTGCTGTGAGGTATGGACACATTGTTTAATTTTTAAAGAGGGGTCTCCCAGGTGGCAGAAGGGGTTAAGATGCAGCACTGTGAAGCCATCTGCAGCCACTGCAGCATGAGTTCCATCCCCGGCCAGGGAGGTGACCCACATGGTGCAGCAGACCTCTCCTGTCTTGCCTTCTGCTCCCCTCAGCAGTGTATTTCAGTAGATCCACCTGTTCTGCACCCTGCTCTGTCTCTGGTGAATCCTCTTACCCTCTGCACCTCTGGCCTGCACCCCAGCTCTTGTATGCATAAATAAATCTTTAAAAAATAATTTTTAAAGAAACTGAAAAACTGCTTCTAGAATAGTTGCACCATCTCAGTTTTCCACCAGCAATATGTGAAGGTACCAATGTCTCCCCACGCATTCTTCCCAACTTTAAGCAACGTATGTCTTTTCAATTAGGGCTATTCTTATGGGTGTATAGTAATTTCTCATCATGATTTTTAATTTGCATTACTCCAATGACTACTGAAGCTGAAACATATTCTTATGTGCTTATTAGCCATTCTTACTTTTTCTTTGGTAAAATGTCTATCAAATATTTACCATTTTTTATTGAGTTGTTTATCTTCTTAAGTTGTAATAATTCTTTATGTATTCTGAATAAAGTCTTTTATTAGATATATGGTTGGCAAACATTTTGTCCCAGTTTTCAGTTAATCTATTCATTGTCTTAATGATATCTTTTGAAGTATGAAAGTTTCCAACTTTGATAAGTCCAGTTTATGAGTTTTTTCTTTTATGGATTGTGCTTTTGGTACAGTAATTAAAAACTCTTAATTTTGCCCAACTAAAGATCACAAAGATTCCCTCCTATATTTTTTTCTAGACTTTCATTTTTTTACTCTTTTTTTTTCTGATTGAGGAGTTAAAAAGGCAAAAATGGGGAATATATTTTTTTCTCTCTGTTATTTTATATGTTATCACACCACACCCACCACCAACTCATGGAAAGCCTTCAGCTCAGTCCAAAGTCCCTTGCTTTTTACTGCCTACCCTAAACCTTCTCGCTCTAGCAGCCGCAGAACTATTTTATGTGTTGGGGAACTGAGAAGTGGCAAGGTTATTTTTTTTCTGGAGATGGCAAAAAAGAACTGAGAGATGAATGAATGGGGAGTTGTTTCACTCTTGTACTCAAGTCTGCAATCCATTTTTGTGGCGTGAGGGCTTAAATTGATTTCTGGCATGCATATATAGTTTTCCTTTGCAACACCTATCTGAAGAATATAGAAGCAAAGTTGTGTTTATTTGGGTTACACAGAATTTAATATCTTTTCAATGTATTCCAGGGATGAAGCATAAAAGAATCCCTGAAATTTGAGTCCTAGAGGGGGAGCATGCTTTTGATGGGCAAAGCGGTTTCTCTGCACAACTTGGATATAAGTGCAGAGGAGAGGCCTGAGCTGAATGTGCTGTAGGCATGTCCTTTTCAGGTCAGCCAATCAGAATGTGCAAGATGCAACAGCAAGTAGAACTGGCCATCTGGTGTCAGCCTAAAAATGAAAAGTGACTGTTTAAATTCACTGCTAAGCATCACCTGGTATATCCTCATGGTCAATAAATAAAAATCAGTTATAATTCCATTTTATCTCGATGGTTTTTTAAGCTATATGAGTGGTTTGAACACTGGTAGTTGGCTATGATCAACTATACATAAGAGGTAGAGTAATTTTGATATATCATGAAAATTGAGGCTTTTGTGTTAGACAAGGGTGTAGACACTTTCAAGAACAGAGAAAACTTCTAAAGAATTTCCCTTCCCCAGCCATTAATCACTTTAAATCATGCTGTAGCCACTCTCACTCTCTCTCAAACTAAAGTTTTCATATCCTTCCCAATTATGCTAGGAAAATTCATAAACAGCCACCGCAGGGCTAATAAATAACACCTTAATGAAAGATAAATGAATAGCGATGATGATGGAAATGATAAAGGAACGGTAATGAGCTTATGAGCTTAGAAGACATCTCTGTGCAAATTCAGATTAAGCAGGAAGGGAAGAGTTTACCCATCCAGGTCAAAAGGGATTGCCATGGATGCTTTGGTTTCTCTCAGAGAGCAGAGGCACATCAGGGCAGGACTAAGTGCTAATAGCATCAATTCATGTTTCAAAATTAATTACAAAATAATTAAGATATAATCTTTCAAAAATACCTTATTGGCGACAAAAGTAAAAGTGCTCTTTGTACCATCTCGCCTAATCTCCAGAGCTACCTCCCTCTTTTCAGAGACAACTGATTGTTGTGACACATTCCAGAACTTTCCACTGCATTTACATGCATGCACAAGTTCTCATAAAGTATGTCATTATTTAGAGTTTTCTTGCATAGGTGTTAGACCAGATGACTCATTTTGCAACTGGTCTTTATTCAGTTGTTAATATGTATGCTTTATTATTTATATATTTGTATTATATTATTAGGGATCTTCTACACAAGCACATCGAGACCACTCCAATCTCCTTGTCTAGACATGGTGCCTTGAAATGGTGAAGGGTGTATTATGTATAGACAAACCACATGGACTCAAATCTCATCTCTGTCCCAAGAGAAAACTTGAGAAAGTTAATTAACATTTCTGGGCCTCAGTTTCTATATATCTAAAATGGAAATAATGGTAGGACCTTTGTCATTAAAAAGCTGATCCATGAAAAGCACTTAGAACAGGAGTTGAGACAAGAAATGCTGCCAAGAAATGCTGCCTGTTATTCATTTTAATGACAATGTGGCATGTCTACACTATAGAATATCTATCTTCCTTCTGATGCACACTTATCTTGTTCACAATATTTTTCTATAATAATAATAATGGACATTTTAATAAATGCCTCTAAACTTCCTTATGCAGTCATGTGTTTCTGTAGGGTAGAAACCAAAAATTGGGATTTCATAGGTGTAGGGATGCCACATGTTAGATGTAGTAGTAATGCCAAATAGGCCTCCATTTTTTATTTCTGTGCATGAATGAGAGTACCTATTTTTCCACACTCTATCAATTAATGTTTTAAATATCCAACCTTCAAAAGAATGAAAAATGATCTTTCTTTAATATTTTCCTTCTTGGTGAATTCCTCTTCATAGTCTTTGTACACTTTTACATTGAGTTGCTTGATTTATTTATAATATATATATTCTGCATGCTAATATTTGGCATATTGCATGCTACAAATATTTCTCCCCATTCTAGTTATTAATTTATTAGAGTGCTCTAGGAAAAATTAACCCATCCTCAGCTAGTCCTGTAGACAGTGGGTTCTCAGGAGGACACCCCAAAGAGGCCCCATGGCATTGCTCAGATCACAGCTCTGATCAAGCTGAAGGTGACATGGATGAGCCAGGGGCGGTGGACACAGTACAGAAAATCTGTGCATATTACAACATTTAGCCCCCTCTGTTTTAGAGATTCTAAGAGCCTCCCTCTGAATTTCGTTCATCTGGTTATTTTGATGCTCTAACCTGTGCCTACCCCCAAAACCTGGTTCCCAGTCAGGAGGCGGTAACTTCCAGGCTCTCGGAGAAGCACAGTAAGCTCTGGCACAATGGATGATTGAAGTGAGGAGTAAGATTAATCAGCCATGAAATTCTTCTGGAACCTTCTGACTCACAGTGCAGTATCGGCATCACTAGGGACTGGCTAGAAATTCAGAATCTTGAACTCCACCCCAGACCTACTGAATTAGACTCTGTATTTTAATAAGATTCTCCAGGGGATTCACATGAACATTACGTTTGAGGGGCACTGAGCTGAGCCTCTTAAAACAGGTCTGAGCATCCTTTGCCATCTGTTAGGAGTTGAATTGGAGCCCCTCCAAATTCATATATTTAACTCCTAATCCCCCCCCCAATATACCAGAATGTGACCTTACTTAGGAAAGTAGTTATTTGGGGCAGAATCAGTTAAGATGAGCTCACAGTGGAGTATGGTGCGATCCTTCTATGAGGGTTTTGGGGGGAGGCTATGCAGGCAGGCATGCACCTAGCGAGGATGCCAGGTGAAGATGAAGGCAGAGGTTGGGGTGATACACAGAAGCTAAGTAGCACCAGCTATTGCCAGCAAACCATCAGAAGCTAGGAGAAAGGTCTGAAACAGATTCTTCACAATGTGCAAAAGGAAACAAACCTGTCCACATCATGACCTTGGACTTGTAGACTTCAGAGCTGTCAGGCAGTAATGTCTGTTGCTTAAACCATCCACTTCGGGGATACATGTAAAGGCAGCCCTTGCAAAGTACTACATCATCCCATAGGTTTCCCATGATGGAGGCACTAGCGGGCAGTGCTCTAAAAAGACACCTGCAGGTTTATCTTCTGGATAATACAAAAAACTTAGGGGGAACAGACAGGGAACAAAAGGCTACTTCCTTCTCAACCACTCACCGTTCCTCCATCGGCGCCTCTTTCTCTTCCATCACTGTTCCTCCATCACCTTCCACAGGATCAAGTGATGCCCCCAAGGCTTCCAGCAGTTGGCACTCTTGCCAGGCTCACACATGGGGAGCATGTAGCTTTCTCTGCCTGTAAAGAGATGTGGGGCGCAGCTGAGTACAGAGAAAGGCTGATGGATGAAACAATCCTATTATCCTGGTTTCTGCTTTTCTATTCACATGTTTTAACCAATGGGCTCTTAAGAGTTTGCCCTGGTTAAATTAGAAGAAAAAAAATGTATTTGAAAGAGTATTTCTTTCCTTATCACGCATAGTGACTCAGCGCAGTTAAGTCAACAGTTTCTGATTAACCCACAACCTGTTTAAGCGGAGTCTGTTGGCTTCATGAAAGTCACATGGTAGACAAACCTCCATCTCTTGGAGCATGGCTAGTTATTTCCTACCCAGGTTTCCCCAAATGGATAGCACCTGGGAAACAGGTACTTCTGCCACTGACTGCTCTTCTCTTAGTGTCACCTCTATACATTAGAATATAAACTTTGATTTGTCCTAAAGACATCTCTGAGAATGATGCTTGGTTCTTTTCAGAAAAGTTTTCTTTTCCTAACCATAGCAGCTAGTGTTTATGGAGTAAATATGCTAAGCTCGGAATTCACTCTTGACCCAGGGACTGCTGTGCTTAATCTTCTCCCCATTATACATCAGAGGAAACTGAGGCACAGAGACATTAACTCAACACAACTGACAAGGTGTGAGGCATAATCTTGCCAGTTATTTCTGATAGGCAACCCATAACACCCGTTCTCAAAGGCAGGCTGCTTAGTGTCACGTTACTCCCAAAGGGTCTTTTGTCATTGGAGCCACAAAGCAATTGGTGGGTGAGGAAGTAACGGAGGACAGAGGAATGGAATGAGGAGGTTTTTCTATGAAGAGGGCCAGATGCAAAAGCTAAATCCAATTTACAAGATCTAGTCCACTCTAGGGATTATATTCACCGACCCTAAGAGCCTCCCTTTTCAGGACAGGAAACTAGATTAGTACAGGCGTCTCAGACTTGATTCTCTAGCATCAAGTCACCTGGATAGCTTGTTAAATTAAAGATGAGTAGACTCTATCCCCAGAGCTCCTGATTCTATAGGTCTTGGTGAGGTCCAAGAATTATCCTTTCTTGTAAGTTCTCAGATGACGCTAAGGTACCTTCTGGAGCCCACACTTTGAGAATGACTAGAATGGTAGTTAAGATCACAGTCCATGAAGTCAAAGAGGCTAAATTCAAGTCCCAGCCCACCATGGACCAGCTAAGTGACCCTGGGCAAGTCTTCTTTGCTCTATATTTCTGTTTATCTCAGCAGAAAATAGGCTAAAGAGTGTGTTTGATCTCTTATAGTTATTGCACAGCATGAACACAATGATGGGTATTTTATTTTTTTTTTTTTTTTTTTTTTTTAGAGGCATGCTTTATTTATTTGTTTGCTGGTTTGTTTGTTTATACATGCACTGGGTACAGTCAGAAGCGCAGGAGGGTGAGAGCGGGGAGCAGAGCAGGTAGAAGGACCGAAGTACACTGCTGAGGGGAGCAGCGGGCGGCAGGAGAGGTCTGCGCGCCATGTGGGACCCTCCTCTGGTGGCCGGGGAGCAGCCGGGGATCGAACCGGCGCCGCAGAGGCCCCGCGCAGCTTCGCAACCCAGCGCTCAACCGCTGCGCCACCGGGGAGGCCCAATGATGGGTATTTTAAACATTAGTCCAGGAACTGGTACTGATTAAACACTGAAAAAGTGCCAGCTGCTATCCTCATCACCACCACAAATGGCTTATTCTTACAACTTTCCTCTTACCTCTAATAGGCCAGATACTTTTGTGTTTCTGTGTGAAGAATGGGTCTCCATAATAAGTCCTAAGTCCTAGGTTTGTTGTGAGGATTAAATGAGATGCTCTGTATGGTTTGTTGCCATGCCTGTACATAGAGTTCATTGTTATTATTTCTTCATCCTACTATCAAATATGACGTGGATGAATTGTTTGATATACATGATCTCATTTAACATTCATAGTCATCTTGTAGAAAATGCTATTGTGATCATAATTGACACAATTAAAGGATCAGAAGTTAGGTTACTAGCTCCACATCATCAGTGGCTGAGCTGAGATTAAACGTGTCTGCTTAGCCCTATAGACACGGCCCCTTTTCATGACGCCACATTCCCACCCAGCTTTACAACTCCCTTCTGAATGAACTGAACCCTCCCGGATAGGGGATGGAAATTGGGATCACTGAGAGAAAGTAAATGTTTTTGATTTAGAAGTGTAGGGTTAGAAAAATAGTTTCGCTTTTGGGTTCATGAATCACTTTTTAGCCGATCAAGGCAACTTGCAGCTTGCAAAAAAGTCACTCCGAATGAAAACAGCCACGAGAGAGGTTCAGGCCTATTTTCTGTATCAGCAGCTGAAAAGCCTTCGTCTTCCTCCTGGTTCTATACCGGCTCCCTTGCTGGGTCGCCATCCAGCCACACAGCCAGCCCCGAGAATGTGGAAATAATAGTTGTAATAGCTGAAAACTGGCAAAGGCGATGTCATAACGCAGACTCAGATTTCCCTGAAGGGAGAGCTGTTTAAGGATAACCGAGGCATCACTTTCAAATCCACCCAAGTTAACTATAAGAGGAAAACGATTTTTCTTTCTGTAATTACTGAGGTGGTCCCCCGAGATGTTTATTATGTGAAACTGGGACCCAGCGTCAAGGAGGGTACAGAGATAGAATTCAAGGTTATAGAGGAGGCTTGACCTGGGAGTGGAGTGCCTTCCAACTGATGCATGTGGTTAATGTTTGTAGGCAGGAGAAGCCTCCAGCAGTAAAAGATCAAATTTCTATTTACCTGGAGGCAAAAAAATAATCATAAACAGGTGCTCTTGAATGTTCAAACACGCTGTCTGATTTCTTAACCAAATATCTCAACTACCTCAGGTTTCACTAAAGAGAAGGCAATTTTAAATCACTTCCCTGTTATCTCTGGCTCCTTTTAAAAATACAAAATAAAATCTTTTAGGATAACAGAACATGTGTACAGAATATGGTGGTAGCCAAAAGTTATCCCATAGCTCTGGCCTGTGACCAGTTTGCCCGGGAGGATTTAGTTTAAGCTATTCTTATCTGAATTCGTCTGGCTGCGCCAGCATGGGAGCTAATTCTCTGACAATAAGCCTGCTGGGGTGTGTTTGGGTCTCTGTTTGTTTGTTTTGATGTGTACAAAGACTGCAAAATGGATCGCGGCATCGCACTCTGCTCTAAATGAGAGGCGCAGGCTGGCGCCACGGGGAAGGTTGACGATATTGGGGAATCTGGGTAGTGAACAAACAAGCACTTAGGGGAGAAATGTAGGTAGTCACGCTGTCTCCCTGCGGGAAGACCCAGGGTCTCTGAAGATGAGCAGCACTCCCAGAATTCAAAACATCAGGCTGTCTAGATGCCCCGGAAGAGACACCCCAAAGTGTTGGTGCTAGCAGGGCAATGGAGAGAAAGGCTGAGCATGGCGCTGGAGTTGCTTCAGGATGTCTGACACAGGCATTTCACACCTTCTGGAGGGTGCCTTTGCTCACTTCTGTCTTCACCCCGTCTCAGCTGTCCACGCTGAGGAGACCTCTGGTGTGGATCTTGACTCAGCCTCCTCAGCTCCCAACTCCGTAATGTCTGCCGCAGGCAACAGGGCCACAAACCTTCAACCTGGTCTCTCAGAACTGCGCCCTGGCAGAAGTTCTCTCCCAGAAATTCTCCCCAACTCTTGCTCCATGATGGCCACTGAGCTCGTGGACCCGCACCCTGGGACCTCTTCTCACTCACCACAGCTCTGACGGGACTGCTCTTTCGGCTGCTGTACTGGCCTTGACCTACTGGCTCCCAAGGTATTTCTAAAACCCTCTTCTTGGAAATACTGTGACCTCCTAGGAGGTGAGCCTGTAGCCAGTACCAGCAGATACCCCAAGACTTTTCTTTACCTCCTGTATCTCCTCTTCTCTCCCCTCCTCACATTGCAGAGAAATAACCCAGTTGCATACTTCACCCTGAAGACCTAGAGCACACGATACAAGAATACTTTATTTCTCTCCTGTTCATTTCAAAACCATCCTGCTCTCACATCCCCTGTGTTCTTATTTCAGAGGAAGAGACAGTTCTCTTTCTTGCCAAGAAAGAAACTCACTCAGCTTAATCCCATGACTGGGTCCTGTCCCTTACAACCTCAGCTATTATTTATCTCATCTCCCCTACCTCTTTTGATTAAGTCAAACTCTTTTTGATCAGTTCTTCCCTACATTTCAGAAGTAAAATCTTCCCTTGACCCTACAATCATTTTAAATTACAAAAGTAACCTGGTCCTTCTGTAACAGGCAAATTTGTTGATAGAGATAGTTCAATATACAGATACCTCTTTTTTTTTTTTTTTTTTTGCATCTGGATTTCATTCCTCAACCAACAAAAACTATTTGACAACCCTGATGAGTGTGGCACCCTTGGTTTCTGTGATCATGCACCATATTGGTGGTTCTTTTTTTTTTTATCAATGGGTTTCTCTTCTAAATTCTAAACGGGGAGCACTGCTACCTTCTCTCCCTGTGTTCTCTGTTGACAAATGTGTCTATTTTCCTGATTCCAAATGCCATCACCATGTAGAGAGCTCCTCAGACAAGTTCTAACCCAAGTTTCACCTTAGAATTCCAACTTTCAGCTGGCTCAAAGTTAAATACCACTAGCAATAATGGCAACTGCAAGTTATTAAGCTTTTACTATGTTCCAGATACAGTTCTAGGCTGTTTGTTTAAATTGTCTTATTTCATTTCCCCCTCAACTCTACAAGTTGATATTGTAGCCTCCTTATGGATCAAAATATCAAGGTTCATTGAGGTTAAAGAACTTATTCCAGATTGTATTTGTATGGCATAGGACTATACTTGAACCCTGAAAGAGTTGGTGAACAGAGGTTCAAAAGTCTAGTCCTAGCTTTGACATTAACTTGGTCAATATCATGAATGTATCATTTAGCTTTCCTGGGCCATTGTTCTCTGACCTATGCAATGATGGTGAAAGATCCTACTAGTGTTACTCAGCTCTAAACTTCCAATTTTTATAGGTCTAAGATTGTGACATCTCTCTCTGACATTTCAAATCCAGCAAGATTCAAATAGTTACATCATTCATAAGCCTAAATCTCAAGGACATTCATGATTAACATGTTTGTGTATAATTTTCCAATCTTTTTTAATAGATGCTTCAAAAAAGTCAAATTCTGCTTTTAAAAAAGTCATATCCTACTTTAAATACTGTTTTAAATTGAAATTGAAATTTAAAGATATATCTTGAACAGGTTTATATGTCAACATGCATTTTTTTCTTCAACCTCCCTCTTAAATGAATGCACAATAATCCAGCTCAATGATGATGACATATGTGGGGGAAAAAAACATTTTTAATAGTTGGGTTTGAAGACACAAAGTTAAATATGGTAGGATGTTTAAGTCCATCAACTTCACCTAGCTAACTGAAAATAAGATAGTCATAAAATTTTCCAAGTCTAGAATATTAGTCATGTTCTTAAATCCCAAACTTTAGAAGGAATGTAGGGGCCCAGGTAGGTAAAATATTTTATAACTGCCCAGAACAAATAAGGTTAGGTCTTTCTGCTGTCTGGGAAGCCTGACTTTCTTAATCCTGCATTGGCAAACCCACATTAGAATTTGAAAAATGTGTTACCCCAAATCCACCCGACTCCATCCCTAGAGCATATTGTGCCCTACTTTCTACCAGATGCTAAAGATAAAACTCCAGAGTCCCCTGATATTTGTCACTTTCATCCCTTCCCACTCTAGCAAATTAAGGAAAAACCCTTTCATGAAGATGTGTATGAAGTCCTTAAAATGTTTCATCAAAACCATAAAATTAGCCACCTACTTCCCCAAAATTCAAGGTTCAAGGTTGTGACTTAAAAGTAGGTGTGTAGGTACCTTGATATGCTATATTTTTATTATGAATGATAATTTTCTATAAGACTTGCTTACTATTTTACAAAACACAAAATGAACAGCCAGTATGAGCTTACTCCTTATTTCTAAGTAACTAATGTTGGAATCATACATTGGTTGGTTGAAATGAGCTAGCTCTTTCTCTTCAGTTGTCAGTTTTTCCTATTTATCATCATCTCCTGCACTTCTCAAGAACTTGAACAAGTACATATCAGCACACCAGAAGGGCTATTTTCTGTAACTTCTGTAATTGATAGCTCTTTGTTGAATAGCCAAGTTCTCAAAATGCTATCTTTGGGACTTGGATTGAAAGAGGTTATTCATACAGGACAGGAAAGAAGCCCAGTTTATTCATTCATCTAGTGTTTTTCATGTAAGGCATGGGATATTGAACCAATGAGTGAGACAGAGTTCTTGCTCTCATGGCCTTGACATTCTCGTGAAAGAGATTTACTATAAAAAAGTAAGTCAGTGTCTGCATAGTGCCACAAGTTGATGAGTGATATGATAGTTAAATTTAATGCATCACTTGGCTAGGTGATGGCGTTCAGGTGTTTGGTCAAGTGCTAGCCTGACCAAAGGATGATAATAGGAAGGTATTTGTAGATGTGACTAACATTTATCATCAGTTGACATTATTAAAGAGGTTAACTTTGACAATGTGGTTGGGGCTCGTTCAATAAACATCTAAGTGGAGATGAAATGTGGACTATTAACCCCTAAAATTATCTTGAGTTTTAATCATGCAACTCCATTTTGTTTTCTGGACATGAATTCTTCATAGGTGATCAGCTCGTTGATATATTGCCTGTCAATTGCTTTCATTATGTTTATTGAAAGATGGCTACTCTCCCTGTTATTTATTCAAATATGGAAACGGTTTGTTTGGGAATGGTGATAAGCTATACTTGTAATCACTTTTTCCCTAAGTCAATGTTTTAGGAGCTTTCATATATCCTATTGGTATGATAAAAATGCTTGATAAATGCAATGATTAAAAGAGTAACTTTTAGTTATAAAGAGGCAGTTTCTATTAATTTGTTAATCACTGACAGATATAGGTAATGTATGTATACCTCCAAGCAGGTTATTCTGAAATTTCCATCAAGAAATATTGGACCCCAATTCTAGGGGAATGTGATTGTAATTTATTCAAAAGGAGATATGTTACTTAGATGCTATCCAAATGTTAATTTCAGCCTTAAGTTCTAACCAGCTTCATTGAGCAGTAAGTTCCTTTGCAAGTAATGAGTCCAAGAAAATTCCCAGTAAAGCAAGCTACTTTCTTAACTGACAGAGACTCAGAATCCAAAAGAAAAGTTGAGTTTTAATCTAAAACACCCCTATTAATGGTCCTTTACATGTTCTGAGGAAGCAGGCCCTATATCAAGCCTTTCTGTTTCATGCCTGCTCTGGACAAAGGACCATAATCTGAGCTTGTCACATGAAATCAAGCCAATTTCATCACACTTTGCAGGAGTCCAGAGCCACTCTCACTGCCGACGCCTTTGGAGCCACAGAGTGCTAGTCAGCACGGCTGTTATGGATGCCCAACACATGGCAGACCTGAAAATAAATGTTATGAAAAAGGCCACAGGGCCATAATAGAGTTGTTATTAGCGCCGAGCTGAGTGCTGCAAAATGACTGAACATCCACTATCCAGAGAGGAACAGAAATTTCAGAGACTGTTTGGGGGTGGATGCCTGATGGAGCCGGCTGGTTCCAACTTTTCATTTCTGCAACAGACCCACAGAAGCGAAAATGCAGAATGTATATTCAAATGTCTTTGAAAAAAAATAGTCTGAACACACTATGAGTGAGTCTAGTTTCCAATCAGCAAAGGGTGAAGAAGAAATGATTTTGGAATGCTTTTCTGTTCTGTTCTACTGTTGCTATAGGAATGGAGAGTTTATATCCAGAAATCTAAGTATTCACTAAGGGAGAGATCTTGCCTTACCTACACTGACAAAGAGTGTGCTGTTTGCCCAAGACTTTCGGGACTCAGATCCTACTGAACAAATCATCACTAGTCCTCTAGTCAGCTCCTTTTCTCTCTAAGAGTCAATTTGGAAAGGAATGTATAGGTTCAAGTCTTTTCTTTAAGATTGGTCAAGTTTGGTGAAACGGTGCCTGTATTTTTAGCCAAAACATTTAGGATACCCTTTATAATAGATTTTAGAATGCAATGTAGTATGTCCTTGGAGTACAGACAGGTTCTCCTGCTGCCTCCATTGGTAGTTTAGGATCCAGTCTTCAAAATAGACCAAAACTACATTTGAGATCACCACACATTTCCCTGAATCCAATGTCTAAGTAATCCAACAGTTTTGAAAAGTTTTTCTGGCCATTCCTCCAGTGCCTTTTTTAACTCTGCCACCCTGACATCATGCTGTTCAGGGAAAGCAGCGTTAAGGGGATGAAGACGTGTCACCAGACAGTGTAGTGGGCAAATGCACTACTCTGACGCATTAAATTTTTATGGATGTGTTTATGTATTATACATGTACAAGTCAGCCAGTCTGTATTAGACATAATCTGCAGAAGCAATAAATTAATGCTGTATTATTAATATTTGTTTACAAGTTCACAACACATGGCTCCTGTTTGTGGCCAAACCCCCTCTGATCCTGAGCCTCCAACACTGCTGTGCCCTGTGTCCAGCCCTCTCCAGGCAGAGGCTGAGATGTGCCCTTTTCAGCTCTGAAAACCTCAATTTGCATAAAGATTCTCAGCCTTCTAAATTATCTTTGTTTCTGTGTGGAATTATAAAGGTTGAGTGGTGAGGGCTTAAAGAATCCTCTTAAATAATTAACTGGAGTAAACAAAGTAACATCTTGAAGAGGGAGTTTTTTTCCTTCCCCTTGGGGAAAAATAGCAAATTCCTTAAGATAATAAATTAGATAGAAAGGGGCAGGCATTCTTACAGGATGGAGAAGGGGAAGAGGGTTAAGGAAACAATTTTTGTTGCTAGATATGATTTTGTGTGGTCGTCTATCAACCTGACATATCAACATCTATGAACAGTGAAGATTTAAAAAAAAATACATGGTGATGTTGTAGAAGATACTGAAAGATACATCACTGGTGACATAAGGGTGTGTGTGTGCATGAGCACATGTGCATGTGTGCACATGTCTCTGTGTGTATGTCCTTCTATACACAGAGGAAGGCATGGAAAAGCCTGAAAAATGCTTAAGGAGAGAACAAAGAATGACAAAGAATTTTCTGAGGTATTGAGCAATTCTGTCCATGAGCCGATGAAGAATCTATGCATGATTTTGATGCAACTTAACTATAAAAAGTGAAAAATGAGATCATTTTCTGTAGCCATTCATAATTTAGTGAAAACACTATATATGTAGAAAGTGATTTTTTTTCCTCATGGGGGATAACAGGAGAATGCGGACCTCCAGAGCTGGTTCAGTTCAGACTAATTATAATAAAGTAAAAATCAAAATCAACAAGCAACTATAAACTAGAGACATACTCCAGGGAGGCGGGGAGGGAGTAGGATCAAAACAAGGGGGGGTAGGAATTATATGGGGACTATAACCAAGATGAAAATGCATACATTGCGCAAAAATAAAAATGATGTAAAAATACATAAAATTTTAAAAAATTTAAAAATATAGTAAAAATTTTAAAAAAGTACAATTGAATGAAGTCATCCCTCTTTCAGAAGGTTTTCTTCATTCCTTTCTAGTGTACCTAGGAGTCTCTTGGGGATTCTGATTTTTTTAAAGGATTCATTTATTTATTTATGCATACAAGAACTGGGGTACAGGCCAGAGGCATGGTGAGTGAGAAGGTTCACCAGAGACAGAGTGGGGAGCAGAACAGGCAGGTCCACTGAAATACACTGCTGAGGGGAGCAGCAGGCAAGACAGGAGAGGTCTGCTGCGCCATATGGGTCAGCTCCATGGATGGGAATCAAACTCATGCCACAGTGGCTCCAGACAGCTTCACAGTGCCGAGACTTAACCCCTTTGGCCACCAGGGAGGCCCCTTGGGAATTCTGATTGTGCAAGACAAACCTATCATACATTTGACTATTCTAGATGAAGAAAATGTTTGGTTTGCTGTGTAGTCAGGAGCTCCTAGTCATGACTACATTCCTCTGCATAATGACCACAAATGAATAGTCCATCAAATGCACGCTGTCATTTGCCTGCCCTTATGTCCTGTTTTTCTGAAAAACAGATTTTAGCTTAACAAAATGAAAAACCATTCTCTACCTATACATTATTTACTTCTTCATTTTCCACAGAAACATATCTTTTTATGCCAAATATTAATTTCTCTTTAATTTTACTCCCAACTCTCCTTTCTATAAACCCCATCCAATTTCTTTTCACACATTCTAGTGTCTCCTCAGCATTCAAGGAACACACAGTTCCATTGGAATGATAGACAAGATATCATGGCAATTGCAGTGAACAGAGATATACACCTGAAGGGCTACAGCAGGGAAGTGAACACGGAAGTTTCTGAAAAGATATGGTGGCTGTGGTGATGTCTCAGAAGAGGAGAAGAAATCAGGTAAGCTGTGCATCCACAGCATGGAGGTTAGTGCCAGACCTGGAAATACCACCAGGGAGCTTCACTAGTATTGTAGCAATTAATGGGCCACTGTGTCTTCCACAAGGCAGTAGGACACAGCTTCTTGAGCTCTTATTATCATAATTACAGTATCTGTTATCGTGATTATGGCAACATAATCTCTGGTACCTTTAGGAAGGTGCCATTCACTGTCCTGATATACCATTTAAGGGCTCTTTTGGGCAGGAGGAGGGAATTTGGAGGTGTTCTTTGGTAACTGGTTAAGAACAATGCAATCTCCTGCTGGATGGCTGCTGGTAGACCTCCCGTGTGCTTATTCAGCACACTGTCTTTGGCAATAATACATTATAACTGCCTGGCTCTTCACAAGAGTCTTGAGGGCAGAAGCCCTGGGGAATTTGCCACTAATTCTTTATGGATGGCTGGCTGGCTGAATGGATGGACGGACAGACAGAGAATGATGAGAGATTTGGAGTGTAACTGGGAAAGAGAAACAGAGAGAGGGCTTCCCTGGTGGCCTAGGGGTTAACTCTCAGTGCTATCACTACTACAGCATAACTTCAATCCCCAGCCAGGGAGCTAACTCAGATGGCTAACTCAGACCTCTCTTGTCTTGCCCCCTGCTCCCCTCAGCAGTATATTTCAGTAGATCTGCCTGTTCTGCTCCCTACTTTGTCTCTGTTGAGTCCTCTCACCCCCAACATTGTACCTTTGGCCTACACCCCACACCTTCTATGCACGCCCCCCCACCCCGATAAAAAGAAAGAAAGAAACAGAGAGATGAGGAAGGAAAAGGATTTTATATTGTGATGGGAATATATGAAGAGATAATTGTTATTATTTGGGTAACAGATAAATATGACATATCTTTTAGAACAACTTAGTAATTAAACTAGATTCTCTTAACAATGCTGGGTTAAAGCACAAAACTGCATAGAAGAGGTTTACACTACTATGAACATGTACCACATAGTCAATAGATTAGCCCCTTGTCATAAATTCTAACCAACAATGAAAAGAATACTCATATTCTTACATTATTCCAATTTGTTGTAATTATCCAGATAAGTACATTCAAAGCATGAGGGGATTATACAAACGTAATCAGTAGATCATGATGTACTAATTTAAGAACTCTGAAGGAAATCACCTACTTCATTTCTAAGCATTACCACCAATAAACAGAGGTCTTGTTCTCTGGTTACGATGTGAAACAAAAAGACACACAATAGAATTTTTTGAAGTGATATGTTCTCAAACTCTATTTTATTTTAAACACCTGGATCATCATCCAAATCCCCAAATTTAAATTCTACATGTACATGTAGAATTTTCAATATAAATCTGCTGTCTCTCGATCAGTTTCCACGTCACCTGCACATTTCTATCAGCTCTCAGAAGCCCACTGAAAAGCATCAAGAGAACAAGTGCAGAAAGACAGAAATCGTGTCCAAGCCTTGTGGAAGGTCTCCTTTGGTAGAGTGAGAAAGCTGAAGGGAAGAAATAACAGCAATCCACCTTTTCTGTGTGGGCTCCAGTACTTTTTCAAATTATTTTCCTCCTTTCATTTAGCTGTGACCTCCCAGCTGTTTTATACAGACACACAAATCGAGCAGGCAGCAGCCACTCAAGTGATCCCATGTCACACTTTCTGGGGCTCCCTGCTTCCCAGGCTCAGTCCTGGTTTTATTTTTTTTTTCCTGCAAAATCTCTCTTCACAATGAATGCAAGTTTCTGATCACACCTCAAAATAACCAGCACATTCCTCAGTCTGGCTTTGTGAGCAACATCAGGAGCTAAGAAAAGCTCTAGATGAAAATCCTGCATCCTGGTGCCTGCAGGACCACAGGGATGGAAAAGGGAAGTGGGTAGGGTGCAGGCACCTTGAGTTGGTTGGGAGCCAAGAGAGGGCAAGCCAGGCTGAAAGTCGGGGTGGTGCTAGAGTGGGACTGTGGGGATCCAGACAGCCAGATGTGCAAATCTCTTCCCAAACCCTTTCAGTATCCTCCCCCTGAAAGTTTGAAATCACAGACATGTGTCAACACTACAAGTCAGGGTTTACAGCCTGCACCCTCCACCCCAGCCCCAGAGAGCTGGTACTTAAACATTGACTTTCACAATACATTTACCAGCATTCAAATATTTTTATGAATATGAGCCAAATAAAATGCATTTGTCCCTGGATCTAGCCCTGAGACCCTTGCTTTAAAGGTTGGGCTGCCATTGCCACTGTGTGTATGTGAAGCCTTCTTAGTTCCCTCTTTCATTCATCCTTTTCTCTTGTCCTTCTCTTCCCAGAGCTGGCTGCCTGACTTCCCAAGAAGACCAATAAGATGGTCCTACAAAATTATTACAAAGAGAACAAGGTAAAGAAAAAAACTACAACCTGCCAACAGGTGTTTACATAACTCCAGGCTCAGTTACCTTCTCTCAGTTGAAACTCTTCAGCCCACCTCTATTGTTAACACCTGTGAAATTGTGCCATAAAACAATCCCACAAGCCCTGTTCTGTCTCTCCGATGTGTAGTCTGTTACATTTCTTGTCAATGAGGCTGCACATAATTCATTTAGAGGGCCATGTGAAGTGTTCCTGAATAACAAATTAAGATTTAGTTCAAACATTCCTGATGGGGTCTTGTTGTGTTTACCAGGTTTATGGATTTGTTTCATGGGAATGCACTTTACAAAGTTGCATTTGTGAGTTGTTTATTCAGTGAATAGAATATTTTTGTCACCGTTGTAGACGTGCATGGAAGTGAAGAAAACAAACACTGGAAAAACCTATTTCAGATTTTTGCAAGTTGAAGTAGTGCTTGTAAAAATGTAATAATATGTCCAGCACTAGACATTTTGTTGGATAAAATAAAAGAATCATAAGTGTCGCTGTCTTTTTTTTTTGCATGAAATAATTTTCAGTAAATATTGGAAACATTTGATAAATAAAATCTGTAAACTGTCCAAAACCAGGTTTTTAAACTGGGGTTCACAGACACTAAAAGGGTCATGAATACATATCAGGATGTCTGTGAACTTGAATGTGAAAACAGTTACATTATCTTCACTCATCTTTAACTGAATAGCCTTCGATTATGAACACCAGCCACAACCTTATACTACTATTAGCAGTACCTGTGTGTTTATGCTAAGAGAAATCACAGATATTTTCCTATCAAATTATAGTTGTTGCAGATATCTGAAAACATTGTTTATACTCATCACTTCTTCAAAATTATAGTAATTATTAGATCTACTGCTATATTTTGTTGTTTAAAAGCATATATATTATTACATCATACATTTGACTTTTATATATTTTGATAACTATAATTCCACATAATTGGTTTCCTTTGTAATCTCTATGCATTTTAGTTAGGCATTAAAAATCTTATTCTGAGAAGGGGTCCAGTTTTCGCCAGACTGCCAAAGAGATCAGATGCACTACACCAAAAAAATGTAAGTCTTATTGTAAAATTAGTCTTAGGTCTCACTCATTCTTTCATTCAACAACTACCAACAAGGTAAAGACATTCCTTCAATATGCCCTATAATGTTCTGAACACTAGAAACACAACAACAAACTGGGAGAACAAAAATTCCTACTCTCAAGGACCTTCCATTCTAGGGAGATAGCTTATTTTTTCCCAATAGATTAACTTCTCAAACATTCAATCACAAAAGCAACAGTTGAAATTCACAAGAAGCAAAGATCCCTGATAATCAAAGTTTGGGGCATCAACAGCAGTGTGGGGATTGCCTGGGAATTTCAGAAAAGCAGAATTTCAGGTCCCTTCCCAGGATCTGCATTTGAATGCCATCGCAGGGAGTTATACAATTTAAGAAACGGTGGTTTAGCTTTCAGACCTCCTACTACCATTCTTACTACTTCCTTAATTTCCATTTGGCCTGAACCCCATAAACAATGATGAAAGACACCAGGTATCAGGAGGCCACTGATAAAGTCAGGTATACATCAAACTAATTTTTCTAAGGCTCATGAGAGAGAGGGTGGATCTCAAGAAATCTATTTCTAGTAGCCCAGAAGAGCAAAAATCAAGCCAGGAAAAAAGTCATGATTGAAAATCTCACATTTCCTCCTGCTTAATTTGGTCATTCCTTCGTAGGAAATAAAACTGGCTCATCTTGTTTAGTGTTACCTCAATGGAGTGAAATTGGCTACACCATCCGTTCACTCAAAGCACTATTCATAGATTTCTATTCTCAACCATGTTATTTATACTCTGCCTAAAAGTAGGTTTCACAGTTATTTAGAATCATGCAGCACCAACACAGTACTTCTTTAATTTCTATCTGACGAGAGAAACACATTTGAATTTCCTAATATACTATTTGGGGAGAACCCCAAAGTGTGAAGATTGAGAAGAGAATAATGATACGTAAGAAAAGTTATTAGATTCCAGTGATTGCTTAAGAACTTACCGTTGATTGAATCCTATGCATGGTAGAAGCTTCTGAAATTATGTGCAAACTACAGTAATGGGGTTTGATACTAAATCTTATTAATGGTGGGGGACAGTGCTCTCTGCACATTCGAGTCTCTGATCCTGCCTTTATTTAAACATTGGGTATTTTTCCATCATAATTTTGGATGCTAATGTTAACTTTTATTAATATTGCATTAAGATATTATTTATCTTCATTATGGAGTTTTGGGATATCTCTTAAATTTTGCACCCAAGGTCCTAGTCCTGACCCTGCTGGACATACAAAGTCACAGGTGAAGAAATTCTGGAAATAACAACAAGTATTTGTTTTGCCAAGCAACTGTCTTAATCCTCCAATAGTTATTGACTTTAAATCATTGGAATTAAATTTAAAACAATCATAACACTTGAGTCATGTTGCATTTGTACACCACTCCGAAAAAAATTAAATATGCTGTGTTTTAGTACATTTTAGAGTCAAGAAACATCCATTACTTTTTAACTACAGACCTGAGGCGACCAGAATGGTGGTGGGGGTAGAACAAGGATGGGGTAGCTCCTATGGACTGTGGTGCAGGGTTATTTTACTGGCATTTTGGTGGTGAGCATGGTGTGATAACATCCATTTGAGGAAGTATGAACATGTACTCCTAAAACATACAGTGAGTTAAACCAATGCAATCTCAATTCTAAAAAATCTCTTTTAAAAACACTCGTCCATTTAATTGATAGGTAAATTAAGACTTGGATCACTAACTCGTAGGAAAATTTGTGGTTTCTTGTAACTGCTCCTAAGTAAAATGTTTTCCAAAAAAAAAAAAACCGCACTGTGATGTAAGAAGCAGAGTTTTTATGTTTAAACATTGCATGAAATGCTATTGTCATCAAAGTTAATCACCAAGAAAGCTGAGGCTAATAAATGGCTTAGATGAATTGGAAAATTCGATCTTTACTTGGATTTAAGTTAATGAAATTATATGGTCTCAAAGACGGCCCCTCCCTTGGGCAGTTTGAGGTTGACTTTCATGATGGTCTCTAGGGGCATTGCTGGGGTGGGGGATGTCCCTGAATTGTCTAATGAGAAATTGCCTTGTAACAGTATTTTTGCCAACAAAATCTAACATCGAATTGAAAGGACCACCTATTAGGAAAAAGAGTTAAAACCTATCATCCAATAAAGTGCACATAATCCCCAATGGCAAACTGCTGAATAAAATACTCTCATGCCATGACAAACAATTCCTTGAAAGACAGGAAATAAGCAGGCAAGACACAGAGCAAACCCGGCGCTTGCTGTTGGAGTCAGCTTTGTTCGGTTCCAAGAAGCAGAGCTCAACCCCAGCTGGTTCAAGTTTAGTGAGGTTTATTCTGAGGATGAGTAGGAAGTAGGAAGGAAATGTGGCTAGCTCTAAAGGAGATGTGCTGTAAGTGTGAAATACACACTGGATTTCAAAAAGGTAGCACAAAAAAGAATATGTGTCATTTTATAGGGATGACATGTTGATATAGTATCTTTGATATATTGACTTAAAACATTATTCAAATTCATTTCACCTATTTCCTTTAATTTTCTTCAAGTGGCTTCTAGAATGTAAGATTACACATGTAGCTCACATTGTGCCTCAGGTTCTATTTCTATGGGACATCTCAGCTTTGCAGATAGTAGTGCTGGGTTGTAGATGAGGGAAGCATTCTCACTGTACAGAACACGAAGACAGGAGGAGCTGAGAGTAGAGCAGTTTCCTTTAGAAGGGAGCATTGGCTTGACAAGGTGGAATTTACATCTGACCCACTGAACAGTAAGACACACAGATAAGGAAAAAGACACTTATAGATAAGGAAAAAGAAGGGAAAACCATTCTTCCTTTCCTATTTCTCTTTCAGAAAAGAGAAGAAATCTCAAATATTCTGAATGGCTCACACAGGAGAGTGGGTGCTAAGTAACCACTAACTATATATTTTCCAGAAAATCTGAAAGTGAAAAAAACAAAATTTCAAAATAAAGCATTTATTAGGATTAAAAAATTGATTGGGATTTCCTAGTTGTCCCCAGTGATGCCAATATTTTGCTTGTTCTGTGGAATCGGGGGTTCATACCTTACTGAATTGTTCTTCCTGATCAGTCCTCCAGCGTTAGAGGTGATTCTTAAGGTTTTGTGGAGACCATCATTTATGTGTATGTCAAACAGATTGCATTGGTAACATTTAATGCCCACAATAACAATAATAAAACATGCTGGCGTGTGCTCACTGTGTAAATACTTTCTTCTGAAGATAGAGCCAGTGAAATGTTTTAGGAACTTTGACATTTATGGCTGTATTTATAATCTTTTTTGGATCATTTCCTCACAGAGTCACATGTTTGTATATTTAAATTCCCTGAAGAAATAAAAATGTTTAAACATAATATAGTGATGTGATATGCATCTTATGAGCCCTTCCTCACCATCTAGGCATGAGAAAAGCAAAACCCTGAGAAAGGTTTCTATGCAAATGTCGAATTTTCTAGATATGTGTTACAAAGTCAAGGTGATCAGAAAAAAAAACAGGGATGTACATATTCAAGACTGAGACTTTCTTTTTTTTTTTTGGCTTGGAACCACACCAGACTATACTAAAATTGAAAATTAAACATTAAACTGGTTGGGGATATGCTCAGTAGAGTCCATTGGGCAGCTAGTTACATGCTCTTTTTGTGTTCTCTAAGAAGGTGGAGACAAGAATTTTAAATGCCATTCCATACTAGTACATTATATGAATACACCTACTGTTTATTTTCTGGTCTATAGCACAGCATCCCTAAATGTATCCATTATGGCCAAAGAAAAGATTAAGATGAGTATCAAGCGAACAATAAACACATTGTTTTAAAGGAAAGAATGAAATTAACTTTCACTTAACATTTAATTTGGTATATACCAAGTATCTTACTTGTGCTAATTTACTAAATAGTCACAAGTCCAAGCAGAAAAGTGACAAAGATGGATTCAAACTCAGAGATTTCTTACACCGAAAGCGGTTTCTACTCCAATAGGCCATCCTGGAGTGAAAAAGTATAGACATTTTAAAAGCTACGTTCATTTTTTTAACATTCCTTGTAATGAGAGGGGAGATTTTAACTATTTCCCTTCCAAATTATGGAACAACTACAACTTTGTTATAGGGACTTTTAAATGTATGAATGCATGAAATCTTTACAAGAGTCATATGAAGTAATCGTTATCATTATCTCTATTTGCTATTATTTTGTCTTATTGAAATAACATTGATTTTCAATACTATTTAAATTCTAGGAATACAAATTCATACCTTGAAAGACATGTACACCACACTATGCCCACCACCAAGTCTAGTTATCATCCATCACCATCCATCACCTGAAATAATGCCAGGCATGTAGAAGGCTCTTAATTAAAAATCTCTTTAATGAACATGTGTGATAAAAAGAAAGTATATGTGCAATTTATTTCTAATTTTACACATAAAGAAACAGAGGTAGGGCCTTCCCTGGTGGCACAGTGGTTGAGCGCTGGGCTGCGAAGCTGCCTGCAGCCTCTGCAGTGCTGGTTCGATCCATGGCCGCCAGCAAGGGTCCCACATGGTGCGCAGCCCTCTCCTGCGGCCCGCTGCTCCCCTCAGCAGTGTATTTTGGTCTATCTGCCTGTTCTGCTCCCCGCTCTGGCTCTGGTGAATTCTCTCACCGTCCCACGCTTCTGACTGTACCCAGTGCTTGTATAAATAAATAAATCTTTAAAAAAAAAAAAAAAAGAAAGAAACAGAGGCACAGAGAAGCTATTTGCCCTAGGTGAGTCAGCTACAAAGTGGAGGAACTGGGATTCAAACTAGGATCTTCTGGCTTCAGACTGTGTTTTTAACTCCCCCTTTTACTGACAGGAGTCAGGTATCAAATTAGGAGACTACTTTGAAAAAAAAACAGGTGAACAAGAATAAGCATTTCCTCTCTCCTGTGGTTTTAAAGCAAGGTCACAAATTCTTCATTGCTCTCCTGTTGGCAGGTGGGGTCTATATCCTCTCCCCTTCGGGTGACATTGAATCAATGGAGTATGAATGTTGTAGCTGCTCCCATGGCCAATCCTAGGTAAGCAGCCTTAGAGGCACTGTAGCCTGGGCACTCCGATGGAAGTGAGAAGCCTCAGACGCTCCAGCCCATCTATCTGAATGCCCTCCGCCCCTTGAGTCTGCACAGCTGACATTACAAATATGGCAGAGCAGCTACGAGCTCTGTTGTTTTCTGTCTAAATTCACCCTCCAGGTAATCAGAGAGAATAATGAAATGGTGGTTGTTCATGTCCCTGGATTTGAGGGGCTTATTACCTAGGAAGAGAAGGGAGACACCCTCCTTCATCAGCAATCTCTACACTCTCCTTCTTGAAGTAAGCACCAAAAATAGTTACAGTTACATTTCCTGTCCTTTGTCTCTTTTAAACATATGTACGTGTTGTTTTTAACTTTAATAGGACCATCACATTTAAATTCTTCATACACCTGCTTTCTCATTTTATTCAAGAGATTTTTAATTAAGAACCTTCTACTTGTCTGCCATTGTTTAAGGTGATGGCGGATACAGGATGAGCAAAACAAAGTCCTAAATAACAATGCCTTGTTTTATATGTACATATAATTGTGTTTATATAATTCCTTTTCTCTGTCCACATACTATTCCTTTTATTTCCTGCTCACATAGGCCATCTGGTCACTCAGCTCATTCATATAGTTAGATACATATAATGTTTTCAATATCTGGCTATTGCAAGCATGAGTGCATGTGTGTATTTTCTCTTAATAGAAAATATATGAATATAATTGGGATGAATTCCAATTTTAATTTCTGATATTGCGAATTGTCTCCACCAATTTACACTCTCACTGCAGCAGGTGAGAATGCCTGTTCCCTAATCCTCACCAACACTCAAGTAGATGCTCTAGGAGCAAAACTCTTTCATTTAAATTCACATTTCCCCAATTACTAATGAGGTTAAACATCTTTATGGGCTAATTATAATTCTTTTTTGTAAATTGTTTATCTTATCTTTTGCCCATTTAAAAAAATAGTTGTTTGTCTTCCTTAATTATTTAAAGGAGCTCCTACATTAGTCTGATTAGGAAATCTTTATCTATTAAATGAGGTACAAACACAGCTTGTTTGAGTCTAAACCTGCTTTCATGCTTCTTATTGCTTTTTATCATACAGATTTTTATTTTTATGTGGGCAAATCTGTCCATCTGTTACTTCATGTCTTTTGAATTCTATGTCTCTCTTTATAAAGGCCTCCATGCCAAAGTTATAAAAACATTATCTTTGTCCTTTATATTTTTAAATTTTTAGAAACTTCACGGTTTTTTTATGCAAATGGACTTTTAGTGAAAGCCTGTGGTAGTTAGCTTGACTTCCCCTTCTTTTTGGCCTATTGATTGATTTTTGGTTCCACTGCTCTCATTCAAAAATACATTGGCGTTTATCTTCTCTTCCAAAGTCTGGATGTGGCTTGTTGAGTTCTCTTAAGAAAAAAATTCTTACAGGATTTTTTAAATTAATATTTAACTGAATTTACAAGAGATCTCTTCATAATCAAGAACATAATCTCCTCTTTATTTATTCAAGTATTCCAGAGAATTTTATACTTATTTTTTTCACCTAGTTCTCAGCATATTTATCTTACTTCATTTCCAATAATTTGTTTTGTTATAATCTGAAAGGGATCATTATTAAAATTTTATTTACTTACTTGTGGGACCTGGAAAAGACATAAAATTATATATGTTGATCTTAGAATCAATAACTTTATTTTTTAGTTGTCCCTTGATTCTTTCTGTTTCGGACATAAGATGATATCATCTGCAAATAATCACTGTTTTGTCTCTTCATTTCCCCCAAATTCATAGTTCTTATTTTTTTCTTTACTGATTTATTAACACTTGCCAAAAGTTTGACAAGTTGAGGTGATAGTAAGCACATGTTTCATACTCCTAAATCTAATGTTTCATTATCAAGTATAATAGTTGCTCTGTTTCTGGTAGAAAACTTCAGTAAGGTAAGAGTTGATTTTATTTTCATCTCAGTTTGATAAAATGTGGATGTTGAATATAATAGAATGCTTTTTTTTTTTTGCTATTACAATATTATATGGACTTTTTCCTTTAATAAGTACTGCAGCAAAAGTAAATATTACTTAATGTTCAATCAGTCAACACTTTTATTGAGTACCCATTATATGCTCAGTACCACATTAAATGCCAGGAATATAAACATGCAGAAAACAGGCAAGTTCTCTTCCCTGCAGTTGATCATTCTTTGTATTGTTAGGATAAACCCTAAGATGCTGTTGATGTGTTACTCTTTTTTTAAGATTTATTTAGGCATATAAGAACCAGGGTACAGGCCAGAAGTACACTGGTGAGAGGATTCACCAGAGACAGAGTGGCAGAGAACAGAACAGGTAGACTGACGAAATACACTGCTGAGCGGAGCAGTGGGCAAGGCAGGAGAGGTCTGCTGCATCATGTGGGAATCTCCCCAGCCGGCCGGGATTGAACCTGCACTGCAGAGGCTGCAGATAGCTTCACAGCGCTAAGCTCAACCACCCGCACCACCAGAGAGGCCCCTGATGGGCTACTCTTATTTGTTGCTAGACTTGGTTGTTTGGCTTAGGATTTTTGCATCTATGTTCAAGAGTGGAACTAAATTATGTTGCCCCATTCAAAACTACAGCTTTAGATGTTCTCAGTAAATAAACTGGATCAAAGTAGCATTTTTTCTCTATTTATTCAGGACTTCTTTTAAATCCATAACAAATTTTGTAGTCTTCTTCTTGTGGGGTCTTAAACATTTCTTAGTAAATAAATTCCTAGATAATGTATTCATTCATTATGAGTGGGATATTTAAATTATTTCTTCTAATTAGTTATTGTTTGTGTACATAAAACTGATTTTTGTTTATGACTGGTCACTTGCATGAAACATTATGGCAACAATGCCTGAAGGGGAGGATCCCACACTTGTATAATGGGAACAACTATGTAAACGAATATTAACACAATCAAAAAATTTTAAAAAATAAGAAAGACCTTTATTGGTCTTTTTAAAATACTTCTTATGATCATCAGAAATATATGAAGTTAAATAAATACTCTATTTAATATAAAAAAATGACCATTACTTTTTCAACTTTGTCCCCGTTTTTCAAATTTCTGGATAATTATAATGTCAATAAATATTTTTCTCTTTCCCGTCAAGAAATAAACTTTCCTCTGCCTGATTTTATTTAATGAGTTAGAAACTTAAGAACAATGTTGAAGAGTATTTATATTAAAGGATCTCCTTGCATTTTTTTTTCTTCCTTTAAGGTGAATGTTCCTACAATTTTATTATTAGTTATCACATATTGAGACAAATAATCTGTACCAACTTGAGAAAGAAGACTTTATTCCTGGAAGTACTTATCCAGTACTTTCACAAAAAATGAATGTTGCATTATTTCAAATTATCTTTTGGTATATTTTGGGATAATTACTCCATTATTCTTCTTTGACATATTGATGTGAAAATCATATTAATGAATTCATAATATTGAATTATCTTTGCATTGTTGAAACAAAACCTGCTAGGGGTTTCTTTTCATTATTTCATAAACAGTTGGATAAGTTTAATATTGCATTTTAGATTGCGGCATCGACAAGTAAATATTTGTGAGATTACTTTGACATTTCTCTTCAGTGTTAGTTTTATCATTTTTTGATGTGAGAATTATGCTAGTTTTTGAATTGGGATCTTTTCCCTACATATTTAATTCCCTTGAAAAATTACCAAATAAGAAAAACTTTGTTCTTTAAAATGATTTTCTTTAAATCCTCTGAATAGGTAAATTTTAATATTTCTCAATTTCTTCTTAAGAATGTTTTCTGCTTCTTTAGTACTTAATATTTGTATTTGTTATGAATAAGGATGATTCATTATATCAAGATTCCCAAATGTTTTTGTATCTAAGATGACACTTCCTTTCTTATCTCTAATTTTTGTCTCATCTCTTATTTTTTCCTTGATTAGAATAGAGATTTGTATAGTTTATTCTTTTTGTTGTACTTGTTTGCTTTTTAAAAAAGAGAACCACTCTAAGATTTATTTACTCTATTCCTTTTTGTTTACTCAATTTTAATTTCTGCTTTCATCTGCAATTATTTCTTCTTTTTTCCTTTTAGACTTGCTTTGTTTTGTTCTTAGCTTCTAAGTTAATGGCTGAATTTATTTGTTTCTTTTATTATTTAAAAATAGTAAAAGTACATTTTGTGAATTTGCCCAATTATAGCTTTGATAAATACTATAGTTTTGAATATGTAGTTCTTATAATTATAATTTTCCAAGTATTTTGTAATTATTCTTAAACCTCCTATTTGACCCAGAGTTACAAAAAATAATATTGTTTTGTTTTGTCACCATCAAGAACTAGGGCAAAGTGTTTTTTTCAATATTGCTGTCTAATGAATTTTGTTGCATTTTTGATCACAGAATATGATCTATACAGATCTGCTTTTTGGAAAATTTTGATGTTTTCTTTGTGATCCAATATATAAGAAATGTTTAGTGTTCCCCAAGTATTTAAAAAGAGAATGTATCTTCTACTTGTAGTTATTACATTTCCAATGTATATTTTTAAATCAACTCAGTTAACTGTATTATGAGTTTCTCTGCCTACTTTAACTTGCAAGAACATAAAAATATTCTTTTTCTGATAATGCATTCATTTCAGTTTCCTCTTTCTAGCACTTTTAACACTTCTTGGTTTTGGTTATTATGTACTCTGCTATTTGGCACACGAAAGTTGAATCCTGATACATTTTTATTTGGGATCTTCTAACCAACATCAAATGAAAAACTATGAGATATTTAAATTTTTTCCCATGAAAATCTACTTGAGCTTCTATAATTATAATTCCAACTTCTTGGTGGGGAGAGTGGTTCTTAATTATATTAATACAATCTTTAGGTTTTCCTACCCTTTCTTGGCTATCTTTGGCAGACAACTGCTGCTGGCTATGACCTAATCTTTAATATCACAAATTATGTTTGTCATAAATTTCATGTTTGTCCTTTCTCAGATTGATTCACGTTTCATTGTGTTTCAGTTTCCTTTCTATTCCCTTTGATGTTGATGCTTGGCTCTAAGATGACACTTTCACTTTTTCTTACATAGTTTCTTCTCCCTTTTCTTTCTTCCAATGTAAAAGCATACAGCCTCTGTTTAATTTTGTTAAAGGTTACCTTTACCAAAAATAAACAACTCTTGTTTTTTTGTCCACGTCAAAGGGATAGGAAGAGTGTCTACCATCTTCTCCTAGACACAATATGTCATTTCTTCCTCTAACATCTTCTCCACTGCCTGGGAATTTAAAACCAACTTCTTAATTTGCTAAATATTATTTATGTGCTATATTTTCTTTTTAAAGAATTATTGATGAGTTTGCAGTGTCTGTTGTAGCTACAGTATAACTGCAACAATTTAGACTTGATCCCATATTAAGTATTTCAGTACTAACTGCCAGGCCTTCTAATAAAATATACCTTCCTTTCCATGAGGTTTTAAAAACTGGGTCCATTTCATTGTGGTCTTGAAAACTTGATTTTTTTTTTCTCATGAAGAGAACCTTATTAATTTTTTTTTGCATTTTGGATTAGAGAATGCTTTTTAAAAAATCGTTGCATGTGCTTTTACGTGAAAATGATGATAGTTTTAGGATACTCCTAAAATGTTTTTTTTCTTTGTAGGTTAGTTATGAGGTTCCAACAGAAATCCAATGTATTTTTTTATTAAATTATTTCTTATATTGAGATAATGTTGGTTTACAACACTACAGGGAGTGGGGGATTATAGGCTCACACCTCTTCAGACATCTGTAACTATAACCACACCCACCACCCAAGCACCCATAATCCTCCAACACAGCCCACTGAGCTCCCTCACCGCTTTGCTCCTCCTGCTCCTATCCCTTTCAGATAGCTGCAATTCTGCAGTCATATTTCAAGGATTTTGTTTTTTCATTTGTTTTTCTCTGTCCCTTTGTCTTGTTTCTTTATATTCTATTTATGCATGAAATTGTCTGGTATAGGAATACTTTTCTGACTCAAAAGTGAATGATATCTTACATAGATTTAGTTCTTAGAGCCTAGACTTTCCCACAATTGGGCCTCTGAAGACATTACTTTACTCACCCCTGATTTTTTTCCCCTTGTAACTAACATTTTTTATTGATTATGTTTGTTCTACTTTGTTTTTTCCTGTCTCCCAAATTTTTTCTCTAAAAATTTAAATTCCTAGTTTCCCTAAGAACTGGTTTTTTTAATGTTAATTTTATATAATACTCATCAAACCCATTTTACCTGAATAGTTACTTCCTAAGTTCAGGGAAAGTTATTTTCTATAAATTATAGGATCACTGTTATTTTCTATTTGTTTGAGCATCTTCTTTGGGGACACAAGCTTTCTTTCTGTGGGATTTCTACCCTCTGCCCACTGAAGCTCTCAAGTCTTTTCTCAAGATGTTTCATTTTCTTTTAATTCTAAAAGGGTTTTTCAAATGTGTCCTCTCTATTACCGATTTGGTTATAAGCATTGCCAACTAGGCACTTTATTGCATTTAATGTAGTTTCAATTTTGATATTTCCTATTCAGTTTTATAACTCCCCTCCTACCCCCTTATCTTGCTCTCTCAACCAGTTTCTAGTTTCTTGACCAGTTTCGTTCTCACCTCAATATGTTTTCTTCCCTCATTTTTCATCTCCTGCTTCATGGGGTCCTTGAATGTTATTTAGATCACAAAGCATATGCTGTTTAAATTTTATTCCCACTTCCTGTTGTAAATCTTTTTCAGAAGTATGCTCTTCCTCTCTCTCATGCTATATTTTTCATTTCTTTAAGTTACAAAATTTTTCATATGCCTCATAATGACATTTTATTTTGTCTGTTTATTCATCCTTGAATGATTACTATTTTAGTTGGTCTGTTATTTATCTGCAAAACAGAGTGAATAGGTTTCTCCCATCATATATGCTTGGTTTTTGTTCTAATCCTCTGTTAGATCCAATGCACTTTTATCGACGCATCACTTAAACATACTAATGGGGAATTCTGCCTGGTTTTATGCAATTTTTTTTTTCTATGTGATGAGAAAGTGATTGTATGAGGGACTGGACCTGGAATGTCCTGGCCTCACTTTTTATACTATCACGACATAGGTTTTAAAAAAGAGCCATTGGAACATCCCCCAGTTCTGTTACCCAACTGTTAGTTTCATGGTGCAGTCACAGGTACCTGGCCTGAAGTCCAGGCTGCCTCAGGTTCTAGAGCACACACAAGGGGGAGCTCCCTGTTAGTCCCTCAAATTGTCATGTCTTCTGTTTCAGAGTGTTATTAAAATGTCTTCAGGATCTCCTACACGTTTTCCCTCTAAAAGGTCAGAGCACTTTCTCAATAGGGGAACCCTATTTTTTTTCACAAATAGAATAAAACTACATTTTTTCACAAAAAAAATAAAACTACATTTCTTTCACCTGTTGTCAGGAAGCTTCTGTCATGGAGGGCTACAGTGGGTACCAATCCAGAGGCTACGTGAGCTAAGGCTACGTGAGAAGACCTCTCCTGCTCCTCTCAGTGTAAAGATACCTCGCATGCCTTTCCAGGCAGAGTTCTTCCTCAATACACAGAGATTAGGAGGAAGCACTTCAGTATGTCACGAAAGCAATGTAAATGGTAACCTCTCGGCATTCTAATGTCACCAGATGTATCTGGAAGAAAAGAAGAGGGCCTCATGTTATCCTCCCAAGCAAACAACCTGTTGGCTTTTATTCTACTCTGCTAGCTTTGCCCATAACTGTCTGCCCTACCATGGTTCTACCTGTGAACCTTCCTTAAGGAAAACTGGTTCCATGTAGGGTATCTAAATGGAGGGGATTTAATACAAGGAGTTGTTTGTTGAAGACTAAAAGAGCAAAAAGAAGGCCTAAAAATAATTGTCACTATAGGAAGTAGCTATTACTCCAAGGGTTGAGGAAACCAAAAGAGAAATTTGTGCTTAACAAAACCAAGTTGTTGAGAGGAAGGGTCCCTTAGGGCTCAGGAGTGGTATTGCCACAGGGCTGGTGATCTGGTCCCTGGGGTGAGGAACAGCTGCTGCTCTTATCACAAAGGGTGCAGCCATAGAGTGGGTGACAGTGTCCAGCAGGGAGGGCCACAGGCTGCATCTGCAAGTGTTCTCAAAACACTGGGGGCTGGGAGTTCCTCCACTGCTAAAGAGAGGTGGTAGGAGCTGGAGACAGGAAGGAAGTCTTTCCCCATTTATCCATCTTCCAGTCTCCTGCCAGTGCCTCTCCTGGGCAGAAGGAACCTAATGGAAATTTATCCTGCAAGGGAACCTGGGAAATGTAGCTTGCAGACTCCTAGTAACTATAGAGAAAGCTGAGCTAGGGCCCAGTGACAATAAGGAAGTAAATGGTACAGTCACCACCAAGCTCTCTGCAACCAGTGACTTTCTGAAACCAGGGACTCTTTCCCTCCTATAGGATCTACCACTCAAGGAAGGGTGATAAGAGGGAGAGCACATTCCCTACACTGCCCCCTCCTAATCATCTTCCATAGGGCTATAAGCACCAGCAATATGTGAGAATTAAACCATAAGGAACAGAACTTAAATTAGGACACATTAAGTAACTGTTCTTAATTTAAGGTAGGGTTTCTCACCCTTGGAGGTATTGGCATTTGGGGGTGGATAACCCTTTGCTGCAAGGCTGCTTTGATCACTGTGGTGTACACAGCAGCAGCCCTGACCTCCACCCACTATATGCCAGCAGCACCAGAACCCAAGTGGTGACAATAAAAGAAGTCACCAAACATTGTCCCTAATAGGACAAAAATGGCATTTTGTAAGTACCTGAACACTCCATCTTGTTTCACTAGCATGTGACTATGTCAGAGGGCTATGTTGTAATGCCTCCTTAGGCTTACAGAAAAACCTAATTGATATTATGCTCCATCAAGGTTCAATGGAAAAGATGCTAGACTTAGAATTAGGAAACTAATCCTAAGTTCTAGAAAATCCTTCGACATTAGCTCAATGTGTCTCATTTAATCTCCCTGGATCAAATTTTCTCTTTCATAAGAAAAAGGAAGTAGATGAAATGAACTCTATATTTTTTTCCACTTCCATAATTTTCTCAACCAAATATCACCTTCCATAAAACACAGATAAGATAAAAAAAAAGTGCTTCCCCTAAGGCAGGGGCAGCATTACTCACTGTCATAGTCAAAGAAATGTCAACCCAATGTGGTGACACCATATAAATCTTTGTCAGTGACTTTGATGTAAGAGTTACCCAAATCCACTTTCATTTCAGATAATACATTAACATGAACAGCCTGATAGTAAACAGAACCTGGACAATTCTCCCCTTTTCAGGCTCATTCATTCATGAAGGGATTTATACAGTACAATATTTTCTTCACATAAGCTGTTTTTGTTGTGATGGTAAAAATAAGAGATGATGAGATGAAGCAGTAATCTAACACTTTAGTGGAATACACTTTTCTCCAAATCAGTGAGAAATCTTTATTACAAAGTATTCTCTTCTGGTATGAATAAAAGCTGATCAATATGTAAACATTGAGATTTCTTTCCATAAATTGTGGATTTTGCAGAAATAATTGGTATATGCCTAAGTAGTATTTGTTACTCTAGCTCATAATTACTCCATTTATTTCCCCATTCTCTCTTCATCAGTTTGATCACTTTTTTTTCCTCTTTTGAGGCCCCAAAATACAGAAAGAGTTACAGCAAGTTTGTGAAAACAGCTTTGCATGAGGGAATGATTATATTTTCAATTACCAACAAAGAACTAAACAAAGACTTGAGTGCCAGAAGAGCCATCACACATCACTGACTCAGTAGCTATTTGCCAATCAATTATTTCCTAAAATTGAAATGGACTTTTTGTTAAAGCTTGGTCATCTCCCTGACTCTTCCTTAAAGGAGAGATTCTTCACTTTTATATTTGTTCTGAATATACCATAGAAAGCTGGGAGCCATTATTAAATGTAATATACTACACTGAAATGCAAAGCAGATCATGTCATTTCTTGCTAATATTCTTCAGTTGCTTCACTTTGATCATGGGAGAAAATCTAAACTCTAATCATGGTCAACAAATCTCCACTGTTCTGGTCTCTCTGCACATCCCCAACTTCATCTTCTCCCCCTCAGCACAGCCTTGCTGTTAAGTCAAAGAACATATTTCCTGGGAGCTTCTCTGGTGGCTTAGGGGTTAAGTCTCAATGTTATCAGGTGAAGGCCTGAGTTCAATCCCCAGCCAGAGAGCTGACCCACATGGCACAGCAGACTCACCTGTCTCGCCCACTGCTCCCCTCAGCAGTGTATTTCAGTCAATCCACCTGCTCTGCTCCTAACTGTGTCTCTGGTGAATACTCTGCACCTATGGGCTACACTCCAGTACTTCTACACAAAAATAAATACAATCTTTTTTTGGAAAAAAAAAAAGATTATATTTCCCATTTACGTGTCACCAACTCAGGAGGATGTTTCTAGTTACTCATTCTCAGTAAGTTGTGACTTTATCAAGCAGCTGGTCATTCCTTCCTAGGCATATGACAACTCTGTATTTTTTTCATGTAAGTTTATCTAAATTCATTGGTTAACTTGGTTATTCCAAGCCTCACCCATTAGAATATAAATTCCAAGCAGCAGGGATCATGTGGTTGCTCTACACTTTACATAGTGTCAGGCACCCAGTTAACATGCAATAAATACTGAATTCAATAATGGATGATAGCAGATTTTTTTTTTTTTTTTGGTGGAAGTAGGGGGAAAGATTGGGTTAAGTCAAAAGCTATAGTGGGACTTCTTGGAGAATTTGAAATGACTTTTGAATTTTCATGATGGAGCTATAGAAAGAATTATAGCCTAAACATAGAATTCTCTCTTAGCATCTCAGATGGCTAATGCTTTATATAACACACTTATACACTTTTAAAATTGTAAATCAACTTAATCTTTCATCACAAATGACCAATACTTTTCTCACTGAAGAATTTCGAATCAAGTTAGAGATTATTTTCCAGCACATGTATTTTTTTCTCCTCAAGAGTTACAAAGTCTATTAATATCATAGTCCACTCACCACCACGGTTACTGGGGCAGCCGTTAATAAGTAAGCTTACTCTTTTGGAATAGGTCATTTTCATAAGGTTTGGTCTCTGTGTTAGTATTTTGTTTTAAATTTGGTACTACACCTAATCTCTAATTGATTAGATAAGGGTAAAGTGACAAGTCACTGCCCACCAATTCTGATGGTGGCAGTAATTTTTAAACCAAACATGTACCTTGACTGGTACATTTCAGTTCATTTCTCACCTTTAAAAGCTAAAGGAATCCAGAAAGTGGCAGAAGAGTGGGAGCACAGGGGTCTCCTCCTTTTCCTCATATTTACAACCAAATTATTTCTAAAGCCATAGTCCCTGGACAATGGCTAGATGACCACGGATGCATTAGAAGGACAATGATAGAGAAATTTGGAAAAACTGAAAGGATGAATTCTTTTTATAAACTCTATCATAAAGTCTACTTAAATCCCCTCTGGCATTAATTGAAAGTTTTCTTCTGAATCACTGCCTCCCATAAACCAAGGGGCAGGGGGAAGGATGAGGAGAGAGCACAATGGTTGATGTAGAGATCTACAGGTGCTTTGGGGGTTCTCCCTGACTACACCCTAGGGGGAAATCCTATACTTCCAAACAGTGACAAGGATGTAAACCAATGGTAGCTCAATTTAAAAAAAATCAACAGACAGTTTCTAAGTATTTAGCTGACAAAACAAACAGTATCAAGTTTTATTTTAATATACCATTAAAATACTGTCACTATTCCACCAAGTAAGTTTGGGGATATGAAATTCAGTTTGACTTGTCTTACTTCAAAAATATATACAAATTTCTGGCTCTAGTTTTCCAGCATATAGATTTGTACTTATTATCAACTTTTAAGGTGGGGCTTCAACTCAAATCTGCTGGATTGAATTTTGTGAACGCTAAACCTAATCAATAATTTTCAGTAGCTTTTAACCAAGTAAGATATTTACCTGAGATCCACTTAAGATGACAATGAACACATTCAAAATCACTTTCCGTGTTAGTAGAACAAATCACAAGTTAAAATTAATGGATATCATTTTAACCTTTAGCAGCACATCAAGTTTTTACCCAGAATGCAGAAATCCTCTGACAATTATCATTGTGTTGTTATCAAGTGCCAAGTCAAATTAAATCAGATTTAACTTTTTTTTCCAATTTAAAAAAGGAGGGGAAGTGGGCCTCCCTGGTGGCGCAAGGGGTTAAGCACTGCACTATGAAGCAATCTGCAGCCTCTGCAGCATGAGTTTGATCCCTGGCTGGCCAGGAAGCAACACACATAGCGCAGCAGACCTCTCCCGTCTCACCCGCTGCTCCCCTCAGCAGTGTGTTTCAGTCAGTCTGCCTGTTCTGTTCCCCGCTCTGTCTCTGGTGGATCCTCTCACCCCCCACATCTCTGGCCTGTACCCTAGCTCTTGTATGCATAAATAAATAAATCTTTAAAAAATTAAAAAAGGAGGGAAGGAATTATTAGTGATAGTGTAGTAGTAAATTTCAACATATTTAAAAATCTTTTGAAAAAAACTAACCCCTGAAATCTCTTACATAAAACTTTTCAGGCCTAACCAATAACATAGGCAATTCTTTCCAAGTTTCTAAGTAATTGATAATTCCTACATTGTACAAATGTCCCAGAACATGAAAAAAAAAATGAAAATTTTCCAAATTAATTTTAAAGCAGCAAAATTCTGTCACTAAAACTTAATGGATTTCTAATAGCTCACCTTCACCAATGAAAATACTATGATAATGTCCCAATAAAAATACCACCTAAAATGTGTAGCAATTAACTGAAAGAGTAATATTGTATAAATAAATAAAGGTTATTTTAGAAGTACAAAGATAATTCAATGAGTAGCTTCATTAATGTAATACATAATGACAAATAGGTCAAAGAGAAAAAAAACACTTTTCATATGTTGTAAAAAGATAGTTGATCAAATTGGCAGGTTCCTGGTAAAAGATACATCCCTACCATGAAAGAGAAAAATCTGCCAACTAACAGAGATTTAGCTATATAAAGAACATAAAATGATATTTTAAGAAATAGCAAAATGATGAACTAAATTTGAATGTGGATAGCATCTAAGGGAAAAATTGATTAAAATCGAAACACATGAGATACAACTAAGATAAAACAGAAAGATTGAAAAGAGAAGAATGTCAGGCCTCGCTGCTGGCTCAAGGGGATAAGTCTCAGCACTATGAAGCTATCCACAGCCACTGCAGCATGAATTTGATCCCCGGCCAGGGAGCTGACCCACATGGCACAGCAGACCTCTCCTGTCTCACCCGCTGCACCCCTCAGCAGTGAATTTCAGTAGATCCGCCTGTTCTGCTCCCCACTCTGTCTCTGGTGAATCCTCTCACCACCAACTCCCTCCCCTCACACCTCTGGCCTGAACCCCAGTTCTTGTATGCAAAATAAATAAATCTTTAAAAGAAAGAAAATAGAAGAATGTCCTCTTAATTGGGTTTAAAATTGGCCACCTGTGGTAGAAAACTCCAATTAATGGGGCCTTAAGCACACAAAGTTTTATTTTCTTGTGAGGATGGTATAAAGGGTTGGTGTAACAGTTCTATTAATTTACCAAAGACCAGGGTTCTTTGCATTTTGATCTCATCAATGTGGTTTGAGAGGGCTGCTGGGACCCAGCCATTATGTTCACATTCCAGACAGCTGGAAGAACAAATGGGCAGGAATGGCAAGGCTGCCTTTTTTAAGAACACGTCTGGGAAGCCACACATATTGCTTATACTTATATTGCTCATATACTATTAGCCAAAGCTTAGTCACTTGGTCACAATTAGGTCCTTTCATCTAGAAGTGAAATCCATCCACTCCCTTTGAATGTAGGCTCGCATTATGGCTTGCGCTGGCCAATGGAATGCAACTAATATAATATTATGTGACTTCTGAGACATGAGTTTAACAGGCCTTGCAACTTCCATTTTTGCCCTCTTGGGAACCCATACCTGCTTGTTCTGACAAAGTCCTGTCTGCCCTGACTAGATGAAAAGATGCCATGTAGACATTGAGACTCCCTAGTCAACTACCAGCATAACTGAACAAAGCCATGTTGGATCTTCCAACCCTCCAGCTGATGTAACACAAAGAATAACCCCAGACAAAACTATCCAGTACAACAATTCACAGAATGAGAAATATTTTTTTAAGGCACTAGGTTTGGGGTGTATGGCTGCACAGTAAAATATAAGAGAAACGACCACTTATCTCTAGAGAAACTGGTGGGGGGAGGGGCCATTCATGTCCCCTTCCCCAGACTTTAGCTTGCTGTCTTTTTTTTTTTTTTTAAAGATTTATTTATTTATTTATACAAGCACTGAGTACAGTCAGAAGCACGGGAGGGTGAGAGAATTCACCAGAGCCAGAGGGGAGAGCAGAGCAGGCAGACTGATGAAGTACACTGCTGAGGGGAGCAGCGGGCAGCAGGAGAGGTCTGCGCACCATGTGGGACCCTTGCCCGGGGATTGAACCTGCGCTGCAGAGGCTGTGGGCAGCTTCACAGCCCAGCGCTCAACTGCTGCGCCACCGGGGAGACCCTAGCTTGCTGTCTTTCATGGCAGCAACCACCCTGTGACCACACAGAGTGTGACCAATAAATTGAGGACAAAGGTACAGAAAGGTCAAAGAATGTTGGGTTCTTGCTGATGTTATTGAGCCCCTGAATTATCCAACCTGAAACTTTCCTACCTCTGGATTTGTGACTTATTGAGGGAATATATTTTCTTTATTTTTCATGTCACTTTGTTGTTGCCTTTTTTTTTTTTTTGGTATTTTCCTCTTTTATGAAAATTGCGGTTACATGGGTTTACAACACCATATGGGATTCAGAGACACAGGAGCTCACCTTCTCAGGTGCATGGCACACACCACACCCACCACTCAGGCACCCATAGCCCTCCACCATAGTCCATTGTGCCTCCTCCCCACTTTGGCTTGGATCTTCTGCTACAAGGAGAGGAGCACTCCTTGGTGCAGCCTCTGAGGACAACTATCCTTCACTTACCAACTTCAACTTTTCCCAAAGCTTTGCTGTTGTGGGATGGAATTTAAATAGAATAATGCTGTTAATAATTATAATGGGGAAAGTGATGCGTTATGTTCCTCCCCAATTTAAGGTATCCAAGTAATTTTGCAGATTGAAACACTTATCTTGAACAATGAAAACAAATTTATACAAGTAATAAACAAGATAATAATAAATACAGTTTGCACACAAAATGTAAGATAATGAAGGTTTATTGTACTCATCAAAGTTGACGATTCCCAAGATTTGGAAAAAGGATGCAAGTGTTGTAGGTAGAGTCCCTTTCCAGGGAAAGCAGTTCTGAAACAGCGATTGGCATGCTAAAAGTTTAAAGAATGCGCTCAGGATCAATACATTGTGGAGGAGAAGGAAATTAAGACTAGTCAGAGTAGGTATCAGCCAATTCTATAGGATGGTGCTTCCAAATTGCCCTGATTGGAATGAAGGGGCCCAGGTTTTATATTCCCACCTAGACCACTCATCGGATTGAGGCTATTCCCCAAGAATGTGGCAATATCTTGGTTAAGTATTTCTCTTCAACTTAGCACAATTCCCATAGAGGATGGCCAGTTGAGGGCTGTGAGTAGATGGTACCTCCAAGTACTTGATGATAACCCCTCAATACTAAAGGGAAAACAAGGCTCTGCATCATGGTATTCACTACAGAGCAGAGCCTTCTTTGGAAGATTGTACAAAGTCAAGAGACTGATTTTTCATTCACATAATCAATATCAGAATCACAAAGCTTTGTCATAATGTCAAAATTATTTTCTTTGGCAATTTGACCAGAAAAGAATATAAAGTTGAGCTTTGAAACACATGGAAATAGCATCATAAAAAAATGCCATATTCTAAGCACACATCCACAAAATATATCTTTCAAATTTAAGTTAATTAAAATTTCTTAAACTTCTACTACTGTCCACAAATCATCATTTACTTCCATATACTCCCTTGAAGATGCTCACTTCAGTTGACCATTTTAGTATTTGTAAGCAGCAAAGATACATTCAAGTACAACATAACTGTGTTCAATATTTGAGAAATCCATTATCTTTACATGTCATTATCTTTTAATCAGGACCCTATAAAACTGCACCTCTTAAACCTCCAAGTCATCCCAGAAAAGACCATGCAAACCCAACAAAAGGATGGATTTTTCCTTTAAGTCACGCACCAAACCACAAACATCTCTCTTCTGGTATCATAGACTCAAGCTCAGGGTGACCCACTCTACCCAAAATACTACCCCAGCAGCAGAGTCTAACGGTGACCTATACCCCTTGATACAGATCCAATGGTAACTATTCTGTGGAGAAGGGTTGACTGAGAAAAGACTATGAAGACCATAGTCTAGACACCAAGATTATAAATCGAGAATATTGGAATGAGAGAGTTTAAAATTACCGCCCTGGACCCAGAAGGTCCTGTCTCCCTTTCACAAGATTTAGTCAAGCTCATTATGGAAGCAACCTCCAGCAGTTAATTGGTATTGCAAGTGCTTCTGAGCTGTGACCTAAAAAAAAGGGGGAGCTTTAACAGCCAAATAAAGTGACATAAAGAAATCCCCATCCTGGTTCTAGGGTTGTCTGGCGAGCTGTTTCTATACTGTATGTACATAAACAGCTCTTCTTGGGTGGCGGTTTAATGTCGCTATACCTTCACTTGCAATTACACTGAATGGAGCCGCAACAAATCTTCGTAATGCCAATCCCATCTTTCCACCTCATTGACAGCTCAGGAAATGCATCTGAAATTCATAGTAGCCTCATAGCCTATGGCAAGAGAAATCCATGCTGCTAAAATTTTATTTTAGAATTCAAGCTGGTTTTCCTCAGTTTAGGATGCTCCGTTTTTTAATCTTTTGCTGCCTACCACACTGTATCAAAATAACCAGCCAATATTGTTCAACTGTCAGGGGCCTCAGCTGCCTCTGAATTTTATCAGAACAAATAAATACTGGAACATGTTAAAAATAATCCTGATAGATAGGATCTCGCATTAATAGAATTAAAAGCAGGCAAAAAAAATGTGTATAAACTTTGTCTTGACTCCCTCTCTCCAAGCCTTCTTTTACTAAGTTACCAAAAAACAACAACAAAAAAAGGTTGAATAGATATTCAGACTGATTTAATGTTTAGGCTGATAGGGATGCTAGGCTGGGTCCCAAATTTGTGCAATGTTCAAAGGGAGAGAGATTTTAAAATCCCAGAAAAAGAGATATTTCCAAATTAATGGCATTGCCCGAATGCCTTGGCTCCCTGCACCCCACCAGGAAGGTTTATTATTTTCTGGTAAAATGTTGCTCGGATGGGGAGTGGTAGTCAGCGATGCGTCAGAGCTGCTCTTTGAACACATTAAAAAGCTGAATGCACAACAAAGAACAGATGTTCCAGCATGCCTTATTTATGCACCCATCAGCAATCTTCCAGTGACCACAAAACACAGCCTTTTTTTCCCCTCCTCCTCTCTATAATATTATTTTCTGATAAACTCACCCTCTTTATTAATTCATTTATTTTTGACCCCAACTGAACTCCTGGATAATTGTCTATGCCTGTGTGTACAAGTGTGCATGTGTGCGCGTGTGTATGTGTGTGATATTTGAAAGTCTGCCTCCATCAAAGCTGAATTCTATTGAACTGTGGAACAGGTGTGGATTCTGCAATTAGATCACATTTCAGAGAGAGAGACACCGAGGGTAATAATGGCGGTGAATTCTTCACAGTCGAATGCAGCACCATAGCGACCAGCAACAATGAAGGTGAAGAGGTATTAGTATTAGGGGTGATTATTTTTAGTTTATGGGATCATCTGATTGAATACGGCCATGAGGCACTGGGAGCCTGTGTTTGGGGCTCGCCAGCTGTAAGGAAAACTTGTTTTACTGGCACTTATCTGAAATGTTTCACTCACCCACCCTCTCTGCTTACAATTGGAATGGAAGTAACGATCAGGAAGTGAGATATAATGCAGATTAAATGTTATGATGGACCAAGATCCTGTTGGGTGATTAAAAACCATTTGCTTTCACTGAGTTTAAAGGCATAGACCCTTTATTTAAAACTCTCACTCTGCATCTGAGCTTTAAAAGGTGAGAGATAGAGTGATGAGGGGGAGGGGAGGTAAAGAAAAAGAATTTAGAATCTAAAAAGAAGCAAGAATATTCCCTCTTCCTACGTGAGAAAGCTGCATTTTTTTTCCCAGTGAGTGAATCTAATCTGTGACCTCAATTTGAGCTTTAGAAAAACATGATACATTAATACAGAAAATACTCACCCCCACAAATTGATTTAATAGACTGGAAATAAATAGAGCAAGTATTCTCACAATAATATTTGGTCAATTTGGGAACTTCTGATTGCAAATGGTATTTCTTTAATATATTTTTTGTATTTTCCATGAAGTGGGAAATATTTGGTACCAAATTCAGTGGTATAAATTCAGCCCTTGGGAAAGTTCCAGCTGTTCCCTGAGGCATCTCAGAATGGTGCTGTGGGCTGGCTAGCAGCAGCTGTTTTCCCTGAAAGAATAAAGCAAGCCAGACAACAGAGGGGTGGGGCTTGCACAAAATGAGGGCAGGGGCATCCTGTGGATACATCGGGAACCTGGGCTCAAAAGAAAGAGGTGTGGGTGACTTGATAGGCTACAGATTCACCACCCACAGTCCTGGGGGCACAGAATGAGAACCTCTGGTCTTTGTCCAGTTGTCTTGACCTCTGGAAGGCCAAGGTCAGAGATCAGCATCATAATATACTGAATCACAGACAACATATTGCCAAGGGCAGAATTCTTTTTCTGGCAACAAAATGAACTCTTCAGATGAAACACCTAAGGGAAGGGAAATGGTCGTATTGGCCACAATGCTAGCTTGTTTTGAGAAATCTGTTCACCAGAATGGAATTTTTCTCATTTGTATAAGGGGCCTCACCAGAATTCTTGGTAGAAAACCAAAAGAAACAGGAAAGCAAGTACAGCAGCAGATGAATATTAATTTTTTTTAAAATGTGGCTTTCCTGTTACTATCCAATTCATTATTCCTCAGTCACAAAAATGCTATCCCATAATCATTGTTCCTCTCTCAATTAAACCAAATACTTCACATACTACTAATCACCTGGGCTTAAGGGGTAAATCACTTCCCCTTGCTTATCTAGTTTTCTAGGAAGTGTGGGATAAAATTAGGGATATACTTTACACATTTAGCAGTAAAAGCCCTTTTATGAATGAAATAATAGCTGATAATTGGAGATGCTCTATTCAAAAGTGGGGGGGGGGCTCACTCTTGGTGCGCTTCTTTATGAGGTAGCCTTTTGGGCAGCCTTTACTAAATTCCAAGACTGCTCAGAGCCAGGTATGAAAGGTGTGAACTTGAGATTATTGAATAACTTCCAAAAGAAAGGATGGTTGAATATCTGAATTTTTCCAAAGTAGCCCTTGATGGGGAACACATGGGGTACAAGGAGGAATAATCTCTCACTGTAACACCTATGACTGCACTGCAGGTTCTATAAGCACCAATGCGGGATCTCAGTTGGGAAGAGATTTTTGTGAGATACCCAATTCATCAGCCATTTGCTCCATATTGTTTGAAGAGACTGTTCTAGCTGTTCTGAAGACACAGGTTTCGTTTCATTTCTTTCTCTCCAAGTGGACGTATTCAAAAAATGACCTTTTCATTTCTCTTGTTTATCACGTCAGTATTTTAATAACCATATCAACAACCTAGAGATTAGGTGGGGGTGTCAGGCGGTGTTAGTTTTATCATTTTTCTCATCCACTCTGGGTGACTTGTCCAGTTCCACTCTGGGTCTGGTTCAGTCACCATTTTGAGTGTTTACCTTTAAATATTTGAATATACTTTTGCAAATGACCTTTTACAAAACAAGAGAGCAAGAGAATCAAACATAGACAAATCTTTCCCATATTGGCTCTGTAACAATGTCTTTCTTAGCTGAAGCAATGTAAGAGAAATGGCAGTATTACTTATTGTTATTGACATGGTGACGACTCCTATGCAGATGTTACAATGTCAATGTTTTGTGCAAATTTGCATTGTGGCTTTAACATGCATTGATACACCTTGCCACTTAGTCATTTGAATGAACACTGACAAGAGGCAGGGGAGCCCTGTTGTTGGCAGAATGTGGGCGATACTGCCTGCAAGCTGTGAAAATGAAGAAGTCAAGCCATAGAATTCTGATTGAAGGCTTGACATCACAGGACCAAGTGATCCAAACAAGATGTAAATCATAGCCTCTGAGACAGAAGAAATCATTAGCTCTCTGGTATTTGGTGTGGCAACAAATCTGTAATGAAATTAACTTGGATTCATGCATTCTTTGCCTAGTAAAGGCTTGGGTTTATAAAAGGGTAAGTAGTTTTTTTGAAAAGCAAAAAAAAATCTTTTAAAATCTTTTATTACAAATTTCACTAAACCAACCTATCCTTCCAAAAGACTGAAGACATAAAGGTAAAGCAACATTCAAATTATGCTTGCAAAGCCAACTGAATGCATCACTATGTAAATGGCTGGTTATAGGCAAATATCTTCCAAATGGATCCAACTTGAATTTCTGAATGTTGTTCTCACCACTATACATCACTACCTTCAAGCCTGGGAGAAAGCCTCAGCTTCATTGTGCTTTGCCTTAGGTCAAATACAATAAATCCAACTTAAATACAAAATATGCATTAAATACAAGGTATTAACTAAATATAAGGTATCAGTGACATGAAATTAGGCTCTGATTCCAAATACTTAATAAGCCATTTCATTCATACACACTGAGATGAATCCACAAAAACAAGTAGCCAAGGCATTTGGTCTAGGGCTATTTTTTTTTGCTCTCTTAACATGTTTCATAGATTATATAGAAACGAGTATAGCATTTACTATATAGCATTCTGCCTTAAGACAGAATGCTGACCACATGGGTCACGTAGGCTGGTATAATCATCATTCGAACCTTTATTTCAATCATTGACAATATAGCTGCTCACCAGTTATTTTTCTCTTAAAATATATGTAGAAGAAAAAAATGTGAAACTTCTGTATTAATGACATGATAATGACATTGTGAAAATAAAATGGTGATGACATATCCACTGTGGGAATAATATGCCTTCGGGCTAACAAAAGCAGCTTACCTGCTTAACTTATTAGAGTATTTTATAAACATATTCGAAATGAGCAACTCAGTTCATCCTGAAATAAAACAATGCTACGTATTCTTTTATGCACATGAAGAGAGAAGATGCTAATTGCCCAACTACAACCCACCTAAGAAACCGATGCAAATACATCTACAATAAAATCAGAACAATATCATTTCCAGTTCCTGTGTGATACTAATTCTGGTGAGTCATCCCCAAAGACTTTTTAAAAGAAAATAGAATTCTGATTCTATGTTTGCAACTAATTTGTTCAAGAGTTGGGTAACCACTTGGTTCCTCAGTTCCCTTCCATCAAAAATGAGTCAAGACCCAATTATTTGAGTGGAGTGTAAAGTGGATAGGTGTGAGTTAAAGAACTTTGGAACTGCAGAGATAAAAGGTTTTCTCTCATGGAATTCCATTATTATTAATATTATTGCCATCATCATTATTTATGCTCCCAGCACACGTATTGTGAAAATGTGTTATTCGCGTAACTGCTATGCCCTCACCATGTCATTTGCAAAATCACCATGTTCTTCTCACAGAAATGTCACTGAAATGTCATTTTTACAATAGCTGCATTATGAATCTGCTATAACTTGAATTGCTTTACAATGAAAATGCAATTTCTTAGCAATTAAAATTATTCCACCCACCCCAGTCAAATAATAGAAAATCGCCTCCCTGTCCAATGTTGCTTATAGTGCACTGCAGAATACTGCAGAACTGAAGAGAGCAGGGATCCTCAAATGCCCAGGAAGGTCTATGTGTTAGCCACACCAGTGGTTCTCTGATACCACATATGATTATCTGCTAACCCTGATCAAACTACTATAGCATTTACTAAAACTCTTGTAAGAAGATCGTACTCTCAGTCATAATCTTTTCAAGTTTACCAGGACCCTGACCCATCTAAGCTTGCACATATAACAACATTAGGTCTAATATCAGTTTTCATTGTGGGAAGAAATTATTTTTAAAGATACAACTCATCATCATTACGTCTACTTAAATCATCTTCTGTTATTAATTGAAAATTTTCTTCTTAATAACTGCCTCTCATAAATTGTTGACTTGACATGCATTAATATCATCTTTAATAAGAATGTAGTAATGTACAAAGCATAATACAAGTTATCAGCAGGCTTCTCATAGAGTGAAATTATTAATGAATACAGGGTCATGTTTGCAGAGATATTTAAGGACTCATTTACTAATTTACTTGTTTTCAAGTGAATTCTTAGATGGGAATCCAAGATGGGAAAGGTTGAAATGTAGGGGCAATGAAGGTTATTCATGATGTGTCTGGGTGCAGAATCCTAGAAAAAAATTTTAAGTACTTACAAATATACCTAACCAGACTACAAAAGGAAAAAGCAGGAAGGTCCACAGGATACATATATTTATAAGTAGATTTTTAAAAATTGCATATGGGGCATTATGGCATTTTGGTTTCTCTTTCTGAGCCTCATGAGCTAAGCTATATGTGTGAATGGTATTTATCTCCAGACTAAAGCAGGTGGTATGGGATTCTGAGTCAAAGAGACAGGAAAATGCTTCAAGTAGCTGAAAAATCAGAGAAGTAGAGAAATTTCCACACATAAAACATAATAGGTGTATGCTATTTGGAAGCACGTTCAACCTGTTCTACCCAAAGACCATAGAAAATTTGCTTCTCTATCAAGGCCAGAATCTTCATAGATGTAGAGAGGGGCTTTCAAACACAAATAGGAGCATGCCATCAAAAATACATGAAAATTTAAGGAAATTTAACATTGTTGAGACATAGGTGTGAGTTAAAGAATGAATGAATAGAAGAACTAATTTTGGAGCAAATAAAACTAATGAAGTAAGCACACACAAAAAAGATATTTTCAAACAAATGCGTTGGATATCCTTAGAGAGATCCCAAAAGATGTGTTACAAACATGAAAAAGAAACAACTATAAAAACCAAAAGCATTAGTATCAAAATTAAAATGTCAGTAGAAGAACTGAGTAACAGAATCAATACAGAACAACAAATCATTGAACCATAAGAACAACATTAAAGAAGACTTCAGATTAAAGGGCTCATTTAATGCAAATTAGGATATATAATAATAATGTAAGAAAACCTTTAAAAAGATAAACTTTAGAATATAAGAATAAGCTGCTAGTGGCGATATAAGATGACAAAAATGTAAACAAAATCAGATTGGAGTTTGAGTTCTCACTGGCAAAAATAGATGATAACAGAAGAAATAGGAGAGAAATTTAATTTGTAAGACCTATATTGAGCAAAAGCGTATTCAGTAATGTTATGCACAGACCACCTCAGAAAGAAATGTATTCCGGATAAATGAAAAACAAGCCCCCCCAAAAGAGTAAGATATAAAACAGTAATGAGTAAAGAAATCCATCATGCTTCTATTTGAATTAAAAGATGGTTGTTACACACAGAGAAAGTATCAACAATTTGGATCGAACGTCCTAAACGATCTCAACATGGAAGAGATTACAATAAAGAGTCTGACTCCATTTTTTGATATTGGGCTGCTAGCAGTCCTACCACTTCCCTTTTCCCCCTTGCCTCACATCTGGCAAGCTGATAAGAAAGCTTAGAATACCCCTTCTTTGGTACTGGCAGGAAATTCAAACCACACAAGCCTCTGTCAGTGTGGAAGAAACCTCACTCAAGTTCCGACCCTTAACCACAGCAAATGTTGAGTAAATCTCCATTCCCAGCCTTCTCAAGTCAAGTTTGGATCACCTTGGAAGTGCACCCTGCTCTCCCCAGAATGCCTTAATATGTGAGTAATAAGCCTTTTCATATCATCTTAATGGACTGTGGTGTCATCAGTCTTAATATCCAAACTGAATTCTGGGTGGGAGGTCCCTGTCACTTCTACATGGTAACCACTATTGGGTGAAGATAGAAATGGGGATAGAAAAGGAAAAGGAAAATATATAGATGCTAATGAACTTTAGAGATGATTTTTTAAAACCAGCACATTTAAATTATAAATATTGAAAGCGAGTCCTAGATAGAGCATACATAAACACAAAGTAATTAGAGAAAAAATGGAATAAGGAAAGTTTGTGCAAATCTAAAAGGAAAGAAATTTAAAAAGAAACAGCAAGAAAGAACTGTAAAAAAAAGAGAAGAAAAAAAAAAAGAATTCCTGAGGAAATCCATGATACAATAAATGTAAATGAATCAAAACCTCTATTTACAAAGAGTTATTCTTAAGTTGGGGTAACTTACAGAGAGTGCCTTGTTTCCTGTATTGGAAAATGGTGGCTAATAATAATGCCACTTTAGAGTTTAGGATTACATTAATTAAAATACATTAAGTGTTTAGATAAGTGGATAGAGAGGGCTACAATGTTACTCAAATTGTTATCAGAGATAACTCATAGATAATGAAGTAGAAAATTATAAAGAACACGGATGCTTACTTCTCTTTCAACATTTGAATGTTTATTTTAAAGAACACATTTAAAAAAAACACAAATGTATAGAAAAAGCATTATAAATAAGTTGGAGAAAAATAACCTAAGTTCCTTATCTTTATTTTCTCTTGCTTCTCCTGGGGGGAGATCCTCAGTCCCTGGGTCAGTGAAAATGAGCTGGTCTCTTCTAGTGAGTACACTCTAACACGTCTGCTCCTCTAATGGATACATGTCCTCTTAAGACCAAAGACTTGAAAGACAAAAAGCTTATCTGTGTAGGTTGGGCAAAAGGCTTTTCATTTTCATTTTTATTATTTTTTACCATGGACAGTATACAACAAAGAAAAAGTACTGATTGTTTCTCTTTCTTTGAATGCTTTGTAAAAAAGCTCTACTTTCCATGTCATTATGATGGTGGGACTTTGTAGTGGTCATTTCTAGATTTTGAGGAGTTAGGTGAAATCAATGTTGATTTATATGAAATGAAGGAAAATCAATGTTGACATGATTTAAATGAATCTAATTCAAACATGTTCTTTTGTAAATAGGTAATATTTATAAAATGACAGCAAAACAGGAGGTGGAGGAAACTTCACTAAAAAACTGAAAATCTAAAAGAAAATGTTTTTCTTCATGGATGTAAGAAAATATCAGTTTAAGATTTCCATGACAGCAAATATAAATGATCCAAAATCAAGAGTTTAGAGCTATCCACCAACCAGTTTTAGAAAACGTAAAAGCAGAAACAAGGAACTGCGTAGCCCCCAAAATTTTTATAAAGGTTTAAGATATTCTGAAGTGGCAATCTTACTGAAAGGAAAGCTGAGAGATTTATCGTGAAACTGTGTTTGTATGTTTAGCATATACTATGTTTAGTATATAGTAAAGAAAAATAAATGAAAAATTGAGTGGTAACAAGTTATCATACATGTCTAAATATAAGGCAATGTTCCCACAAAACTCAAAGAAAAAGGAATCACTTGAAATTCAAATGAGAACAGTCTATCACATCAAAAAGTTTTAACATTACTATATTTTGGATCACAAAGTGTAAAAGAGGGTCTTCCTGGTGGCACAAGGGTTAAAGTCTCAGCACTATCAAGCTATCACCAGCCACTGTGGCATGAGTTCAATTCCCTGCCAGGGAACTAACCCACGTATGGTGCAGCAGACCTCTCCTGTCTCACTCACTGCTCTCTGTAGCAGTGTATTTCAGTAGATCTGCCTGCACTGCTCGCCACTCTGTCTCTGGTGAATCCTTTCACCCCTTGTACCTCTGGCCTTCACCCCAGTTCTTATGTGCATAAATAAATAAATCTTTTTTAAAAAGTGTAAAAAACATCATCTATAAAATACATAAATTCAGGGAGAAGTGATGGTGCAAGAGATAGTAACTTCCTTGGAGATATCTGCAAATTCCTTATGGCCAATCTCCTGGAGCTTAAAGAGTCCAACACATGGAAGGCAGAGACAAAGCCTCTAAGGTAACACCACAGAGCACCACTTAAAGTCCAGGTCTCTGAGGTTGAACAAGGACAAACCTATCTTACAATCCCATGCAAAGGAGATAGTTGTCATTATTGGCTTTGGATTTTTGCTGAACAGATAAATAAAAATGCTTCCCCTAGGAATTGTCAACTACAAGTCTGCAGTTATGCATATTTGGGACTATTTCTGAAAGTTCAAACTGGAAATTCAAAATCATCACAGTCAAGTATTAGCTGCAGGCACCAAGAATAAGTAAACACAAATACTCAACAAAAAAATTTAAAACATAGATGTCAAAAAAAATCCCATGAGTGCTAACAAACATGAATTGCTATATAGAAACAGCAAAACATCTGAAGAGACAAAGCACACTGAGAAGTAAGTAGAAACAAAAAAGGACATAATGAGACACCTAAAGACTAAAGACCTAAAGATTGGTGTTATCATTTACACTATATAAGTCTGTTTTACAAGTAAAGAAATTTTTAAAAGACAATAAAAGTATAACAAAAGAGTAAGTTTCTCAAAAAATAACAAGGCATATTTTTCAAAGAGCCAAATATAAGTTCAAAGAAATAGTTAAATTCTAGGAAAAGAGTTATTAAGTTGTAGGACAGTGTATAGACGATATTGTACAGAATGCTGCAGATAAATAGAGGAGACTAGTGTATCATCATATCTAATTAGAGTTCTAGGAGGAGCTAATATTAACAAGGAGGAGAAGTAGTGTTCTAACATACAGTGGTGTATTTTCTAGAATGGATGAAAGATAATGGAATTAGAGTTGGGAAGCCCACAGGCTTTCAAAATAAGTGAAAAGAAATTTAGACTCACCCATATTCAAAGTAAAAAATATTAACGTCTAAGAGAAGGTAATAAAAACAGTAAAATATTTTCTACATAAGTGTAATAATTAGAATAACAGATGACTTCTCAACAATGACAATGGAAGTCTAAAGACAGCAGGACTTCATCTTCAAAATACTGGGTATAATTCAACTGTTAATTCGAAATGGTGCCCCTAGTTGAATTGGACTTCAAGAGAAGTGGTAAAATATATATTCAGACATTAAAATGGTGTGCAAATATTGTACGCAATTTAATAAACTCTTATATTATAATTTAAACCTGTATGTGGAACATTACCACCCCCTACAAAATTCTATCATGCCTTTTTCTTAGTCAATCCCTACTTCCTTCACTACAGGGAAGGAACCATATTCTTACACATTTTCCACCAAAGCCTACTTTTGCTATCCTAGAACTTCATATAGGAGGAATCCTACTCTTTTCCAATTTCTGTATTCTTGTGTAAGAATTCTTTCAACATGTTTTGAGATATATTCATGTTATTGCATGAATTATATGTCATCCTTTTTTATTGTTGAGTGCTGTTAAATAGTGTTCCATTGTATGAACACTCTACTCATTATTCATTTTTCAATTGCTGGATACCTAGGTTGCTTGCAGTTCAGGGCTATTGTGAATAAACTCATAAACACTCATACATGTCTTTTCATGGACACTTATTTTTTATATGCTCATGCTACACATTTGCAAAAAAATGACTCTGTGCTTGGCTAAAAATTATGGTTCAACCAAATTCAGCAAATGAATATCAAACAGTTTGAATAGCACAAGGTATAAACCAATTTTAAATGAATTAAAAAACACTTATTTTTTGTATATTTAAGTACACTTCTAAACAATTTATGGGTTAAAAGAGAAACTATAATGGCCATTAAAAAAAACTAAAGGATTTTTCAAACTGCATATTAGATGCAATTAAATGGTACTTAGAGGAAAACATATAGACTTAAATGCAAATATTAGTAAAGAAGAAAGGTTAAAAGATTAAGGCATCCAGATTAAGAAAAGAACCAATTAATTTCAAGAAAGTAAAAGGAAGGAAATTATAACAATAAGCACTAAACATAATGTGTCATACCCACCAAATCAGCAATAATACTATCTCACACTACCAAACTTTAGCTAGTACATAAAGCAACGTTGTATCATGTACTCTCCTGGCTAGATCAGAGAATAGTGCAGTTTCTCTAGAAACCTCTAAATCTGAAGATGTTCTTTTCCTGTGACCCACCTATTGTATATTTAAGTACACTTACCTTATAAAGGACATTGCTATAAAGGAAAATAGCATTTAGAGTTAAATAGAGGCAAAAGACAGCAAAGGAGTCTCTTGTTCAAAGTAAATTACTAGTTGTGTTGTGTATTTAAGTACACTATGAGGTAATTACAGAAGAGAAATTATACATGTACCCCAAGTGACACTGTGGTAGCAAGAAGCAGACACCATCTGCCATCTACCTATCAACAGCAGATTGTAGAAGTAAATTGCTGTATGTCCATAGCCTGGCATAGTACACACTAGTGAAAATGAACAACTTCACCTGGGTATTAATGTGAATGAGTCTCGAAACTCAATGTTGAACAACAAAAGTAGAAGGATCTATTCTGCTTGAGTCTATTTATAAAAATGATAAAACTGCCATATTTAAAATCATATTACTTAGAAATACACACACTCATAGTGATACTTTAAGGAAAAATAGGAGCATTATTAGGAGAAAACTTGCATTTGGAGAGGAAGAAGGAGATACATGTGTGGGGGCAGGGCACATGGGACTGGGGTTGTTCTAATTCTCATGTTTGGTCAGTGCAAGTTTATTCATTTTATTTTCTATTACTGTTCTTCGCATTGCACATAGACATTTTACACACACACACACATATGTATATATGCTGCTTCTCACAAATTTAAAAAGCAGTAAGAAAATGGTGAGCTTGTGGAGATCACAAATATATTCCAACTGGATAAATGAACAAAGCCAACTCCAATAACATGATATGAATAGTTATTTGTGACTTGGGAATAAAAAAATTAAAACCCAGTGATAACATTAGACACAGATTTTAAAAGTGCACAGCAGTTCCCATGGAGGGCACTTGGTGTGCCATGGTGTCTCAAAGTGAAATTACTATTGTATTACTAGGCTTCTGTTGGCACTCAGTGATAGAAACATAAAAACCTAGTTAGTTATCTTAAGCAAAAGGGTGAACTTTATTAGAAAGTTCATGGGAATGGCTGGGGTGCAGCCAGCCTCAGAGATCAGGTTTCTGCCATATAAAACCAGAGTAATAAATATCCCTTCTTTTTGCTTAAGATACTTAGGTTTTTAGGTTCCTAACACTCACAAGCACAATCCTAAACAACACAAATAGTAATTTACTTTGAACAAGAGACTCCTTTGCTGTCTTTTGCCTCTATTTAACTCTAAATGCTATTTTCTTCTTTTAAAGCAATGTCCTTTACAAGGTAAGAAACACTGTTGATGATTTTTCCAGAACTACATATTTTCAGGTTTCAGTACATAGAGGCATGAAAACACCCCTGGAAACCAAGTTAAACTATCTCTGTGAAAGGCCCTGATAGATCCAGTCTAAGTGCCCATCCCTGGACTAGATAAACTGTAGTCAGGAAGGTGAAACTATGAGACAATGATAATACCAGGCCAAGCCCCACTGTCTGATGAGGAGAGGGTCCTTCTTATCCTATAAGTCTCAGCTTAAATATCACCTTTTTAGAATCCTTGTGCACAGTTGGTGGAAATGTAGAAACAAAAACATTAATTTGAAAAGATATATACACTCTATGTTCTTTGCAGCATTATTTACAATAGCTGTGTTATGGAAACAAACTAATTGCTTAAGGACAAATGAGTGGGCTGGGAAAATGTGGTCTATATACACAATGGAATACTACTCAACAATAAAAACTAGATGAAATCTCGCCCCTTGCAATAACATAGATGGGACTGGAGGGGATTATGCAAAGCGAAATAAGTCAGAAGGAGACACACAAATACCAGCTGGTTCACTCACATGTGGAAATTCAAGAAATAAAGCAAAGGAACAAACAAAATCCAAGCAAACAAACACTTGAAATCTGACTGCAGAACTGAGGCCACTAGAGGGGGAGAGTGAGGTGGGAGGGGCAAAAGGATGAGGGCCCCAGTGGACTATGATGGAGGATATAGGGTGCTTTTGTTGTGGGCATGGTGTAGTAATGCACATCTGAAGAGGAATGAATCTCTACGCTTAAGGCATACACAGTGTTATAAACCAACATTATCTCAATAAAATAATTTAATTAAAAAAATAAATGATTATCTTCTCTGTAAGACTTCTCCTGATTGCACTGCCTATAGTGAAGAATCTCTTCCCCATAGCTTTGCTTCCTTGCCACACTGGCCACAGCACCTAACTATTGTATTTTTTTTAAGATTTATTTTTTTATTTATTTATGCATATAAGAACTGGGGTGTAGGCCAGAGGTGCAGTGTGTGAGAGGATTTACCAGAGATAGAGTGAGGGGCAGATCTGAAATACATTGCTGAGGGGAGCAGTAGACGAGACAAGAGAGGTCTGCTGTGCCATGTGGGTCAGTTCCCTGGCCAGGGATCGAACTCATGCCACAGTGTCTGGCAATGGATGGCGACAGCTTAATAGTGCTGAGACTTTAATCCCTGCATCACCAGGGAGGTCCTAACTATTGTATTTTTATTTATTTATTTACCTGATGTGGGCAGCAATATCCTGGTCCCCCAAAGATGCCCATACCTTAATCCTCAGAATCTGTGAACAATTTGCCTTATAAAGCAAAAGGGCATTTTGCAGATGTCATGAAGGGTACTGGATTTTGAGATGAGCTATGATCCTGATGAGTGCCTGCTGTAGTCACATAGAGATGCGATGACACAAGAAGAGTCAAAGAGATGTGACTTGAGGAGAACTTGCTCTGACATGGCTGGCTGTGACTGTGGAGGAAGGCAGCCTTGAGCTATGGAATACACATAGCCTCTAGGAGCTGGAATTAGGAAGGAAATAAATTCTCTCCTCGAGCCTCCAGACATAATACCCCTTGATGGTAGTCCAGCAAGATCTCTGTTGATTTTCTGACCTACAGAATAGTAAGATAAATTTACATAGTTTTAAGGCACTAAATTTTTGGTAATTTGTTATAGCACCTATGGGAAACTAATATCCTTGGTTATTATCTTTTATTAGAATGTAATCTTCGGGAGAGAGGGCATACCTCATTTTTTTTCACTGTTTCCAGTTTTTAACACAGTGCCTAGCACATATTTGTTGTATGAAGAAGCAGATAGATAAATGAATGAACTAAAACCTGTGACTCATATGCGAAAGTTCATCTTGCAGTCTTCAGGCAAAGTGTTTCTCTTCCCTCTATGGGAATCACAAATGTGGAGAATCAAATAGAAAATGAAGCTGATGATCTCGAGTTTCTCTCGATGGGTCAGAAGGGAAAACTCTGCCTGAAAGAATCTGAAAAATGAGCCCACTTCTGCAAAGAGAGAAGAATTATGCCAAGCCAAGAGAACAATCAAAGATACTAGCAAATCACAGAGCTGAGACTGCACTTAACTCTCCATTTGAGCCTTCAGATGGGATGTGCTTCCAGTCAGCTGACATTTCCTATTCAATTTCCAGAAAGATCCCACTGTCATAAGTTTGGTAAAATACTGGGTCATCCACTTCAACTCCAAAATGTTCTCTTTTCCGGTGCAGTTAGATTTCATGATTTATACCCATTAATGGGAACTAGTAACTTTTCCAGAAAAAAAATGATGACATATTCTGAGGAAGGTATCCTTTTTCAGGCAATTTGTTTTTGAAGAGAAAGTTCAAATGAGTCATCAGACAATTCACCCTGTCTCTACGGGCTCAGCAAGAGAATACCTTTAATACTCAGAAACAACTAGTTAAAACTGACAGCTCTCTTCCCCTGGAATAATAAAGCGAGGGTATGCCAGAATATGAGCAAGCCCCACAAGGAAAGAGTTGAAGCAGTACCATCTGAGATGGACTCAGAACCACAGTAATAATATGTAATTATGCAGCAAAACAAGCTGTTACAGGGATGAAAGATGGTCCTTGAGGGGCCTCCCTGGTGGCACAAGGGATTTAGTCTCAGCACTATGCAGCTATTGGCAGCCACTACAGCACAAGTTCGATCCCCAGCCAGGGAGCTGACCCACAGGGTGCAGCAGACCTCTCCTGACTCGCCCGCTGCTCCCCTCAGCAGTGTATTTCATCAGTCTGCCTGTTCTGTTCCCCACTCTGTCTCTGATGAATCCTCTCACCCCACTGCACCTCTGGCATACACCTCAGCTCTCATATGCATATTTTTTTTTAAAAAAAGAATGCTCCTTGAATGTTTTTGTACCAAAATATTTCTTCTACACCCTATCCTTAACTAAAACATACACTTCTATCTCTACATCAGTAGATGCAGAGCAGTAGATGACTTGAACTTTCGCACTCAAAACACGTACAGACGTATGGAATATTTTGCAAGGTAGTCCAGCCAGCCCGGCCCTGGGCAGAAAAAATGTACCTTCCCTCAGAGTCCTGGAGCAATAAATCATGATTCTCATCCCAGATGAGTGCCGTGTGTGAACTCGAAGGTTACCTTCACGTCCTTTCTTCCACCTCCCTCCTCCACCAAATATTCTTACATCCTTGAGTCTCTGTGGAGGAAATGATTTTGGACGGAATTAAGTGGGCACAGGTGGTACTGCAGCACACTCTAGCTCCCAGCATAACATCTGCTTCGGATTCTTCAAAGCTTCTTATTTTTACAACAGTTCTCTTTGTCTTTTCTCGCTTTTTCTGTAGTTCTATGGGGTTGTTTTTTCGCTCCATTTCAGGTCTGGGGAAGAAAGAGGAAATGGCGGCAGAGGACAGAGGACGTTGCATACGCTTCTGAAGATGATAGCACATCGCTCTGTCTGCAGGGTGTGATGCCAAAGCGCTCTTACTCTCCAGACCTGCCCACAGAGCTGTCTGCAGTGATGGCACAGTCCTGGGCCTGCCCTGGGTCTGTCTGCCCTCTTCATGTGTCCACTGAGTACTTAAAATACAGCATCACCTAGTAACTTACTAAATTTTTTATTTTGTTTAATTTTTAGTAATTTAAATTTCAGTACCCATCTGTGGCGAGTAGTCACCGCGTTGGCTAGCACTGTTTTAAACCCTCGATGAGCATTATTCTAGTTCACTGTGGGCTGTGCTTTATAGTGTACTCAATCTATGTAAGGGAAAATCCTCTCAAGTTAAAGTTAACATCTCCAGGCATGAATGTGCGCCCAGCATAATGACCACTCACACTTTTTTTCTCACAGTCATGCCACCTTGCTGCCTTTCTAACCCACTTTGTACCCACTGTCACATACAATCACTTACCGATACACAAATACATACCCACAATGAACAGTAGACATCATAAGCAAGAGATGCCAGTCATTTCTATGTATATCGCCTCTGGGGAAAAAACATGGGCAGCTAGGGAAGGGGGAAATGTGTGATGGCTAGTCTCATAACATTTTCAAGTGTAAATATTAGGGCAAGTGTATATAAATAGCATGCAATGCACGCATGCAAAGCCAAGCAATGCACGCATGCAAAGCCAACAGCCGCTGCTCCTTACTGATACGCTCACAGTGACAATGCCTTGTCCAAAGTCCAGTGTGTGATGAAGTGTTATCGTTAACAGGGAAAGGAAAAACAAAACAGAATGGGAGGTTTTTGAAAGTTTAGACTTTTAATAACTTTGGAGTTTCATGAAATTACTTTCCCCTCAAGGGAGATTTTTCTTCCCTAAAGCCATTGTTTGTCAAGTGAATGTTTAAAAAAGAACTGACTTTTATTCCTAAGTGGTAGGCTGGCCTGTGTAAGTAATGAGGCCTGTTGTTTGACAGTCTTGCCAATTGTCTTTCCATCATGGAAATAAAGATGGTGACAGGCTGCTCCAAATCCAACCAGAACCAAAACTTCCCATTAGAAGTTAAGGTTTAGCTTCTAAATTTAGTTTTGAGGATTTCTCAGAAGTGACCACTAATAAGAATACTGGTTTCGGCACAACAAAATGTTTCTTAGAAGGACGTAAGAATTAGCATGCTGTACCAGAGGACCCTTCCTATTGAATACATCTTCACCAGTAATTACCAAGTTGCAGGAACACCCTCTAGGAAGAATGTCAACTATTCACAAAATCCTGCAAAGATGGCCCAGAACCTTAATATCTTTGTAAGTAATGATCTTGTTCTGCTGAAATGAACGTTGGTTCTCTTGGTTTATTTGAGAAGAGCAGACACACTAATGCCAGTGGGCAGTAAATGCAGGGGAGGGAAGGTAGCCAATAGCAGTGCATTATTAAGCCAGCTGCTATAGGGAGTGACTGACATGCAATCCCAGGGATTAAAGGGGATATGGTATGACATGTTGGCCAAAGACAAGGGAGTTGGGATACAGCCCCTATAGCTGTGAGTTATTTGTGAAGGAATGCTTCAGGGGGGTATGTTAATTCCCAGACATATGACTAGGATGAAGTGGGTTCTTTTGACCCAAAGATGCAGGTACTGGCCATTAGAAGCCACACTGGCATGCACCAGAAGGATGGAGGGTTTGGAGGCATATGGACAGAGCATTAGCAGAACCTGCTACATAAATATTATATGAGATGGAATTCTTCTTAGGGTAAAGTACATAAATTTTATAGAGCTCCTTTTAGTTATTCTAAATATTCTATTGACTGGTTGCAACAGCTAGCAGTCTACAGTTTGATAAAGTCTTTCAGATTCAGTTCAGAACTTAAGTGAATTTCAATAATGACCTTTTCAATTTTCTAAGGTTAAGAAGGACTAGTCTTTTCAGCAGAATCCATTCTATGCCTTTGATTATTATAACCACATGATTTTCCCAATTTGCTTAAATTTTTCTTCATATAGAATCATCTTAACTTATAAAAATTTTCCCAGGTTTTGATCCACTAATGGTTAAGCCCTGTACAGGAAAGGCACAGAACTCCATGAAACTCTAATTGTGGATCTTCCAGAAGTTTTCATCTAATTTATACATACATGTTGACTTAGAGTTGTCCTTAAACCATGACATGATTCAACTTTGTATCTCAGAGCTGACAAAGTAGACCTAATATATATTTGGGATTCTGCTCATTTGGTCAATGAATTTTAAATATTTATCGACAAAAACAGCACAAAGTCATCATACAGAGTAGTATGGAAAATACAGAAAAATATCAAAGAAAATAAAATTGCCAACAATCAGAGATGGTTATGTATGCTCTATATTTTATCAAAAATAATGCAATAATATAATATGTTTACGATAGAATAGAATGTGCTCTTTTGTGACCTTTTCATTTAATACTCCAGGGTATTACTCCAATGAATGACACTTTGTCCATTTGCAAGAAATACTAAGCTAAGAATTTACTATTTGTGTAGGCAAAAATGTCACTGCCATCGCCATATCACACACAAAATATGAAAGAGCAAAGTATTGGTCCGTGTTGGGAATGTCATTTCCTAACATACCAGGGTTACTGTGTTGCTCATACTGTTGACACTCAGTGTTTAAATCAGTCAGGGTCCAGCAGAAAACAGGCTACCCTTGAGGAGGGGCTAGAAAGGGTGCAGGGAAACTGCCAGCACCCCAGGAGGTAGGAGCAACAGGAGAGGGAGTGGTCCTCAGAATGTGGAAGGAGATTCCTGTGCAGAAGGCCTCACCAACAGGATCTGTGATTAGAGACAAGGGCAAGAGCCAACTCCAGATGTCCCTGCTGGGAGGAAACCCCCCCAAAAATATTCTCCAGTCCTACTTCGATCTTCCTTTGACATTCTCCAGGACTCCCTCTTCCCTTGCTGAACTCACCTGGAAATCAGCTATCAAGTAGATATTTTGATGTAGGTCAAACAGATCAACTTTCTGTGGCAGAAAGCAAGAGAAAGAGGACTAGAGAGTAGAACCTCTAAGGGGGGTACTTGTCTATGCATCCTAGACAACAGAAACTGTCGTCTTTCATCCCTTCATTTATTTATTCGCCTCCTCAACAAAGATATTCAAATATCAGGTAAGCACTAGCAAAACTGGGGGAGAGCAGGGTGGATAATTTAAATACCCAACAATAAGGGATTGTTAAATGTTGATACTGATGGAGTTCTATGCAGATAGTAATAATGCATATTATTCAAATAATTATGTCAATTTTCTTTTTCATTTTAGTAATCTAGTATCGCCACCTTTGGAAGGTGGAACACATTTCATTCAAACAAGTGTGGGTAATTTTCAAGTGCCTGGGTCAATTCCTTTCTATCTGCTATGTTTGAAAGAAAATTTTCTACAGTTTGGTTCAGAGTTCTGGTTTAATTTTTATAACATCTTCTCTTTGTGGCAGTCAATATGCAAACTTGATATCAGAAGAAAATGTTTGAGCAAGAATTAGAAACAAATAGCAGAGAAATGCTTAAGTCATTTGAGAATAAAGATAAACCCCGACTTGCTCTGTTTCCATTGACTCTCTGCCTAGTTATTTTCTTCCTCCTATTTTATGGTGTTTTATCGAGTTTTCTTTACAAGTCAAGACTTGACATAAGGTGTCAAATTATAAGCCAATTCCTAATACAATAGAAGAGTATCCACAACACATATAAAACAGTTTCTCTGCAGGTGTACAAGTGAGAATAACTTTGATCCCACTTCATCAGGTCACTTTTCAGGGCAAATAAAAGATCTCTCCTCCTAGACTAAGTCACAGTGACCTTGTGAAGTCCCTGAGCCAAAATGGCTTCCAGTTGCTCTCTGCACCAATCCATATTGACTGGTCATGTCACTTTTCTAAACAAAAGTACTTGCTGGAAAGGCCACAAAGATTAAACTCCTTTTCCAAATCAGTTGTTGGCATTTTATATTGCAAAAAGATAAAGTCTTACTATTCTGTTGGATGAAATAACCAACTTTGAATTAAGACAAAGTATATGAGTCAGATGTTTGATTGACACAAATTCCCCTCTCTATACTACCACATTTTACTTAGGTTCATATAAGCGAAAAGAGATAATGTGCAATAAAAATAAATATAAGGTTCACTATTGTTAATAATCTCAGAAAAATTGGCATTTGCTTTTGATGGCATTTGCTCAATACTTCAACTGACAGAGGGTTGCACTCTCCCCAGAGGAGAGAGAAGTGAAATCTTCTTGGGGAAATAGTGTGATTGTGTGGGGAGGTGCCTCTAGTTTCTTAACCCAGTGAAAGACTGTGACAAATTTCCTTCTACAAGTGAAAATTGATATTATATATACAAGACTCTGGTAATTGTGAATGTAAATCACCCTTCCTTAGATATTAAGGTGCTATTTGTGGGTTATTCAGAAAGCGAGTTATTTTTAAGAAACAGATTTTATTACAAGGCAAGAAATCATTAGAAGTGTTTAAACAACTAATTAATACTTTTCAACATTATCCCCTAAGCAATTTGAGACTCTCTCTTAGTTCGGGATATGCTTATTGCAGTGGTTGAATAAAAATAATGGCTCCTTAGAAAGCTCACAGGTTTCTGCTCATGTAGCATCACAGCCCCCTAACAACTCATCCCTGTTTGGCTACCCTTTGTATACCTTCTAAAAAGTTGAATGAATTGTCAATAGGCTTTCGTTGTTGTTAATTTTTGAGTTGATTTTTATATGGCACACACTTAGTCCACAGAGGTGGGGGGAATGGGGGAAACACATGTTTAGAATTGTGGCCATTTTAAACTAAGGGGACGCCAAATCACAAACAGTCATGCAGCTGATCCACTTTGCAATGTTGTCACACATGCCTAACAAAATATTGTACTAACCAACACAATCGTCGTATTCTGCACTGGTAATTAACCTTGTAGAGTTATTTTAAACAAGCCTCATGCATATGTCATAAAGCAAATGACAAATTAAATGTTCAGATATGATTACAAAAGCTATTTTCCTTTTGGATTTAATTCTTTTTCCAGGAGAAGCTTGTTAAGAAGTGTTTTATAGATCCACAATGCTGGAAAGAAAGAGTCTACATACCTCTTATGTTTTTTATTTTTGTTTTCTTTGTTTTTGGGTGAGGGCCAAGGAAATATTATGAGTTGCCCAAGGTCATACAGCTAATTTTTGATGGAATCAGTAATAGATACTCATGACCTTGTGGTTAATACTCATTATTCTGGTCTTTGTCTTGGTGGATTAAACATATGGCCCAATGTGAGAAGAGAAAATATTTGGCTGTATGAGTTAAAAACAAGCATATGTATCTGCTTCTGAAAAATATCTAAGATTCACTCCTGTTCTATTTCTTCTTTGTCTTTTACTTCCAAGTCAACCAAACCTTATGCAGGAACACTCTCAGTTTTCCAAACTCAAACCTCAAAATTCCTTTTATCTGAACTAACACACATTGGTGTGGTTCATGGACTTCAATACCATCCCTTGTGCTATCGTCATCTGTATTCCAACCCACTGGACTGAGATGATTAAAAAAAAAAAAAAGCTTCCTCTTTGAAAAGGACTTGTGAAGAAGTATTTGAGGCTGACAATATACAAGACACACTGTATTTCCATTTGAGGAGTTAAATACCATTTTTACATGTAAGTATAGGGCGATAGGTCATTGAAAGCACACTGGAAAAACTGTGTGCAGAAAACAGTGTTCATTTGCAGTAAATCTGCTACCTATTAAATTTTAGGATCAAGAGCCATATCTATTAGGGTTGACATAGTTACCCACATCATCTTCCTTTTGACCCTGATATTTCCACTCCACAGTTAATGTATATTTGGCAAAGGTGGTTTAATATCACCCAGATAATCATCTAACTCTGGCTTTATCTATCATTTTCATTTTCTTGTTCTAAAATTCAGGGACTCAGTCCCAAACTACAAATCATCAATGATAAAATTAATTTAACCATTCTTTGTTCCAATTTCATAACAACTCCTCCTGGTCCTGAAATGTCACTTGAAGCAGAAAAAATAAATAAATTATAATGTGCATGTATTTTACATGTTATTATGGCTTATGACATAAAGGAAACTGAGAGATAGATAAGACAAATTTGGAGTGATTTTCACACTGATTGAGATTCTCTAAATTGCTTTCTTTCATAGTTTCAGCTTTGAGCTTTAGCACTTTGTGATTACGTGGCAGGCAGCTGAGGCAGCCCAGTTCTTCACTCCAGTTTTACTCATTTGGCTGTAGATGGATTTGAATGTCTAATAAATGGACCGTAAAATAAATGTTCACTTTTTTTCTCCTAACCACAATTGACCACATTTAAGTCATATGTGTGTATCACAGGTTTGGTAAAAAGGTATACAAATAAGCAGATGGCTACAAAGAGCCCACTCAACAGAAATAGAAAGACTAATTTGATTCCTCTCCTTTATCATTCTCCAAGGAGGACAGTAGCTTACCATTCCCTTGACTTTACTTTTGCAAATTCTAAATACATTTGGTTTTATACTCAGAGACATAGATGTGCATACGTATAGATAGTACCTTAAAAGATAGTATATTAAGGAAAACTTTTATTGGCTCTTTCTCTCTTTTCTGTGACATTGTTACTTTACAATTAATATCTGTGTGGCCAGGAAGAGTGTGAGGGTGAAAGCAGTATAGGCAGATGTTGTCATTGTCTTTCCCAAATGCCCTCAGCATATAGTGAAGGCTCTTGGTGCAAACCCCTGTGACTCTGCCTGGGATTTTTATAGTCATACAGCCACATGTGGCCTATTTTCAGGTCAAACCAGAGTGCCATAGGGTTAATACCCTTATAAACAGGCCCCGACCAATAGCAGAGGAGGATTTAGAGAATAATCTCTCCAGTTTCTTCACCCTCATCTGGGATAATTCTGGAGCATGTTCCATGCATTCTCCCTAAGCTTCCCAGTAAGGGCTGAGATCCAGTTCAGTTTTCCCATAGGGTTAAGCTTAATAATTCAATCTTGTTGGCTTTTGTCCATTCCTTATTTCACTTCTTTTCAACTCTACTAACACTATTGGCATTTACTAGCGTACATTTCCAAATAAACCACTTGCTCTTGAACCCTTGTCTCAGAGTTTGGGGAAAGACCCAGGCTAAACATAAATATAACTGTTAAAAGCATAGGGCCTATAGTAACCTGTGCCTCATCTCAACCCTAGCTCCACCATCCTCATATGACTAGGAGCAAGTTAGTTCAACTCCCTGAGCTGCAGTTTCCTGATTCTTAAAGTAAAAGGAAGAATTAATAAGGTTATTGATAAATTTAATTGAGGAAATATAAAGCATGTATCCCAGTAAATGGCACATTAATAGATGTAAATGGCACATTTAATACATGTTAATTCTGGTTATCTATTGTTGTGTAATAAATCAGCCCAATACACAAAATTTTAGAATAAGACTTGAATGGATCAAAGTGATCTGCAAGTAAATTAACTACCTTCCAGGAAAAAACAAACAAACAAAAAACCAATGCAACACCCTTTAAAGAAACATGATGAAATTAAATACTCAAGAATGATAGGCCTCCTTGATGGCCTAGGGGTTAAGTCTCAGCACCATCCCTGTGAGGGCCTGAGTTCAGTTCCCGCCCAGCGAGCTCACACACATGACATAGCAGACCTCTCCTGTCTCACTGCCCTGTCCTGCTCCCCACTCTGTCTCTGGTGAATCCTCTCACCACCCCTGCACCTCTGGCCTACCCACCAGTTCCTCTATGCATAAATAAAAATGTAAAAAAATACGAATGTTGGGTGGACAATGTCCAGCATATCATCAAAAATCATGTCATGTGAAGTAACAAGAACATTTGACTATGTACAAAAGAAAAATTGGTCAAAAAGCAGATTAAAATGAAAAGAATGATGGAACTAGTAGATGGGAACAAGTATGGATATTTGAGGACTTAAAGGAAAACATAAAACAATAAGGAAACAAATAGAAAACCTCAACTGAATTATAAACTATTAAATCAATCAAAGTGAATAATGTTTCCAAGAAAACACATATTTCTTATGCACAGAAACACATGTAAAAGTATAATAATAATTCTAAAGTACTGAGGAAAAGTAGTTATCAACAGAGTTGTGTACCCAGAAAAAAATATTGTTAAAACCTTGAGAGTGAAAGAAATTCATTTTTAGAAGAGATGAGAGCATTTATACCATAAAAACATCTACTTAAGACCTCAGTCCCTCACAATAAACACTACTGAAGAATCTACTTCAGCAAGAAAATAAACTGAACTCAGAAGAAGCAGAGGAATACAGGAAGTAATGGAGAATAACTGTGGATAAATATAAATAAGCACTGGCTGTAAGAAAAACAAAAATAAAATAAGCTTTAATTATAGCAGCATCAATAACAGCAATAGGTTAAGTGTGAAACTAAAATATTAGAGGACAATATTTTGGAAAGTGAGAATGTGATTTGATATAAAGGAGTCCAAAATTCTTCTAAATTTATTGTTTGAGAGAAGCACAGAGATATCAGACTTTAAGAATATGTTCTCAGCAAAATATAAACTTTAAACTCTTGTAAAGTCAATTTGTATTTAAAAACATAAGGGAAAAATTTTAAATATATATACATAAAACCCTAAAGCTATAAATTAAATTTTAAGAAATTAAAGAAATTGTGAGCAATTAAGGCAGGAAAGGAGGGGTGGGAGGAGCAAAGACAACACATGAGAAATATATATGCAAAAATGTAGAAATATATCCAAGCATACAAGTAAGTCTCAATAAATGTAAATAAAACAGACAAATACCAAAGAAGGAAAACACTACTCCATACATATGCTTTATCCCTCCCATCTCTGTATGTTCAATTCTCAAGAAGACTTGCATTTCCAGCTTCAGTGTGCCGTTGGCGCATCTTTCCTATTGACCTATTTCCATAGTCATGAACCATGATAAGGTGGTTCAAATGTTATCTGTGCTCTACATTTTAATGCTCAAAACTCTAAGAAGTAAGTACTGTTTTTATCTTCACTCTTCAGATGAGTCAACGTAAATGCAATGAAGACCAATGTTCACTCAGTACATCGTTTTGGCTACGACCTTTTTTGTAGTATGTACCTTTCTTTTTGGCTTCACTGTTACCTATACATATGTCTTATCTTTCCTTATAGAGTTGGATGAAAATATTCTTTATGCATGTTTGTCATTTCAACCTCCCAGGTCCTGTATCACCATCATCTAGCAAGTTTCTGCACCCATGGTAGGTGCACCCCAAAAATAATTTGGATGGATTAAACTTTTGTTTTATTATATATAATTTGCTATGGTTTCTCAAAGAAAGATAAACATGTCATGGGGTGGGAATACACTTATTTTGGCAAAACAAAGTAGATGTGGAAAGTAATTTTTACTTATGTTTAGTCACCATATAATAAGTTAGATCATTTGACAAATATAACTTACTGGAAAACCAACAAAGCATAACTCCTGCCTTCCAGAAGTTTTTATTTCTAAAACAACATAGTATATAAAATACAACAGAAATAGATCTATGCATGCATATCTTTGAATAAAAGCTGGAAGACTTGAACTGGCACATATTACTCTGGCTGAAGAAGACCTCTTGTTTTTTAAGCTAATACAAGCACTAACTTATTTAATTCTTACAACAACCCTATGAGTCAGGTATTATTGTTTTCCACATTCAGTGTTGAGGAAAACAAAGAACGTAATGACCAAGTAACTTGCTCAGAATCATAAAGACAGTAATTGCTGGAGAAAGGATTTTAATGCTGGCAATCTAGCACCAGAAACTGCACTCCTACATTATACAATCTCTTATAAGGCTATGTGGTCAGGTTAATATCAAATTATTAATTGAAAAGGAAAACAGCAGTCATGCAAGATTCCTGCCCCCTCAAACAGCTACCACAAACAGCTGCAATTGTCACAGACAGCTCTTCTCCAAGGAGAGTCATAGCCATTTGGCACAGAGGAAATATATTATGGGCCATGTGGTATAAATAGTATTATTGTTATCAGTGCAATTCTGCCTTAGAGGCAGAGTATATTTTCCTTCTCCCCAACACTCATGTCAGATTTGCCCATATGATTCCCACAGGCTAATGGATGCAAGTCAACATGACAGCATTTCAACTCCAAGCCCATACCTTAGAAGGTTTTGTGTATTTCTGCTCATCTTTCTTACACATGCACCTCCATGAGAAGTACACGACTTGGGTAGCCACTAAGCCAAGGAGCATGAGAGACTCTTGGAATGGAGTTGGAGCCTGCCTGCACTTGGATCTAAGCACAGCTGAGCCAAGCCTAGATTAACCAGCCCCGAGTTAATCCATGGAATAAAGAATTGTAAGCAACTGAGCTGGAGTAGTTTGTTACACAGCAGTATCGTACGATAGCTAACTGATACAGGTTGGCACGAGGGGTGTAGTGCTTACTTTAGCTTCAGTGACTATTGTCTGTTTCTTCCTTTCTTACAATAGAAATGCCTGGGGCAAGTGGGTGTGGGGTCCAAATAAGAAGAACAAATGTCAAAACCAGAAAAGATATATTTGGGAGTTTTCATTTTCTGCCATGTTGGCATTTAATTCACACATTAAAAGTCCCTGAAATATCGCTTGTTGGCTATGCTGTCACGATCCGTTCTATAGACATTTTGATGCACTTTATTACAAACTTTAAAATCATATTAGCAGCTGTTATTTTATATCACAATGGATTAATAAGATGCATTTTCACAAATAAGACACATTTTAGAGAGTTTTGAAAAAATTTCAGTGTGAAAATCTTGTGCCAGGATTCCACATTTTAAATGACACATTTCCAAATAGCCTAAAGTGAAAATGCTCAAGTAATATGCCTATTTGTACTGTGCTTAAAACTATCAGCACCCTCACCAACCCAGGAACCTTCCTACATATTGCATTGTTTTCGGTTGTGGCATATGAAATTCAGGGAAAATAAACCTCCTGGTCCTTGCTGCAGGAGAGTTCAGTGAGTAGTACTGAAAAAATATGATAAAAGTAAAATAAATATCTTTTTCATGTTTCTGATGCAGTACTTGGAGAAATGTACAAGAGAATGATCAAAAAAGCATTGATTCCCCTTCAAATATTAGAATAATGGAATGTTCTATTGCCTTTTCATGTGGAATAATTAGGAAAGATAAAGATTTTTTTATTCTTGGAGGCAATCCTGCTTCCTATGGTGTTGCTAAGGAATAAGGAATTTTCCTTCCAACTGATCTTAAAAGAGATATCTAAGATCTATATTGCCTGTTTATGGATTACAGCTAACTTTACAGTCATGCATAAACTGTACATTTGAGTGCAGTAAGACATGTCCCCTGTCACACAATAAAAATATTATGGAACATTATCTTTCCATATAGTAATGGTAGTCTTATTTTAGTCATAGAAAGGTATAGTACTAATTTAATTGACTAACATAAAAGTCTCTCAAGTAAGATCAATACTTTGTTTTCTCAACAGTTTTCATAGACAAAGATTTAATTCAACATGTATTCTTTAGCCCCCAAGACAGAGCTAAGGGCTGGGCCTGCTGACCAGCCTGTTCTCTGTGGCACACACAGGAAGCCTTCAGAGCTGCTTCACAGTGTGAGCGCTGAATCTCTACCTGGCTGTACATCACAATCGCCAGGGAACCTTTAAAAGATACCAACACCCAAGCTCCTCCTCAGAGCAATTAAATCAGAATCCCTGGGGGTGGGTTTGGAGTATTAGTACATTTTTAATACTCCCCAGGTGATTCAAATGTGCCACCAGATTCCCCATCCATTGATCCACACTCTCCATTTTAAGGACAGGGGAGGGGGTGTAGGGCCAAACTAAGATCTTGAGTAGATGGGCTCACCCGGTGCCTGCCCTGCATTCCTGTTCTGGTTGCTAAGGACAGAAATTCCCTGCTCAGTGCCCACATTAGGCAGTTTTTCTAGTTGGTGGTGGTGGGTTTTTTTTTCCCTTGTACAACGGCAGATCTTTATTGCCAGTTGCTTCAATGCTTTTGAGTGCAGCTCTCCCATTGACATCGGTGGGGGGCTGCTCCTGGAACGAGTTTGGAATGCACAATTGAGAGCTCCTTGGTGTAGCTGGAGAAGGAATTTTGCCCTGAGCTTTTTTCATGCACCAGGGTTTCGGTTTCTTTCTTCTCCCTTTGCTTCATTTTAATCTTGCATTTCATGTCTGTGCCTTGTGATTGTGCATTTTGACTTCAGAGTGCCTCCTTTACTTGTTTCTGAACTTTGCACATGTCCTCTCTTTAGGTCTCAGTAAGGTCTGCCCTACAGGAGGTTTTCCTCTGGGTCCACAGTTAGGAAGTCCAGTTTCACTGCTGACCGAGTGAGATGTTGGACCAACAAGGTTAGTGATTTAGGCTTCACATTCCTGCTCAGTGTATTGAGCAGAGCAAATAAGGGAAATTTTTCAGTTCCTTCTGGTAAAAGGAGACTTTACAAATCTGGGTAGGGTCCTCAGTGTCTAATGATATTGGGCATATGGTTATCTGGAAGTCTATGGATGAAATAATGTACAGTGAACTTTTTAGTAAAGGAAAAGGCCAGTGAAGGCAGTGTCTGGGGATTCCTCTATTTCCATGCAGAGATGCCCAAGTTTCCATTCTGTGAGAGTCACAGTTCTGTCTTCTCCCAGCCTGCCAAGTATAACATTAACCTATCAACCAAGGAGACAATTAATAGTGGGGCTAGTTCTTCAGAATTCTATCATGTTATAAATGGACATGCAAACATATGGCTGAAATGATGCACCCAATCCATTGGGTTGTGGGTGGTGGGGGTGTGGGAGAGACTCTTAATCCAGCTACACAAATGGCCTTAAGTGTATAAGATGATGAGTCTCTCAACTGGTCTGTAAATTACTTATGGTGGCATCAGGTTATATAACTCGGCATCACTCCAGCTATTTTCTCAAGAAAAAGTAAAAGACAGTTTTTGATGGAAAATAATTACTTTCATCACCCCAGTTTCTTTAGATAACTATTCTTCAAATCCTCCAATCCAGAAAAAAATCCAAGAATTCATGACAGTTCTCATTATAAATCCAAATTGCTAATTTTTCTCTCTTTAGAGGAAAATGGATGTTTTCACTTATAATCGTATTGTGGCGTTGATACTTTGCTCCAAACTCTTGTCTTTAAAACTGATGACAGAGTTCTCACTGGTGGGATCAACTCTAATGGGTAGATCACATAAAACCTGCCAGGGTTTGAATGGTCATAAAATCTCCATGGTGTTGAATGACTTCTTCTTTTTTTTTTAATTAGTCATTTGTGAGCTATTTTCAAATAAGGTATCAAAAGAAACAAGATGGTAGAAGTCAAAACTCAGCTGAAAACCTATGTCTTTATTCTGTTCAGATGGGAATCACATGTCAACAGTATAATGCATATTTTATTCCAAAGAAACCTTAGAAAATGTATTTAGCATTAAAAAATTAATATAAAATCCTCCATGTTTTAATTGTTTTTTTTTTCTTCCTGCCTGTGACTAATGTGGAACAGGCTGTGACCAATTTTGTTTGGATTTACAAATGCTGGACTTAGACACAGGTTGGTCAAGAATATTCATGATTAAAAAAGGAAGCCAAATAGGTCTTGTATTCTCATTTACTATTTTTTAGTTCAGTGCAATTTAAATTTAAATTTCAAAGGATATGTGAATTATTACCTGTGCTAATTATTTAGCAAATCAAAGTCAAAAGACAGGTCTACTTCCTTTCATGAGTCTGATATATTACTGCTCCCACAGCAAAGAAGATCAAGTATTTCTGGAAACCCAATGTGGGAAATCTTCAAATTCACGTTTATATTTGATGCTAAGATTTCCTTACTATCTCAATAGTTTTTCAAAATGGAAAGACTGAAATGAAAATCATGGAGAAAGAACCAAGTTAAAGGAAATTTGTGGGGACTTTATCTCCAGGGTTATATTTTTTAAAGGGATCCAAAAGAAATACATAATGTGGTGAAACATTTCCTTTATTGTCTCAAAAAAAAAAAAACTTTCTGGAGCAGAAAGTCAACACATTGGCATGCGAGACTCTGCTTGTTCTTCTGTGATGTCAGCAGGACAGAACTAATTCACATCCTGGACCTCACATTTCATGTAGTTAGCTGAATGCATTTATTCTGAATCACATTTTGCTGAATCACTTTTCATTATAAGGTAAGAGATATACTCCTTGGAAAAGATAAGATGAAACCAAATAAAATACCAGGGTCGCAGAGGAGAATAAAGAACCATATTCTGCATGATCTGAAACTCTGTATTTGAGAAATGCTTGTTCTCTGGCAACATTCTAGCACTATTAAAGATGATGCTTTAAAAAATGTGGTGCACGTCCACAAGCCCTTCGGTGTGAGAAAACAACAGCAAGGCACGCACCTCACTAGCTAGTTCCTCCATTCAGTACACAAAGCTGATGACAAACAGGGTATAAGAGGGGAGCATGGGGGTACCTAGAGCCACGAGTTCACTGAGCAGCATCTAAGCGTGTGAAAATTTCCCACCACGTGCTGAACTTGGTAGAAGGCTGGGCAGAGACTGCTAAGTGGGCAGTGTGAAAGTACAACTCATTTATATTCAGCAAATCAGATCCATTGCTTGGGAGATAGGAAAACTAATGGAAAAATGAATCTGTAGAAGGCCCCCCAAAACATTCATCCAAATGTTGGCTCCGACTGGTGCTTTCTTACAAACATGGCCAGTGAGTTTTCAAGGTGCAGGTGAAAGAAACAGAAATGGGGGGAAATGAATATGAAGAAATTAATTTACACATACAGCACATAATGAATAATAAAAATATATATGGATGAGAGGAAAATAGCTGAGTAACAGAATAAAACGCCTCACTGGAAAAGTCCCTAATGGGTGAATGGGTGAATGGGTGACGTGCCCAAACTGAGTCTCCATCTCATCTGCTGCCTACCCCTCTGGTTACTTATACCAGGACTCTTCACACTTGCCCACTGGCACAGGACAGTGGCCCCCTGGAGCTCTGGGACAATCTGAGAACTTGGTTGTTTTAAAATAAATGTCCATTTTATATTTGAATCCAAATTTTACTCATATTTATGCATCCGGGTTTCCTTCAAATACAGAATGACCAACACTTCCCATGATTGATACAGCTTCGCACCGCTCTCAGGACACACTCTAACCCAGAGCACACAGCTTGAAGAAGCAGTGATAAGGGAAGAGGAAATTAATTCTCAGCTACTAATAATGGGCCTTGACCTAGACAAAGGAAAAGGCGTCTACTTCTTAGCAGAACAAAGGGCTACGGGCTTCTACCAACATTTCATCACACGTTTGGGGCCACCTGAGGCATGACCCTGATGTGTTAAAGTGAGCTGGTGCCTGGGAAGGACTGTGAGAGTGGATAGAAGCACAGCGAAGATGGGAGTGAAAATATTAGCATATTATATCAACAAACTGCATTTTTAGATCTAAGGCTTTCTCTCAACCTCTACTCCCGAAGCCACTTATTCCTGTCCAAGACAAGCCTGCCTGGAATCAGCTGGAAATCTTCTCAAAACACAGATTTCCTGGAGCCCATTCCCACAGCTCCTGACCAAGCACGACTTGGGGGAGACCTGAGAATCTGCATTTGCAACACATTCCCAGGTGATATTGATGCTGCCTTTCTGTGGTCTACACGGCGAGAAGCACTGACCTCAGCAATTCTTTACCCGTGCTAAGGAATACACAATGGAACCATTCTAAGATCTGAATTTTAAACCCTAGGCTGGGGGGATGGGGGAGCACTTTGCACAGAAAAAGATTTGGGAAAATTCCCAAAGCAATTCCTTCTCCCCTGGGGGAAGTTGATTAGGACTGAGATGCTGGTGAGGTCCCTGAGAAGTGAGTTTGGATTCTGACAACTCCCCTAGGAGGGGAGATGGGGGGAAACAGCTGTGGGCAAGAAATGAAGGTGTAGAGAACTGACATCCCAGACCCACAGCAGAGCCCTGGGAAGGTGGGAAGATCTAAGGACTTATGGGGGCATGATCTATCTGCACCAGGAGTTGGCAAGTCTTTTTCTTTAAGGTCCAGATAGTAAATAATTGTGCCTTTCCGTGCCATATGGACTCTGTCACAACTACTCAATTCTGCCATCAGCACAAAAGTAGCCACAGACAATATGCAAATGAATGAATGTGGCTAGGCTCCAACAAATTTTTATTTACATAAACAGGCAGCAGGCGGGTTTGGCCTATGGGCTGTAGTTTGCCTACTGCTGATGGAAGGTGACAGAGCTTCACCTAACCTGTGAGGGTTTCCTACATACCCGCATGTTCCAGGAGGCCCAGAACTATACCACGTGTTGGAGAGCAGCCTGGGAGCCGGGTAGGGTCTTGCACAGTCTCTCTGAGATTCCGGCATCCAGCAAATGGGGAGAAGTAGCCGAGGCAGGCCCTGCAGGGCACGCAGGGGCCTGGCCACGGTGGAGGCATGCTAGGGCTCCATGTGGCCCCCATGTCATTAGACCAGGTGAGCACCCAGGATAGTTAGGAGCCTCAGCAAAGAAGAGAAAGAGAAGGTGACCCCAGACCACTCTCTTTTCCCCATCCTTGTAGAATAGAGGTCCCGAATAGAAATTGAACTATTTTTAAAAGCCAGGTTTATGTCCCACTCCATATTTGCAGGAATGAGCTATTTTTAATTTTCTGTTAATTTGAATTTTTTCTTCAAAAAAAAAAAAAAGGCACATACCTAAACTCACATTACATCACTAGCCACATTTCAAGTTCTTAGTAGTTAAACGTGGCTCGGAGGTTCCACAGTGGAGTATGTGGTGCTGGACACGAAGGCCCTCCATTTGCCCCCTTCTCAGAGCAATCAGGTGACCCACCAGCCCTGCCTGGCTGGCCACCGGCGTGAGTTAAAAAGAACATCATTGTGTAAGGAAAGTCAAGTGCAGGCCCTTAGCTACCAGAGGTCTGAGAGGAAGATGAGAGGAGAAATTTTATTACATTTCCAAATTATGTTTATTAAGGTAAAGTAGGTTTACACTTTTATATATGTCCTGGGAGTTGTAGTTTCAAGCTTCTAAGAATTCTTTCACTCCCAACTATCCAACCATGTTCCCTTGGGACTCTGCTTTTTTCCCCTGCTCCCACTCTGCACCCTCCCGCTCTGGTCACCTCAGTGTTACCACTAGACATGAAGGGTTTATCGCTAGTTTGGTTTTGAATGACCCTTTGTTATGTTTCTCGAATTCCACATATAAGTGAGACCCTCTGTATTTGTCTTTCTCCTGACTTATTTCACTTAGCACTGTTACAAGAGGAGGAGTTGTTAAAAGCCTCCTTTTTGAAGCAGTGGTGAGACCAGGAGGAGAAAAGATGTCCTGGGACACCCATTTTAAGGAAATTTGAGTAATTTAGGTTCATATAAAGGTCAGAGTATATGACCAGTCAAGGAAAACTTGTACCATGGATTAAAAAGTCTAAATATAGCAACATTCCCCAGTCATTACTCGCTTTCAATAATTTTGAAGTAAAAGATGAATAGAGAAGTAAATTAATAGTATTAAAATAATTTATACTTCATTAAGAATAATAAATGAATAACTTGATGTTCACACATTTCCGAGGGAACACCCATCATTTATACGTACACCCCAGGGCATAGTTTATCATTCAATTTCTGTCTATGGGTACAAGTTGGAGGTCAGATGGTTCACCCTGACACTCATGCCTTTAGTCCATCATGGGACGGTTCACCATTTAGGGTACACTGAGAGATCTACTCCACATGGGATGTGTTCACCAGATCTATATGCTTTACCTCTAGTCCAATGGATTTATGAATTTAAATCACACTTTGAATATTTGATCCCTAGAATATGGTAAACTAGCCCCTATCTGGAAATATAGAGTTTCAGGTGGTGTGAGGGGCCCTTCTGGTGGAAGTTTGGGAGCACTAGTCACATTGCACCTACAAAGGTAGTAAAACACTGTATTTCCATGGACAAGAACAGCTAAATAAAGATCACTTCCTTTTAACTTGTACTAAAACACAAAGTGAGTTGCTTATAGATTTTTATAGAAATATGAAAAAATCAAGTGAAACAACATTTTTCCATGTCTAACTAAATTCAAGAGCTGACAATGGGTTATCATGGATTTCTCTTTGGGCAATACCTTTCCTGTCTCTCCTGCTAAGCGTGGTCCTGTAGAAAGATATCGTGAGCCACAAACATCAGTTTTTAAGTGTCCTGTTTATAAAAGCCAAAACATACCTCTGAGAATGCCTATTATCCACAAGACAAAAAACAACGTTTGTTAGAGAGGAGGTAGAGAGAAGGGAATCCTTATGCACTGTTGGTAGGATTAAAAATCAATGCAGCCATTATGGAAGGCAGTATAAAGATTCCTCAAAAAGTAGAAAATAGAAATTCCATAGGATCCAGTTATCCTATTTCTGGGCATTTACCAAAAAAAAAAAAAAAATACAAAGACCTTAATTCAAAGATACATATGCACCCCCACGTTAATCGCAGCATTATTTACAGTAGCCAAGAACTGGAGACCAACCAAGTGTCCATCATAGATGAATGGATAAAGATGTGGGATATTCATACTAATCAGCTATAAAAAAAAAAAAAAGACATCCTGCCATTTTCAGTAACATGGACAGACCTAGAGGGTATGAAGTATGCTTGGTTAAATAAGCCAAAGAAAGACAAACCCCTTATGATTTCAGTCATGTGGGACGGAGAGAAAACAAACAGATGAACTAAATAAACCACAAAAATACACTTTTGGACTGTATGACCCATCTGTGTCACCATTATGTAAGAGTACAATGCAATAGTGCTTCAATGAAAAAATATTTTAATATGAAACATGGCAATGACACACTTCACATTTTTTAATACAAAATCTTTGAAAGCTGGTGCCTATTTTACTCTCAGAGCATGTCACAGACCACATTTTAAGAACAGCCACATGTGACTTGGGGCTACCACGCTGAACAGCGCTATTTCAGACACCCTGAGCTCACAGGGACTGATGAGCAATAAGACCTCTGTTCTGCCAGTTACAGTCCAGGTGCTTGTCCGCTCCAGCCAGCACAGAACTGCCTACGAAAGTGAGTTCAGTGCAGTCAGCACATTTCAATGAATGGAGACTCTTAGTATCACTGATTTTAACATGTGACACGTGTGGAGAACCTGATTATTCCCACCCGCAAAATAGGAATAATGCTCAGCTGTTAATGACAGCTAAGTGTCAAACAGCAAAGACTCAGCATGACACCTAGAGTCAATCACATGTCCTTAGCTCTTTTTTTTTAAAGGAAATTGAAATCTTCAAAACCTTTCTAGAAATTACATTGTTTTTATTCTTAGAATTGAAAAACAGTGTATGTGTTGGGAGGTAGGGAGCAGTAGGTGAAAGATTCTTGTTTTCATAGCTGATGTGCTGCCTCAGACAAAGTCCCAGGGAGGAGGAAGAACAGAGTCCACCTGCAGCCGCATCCTGCCTCACTTGACTGAATTTGCTTTGACAAACATAAATAAAAATATGGACCAGCCAGTGTGTAAGAGGGGCTGTCTTCTTGTCCTGTAGAGAGGAGGGGAAGATATGTTCTCAAGTCAGTTGGACCTTAATGCCCAGGATTCAGGAGGCAGGATAGACTCAGTAACTGCCAGGTTTGCTGGGGGTGGGGGGGGGGTGTCAGAAGAGTGGGTGTCTTTCCATTCCACCACAAAGAGAATACAAGGTGCTGGCCATTTGGGCTGGCATCTCTGGTTTGGAACCACACTGATTGATAATCTCACAAAACATCCCCAGAGGAAGTCAAATGCATGGGTGTGTCTATACAACCTGAGCCAGAATGGAAGAGGCTGCAAATGTTTTGCCACCTGATCAGGCTGCTGGGCTGCCAAGTTGGCTCCAGAAGGCACAGACAAGACCAGTGTGTAGAAGCTGCAGGAAGTAATTTCCAATGCATGATTTGGAAAGGACTTTGAAAAATCAAGAGTCCCACAATAATATGGATTCTGGGAAAAGGAACTTCCAATCAATGGGTCCATCCAAGAAGGGACCGGAGGTCCTTTCTCAGGCACGCCGCATTGGGAGACCTTACATTTTGGAGGGTTCCTTTATCCACAGGGAACCTCTGTGTGTCAGAAATAAAAAAGATGTGATCCCAGGTCTCAAATATCTCTGAGGCCCACAGTTTTATCCACGTTTGGTATCTTTAATCACAGGGTAAGTCTCAGATTGGGCAGGTTAGAAGGCATGTGGGCCACACAGAGCCCATGCTCAATTAAGGCAGCTGACCTCAATAAGAAAGAAATCAAAGCATTAGTAGCAATTCACTCCTCAAGTTGTACCTGCCTACCTGCCTGGAATCTTTAAACTGAGTTACTCTTCTTGGAAATCATACAAGCAACACATACATACACATACAACACAATCATACAATCATACACATACAATCAACACCATCATGCTCTAGTCATTTCATGTCTTTTTCTCTTCTCAATATGATTATAGAGTTCTTAAAGTTCGGGGCACGCACAGTCTGGGTTTCTGTATCTTTAACATGAAAGGTCTAGGACTATTTGTATCAATGGTGAAAAACTATTCATTGAATGAACTGAAAAATCAAGAGTATGCAGAATATTGACAAATCAAATATATTAAATATAAATAACATCAAACAAGAAAATCAATGAGAAAACTGCTTCCTGGCACTGAGGAAAGAAGAGTATGTAGTCACAGGAAAAGACACAAAAGTGCAGCGATCTATGCACCAGAAATTCAAATATTTGTTGAATTACTAAATTAATTAGTATCTGAAACTCAGTACATATATTAATTAATTAGCAGTAGGAACTCTATGTATACCTGGGTCTTGGTCACATGTGCTCAATACAAAAGGCTTTATTGGATAATTGGATTTTAAAAGAATCATGTCCCTATTATGTTTTCTTTCCTTAATAGAATTCTTATTGTTGATTACTGATTTAGGTATATAATTAATTCAAAGCTCTTTTCACAGTGTCTAAGGGTTATTTTATGGTACTCAAATATTCTTCAATAATTTGGGCAACAAACCACCAAGGCTTCCCTCAGGAAACGGCTGCACCCCACTCTCAGTCCCAACTGATACATTTCTATCTTCCTCCTCACTTTTTACAATTTTGAACCCATGGTATAATTCCCATTAAAACAGAAAACTCATTTAAAAGTATATGCTGCAAAGTAATAATCAAAATCAACAAGCAACTATAAACCAGAGACACACTACGGGGGTGGGGCGGGAGGGATTAGGGAGGGGTGGAGAGAGGAAGAATTAGAGTCAAAATAAGGGGGGGGGGGTGCAATTGTATGGGGAATATAACCAAAATGAAAATGCATACATTGTACAAAGATGAAAAATGATGTAAGAATTATATAAAAAAGTAAAATAAAAAAGTACATGCTGCATTCTCTATGAGTAAGAAGGATACTGAATCAATTGCTTCTGCATTTTTGTTATTTATTCTGATTTTTTTTTAATTAAGAAACAGTGTTTCACAATACTGTATGTGATTCAATGGCAGAGAGTCTCACCTCTTCAGATGCACGTCACCACGCTACACCCCCTTACAAGGCACCCTCAATGCTGTACCACAGCCCATTGTACCCCTTCCTGCTTTGTTTTTCTCACCTTTCCCTACCCAGCTAGTAATGTGAGTCCCACAGTCAGATTTTTAGTGTATGTTATGGGTTTGGTTTTGTCTGCCACTTTGGTTTCTATATATTCCACATATAAATGTAACCACTTGGTATTTGCCTTTCTCCTTTTGGCTTATTTCACTTAGCATTATACTTTCCAGTTCCATCCATGTTGTCACAAATGGCAAGAGTTCATCTGTTTTTATAACTGAGTAGTATTCCATTTTATTTAGACAGACAGACAGGAAGAGAGAGAGAGAGAGAGAGATCTATAGGTATCACATTTTTCTTATCCACTTCTCTATTCTTGGGCAACTAAGTGGCTTCCATAACTTGGAAATGCAAACAACTAAGACATCTAATCCCAAGTATAATTAGTACTTCTCTCTGTCTCACCCATGAGGCTGACACGAGCAAACCTTCCTTAACACAGTGAACACTTACATAACGTACACTTCCTTTTGTCTTCTTTACTTTTTTATAGCAGTATTTATGTCAATGATATGGAACACATTTGGTGGAGAAAACCAGATGGGCAGGTCATAAATAATGGCACCAAGGAGTCAGGTACCAAATACCTGGTTGGCATATGTAACCGCCTTCCTGTCAAGGTTGAAAAGGACCATGTTCTTGTTCAGCCCCACCCCTCAAAATACAAACCTCAAGGAGGAGGAAATGTAAAAAGAAGACCCAGCTTTGCCAGCTTGGAATATTCAGGTTATGCTTATTTAATATTCACATTACATGGCTTTGGGGTCTCACTCTGCGTATAATGAGAATGTTTCTTCAGCATCCAGGGTATTCCACCTTGGATCCCTCTGAGACCTCCTGGTATATTTACACAACCCCATGGCCCATGTCCTGATTACTTTTTCCCTGAGAAGACAAAGCTAAAATCCTTGTTCAGTCAACCCCAAGGAGCCTGATCCCCATTAGTTCTGTAGTTCTTGGGTTACACTCAGTACCCACCTCGCCCCTAGCTAGACAGTCTGCAGTGATCTCAACAAGCCCTGCCTCTGACATGTGGAGACCAGCAGTCACTGAAGAAAAGAGCCTTTGTGACCTGGAACCTCCATTCCCATCACTGGCCTAACAGTGTTTTCCCCAGCTCCAAGGAACATCTCTGTTCCAATTCCTATGTCCCAATTTCATGTCACCTTAGGGTGAGACATCCTAGTTAAAGCCCTTTAGTCAGATAACTTTTCTGTTTCTACACACCCACTTTGGCACGTGCACACACAACATGGCTCCTTGTGCTGGGGCATCGTCAACATCATCATCATCATTATGTTTAAAGGATTATTGTTAAAGGCTTCATTGCCAATGATTTATTTAATATTAATGATCCTTCAAAGTGGTTCCCCTTTTTATAGACAACAAAACTGAGATACAAGGGATAAGCAACTTTTCTAATGTCACACAGCTGGAAAGTGCAGAGGCAGGACCTGAACAAGGCACATTGATTCTAGAAGCCATACTCTGTTCTGTGCCCAGTACACCCCCCCAACAAACACACACGCATACACACACTCACTTCCACATTCCAATTCAAGAGATGAAACCGTCTCCACAAAACCCACGGCAACACTGTGATGCCCAGGTCCTGGAATGGTAGAACCTGGACACATGAGTTCAGGTGAATTACCTCTGAACCGGGCAGCATATGGTCAGTAGGTGTGTGTTTTTAGCAGAAGTTGGCACTAACATTTAGAGGATTCTCTCTCCAGAATCTCTCTGGATCAGTTCACAGGACATTGATGAAACAAGGCACAGAGAGATCCTTCTAATACTTCTCCCCATCAGCAGCCAGCCCTGCTTCCTTTCTAAGCCATAAAAACCCTTTGTTAAAAGAGCCTACTCTGGTTAGTCTGGCTGGATAAGAGATTGCTCTAATTTCTATTCTGCAGTCAATGTCTTCCATGTCCATTTTCAGATACAAGGATTGTTGAAAACATTCTAAACTACTGGGAGTCTGGAATATGTGTGTAGACCATAATAGCCATAAAGGCAAACTATTTCTACCATATCTACTGGACTCAGAGTATATTTTTGGGTCGAAGCTTCTGTGTTTTCTGTGCCATCTTGTAATTAAGGTTGAAAGGAATTATCCAGTTCCAAAATGTGGATGGCCTAAAAAATTATTGTAATGTATCCTCATAAGACAGAAGGGGGTACCTAAACTACTCTGATTCCATCTATTTTAACACCTCCCTCCCCACCAAAGAGGACAGGATTTGCCATTCTGTAAGAAACCATCTGATTCATCTTGAACCTCAGTGAATCTGAAGCTTAATTCCATGTGACATTTCTGGTGGGGCGTTATATTTTTGCCAACGTAAAATCCCTTTGATTAAAATTTCACACCTAGCTGAGAACCATGAAACGCTGATTACCTGGTCCAGTCCTAGCTCAGCATTGCCAAAAGGTTTATAAACCTCAGTACAACTTGAGGGGAACTTGGCCTAGGCATCGAGTTAGTGGAATCAGTCAAAGCCCAAGGCATTTGCCAGGTGGTCTGTTCCCTGTCCTGTGTCAGCAGCTCTAAATGAGGCACATGCTCTTCAAACCAGCCAGGAAGATGACTGGTGAGTGGCATCCGAGCCCAAAGGAAATAAGAGCAGGCTGGCCATGGCTGAGGCCAAGGGCATACAAGAAGTTCAGCACTTCCCCTCTTCTGTCATCCTCTGTGGGTTTGAGGGCAGAAAGCAGAACCTATTTTCTGAAAGCAGATGCGGGAGTTCCGGCGACAATGAAAGAAACAGAAAGAATAGCAAATGCCCAGATTTGCAAACGTTGGTGTATGAAATAGAAGCAGGGGCAATCTCTGGGCTAATGATATTAGAAAAGAGTTTGTAAAGCCTCGGGCTTAAACATCTCGAGTGCCATAACTAGCCACTGTTTTAGAAAGGACATTAGATTTACATTTGCATCTCTGAGATAAAGATTTTATGTCAGAAGTTCAGCCCTCTGGACAGCATAAAATTTTAAGAAATGCCATCTGGGTTATACCAGTTGTCTATGAATCCAGTGTTGGGTCTTTGCTGACGGTCTGTGGTCTGGGCCCTGCGTGACTTCGCCCTCCAAAGGTTAGGGGGATGTGTCTAAAGTATCAGGCAGAAATTTAAACCCTTCTCAAAGCCATTTGCATTCTTAAACTGGATGGCCTTCCGGATGCTATTGATGTGCTATATAAAACAGGGTTTTCTCGTGTTTATTCTTGAACACTTGCTAGTTTTAAGCAGTTCATTAGTTCTCTAATTACTAAAGTTGGTGAACAAGTTCCATGATCACCTTTTTTTGATTAGACAGACTTTAATCATATCCAAGCTCAGGCACCCGTGTCAATGTAGAAGATGAACTGACACGTGTTGTGACTGAAAGCAGACTGGTGGGGGCAGCCCAGAAATGGTGGAGGAAGAAGATGCAGAGAAGATGCACTGAGAGAAGATGCACTGGAGTAGCAGGGAGGTTTGGAGACGAACGGGTGAGTAGGAACTACGTCACTGTCCTGCAAGGTTCCACCTCATCTTACAACCTCAGAGTAGAGTCCAAATCATCCAAGACCCTTTAAAAGTATTTAGAGATTTTTTAGCAGAAACAATGAGGGTTGAAAAAGGTATAATGACGGGAAGCCATAAGTGCAATTCGAGGCAGAAAGCCTGCTAGGACAAGATCTAGAATGTGGCACAGTCCTTTGAAAGGATGTGGTAGAAGTGCACTGTCAATGGATGGGGTTCATTTAAAAATGTGTAAAGCTTTGATTTGAACAACGAATCAACCAAAAAGTCGGGACAGATGAAGTAGACATAAAGACAACATGAAATAGTGGGAGGTGTGGGAGGGGAGAGGGTGGAGGGCTGGGTCCAAGGCCATCTATTTGGAAAATGTGGACACATAGGACCACCTGACAGATGCATGGAGGTGTGACCCACACAGATCCCAGAAAGGAACAGAAGCAGCAAAATAAAGTGACTGATGACTTTAAAATTAGAGAAACTAAATTTGGGCTTATTATGCCCAAGAGGAATATAGCCTGATGCACAATTTATGCAAATTGATAAAGCTGATTACACAAATTAGCCAAGGCTTTGGCTTGTTTTTTTCTCTGGTCAATAAATCCCTTCCTTCTTCTTCTTCCTTTTTTTTTTTTTTTTCCTCCAATTCAGTCTATCACTATTGGCATTTACAACAAACCCTCTTGTTAGTTGTGGTGGCCAATTAGTTGAAAACATGAAGTGGAAATAATTTCTTATTTCAGCCTCTAGGCCTGAACTTAGAGGATGCTGAAGAAGCAGGGTAGATGGGAATCGCTGAAGAGTGATACAGTAAAATTAACCCGGCACAAAGCCATTCCTAGGGAGATTTTCAGATAACCCTCTGCCTAAACCACACCCACGTTTCATGGAACAGAAAGCATACTATTTGTGAAACATTGTCAATATGCATCTCAGCTGATCCAGAGTCACCCTAGGAAATAGAATCTATGATGGTCCTTCAAATGTCAGAAACTGAGGTTCTGCAAGAAGCCCAACAAGGGTGGTGTGGTGCACTGGTGAGGAACATAGGGTGGGGGAGGAAGCGGGTCCTGACACTTCCTAGCTTTACTGACTTACCTCGAGTTATTATCTTTAAACCTCGGCTTTCTCCTCCATACAAAGAGGACACCATTTTATAGTACTTTTCTTATACAATGCCATGAAGATTAGTGAAAAAAATTAAAGTCCATAAAACACAAGGCCCAGAGAAATCTGCCAATATGCCACTTGCTTTTTAGGATATTCTTATAGTAACACACACAGTCCGTATATTGTTTTACAAAACACACGTATAATGCTGATGGGCAGTGGCTACTGTTCATGTGCTACTCATTGATCCTTTCTTATAAGTCGAGGAGGGAAAGTTATCACCCCAGCCCTACGCCACAGCGGGGGAATGGAGGTCAGGGCTCTTTGAGGCCACAGAGCTGGACAAGGTCAGGGAGCACACACTCCCTCAGTTCAGGTTAGGCCCGTGTGCTCAAGGTCCCTGCTCCCCCAAACAGCACCCCCACCACCATGGATGGCTGTTCCCCTCCCTTGCTTTGTTCAATTTCCCAGGGGACTTAAACAACTGTTGTAAATCAATCTATCCTACGGAAACGTGGAGTCAAATACAAACACCAAACACAATAGAAGCCACTCTGTCAACCATCCCATGACTGGTCCCTCTCAAAACAAACAGAAACAAGCACTCTAAGTCTTAAAAGAGAAACATCCCAAAGAGGGAACCCTGATCCCCCAACAACCTGTGTTGTTCAATTTCCTTCCCCTATATTTAGCACATTCTCGTTGAAGAGGCTCACCATTTCCCATGAGTGAAAAAGGATAAAGTAACAAGGAAAAGAAAGCTTGCCTGAATAAAGCTCTGCTGTGTTCTTTCCTCTTTGACCTGCCCGCATGCCTGCTGTGGACTGTGATGGCTTAACAGGACCTCCCCATAGTCAGGGACAAAGGAGCTGCCCATCAAAGAGTGGGGACTAGTATTGCCAGCAAGGTATAGATGTCATTTCTCCAGGTCAGTGACATGTAGCTGACGATGAGGTCATCAGGGCAAAGGAGAAACTCTAGAGGAAAAACCCTGTGTTTTAGCAAAGATTTAAATAAAAATGAGCCTCTTCATTATTGGGCATTTATCCCGACGCATTCTCAAGCCATTTGGTAACATGTTTTGAAAAGTCCACCCAGAAAATAGAGATCACACTTGCTTCTCAGTGTCACTGTTCTTAGTAGTGGCTATTTGTCCAAAGACAATGGGCATCATGGAGACATATTTTTAAATTATAAGAAACATGAGGAAATATAACACTCCCTGTGTGAAATATAAAGAGAAATCTGATTATCTTTGAGCTAAGAGAAGCAGAGAAAGTTCTCAAGTGTGGGAAATGCAAAGCCTTGATAAGAATTTATCTCCATGCAAAGGGAGAAGAGCTGAAATAGGAAAAAAGTGGAAACAAGTTACTCTGGCATAAAATTATAGCTCTGGAGAGAAAGTAAGATACAGGAGTTGTATGTTAATATTATCAGGACAATGACTTTTCCTTCCTTTTCAGTACCGTGTTGGAATACTGTAGAGCCAGATGCCTGTACTTAGAATAACTGAGATCGCAAAGAGTTCACAAGAAGGGCGATAAAAAATCTGAGACATCTTAGGTCTTTATATTTATTACTCAGCAACACAATTAATGGAAAAGTTGGTCAGCAGTTCATTGAGACACATACCTCAAATTTGAGGAGAAGAAAGAACATAAATTCCAGGTATTTACAAGTCTTCTTAGATCAAAAAGTAACTAGCCAAGCTACCATCTGAACACAGACTCATGAACAAACCCAGGTGAGCCAAGCCAAGCCTGGCCCATATCAACAGAACCACCCCACTAAATCATAGACTCATGAGAAAACAATAAATGCCTGTTGTTTTAAGCCACTGAGCGTTGGGATGATTTGTTACACTGCAATAGCTAATGGAACCAGCTACCAGCTAAAATTTCTCTGCAATATATACTTTATCCAATGATAATATATTTGAAACTTCACATGTTGAGGTATTAATAAACAATCCAATTCTCCTTTCACTTTTCCTCTTCTCTGGGTAGGTAAGCACATATTGTTACAGAACAGTAAAATCATACCAGACATAACCTCTTGAAAGGACTATAGGTGAAATCTAGTCCATATTTATAGGGAAATTTCACCAGAAGCAAAAAGCATCAACAGAAAAAGACACACTTAGTCTCCATTACTTATGTAGCAGGATATTGTCACTGGCCTGGGGTCCAGCCTTTGTAAGGGGAGGAAATATGTCAGTTTTTCCTATAGATCCATTGGTATATGGATCTCGAGAACCACTGGGAGGTAACTGTAAATCTCTTGCTTTGTATCTATTTGCATTTTCAAGTCTACAGAGAGATGGGGGTGGGGGAAAAGGATGTCTCCTGAGAGAAAAGAGACTAGAACGCTGAAGTAGTCAGTGACAATAAAATATATCTATGGACGAGGGGTGGTTCTACCTTGACCAGAAATGGGGAAGTGGGAACAGACCTAAAGCAGCTTTTAATATATACCAGATCCCACTCTGACCCACCCAGTGGGATAAGCAAGTCTTTGTGCAGAAATTGGAAGAGGTAAAGCACCAGTTCTAGATAGAGTAAAAACCTGACTATGAAAGATAAAGCATCAACATTTAGCGAAACTATGGGAGGATTTGAATGCTGCATTAAGAGAGTATTTCTTAAAGAAAATGCAAATTACACAAGTCATGAAGGTAAAACTTCCACTAAACTATTAGATTTTTGAATTTGGTTCAGTAAAATCCACCATATTCAAACTAACAAAAGAAAAGCAATGAATAGTTGTACACATGTAATAAGCACACACACACACAATCTAAATAGATGGGAAAGGATGATATTCAAAATATACAAAGAATCTCCTACAAATTCAATAAGAAAAAGCCAAACAGCCTAAGTGAAAAATGAGCAAAGAATATTAATAGGAAATTCAAGAAAAGAAATCTAAATGGCTGGTGATAATAGAAGATACGGGTAAAGATGTCCACTTTACCCATCTACTGGCAAAAATTTTTAACTTTATCAGATGTTGACCAGATCATGGAAAAGTACAAATGATCATAAGCCACCAGTCAGCATCTACATCTATGGAGCCACTTTGAAGAGTAGTCTAATAATGACTAACCCAAGATTCCACGTCTAGTTCTCTATTCTAGAAAAGCATTTTAAATATGAAGATCAAATAGGTTGTACCATCATTGCTTATGAAACTAAAAAAGAAGTCATCCAGCATGTCCATCAGTAAGTATGAGCCAATTAAGTTTATTATATGTATGTATAATAAAGTACAATGAAAGAGCAAAATTTTAAAATTTACATTATATGTATGAACATGGCTAAATCTCTGAAAAACTTGCCTAAGT